>NC_140583.1:370346808-371674808 GCF_964204655.1 Triturus cristatus | reverse complement strand
CTGCAATACAAAAGGATCAATTAAAACCATAAGATCATGATAAAATATTTAAATACCCATTTGTAAATTCCATAAACAATTGAAACTTTATATAAATTGGATTACTGACAGGTTAAAAGGCCCTTTGGTGCTAGTGCAAATTGCTGCTGGTGTAAGCAATGCAGTCAGTGCAGAGTTTGTTGCCGAGTCAGATAGTGCAATCTGTCCAGAGAGAAGCTTTACGGTGGGTCCAATCTGTAATATCGATGAGGGCTTCCCGGCTCTACCTAGGTTGGAACAGCCTTTGTTCTTGAATTGAATGAAAGTGCACTAAGATCGCTAGTGTTTGAACTGCTGGTAATCTGTTGTGACTAGGCCTATGTAGAATGGTTGTAGGACAACTCTGAAACCCAAGTAAGGCTTGATTTTATGGTGGCATTTTTTTGCTCGACTAATCTTACTAGTCTGCACTTTAGTTGTGGTGTTAGTGGGTCAAAGCATGCCAAAACTGCTTGCCTCCTTGAGCGAATTCCCCTTTGATTGAAGGGGATTTTTAGCAGCTGCCTCCTTTCCTGCAGCAACTCCTTGCAGGAGCATAGTTGATGGATGATGTCTCCCTGGCTGTTTTTGCACAGGCTGCACGAAGTTGGGGATGATGCCCGCATCCACGGTGGAAGGTTCCGGGTGTACGGGATCATGCCAAGGCGAAGCTTTAAGAATTTTAGTTTCTGAAATTTTGGATATCCCAAATAATTTTTTTTTTGAGGGGCTAAGATCTTGTAGTTATCCAAAGTCATCCAAGTATGAGATCTTGCTGAAAAGGCAGCTTTATCCTCCACCAATGACAATTATTTCAGAGATTTCCAGACCAGCTTCTTAAAGGCTAGGTGATGGATCTGTGTATTCCAAAGGGCCGAGAGCCCAGTGTTTGCCAGAGCCTCCTGAAGGTAGCTTCATGCAGGGGAATTCTCTCTCTGTTGGAGGTCTTGCCACAAGAGCTGGTTTAGAGTGTTTGGGGCCGATAATCTGATCTTATTCCAGCAGATGATGTATGCGCTGTACCTGGCCCATGATTGCTTCAATAGGCCAAACTCCAACCTTAATTGCGCCGGCGATTTTGGGAGGCTAAACATAGTTCTAAATGCTTTGACTAATGTTTTGTCCAATAGCTTCACATCTCTGCCTCTCATTATTTCGCTACCATAGGTTATAATAGGTAGTATTTCAGCCTGTGCTACTTTCAGAAGGGGGTTTAGTGTTGTACCCGTTAATTTTGATGTTAGGTTTTTCAAAGTTAGTGCTAGCACCAGCCCTTTTCTTTTGGTCTCTTCCTGATGTCGTGTGAAGGATCCTTCTTTGTCTATGTAGACACCCAGATACATGTAAACCGCCGCTGGTTCTATTTGTGTGCCACCCAGGTGCCAGGACCTCACTCCTTTCCTCTTATTATTAATTGACATTGTCCTTGTTTTCTTTAGTTTAATTGTCAAGTTGTTTTCTTTGGCGTAGTCCTGCATTTCGTTAAGAAGGTGTTGCATGCCGTCTACTGTGCGGCTAAGCAGAATTAAGTCATCAGCATACAGGAGATTGGACAAAGTTGTGCCCCCCAGCCAGGGCGCATGGGAATTGCAGGAGTTGAGTGTCTGTGATAGATCTGCCATAAATAGATTGAATAGGGTAGGCGCCAGCACACAGCCCTGTTTAAGGCTTTTCATTGTTGTTACTCTTCTTGAAAGGTGCATCCCTGTTCCTAGTTTCACCTGTGCCCAGGTGCCTGTGTGGAGAAGTGTTAGTATTGTTAGGAGAGCTTTTGGAATGCCCCAATGGGCTAACTTCACCCACAGTCATGCCCTATCCACATTATCGAAAGCAGCGCTAAAGTCAATAAAGCAAGTGTGGAGCAGCATTTTCTTCGATATTGCTGCATCAATAAGCAAAGAGATTGTCAGGATGTTAGTTGTTGTACCTGTTTTTTTACGGAAGCCTGTCTGGTTTAGGGATCAGTGGTGTACTTAGGGCACTTGGTAGGAAGTGGCCAGGTGGCACCCCAACAGCCTAAGATTGAAAACGTTCTGGCTTGGGAACCCCCCAAGACCCAGACAGAGGTGAGAGCCTTCTTAGGCCTCACCGGTTATTACAGGAGGTTTGTCAAGGGGTATGGAACCATTGTTGCCCCCTTGACTGGGCTGGCTTCCAGGAACCAGGCCAAAAAGGTGAACTGGACTGACGCCTGTCAGAAAGCTTTTGACTCCCTGAAATCTGCCATGTGCACGGCACCCGTTCTTAAGGCGCCCAACTTCTCAAAGAAATTCCTGGTGCAGACAGATGCTTCAGAGCATGGTGTGGGGGCTGTACTCTCACAACTAAATGATGAGGGCCTACACCAATCTGTAGCCTTCATTGGTAGGAGGTTACTTCCCTGGGAACGGAAGTGGAGTGCTATTGAGTGTGAGGCTTTTGCTGTTGTCTAGGCTCTGAAGAAACTGAGGCTTTGGGATTCACTTCTGGGTTCAGACCGACCACAGGCCCCTCAGATCGTTGATGCAGATGAGGGGTGAGAACCCAAAACTGTTGAGGTTGTCCATTTCCCTACAGGGGATGGATTTTATGGTGGAACACTGCTCTGGTACAGAACACGCCAATGCTGATGGTCTGTCCAGTGAAGAGAACTCCCAGGAGGGTTGGTAGTTTGTCCCACTTTTCAGCTGGAGGGGACACGTGTTAGAACTGACATCCTTGACGTGGATTTTCCCTGTCGTTTTGCCTTTGCCTCCTGTATTTTTTGGTGTGTGCTGGACTTCGTTTTTGCTGATCTACATGTTTTGGGCACTTTGCCACTGCTGATCAGTGCCAAAGTGCAAGTGTTCCCGCTGTAAATTGTGAATATGGATTGTTCTGTTCATGATTGGCGTGTTTGACTTACTAATAAGTCCCCAGTACAGTGCACTGTGTGTGCCCAGGGCCTGTAAGTCAAATGCTGCTAGTGGGCCTGCAGCACTGATTGTGCCACCTAAACAAGCAGCCCTTCAAAGGGGACTCAGACCTGCCACTGCAGTGTCTGCATGCAGTCTCTACTGCCATGTTGACAGGCCTTCCCTTTTATTACATGTGAGGTCCACTGTAGGCAGGGTGCAATGTATGTGAAAGGTAGAACATGTACTGATGAGTGTGACATGTCCTCATTGTGAAACACAGTGTATTTTGTTTTTCACTAAGGAAAGGCTATCTGCCCTATAGGATAGAATAGGAGTTTATTTATAATATCTTATATTCCCATTGGGACAAGGTAGAAAGATGGAGTTTAGTATGCCTGATCTCAGAACATAAAAGATGATTTTTGTATTGTGTGTTTGAAAATACCACTTTAAGAAAGTGGGTATTTTCTTGCTTAGCCATCCTGTGTAAGGGTGGACGGTGAACTCAGCTCCACTTGGAGTGCACATTCGTTTAAAAACTCCACCTATGCCATGGAGCAGAGTTTTACTGGCACCCCCCTGCCTGATCCTAGCATGGCAGTGACATGGCCCATCCCTTGCGCAGCAAGGAAGGGTTCTCGCGAATGCCCTGGGGCGTGCGTCACTCGCCAGTTAATTGTCACTGGCAGTAAACACTGCAAATCTGCCAGGCGGCACCGAGACTTTGTTCTGTCTGTGCCCTACAACCACTGCATGAACCCAGAACAAGCTCATTTTGAAGAGCACCAAGGCGGGTGTATGAGGGGCCACATTTGATGGTGCATTCGAAGGAGGTCTACTGTGAAAGGGAAGCATGCGGACAGGAGGGTGCTGTGGTTGCATCAGATGGGAGGCATGCTCCTACTGCACAAGGTAATGAATCAAAACTTTCAGAACGGGAGCAAAAGGGAGTCTGAGCAGTGAGCACAGTATCACTCTGTGTGTGCTGTGTCAGCTTTTACTGCAGGCTTTTGTAGTGGAGTGTGGGAGGGTTTTTTAAGTTCATTACAGGAAATTTTTTATTTGCAGGGGAAGCTTAACGGATTATTAAGGCCGCCATTATATAATATTAGTCCCTCAGTGGCACTGATTTTCCCAGAGAGATCAGGTGTCCGACAAGCTCCATGAGCGGCGACAGTGTGCCCTTTTTCTACCCACCTTTCTGAATGCCTTCAGTCGAATTAGTTACCTGGAATTATTTAGGGGCCTGCCCCTTCAGTTTGTACATTCCTCTGGTTGTGGGCAGGTGGAAGACTATTCTGTGCACTCAGACAAATGGTTGTACCCACTGTGATGTACAGCACAGTGATGCATCTCCCATAGCATCTGTGTGTCACACAGACCAAGAGCAGTGAGAGGTGTGCATGTGTAGATAAACTAAGGGGAGTAACCTGAGCAGGTTGGCTTGTATTTTATGTGTCCGCCACAAAGCCTCTTTCTAGGGGTGGCCGACTTCGTCTGCATGCAATACTTCGCGGAATTCCGTGGAGTGGAGCTCCACGAACTCCACCCACCCCTGATCCTGTGTGCCTCTGCTGGTTTGTGGAGTGATGGGTTGGGCTGTTCATTCAACTGTAGACAGCCACAGGGGTGGGTTGAGGTGTGTCCTGCCTTTCCTGTTGGAGGCAAAGCTGGGCTGAATAGACCTGGGCTGCATTTAGAGTAGGGGAGGAGATTTCCTTGCACCTGAATTGGCCTGGCTTGCCTTACTCAATGCTTTCTCCAGCTCCTGCTGGGAAGCTGGCCCAGAGAGGATAGAACTGGTTTTGACAGAGCACAGAGGCCCAGACCCCCAGACCCCCAGACCCCAGAATTTTAGAATACTTCTGGACTGAAGAGGAACCTCAGCCAAGGAGACGAGCTAGGAAAAATTGTAATAGAAGCACTGCCCCTTTGCTGTGTGCTGTCTGGGGTTGACCTGCAGTGGCTGTTTCTGCCAAGGAGAGGATCAAGACTTTGCTGTGGGCTGTGTATCCTGCTTGAAGAAGATCTCCAAGGACTTGGTATAGAGGTTGCCTCCTGTTCTGAAGTGTCAGTGACACAAAAACGTAATTTCCTCTGTCCTCCTGCTTCTGGAACTGCTGTTTCAGCTGCCACAGAGGGAGATTGCAACACCTACACTGGCAAGCGATGCCGCGACCTGCATCGAAGCCGTGGACACTGCTCATGAAGAGCACGATGCACTACCCGACTTGCACCGCAGTTCTGCCACTGCTGCACTGTATTGACTCAGACGCCATCACCGAGGCCGCTGCCAACACCGGAGCCAAGGGCACCGCTCATGATGCTCACGACGTACATCCCCGACTCGCATCACAGCTCTGACCTCATCAACGACGGTGCTTCATCAACCGATACTGGACGTGGGTGACTTCCTGAATCCATCAACACTGCACAGTCGTAAGGAACGGATGCCTCGCCACCACCGCGACATCACCTCCCCAGCAACAGTAAGGACGCCTCACCACCCCTGCATCGCAGAAAGGAACCCTGGGGTCATAAGGAACCGATGCATCACCTCCCCTGTGGTCATAAGGAACCAATGCAGCCAGGTGCCAACAAAGCGTCGCCTCCCCGGCGCCTTTCACCATCTTTGCTTTCATCGTTTGCCAAAGTACTGTTCTTTGGGGATCCGTGTGACTCCGCGGCTGATGCTGCGCACCTCGCGGGCAGTGCTCTTCTTTGGATTTTCATCTGTCACGACGTCGTAATAGCTCTAGGTAGAGTTATTTTTTGCTACAAGCTTTATTTGTGTGAATAGCCTATTTTGGAGGATATCTTGATATATGTATTGTGGATTTTTGTTGTTTTGGTCTTGTTTGGTTTAGATAAAGATTACTTATTTTTCTAAACTAGTGTGGTGTCCCTTTGTAGAGTTTTCATTGTATTACTTTATGTGTGCACAAATGCTTTACACACTGCCTCTGAGATAAGCCTGCCTGCTCGAGCCAAGCTACCAAGGGGGTGAGTAGGGGTTGTCTGAGGGCATAACTCCCTTACCCTGACTAGAAGCAAGTTTCCCTACTTGGACAAAGTTGCAAACCATTGCCAACTAGAGACCCCATTTCTAACAGGTTGACTAATCAGCAAAGCCAAACGCACCCCCTCTTGAACCTTTAGTGTAGAAGTTTTGAAAAGAGAGCTCGCATATTTTTTATAATCAATTAAGTCTAAACCTAATCTTTTTCAACAGACGTAATCAAAACGAAACAGAACCAGAGATAAAGCATTGCCTTGGCCACACTACACTTTCCTAGACCCTTGACCATCTACCCATCCTTGCTTAAACCCAGTGGCGGCTGGTGACATTTGAAAGTGGTGGGGCGTAAAATGATTATCGTAGTGAATTGTGGATTCCCAAACTCAGGCAGTTGGGTCTCTGCCTCAGCCATACCCCACACTATCATGGTGTTTCACGGGTTGGTGTTACAGTACCAGTGGATCCATCACTGCAAGGCCTCTTTAGTTATGATTGAAGTGACTAAGGGATAGTGACACCATATACAAAGACAAGAAGGCTACTTTTGCCCACCAGTCCTGTTTTACGTCTAAACACAAACTCATCTCAATCTCCATGGAGCTATTTATTCAGCACGAAGATCTCAGAGGCGCAGGTCTGCCATCGCCATTTCCCTGTGTATTTAGAAAGTACACATATATCAGAAGCGATATGTGGGACGATCCCCCCAGATAACCGAATATGCACTTTCTCTCAAGTCACTGAACTATCTGTGGGGATCTCTAGTTAGAGGTTCTGCCGTTTCTATCAGAATTGTGGAAGCATCACCATTGTGCACAACTCTTGTAATACACTGGAGCCTACATTTTTTCCCCCTCCAAAGCAGCGAGTCATTCATGTGACTGTGAGGTTTCAGTGGACGAGAGAAAACAGTGGGTGCACAGAAAGCAAGTATTTGAAATACATAATGAGAACTTCCCCAACGTTCCCAGTAGAAGAAAACTCCCAGCGAACATCCTACACACTGCCATATTCGGTAGCGTGCTTTCTCTAGAAATGTGTACGTAGTAATAAAAGCTGGCCACACAAAGTCGCTACTGCAAACAACAGCTTTCAAACTTCTCAGGATTCCAAAGTTTCCATTCTTCTCTGCCGACGATGGCGGGAGCTAATACAAGCGTAAATATGTGGATTTTCAGCCGCTTGCGCAGTGCATCTGGTGGCTGGACTGGCGGGCAAAAGTGCAGTTCTACTCACACTGCACATAGGATGATTAACCCTTCAGAGAGTTCTGTGACGTAATGAGTGACATTCACGAGGGGACAAGGGCTGATTTCGTTCACAAAAGCAAGGGAGCTGAGTTGCGATTACAAGCTTTATATGAAGGATTTTTGGTAAAATCTATAGTGCAAAAGGAAACGCAGATGTCGGAGCTCAACTATAGCAAGTTATTACAGTTGAGCGGTTACATAATTTCTTTACTGCAGGCGACACAAGTCACCTGTTTAAAATAATTAGTGGCGGACTTTTATACAGGGATTGCAGGAGCTCATGTATTATAATTATATATATTTCATGGAAAATACATGCTTAGAGGGCACGATAGAGGCAAAGGCTCCAAGACCAACAAGTTCACTAGTTAAGTCACCTGTGCAACCTTAGTTAGCAATGAAACACAATTAATTTAAAAGAAAAGAAAAGTTAGAAAACGTACCTGAGTGCCGCCCGCCGGGATACCGCACTGCCTCCACTCGGCCTGTAATGATGAGTCCCCGTGTTCCTTCCTGCTGCAGGAAGCAGGCAGCTTCCCTCCACTACGCAGCAAGGGAAGCCAATCAGACGCTGGTAGGCGCAGCAGACTAGCGCCCCAGCCGGGACGTTTTCTCTGCATAGAGAAAGACGGAGAGTGGGCGGTCCTGCTCGAGGGCCGGGGGGAGTGGCTTACCCACTGTTGTGGGTACTGACTGTTTGGTCGGCTCAGGGCTGACCAAAGAGTCAGTACCCACAACAGTGGGTAAGCCACTCCCCCCGGCCCTCAAGCAGGACCGCCCACCCCCTCCGCCCCCAATCCCAGGCACAGAGGCACTTCTGCTTTCTCGCAATGCGAGAAGGCAGACACATAAATGGTAGTTTATACCGTTTATGTTTCTGCCTTCTCGCACTGCGAGAAGGCAGTGGGGCAACGCCCCAATGGGGGAGCCGCCACTGCCTAAACCCCAATCACTTACGTTTCCTCTCTAACCCTCTACGAACTTGTCATTTTATTACACTTCAACGTAAAGGCAATAGCACGTCCATGCAGTTTCTCTTTTAATTCACCCTCCATGTTTGTCTTTGAACATTTTTAGTATGAATGGTCTATGGGGAGGTTTAGCAGGAAGATGCTCCAGGAGGAGGCACTATAGCAGAGCAGTGTATGGTTGCAAGATGAGATAGATAGATTTAAGCTTTCAATTAGCCACATCAAGCCCCTATCAGCCTTCTTTGCCAACCACATTGTTCCCTAATAGGATCTGAGCAGTGCACCTCTCTTACATTCCAGTTTGGAAAGTAATGTTGCTACATAATTGAATTGTTTTAGTTTAAAGGAATAGTGATCCAGATTCCCCTGGTTTAGGCACTCCCTCTGTATGTTTCAAAAGGTATGGAACATTCTCTGAAACAGTTTTATGGATTTTCGTGCCAGGAATCTTAATTGGGTCAAAGGAGGTACTGCACAGACCACAAACTTGTTCTTTATGTGTCAAAAAGGCAGTTTATTGTAGACAGGTGCACCTCACAATGGTAACCTCAACCCTTTCCTTACAAAACTACACCTAACTATGCATTTGTTCACCTACTTGGCTCCTCCCCGATTTCTAAGGTTTCCCCCTTATAACTTTTCCTTGTAACTGTTTAAAACCCCTAATCGGTTATTAACTGTTGAACTTTAACCCCAGTAAACTCTAACCTACTTCTATAAACATTTACCTTTCTAAATATCTCCTATCTTAACAACTGATTTATAGCTGCCTCCTGGTATAACATGTTCACAACCGTAAACGTAACCTGTAACCATGTAAAAATTAACTACCAAAGTCCATGCGACTGATTCAAGTGACAACCAAATACAATTATCCCACCCCTGCGTTCCTGTGCTCAACAAAACCACCAGATCATATAGAAATTTAATGAAATACCCCCAGAATAAAAAAAAGGGTGGGTGGGAGGGGAAAATGTTTCCTTTCCCCTGTCCGGCTGCCGTGTCACCTTACACAAAATGGTGACACGGAGCACAAGATGGGCAAATATATAAACCACCCGCCAGCCCAAAGACATTGCCCAAACAGAGACCAATTGGGCCCGGGCTGCACCATTGACCCAAAACCCCCCGGGGGTGCAAGCCGCGCTTGCGGTCAGCTGACCCCCTCCCCCCCAAAGCTCCATTGTGCCAAAGGAGGCACAGAACAGACTACAAACTCACTCTTTTTGTGTGAACATGGCTGTTTTATTGAAGACAGGTGCACCTCACAATGTTAACCTTGGCCTGTGCCTTACAAAACTACACCTAATTATACATTCTTTCACCTACTTGGCTCCACCCCCCCACCCGTAAGGTTCCCCCCTTATATCCTTTCCTTGCAACTGTTTAAAACTCCAAATCGGTCATTACATGTTAAACTTTAACCCCTATAACCTCTTACCTACTTCTTTAAATATCTACCTATCTGCCTATCTAAATATCTCCTATCTTAATTTCTCATTTATAGCTTCCTCCTGGTGTAACCTGTTCACAACCGTAAACATGACCTGTAACCACACAAAAACTAGCTACTAAACACCACTCAGAAAAGTACTTCCTCCTCCCTGACTTTTCTGAACCCACTCTAGGAAGAGCTAGGGTACCTTCTTATGTTCAGAGCCTTATCTAGTGCCTCCATCCCGAAGCGAGGATACGCCGTCCAACTCCACTGAAAAATTCCACCACCGCAAACCTCAACTCAGGGAGCTCTACCCTACCAAAACGTTCCTCATTACAAAATTTCTCATGTCCCTATATATTCTCCGTGCTTAACCCTTGCGGTGGGCCGCGCTGCCCCTCCACTGTGACTGAGAAATCAAATCCATCCACATAAAAAACATCCAGACCACTGGTGACTTCTTTCCAGTAAACCCCTCTTCAACTGCTTCAGCAACGCTAAACCTTTTCGCCACCAAATCATACTTCCCTACATGCAGTATTAAAACAGCTGTTGAAATGTGGCAGCTCCTTAATTTGACCAACACAGGAGAAGCACATGCAACGCCTCCTACCCTTCCAGGGAAAAGTCTGCCCAAGATTCAGACCATTCCCTTTCTGCACTTCGTCGTTCACCCATTGTACGAAAAGAATGTCCTATTTACCCGTAGACAGATCCGCTACATCCGTCCCCACTACTGTACCTGAGAAAACATAAGTCAGTCACGAAAATTTACATTTTACCAATATCCATGCAACCTGCCGGACATATCAGTGAAAGCAATCAGAAGTCAATTGCTCAAATTGTATTAACCCTTTCCATACGTTGGAAGTGCAGGAGCCGTCTGAAGCAAAAGTGCTCAAGCACGTCGGACAGCTCCCACGAGCCTGATGCCATGGCACAGGAAATCCTTCTGCTTCAGGCACCAGATGGATTCCCTTTCCTCCTAAACAGCCTCAGGAGCTAGGGAAGAGCTTCCCCAGCTTTCGAGGCTATTTAGTTAGTTTCCCTGAAATAACGATCAGCACCCACGTCGCGCTGACGTCATTGAAACCAAAACTGAAATGAGCCAATAGGCAGAAATGCATGTGATTGTGCCGCTAATGACCTGCTCTATCTCCTACACAATGTCCTTCCCATCCGTACTATTCTGCATGCCACATCAAATGGCCTCATATAACCTGTACCCCCCTGACTGTCACTACTAGTTTAGCCAACATGTCATCCAGCAACATCTGCATATGCCATTATATTCATCTCTTGGTAGGTGTGCCTCCATTGTCACTGAAACCATTCAGATCCCAGAAATGATAACACAGTGCTTGGACCTTGCATCTTCTCTGGTGCCAGGGGCACCCCCAGTAACCTACGAGCTCTTAGAACCTTGTCAACTGTTGCTGACAGTCCGTCAAACCGGTTTGGCCCACCAGAATGGAGTCGACAAGGTAGTCTATCACCGTCACTTTACCCGTTTGCCATGAGGAACCCATTGCAGAATTGTGCTGACACTCCAACAAGGCACAAGATGTGGAACACCCATGTGTAACACTGTGTCCATAAACATTTGTCCATCAAACTGGATGCCCACTATCTGGAAGTCATCAGGGTGCACTGCAATACCCAAAAAGCCGACTTTATGACATTAGGCCATCTCTGCCCCTTTTTCCGCTCTCTCGCCCAGTCCCCTGGCTACTTTACAGCTAAGTATGAAACCGAGGTTAGTTCTTCAGATATGAAATCGTTGACTGGACTCCCTCCGGCTAATACAAGTGCTGCAATGATCTGAACCACCATGTTCCTTACTTTGGAACCACCCCAAGAAGTGGGATGATTGAATCCCTGATGAGCCAATTTGTAAATGGGCTTTCCTTCTTCCCTCCACAACGTCTTTGAACAGATGCTTTTGCACTCCGCTATACGTGCATGAACTGACCTTACGTTTTCCGCCAACTTGGTGGACCTGGTTCCTTGTACCTTCCCGCAATTCTTGACTTAAAAACATTGCATCCTTTTTGCTGGGTTAATATGTTAACCAAGCATATACACATTGTTATTTAAATGGCGTACTAGCCTGTTCCCTTATGACCTTGCACCCCATGACCTCCCTTGCCCTCTGCTATCTGGTGTCCCTTCTGTCCACTGTAGGAGAACAGGGTGCTGGTTCCTTTGGCCAAAATGCTGTCACTTGCCTGTTGACACTGTACAATTGGGTGAAATCCTAAGCATATCATTAACTCATATCGGATTCTGCATTACTCTATCGCACAGAAACCGTTCTTAAAGTCCCCAGAGACTCCTTGAAGCCTCCAATTCTTGGTTTTGTTTGCATCTCCATAGAACCCCCGCCCCCTGTGTGGGTCCGGTTTTGACAGTGGTACACTAACGGGAGACCGATGGCCGTATAGGTAATTTCCCAAACTTACCCGATCCTATTGTCTGCAGGTACAGATCTGTGTCAAGCTACCCCCAGTCGGCCTCATGGTCCCAGGCCAGCTGGGCCCTACATTCCTCTTGTAGTGTTAGCAGGCATATCCCCCATGTGTTACCTCTGCCCTCTTGATCCTATCCGTGTATTTGAATAAAGACACCTCTCGGTGTATTTCCAAAACTAAACACTTGCAAAATCAGGAAAACTGCAGTCCCATCCTCTTTTTTTCTTGGGCACCTAGGCCTCTTAGACAACTCTAGTTACTCCTCTTTTGACACTTCCTTTTCCCTAATTCCTGGGGAGCAATTTTAACATCTCCATATATTCCTCTTTACATTTTCTCTTCGGTTGCTACATAAGAAGTGTTTCCTGGTGTTCCATCACTCCCATGTAAGATCATTTCTTTATTATTAACTAGTGAATTTCTTTTGCCCTTTCACCCCGCAGCCTTGTTTCACCCGTCTCTACCACCTTGTCCTCATCCTTGCATGCTTCCATCTTTTCCCCTGTTTTCTCTTGCCCCTCTGTCGTCAGCCCCTGACCTGTCTCCCCCCTAATATCCGTGTCTCTGCAACCACCTGGTATTTTTCCCCCACAAACCTTTTTGGAGACAGACCTCTCTGATGTCCTCTTCGCTGCCCACTTTAGCCCCCCACTGACACACAATCCACTGTACAATCTTTAGGGAGGATCCCAAAATTATCACCTCCCTCACTGCTTGCTAAATTTTCATTTTCACTTTTGTGAAATGACTATATTCATTTTAGCATGTAAAGACAGAGATACTTGGGATTATACGAAAAGTATATGAGGTTTCTGTTTAATTGGGAGTCCAACGGAACAAAGTTGCGGAGTTTTTGTTCAACTTCGTGGAATTCTGCGTAGTAGTACTCCACCAATTACACCCACCCTTAGTCGCATGTGCCTCCATCCCCCTGTGAGGTGTTCTGAGGGGTGTCAAAGTTGTGATAACTACTGATTCAATGTATGCAAGGTCAGCGTACATCTTTCTGTTGATCCACTGGAAGGTGGCATCTAAACTCCTGGTTAACTGTAGGTCATTTACTTACTTAAGGTTTTTAACGAATGCCACCAAAGCCTTTTCATATCCAGTTAAATCTGACAGGATGCTATTGCACTTCCGGTTTCGACTCTTTTGATGCCTGAAGAGAGTAGATTAAGCTCTTTAAGCCAAAAAATAGTAGAATCTAGTTATGTTTTCTGGAAATGCACATTGAAAGTGCCTACACCAATTTTACATATGTTAAATTTCAGTAGAGATTATCTGTACACTTGTTGGTCACTCTTAAAACCCAACTGGATTTAAATATGGGGTGTCTAGACAAGCCCAGGCCTGGTAGATAATGAACATCCTGGTTTTTTTTGTTTATACCGCTGTGGGTACTCTTGAAATGGTTGTTTTCGTTCTGTGCGTATTCAATGCTTGGCATTTCTGCTGGCAAAGCCCATAGGGATATCAATTAGGGCTGTGCATGCCTATTTTCCAAAGTGCTGGCCCAAGATTACTGAAAACAGGGCTGAGACCACCACCCCATTTCATAAAAAAATCAATGGAGTCAGGAAATGGTGGCAAGAGTTAATCAATACGGCTTCAGTTGGGATTTGCACCGGTGAATTTGGTCACACTGAAAGGCTTAATAGTGCTTTGGCTGTCAGATACGCTACGTCTCTATGCTTTGCAAAATTGCCCCTGAAGCAGGGAAGTATGTGACATATCCCCAAATGATTACGTTTTCATGGACCCCATACAGCAGCCTGGTGCATTACACGAACAGGGAAACATGCCGCCGTGCCTTAAACCTGTAAAGCTGACCTGCTGTAGGTGTCCTGTGCTGCTGCACAAAAGGACTGCCCTGTTAAAAGCACGGCCTCACGCTGTGGCGAAGAAGAGTGTGCACTGACTTGCTAAGGGTGTGTACTGGAGTCATACCCTTTCAGCACACATTCCTAGGTAATATACAACCGCACAAACCTGAGACACATTGGAAGTGCGCTGTCGCTGCAGTGGAGGTTTCTGGGGGATATGCGCCTGCTTGCTAGGTGTTCGTTTCTGACATCTGGGCATGCTGCCGTAGTTATAGGGCCTTGATTCGAAATGAATGTCATTCGGCAGTTCATAAATGCCTGACCATTTGACCCAGGTGAGCTGGATGAAGACACCTCTCCTAGCTTCTACCGTAGCTGCTTCATGAAGGTTGCATCTCACAACTGGGTCCATTACTTCCACAAGACCCGCATCATGCTTGTTGTTGATGGTTTAATTCAGGAAGTGTTGTGATACTTAGGTCAGAATGTGATGTGGTGTGAAATCTGTGTGCGAGATGAGATGTAGTATGATGTGATATGACGTTTCTTTTATGTGAGTTTGATGAGACGTGGTATGGTGTGACAGGGTATGATGTGGGATGTTTATGTTGTAATGCATTATTTTCTTACTATTGGTGCATTGTATTCAATTTCGTGACTATATGTTATTTGCCATATTGTCATTGTTTTATTGTTTCATCTAATTTATTTTACGATGCACTTGTTCCCCGTAAAGAAGGGAGATATGTTGTAACTTATGTTTCCCTGCTGCTCAGCTAGAATGACTGTGGTGTGGAATGTTGGATGGATGGAATGTTGGATGTCTGTGAATGTCAGTTGGGTGTGGGCTGAGCAGCAGGACAGCTGCTCCTGGTGGGGTTTCTCTTGATTACTTAACAACTTGAATAAAGATCTTAATCAATCTACTTAAGAAGAACTGACCAACTTTCTTTTGGATTACAACACTTGTCTATGTCACTGCTCCCAGAGCCAAATGTTCCATCTCGAAAATGGAGATATTTTTTCATTGAAGGGGATCTTGAAACGCGTTTCTCCAATCCAAAAGCTTTTTATTTAGTGTCATTATTTTAAGATGTAATTGCAGAACTAAGAAACCAGGGAAATTGCACATGAATTGTTAATGTTAATAGCATTGTAATTTATGTTAACATTAACTTCATTATTATTTTGCATTTGTTCCTAATTGTAAAAAGTAAGAATACGTCCTTGCAACTACATTATGAGGCAGCCCTGCAAGGCAGTCCATTCTCGGTCCGTGCTGTATGTTTTCATTAAATACATTTTACTTGCATTGCATTTGTGTATCTGGGGTACTTTTGTGTCTGGCACATGGGCCTGTGTTAGGATTCAACACGTGCTTGGCATTTATTTGCTCTTAATGGTGTGAGGTTTTAGTACCTGGTGCGACCAACCCTACCTCAGCATTCACCTCAGCAAATGCAGAGGGCCTCGGGACCTCCTACCCTGTGTTTTGGAATACGCATTCAGCTGGACAGAGAGTGTTCATAGTTTTAGCTGTGTCTAGACTGATCACAATAACAGGAAACGTCCCCATAATCTGGACCAGTGACCAGATTATCCTCTTCCATGTTATCCAAATGCTAAATAAACGAATACCTGACAGGACATCTAGTTGGCCCTATACGCAAAAAAGGATCTCTTGGATCAATGGCAAATAAGGCAGTTGGAATCGAACTAAATGTTCTCTAATACCAATAGAGCAAATCAGAAACATGTTTTTAAACGATTGCTCTTTTTGCTACTATGATCTCCAGTCTACTGCATTACAGGCAGTGTATGTACACAATTATGTTCCGATTGCATAACATACAAAAGTTACAATGTACACAAGTCAAGCATTTATAGAGATAAGTGATGTAATCAAGCTACAAAACTGAGATTTACCTCCAGAGTCACAGTCGGATCGACTAAGAATGTAAAAACTCTTCAGTCCTCCATGTGGATATCTACAAAATATACACATTACAGGACTATATTGGCCACTTTTTGTATCATTCAAACAACTCTCAGATACGGAATTTAAGGAACTGGTCAAGACACGCAGGCCAACTCATTCTCCTACGGACCCCGCTGCAAAGGGGTACTTCAGGCGCATCTTACCAACACATTTGCTGCCCAAGCACTTTCCTAGATTCAGGAACTTTACCCTCGAAGCTCACGTTCTCTTTCATCACATCGCTCATCAAAAATAACAGCCTTGGACCCTCAGACCCGACAACTAAAGAATGTTCATCAATGGCCCATTTTAAAAAAACTGAGCTGCGTTCCCCAGATCGCCTACATCACAGACGAGAACAACCTACTTTTGGAGCACCCCACAGGATCGTGCCGAGGCAGAGGCACTGAATGAGCCCTGTTATCTGGCGGTAATGATCTGAAATTGACAGCTGACAGAAATGGAGTGGCAAGGCTCCTGAGAATAGATCTCCATTATCTACAAAGTTGGAAAGGTTTTGTCGCAGTAGCTCCTTTCACCACACACGATGGAGTTCCTCGAGGATCAATCATTCCTGTGCTCCAGTTCTGACTCACTCCCTTCATAGCCAAACCTGATCAGCTTTTTCAACCTAGGCTGGTACAATTACACCAATGACATGCAGATAATCGTAAACTTGGAAACCCCAAAAAATATAGTGTCATCAAGACTTGACCATTGCCTCAATCTCAGTGATTAATGGATGCTGATAAGCTATTTTAAACTCAGGCCCCCGAAATCGGAGCTCCTAACTTGCAAACAATGGATTAACTGCCATACTACAAGGACCTGGTGAACCCAACATCGACATGAAAGAAAAGAAGAAGTCTCAGAGTGAATATGGACTCCGGGTTATCTCTTATCTCCCAAGTGAATCAACATATATAAGAAGTGCCTCCTACAAATACAAGCACTCTGATGTATCTTTCCTCATCAACAATTCCAACAAAGGCTACAGGCGATTATCACCCTCATAATGTCAAGAAGAACTCTTGACTCATCTGGCCATCCGTCTGAACATCATTCTCAGTACAGGCAGTGACACTTTGGAACTCCCGACCAGCAAAGATGAGGAGACCAGTTATTTTCAGGAAGGAACTATGGATGCAGAACCACTGCATTGGCTTGGCTACACAAAGTTAAGATCAGTGCCTTGAGACCCTTATGGGTGAGTAGTCACGCTTTATAAGAAATCTGATTGGGCAAAAACTTCAGAGCTTAACAAGCAGCCCTTCAGATCCTTTATACAGCTCACAGCGTAGGCTACCTCTCTATTAACTGGATGACCCAATAGGGCATTCTCTCTGCCTGTAGATAGTAAATTTTCAAAGTTGTTTCCCTGCCATAGGGTCCACAAGTTACCACTGCATAATTTAGTGTCACTTCTGGTGGTACACTGAAGAGCTCCTACTCTGGCTCCCTATAAACACGCCACAGCTGCAAGTCACTCCTCTATCCCACTGGAGGGATATCTAACGATCTATGATTGTGCTTCTCCGCTAAAGGCCTACAAGCTCTCCCTGACACTCCTGGAGAGACTTTCAAGATCTCTCATCAAAGTTATCTGTTTACAGTCCATCCCGAGGGACCTTAGCCTGTTACTCAAGGTTTTTATATAAGGCGTTGTGTTATGGCTGCTGTACCCAGCATGTGCTGTGGACCGCTCTGCTGTCACCTTGAGAGGACTCTACAGTGCCAAATAATTCACAGCAAACAATGAATATAAAATATATATGCTCCATCGCCCACACCTCTGTCCACGATTACATTAGTAAACTATGCAATGCAAGACCGGGTAGAAGCACCACTCTGGTCACTCATGCACCACACCACAATGCTTCCCACATAGGTCTAAATGCAACTTCCATTGAAGTACTTTCCCATGATGTAGCACACTGCACATCTTCTAAAGCTCTTCGTGGCCTCATCAGTGCTATGGAGTACTATACAAATCTGTATTACAGTACCATATTGTGTTATACTGCACAAATGCTACTGAAGCTGGTGTCTGTGAACCATGCAATTTGGAAAGAACAGTCTGACGGAGATGCTGCCTTAACAGGTACACTGAGCACCCTGCTTCCATCACTGCGAAGAGACTTCCTTCAAACATAGGTTTCATTATGGAAGCCTTGCGGCATTACACAAAGTCGTCCTATATGGTCTGGTACGGCCTACCGCCCCCTCCTCCCCTGACTGTGACAAAAACCAAGATAGCGTTCTTGTTTTTGGAATAGGGGGTCGTTGACCCCCGATCGTATTTATTAACATACAAAACAAGTTATATTCATAAATAACATAACGCAGAAATGATAAGACAGGATTCGGTACATTTGCTTCAATCCTAGCTTTAACAAAACTCTAATACATAAATGTTCCTATCCTAGTCTAACACATTGCTGATCACATTTCTGCGTACTCCTCTGGGCCTACGGCAAGGTCAAAACGCTGGCCCCTCCCCCTTACACCAAAATGTCCCGCGCACCCCAACCGGGATGCGCATGCGCCGGAGGCCCAGCTGACCCGGAAGTACTTACCCCCAGGCAACCCCCAAACGTTCAGGACTTACTCCATAAAGGGGCCATGCAGACAGCGCAGCTTACTTACGCCCGCGTGCGGGGTGGCCAACCAGCCAATGGAAAGCGTAACCCCCCTTTGTCCCCGCACCGTTCCAACCAACCGGTTGTAACTGCCCCTGGAGTCTGGTGAGAGCCAAATGTCCCTCCCCTCTGGGCGGCCCACGTAATGAGACGCCCCAAATGATGAGTCAATTTAGTCTGTCCAACCTATGACCTTACCGCTCGCCTATGGAATATCGCCTAAAAACACGGCAAAAAAGGCATAAACAACATATCTACAAATTGGCATCCTGTGGAAAAAATTACAGAAAACATACATTCTTCAACAAACTTCTTATTTCAGGGATGGTGGGTGGGGGGAAAAAACAGTTAAAGAGCCTCCCGAGGGAGGGGTGGCACATGCAACGGATGTGCTGCCGGGGGGAGAAAGAGATCGTCTCTTGTGCTCCCCCCAGCTTTAAAGGACCCGAGGGTCGCCCACGCCCCCGGAAGTGATCAGATCACTTCCGGGGCGCAGGGGAGCCTCCCATGACCCGGAAGTGATTCAATCACTTCCGGGGCATATCCACCAGCGCCGGCGGGAGACCACGATTGGGGGCACGGTTCCGGGGGGCACGGCCGACCACCATAATGGCGGCGGGGCCGATGCTGGCCCCGCCTTCCTCTATGGTCTGGTACGGCCTACCGCCCCCTCCTCCCCTGACTGTGACAAAAACCAAGATAGCGTTCTTGTTTTTGGAATCGGGGGTCGGTGACCCCCGATCGTATTTATTAACATACAAAACAAGTTATATTCATAAATACCATAACGCAGAAATGACAAGACAGGATTCGGTACATTTGCTTCAATCCTAGCTTTAAAAAAACTCTAATACATAAATGTTCCTATCCTAGTCTAACACATTGCTGATCACATTTCTGCGTACTCCTCTGGGCCTACGGCAAGGTCAAAACGCTGGCCCCTCCCCCTTACACCGAAATGTCCCGCGCACCCCAACCGGGATGCGCATGCGCCGGAGGCCCAGCTGACCCGGAAGTACTTACCCCCAGGCAACCCCCAAACGTTCAGGACTTACTCCATAAAGGGGCCATGCAGACAGCGCAGCTTACTTACGCCCGCGTGCGGGGTGGCCAACCAGCCAATGGAAAGCGTAACCCCCCCTTTGTCCCCGCACCGTTCCAACCAATCGGTTGTAACTGCCCCTGGAGTCTGGTGAGAGCCAAATGTCCCTCCCCTCTGGGCGGCCCACGTAATGAGACGCCCCAAAAGATGAGTCAATTTAGTCTGTCCAACCTATGACCTTACCGCACAGGCCTGCATAGTAGACCGACTATCAGGCCCCCCCCCCCCCAAACCAAGGTCATACTTACCAATGAAAGCCCTCCAGCAAAGCTAAAATGTTGCCCAGGAATAACTCATTACCCAAGCGTGACAGGTGCATTCCGTCTTGCACATAGCACATGTCCCCCCTAATGCATCCATGAGCAATTACTTGTAATCTAGGGGTCCTAAACAGCCTGTCTATTTTGTTATTGATCCTCTGGGCAGAGTGGTTGAGAGCCTTCACTGATACCCCCCACGCCACTTAAGTCTTGGTATCATGTGTGACCACACGATAACCATCTCAGGGCACTGCTTGGCCAGCCATGCCGACTCCAACAGCACCATTTCTATCAGGACCCTCCTATTGAGATGTACCAAGTCGTTGCCCCCCAGATGCAAAATTATAGCGTCGGGAGGGGTATCCAAAGAGGTGAGCATGTGACCTACCCGTTCCCTGAACCTGTCAAAATGTAAGCCCCCATGGCCGAAAAAGGAAACCCTGAAGCCTAACCGCCTTGCCCGCGCTGCCCCATCGCCTGCCCTGAAAAAACTGCCCAACCGGGCCACATAAGAATGGCCAAAAACACATGCATGACGTTCCCGCTGTGCCTTCGGGGAAATCCTCGTCGACTTGACTGCGCCACGGTCTTGGTGGGACGTCGCCTTCACTCTTCCTGCGTGGCAGGCCGAGGGAACTGGTAGTAGAACAAGAAAAGAGTGCCATCAGTACCGTTAACATATGGAGTCACAACATATCCACACGCACATAACGCCTGAAGCAATTGGAAGCCCACCGCCCAATCCTGTGCACAGCCTCCTCCCCAAGACCCTGCGCAACCGCCTCAGTGGCGGCACCAATCCTGAAGGAATGTGTCCCGAAACTACCGGGATCCAGACCCGCCCTGCCTATTGCTTTGTCTAAAACCCGTCTAAATTGGAACTTTGTCAGTGGATCCCCCCCATGTGTAATAGCAATGCCCCCCCCCCCTACTACTCGGTCTGTATGGCAGGTAGGCCTCCACATGATAAACCGGACAGCAGGGATTGCCCGGTGCCCGTCTGAGAAACACTACCTGACCTCTTCCCTGCTGATCGGTCTTTGAACGCCGGATTGTAACCTGCAATGCCCCGTTATGGAAATGAATGTCACCCAGCTGTAAACCACCCTCCAGGTCCCTTTTGTTGTTAGCCACTAATTTCCCTACTCTAAAGGCCCCATAGAAAGCCAAAGTAAAGCCTGCCCTGAATAATAAGCATTCAAAGACGTCGTCGCAGATCTGCTCTAACGCTGCCAAGACTGCAGTCAGGGTATTCAAACCTATAGGGCGTCTAGTATCCGGCGCAGTCCCTTGCAACTGCTTCCAACCCTTCAATGCCTTGCGCACTATGAATGACTGCGTAGGGTCCCGCCCTCCGCCCATCTGGGCAAAGAATGAAATTGCTGCTATGTGTCTCCTAGCTACCCCAACCGACTTCCCGTCGTCCCGCAGGGCTTGCAAGAAGCAGCAAACCCCTGCAGAATCAGCCCAATGTGTCCCACCCTGATCTTTTAGGAAATTACAATATGCACGAAACGCCCCTTCGTATGCCTTTCTTGTTCCTGGTGCTAGGCTCGCTGCCACCAAGTCTGGTAAGTGTGGGCACCAATCTGCCAGAGCTGTTCGGGAAAAGGCGTTGGGCATTGTGCTGCTCCCGGGAGATGGGCCCTGAAAACCTGCATCTTGAAACGAGATAGAGCGTCAGCAGCATGATTCAACATCCCCGGGACATGTTTCGCCCTAAAATGCATATTCAACTGGAGGCATCTCAATACTATTTCTTTAATCAAACGCAAGATCATTTTACATTTTGCTGCCTGGTTGTTTATACACTCCACCACTGTCATGTTATCAGACCAGAACACCACCGCTTTGTTGTGTAGCTGCTCCGGCCAGACCCACAACGCCACCCAAATGGGGAATAGTTCCAGGAAACCAATGTTAGCCGTGAGTCCATTGTCCACCCACCATGCTGGCCAACGCTGCGCCACCCACTGAATGCCCAGAATGGCGCCAAACCCCTCACTGCCCGCGGAGTCTGTCATTAAGCCCAACTCCGCACACGAAGTAACAGGGCCGGGCCACAGGACAGAGCCATTGAAGTCCCGCAGGAATGCTAGCCAAATCCGCATATCCTGCTTGACCTCGTTGCTCAATCTGGTGTGGTGGTGTTTCTGTTTAAGGCCTGACATCGCCTGTGCAATGGACCTTGAAAAGGGGCGTGCCATAGGTATAATGCGTAGTGCAAAGTTTAACTGCCCTACCATCTGTTTTAGCTGGTGCAACGTTACCCTTTTCGCTTCCAGACATTGCCTCAATGTCTCCCCAAACCTAGCCACTTTGTCAGTGGGAAGCCGTGAGCACCCCGCGACTGAGTCCAATTCAATCCCTAAGAACTCTATAACCGGGGAGGGGCCCACGTTTTTTCCTTGCGCTAGGGGTACCCCTAAGCTCCTCATTAATGCGCAGAACTGCTCCAGCGCCTGCCCACACCCTGCGCCCCCTGGTGGCCCCAGGAAGAGAAAGTCATCAAGGTAATGCAGCACATGCCCATGGCCCGTCACCTGTCTGAAAGCCCACTCTAAGAACGTACTAAACATTTCAAAGTAGGCACATGACACCGAACACCCTATTGGCATGCACATGTCCATGAAAAACTTGCCCTCAAACTGGAAGCCCAGAAGGTGAAAATCGCTAGGGTGTACGGGCAGGAGCCCGAAGGCAGACTCAATGTCTGATTTCGACATCAGTGCACCCGGCCCCAGACCCCTCAGCATTTCAATAGCCTGATCAATAGATGCATAACGCACAGAGCAGCAATCATCATCAATGGAGTCATTCACAGACTGCCCCCATGGCGCCGATAAATTATGAATCAGCCTAAACTCTCCAGGTTCCTTCTTTGGGACTACCCCCAGGGGGGAACAAACGATGTTATGCACAGGTATTCTGTCAAAGGGCCCTGCCATTCTACCCAATCTACATTCCTTTACAATCTTGGCCGCTGCCACCCCAGCATTCTGGGTGACCGATACTTGATTCCTGCAGAACGAGGGACCCACAAAATTCTCCACGGGAATTCTAAAACCGTCTCTGAAACCCCCAATTAAGGTTTTTGCTGAGGTCGCGCACGTATATCTATTTAACCAGGGCATCATGGCGTGCAGGAGGATGGGTGTCCTAGCTCTGGTGGAAACCCCTTCCGTCTGGTTTCTTCCCCCCCTATCTTTCTGCTTCTTAAGGCACTTTGCCTCGCCATGCCCTGAGTTGCCACAGAGACTGCACGCGTGTCTAAATCTGCATGTCCCTGGTGCCCTAACGCAGGAGCGCCTGTTGTAATCCCAGCAACATCCCTTCTTTCCGCCCCCCCCCCGCCCTGCGCAGCTGGGGGGAACGCCCGAAAGGGCTGAGGTTTCGGCGGGTCACTGGCAGCCTCAGTTGAAAGGCCGCACACATGATCCAACCATGAGATTCCCTCCACCTGATTCCACTTTAACGTAGGATCAGATGCCCTGATGCGCCTAAACTTCTTGTCATACTCCAACCACCCCGAGCCCCCTTTTGTTGCCTGCGCCGTGCTGATCCTAGACATATAGCAAGCCATCGCCGGTGCCTCCTCAGGGAAACGTTCTGTCACCACTGCCATGTAAATGTTGTAGGCCAGCATCCAATGCCTAATGTTCTCCTCAACCCTGTATTTCAACATTTCATTCGCAGGCATATAATCCTTCTTCCTCTTTATTTCTTCCCTCTCAACCTCATCTATCAGAAGTGAAAAGATATCGATATATGTCCCCTTCCAAATTCTCTCCTTAACCTCCTGCGACAGGTGGCGCGAGAGAGATTAGTAGGACGTGCGTGCCTCACCCATGCCCAACATTGGCAACGTCTGTGGCTTACCCTGCGAAGGTCCCGGGGTTTCCTTGGGGGCCCCGACCGCCGGCACGTCCTTAGGCTTGGCTAGATCGATAAGCTGCTTCGCCCTTTCCAATGCGTCCGCCCCGACAACACCCGCCGCACTCACGTTCAAACCCATGCCCCCCAGCCAGGGAAGCACTGCTGCTAAACTGGAGACAAAATCGGAAGGCAGTATTGGCACCCCCCGGGTGCGGGGGGAAGAGGTACCAAAAATGCAGGCACCGCCGGCGCTGGCATTGCTGGTGCGGGGGTAGGATTTGCGGTTGCGAGGGGAACAGGTAACAAAAGATCAGGTACCGCTGGCACTGGAACTGCCGGTACTGGCACCGCAGGCACGGGGGTAGGGATAGGGTGCGCCGGTGCTGGTTGCGGGATAACGGGCGTCACGGGGACCAAAGGAACAGACCCGCCCACTGGGTTGACAGAAGAAGGCTCGCCCCCCGGTGCATCAGGGAATGCAGGAAGTACAGGCAAATCTGGGACCCCACCACTCCCAGGGACAACCTGCGGGACTTTCTTTGCCCTACTCTTCCTTGGCAAGGGGGGAAAAGCCTCCCTAGGTGGCAAAGCGTCCCTGCGCGACCTCCCAGATGGGCCTTCCTGCGCATCCAGCCTCTCTGCCAGCTGCGCCATGGTGCTATCCATCTCCCCAATCTTTCTCATGAGCGCGTCTAAAACAGTCGCTATACTCGGGCGCCGCTCGCCACGCTTAGCCTTAGGGGGCATGACTACCCTGCTACCTGTACCAACTTTACCAATGTTCTGTTGGAGGAAACACGCCGGCCACTTCACCCCCGCTACCGGAGCCTCACTACTGGCTAGCCCAGCAAGGCAGGTGGGCAATAGGCTCCAACCCGCTTGGCTCCCAGCAGCGCCGGGATGCAGACCCTAACCGGGTCCTCAGGCACCCTCTGTGCAGGTCCGCACGTCCTTGTATCCGCCGCCGGTCACCGCCGCGTTTCACCGGAGCACTTTTGCGCTGCCTTGCGACGATGCGCGTAGTATCGTGGAACCGAACTGTAATGCAGACCCCACCTTCCTATTATGCAAACAACAGTATGGTGATTAATACATGACCTCTGTGCAAATCAAACCAAATATCAGGTGACCTGATGCCACACTTCGTGCCCAGCTGCAGAGAAACAAGATGTAAACTGGCCACAATCAACCCGTTGGACGGGCAACAACGCTGTTAAAATATTGCACCCCAAACGCGAGGTCTCCTGATGACCGCGTTATCCTTTTTTAAAAATTTGTCTCGGTGAGATAAGAAACCCTTTTGTCTGCCAAGATCTAATACAGCGTGTGCGCCGTGCTCCCGCCGCTGAGCTATCTCACCCCTCTGCAGCCCTCAGACAACCCCCCACCTAGAAACGAAAAACTGTCGAAATTATGCACGCCCGTGCACCAAAAGCTTCACAATCTTCCCTAGCATTGGCCGCGAAGACGAGAGCGGCTCCGTTTTAAACAATGCAGGCACCCGTTTCAGATTTCAGGGAATGGAGACGCAGTGATTTGTCCGAAACCACAAGTGCCACTGCCAACGACACACCGCCCATGCTCCCGACACCTTACTTCCGACAAAAAGACCTCGAGACCTCCTGCACGCCCCACGCCGTCGGGAAACCTGAAACACAAAAGAAAGAAAAACGGTTAAAGATCCTCCCGAGGGAGGGGTGGCACATGCAACGGATGTGCTGCCGGGGGGGAGAAAGAGATCGTCTCTTGTGCTCCCCCCAGCTTTAAAGGACCCGAGGGTCGCCCACGCCCCCGGAAGTGATCAGATCACTTCCGGGGCGCGGGGGAGCCTCCCATGACCCGGAAGTGATTCAATCACTTCCGGGGCATGTCCACCAGCGCCGGCGGGAGACCACGATTGGGGGCACGGTTCCGGGGGGCACGGCCGACCACCATAATGGCGGCGGGCCGATGCTGGCCCCGCCTTCCTCTGTCTCTCATAATCAATTAATCAGGAAAAATAGGGAATCTATGTTTAATGCCGAGCTGAATGTATCTGCTGGTTAACAATGTTTTTACTCTTCCAGCCCGTTTGCGGCCTTGGCATTTTCTGCATTGCTGAAGAAATGAAGACATTCCCTGGGAGCATTGATCCAGCTACAGAGACATAGGAGATCAATATTAGCAGCAAGGCTGGCCATGGATTTCTTTCCGGAATATGTCTAAGCCATTTTGATGTTTCTATCATTGAAGGTAAGAGTTTGCCTGGAAAGAGCTACGTGTCTCGTGCATGGTTTCAATTATGGAAAGAAAGAGACAACCGAGGCAGTTTTTTAAAGTAGAGTTTCTAATTCACCAGATGTGTTTCTTACTTTATCTTCCTCCAAACGGCTTGTCAGATTAGGACTTCAGTTTTGAAATATGAATGAAGAAATACCCCACTCAGCGCGCCCACCCCCACACAAACAAGAGCTCTCTGCACCAAAAGGTATCACTGGCTTCATGAACTGGGTAAATATGTAGGGGAGCAGCAATCTCATTCTGGCTTTAGATGCAAGTCAAATTGCTCAGGGCCTAAAGAATATCAAGGGGAGGCCTCGAGAAAACACTTTTTTTTGGGGTGGAGGGTTGTGTTTTCACTTTATTACTGTTTCAGTGCTGCATGAATAGTTTGCACATTGCCTCTAAGTTAAGCCTAACTGCTTTATACAAAGCTACCAGAGGGCGAGCAAGCGTTTATTTAGTGACTTTTGTCTTTCACCCTGACTAGGTTTGCGAATATTACTTGAGGAGGGTTCTCAACTACACAGAAAACAATCTGTTTTTAACTGTGTGACAGCACACGTTTCCCAATGTATAGCACCACCCATAGTACCGCACATTTGATATATTAAGTAGCCATTCCCAGTGGGCTTAAAAGACGCACTTTAGCTAGAATGTAGTTAATATCTATATAAACATTGTTTTTTTTATATAGAAAAGGGAAAGTGTGTTTCACAGCAGTACTTTTAAACTGCAGCACTGCCAGTGAAAGTGGTGCTCTCTAGAGCTATATATTTGTGTCATATACATGAGTGGTATAAATAGATACTGCAGTCCACATACGAAATTTACTTTCCATGCTACGGGTGCATTTTCAGCGCCATCAGAGATGGCCCTGAACATTAAATAAGTCAATTAAGTGAAACTAACCTACGCACAATACGTGTTTAGATTGAAGCATGCCCACAACGCATGTGCAACTGTGCAGAAAAAGGGGGCACGACAAAAATGATGTCCATTCTTACACCTGAGCTTGCAACTGGGGTAATGGCCTAAAGCCCATGGACCCGAATAATGTGCTTGAGAAGTTATGAACATGGCTAATTGGTTAAATATCTCAAGTCAGCAAGAACAACATATAATTACGTGATATAGCATCCTTGAGTGGGGTATTATCAACAACATTTTAATAGCTGCGTGTACAATCTAGGTTCACACAATATATTAGGTTTACTTTGTGTTCTACAGTGACTGCACAAAAGGGCCTTTTTCATTCTATCACAAACAAGAAATGCCCTGCATTCTTCCTTAAAAGGTTAAAGTGACTGTGAAGTGTCTTCGTTTGGCTGACAATGCAAGAGCAAGATGTGATGATTACTGGCTCCACTAGTGCCCCATCTTAACCTGGAATATACTGCTTACTAAGAATACAGTTAAACAAAACTGCCACCAGTTTGTAGACACCGAATTTGAGCCCTAAATCAGTCCCATCCGACAAGTGGAAGTGTGTGTTGATCCCGCACAGATAACCCTGAGCTGATGGCAGTGTACATTCTTGCTCAGAGTGGGTGGTTCTGCAGTCTCCATGGAGCTGGATTAATTGATTTGGAGGCTGGTGAGGACCTACAAAACCATTTAGTCTCGCCAACCCAAGTAGGGGAGTATAGTGACCCTTGAAATCTGGAAGAATCGATCAACAAGCACCTGAACCGACTGAGCCACTGCCCTGTATCACCGAAAGAGGGGCTCTGCATGTATGGCTGTGTGCATTACTGCCGTGTTCCTTCCAAAAGACACATGGGCGGCTCCAGAGGAAACCCCTTAATATGCAGTCAGAAAACAGATGGAGAAAGGTCCAAAAACCAGTTCAGTTCATACGTCTTTATTTCGATAGTTACATCATAAAAGACAGTCTATAAAAAGTGATAATACATACACCATAATTCATAAAAGACTGTTTAAACAGTTAAAAAAAAACACAATATATAATCTTTAAGACTTATCTTAAAAAATTATTAAACCTCAATTTAAGACGTGATTTACATATTAAATTTGTAATCATATAATTTAAGATATCTCATCATACATTAAACCTGTCTGGCTCTAATGATCCATGCCCACCCTAAAAATTTCGCCACACCAATAACGATAAACTCTGAGGTGTTAAATCTTAGTTCACATAATGCATCTGCACACCTCCTGGAGTTCATCCGTTTGCAGATAGGCGTTAGCCATTTGCACCTTGGCACCGAGTAGGCAGGGCAGGCACAGAAAAAATGGCCAACACTTTCCCTATATTCCTTACACCATGGACAGTATTCATTTGGCTGACCTTTCCAATTTTTAGTAAAGGATCTCAGGGGTAATGACCCCACCCTAAACTGGTGGTATAGTTTTCTATCTAGACTCCTCGTTATTACATCCCAGTAGTCCTCCAGATGGGGATCCAATTTATAAACTAGGAACTGACCAGTTAATGTAAGCAAGTCCGATTGTGAGACTAATTGCTGCTTAACAGTTGCCCAATATAGCATTTTGAAATCTTTAGTAGAGGGAAAGGCATTTGTACCCGGATCAGACCACAGTAAACTAAGTCCCATATTATCCAGAATTTTCCTTACTTCTCTAAACCAGGGAATTTTTGCATACCCCGAAATAGATCTTATATCTTCAATTTCTTTAGCAAATAAAGCCAATTCTGGAGTAGTCCAAATGCGTCTCCATAGGGCTACCAACCGGTACCGTGCTTGTTCCTTTACTGTTTTACAACCCATATCTATCAGTAAGGGTTTAATTGGTGTAGATTGGGGTAAGCTAACCAACTTACGTAGGAATTTATTTTCTATCTTTTCCAAGGGAGTTAAATCCTTATGTCCCCAAAGATCAGCACCGTACAATATGGCAGAACTAATCCTTGCATTATATATTTTTAAAGCTGGCTTTACCCTTTTAGTCAGAGATTTACGTTGCTCCTGGATTAGGGTAACCGTAAGTCGCGCAAATTTTAAGCAAAGAACATCCACCTGTGGCTGCCAACGCAAATGAGAATCTAAAGTCACCCCAAGATAGGTCATGGCATCCACCTGTTCAAGCTCAACCCCATTCATGCTAACATGGCTTTTTAAAGGTCGAGTTTTAGTTAGTACCATGAATTTAGTTTTGCTCACATTCACCTGTAGAACATTTAGTTTACAAAAATCCTCAAATCTATGAATCGCTGTCTGTAGACCCTAACGAGTCTTAGAGAGGATTAGCGTATCATCGGCAAAAATGAGCAGGGGAAACTTAGTACCTCCTAGAGTTGGGGCGTCAGTAGGGGTTTCGGAAAAAAAAACAAACACTTGATTAATAAATAACAAGAATAAGTTGGGAGCCAAAACACACCCCTTGCGGACTCCACGGGTTACAGGAAAACAATCCGTCACCTGTCCCTGTCTCCCCCACCTAACCCTAGCAAAATTGGCCGTGTGAAGTCTTATCACTAGTTCGAGAATGTCTTGCGGCATCCCGATATCCTCCAACATGGCCCATAACTTTGCCCTGGGCACGAGATCAAAAGCGGACTTAAGGTCCACAAAAGCAGCATATATAGTTCCACCACCCAATAGCACCACTTTCCAGTATAACTGGATAAATCTAAATACCTGGTCAATGGTGCTAATGCCAGACCTAAAACCCGCTTGCATTGGTGAGAGAATACTCTCCTTCTCCATCCAGATCTGGATTTTTACAAGGATCATCCTTGCTACAACTTTCTGTAGGGCATCTATAAGGCTAATAGGGCGGTAGTTTTCTGGGACAGAACGATCTCCTTTTTTGAAAATTGGGAGAATTTCCGCCCCTTTCCATGAATCAGGAATCCTGGCCCCACTAGCAATAGCATTAGCAATCTTAGTAATATAAGGGACCCAGATCCACTGATCTAATTTAAAAAGATCTGCCGGGATGCAATCCATACCGGGTGCTTTCCCCGAATGTATCAAACCCAGTGCCAATTCTGTGTCCTCATTCAAAAACATTAAAGATTGGGATGATGGGGCACGCAATTGTACCGGATATTCTATCGCAAAATCGGGTACATTCGCTGCTCCCTTGAACTGGGAAGAATAAAAATCCACCCAGGCATCAGTGGGGACATGATTTTCTGGGATTTGCGAGTCTGTGTTTCTGCCCCAATTCTCCACCTCCCAGAATTTAATCTGGTTGGAAGATAGACAGGCCTCGTAGAGGTCCTGCCAATGGGACTCATCCCACTCTCGCTTCGCCTCCCATAAAACCTTTTTATACCTCCCACGAGCCTTTTTAATGTCAAGGCTAATTCTAGATTTAATAACTTTAATCAAATCACTATGCGCCTCCCTACAAGATTTATTATACCATTTTTGTCGGAATCCCATAGTTACACTTTTCCCAGGGTTTACAGGTTTTGACAAAAGAGTTTTTAATTTTTTAAATAGCTGGTCATGTGTGTTGGTAATCTGCTGTAATGTATCTATAGTAATAGGCAGATCCTGAAGAGCACCCCAGGAAGAGGATACTTCCAGGGATAACTCATACAACAATTCCAGGTCCTCCAAGGCCCTGGACCAACGGACCCTACGTCTGTCATTAGTGAGAAATGTCTCTGCGGTGTGACAACTCACTAGATCTGATCCACCTTGGCCAGCTAAGTATTTAAAACTTAATACTAAAGGATTGTGGTCACTCTCTGGGTGGGCAACAACCTCCATATCATCCAACAGGGACCAATACTCCATTTTTAATAAAATATAGTCAATTCTACTAGTACTGGCCCCATTATCATAAGTAGGAAGTCCGTTTTTATCAGAAAGGGAGCGACCATTGGCCGCTCTTAGCCCCCATTCCAGACACAAACCAAGCCAGTGTAGAGCCGCCTCAGTTGCCTTTTTGATAGGGTTTAGGGCCAAGACTGGAACGTTCCAAACTGCATCTTCCTCCTCCCGTATATCCTGATTTTCACACGCCAAGGGTTCAAAATTACAATTCAGATCCCCTGCAAGTATAATGGGGTTGTCCCTCCCAATTACTTCTAGATATGAGTCTAACTCATCAATAATTGCAGGACACCTCCCCCCCGGCAGGCCACGAGCATAGATGCTTATAATAAACAAGCTCTTGTGGTCTGCCCTACTTAGTTTTATTCCCAGGATATCAGGGTTTAAAACTGGAACATCCACTATCCTGTAATTATTAGTTTGCCTGACCCATATAATTAGGCCCCCAGAGGGTCTACCCTTTTTCCCCTGTATTGCTGGTTTAAAAAAGTTTAGGTAACCTGTCCGATATAACGGTTCAGGTGCCCAACTTTCTTGAAAAATTATGATATCAAACCTGTCAATGAAGACTGTCCAGTCCTCCGAGCCTAACTTCCCCTTTAATCCCGCAATATTCCATGAAACAATTTTCAGCCCAGTTTCAAGAAATATTAATTTTTCTTGATTCGATCCCCCCATTGTTGGGCCCTGCTCACCCTTCTTTGATAATAGACAACTAACAGGGGGATAACTAACTGTAGCAATCCCACAGATCTTGTCATTTTTCACTTTATTCCTACCAAGATCTACTGAAATCAAGTCACATAAACTACAACAGGCGGCACCATCTGCTACTGGGTCATTATTAATATTATAACCCTCAACAACTCTAACGTTAGTATCTGGTAAGCTGACCCCACCATTATTGGGATCTACTAAGACCAAATCACATAAACTACAGCAGGCGGCACCATCTGCTACTGGGTCATTATTATTATTAAAACCCTCAGCAACTCTAACGTTAGTATCTGATAGACTGACCCCACCATTATTGGAAGGAAGTCAATCAATACACTCTAAATCAGAGATTGGTTCAAAACGATTATACAAATGGGGGAAGGAATAGGGGGTATAAGGTACCAATCCATTTAGGAGCCTACCCTTCGATTTACCCTGATTATTAAACATGGGTATAGTAGGAGGACCCCCATTTCGTTTTGGATAAAAATAAGTAAGGTCCAAAGTTTGCACATCACCCATCATACCATATCTAGGTTCCCTACGTATGAAATCCACCACCCATGAGTCCCTAAAATTGACAATAATACAATCCCCTTCTAGGTCCTTAGGGCAATGCCCCACCCAATTTACTCTTCTGACATTAAGAATTTCCGTAACTGAGGTCGGTGGGAGAGGTCTATTTTTATTCAGCCAAAAGACTACTTTATTTTTAAGCTCCCTAAATGTTTCGTTTTTTTCATCTTTAACAACCGATACACCCGTCAGAATTATTGTATATGGTGTGGCCTCAGGAGGAAGGTTAATGCAGAGGGCATTCTGTTTTGGATCCCTCTTGACAGGCTCAGCTGGAGGGTTCTCTAGGCTCCTCAACATTGGAGCACTTTGGTTTGACTTTGATTTTTCCTTTGCACTTCCCATGGATTCCTTATCAATATTAACATCTTTGGTATTTCTACTTATCGATGGTTGTATGCTAGAATATTCAGCAGGGGCTTGGATTTCAGGTATAGTACATACGCCCGTCCCAGAATTTTTGGGGTTTTTAGTTACTATTTGGGTCATATTTTGCTTATTCAACAATTCTTTTAACATCTCATTGTTAGCGATAACTGTTTTCTCCAAGGATTCCATTTTAGCATTCAACAATCTAGTACGTTCAAGTAGGGGTATCATAAGTGACTTAACTATTACTTCTATACTATTTAATAATTCTTTCTCATTACCTGGGACCAACGGACATGATGGACTAGTATCAGTTAACACAGGTATGGGAAGGTGAGAGTTGGAATCAGCCGATGGATTCAATACTGAGGTATTAGATTTAGGGATCTTAGATATACCTCCCTTTTGAGCTCTATTCGCTCTTTTCCTTTTGCGACGTTTAATAGTCTGGGAAACCGCCTTAAATATTTGGGGTTGAGCAGAACAACCAGCATGTAGGGCAACATCCTCCCCACTGGAGTTAGTATCACTCGAGGACAAGCATCACCTATTATATTTTCAATGGATCCGTCCTTGTTATGACATGAGCCTACCGGCACTGGACCAGGATCTTGTTGTAGGCTTGTATTTTGAACTATAGTGCTCACTTTACTAGCTGAAATCGCGGTAGCAAATTGGCCCAAAGAGGAACGCTTGCCTGTTATAAGGTCTAAAGATAAACGTTTCTCTACAAAGGCGATTTCTTTTTCTAAGATACCCGTCGCTTTAATTAAAAAAGCATCAAGGGGACCTGTTACCACCCCTGACGAAGTCTGGACTTGTACCAATCTCTCTTTCCCTGAGCGCAAGGACATGATGGCAAATACACAATAAAAGATAACAGTCTCAATTTAAATAGCAAAATATTTTCAATTCCTTACTTAACAAGCCAAGAGGGTAGGCCCAGCCCAGCCTCGGGAGCCCTCGGACGGCCTCAGACGGCCCGCCCTTTGCCCGGGCTTAGCCCGGCGACCACCCGCGCGCGTCCCGCGTTGCGGGGAATTGTTTGATTCAAATAGTCCTCCCGGGGGGGGCGTGTCCGCTGGGGAAGAGGCAATAGGTGTGGGCAGCAGAGCCTGCTGGGCCTCGCAGTCACGCAGCGTGACCTTGCAGCAGTCCCAGAGTCCGATGAACGGCGCCCGCAAAGCGGGGGTCGTGAAAGTTTCCCAACACAAACGCTGAAGCCAAAAGCCAGAAAGCAGGTAAAAATGAGTCCGGATTATGAAGCACCCGTAGAGCGAGTGGATTCTAGAGCTTTTAAGCCAGGGGGGGGCGTGTCCGCTGGGGAAGAGGCAACAGGTGTGGCAGCAGAGCCTGCTGGGCCTCGCAGTCCCGCAGCGTGACCTTGCAGCAGTCCCAGAGTCCGATGAACGGCGCCCGCGAAGCAGGGGTCGTGAAAGTTTCCCAACACAAACGCTGAAGCCAAAAGCCAGAAAGCAGGTAAAAATGAGTCCGGATTATGAAGCACCCGTAGAGCGAGTGGATTCTAGAGCTTTTAAGCCAGGGGGGTCGTGTCCACTGGGGAAGAGGCAACAGGTGTGGGCAGCAGAGCCTGCTGGGCCCCGCAGTCCCGCAGCATGACCTTGCAGCAGTCCCAGAGTCCGATGAACGGTGCCCGTGAAGCAGGGGTCGTGAAAGATTCCCAACACAAACGCTGAAGCCAAAAGCCAGAAAGCAGGTAAAAATGAGTCCGGATTATGAAGCACCCGTACAGCGAGTGGATTCTAGAGCTTTTAAGCCAGGGGGGGGCGTGTCCGCTGGGGAAAAGGCAACAGGTGTGGGCAGCAGAGCCTGCTGGGCCTCGCAGTCCCGCAGCGTGACCTTGCAGCAGTCCCAGAGTCCGATGAACGGCGCCCGCGAAGCGGGGGTCGTGAAAGCCAGGAAGCAGGTAAAAATGAGTCCGGATTATGAAGCACCCGTAGAGCGAGTGGATTCCAGAGCTTTTAAACCAGGGGGGGGGCGTGTCCGCTGGGTAAGAGGCAACAGGTGTGGGCAGCAGAACCTGCTGGGCCTCGCAGTCCCGCAGCGTGACCTTGCAGCAGTCCCAGAGTCCGATGAACGGCGCCCGCAAAGCGGGGGTCGTGAAAGTTTCCCAACACAAATGCTGAAGCCAAAAGCCAGAAAGCAGGTAAAAATGAGTCCGGATTATGAAGCACCCGTAGAGCGAGTGGATTCTAGAGCTTTTAAGCCAGGGGGGGGGGGTGTCCGCTGGGGAAGAGGCAACAGGTGTGGGCAGCAGAGCCTGCTGGGCCTCGCAGTCCCGCAGCGTGACCTTGCAGCAGTCCCAGAGTCCGACGAACGGCGCCCGCGAAGCGGGGGTCGTGAAAGTCTCCCAACACAAACGCTGAAGCCAAAAGCCAGAAAGCAGGTAAAAATGAGTCCGGATTATGAAGCACCCGTAGAGCGAGTGGATTCTAGAGCTTTTAAGCCAGGGGGGGGCGTGTCCGCTGGGGAAGAGGCAACAGGTGTGGGCAGCAGAGCCTGCTGGGCCTCACAGTCCCGCAGCGTGACCTTGCAGCAGTCCCAGAGTCCGATGAACGGCACCCGCGAAGCGGGGGTCGTGAAAGTTTCCCAACACAAACGCTGAAGCCAAAAGCCAGAAAGCAGGTAAAAATGAGTCCGGATTATGAAGCACCCGTAGAGCGAGTGGATTCTAGAGCTTTTAAGCCAGGGGGGGTCGTGTCCGCTGGGGAAGAGGCAACAGGTGTGGGCAGCAGAGCCTGCTGGGCCCCGCAGTCCCGCAGCGTGACCTTGCAGCAGTCCCAGAGTCCGATGAACGGTGCCCGCGAAGCGGGGGTCGTGAAAGTTTCCCAACACAAACGCTGAAGCCAAAAGCCAGACAGCAGGTAAAAATGAGTTCGGATTATGAAGCACCCGTAGAGCGAGTGGATTCTAGAGCTTTTAAGCCAGGGGGGGGCGTGTCCGCTGGGGAAGAGGCAACAGGTGTGGGCAGCAGAGCCTGCTGGGCCTCGCAGTCCCGCAGCGTGACCTTGCAGCAGTCCCAGAGTCCGATGAACGGCGCCCGCGAAGCGGGGGTCGTGAAAGCCAGGAAGCAGGTAAAAATGAGTCCGGATTATGAAGCACCCGTAGAGCGAGTGGATTCTAGAGCTTTTAAGCCAGGGGGGGGCGTGTCCGCTGGGTAAGAGGCAACAGGTGTGGGCAGCAGAGCCTGCTGGGCCTCGCAGTCCCGCAGCGTGACCTTGCAGCAGTCCCAGATTCCGATGAACGGCGCCCGCGAAGCGGGGGTCGTGAAAGTTTCCCAACACAAACGCTAAAGCCAAAAGCCAGAAAGCAGGAAAAAATGAGTCCGGATTATGAAGCACCCGTAGAGCGAGTGGATTCTAGAGCTTTTAAGCCAGGGGGGGGCGTGTCCGCTGGGGAAGAGGCAACAGGTGTGGGCAGCAGAGCCTGCTGGGCCTCGCAGTCCCGCAGCGTGACCTTGCAGCAGTCCCAGAGTCCGATGAACGGCGCCCGCATAGCGGGGGTCGTGAAAGTTTCCCAACACAAACGCTGAAGCCAAAAGCCAGAAAGCAGGTAAAAATGAGTCCGGATTATGAAGCACCCGTAGAGCGAGTGGATTCTAGAGCTTTTAAGCCAGGGGGGGGCGTGTCCGCTGGGGAAGAGGCAACAGGTGTGGGCAGCAGAGCCTGCTGGGCCTCGCAGTCCCGCAGCGTGACCTTGCAGCAGTCCCAGAGTCCGATGAACGGCGCCCGCGAAGCGGGTGTCGTGAAAGCCAGGAAGCAGGTAAAAATGAGTCCGGATTATGAAGCACCCCTTCCTGGGGTGCTCAGACTGACGTCTGCTAGTGCTCTATAAGATTATGGCCCATCACGAGCCAGCAAGGAGGGAGCTAGAGTGTGCTGCATTCACTGACTGGAGTGCAGTGGCAGGACGTAATATGCAGAAGCAGTGAGGCAGGCATGCACACGCTCTCATTCACATGCACTCACACCCAACACATGCACAAATATTCCTAGCATCAGTCAATGAGAGGAGGCGGAAGTCCCTTACTCGTCATTGAGTGAGATGAGGTCAGTGAGACTGCTGACCCTACCCCACTCTGTGATAAGTGCCACTGATGGCCACTGATGGACACTCAGCCCTGTGCACTTCAGGACTTAAATCTGAAGCACTCAGCTTTGAGTTTATCAGTGATGCCCCCCTCTTCTTCAGGGGGAGGCTCATAGATGACTTTGCCAGGCTGAAGAGATCCCACCCACCAGGCTGTGAAATCTTCTGCCCAGGACATTTCGGTTCAATAATCTTTTGCACCAAAAAAGCCACAGAAAATTGCCAGCTATAGTTAGCAAAGTCAAGTATAATGTGTGCCCCTGTCATGCACTGCTTAGGATCTCACATATTACATCACTCATGACATCTTAAATTACATCATTGATGACATCATTGATGACAATAACTGCACCTCTGTGGTCATCATTCACGACATGAAAACTCTTCCCATAATGACTCAAAACCCATACCAACACCCATACAAACACACACCCTACAAGATGTAGTTTACTATCTGCATGGGTAAGTGCTTTAGTACCCCCACATAGGAGTAGTACTATACCCCTCTCGGTTGATAGTGGACTCTACAATCTGCATAACATTAGATTGTTAAAATACATATTTTCCTAATATCTTGCACTCGATTACCATTAGCCTTTTATTGGTAGTTATTTTTGGGGATGCAATGCGATTTTCTTCATTACTGAAGAGAAGCATGGAAATATAGTAATGTATGGCCATCTGATTGCCACACACTTCGTCCTTTCTTAGTTTGATGCTTGGTTGATATAATAATCAATCCACATTTGTAAAGCGTGAACCTATTACCCATAAGGGTATCCAGGCATTGTGGGCCGTTGGAGATATTAAGTGAGCTATTGCCCAGAGTCAGATGATGCTGAGCTGAGGTGCTGCCATTGCCGAGGATGTGTCACACCTCTCCTGATCTAGGTGCAGTGAGGTTGCCATATTTATCTTGTAATGTAGTGTTGTGGTATGAGGTCAATTTAACTCCATAGATAGGACTAGCAAATTAAAAAAGCAAAACATGCAACTGATCTGTGGTGCTGAACAATTTACAGAGTGGTGGTGCTGCCATCAATGAAGTCAAAGGGATGGTGAAAAATCCAAGTGTCACATATGAAACAAGTGAAGCAAATGAGCCATGTCCATTCAGCTGGAGTGGTACCGGTGTTATATGTAGCTTGTAGTACTGTTTGTAGCCCTGCTGCCACAAATATATTACAAAACATGGTTTAGTAGTGCACTGTCATTTGCAGACCGCATATTTTCTATTGAAATAGCTACTAAATTGGCACAGACATACAGTTTTACTGATAAAACTATACAGTGCAAAAACAATAATATGTATAATTAGAGTTTCAGCAAATATTTATCATTTGCGCATCAGAAAAAAGTGTCTTGATATATTTTAGATCCGATTAAAATCTTTTTTTCCACCACAATTCAGAATTACAAAAAATGTGCCATATGTGTGCTTTGCTAATGGCTAATATATTTTGAAATATTTTTACAGTTCATTACAGGTATTTGAATGTAGTGTGTTTACAAACAGTCCCAGAACAGGGTCTTAAATGTTAGAGTGTCACACGACAGGCGGTCAAATTCAAGCCCGCAAAGTCATGTTTAAAAACAGTCCTAGATCAGGATCTATGTAACACTAACGGTATCCCTCTGGGTGTATGCCCCCGGTCAATATCAATTGTATTGGAGAATTGCACCTGGACAAATATCCATTGTAGTTACAATTGATCTATGTTTTATTTAGTGGTTTCCCCTTTTGGATATAGGAATAGTTTTTCCTCTCTTTGGGCCTCATGTAGGTAGCATACCAGTTACCACTTCTAAAATACCGAACGATACCGAATCGGTATTTTAGAAGTGGTAACTCGTATGTAGGTAATGAGTCGGTATTTTTTACCGATTCGTTACAATTCGGTAATTACCGAATCGGTATTTACCGATTCGGTAATGAGGCATACCTTCCCATTGATGGGAAGGTATGCCTCATTACCGAATCGGTAAATACCGATTCGGTAATGGGGGGAACACATGAAAGGGTGGCAGGGTGTCACATTGACACCCTGTTGCACCCCTGATTCGGCCATGTGTGCACATGTGGCACACATACATGCCCTAAGGGCATGTATGTATGCCACATTGCACACTGCTACGCGCGTAAAAATGCTTAAACACATACATTAATTATTTACCACCAACTATAAGTTGGTGGTAAATACCGACTCTTAAACACACCCACACACTCCCCCTACATCTCGATTTTGGTTTCGGAATTTACCGAATCGGTAAAATTACCGATTCGGAAAAGTTACCGATTCGGTAACATTACCGATTCGGTATTATTACCGAATCGGTAATTTTACCGATTCGATAAATTCCGAAGCCAAAACTTGTCCCCCTACATACCAATAGCCAAAATACCGGTCGGTAACGGTATAATTACCGAAAATCGGCTGTTACCGACCGGTATTTGGCTACCTACATGAGGCCCTTAGTTCCCAACTTTTAATATTGTGAATAGCACTGTGTACAAATGTGCTTGGGTTTAAAGTCCATTGTATTATTTTGATGTTTTTAATATTTTGGCACAGTTTCAGACACTGTTAAATTTCTTAAATTGATTTTGTTTTGTGATGTATATGGTATATATGATTTGTGAATAAATTGTATCCTTTTTTTAAATTTTGTATTTTAATCATATCCTTTTTGTCCATTCTCATCCCACTGGTGTTAGGCTGTCTGAGTATAAGTGGTGTGGTAAGTGTGCATCTATTCAAAGGGGGTTCTCTTTGTGACTGAGGTCTTTGTTGGCACCCCTCTCCTTTGGTTGGTGGGTCCCTCTCTCTCTTTTGAGACTCACAACAAATATGAAAAGATGGAAACAAAATCTAAAGGCCTCTTTAGTCCTCGTTCAACTTCGGAACTACAGCATAATTATTTTAGGGGTGCTGCAGCACCCCCAGCACCCCTGCTTCCAACCTATGCATATATTCAGTAAAAGCACCCTGCTGCTGCACTCAAATGAAAATTGCAGTGCAGGTCGAGCTTTAGGACAGTGCAACCGGTGCAGCCACCCTATTCGCTGACCTTGGAAGGGGGAGGAGTTGTGCTTAGAAATAACTTATAGGTTTGAAACCACCCATTGTGGAAAAGTAACTCAGAGGGTGACTTGTACCATGCAGATCACAGAGATGTATTGTATGTTGATAGCTCAGTTAATTGCTGTAGTTACCTGCAGTTCATAAATCATAATCCTAATATAGCACAGTGACCTATGAACTGCCATCACATAGCTGAATGCATACTGCGAGATATAGGCTTGGAACCTTAAGTTTTCCTCAGGCTGTGATTATCCCAATGTTGCTAAAAAAGGTTAGTTTGGGTAGAAATACATTCTTATTAGTAAAGCCAACCCCAACCACTCTGGTTCCTTTGTTTTAAATCCACCATTTATGGTTCTCCAGACCAAACACTCGTAAAATACACTGCCTACTAGTGTGGATGACAAGTGATTCCTACACTGTGTAATCCTCATTGACGTATCTAACATTTCCTATAGAGTGATTTACACTCTTTGCATAGGCTCTGTATAATGTGTGTGCTGTAAAGTGCTGACACCCTACACTGGCATGAGGAGCGCTTCAAAAGAAATGAAATGCATGTGAGAGAGGGGCTATGGAGAGATGAAGGGCACTGTTGGAGGGTGGTAGAGAGGGAATCCTTGAAGAAGGAGGTCATTGGGGGCGCCAAAAAAGATTGGCACACCGGGCGCCACCAGCACTAAAGCCGGCCCTCCGGCAGTGCATGAAAAATCCTCCTCAAAGAAATGCACGTCACGTGAATAACCAGTAGGCAGCAAGCGTTACATCTAAACCGAGGAACAAATATGTTTCCAACCTAAATAAAATATTTGAATGCAGCCAGCGCTTCCAGTTAAAGTTCGAGAAAGGCTCAGCGGGGAGATGGCAGATTTCCATTCAGAGAGGTCTGCAGTTCAATTGTAAAATTGGCTAGAAAAAGGCGGCTTTGCTGCCTGCTTTCACGCAGCCTTTTCAGCTCCCAGATCATGGGCCGTTTGCGGAGGTAATCTCTGCAGAACACACCATGGATACCTGCTAAGCTTCATTCTGCTGCAGGCTCCGGCCACTGGAGGTCATAGCCATCATCGTTCTATTTTCAGCATCTCCGGTGAATATCCTGCAGACGCTGCTCCTCGAGTCTGGTCGCGGCGTCAGCCTTTGCTGGGGCATTTTAGGTGTTTTCTAAAACTCTGCTAGGAGTTGGGTCTTATTGTAAATGTACTTCTTGTAAATGACTTAAAACAGTAATAACAATTAGCATAATATTCGTAGAAGGTGAATTTGGTGAAAAATATGTATCAAACAGAAAGTCAATAAAACACATTACTGACTGATGTGACTATCTACATAGGAAACTACATGCATTTCCTTTAGGGTCTGTTACGTACCAATACCAGAGAGAGTCTAAATCTATGTCACATATTTTTCTGCTAAAACATAATTCTTGATTACGATCAATAATACTTTATTTCGGTTAGCGAACCATAAAAACATACACACAAACCATTCAAATATGACCATACATGATAACATTTAGTTTGCTAACAAATGTTATGTCAAAGTGGTCAAAACTCAAATAAATGTTACCACTTTGCTTCAAATAAGTGAGATTGTGAGTAGACAATAACATTGTTTGAGAGCATTGCAACCTAACCTATTTAGAAATCCAAAGGTTAGTTGTCAATAATCCATAAACTTTGCCTTTAAAATAGGCATGACCTGCTTTATAAAACTTAAGAAACCCATAAAACACTATCTAAACACCTCTATAAAACATATAGAAACTTGGATTCTGTTTTTCTACATCTTGTGTCAAGAGGCAAAATTGCAGTGACGTTTGGTATGCACAGGTAATAATTCAAGCAGGGACATGGCAACTGGAATAGATTTTACATTGCAAAACATTAAGAACAATCAACCAGTACCATGAAAACACATACAATCTAATTATTTTAAAGTACCTTTCTTTAGATGGCTGCTGTAGCCACTAACTACAGCTAATTTCAAATGTGACAGAGTATTTGTGCGGATGATCCAGCTACAGTGTAGGAACTTTGCTACCACACATACAACTGCCTCATTAGTTTCAGCGCAGAGCAGCCTGAAGGCGATGTAACACTGACTTGTGCCAAACTGCCTATAGAGCAGAAGTACCCACCTCTTTCTTGGGCGAACATAACCCTTACAGAAGAAACACACATTTGCAATGCAATAGGTCTTGCATTCACACAAGTTTGAGATATTGGTACTGTAAATGACACCGCCTTTTATTTATGTTTTGAAACATAAATAAAAGGCAATGTCATTTACAATACTAACAGCTTCAACTCTCGCAAATGCGAGACCTATTGCATTGCAATAAATTCCCTTCTCGGCTGCTCGTTATATTGTAAATACCAGAAGAAGAGACCTGCGACGTTTCCAAAGTATTGATAAATAGTGCCGCGAAGAACAGGTGTAAGTGCTGTAAATTACACAGACACAAAGTGTGAAGTGACAGTTACATATGATTCGAGCTATAAACACTAACAAAGCGCTCCAAGACATTTTGCTCTGTGATTACACTGTCGGGCTAAGGAGGAAGAGCGGGGGGAGCTATTTCCTGCCCTTTCCATGATTTAAGTTTGCAGAGGCTTTTCATAATGTCATTGCTATCTTTGGCCTCATCAAAAAAACTCTAGCTGTAGTAGGGCCCTGGCTTCATCTCCTGGTGCAGGGCGGGCTGTGCTTTATGGCAGGCATGGAGGGAGGGATGGTCTTGGCTGCAGGTGCAGCCTCGCACATTGCCCCTGCTATTACTGGTGATCGATAGGCAATGAGGTGGCGGTATTGGTGGTGGTGGTACTGGTACTGGTGGTGGTGGTATTGGTGGTGGTGGTATAGGTGGTGCTGGTATTGGTGGTGCTGGTATTGGTGGTTACTTCATTGGTGGTATTGGTGGTGGTGGTGATGGTATTGGTGGTGGTGGTATTGGTGGGGGTATTAGTATTGGTGGTGGTGGTATTGGCATTTGTGGTGGTATTTGTATTGATGGTGGTGGTACTGCTATTGGTGGTGTTGGTATTGGTGGTGGTACTGGTATTGGTGGTGACAATGGTGGTTTTGGTGGTGGTGATGGTGTTGGTGGTATTGGTGGTATTGGTGTTGGTGGTGGTATTGGTGGTGGTGGTATTGGTGGTGGTGCTGGTAGTGGTGGTATTGGTGGTGGTGTTGATATTGGTGGTGGTATTTGTGGTGGTGGTATTGTTATTGGTTGTGGTGGTATTGGTGATGGTGTCATTGGCGGACGTAGTATTGGTGGTGGTGGTATAGTTAGTGGTGGTATTGGTGGTGCTGGTATTGGTGGTTACATCATTGGTGGTATTGGTGGTGGTGGTGGTGGTATTGGTGGTGGTGGTATAGGTGGTGCTGGTATTGGTGGTGCTGGTATTGGTGGTTACTTCATTGGTGGTATTGGTGGTGGTGGTGATGGTATTGGTGGTGGTGTTATTGGTGGGGGTATTAGTATTGGTGGTGGTGGTATTGGCATTTGTGGTGGTATTTGTATTGATGGTGGTGGTACTGCTATTGGTGGTGTTGGTATTGGTGGTGGTATTGGTATTGGTGGTGACAATGGTGGTTTTGGTGGTGGTGATGGTGTTGGTGGTATTGGTGGTGGTGGTATTGGTGTTGGTGGTGGTATTGGTGGTGGTATTGGTGGTGGTGGTATTGGTGGTGGTGCTGGTAGTGGTGGTATTGGTGGTGGTGTTGATATTGGTATTGGTGGTGGTATTTGTGGTGGTGGTGTTGTTATTGGTTGTGGTGGCATTGGTGATGGTTTTATTGGCAGACGTAGTATTGGTGGTGGTGGTATAGGTAGTGGTGGTATTGGAATTGGTGGTGGTATTGGTAATATTGGTATTGGTGGTATTGGTTGTGGTGGTATTGGTGGTGGTATTGGTGGTGGTGGTATTAGTGGTGGTGCTTTTGGTGGTGTAGGTATTAGTGGTGGTGTTATTGGTGGTGGTGGTGGTTGTATAGGTGGTGGTGGTATTGGTGGTGGTATTGGTGGTGGTATTATTGGTAGTGGTGGTGGTATTGGTGGTGGTATTGTTATTGGTGGCAGTGGTATTGGTATTGCTGGTGGTATTGGTGGTGGTGGTATTGGTGTTGGTGGTGTTGTTGGTGGTGGTGGTATTGGTGGTTGTGGTGGTATTGGGGGTGGTATTGCTGGTAGTGATATTTGTATTGGTGGTGGTATTGGCATTGGTGGTATTGGTATTGGTGGTATTGGTATTGGAGATGGTGGTATTGGTGGTGGTGGTGGTATTGGTGGTGGTGGTATTGCTGATGGTATTGGTGGTATTGGTGGTGGTATTGATGGTGGTATTGGTGATGGTGGTAGTGGTAATATTGGTATTGGTGGTATTGGTTGTGGTGGTATTGCTGGTGGTATTGCTGGTGGTGGTGGTGGTATTGGTGGTGGTGGTATTGGTGGTATTGGTGGCGATGGTATTAGTGGCATTGTTATTGATGGTGGTATTGGTGGTGGTGCTATTGGTGGTGTAGGTATTAGTGGTGGTGTTATTGGTGGTGGTGGTGGTGGTTGTATTGGTGGTGGTGGTATTGGTTGTATTGGGATTGGTGGTGGTATTATTGGTAGTGGTGGTGGTATTGGTGGTGGTATTGTTATTGGTGGCGGTGGTATTGATATTGCTGGCAGTATTGGTATTGCTGGTGGTATTGGTGGTGGTGGTATTGGTGTTGGTGGTGTTGTTGGTGGTGGTGGTATTGGTGGTTGTGGTGGTATTGGGGGTGGTATTGCTGGTAGTGATATTTGTATTGGTGGTGGTATTGGCATTGGTGGTATTGGTATTGGTGGTATTGGTATTGGAGATGGTGGTATTGGTGGTGGTGGTGGTATTGGTGGTGGTGGTATTGCTGATGGTATCGGTGGTATTGGTGGTGGTATTGATGGTGGGGGTATTTGTGGTATTGGTGATGGTGGTAGTGGTAATATTGGTATTGGTGGTATTGGTTGTGGTGGTATTGCTGGTGGTATTGCTGGTGGTGGTGGTGCTATTGGTGGTGGTGCTATTGGTGGTATTGGTGGTGATGGTATTAGTGGTGTTGATATTGATGGTGGTATTGGTGGTATTGGTGGTGATGGTGCTACTGGTGGTAGTGGTATTGGTGGTATTGGTGGTGGTGGCATTGGTGGTATTATTGTTGGTGGTGGTATTGGTGGTGGTATTGGTGGTGGTATTGTTATTGGTGGTGGTGGTATTGGTATTGCTGGCAGTTTTGGTATTGCTGGTGGTATTGGTGGTGGTGGTATTGGTGGTGGTGGTGTTGTTGGTGGTGGTGGTGGTATTGGTGGTGGTATTGTTAGTGTTGATATTTGTATTGGTGGTGGTATTGGCATTGGTGGTATTGGTGGTATTGGAGATGGTGGTATTGATGGTGGTGTGATATTGGTGGTGGTGGCATTGGTGAGGGTATTGGTGGTGGTGGTAATGGTGGTGGAATTGGTGGTGGTGGTATTGCTGATGGTATTGGTGGCATTGGTGGTGGTATTGATGGTGGTGGTATTTGTGGTATTGGTGATGGTATTGGTGGTGGTAGTATTGGTGGTGGTGGTATTGGTGGTGGTAGTGGTGGTATTGGTGGTGGTAGTGGTATTGGTATTGGTGGTATTGCTTTTGGAGGTGGTGGTGGTATTGGTGGTATTGATGGTGGTATTGGTGGTAGTGGTGATGGTATTGGTGGTGGTGTTGGTCGTATTGGTAGTGGTGGTTGTGGTGGTATTTGTGGTGGTATTGTTGGTGGTCTTATTGGTGGTGGTGCTGATAGTGGTGACATTGGTAGTGGTGGTGTTGATATTGGTGGTGGTATTGGTGGTGGTGGTGGTATTGGTATTGGTGGTGGTATTGTTGGCGGTGGTAGTATTGGTGGTGGTAGTATTGGTGGTGGTGCTGGTAGTGGTGGTATTGGCAGTGGTGGTATTGTTTGTCGCGGCGGTATTGGTGGTGGTGATATTGGTGGTGGTGGTGGAATTGGTGGTGGTATTAGTGCTGCTATTGGTGGTGGTATTGGTGGTGGTGGTATTGGTGGTGGTGGTGGTGGTATTGTTGGTGGTATTGGTGGTGGTATTGGTGGTGGTATTGGTATTGGTGGTGGTATTGGTGGTGGTGGTATTGGTATTAGTGGTATCCGTGGTGGTGGTATTTGTATTCACATAACTTAATTTGCGAATCATTTCTAAATCCATCTTACTTGGGGCGTTGAAACAGGCATGAGCTAATGCTGGGTTAGAGTGATTGAAAGCAGACGTCTGTGTTACGGGGGCGGCTGTGATGCTTAAAAAAACACAAGCGGTTTCAGCTGAAGCAGCGCATGACTACCTGCAGTAAGAGAAACTCCATCAAGTATAGACTAAATAACAGGTCACGTGTAACAAACAAAGTAAAGGGGCCAGTAACCAAGGGCGGTTACAAATGAAGATAAGGAGGGACTAACAAGCCTATGAATTTGAGGACAGCATTTACGAAAGACAATGACACAAGCCAGTGAAAAATATGGGAGGAGAGTGGGCGCAGCTTCTCTTCCATACTCTACCATAGCAGTCTCCAAGAGTGAGCAGCGCATGCGCCCTGCCACTAGGCTCGACCTAAAGAATAATATGAAATGAAGGGAAAGGACTGATTGTTTGCTGCAGCAGTGACCAATTCGTCCTAGAAACACTATCAAGCCAAATGGATCTGCCAGGACGCCACAGTTTCAGTGGGTTTCTGCAAGCTGCATAAATATTGTCAAACAGTGGTCCCCTGGCACAGTCTCCAGCCGCTTTGTTGGCTGAGCATTAAAATCAAAACCAAATTTCTCATGCCTAGAATAGGTGTCATGAATTCATGATGTGTTTTAATTTCGATTTTATAAACGTAAAGGACCTTTTTTAAACATAATCCCACTGCAAGTGTGAATAGGTGCCCATCCTATAAAGTGGAACATTAATCCTTGCGTAAAATAGGACATTTCACTAAAAGCCTCACTTGCAAGTGAGCAGAAAAACACTAGTGCTTGGGTACTTAGCAGGGAGGAGGCACAGGGCATTGGACATCATAGGGAAGGGTGCATGAACAGAAGGGATTAGGGATGGTTCGTGTTACGCGCCTGAAGCACCGGCATACACTGAAAAGGCACATTGTGTCCAATGGTAGTTAATACTCTCAGCGGGTTTTCTTTCAAGTCATTTCCATCTCTAACTTCTTTGAGTCTTGCCACCACCACACGCATGAGCTCTGCGACCTAAAACAAGATGAGAGAACTCTGGTCACGCGAACACAATAAAATGAGTTGAAACACTGCTTGTCCTTGTCCCCTTATGCATTTCAGCGCCTTTTGATGGGTATGAAGCGCTTTAAATAAAGCAAATGCAATACAGTACATGATAGGAGCTGTCTTATTTCCTCTGTATCCAAGCTTGTGAACAGTCCCGGCTGGTGCTGGAAATGTGGGGCGACAGAGCTGCGCAACCCATGCCCTTTCCCACTCCACCATTAGGTGAGATCTACCTTGTAAAAGTTCATTACTGCTGAATCAGGCTCCTCACTTCTGATTATGAAAGCGACCCCAACCATGGTGTCACATTTTAAACTCTGAGTATGGGCCTCTCCAGACCTTCACGCACATCCCTCCACAGCGCCTCTCTTGCTCCATCACTTGTGTTTGTCCGGGCCTCAGCCTGCTGGAAGGTGCCCCGCCCCGGGGAGCAGTGAGAGAGGTGCCCTCACTTCGAGCAGGGGGTGGGTGTAGAGTCGCGCTCTAGTGTTTCCCCGTCACGTGATGGCGGGGGAATGCTGGGAGCATGGGCGCCATTGCGCTGACACAATGCTCCAGCCATGTTCTGGGCTGGAAGGTTCCCGGCGCTCTCCTGACCGGAATAAATAAGTTAAAGCCAAGCACACGGTGTCCGCCTCTTTGTCACATACCCACCTCTACAAACTGGCGACGAGGCTGGGAGAGGGGCGGACACACGTGATCGTCCTGAGGCAGCATGCAACGGTCGAGAAGCCCGACCCAGAGGAGAGCGCGGCAGTGGAGCCGCTAATCACCTAATCGGCCACGCAGCAGGGAGCCAGAGTAGCGGAGCAGTGTCGGGTGAGCCTGCTCGCCTGGGAACAGCCGGCCGGCCCTACCCCTGCATATACGAGCGCAGAGCAGCGCTATTAGGGGCAGTGCACCCCACCGAGGACTGCTTGGACACACACACGCATAAAAAGGGGGGACCTGGCACTCAGACAAGGCGCAGATATAGCCCTGCAGCAGCTGCCCTGCCCAACAGAGACATCCTGACAGGCGTAAGTGGTGCACTGGAGAGCACCATGCAAGAAGAGTGCAGCCCTAGCATGCCACATCCAGGGCACCATAGGCCCAGCGGTGCCGCCCCATGCACCAGCGCTCCAGGCGAATCGCGCTACCACAGGACACCTGATCCTGGCGCACCAAGGACGGCCGTGCGGGAGAAGACCGTACGTCCCAGGCAGGGACAACTGGCCAACACGAGCAAGGTGCACCGGGGAATCCTCCACCCAGGACGGACGAGGCATCACAACGGAGGCAACCTGTCATGTGCGCACAAACCTTCTCCCTCACGAACCCGGTCCCCTTTCTGCCGAAACCAGGGGAGCCGGCGATGAAATGGGAGGATTGGAAGGAGTACTTCCTGAATTATCTATCGGCGTTGGAGGACGAAGGGAACAAAGTTTTCCCAAGCAAGAGGAAAAAGAAGATTCTGCTGCACAATCTGGGGCCAGAAGGCATCAGAGTATACATGAACCACGTGAAGAAGACCAGACCTCCAGAAGATGACCATGTGTTCCAACACACCATAGGAAGACCTGGACAACCACTATCGGCCTGTGGTGTGCACCGCAATAGACCGCTTCAATTTCTTTCAAAGGAAACAGATCGTGGGGGAGTCTGTAGACGACTACGTGGCAGCACTGAAGAGATTAGCGGTCACATGCAAATTCGGAGGACTTCATGATGACTTCATACGGGACCAGATCATCATGCATATTGTGGAAATATGGATTTTTATGGTTAGTTATGTCCCCTATCTTGGACCCCAACGGTTTCATGTATAAATCACAAGTACATGTATGTTCCCTCCAGTTCCAGTTATGAAGACGCAAACACATGTGCGTCCACCGCCAACATGTCCTCTTTCAGATCCGCCATGAATGGGCCGGATATTCTATTCCTAAGTATGAAAGGCCACCGGCTTTATATGGTTCATTTATCCCATTTTAACAGTCCAGGCGAGTAGGCCCTGATTCTGCCATTAAGCCTTTCCCTGCCTTCTGCCTCTGAAAGCTCCAGTCTGAGCTCGCATCTGTATCCATGAACTTTGTCCTACTCCCTGCGTGGCTAACGGTGCCTGACTCAACCTGTCTGCTTGCCAAAAACTGTAGTTCACCTTCGAGATTATCTGCTCCGCTCCCCATCCAATGCATTCCTGTCTAGTAGTTTAAGTAAACATTCTTCCAGCTACCGAGCAAAGGGCCCGGCTTCTCTGTCTTTATGCAAGTAATTCATAGCCCTGTTACTATGGAAGATTTCTGCCCTCGCATCTAGTGTAGACACTTAGACGCTTGTACACGCACTCACAGTCAGTATAGAATAGATTTTGTTCGAAAGACCTTTCCTTTTGGATAACATAGTTCTTTAAACATAGGATGTTAGATATGATTTGGGATTAGGTTGACTTGACCCCCCAGACTTCTGTCTCCACATGTAGAGCTAAATGTCAAGTCCCCTTCACCCCCTAGTTGCACGTCAATCACACGTCATGCTGCTGCGCGCGCATCTCTGCCGAGTATTTCTGCTGACATTGCGAAATTCTTTCATGGAACCACCCTATTGTGACATCATACCTGATGACGTTCTTTAAGTTACGCCTAGTTACACCCACTTTAGTTACGCATGTATGTTTTATCTTTGTTATCAACTGTTACGCCTCCTGCATCTGTTTCACTGTAAATGCCTATTGTATAAAAATGATTACTTGTCAATAAAGTGGGGTCCTTCACTTCCTGAACCTTCGTGGTGATGGAATATGGAGTCCATCAATTCGAATTGATTTTGGAATAAAGCCCGTTCCGAACCTCTAATACCACGGATTCTGCCTCTTATTTTACTGAGCTATTATTATAGATTTTCCGCATCAAATTAAGAACCGGTAATTAAATTATTTACCACATATATGGCGCCCGAACAGGGACACTTTCTCATCTCACGCGCCGGAGGTGCGTTGCAGGCCCGGTCTCCTGCCACAGCTGGACGGACAACAACGCGTACCCACAGGATTTCCTGTATCTCCCTCCTGCCGAGCGGGGGTAACTGAGGCTGCGATCAACACCCAGACGAGGCGGTGAGAAGTGCGAAGTATCCCGACCAGAGCCTAGCTGAGAGAGCAAGATCCGAGGTATACAGAGGCCCACCAGTTTCCGAGGTTCCGAAGTTTCGAGTCGAGTCCAGTCCGGTTCAAGTTCAGTTCAGTTCAGTTCCGAGGCCTTCTGTTCCGAGCTACCCGGTGAGTACCATTGTCGGGGAGGCGTTCTGACGTGCACATAGTTTGTGCCGGTCAAGACGGGTTTGGGTACACAAATCCGGTCTGCACTGTTTCAGCAGTGTATCTGTACTGTTTAGCAGTATATCAAGTATGTCTAGTATATAATTCAGGATTACCTAGTTAGTGCCGAGTATTATGCTTAGTGACTAGTTCCCTAAATGGCCATCATTGTTTGTTCATTAAATGTTAAATGTTAAAATGTTTTAAATACGTTCTGCATATTGTGGTGTGAATGACTGTTCATTATTGTGTCTTGTTGTATTAAACGTGTTCAAAATTAGGTATCAGATCAGTCCTCAATATGCCGCTCTTTTCGAAACTAAGACAGATCAAAACTAGAAAAGGGGTACTCGAAGAAGCTGTTCCCATTCCTCCTAGGGACACTCCAGGGTACTTCATGTATCATAAGCATGGCCTAGACGCCATATTATTTCTTGATTTATGGGTAGACTACACCAAGGAATTACCAGAAAGTCAGAGGTGGCCCGCAGCTGGGACCTGGGATGCAGATTGCATCATGAAAGTAGAGGAAGAATTATGGAAAAAGAAAGCTAGACAGTCACAGAAAGATGCCATTGAATTATGGCGTAAAGAATCATATAGACGTACAGAAAAAGCGCTCGGACAGGAAGAGAAAAGTAAGGAGAATTCAAATAAAGTTCGAGAAAATGTATTAATTGAAGAAGGTACTCGAGTAAAATCAGAACAAATAGACAGACAAAGAAATGCCCTTATGAATGGTATGTATCCTCTTCTGGCCGAAGGGTTACCTAAGGCTACTCCGGAGATACCAAAAGACTTGCCACCCCCATTGTTTCCGATAAAAGCACATCCCAAAGGGCATCCCAGAACCGCAGAAGATGTTTTTCTTTCCTCTTATTTAGACGACGCAGCTCCCGAGTATGCTAATACTGCGCCACATAGACCGCCTGCCGAGGGGGTTCAACGCCAAGACCCTCCTCCGTCTGTACCTCCGCAACAGCAAACTCCGACACAAGTTCCGGCAAGCACATCTGTTTCTACATCTGTATCCACACCTATGGTTGCTATATCACGTTCAACAAATCCTTTCACACCCAGCACCCCAGGTGGTGCTACCGGAGGTACATCAAACATTTTTTCCACGCCACCCAGAGTAAATAAACTTTCCTTTCAAGATTTAGCCCACCAACGTACGCCCAAACTAGTAACTCCCGACATGCTTAAGGAACTTCTAATAGATTGTAGATATGACCCTGTGCCCGGAAAAGGGGACGAAATGCTGCTGGCATCATTACGTATCCGACGAGCTGCAATATATTTAGGGAGGCTACCAGGAATGACTACACATTTAGAAAATATATATCACTTTGTCCAGTCAGGGCGAGATTCTGAGAGTATTAACAGAGCCATGGAGTACCAGAAAGTGGAAATACAGGGGGAACTGTTCGTTTCCTCATAAACTGTGTGATCAGAAATCAAGACCGACCAGGGGTAAATCCGGAAGAAATGCAAATTCTTACCACATGGAGTCGGAATATATCAGAGGGGAGACATGATAAACGATCATGTATAGTAGCTATGTGCCGCAAGATCCGCAAAGAAGTAGAACGAATACACGAAGAAAGATTAGCAGTAGACGAGCCTGAACAAACCGAGGAGGAGGAAGAATTAGAACTGCCCACAGGACAGTTAGAAACCATGGCCTATGTAGGTAGAGGAAGATCTTGCAATAATACTAGATGCTTTACTGATCCGATACGTCCGATACGTCCAGATAATAGCAGAAATTTCCAAACCCCTATAATAAATATAAGGTCCCCCGAACATTCGTTCCAAGCCGCTGACAAATTGCTCCGAGAACGAAGGGGTTATCATATACTCGATTCTATGGACGAACAAGAATTAGCCAGGTCAGCCGTTCACTGGGTTGATAATCCCGGAAAATATAGTGATGACACACTAGCGCATACGTTTTTGAACCTCACCCCAGATGAACAGCGTTTAGCTGGTATCTATATGATTCAACAACTCCTTATATTATATAAAAGCCAACACTCCGATCCTGGTCCATTACCTGATATATTGACTGAATTACTCACGAATAAATGGAGAGGTTCAGGTACTGAGTTAATTAGAGAAATACTAGAATCCAGAAAGCAGTACATTCTGTTTGTATGCCCCGAACATGTCTCACTGCCCATCAAGGAAAGAACGACGTATTACATGGATAGACAGAATCCCTTACGCGAAGTCCACCCGATAAAAGGTGAGGACAATCAGTTTAAACGTGTGTTTGTATACACACCCATATCCAAAATAGAACTATTAGAAATGAAGAAAGTGGTACCCAGTCATGACAAAGACCCAGCGGGTTTCCACCGTGAAATTAAAGACATGTTGCTCATGGGAGAGTATACCTATCCCGACATTATGACAATATTGAAGGTATTAATGCCTGCGGGCATTTACGAAAAACTCAAGGAAAAGGATTGGGAGGTGGGAGACCAGAAGATAGATTGGACAGCATTAGAAAACGAAGAAAAAGCTCGAGGTCCAGGTTCAGGGCTTGGGGAAAAGACCAAAACACTACCAGGTTTACTAGTACAGGTACTGCCGCGTTTATTAACTACGAAAAAGGAAGACTGAGGTGCAATCTCAGCCTGTAAACAAAAACCAGATGAAGACACTAGTGATTTCTATTCCCGATTTGAAAAATGTTTTGGTATAAATAGTGGAATAAAAGCAAGTAGCGAGTCGTATCCACATCTGTTTGTGACAAAATTGGTTGAAAATTCCTTGCCCCAAGTTAAGAATAGAGTATTGAAATTCGAGAGTACCTGGCAAGGTAACACTCCGTCACAAATGTTACAAATGCTACAGTACCATCACAATAGAATTAGAGAGGAACAAGAACATGAACAAAGACGCATGAAAGACACGAAAATGAAAATGCTAGTTTCCCAGACAGTTCCAGCTGACGGTCATAAAAAGGGTATGACACAGTCCAGTGTTTCAGCAGGTCCTGTAAAAGGGACGTGCAACTATTGTAAACAGCCAGGTCATTATGTACACGATTGTCCAGTTTTAAAACATAATATCGCCATAGGTAATACAAAAGAAAGACCACGGCCACTTAGACAGGATCAGAACCAACAAGGAGCCCCGCAGCATGCACAGTCCATGCCGGCTCCGCCACGGTCTATGCCTGCTCCACCACCGCAGCCTATTGCTGCCACACAAACAACGACACAACAGATGTACCAGACCGCACAGTATGACTATCCTGATTATCAACGATACTCATGAAACAGCCTAGAGAGGGAAGTTGGCTTACCCCTTATTGAGGTCCCTGTAGATCAAGACGGACCTTATGTACACAGTGAACTATTAGGCCAAGATAGAAAATTTTTACTTGATACAGGGGCAAGCCGAACAACAATAAAACGTAGTGAAGTTCCAGGGGCACCCCTCTCAGGCTCACAGAATATTTCCCTTGGCTTTTCAGGAAAACCTATCATTAACGAAGTATCACAGCCTCTTCCACTTACGATTGGTCCCTTGACACGAACTACAGATTTATTGCTTACTAAATCATGTCCAGAAAACCTGTTAGGTATAAAAACATTGAAAGCTCTAGGAGCTATAATATGTTGTTCTCCGGAAGGAGTAAGATTGTTTTTACGTGATTTCAAAGGGCACTATGTGTCCCGAGACATGGATCACCGACTGCAGACTTTACCCACACATTTATGGGCACAAGGCCCTACAGATGTTGGTTGCATGAACATTACACCATATCGAGTCACACTAAAGGCAGGAGTGGTACTACCACGCATGCGACAATACAAGTTACCCCCAGATGCTGTAGTGGCTTTACTGCAAATCATTGACGAACTTATTACCCAAGGAGTGGTTGTGGAAACCGACTCCAATGTATGTAATTCACCGATAATTCCGATTCTTAAACGAACTGACCCGAAAGCCCCGCCAGTATATCGATTGGTTATTGATCTGCGCGAATTAAATAAATGCATTGTACCACAATACCCCGTAGTCCCAGACATTTCTTCATTATTGACAGCCATTGATTCCGAAGCAACATTCTTTACTGTAATTGATCTCAAGAATGCCTTTTTCAGCGTCCCAATAGATCCGGAAAGCCAATACTTGTTCGGATTTAGTTTAAATGGACGAAGCTTTAAATTCACACGCGCACCTCAAGGATTCACAGAAAGCCCCAGCATCTATAGCCAAGCACTGAAACGAGAACTTGACAGTATCCACATGCCAGTCAACACTGCCCTGCTTCAATATGTCGATGATCTGCTGATCACCGCTAGAAGCGAACCTGAATGTGAAAAAGCCTCACTGACGGTTTTACAATTTTTGGCCGAAAAGGGGCACAAGGTGTCCCCTTCTAAGCTGCAATTCTGTGTCCAGCGAGTTGTTTACCTTGGGCACTCGCTGTCCAAGGAGGGAAGGCAGCTTACACCAGATCGCATCCAGTTAATTGCTAACATGCCAATACCCAAGACACAAAAGGAGGTGCGGGCTTTCATAGGCCTCACTTCATATTGTAGGCAGTGGATCCCTCAGTATGCATTTCTAGCAAAACCACTCATTCAGTTGACAACGCAGGAGGCAGCCACATCGACTGTTCTCCCTTGGACTCAGGAACATGCACAAGCTTTTGAAAGCCTAAAGAAAGCTTTATGTCAAGCACCTGTTTTAGCAACACCATGTTACAATAAACAGTTTACACTCTTTGTTACAGAACGCGAAGGTACTGCCTTGTCAGTACTCACACAGGAACAAGCAGGATCACACAAACCATGTGCTTATTTTTCTAGTACATTAGATCCCGTAGCTCAGGCTCTGCCTGCGTGCCTGAAATCAGTGGCAGCGACAGCTTTAGCAATCCGACAAAGCGATGCCATAGTGTTAGGACATCCATTGACAGTACAAGTACCACATGCAGTAGAGGTTCTCTTGAACCGCACACAAACACAACACTTGACTATAGCAAGACTCACTGGTTACGAATTAACATTGTTTCAGCCACACATAGAAATCAGACGTTGTAGTACATTGAATCCTGCCACACTGTTACCAGTTAACGGAACAGACCCACTAGCACATGATTGCATTGAAGTTATCACTATCACGACGAAACCCAGACAAGACTTGACAGACGTCCCATTGTCAGACCCAGACCTGACGTTGTATGTAGATGGTTCATGTATGAGAACAAATACAGGAGAGCTAGTGGCCGCTTACGCAGTCACAACAGACACTGAAATCATTGAAACAAATTGCATAAATACCTTGTCAGCTCAAGCAGCAGAGCTCATCGCTCTGACACAAGCCTGTATTCAAGCCACAAATAAAAAAGTCAACATATACACTGATTCACGTTATGCATTCGGAGTTGTACATGACTTCGGCGTGCTGTGGCGAGAGAGAGGTTATTTAACTTCTCACGGTGCCCACATTCAGCACGGACCCCTCATTCATGCCTTATTAGATGCAATACATCTACCCACTGCAATATCAATTATGAAATGTAAAGCTCATACGAAAGTTACTGATATCATTTCCCAAGGCAATGACCTAGCTGACAGAACAGCCAAACAGACTGCTCAAACTCACACATCTGACATGACAAAGACAATAGTCCCGACACCAACACATTGCATGATGGTTAAGGATCCCGCTCTTGATGTAATTGACATACAGACACATGCTACACCAGAGGAAATAAAGAAATGGACTGAATTAGGAGGGATCCAAACGGATCAAGGATGGATGACGAAGGAAAAATCTGTATGGTTCCTTCCTGATTCAATGGTCCAAGTTATCATTAATACAATACATAGTCCAGCGCACCTAGGAGAAAAAGCTATGCTAGACAGCATTCAACACATTTGGTTCAACAAACATTTACGAGCAGCAGCTAAACAAAAAGTTCGTACCTGTATGATCTGTTGTCAGTTTAACCCAGGTAAAAGCATTCCCGTAGAACAAGGTGGATTTCAGCCTCCTGATCACCCTTTTGAAATCCTCCAGATGGATTATATCCAGATGGAACGATGTCGAGGATTCACATATGTTCTCGTAGTTGTCTGTGCTCTTTCCCGTTGGACAGAGGTATACCCGGTTTCAGATTACACTGCCCCGACTACTGCCAAACAGTTAGTTCGAGAATTCTTCCCACGGTACGGTTTACCACGTGTTGTCTACTCAGATAACGGCCAGCCGTTCTCATCCGAACTAATGAAACACGTTTCACTTTTGTTAGGCTATCAGTGGAAATTTCACTGTGTCCGACACCCCGAGGCAGCAGGTCTCGTGGAACGACATAATCAAACTCTGAAAATTAGATTGGCCAAAATATGTAGAGAGAAAGGTGTCGACTGGGTAGTAGCCTTACCAGTTGCACTCTTTTACATGAGAATGGTAGCGCACTCTCGAACAGGGCTATCCCCTTATGAGGTGGTCTTTGGCAGACCACCAAATATGTGGGGGACGCCTATACCACGCAAAATAACTGATGTTGACTGTAATATGCTGACAGATTACCTGGCTTCCTTGATGTCTGCACTACAATCTTGTCGTTCACAGGTAGCTGCAGCCTTTCCCGACAACACCGAGGTGAAACCCCATGACGTAATTCCCGGGGACCTGGTGTTAGTGAGGAACTTTGACCGGAAGTCTCAGCTGGATCCTAGGTGGAAATCGCCTCAACTCGTACTGTTAACCACGAGGACAGCCGTGAAGATCGAAGGTCGCAAAGGCTGGATACATTCAAGTCATATCAAGAAATTTCATGGACTACCGTCCGATGTAAACGACACACCTCGCGTGTCTTCACCGATTGACTCAAAGCTTTCTTTGGTTGAACTGAATGACAAGGAACAATATAAACTAAAACTACGGTCTAACAAGTCAGACAATTTGATTGTTTAAGTCCTCTCCAAGGTGAATCGGTCGAATTTGTCTCTGACATGTATCCCTTAGACCTGAATAGAGAAAGAAACCGAAGGATGCAGTTGAAACAACATGCGTACTGTAAATCACTGCGTAGTCATTGCACAGTGACGTTATTAATTTTGTTTTTCTTAAGTCTTTTAATAATCGCTGCAAGTATATTGTTGCACACATATTATCCTATTTCTAAACATGTTTACAATGTTACTGCTGAACACTCTTTTAGTGAATTACCCCCGCATGAGTTGTCCTATAGATTTGCGCTGCGCAATAACACTTTCATTAGTATGTTACATCATTTCCATCAGGCTAGCAATGCTACAAATTGTTGGATATGTGGCCGACTCCCTCCCTATCAGAATTATAAAGGAATTCTGCCTCTCTTTCCATACCCGTTCACACACAATGGCTCCTGTGGAGCATGGTTTAGTTTAATTAATTCCCTCGATACAATCTCAGTAACTTATCAAGACAACTGGGTATGGGGAAACCTGAACTTAGTTTTACTCAAAGTCTGCTACCCTGACAAGAAGGGACTTCCCAAAAGAACAGGAACTGATCTAGAAAATGAAGTATATGGATTAGGGAATTTCACGCTTAATCTCATGATCCTGAATGTTGAATCCGAAGCTGCACCAATTTTGCCCGCCATGTCAGTATTTCCAGTTAAAGGTGAATTATGTGTAAGAAAGAATGGTTCCATACATATGGGCCATAGTAGATGCACCACTGTAATAGAATTCAGTGATCAAGGCAAGGCTACATTTAGAGCTTCTCGCCATTCCTACTTCATATGTGGTCAGACTGCATATACACGTTTGCCTCTAGATTGTGATGGTACCTGCTACATCGGATTCCTTTTGCCACCTGTTTTCCTAGCTCCTCCTGATTATCATAGAAATACTCATTTAGTACACAATAGAGAACGGAGAGATCTCCCAATCGTCGATTACACTGAAACAGCATGGGAAAAATACACAGATTTCAATAAAGGTCTCTTTCCCTATATAGGTACAGTTACCAATAGTAAGCTGATACGTAGATTAACCAGAACCCTTGAAGCAGTAGTGAATGAAACTATTTCCGCCTTAGGCAATTTAACAGAAGAGCAGTCTGCTATGCGGATTGTTGTGCTTCAAAATCGTCTTGTCCTTGACGTCATCCTGGCCGATAGGGGCGGAGCTTGTAGGGTCATCGGATCAAGCTGTTGCATTTTCATACCAGAAAATTCGCCATCTGTATATAAAGCCATAACTCGCCTTCATAAGATTGTAAGCCAGATACACCAGAATCCAGGCACCTGAACTTGGTCCGGTTGGTTTTGGAGTGTATTATCAACCTTTGGATGGAGGGTCCTATCCTTCCTAGCTATTGGCTTTCTCATACTATTCAGTTGCTGCTTATGCCTACAATGTGGACCAGCGATTTGTGGTCTGTGTGCCACATCGTGTATTCCACCATCAAGATTTCATTCATCCCGGAAGAAGAAAGAAGAACAAATGATGCTATATGAACAGATCAACGGATTGATGAAGATTGATATCTCTTAAGGGCAAGTAGGGGACAAGGAGGGAATGTGGAAATATGGATTTTTATGGTTAGTTATGTCCCCTATCTTGGACCCCAACGGTTTCATGTATAAATCACAAGTACATGTATGTTCCCTCCAGTTCCAGTTATGAAGACGCAAACACATGTGCGTCCACCGCCAACATGTCCTCTTTCAGATCCGCCATGAATGGGCCGGATATTCTATTCCTAAGTATGAAAGGCCACCGGCTTTATATGGTTCATTTATCCCATTTTAACAGTCCAGGCGAGTAGGCCCTGATTCTGCCATTAAGCCTTTCCCTGCCTTCTGCCTCTGAAAGCTCCAGTCTGAGCTCGCATCTGTATCCATGAACTTTGTCCTACTCCCTGCGCGGCTAACAGTGCCTGACTCAACCTGTCTGCTTGCCAAAAACTGTATTTCACCTTCGAGATTATCTGCTCCGCTCTCCATCCAATGCATTCCTGTCTAGTAGTTTAAGTAAACATTCTTCCAGCTACCGAGCAAAGGGCCCGGCTTCTCTGTCTTTATGCAAGTAATTCATAGCCCTGTTACTATGGAAGATTTCTGCCCTCGCATCTAGTGTAGACACTTAGACGCTTGTACACGCACTCACAGTCAGTATAGAATAGATTTTGTTCGAAAGACCTTTCCTTTTGGATAACATAGTTCTTTAAACATAGGATGTTAGATATGATTTGGGATTAGGTTGACTTGACCCCCCAGACTTCTGTCTCCACATGTAGAGCTAAATGTCAAGTCCCCTTCACCCCCTAGTTGCACGTCAATCACACGTCATGCTGCTGCGCGCGCATCTCTGCCGAGTATTTCTGCTGACATTGCGAAATTCTTTCATGGAACCACCCTATTGTGACATCATACCTGATGACGTTCTTTAAGTTACGCCTAGTTACACCCACTTTAGTTACGCATGTATGTTTTATCTTTGTTATCAACTGTTACGCCTCCTGCATCTGTTTCACTGTAAATGCCTATTGTATAAAAATGATTACTTGTCAATAAAGTGGGGTCCTTCACTTCCTGAACCTTCGTGGTGATGGAATATGGAGTCCATCAATTCGAATTGATTTTGGAATAAAGCCCGTTCCGAACCTCTAATACCACGGATTCTGCCTCTTATTTTACTGAGCTATTATTATAGATTTTCCGCATCAAATTAAGAACCGGTAATTAAATTATTTACCACAATATGGTGAACACGTCCATACAAGAGAAGTTATGGGTCAGTGGCGACGCCCCACTCAAGGAGATAGTAGCCATGATCAAGAAGGCGGAGCTCTCCAAGCGGTGTGCAGACGCAGCAAAAAAGACAATACCATCAAAGCCACAGTGAGCAAGGTGACAGACGCCGCCCCTCAAGAGCGGAAGCCGCCCTTCACAGGGGGCACTAGGCAGCCCAAGAAACACACACCCAGAGCAGCAGCTCACCCGAAGCCCCAAGGGGAGGACAAGACCAGCTGTTACAGGTGTGGAAGCGGGACACACGCGGCCAACGACAAAAGATGTCCAGCTTTCAGAGCCAAGTGCCTCTACTGTGGGATCATGGGGCACTTCAAGAAAGTCTGTAGATGCAAGCCCCGGAAAACGTCAGTGAAGTATGTCACGCAGGACTCGGAGACAGAAGATGGAGGGGGCGAGGAAGACGACAACAGCGTGCTGTGCATAGACAACCAAGTCTTAGGCATAGACTGCTCCCGGACACGTAAGCTGTTGTGCTAACTTTCCGTAGGGGGGATTCCAGTGTCAATGGTGGCCGACTCTGGATCCCCATACACTATCATACAACGCAGCATTTGGGACCGAGACTTCGCACATGTAGTAGGCACACACCTGCTACCCCCGGACATCCATCCTGTCATCTTCACAGGGGAACCAATCCCCATGGTGGGATTCCCTCCACTACTGTTTGAATTCAAAGGCCGCACGGCTGAAGGGAAGCTATACGTGGCAGAGAAGGGACCATCGGTGTTGGGAAGGGTCAATCAAGGAGAATTAGGCATTCAATTAAACCCTGGTAGCACGACACAAGTACTGATGACGGATCCCGCATGCACGTACGAAGCCAACAAATGGAAGTCAGACTTTCCGGCAGTCTTTGGAGGCACCATCGGCAAGCTGACGAAGTTTACCCACAAGATATGCCTCAAGGAGGGAGCCAAACCGGTGACCCATAAAGGGCGGAACATCCCCTTTAATTGCAGAGACGCTGTGCAACAAGAATTGCAACGTTTGGAAGATAATGGAGTGATCGAGCCCATAGAGAGCGCAGAATGGCTGGCGCCTCTGGACGTAGCCAGGAAGCCCAACGGTAAGGTGCGCCTATGCATAGACTTACGGAAGCTCAACAAAAACATCGTAATAGATAAGTTCCCGTTGCCTAGGATAAACGAGATGCTGGCTCAGACGAAGGGCATCAAATGATTCTCTACAATTGACCTGACCTCGGCATCCCACCAGATAGCGCTACACCCCACGTGCAAGAAACTCACCTCGTTCATCACGCCGTTCGGATGCTACCAGTTCCGGTGGATGCCGTTTGGCTTGGCATCCGCCGTGGCGGTGTTCCAGAAGTTGATGCATAAACTGTTCAAAAACACGGAAGGGGTGCAGTATTTCCAGGACGACATCCTGAACATGGGAAGAGCCAAAGCAGATCATGACGCCAAGCTTTCCACAGAACTACGCATCCTGGCGCGTAACGGCCTTACCGCAGAATGGGACAAGTTCAAGTTTGGGGTAACCTCGGTGACGTACTTAGGTCACGAGATAAGTGATAAAGGAGTGGCTCTGAAGCAGGCCAACGTGACGGCAATCAAGGATGCACCCACACCCAGAAGCAAAGAAGATGTCCGTTCCTTCCTAGGGATGGCAGAATTTTATAGCAAGTTCGTTCCTCACTTTGCCACCAAAACGCACCACATGCATCAGCTGTTGAAGGAGAAGACAACTTTTGCATGGTCGGAGGCCTCCCAGGAAGAATTCCTGCAGATCAAAGACGACATTTGCAAGGCTGTGCCTCTACATGGATTTGACCAAAGAGCACTATCAGTTCTCACCACGGACACAAGTGACAGAGGGTTGGGGGCAGTCCTCATGCAGAAATCAGCAGAAAAAGAGTGGACAACAATCAGTTTTGCCTCTCGATCCCTGGCTCCAAATGAAGCGAAGTTCAGTGTGATAGAGAAAGAGATGCTAGCGGCGATCTGGGCAATGGAAAGATTCTACCAGTTCCTGTAGGGCTCTAGATTCTTGCTCCGAACAGACCATAAGCTGTTAGTAAAGGTGCTCATGTCCAGTGGACACGCAAGTGCAACTCCACGCATAGCCAAAATGACTCTAAGATTGCTAGACTACGTGTATGATGTTGAATACGTCCCGGGGGCCAAGAACAAGATCGCGTACTACCTCAGCAGAGCAGCACCTAAGCCAACGCAGGAGGACGACTACACCATAGCATTCGCGGAGGACCAAGAGGCAGTCATAAGTGCGCAGGAGTGGAGAACGGCGTATGACAATGATGCATGCCTCACAGCAGTGAAAAGGTTCATAGTCAAAGGGTGGCCAGAGAAGAAGCACCTAGACGCAGAACATCGGAGATTCTACGAAGTCAGAGAGGAGTTATCAGTAGGGGACAAAGATGTATTCCTACTACGGGGAGACAAAGTAGTCCCTCCAGCCCAACTAATAAAGCGTCTACTCACGATTCTGCACGAGGGACATTTGAGCATAGTGAAAACTAAGCAGAGAGTCAAACAAGCTTACTGGTGGACCGCGTTGGACAACCAGGTGGAGCGGCATGTCAGAGAATGCATACAGTGCAGCAATGCAGACAAGACACAGAATACACTGCGACCTCCCTTAGGGAAGTTCACCAATCCAGTCAATCCATGGGACGAAGTGGCGGTGGACATCCTGGGCCCGATCCTAGATGCGCAGAGCGTACCCAAGTATGCCATCGTGCTCGTAGACCGGTATTCTAAGTGGCCAGAAATTGAGTTATGTGAGACAGCGGTCACTGACACCATACTGGCGTTCCTCACCTCCACGTTTCTGATAGAGAGAATTCCAAGAGTCATAACATGCGTCAATGGACCCCAATTCACGTCAGACAAGTGGAAGGCATTCATGAAACAAAATGTCATTCGGACAAAACACACCCCGGTGTATCACCCGGCTGGGAATGGGCTAGCCGAAAGATTTAACAGAGTCATCATGGGGTCAGTACAGGCAGCCATCAAAGCGGGGAAGAATTGGGAGACAGAATTAAAATGTACAGTATGGGCTTACCGCATCACTCCCACCAAGACAGGATATAGCCCATCTAAGATATTGAGGGGCCGTGACCCATTTACCAGAGACAATGTGGCGTGGAAACAACGGACACTGCAGAGCTCAAATGAGGAGGAAAGTGGACAGCAAGTTTAGTACGCCCCTGCAGGTTCGAGAAATTTACACAAGATCGGCTCTCTTAAGTGACGGAAAGATATGGTCCAAACACAGAATCTCCAAGTGCAACAAAGTGTTGAAGTGCACCAAGATGGGAGTACAGCAACCGGAAAGGAGCGACGAAGGGAATCCGGATGAGGTGGAACACATGGCAGACACAGATGTACCAACTAGCAGCACCATGAGCACTACTGCTGAAGAGACGAACACCACCAGAACACAGAGGAACAGAGAAGACATAGAAGGACAAGTACAGCAGGAGAATCGAGGAGCGGGGACTGAGGACACGGGGGGGCAAATGCCGGAGACACCTAACGAGGCCCCACCCAGTGGTAACAGAGATGGTAAGATGTGCACCCCAGTGAAACATACTCGCACAGGCAGAGTGGTGGTCCTACCAAAAAGGTATCATGAGTACGACATGAAAGTTTAAGTATCTACCAGTGTGAACTTCCAACCTATTATATTTTGATTGTATTTTTGTATTGCAAAAGGGGGGAGATATGTAGAGTAGGCCTGGGCAAAAATTTCGTTCCGTTCGCGGAAATTGCGATAATTTGACATTTTTGCGTTCCGCGGAGAGCGCGAAAATGTCAAAAATTCCGGTTTCCGCAGCTTGGCGATAATTTGTTTCTTGCTCGCGCTGTAAAATGATACATTCTCGCGCGCGCGCGATCGCCTTACCTGAATCCCTGCGTTCGCCGACAAGTTTTCTTGATCCGGTCGCGTTCTCCATGAGATGTTGTATTGTTTTTAGCCATTTGCGCTGTCTCGCGACAGTTCGCGCCCGCAGTGACGTCATGCGTCGCGCGATCACGTCTTTCTTCTCGCGATCATGCACCGCGAGAACAACTCAAAACAAGATGGCCGCGCCCGCAAGCAGCCACATGGGTAAGTTGGCGACCCGCAACCATGCAGAAAATCGCGCGAACATGCCGGAAAAAAACTTCCGCATCTTCGCGATATTTCTGCTTGTTTGCGATAATTTTAAACATTCTCGCGATAATTTGCGAAGGTTAATTCCGCAAATTCCGCCCACCCCTAATGTAGAGTCGCGCTCTAGTGTTTCCCCGTCACGTGATGGCATGGGGGATGCTGGTAGCGCGGGCGCCATTGCGCCGACACAATGCTCCAGCCGTGTTATGGGCTGGAAGGTTCCCTGTGCTCTCGTGACCGGAATAAATTAGTTGAAGCCAAGCACACAGTGTCCGCCTCTTTGTCACACACCCACCTCTACAGTGGGTTAGGACACAATGGCTTCCTCCTGCTCCCTCACAGCAGCACTGCTCAGCTGAGAACACACTCACTCATTGAGATGCAGTGGCATACTCGAACCTCCAACCTCACCTTCAATCTCCGTCTCTCCCTCTCTCTGTCGCCCCCTAGCTCTTTCACTCGCTTTCTCTCTGTTTCTTTCTCTTCCTTTCACCCCCGCCTCTCTTTCTCTAACACACACACCCAAGATGAGACACTTAACTGTGGGGCTGACAGCCTCAGTTGTGTGTGAGTGACCCCCGGCAGGAATCTGCAAAAGGAAGAGACAGGCAAGTGTGTTAGACTAGCAGGGGTGGAGGGATCCTCCGAGGAAAGAAAGGAGTGAGTGACGTGCCAGAGACGGGGTGCCATCGAGGGACAGAAAGGAGTGACGGACAGTGCCAGGGACAGGGGTGTCCTTGAGGGGAAGAAAGGAGTGACAGACACTGCGAGGGATGGAGGTGTCCTCGAGGGGAAGAAAGGAGTGATGGCCCGTGCCAGGGATGATATGGCCAGGAACGGAGGTGTCCTCAAAGGGAAGAAAGGAGTGACGGGCAGTGCCAATTACAGACAGTGCCCGTGATGGCGGTATCCTCGAGGTGAAGAAAGGAGTGACGGGTAGTGCCAGGGACGGAGGTGTCCTCCCTCGAGGGGAAAGAAAGGTGTGATGGTCAGTGCCAGGGACAGGGGTGTCCTCCAGGGAAAAAAAGGAGTGACGGACCATGCCAGGGATGGACAGTGGCAGGGACAGTGGTGTCCTCGAGGTAAAGAAGGGAGTAACGGACAGTGCCAGGGATGCAGGTGTCCTCAAGGAGAAGAAAGGAGCAATGGACAGTGCCAGGGAAAGTCAGTGCCCGGGACGGAGGGGACCTTGAGGGGAAAAAAGGAGCGACGGACAGGACAGTGCCCGGGACAGAGGTGACCTCCAGAGGAAGAAAGGAGTGATGGGCAGTGTCAAGGATGGACAGTACCAAGACAGAGGTGTCCTCAAGGGGAAGAAAGGCGTGACGGACAGTGCCAGGGACAGAGGTGTCCTCGAGGGTAAGAAAGGAGTGACGGGCATTGCCAGGGACTGAGGTGTCCTCAAAGGGAAGAAAGGAGCATCGGAATGTGCCAGGGACGGGCAGTGCCCGGGACGGAGGGGACCTCGAGAGGAAGAAAGAAGTGACGGACAGTGCCAAGTATGGACAGTACCAAGACAGAGGTGTCCTCGAGGGGGAGAAAGGAGTGACGAACAGTGCCAGAACTGAGATGTCCTCGCGGGAAAGAAAGGAGTGATGGTCAGTGCCAGGAACGGAGATGTCCTCGTGGGGAAGAAAGCAGTGCCGGACAGTGCCAGGGGAGGAGCTGTCCTCAAAGGGAAGAAAGGAGTGACCGACAGTGGCACCAGGGGCAGAGGATTCCCTGGGGAAAGAAGGAAGTGACAGATAAGGCTTAGAACAGCATGGGAGAAAGAGGGCAGTTGCATGAGCAGTGTCAAAAGAAGCTCCCACAAAACTCACCAGAAGCACCAGGGCATAGTCGAGTAGGAAGGCCGAGGAGAGGAGAGCGCCTATGACCAGAATGTTGTGAGGTGGAGGTCAGCTTTCTGGCGGGACATGTTTCAGCTTCTTTATGTACACATAAGGGGGGGCGATCAATGCGTGTAATGGAATCGCAGATCTCGGGTCATGTCGCCCGGGTGCCCCCAGCAGAGACCAGGCTTAGGGCGTGCACCTCCCAAAGGCACCTGCAGAGGACTCCAGGTCTTTGTGTTGTTTTGTTGGGGCGAGTGGAGTGCCCTGGGCAGAGCTCAGCACACTAACCGCCCTTCCCATTGTGAAAAAGTTGCCAGGAGTTGAATTTTGAAAATACAAACTGACCAGAGCCAGAAAGAAGTGCAACAGGGTCAGTCAGAGAACCCTTCAAGAACTAGATCAGCCATGACTCTCTGGTGACATATGGCATTAGAGCCGCCCTAGCTCCAATAGCGCCCTGGGCGGAAATAATTTTGCCGCCCTCGCTACTACTGGAGAGCAGCGCATGTCCGGCCTGCAGTAAGAGAAACTCCATAAAGTAAATAGTGGTTACAGACTAAATAAGAGATCCCGTGTAACAACCAAAGTAAAGGGGCCAGTATCCCTGGGAGGGCACAAATGAAGACAAGGCTGTCCTAAGGAGGGACTAACAAGCTTCTTAACGATGAGGAGGGTGGGCGCATCTTATGTCCCATACTCTACTACAGCAGTCTCGCAGAGCGAGCAGCGCATGCGCGCTATCGCTAGTCTCGACCTAAAAATAGTGCAGAAGTGTCTCGTCCACCTGTAGGCAGACAGGGCAGATAGGGGCATATTTACAATAAAGTGGCAAAGTGTGTCGTTAAGCCAAGAAGGCTAACAATAAGATTTGTCACTTTAGAAATGAAGGGATGCACCATATTTACTAGAAGGTGGTGCAGCCCTGCATTTCCCCCTGCGCTGGTGCTAACTTTAGCAGCCTAGCGCTAAGGCAGACACCTTTGCACCATAGTGCAAGGGTGCCTGTGTTGAGGAGAAGATTGTTTATGTGCATGAAGGTGCCCCTTCCTGCACATATACAGTATTGAAATGCTGTTTTGTAACTTCTATGTGTTTTGCCTAAGGCTGCACACATAAAAGTTGCAAAATTGCATTTTTTTAAAAGGATTGTTTATGTGCAGGAAGAGGGACCTTCATGCACATAAACAGTAATAGGCAATTTGCTGTTTCTATGTGTGCTGCTCAAGGCAGCACACATGGAAACAGCAAAACAAGGAGAAATAAAATATTTCTCCATTTCCCATGTTTAAGACAAGGTATCCCATGCTTTTAATGTTGGTGCTGCCTCCTATTCGTGCTGCCCTTGTAAATAGGATGCAGCGTCAAAATGAATGGGTGTTGTGGTGGAATGCCCACCGGAAAACCCATTGCCCTCCCCTTTCACGCTAAATACAGAGTGAAAGGGTGCCTTATTTACAAAGCAGCGTTAAGCCACGTTAAGTAAATAAGGCGAGGCCCCTGTCGCCATCACAACGTCATGGAAAGTGACGTCGTGATGGCGATAGTGGCTTGTAAATATGCCCAGTAATGCACTGATCATGAGCACCCTTCTACTTCTGGCACAAAGACATGATGGGGAGGGTGCGAAACCTGAACTTGACATAACGGTTCCTGGGTATTGTTGTCAAAGTATAGTCAAGCAAGTCTTCCAACCTACAATAGTGCTTAAGGTTCATAAAATCAACAGTGAGGGATCCTACACTCTTGTCACAGATTCCAAACCCCAAACCTGGCCCCAGTACAGTTTTTTAACCTAGGCCTTAGGTAAGGAATTAGTATGGGACTCAGTTCTCCATAAGTCTTTTTATCCCAGTTGTGTAAGAGATGTATTAATGTTGGTTAGCCATTTGATCTTATTTCCCTCATCCATGGTGGCTATCTCTTTGAAGTCACAAAAATATTTAACTAGGGAATAATTATCTAAGCCCGAAGTGGACCTCAACCTTGACCAATATGCAATAGGTCTAAGCCTAGCCCTACTTGAGATTGATTTTACATGTGTCCCACAGCAGGGGAGGGTGGGGCTACTCATGGGAAAGTTCAATATTGATCTTAGAAAATTATTTTCACGAGTTGTCAACATTGATAGCCCCATATAACCCCACATTTGGGGCATTCCCTACTGCCTTGGTTTAGTAGATGTTAAGCACTGGTGATAAGTGCCTTCTTTTGGAAGAGTTGTAGAGTCTTATAATCCCTGAAGCATAATATGACAAACTAAGGCCACATTTCCCGATTTGGGGAAACCAAGACCTTTTGGAGGAGATTCTGATGCCCAAGCAATCAAACTTATTCACCCCTTCCAAGCTGGAGCCACTTAGTGCAATGGACACTTGGAAAAGTCCTGGCGAACCTCTCTCCTTACCTATATTTGCTGGCCTTACCGGACTTGTGCATAAGTGTCCGAGTGCAAGTGTATTAGAATGTTAAGCAGTGGTTTAGGATTTCCTTTAGCTTTGAGCATCTCCCAAAGTTTATAACATGGGACTAAATTGAAAGCAGTTTTTAAATCCACGAAAGCAACATATAGATGTACTTTTTGGATGACTACCGTTTTCCTGTATATAGTCATGAATTTGAATACTTGTATCTATGGTGCTGACTTGTTTCCTGAACACTGCCTGGAGGCATGACAGTGCATCTGTGTCTTCAATCCATGTTACTAGTATATTCAGGATCTGTCTACAATATCTTTTTGGGGAGACATCTATCAGACTACTTGGTCTGTAATTTGATGGGATATCCTTTGAACCCTTTTATGAATGGGTACTATTTCTGCTGCATTTCAAGAGGCAGGGGCCCCAGCACTCTCTAACACTACATTAGCAAGTTTGCTAAAGTACACCACCCAGTTGTCACTATAAACAATACAAAGGTCCACAGGTATCCCATACTGCCCTGCAGCTTTCCCTGGAATTATGGTCCTAATTGTGCTCTTGGTTGCCTCTATGTCTATGGTTAGGTACATTTCGGTCTCGTAGAGATGAGTGGAGCCTTAATGGCAGGGCTTTCCTCTACTGCCATGTCTTATGGTGCAGAAAAGTGCTTCCACCATATCTGAGGCTAAATATGGTTATTCAGGCTGCCTTGTCCTGATTGTCTCTCATTAGCCACTAACTTCCAAAATGTTTAGTGTCATTAGTTTTAGCTGTGTCAAATATAAGATCCTAGAAGTGAGAGTCCCACAGCCTTTGATCCTTCAGTTGCACTTCTTTATAATGAACTCTCATAGATCTTATAAGATCACACCTTTTGCTTTTCAGAGCAGAGAGCAGTTCCTTTTGGCAGCGCCACAGTCATTGTTAAACCATGTGTTGGGTACTTTTGTAGGTGGGAAAGCCCTCCTAGGGTTTAGCTGAAAGCATTCGCTGACAGCATAATAGAGGACTGTGTGTATAGCAAGAGTGTCATGGTTCCTCGAATCAGGATTAGATTTATTTATTAATCTTTGTGCTCTAAGGCAATGGTGAGGGCCTTATTTATGACTTTCAAGGTCTTTGAATGTATCGCAACTCTAGCCCATTTCAGAGTACACCTGTAATTTCCCTGCAGAGAGCAAGTGGGGTGGCCTTTGAGTGGAATATAGTATCCACCAGTGACCAAAGGATGGCGTTATGGTCGCTTTCAGAAATTGTGACCACCTTCATATTGTCCGCAGACCCTCATAAGGACAGGGATGTGAAGACGTAGTCAATCAATCAATCAATGAGTTTATTATGATTTGGAGCACCTAGGAGTTCCACATGAAGAATTAACAGATTTAGGAAAAGTCTGATTTCACAAATCATCCAGAGCCAAAGTGTAAATTACAATACATGTAAAACCATATATTCATCAATTTTGTCGAGCAAAACATGTTGCAAGCAACTTATTAAAACTAAATGTGCTAGTTTGCAGATATTAGATCGATTTCACCATTGTAACGATTACTGATAAAACAACTTGGGTCAAGCTATATCGTTAAATACTCTAAAAAGTTTAACTTCATTATACAGCATCTTGGATGTCTATATATAATATATTTACAAAGTGTATGCAAAGACCGAACAAATATACTAGATTCATAAGTGTGTACAAGATGGTAGAAAGTGCAAATGCTAGACATCCTTTAACAATTTCTTTTTCTTTTTCTCCCTTCCTCTCTTCCCTTTTCTTCCCTCCTTTTTAAAAATAAAGAGAAAAAAAGTGGATTTTGCTCAGACAGTCTCCACGGAAAAATACGAGCAGTAGCCTAAGAAGTGCAAAATACATTCATTTTGTAGTGCAATCTACATAGCAGCATACATGTTATCAAAGTGCAAGTGCATAAGTACTGTACTTATTCCATTAATCCTTTGATCCCTTAGGTGGCCAACTAACTTAACAAGATGCAATTCTAATTGTGCCATTAGATTCTATACCATAATAGAATGTACAATATGAGGATCCTACAATTCTGAATATAGTGTAATATGTGATGAATATTGTCTACATAGGACCCTCTTCAACATACCACGGCCTACTTCTTCACATTGGTTCTTATCTTAAATATATTTAAAAATTACTTTAAAAAGATGTTCATTTTAAAACACAATTGTTCAGAAGGGGAGGCCAACAGAAAATGTTGGGCCTCCTCGACGGTGACGATGTTATATTTTAGATACAATGGCCTCAACAAACAACGTCATAATGGTTGTAATAGGGGGCAGACAAATAAAACATGATTTAAATCGTGTACCCAGCTTCCACATAGGTAACAAAGTGTGTCCTGCCTGGCTAGTCCCTCCCACTCCCCTGTCACAATTCATCGGGGCAGCAGATTCATCCTTAACAACAGGGTAGTTCTGCGCACTCTGTGAGGGAGATTCCATACTCTGGGCCCGATTCACAGAACTAACTTAAGACAAAATCCTAAACTTACTACCATTTTGGTATTCACAGAAGGCACTTACTCATTTTGGTATTCACAGAAGGCACTTACTCATTTCAGTATTCACAGAAGTTAGGAGTCTTAACTTTAGGACTCCTAAATGCCTTCTGTGAATACCGAAAGTCTTAAAATTAGGATTTTTCTCAGTTTAGTAGTAGTATAGTTAGGACTCCTAACTTTAGGACTCCTAAATGCCTTCTGTGAATACCGAATGTCTTAAAATTAGGATTTTTCTCAATTTAGTAGTAGTAAAGTTAGGACTCCTAATTTTAGGACTCCTAAATGCCTTCTGTGAATACCGAAACCCTTAAAATTAGGATTTTTCTCAGTTTAGTAGTAGTATAGTTAGAACTCCTAACTTTAGGACTCCTAAATGCCTTCTGTGAATACCGAAAGTCTTAAAATTAGGATGTTTCTCAATTTAGTAGTAGTAAAGTTAGCACTCCTAACTTTAGGACTCTTAAATGCCTTCTGTGAATACCGAAAGCCTTAAAATTAGGATTGTTCTCAGTTTAGTAGTAGTAAAGTTAGGAGTCCTAACTTTAGGACTCCTAAACTGAGAAAAATCCAAATTTTAAGACTTTCGGTATTCACAGAAGGCATTTAGGAGTCCTAAAGTTAGGACTCCTAACTTCTGTGAATACCGAAGTGAGTAAGTGTCTTCTGTGAATACCAAAATGAGTAAGTGCATTCTGTGAATATGAAAATGGTAGTAAGTTTAGGATTTTGTCTTAAGTTAGTTCTGTGAATCGGGCCCAAGTTGTTTATAAATTCTGCTCCCAGCTATTATGTCATTGCCGGATTGACCTAAGCACAAGGTGGTATCTCTTTTTCAACAGACTTCATAAATGGTCTTTTTAATTAGCATTTTCAAAGCTTGTTGTGGTAAAGAGCCTAAGCTGCTAAGCCCAATGCCGAATAAATCTACCGCTTTCACATGATTCGTAAAAACAACGCTTTTCCCCTTCAGCCTTACAAATATTTCCTGCCTTAATGTTGCCCATAAAGCGTTTTCAGCGCTATTCAACAAGGTATTACTCCTTCGCAAGCATGCAACCGTGGCGAACATATAGGTCGAGAAGAGCCCGAATGTAAGCCTGATCGCCATTATGGAGGCTGCTCTGTTCAAATTAAAGATCTGGCGCCCAATACGCTCCTTTATCTTCTCAAAAAAGGCCCCCTGCTGTTCGTCCACTAGTTCGCCAGCGTAACTCAATGCTGGCGGGATTTTAGTTTTGTATACTGATATAACATGTGCAAAGTGTCTTTGCCCACAACACTCATAAAGTCTACCAATTGCGCATGCCTGAGATATTGCCTTACTTCGGCATTGGTCAATATGATAATTGCTAGAACATCTGCTTGTAAACATTCTTCCCAGGTACGGGTACAACTTCACTACATCAATTTTACTTGTTCGCAGGAACAACTGCATATTTTTCACAACTCTACACCCCCGATATTTAAAAATCATAATTTTACTTTTTGCTGTATTGCTTTAAAAAAAAGGATCATCCACATAGCGTGCTAACTCATTAAGGTGCCTTTGAAGTCATATCAGTGTTAGATCCATCAGAATGGCATCATCCGCATCAAGCAGACAACTCAATGTCATTGTTCCTAATTTGGGGAGTCCCCTTTACAAAGCCCCACTCTACTCAGAAGGTCATTAATGTAAAGCGAAAAAGGGAGAGGGGCTAACAGGCACCCTTGCTTCAACCCGTTATGAGTCTCTACTTTATTCAACAGGCCCTGATAACCCCCCCATCAAAACCTGAGTCCAATTTGAGGAGTGCAAAGCTATAATCAGTCTCAGCAAATGCATAGGGATCCCCATTGCTAACAATTTCCTCCACAGCGTCCCCCGGTCTACCTGGTCAAAAGCCGTGGAGAAATATCTAAAGGCAGTGTACAGGGCCATTCCCTTACCCATTAGGGTTTGCAAGGCGGTAATATTATCTAATGTGCCGCTATGCTTACGGAACCCTGCTTGCTCTGCCGGGACTACGTTATTTCCAAAAGCCGAATCCTGAAGATGGAGAAGGATGCTTTTAGCGAACAATTTTCCAGTCGCATCTAACAGTGCGATTTGCCTAAAGCTGGCAGAGGACGTTCTAGGACCCTTTTAATATAATGGAACCACAATACTTCCTCTCTAAGAATATGGGATAATCCCATATGGGATACGTATAGCAATAGGAGAATACCGGGCAAAGGAATTGTGCCCATGCAGGGCTATCTTGTTTGATTACAGCTATTGGAAGATCACCAGGACCCATCGCACCTGAATATCTTGCCCCTTTAATGAGGCTCTCAATATCTGAACAGGAAGGCGGGCCATAGTCACTCCCCACATGAGGCTCCCTAAAAACCTCTAACTTAGACCTGGTCATTATAGTAGGAGCATATAACTGTGAGATGTGTTGGTTTCATTCTGCATCAGATATTAGAATGGCTTTTGCCTTAAATCTATTGTCACAATATTTAGCTGTTAGAGCCCAATATTTGCGCAAGTCACCAGACTGTGCAACCTCTCTTAATTTTATCCAGTTTGAGTCCTCCACTTTTCTGCATTCAGATGCCTTGATTCTCTTTCTTATCTGCTTTAATCTACTAATTTCCCTTTGCCTAATCAAAGAAGATTGCTTACATTGTTCCCTTACTAGGGCATTTATCTCCTGATTTAACTTCTTCACTGTCCCCGAACTAACCACAGGTTAATTAGGGCATCTAACCTATTTTTTCCTTCAGCAAGATTTTAATAAGAGAAGGTTTTTACAAACCATTAAATGGGATTTTCCAGTATAGAACCATAATTCATGTTTTTAATCAACCCCCCCCTAAGCAAATAATGCTTTTATTAGACCAAAATGTACGCTCATTTGTATTTCTATACATAATACTATAATCTCTGGAATTCCAAGGCTCCAAGGACTTGAGCTCTAAACTAACATTCACTGATAAGATACTGTGGTCACTCAAATTTGTCCCCAATACCTTAAATTGGGTGCAGGCACCAAAAAGCGGGCAATATACTACCATATAGTCAATAAGTAACTGCCTCTGAGAGGTGTGGAAAGTAAGCAAGGCAGGTGAATCCTCTGGAAATTTCCCATTTAGAATGACAAAGTTATTCATTCTTAAACAGTGCAAAAAATGTAATCCTGGCTTCTCTGACCTAATATGTTCGAGCAACATTGGCTCTGGCATGGTCCATGCCTCTTCCTACTCCTAGTTATGATAAACCAGGACGGAACAGTTTGAGATTTTTTAATTAAAATCTCCCACCACCAATATCATTGTGCATTCTTCTGTGATACTATTTTTTGGGATAAAAGAGAAAATGGATTTGACCAGAAAATCAGACACCCTCCCAGGTGGAATATATCCTTTTACCAGTAAAAGAGATGGGTGCTGACCGAGCCTCCCATTTCCCAACGTAAGTTTTATGGTCATGCACAGGTTAGACGGATGAATGAAACCCAGGGGGGTTCCAATTTATCCTACAACTAAGTAATATATCTAAACCACCACTTGCATGACCTTTTGCTGGAGGTTTTGCTGCACAGCAGTATACAAAGAAATTCTCAAAATTAAAATCTGTGCAGCACCATGTTTCCTGTAGGCAAAGTATCATTGGATCATGCTGCATTAGGGTGTCTAGCTTAATGCTGGGATTTCATAACCCAGCCATGTTCCAGGACAAAACCTTTTTTGGAGGACTACCTCCGCAACATAGGATTTTTTTACCTTCTTTAGAGGCATTCAATGAACCAGTTACCCAGCTCTACTGATCCGCCTCCTCCCCTCCACTATGTTCCGTGGTACTTTGAGCCACTGGTCCCACCATGTTAATCACTCTTTTTCCTGAAGTACTACCCACCAAGATTTTGATATCTTGCAGATTAATAGTCCCCTTAGTATTGGATAACACTCCACCAATATCCTGGTGATCCTTCCAGTGGGACTCATGTGGGACAAAAACTGACTCCTTAAACAAGAAAACATCAATCCCATTTTTCTCAAAAAGATCTACATTATCCAATACTAACATTGCAATTATTGCCAAGCTAAAAGTTACTCTTGATCATGGGAGTTCACTTCCTAATTCTAAATACCCCTCAATAGCTTTACTTGTTACCAACCTAAGATCCTCAATTTCACATAACAGCTGCAAAATTTAATTTATATTAAGAGGGCCCAGTTCTATATCAAAGAATGACATGAAAACCAAGGTATTCACTTCTTGTCCTGGCTCATGTACATCACGTACCCCATCACACAGCCTTGACTCAGGCACTGGCTCTGCCATATGTCCTGTAGGGGAAGTAAGGAAAAGCCCTCACTCAAAAGACCTCCCATGGTTGGGATCCAACTGTACAGGGAGAGTATCCCCACCAGTAGGGTTTGAGTGAAGGCAATCTCCGACCTGCCCTACCTCTGACAGAGCATCATTTGTTTTTACAATTTTCTTCTCCAAGTCTGTATTAAACGTTATTTTATAAAACGCGGAAGCCTGATTTTCCATTCTGTAACCCACCCATTTAGGGCACAATCCTCCCCCTATTATGTCCCATTTCCCCCAACGCCTCGTTCCCTAAGCCCCTCCATATTAGTTCATCTTTCATAATAGACAGAGGTAGAGGATTTACCTCTGGGAACCCAGGATTTTGTCCTACCAGAAAACCGGCGGACTTTGACTCACTACCTTTCTGGAGCAAGGGGGAATCAATGAGTTCCTCAAATAGAGTTGGAAACCACAGTTTTTTTGGTTTATATTTTATTATATATCGGGTCCTCTTATTCTTCTCCCTCCGTGTTTTTGGGCCACTAGCTTTTACCTTGGATACACCCTCCTTGGGGGAAACAACCTCTAATTCGACCCTGGGTTGTTTAAGAACAGAGGCATCAGTTATTAAAACTATATCGCCGGATATCCTGGTCTTCCCTTTTTTTTAAATGGAACAGACTGGCAAGGCGTTCTTAGGTGCTAATGCATTTATAGTTTCCTCTGTGACGCGCTGTTGATTCCCCGAATTGTGATCTTCTAGGTAGCTACAAGACACATTCACAAGCATAGGGCTATCTCTAGACTGTGCTGAGAGGGTAGCCCCCAAACTTTCACAATTCCCCACCTGGGTTCCCGTTTCAGTCCCCTTTATACTAGTCTGACTCATCTGAGATTTCCCATCATTACATTTCCAGCCTTTCCTAGACAAGAACTGACAGAATTAAGTTGCTGTACCCCTTTTAAAATCGGAGATAGTACATCCATAAGATTGTCAGAAGGGGCAGTCGATTTTTCAAGCGGAGTTCAAATTGACAAAAGAATTCTTTCTAATGCATAAAGTACATCCAAATTTGCCCTCCCTTCCTTATCTTGATTAACACCCTCATTCATGTGTGCCAAACATCTTACACCCTTCCGTTAGAGGTCACTTCCAAGTATGATAATACCAAATATCGCACGAGTGAAGTGCTCGAAGGAGTGCTACTATACACAGCTGGCATGCAAGGTCAGCTACAGGATAGTCCGGCCACAGTTTTGGTGCTAATTCTGGGGCACATGGTACACACTGAATTTTTAATTTTGCCTCTACTTCTTGATTTTTTTCCATATGTATGGAAAGGTCCGGGAGAGTAAGATTCCAAAAATCCTCATAGTCAAAACTGCATTTTTCAAACTGAGTCACTAATGGGCTCACTTTAGCTGATAAGGGACCTGGTGGAGACCCTCTGATTCTCTGAAAAGTAGTTATGGGAGCCAAATATGTGTGTTCCTTAGTGGCCTCAGGTACAATTGATGGTTTTACTTCCAAAGCAGCATATGCCTCACACCTAACCTTGTCATCATCCAAGACCGTATCGGTTTCCATCTTTCCAACTTTTGTACAATCCAACACATTCATCCAATTTCATTCCCATTTCTGTTCCGGTTCCAGTCCCAGTTGTTGTTATTCCAGCTTCTGTCGATAAAATCCGATCATAAGTGGCCTGGATTAGAGGGATTTGTACAGATGTGTTCAACTTGGAGAACTTAAGGTGATGCGAGACTGTTGTCTCGGGAAGAGCATTTCATATGCTTACTATGTTCACATCTGCAACACCTGGAGCCATTTCTGATTCCTTATTCCTTTGTTTTGAATTCCTCAAACCCTTCGTGAACATAGAAAACACAGAGGGGTGAGTTTTCAAATGGGACAGGCAAGCTCTGGGCTTCTTCCTCCTGATGGTCTTTATCAGTGTTGGAGAACTAGAGTGATTCAAGGTAACACCTGATAAACTTGGGGGGAGATCCTTGCAGCTCTGCGCGAGACCTCGAGGGAGCTCCTGGAAGGCATCTTATTAATCCACCAAAAGATGACGCACCTCTTAGTGATCTACTGTTGCCCTCGCCCTCTACACTGTGACATTCCCCTTCACAGGCTGGCAATTGCTATCACCCCGAGATGTACCCGCCCCAGTACCAGTGCAGCTGGGTCTCGGTCTAGGCCTGGGCCCGGATCTGTCTGTGTCTGCCTGTGGGGACAAGTACAAATCTGTGCCCTTGTACAGCGTGTGGAGTGTGGGGCTATAGCGAGTGAAGCTTCCAGGTGTCCTACAAGCCTACAAGCCTCACTTAGTTCCGACTGAGCCGCCTCCGCAGAGCACCGGGGTCACCCTCACCATAAGCTGACTACTGGTGCCCCCACACTCACACTCGCCAGTGGTCAAAGGTCGTGCAGCACACTGGACGGAAGATGCCAGGGGCCAGGAATCAAAAGAGTGCCCTTACTGATAATCAGTTAGCCAGATGTTGTCTGCGACTGTGGTGGTTCTCTGTGGTCTGCTCTGTGCACTGAAAGCCAAGTTCACGGTTCCGCTGCCACATCTTTCTGTGGCTCTGATGTCTTTTGCAGACTTTAGTGCTTTTCTGTGAGTCTGGTAGGCTATGGGGCCAGTCTGAACTGAGGGAAAATTAGCAGGTAGTGCTGGGTTGGGGATACAGCTCAGCTGCTGCTCCGGTGCTTTTAGACTCCTCTCCACACCTCTTGTTGACCCTACCCCTCCCTGTGTTTCTGGGGGGGGGGGGGGGGTTAGTGATGGTTAGGCTCTCTGCCTGCGGCCGTGATTTTGCTGTGTTTATTGCGACTTCTGCTCTTCCCAATTGACTGGGAGGCACCCCAATGTCTGTTCTAGTCATCCGAGGCTGATCCACTCCCAGCGCCGGCTAGTGTGTCCTTTACAGTTATTAGTGTGGTGTGCTTGATGATCCGACTTACTGTGACTATTACAGGGCCGCAGGCCACAGAATAAAGTAAGTGAGAGCATCTGGTGAGTAACATCTGTGCACCTCTTGACAGTGGGCTTGCCCAGAGCGGGGTTTCCTCATTCTTTATCCTCAGCCTTGCTGGGGGAGTCACCAGAAATATCTAATGACTCAGAGACGGTATTAAAGCCTTGCGACAATCAGGGAGTCATGAGGATCGAAGTTTCTCCTGTGTGACATGAAATGCTACAGTGTCGATATTTCTACTGACTAGGCCTGGGCGAAGTACTACGCTACGCTCGCGTAGTTTGCGTAGTTTGCGCTACTTCCCACTACGCGAATTGCACGTAGCACAGTGCAAAAACACATAGCGTAGCGGGCATTTTTTGGTTGCTCACGGTCCTCAACAACAAGTTGGCGACTGTGAGCGAGCAAAATGACATCCCGGTGAGATTTTATCCTCGTTCGCAATCAGCAACATCAAGTTGCCGATCACGAGCGTGGAAAATAAACCTCCCGGCGAGATTCTCAACACAGGAGGTCAGGTTTCTCATTGCGAGTGGTCGCGTATGCTCGTGACCGCTCGTGATGAGAAACTACCAGTCCGCATTGAGAAAGCTGCCGCTCGAGTAGAAATCTACTCAAGCGGCAGAAAACAACCTCTTGCACTGTGCACGGCAATGAGTGGGGGGCGTTTAGCGATGCAGACAAGGAAGAATAAAGTGAAAAATAAAACTTACCTTCCGCTAGGAGCTCACCACCGCCCACAAAAAATTCACTGCCCCCACTAGCTATGCCACTGCTTATAACTACGCTCAATGATAATCAAACTCGAATTGTAAGGCCTCTCGAAGGGCGACTAATGCTTGTATGTTCATCTGGAAGACAAACATTCAAATAGCCTGCCCAGTGAATTGGATCTAGGCACAGTGTCCTGCAGTAGACCAATTTAAAAGAAATCAATATACTTGGCCCAATCAGGGTTGCCAAGTTTCATTTGCAGACCTGCAACATTCCAGGACAAGATACTGGTATACCTTGAATAATTAGGTGCCTCAAGGGTCTGCACAGTAGGGGGAATCTCTTCAGTCAAAACCCCCTGGTGACCGACCATTACTCCCCGCTTAGAGCTTAGCACTCTCTACAGCTAATAAAGCAGAAATTTCACGGTAATCTCTCTTATCAAAAACACCACTACTCTTGTTTTCCGCTCAAGGCAATGGACCTTTTCCACCGTGTGATGACCAAGAAGAGACTTACATAAACATGAGCAAATCAAATGCAAATAAATGTTTTAGGCAATAATGAGAGTTGTGAGTAGTTGCAATGGGATTTATAGTCCAATCAACATTTAAGTTTTCTCTCACTTATCAATCATTAGTCAGATATCAATCAGAATACAGAACTGAAACTAGAAAAAATAGAATCAATAGAGAGCACATCATAAATTGCTTACTAAGCGTTCCAGAAAGGAAGAAATCCCTATTCTATTAACAAAATGATGCATGAAGGATGTCAGTGAGATCTCATGAACAGTTCAAGAAATGCAAAACAAAAGTGAGTTTAGAATGCAGCTAAATCAATAATTAATAATTGCAAAATCTCCAATAAAGAGAATAACGCAAAGGCCAAATAAGTCTTGGCAAAGCCAGTTAGTCAAAGCGTAAAATTGGCAGGGCTAATGTTTACAGCTTCAGGTTGAGGGAAAGGAGGTCTGAGTTTGGACTGGATTAAAGAACCCAGGGGAGGATTTTTGCATAAGCCCATTCCCACTAGGCCTCAACCAGCTTGAAATGCTTCACTCTGAGCTCTATGTAGTCATGGTTGACTGAGAATGCAGTTGACTGCTGATGGATCGTATAATCTGATCTCTTGTTCTCTGTCAGACTGGATTAAAGAAAAGCATTTGTGAACATGTCTTATGAGATAAGTGCGTTTCTTCTCTTGCACCAACAATTAACTTAGCCACCTTGATCAGATAAACACTGGCACATCCAGTAACTGCTTCTCTGTGCCTCTCACCACTGGGGACCCTTCTTCTTACAGGCTGGGGTTGGTGCCACCCTGGTGTCTGTATGTTAAACAAAGTGTGTGTGTGTTGGGGTGCTTCGCCATTGCCATAATTCTGCCAAGGCCTACCCCTGTCGGTCTGATTTTTGCCATTGGGTAGAAATGGGGGGGCTATAAAAGGGGAAGGATACATCTGATTCTTGCTTCCTAGGCTTTGTTTAGGGTTGTCTCTTCCGGTTTTGCACCTATTGTGCCTACCTAGTAAAGAAGTGTATGTGCAGTTGGAGAGGTTACTCAGGGCTCTACCACTAACAGGAATGTTAGATTGCCTTAATAACCCTATTTCAGCCACCAAATCCGCTAATTGAGTCCTTAGGTCAATGCCCTCAGATTGTGGGCTCTTCACTAGAGTAAAATTTTGTCAAAGCCAAGAGTCCCCTTGCAAAAACCTAAAACTGTTTGGCCTGCAAATTTCCCTCTGGTGTAGTTTGTTCAAATGTCTGTTTTGGGCCACTGCCAGGCTGAAGGCCAGAAAGGACCGAAAACCTACTTTTTGTTTAAAATTGCAGGCTCCACAGGTATAGAAAGGGATTTAATGGATTCAGAATTTACTAGAGATCCAAAAGGGGCCTTCTGGAGTGAGCTTGACGCAGGTGCTTGCAGGCCAGTAGCTTTTCTGGGAGTCTTGTCAGTGAGCTTTAAGTCTTTTGGAGAAATTGGAAAGCAATCTTACTAGCAACTTGGTCTTGAGTCTGACATCTAGTTTTATCAATCCCCAATAGAGATTTGACCTCAATTAGATTGTCAATGAGCCCACATTGTGTCGGTTTGCGGGATGCCGGCTGCATCTGTGGGAATAAGTGTAGAACTTTTATTCCTTTTCCCTGCCAAGGACTCTGCGGCTTATCTCTTGCCCATAGTGCGATGACCAGTAAAGCTGCACTTTTAGGCTGATGGAAAGAAAGTGAATTGACTTTTTGTCTTACTTTAGAAAGGAAGCCCTGGGGCCAATGTTGATGATGTGGTTCAGCCCAGCCTCTTCGAGGCTCCAATGGATGCAGGATGGGCCTGCCCTTGCCCTGGGCTTTGCCTGTGCACGACCCATGCGCGGCCTGCACGGCAGGAATGAAAAAGTCACTTTATAGCACCCATAAGTGTCAAGCTCTTCCCCCTAAGGCATCTGGCACCTCTTGGCGTGAGGTCTCCTGGGACCTGTAGTCCCAACAACACAGCAGCAACAAGCATGGCGTCATGAGTGGTGGGAGTGAGCGCAGAGCTTTATAGCGCCTACAGTTGTCCTGCGCTCCTTTCCCGGAAGGCAGCTAGAACCTTCTGGTGCCTGGTATCTTGGGACCTGGAGTCCCCAATACCAAGCACAGTGTCCCTCTTGTTTACCACATACTTTCGATTTTTCTTTTTAAATTACTGTAGAATTTGGAATGTGTGGAGATTTTGAGGATTTTCAAATTATCCATTAGATATTTGGCTTCTGAACTCATTTCCAAGTAGACCAAAGGTTTTAAAAACCTTAACAAGGGAGAAGACCGGGGGAGAAGCTATCATCATAGACAAAAACGCTGCTTACAGTGACTGATGTGCTAATACATTTTAATGGCAGATCTGTTAAGTTGCAGACTTATTTGAGAAGTGGATTCCATAGTGAGTCCTTGCAAGGAAACGGACTACCTGCAGTCGCTCAGACCACCAGTTGAGGATTGTGTCATGGATATGTGCATCCTTACAGGTATAACCGGACAAATAACAAATAATAGAGGGTGTTGGAGAAAGTAGGAACGCAGAAAGGATGACAAGCGATGAAGAGGCACAGAGCTCTTGACATAAAAGCACACAAAGTAGTGCTGAAAAGAAAACAAGGTTGAGAATCATTGCACCTAAATTAGCTTAATTCACAAACATTCACGAAAGTTAACAATAAACATATTCAGGTAAATACACTTTGATGCAATTTTATTATTTTTGGCATTATATTGTGACTATGGTTTCTGCAGATTTTGTAAATTTTCATTGCAGATTTGTCATTTGTTCCGAAAATAAACTGAAAAATGTGAAATGTTCCATATATCTCATTAAAGATTTAAAGTACCATAAAGAAAGATTCTACCAAATATACACCTTTGCATTTATATGTTCGTGCAATTAAATATGTGCCATTAGTCTTATTGATTTATAGATGTAAAATACCTATATGCAGCTAAATCATTAAGGGATCTGTGCACTAACTGTTTCAAGCAAATCAGAGACCATGGGCATCGATTCACCAAAACGCAAGGATTAGGGGAAGTGACATCACATGCTGTTTGGCCTTAATGGCATCACTAGCAGTGACATCACGTGACCTTTAACCCTGCATTTTCCAAAGAGGTTATGTCACATGACTTTAACCCTGATGACATCGCAATAAGTGACATCGCTGAAGTTCCAAAATAGCTGCATGATTAATAAACCAATTCAGCATTGTTAGACCTAGCTTTTACAGTGGGTTTAGCCCCAGATTTTTTGCTTTGTGGTCTGCTATTTCTGACCTCTTTTTGTTGGTTTTATGACTCTGGGCACTTTACCACTGCTGATCAGTGCTAAAGTGCATATGCTCTCCCTGTAAATTGTGTGCATGGATTGATGTCATCATATTTGGCTGATTTGATTTACTAGTCAGTCCCTAGTACAGTGCACTGTGTGTGCCCAGTGCCTGTAAATTACATGCTGCTAGTGGGCTTGCAGCACTGATTGTGCCACCCACATAAGCAGCCTGTAAATGTAACTCAGGTTTGCCATTGCAGAGCCTGTGTGCAGTCTGGTACTTCCATGCGGACATGGCAAGTGTACTCACTTGCCAGACCCTAACTTTCACTTTTCTTACATCTTAGTCATCCCTAAAGTAGGCCCAATGTACCCCTGTGGACAGGGTGCAGTGTCTGTGAAAGGTAGGACATGGCCTGGTGTGTGTGGCATGTCTTGAGAGTGAAATACTGCCAATTTCGTTTTGTGCTATTGCAAGGCAACCTGTTCCCATAGGATGGAATTGAGAGTTTGCTTATAACATCTTATAAGCCAAACTACCCCTAGGAACAAGGTAGGAAAATAAACTTTAGAATGCCTAAACTCAGAATGTTAAAATGCATCTTTTAGTGAGGGTGAATTTTACATTCTGTGTTTGAAAATACCACTTTTAGAAAGTAGGTATTTTCTTGCTTAGCCATCCAGTGTGCCTCTGTCAGGATGTGTATTGACTGTCTGACTTTGGAGTGACAGAAACTGGGGATGTGCAGTGGCTCCAGAGAGTCTGGATGAGTCAGCGCTAGGCTGAATAGGCCTGGTCTGCATTTGGAGTGGTGGGAGGAGTAGCACCTGCACCTGAATAGGACTGTGCTTGCCTTCCACAATGATGGTTCTGCCCCCTTGTGGTGTATCTGGAGCCAGGGCTCACACTAACAATGGAGGTTGTTGTGCACTTCCAAAGTTCCCCCCAGAACTGTTTTGGGCTGGGCTCAGAACCCTGGGCCAGAAGAGAACAAAGAGATTTATTGTATAAAAAGAGGGACCCAGACCCCAGACTTTTAGATCACTTCTGGAAATCAAGAGGGACCTTTGCCAAGGAGAAAAGCCAGAGAAGCTGAGGAGGAATACTGCCCCTGTGTTGTTTGATGTCTGGGGTTGGCCTGCAGTGGCTACTTTCTGCCAAGGAAACGAGAAAGGACTTTGCCGTTTGCTGTGTCCCTTGCTTGAGGAAGATCTCGAAGGGCTTAAAACTGAGCTTGCCTCCTTTTCTGAAGTCTCAAGGACACAAAGACTTCACCACCAGCTCCCCTGAACTTCCTTGCCAGGAGTTCTGACCTGCTAAGAGGTGCCTGTTGTTTTTTTGGACCTCTGGAGGCTGTTTGCCGCTAGGAGCTGGGAAAAGTAACGCAACTTCGAGAGGTACGATGCATCCGCACCTGTTTCCGACGCATCGCCGAAGAAATCGTCACAGCTCCTGCCTGCGGCTCGAGAAATCGCTGTACGCTGCATCGAATGCACCAAAGTCCGAGATCACTACACTGATTCCAACGCAAGGTCTTCCTTCGAGACATACACTGAAGACGTCCTAAGCAAGATTCTCAACAGCCTGAAACCGGCCAATCACCTCTCTGACCCTCTCCCGGCTAATGCAGTCAAAGTCCTTTCGCCTTGGCTTCTTCCTCTTTGGACCAAAATTATTAACAGCTCACTTCAACAAGGCTGCATCCCGGACTCCCTCAAAGTAGGCCAAGTTTCACCTATCCTAAAGAAACCCACAGCTGACCCTACTGACCTTAACGACTACAGTCCCATTTCCAATATTCCCACCTTGGCCAAACTGCTGGAAAAATGTGTACACCGACAACTGACCAATCACATAGATCACTTTGACCTCCTAAATAAACACCAATCAGGCTTCAGAGCTGGTCACAGCACTGAATCAGCCATGACACACATTATTGATGATGCGTTACAAATCCTTGACCAGAATGGATCGTGCCTACTCATCCTGCTAGACCTCTCCTCAGCCTTTGATACGGTCAAACACCAGAAACTATTAGAACTCCTGGAGCATAGGGGGCACAGTGTTAAAATGGTTTACATCCTTCCTTCATAACCGCACACAAAAATTCAAGGTCAACAACGCGCTCTCCAATTCCTCTCCTGTAACACTTGGGGTGCCGCAAGGGCCTTCACTCTCACCGACCTTATTTAACTTGTTCATGGAACCTCTCACTGAAATCCTGCAGACATCCAATGTACAATTTCATATGTATGCGGACGACACACAACTATATCTCAAGATCAACACCCTAGAAGACATTAATATGCTCAACTCCACACTCAAGATCACCCAGTCTTGGCTATCAGAAAATCATCCCAAACTGAACGCACTAAAAACAGAATTCCTCCTCATAGCACCACCGGCCAAGATCCCCTTAATGCATGACTTGATCAAACAGCTCTCCGCTTTCAACGTTCAACCAACTATCGTGGACTCAGCAAAATCCTTGGGGATCACTCTCGACAGCAACCTCACGATGCAAAAACACATCAGTAGCGCTACAAAGAGAGCTAATTTCCAGATAAATACCCTAAGGAAGCTGAAACCCTTCCTGCCAGTCGAGGACTTCAAGTTGGCAGTTCAAGCTCTAGTTATCCCTTGTGTGGATTACGGAAGCGTCTCCTTATGTGACCTCCCAAAAGCTGCAACAGCGCCCTTAAGAGCGTCTATCAACGCTGCAGCAAGACTCATCACTGGCTCGAAAAAAAGCGCACACATTACCCCAGACTTAAAAACCTTGAATTGGCTACCATTTGAAGCTAGAATCCACCTAAAAGTTGCATGCATGACTCATAAAGCCTTACATCACAGCTCACCCAGCTACCTCGCGCAGAAACTAACAATCTCTGGTGGTCTAAGGTCTTCTAGGAGTGCTGAAAACCTTTTACTGAAACCAAAAAGGTTCAACAAAAAGAAAACTTATAAACGATCCTTCTCAGAGATGGCACCCAAAATATGGAACACTCTTCCCCCTGAAACCAGACTGAATGCCGCCACCGCCTCTTTCAAAAAAGAAGTTAAAGCGTTTCTCATGGCAAAATTTACATGAGCACTATTTACTCAGACCTGATTTCTTTAGATCCTGTTACAATATACCTCACCATGCTTTAATCCTCCTACTATATTTGCACAAATTATGGTTTTATATGATTGTTATTTGCATACTTTTGTTTGTTCTACTTACAGCTGGTTGTTATGTAAAGCGCTCTGATAAAACTTTCAAAATAAAATAAATAAATAAGGCCTGCTGTGTGGCTGTAAGAACCCACACATCATCACAATTCATCGCATCTCATCGAGACGCCAAGTCTGTCACATCATTGGGGGACGCAGTAAGACACCGACGCATCACCTCCTCTCCTGTATGGAACCGACACCTCACCTTCCCTGTGCAGCAGTAAGGAACCAACGGATTACCTCCCCCGGAGCAAGGAACCGACGCATCACCTTCCCAGAGTGTAAAGAACTGACTCTTCACCTTCCCTGCGACCCTTTTTGTTTGTGCATGCGGCACATCCAAAGTACTTTATGTGAAAAGTGTTGCATCTGCAATTTGCTTTGAACTGAACTATTTCTACCATTTGAAAGTCACATTTTTATTACTTTATTGTGGATTTTGTCATTTTGGACTTGTTTGGTTTTGATAAAGATTACTTATTTTTCTAAACTGATGTAGTGTCCATTTGTAGTGTTGTCACTGTATTACTGTATGTGTTCACAAATGCTTTACACACTGCCTCTGAGATAAGCCTGTCTACCAAGGGGGTGAGCAGGGGTTATTTTAGAAGGGTTTCCCCCTTACCCTGACTAGAAGCAAGGGTCCCTATTTGGACGAAGGTACCTTCCTCTGCCAACTAGAGACCCCCATTTCTAACATTGATGGTCAGCAGTGACGATCTGGACTTGCGTTTGTGTCTTACATACAGTTATTAGTGTACACTACTAGTACAGTGCAGACCATTACACAACCACATACTATTTTTCCCTGTTTCCCTTTGGAATTTGGTTGTTGGAACTCTGGTTAGTTGTTGCGCTTGTTGGGCCTTGTCAAAACGGAAGCCAACTATTGGCACCTGCACATCTACAAGATGAGGCAACTAAAAGTCTTTTGCAAGGAGAGGGGGCTACCTGTGAAGAGGAGATCCACAAGGCAGAATCTTGAGGCAGCCCTGCATAGCTATGAGGTGCTACGCTGGGTGCAACACTAGCAGATGACTCTGAGGAGGAATCTGAGGGGGAGGATCCCCAGCCTGAATATGAAGAGGGCAGTGGCCCTGAGGAGGAAACATTTTGGGAAAGATTGGCTTGTGAAGAGAGGAATCGTATTTGTGCTCGTGACTGGAGGCTGAGGAAGCTAGACCAGGAGTGCGAGGAGATAGAGGGAGCCTTAGCTGACAAAGAAATGTGTGTAGCTCAGGAAGTGAGCTTGGCTGGGCTGGAGGTGGAGTCCAGCTCAGATGGTGGCAGCAAAAAGGTGTTATCTAGTGCTGAGAAAGATGTACACACACCCAGAGATGTGACGCCTGACTTGAAGGAGGGGGTTGGCATACACCAGGGGGTTCAGGTTTATGAGGTAGCTCCAGTGGTGAGCAGTGTTCCTGAAGTGGATTGGGGAACTGGCACAGGGGATCATATTCCTAAAGGTGAGAGGTGCACTCTACTGACTCTAGTTGACTGGTGCAGGGAGAGGGGTTCCCTCATGGTAGAGGTCCTGGTCTGTTAGTGTGGAGACTGCCCAGAAGGGAGTGGGTTGAATGACAGGGACAGTCAGACACTGTCTTGCCCATCTTAGGAGAGTGATGTGGGGTACTTGCGTGAGGCACTGGATGGTGAGGTGCAGGGTAGCTTGGTTAACACCTGAGTGAGGCTGTGTGATTCAATTGGTGGAGAGCAGATTTTAAGTCCATGTTTTCCAGAGCTATGCCAACACCTGGTGGAGCGTGAGTTCTCTGACCCCAGGGAGCTGACACTGGAGGCAGACCTTTTGGTGGATTCCGGCGGTGGCTCAGGTTTTCCCAAACCAAGTGAGGTAGGGGAGGGTCGTGATGTCCCATGTCCCAGAGTAGTGGGAGGAGCGTTGGGTCCCATGTCCCATCTCAGAGGAGAAGGAGTGGGAGTGGGCTGTGTCCCAAGGTGCCTGAAACCCAGTCTCAAGGCCTGGTTGGTTCCATGAGGGAACAGCAGGAGGGGGGCCTAGTCTGTACCAGGAGGCCATTCCCTGAGGGGGATCCCAAGGTGTCTGTAGAGCTGTGAGAGACTGCTGTAACTAGAATTCCACCATCTCTGGTGTCTGGCAGCACCTCTCCATTTGAAGGGGTGTGTGAGTCCAGAGAGAGGGGTGAGGGGGGATGCATTCTCCAGTGGAAGGACCAGTGGGTCAGGGGTTCCCAGCTCTGAGGTCAGAGCCACCCAGGACTGACCCTGGTGAGGCCTCTTCTGCCCTGGGGGGGTCTTCATGCTCTGTCAGGTAGACAGGAGGTGGGAGATCTGCGCCAGGCAGACTCTTACACAACTCCAGAGGAGTGTTTCCCTTGGGGGGCATGGTGTACTCCCCCAGAAGTCCTGGGTTGCCAGGCACAGGTCCAGCCTAAGGGTACAGACCCTGGTTTGGAGGGCCAGGGTCAGGCTGTCCCCCTGACCTGAAGAAAGGATTGACTACTAACAATACCCCTAGCGGGTTGTCTTATGGGGGCACTGCTCTAGGTGGATGGGTGCAGGGCCAGAATAAGGGGGCAGGCAGAGGGCAGCCTCAACCCTGACCTCTGCCCAGTCTAAGGGTACAGACCCTAGGCTGGGATCTCAGTTGCAGGATAAAACCCCTGAACTGGTGGGCAAATTGTGCAGGATACCTGCCACAGGTGCCTTGACAATTCTGGAAGGGGGTACCGGTCCAGGTGGGAGGGTGCAGAGCTCCGAGGAGGAGAACTGGGTGTGGGAAAGCCCACCCCAGTCTTCTGTCCAGCCACGGGGTACAGGCCCAGGGCTGGTGGGTCAGTGTCAGGATGTCATCCCTGACCTGACAGGAGGGAAACATTCATTCTTCCCCTCACCCTGAAAACAATGCCATTAGTGAACAAAGAGGCAAGTCAGTTGTTATGTGCGCTCTTTGGGTAGCCTGGGTTTCTATTATTCATGAACAACATTAATAGTTTATTAAATCAAACACAGGCGAAGGTTCTCTACAGTGCACATCATAAAGTCATGCATTTGAAGTTCTCTTTTATGCAAAGGAGGGAACGTGAAATAAAACAACTGCCTAGGATCACCCAATTTGGTCAAGTGGGGAAGCCGGGATTAATCTCAGTTTTTCTGGTTTCTTATTGTGCAATTCAGCGACTAGAATTTAAATGCTTCTCTTCCCCACACCCACCATACTGGCACTAGCCCCTAGAACTCCTCCCCGACTGCCACACCGCTAGCATCAATACAGCCTTCATTCACATCGCAAACCAAACTTTGAGTCCTCTGGAAAAATGCGTGCGAGTAACCATGCTCTAAAGAAAGCTGACAGGACATCCACATGAATATACCCTAATTGGATTTGCTACTTTTTAGTGGTTTATCCTAATCCCCTGAACTCTACATGCTGACTTAAATGTTGGTTAGGTTAGGATTACATTTAGGATTACATTTAGGGCTAGTATACATAGTCCTCAATATGTTTACTTTAACCAAAGTAAAATTAATGAAGTTAATAAAAAACAATGGAATCTTTTCATTTATTATTGACATGAAAATTTCCTTTGAAACACATTTAATGTAACTATATATTAGAAATTAAAATAGCTATTAATGAAGTATTTACTATAGTGTATGGTTAAATGTATGTTTAGGTGAGGTGTGCATTTTAAATTAACTAATTAAAAGTTTCATAATAAATACTAAATTAATACAATAAAATCAGTTTTATTGGTAAAAAAGGCTGTGTGTGGATATTAGCGATGAGTAATGAATCATAAATAGGAGGTGTTGATATAATGCTGAAATTTTGATAACTATAGATGAACATGCTGACAAACTAAATTAAATTGTTAAGCTAATGGCAGGAGAGATAGTGGCGTTGAAGAGTTAATGGTAATCAGTCAATGAAAGTAGAGTTAATGTCACTGAAGGTAATGGTACCAACCCATGTGGCATACACAAGTGCACACATATGAACTGCAGAGATTTGCTCATCCTGCAAGCACATTACAGCTGTTCTATTGGTCATGGCATCCGCCTTTCTGCGCCAAATTAATGACTGTGGATGGTGTGCAGCATCAAGCATCTGTAGCCACAGGCTTTACTTAATTTGCTATCACATGTTTAGTTTATCTTGTTTTTTTCCTGAGAAGATTTTTCTATATAAAGGAATTGCCCCAACTACATCTCCTGAATCAATATGGGCCTTTGAAGAACAGTTGACCACTCATGCCTCTTGCCTACTTGAAGTAAGCATAAGTTAAAAAGACAATGGCCCTGATTACGATGTCGGTTGGAGTTGCCTCTGACCGATACCGTTTTGGTGAGGGAACCGCCCGACCATAGGTCGGCGGTTCCGAACACCTGATTACCATGCGAATACACATGGAGCGGTCACAAATTCCCATTTCTCTATGGGAGCTTGTGCGCTAGGCGGAAAACTCCTGCAGCACAAGCTCCCATTGAGAAATGGGAGTTTGTGACAATCCCTGCACTGGTGGCAGGCATCTCACGGTGCCTGCCACACGGTGCAGGGATTTTCAAGATGAGGAGGGCAATGGGGCTCTGCTAGAAACCCCCAATGTCGATTTCCGACAGCATTTCCATGTCCGGAAGGCCAACATGGAAAGGCTGTCGGAAACCAACATCATAATCCCGACTGCGGAAACGCCATCCTAAAGGGGTTATGAGGAGCTTCAGACTGACCAACAGACTCTGTTGAAAAGCGTTGGTTGGTCCCTCCGATTGCTGCCTCGACTGCACGCATCGTAATGTGTCAGTCGATGCAGTTCGCGAGTTGGGGGCAGGAGTCGCGAGTATCTCAGGTGGGCTTGCGGGTGGGGGGGTGTTGCGGGATTTGGTCTGAGCACTGTGACACGGCACTCAGCCAGGGGCTGTAGGGATGGGCATGTTCTCCATGCAGGCTGTAATGCAGCCTGCATGGAGAACAGGGAAGTGCTCATGACTGCTTTGGGCGGCCCGAGAGAGCCGACCAAACAATAACTGTGCACTTGAGTGGGCAAACCACTCCGCCCCTGCCCTGCTCCGTGAGCAGAGCAGCCCCGCCCACCCTCCTGTCCGCAAAGGAAACATAACATGATAACTGAAAGCTATTATCATGTTATGTTTCTTCTTCTCGCACTGCTTGAGAGCAGTGGGGCGACGTTCCTCCGCCATTGTGGAATGAGCCACCACTGCTCAATCAAGGTTTCGAGCTGAAAGAAGAACAGAACAGCACAAGTTCTTGCTTTAGTCTAAATTACAGCAAATCAACATTTCTGCAACGCGTTGCTTCCAACAAAACCTGTAAGACTCATTGGTAAGATAAAATATCCTAACCTTTTTGACTGAACTAAGTACAGAAAATGACAAATAAAAAGCGTGTTTTGTGCCTCCTCAAATAGCTGACACTTTTAGACGCATTAGCCCATTTCTGTCCCTAGTACCTGCCACTGCCTGGCTATTCTTGCAACCTCGTTCTTCTATGGCAACACCCTTCTTATTGAGACCTCTGCTTTTCTTGCAACTCATTCATCAGCTAGAACAACAATAAAGTAACCATGGAGAGTGCGCATGACTCCTGTGCATTATACCTACTCCTGTTACGTCTTGCCAAATGCTCACAGCTCGGTCAGTGGTCCATCGAGCATTGAATGGAAATAGCAAGAGAGACATGGCTACTTACATCTCTTAATAGAGCTGTGGTGTTACTTCTTAAGATGTCAGCAGAAGTGTTGCAGTTTTTTGGCCTGTCAGGGGATTATTCTTCCTATCGTCTTTTGGGAACTGTTGGACTTGGCTCTTTTTGCAGGGTCATCCCTAAACTGTTTGCCTTTCTCGTAGCCTTTTCTCTGACATGGTGTTGGTGGTTTTAGGACTCTGGGCAATTTAGCACTGCTGTCCAGTGTAAAGTGCGTGTGCTCTCTGTGATAAATATGGTAAGATTGGTCTACACCTGTTTGGCCATTTAGTTTACCTGTCAGTCCCGTGAGAGTGGTATCTCATATACCCAGGGCTGGTAACTTAAATGCTACTGGTGGGCTTGCAGCACTGATTGCGCCACCCACCAAAGTAGCCTTTCAAACCTATCTCAGGCCTCTGCCATTGCAGGGCCTGTTCGCGCACTGTTACTGCCGCTGTGACGTGGCACCTAAAGTGTGTGCCATGTCTGTGACCCCCCTTTTACTGCATGTCAGTCACCCCTAAGGTAGGCCCTATCTAGCCCCATGGGCAGGGTGCATTGTAGGTAAAAGGTAGGACATGTACCTTAAGTGCGTGACATGTCCTGGTAGTGACAAACAGCCATTTTGGTTTCTCACTACCGTGAGGCTGCCCACCTATAGGAATGCATTGAGGATTCCCTGATAAGTGTTTCAGTGGTAATTCCTGATATAAGAGGAGCAGCATGGTCAAGTTTAGTATATTTGAAATAGTAATAATCAATGCTGCGCAATGGTGTGCGCAGATTTATTATAACTATTTTAGAAATGCCACTTTTAGAAGTTGGCATTTCTGTGAGCTATGTTTCTGCCTGCCTGATGTGACTTGCATGTCTGGCTTTTGAGTGACAGGGGCTGGTGATGTGTGTGTGGCTCCAGGAGGGGCAGGGTGAGTCAGCACTAGGCTGAATGGGACATCTGCATTTAGAGTAGTGGGAGGAAAAGTCTCTGGACCCTGAATAGGTCTGTGCCTAGCCTGTACAATGCTGGCTCCATCCCTGTGGTGAGTCTGATCACCCAGTCCCCACCTGACAAAGGGAAAGAGGAGCCTTGTAAAGAAAGTGCTCCAATTCCCCTTTGAACCAGTTTTGGCTGGTTCCGCCAAGCCCTGTGCGAGGGCAGACAAAGCCAAGATGTCATATAAATATAGGGGCTGTGACCCCATGAAATGTTGTGGTGTTCCTGTGCTTGGGGGGCTTGCTGCTGCTGGGCCTCAGGAGGAACCACCATGAGGGACTGCCTCCCTTCTGGAGGTCCCTGTGTGCTGGCCTGCCTGGACCCAGCTCTGCCCCCTTAACCTCTAAGGACTTCTAAGGTCCTAGTGCCTCGTGGGCGCTCTATTCACCTTTCCAGGAGGGTGTGGCCTGGCAGCGCGGGGCTGTGACGTGCCCAGAGGTAATTCCAGCACGTGGGAACCACCTGCACTGTTTTCTTCAGCGGGAGCCCACCCCGCATTTTGCCGATCCGAGCGGGAGACTTCCCCACTTTATGAATATTTTATAGGCAGGTGTCCAACCTGCATTGTGGTGCATTTAGAGCGGGTGCTCACCCGCATATCTGCTTGAAAACTGGAACGGGAGTCCACCCTGCATTGGCACCTTTGCGGCGGGTGCCTACCCCGCATCCACCTTTAATTTCGCGGGTGCCCACCGAGCTTTGATGATTTATTAACAAGCTGGTGCCCACCCCACATTGATGATCGAGAGGGAGCCTACCCCGCATTTGAGGTTCGTTGCGGGTGCACACCCGTCTTGCTGCCGAGGAGAGGAGCTGCCGGCCACCGCGATCATGTGGTGACATGGAAGTCAGGCAAAGCTGCCTGATGTTGGGCAGAGCTAAGGCCCAGCCGAGGAAGCTCCCGTGAGTGCGTGGGAGGCCCATGCCTGCACGGAGGAAGTCTGGAGTGGTCCTAGTGCAGGGGGACCCAACAAGGCACATTGCCAGTCCTTTCCCCCTGCCTATCACACTGAGGAGCCGCGCAGGCTCTATGTCCAAGTCCTGGTCCCAGGAAGAGGGACCACGCGAAGTGTGAAATATGGAGGTTCCTGGAGACCGGAAGAGTCCTGCCCAGAGCCGGTGAGTGGGGGCTCGGTGTTGCACCATGTTGGTGCGGTCGAGGCACATTGTCAGTACCTGAGCGGACCCGCAGGAGAGCGGGTCGCTCCAACGTGGGCCACATTGTTTTTTAGGGCCCCAGTGGGAGTTCAGAGGGAGTGCCAGTGCCCACATTCATCTCCTCAGTTATGCCGCCGTAGTGGGCTCCTACAACGTTGGGTACATTTGTTTTGCCAAGTCCCAGTGGGGACCAGGAGGCACAGCAGTGCCAGCGCCATTATTTCTTTGGGGACATTTTTCTGAGAAAGGAGTGAGATACACTCCTGCACTGCCCCAGCACAGTGTGCACTTGGATACTGCTACATTGGCAGCCCAGCCCTGACATTTTGGACATAGGGCATTTGAGCACCAGAGAGAAGACCAGTTGGCCAGTAATTACAGGTTGTGTTCTATACTTATTATTTGTGCTTTGTGATGGTTCTGAGAGTGGCCCAATTGGCGCTGTCATGTGTATATAATCCCCTGTAAATATTGCCTAGTGCCAGTTGGCACAGTTTATATTGTGTGATTACTATTCTAATGTGTTTTGGATAATACAAAGGCTATTTTTATATATAACCTTGTGTGGAGTTTCTTTTGTGGTGTGCCTAGTGTGTTGCTGCTGTGTGTGTGTTGCGCAAACGCTTTACACATTGCCTCTGGGATAAGCCTGACTGCTCGTGCCAAGCTATCAAGGGGGTGAGCAGGGGTTATCTTCAGCGTGTAACTCCCTTGTCCTGACTAGAGTGGAGGTTTCTCCCTGGCTTTGGTGCTAGCCCTAGCCAACCAGAAATCCCATTTCTGACAGGAACCTTAGATCATATCCTCTTAGGAAGACTGTTCGAGAATTTATTCAATTAATTGTAGTCATTGTTTTTTTTACCGCTCCACTGTAACCTTTCATTATGGTGGTTTTAGCGCTTGGATGCATCATATAGGTCTAAAGCACTATATAAATGTGTTGGATGGAATTTGTAAGTTCACATTCTGGAGTTGATAAAATAAACATCATTGATTTGAGAGATAAAAGCACCTTCTATTTAGAAATTAGAAATTTTGGGGCATATCTGCAAGCGGCAGCGATAATTATCGCTGGCCGCATATAACGTGCAAAATCCTAACACCGCCTAACGCCGGATTCTATCGCCCGGTCAGCGCAATATTTACAACGCGCATTGCCGAGGCGATAGAAATTCCGGCAAAAGCGTCGATAGGCATAAAATATCGCAGGAATACCAGCGATATATCAAACAGTTAGAGAAAACCTTGTAAATAGGGAGAGGTGTATCTAGCATTATGATCCACCTCCCATGCAACATATTGCTAAGTCTTGAAATTATCAGGCGTAAGGAACCGGCGAAATACCCGGTTAGCGTTACTATTAATGTCGCTAGACGTGTTCGCGATTAACTAGTTAATAGAGAGTAGCCCTGTTAGCAATTATTACCGCGGAGTTTCATTCAGGAACGCCTACCTCGCATCTCATTAGCGATGCAAGGCGAGGCAATAAGAAAAGGGGCACACAGGCTTGGATTCACGCGTTAGCGTGTCCATGCTGATAGGGCATTAGAATTATCGCCACTTTTCGTCCCAAAACGGATGCTAAAGCGGCGATAATTCTAACGCCGTCCCTTGTAGATATGCCCCTCTATTTCTAGTTATTATTAAGCAAATGCTACCTCTTTAGAGCGTAAAAAGCAGCCCCCAGGGAAAAGAGATTGTGTACGTAGTGGTACCACTGCTGTGCAAGATAAATATTTGACCAGAATTCGTTTTGGACATATATTATTCAGTGAAAGGGAATTACCAAGCAAAGAAAAGCGAATGTATAAAATACAAACAGAATAGCATAAAATAAATCCCTGTATGCATGAACGTTTCATTATCGAAGAACCCTTCGGGGGAAAAGAGTTCATTTCAGTTTTAAAACGTTCTATTCTTGTATCATGCTGTTGTACCAGACTCTGAGGTCTACACAAAAGTCGCATGGCATGCCCTTGATGCTTCAACAAATGGGCATGCAGCAATCACTGGAACAGTAGCCATGAAACCATGGAAACCTCCTCACCCCCTCCTGCAGTCCAGCTCTCAACTCCTCTATATCTGCTGTCAATCTTACTGAATGCTGTGATAAAATAATTTTATTTTCTTCTTACTGCGCTGCCCCACTTAATGCTGTATGTATTTTAGAAGCTCCGCTGGACGATAAAATATCCTGCCTGCTCTCACAAAATCCGATGTATTTATTGGTTAAGTTCCAAGTGCTTGCAGTGGGCTGTACAGCATTCTTGAGCTTGCCTTTATTACTCACTATCTTTAAAATGCATCCCTTTAATATTTATGGCATTTCCTTGTAACACAAATTTCTGATGTTTTGTTTAGCTGGTAAATGTTTTATTTCAGTCTCACCAGGGCCTAGCTTAGTCAGTGTGGTTGGGGGAAAGGGGGTAAGGGGGTATGAATGTCAAATTTCCAAACAAAAAATACAGTGGTCTGCAAGGTGGGGAGGGGGGGGTGAGATGACCAAGGTTTAGGATGGCAAGTTTCCATGAGGAACAGCCTTGGCACTGATTGGCTTGGGGTAAGCCTCTGTCTATAGTAGCACAGTGAGCGAACATAGATGGGTTGGAAAACTTTGAATCCCAACCAGCCGACGACGACATCCACAGCCTCCTCGCTCCCACAGTTGCTACCTCCGACCACCGGACCACCGCCTGGGACCGTCTCACCATGCAGAACATCACAGACATCATGCACTCCATCCACTCAGGAGCACCCCAAGACCCCTGCCCGCCCCCCCCCCCCCACATGTTCAACCTCGGCAATAGGACCATTGGCAACAGGCTCACAGCCATCCTCAACTCATCCATCACCTCTGCCACCTTCCCAGATGAGTAGAAACACGCTAATGTCAACCCCCTCCTCAAGAAACTGTCCGCCAATTGAATTAGCTCAGGAACCAGCCCATCTCAATGCTCCCTTTTCCAGCCAAGGACCTTGAAAAGGCCATAAACCTCCAACTCACGGAATACCTCAAATGCAACAATCTTCTCGACACATCCCAATCTGGATTCCGCACCAACTACAGCACGAAACCGTCCTGATCGTGGCCACTGATGTCATCAGAACCCTCCTAGACTGGAATGAAGATGCTGCCCTGATCAATCTCAACCTCTCAGCTGCCTTTAACACTGTGTCTAACCACATCCTGATCAAGAGGCTTCATCAGATCCGACTCCAAGACGACGCCCTCAAATGCATTGCATCCTTCCTCCTTGGGAGAACAAAGAGAATCTGACTTTCACCGTTCATCTCGGAGCCAGGAACATAATCTGCAACATCCCTCAAGGTTCATCCCTCAGCCCTACTCTGTTCAACCCCTAGATAACCCCCCCCATCGTCAGAAACCACGGACTGAAATCATCTCCTTTGTAGACAACATCCAGTTCATCCTCTCCCTTTCTGTATACCCATCTTCCATAAAGGCCAACTTTCATCCGGGCACGACCAGCGTCACCGACTGAATGCAAAAGAACTGCCTCAAGCTCAACACAGATGAGATGCAAGTGCTGAGCTCTGGGAACAACACCTCCCTGTGAAATGACTCCTGGTGGTCTGCTGAACTAGGATCCTCTCTCGCCCCTTGGACCAATCCTGAAACCGCAGCATCATCTTGGACAGCAAAGTCACAATGAAGAACCAAATAAATACAATCTTCTACGCTTGCTCCCTCACTCTCAGCATCCTTCAAAAGATCTTCAAATGTCTCCCAGTCTCCAACAGACACATCATCACTCAAGCCCTCACCACCAGCTCCTTGGACTACTGCAACACACTCTACACAGAAATTACCACACACCTCCTGAAATGACTGCAGACTATTCAGAACTCAGTGGTCAGACGCATACTTGACCTCCCCAGACAGATGCACATCACTGCTCATTTGAAAAAAATCTCAGCTGGCTCCCTGTCCACAAGAGATGCCAATTCTAGATTTTGACGGTGCGGGCGGAGAACTCCGCTTTGCCACGGAGTGTTCTGAGATCTGCATACTCCGTGTTCACTGCGGAACGTAAAGTAGGCAAATCTCTGCTCACTCTGCAGCGGAGCGGAGTTGGCCACTCGCCTCCACCGTGGTGGAGGCGGGTGGCGGAGCAGAGCGGAGTTCCACAGAGTTGGATCCCAAATCCATGGACCTCCGCATAGTCCTGCTACGCCAGCTATGCCCAGGGTTAATTCTGACCAACGCCTACAGAACTCTGCATAACCAAGGACCAGCATTCATCAACCCACGCTTGAGCTTCCACCAACCCACCAGACTCCTGTGCTTAACCTTGCCCATACCCCCAGCATCTGCTGAAGCAACAGTGGAGAACTCTCCTTCTCCTACCTCTCCCTGCGAAGTCCTGGAACAGCCGCCCACCTCCATCCCCAGACTCAACCCTCTCTTCGGGAATGCCAAAGGGGACACAAGGCTCTGCTTTTTAACTAATGTCAGACAAGCAGCTTGGCTCTCAGCAACTGGATACCCTCGCTGCGGATCAGCTGTGCTTTATGAATCCTGATTCATTGATTGATTGACTATGTTGAGTGATAGCCACTGGTTAGTCTATTTACAGGTATTCATCCCGTCACCTTTTGGTTGTCTGATTGCCAGCAGTGTGGCTATAAATCGGAGATTGGAGCAGCTTTCCAAGCCTACTACTGCCAATGCTTGTGAATGTCAAAAGTATTACATTTGCACCCATTAAAGGAGTGCCCCTATGGGTCAGGTTTCCGATTTTTGATGAACCAGTCAATATATACATTTAAGTTTCAATTCCTAAAAAAAGTGAAAAGCTCTTAGTGAAATTAGACTAACAAGAAAAATGGAAACAGACATAGCAAACATGCCTCAGGCCGCCAGACCCAGCTCCTGAGCCAAGAATGCATTTGGAAGGTGTCACAACCAAACCCCACCAACCAAAACGTATGCCCATGCCCCTGTCCGTCTCACCTGGGCATGGTAGTTGCCCCTGAGAACCCATGTGTATGGTTATGTACAACACAATGACCTGGAGTCCCTGCACTGGGATAACCTATTTTAGATATATTTCACTGCACATACTCTTCTTTTCTCTGCTATGGGGAACCTTGATGGTAGAGTCGTCAAATTGGTGCATGCACTCTGGGATCCATGTTTCCAATCCTTGTCTTTTACAAATCATTTTATCAAGTGACTGATAGTCCCATTACTAAGCCCAAGTTGCAAATGGAGTTGGTGTGCCCGCAAATTAATAGGGCGACCTGAGTCCGAGCCGAGGCAAGGGCCTGGCATGGCTCTAAGAGTCCAAGCACAAGTCAAGCCATGAAATTGTTTGACATGTATTACATGCAACAAACTTAATATAAGAATATGATACAGTCTCTTCAAAATTCAAAAAAGTGTATTTCTTTAACATACTAAAACAATAGACAGTGGACCATACACGAAGTGCAGCACCTGTACCGTAAATCACCCATACAGTAACAATAATAGACAAGAATGTGTGCTAACAAACCAAAAGGGCCCCCTGTCCAGGAGCACCTCCCCACTAAATGGGAAACAACACAAACAACCACAAGATTGGTTCAGCACCGCAATCTGTCAATAGCAAAATTCGTAATTGTACAAAACTAGTAACAGAGAAAACAAGTCACTGCTAATACAAGATCGTCTTGTCTCTTTCTTCTTTTTTATTCCTTTTAATCAGAAAAGTTTTTTTCATCAGCCGACGCGTTTCGTCCTGTTGACTTAGGACTTCTTCAGGGCTGAAATTTAAAAACAAAAATATGTACAACCTTACAAAAGACACTGTACAAACACATATATAACCATATTTACATATCACAAACAATATTTACACAATTTTATGTACAAAAAAGAAAAACACATATAGAAACAAAACAATATAATTGTGCACCATACCCAAAACCTGATCTCTAATAGTCAATTATTTTCTTGATGGACATGTGCATATGTTTTAGTTTTTTTTCCTAAAATTCTGTCTTATAATTTCTTAATTGTTTTGTATAAATAAGTGACTATTAGAGATCAGGTTTTGGGTATGGTGCACAATTATATTGTTCTGTTTCTTTAACATACTGAAGCATTTCACTTTAGCTTCTCAGGATATATCAATGCATAGCCAGACATTAAATTAAAGTGATACTTTGTAAACATGAACTTGGAAATATTAATGGCTTCCCCCAAAGAGAATGCCATTAGTGAACTAAGGAGTACATCAGTAATCATGTAAATCCTAAACATTGTCTATATTCTTATTATAGAGAGAGCAACATTATAATCTATTAAATAAAAACTGATAGGTGATTGTACAGTGCGTTTCCTGAACGCAAGTATTTAGAAACACTCTCATGTGTGATAATGAAGAAAAAAGAGGTGCTGTGAAATGAAATCTTTGCCTAGGATCACACAATTTGAGCAAGCAGGGGAGCCAGAATTGATTCCTGGTTATCTGATTTCACATTTTGGAATTCAGCCTGCAGATGTATTTCTCTGTTTTTTATCTCTCTTCTGTTTTACATCAAATGTCACTTTTTTGTTATTTATTCTTGTTGTACAATAAAGTCTGACACAGACATTGCAGACCCAAGCCAGTGCCTCCAGACCCAACTACCAAGCTAAGAATGAATTTATTTGTGGGGTACCACAACCTAAATCCCCCCACCCACCTCCAAAGCTACACCCCTGAGGCTCATAGTATAATCAAGGGATATAGCAGTACATGGGTTAGTCTAGTAGGTCTATGACCTCAGATCTGCCAATGGGGAATGAAGTGGAGTGATTTGTCTGCTTCCTACAGTCGATAAGAGGGGGCTCGAAATCTGCTGAGGCCTGTTTAAGAATTGTAGACTGGTTAGGCTCCTCATATACAGGCTCAAGGCATTCCAGACTAGAGAGACGAGCACTCAGATTAATATGACCCCTTTTTTCATGCATTTGCATAAAACGTGCAGGGTTACAGGTCTAGGTCTTAAACATAGCTAAGAATGTACCTCGTCTTTAAATTGAAAATTGATTCACACTGTAGGTGTTCTCTCGCAAGCATGTTTTACAACACACATCCAAATATTGTACTTGGGGCAGTGTACTATGAAAAAGGTGGGTGTCGTTCAGGAAGAACTAATGTATCCAGGCCCCTTACCTGAGGAAACAACAGCTGAGGTGATGATCAAGGCTCTTTAAAGCAAGCACTGGACAAACCAATAAATTTGGCTTTTGAATAATGAAAGCGTTCTCTCAATACTCACTAAAACACAGCAACAGCCATCACATAGCCGTCAGCAGGCAGAATATCAGAGTCAGAATACTGTCTGTCATAAATATTTTTGTAAATGATATTTAGGGCATTATAATTTTCAGATACAATATTTCTAACTATGATACACTGACATACATACTAGTGCAGTAACAATGCAAGCTTCCCTCACAGTATCAGCAGTGCAGGCATCCCGCACACAAATAGATAGAGTGAGCATAAATAGAGCAAGCATCCTTCACACAAACAGAACCAGCAAAGGAAAGGCGGAGCCAGTGCTATGGTGTGAAGACCATTACAGCGAGAACGAGACACTCACCACCATCATAATGGCCCTAGATGGCGGAGTGGACCCTGAAACTGCAGAAATCCCTGAAATTCTATTGCATGCATACATGGTATTCGGCCAATATTGAATACCCCCCGAAAAGGTAATTACTCCATGCCTTGAGTTAAAAAAACATTCTGAAACAATGCATATCATAGATCCTTACAATGAGATAATCCTATTGAAGTCATTGCACTGACATTCATGTAATGGTGTCGATAGAGTCAACATAAATGCCTCAGTATGCAAATGGTCGCTGCATATGTCTGATGCCATCAGTGCCTGCTAACCTCACCCAAAGCATACCCCTTTAAGAGAACTGCAAGTCACTTCTCTTCTCGGATCTTGAAATGTTTTCCTTTAGCATGTGTGCCATCAAGGAGCTGGCAAAGATATTTGCTAAATCTGTGCTAGAGCAAAGCATGTGCCACCTAGCAAACCTTTTTGTAACAACTGCCTTCTTTCCAGACACACTTTAAAAACATATCTGTTTTTCTAACTCTCATGGTCATTGCTGGGTCCATTGTAAACAGCCGCACCTTGAAGGAAATTGCAATTACACACACTTTTAATGGTTTCTACTCGATCAATTAATTGAATAGGAGATTTAAACATGTTGCCAGATGAAAGAAAAAGACTACACCACTTTTATTGGCAATATAGTATAAAGTTTTTAAAAAGCATAATGAAGACCAGTCGGCTCAGTGGAGCTGGAATCTGAACTTCAACTTACAATGTGGTGGACAGTTTCTTTTAAACATTTTTAACAGCAAATATATCATACATTTGCATATCTAATCAACTCAAGCACAAGAATATATCTAAAGGTAATACTTTCTACAAAAACAGCTAGTCGCGCAGTTATGGACTGCATCTCATCCGCACATGTTATTTGTTACATTTCAACACCACCGCTGTACTACTGGTGTCCTTGGCTTGTCCCTTTAAAGCCTAGCAGTGCTCTACTCAATACATGGCTACTGCTCTGCAAGGCATAATATCCCAGTATTCTGTGCCTCTGTGCTGCTTTATCTACATATTTTCTCAGAGACTTGTTCTTACAATGCGGGTCTGTGACTTTCCATTTCTACTGTGTCTAATTATATTTCTCTATTCTACTAAAGCTCGTGTCTACCTCCCTCCCCCCAGGTCCTTACTCCATTTGTGCTTTCTATTCTGCTACCGCAGACCGCTTAGGCCTGTATTGTTCCCTTTAACACAGACCTCTGTCCACATCTTCCTACTGATGCTTGCATTGACACAAGTGGGCCTTCTTCATTTTCTACATTCATAACAACTGACATTTATTGAACTGCAAAAAGAAAGGTTTTGTTGATTCCAGTTGCACCTTATTACTTTTTATTGGTGTCCATTGATATAATGTTCAATGTTCATGTATAACGTATGACTGTGCTTGCTTTATTTTTGGACATTTTGCCACCAAAGTGGAAAGACAGCTGGTCCTTGTAGAGATCATTTCCAGTAGGTCGACTGCAATTTTAAAAAGATGGGCGGTGTAGTGCAATTACAGTGAGTCCAGTGCAACTAAAAACTGATTATCTTCCATCTTGATCTGTAACCACTGCTGCTTGGCAGGCCTCACCCCCGTCCTTCCATCTGTATATGCCCTGGGGAAGCCATTAAGAGACTTGATTTTCGACTAACTGTGGATGAGTTAGGCTTATGATGTTTTTGGCTTACATGGAAAAACATACAGAGTGGAGAAACAACAAAAGAAGAAATGGGTAGGGAGTCAGGGAGGGGAGGTAAATAGAGAGTACTCTTACGTGGTGAAGAGGAAATGACTCTGTTTGCAGATTGAGACAATAACAGACAGACAAGATGACATAACGGGAACTTAGGTACATGCTGTAGCCTGATGAGCAGACGAAAGACAACCAACGGATCGGAAATAAAGCACTTTGTAAGGCATGTTTAAGAAAGGTGGATGTGTAAGGGGTGCGTGTTTTTCTGTATGGCAAATGGTATGTGTGCAAGGTCTGTGTGTGAAGTATGTACACATTGTATACAATCTGAGTGTAAGGTTTGTAAGTGTTGGGGGTGCATTTTTCCATGTGCTGTTTCTCTGCATTTTAAGTGACGTGAGTTATGTCTATATGTGGTTTTCAGTAGTGAAATGAATAGTAGGTGATGCCCCCAAACCAATTATAAGGTGCATTGAGAGCCCTTCTTAAGGCACAGTCAAAGTGCACAAACGCACAGTGGCAGCACCTTCTAAGGGCCCGAGTGAAAATGATAAGGAATTCTCAGAAATCCCACCATACAGACAGTGAACAAATAAAATACATACTCGTTTTTACATCTTTTCATGCACATGTCACAGAAGCTTTCCATGAGTGTCCGACTAGACAAATATGCCCCTTGCGGTCTCAGGAAATTAGTGACAATAAAGTTAGACAAGCATTGGCATAGCCAATAGGTTTCGCCTTTTGTAATTTATAAGTGTTTAGCCATGCAGCACATTATCAAGGCTAAAATCCCTTTTAACACATACCTTGGTGAAAAGGGTTGATTGACTGTCATTAAAAGTACATAACACAATGCCTGGAGAAGATGGCGGCAGGTCCCTGATGCTGCGGAGGCGGCGATGACTATTTTGCGGACCGACGCCGTTCTCCCTTTTGTGTGGAGCTCAGGATGAGGAAATGATTGTATGAAAGGAGGTGGCACACGATGAGCTTCTTTTCGCTCCTTTATTCGGCCTGTGGGCGGTGCTGCCTTTAATGCGCACTACGAGGCGGCTCCGTTTTTGACGCGGCTGCCTTCTTCTTTCATCTGCCGTGCTAAGGAGATTCCCAGCATGACGCCTCAGGGAATGCACGTCAGGATTTTTTTTTTGGATGCCGTTGTGGATGCTGTTTGATGTCCTCTATTTGATCCAAACATTGCTATAAGCCCCATTCATCTGAGAGCTCGAATTTCAAGTTATTACGGTTGGTGGCATTTTCAAAACAGACTCTGCTGGTATTAGCTCCTCTCAGTTGGAGAGTCATTCTACCTGTTTCAGTTAGGCTTTGTCTTTCATGACTACTGGAACTTTCATTTTTACACTTAAACATTAAATATAGAAATGTTTTCTTTTTTATACCTGGTTATATCACAGCCATTATTTTCTCTCACGTATATTTTTTCTTCATGAAGATAGACTTCATTACTTTTATGGCGACTTTTATTGGCCTGCTACTTTATGCTGCACATCGTTGAGTATACCTTTTTGAATTATACAACCTACAACCTGCAACTAATGTATCTTTTGCTGATTTTTGTTTTTGGTCTTATTACAATAACTCAAAACTGCTTTTACAAATATTTACTGTATTTTAATGTGCCTTTTATGGGGAAGTTGAGAAATCTTAAACTTGCAGCGCCCTCTAAAGCTTCCAGGATATCTGCGTGTTCAGATTTCGATTCAAATCCAAATGGTTCTGAAATGGAAGACCTTCCTCCTCAGAAATCTGATGTTTCCTCTGGTGCTATTTCAAAAACGCACTTATCTAGTAAGCTTCCTGCTGTATCTACCAAAAGACTCAAAAACCACCCACCTTCTCCTGAGAAAACCTATCCGACACCCATGGAGGTAATACTTGAAGAGATTCAAGCTCTAAAACCCGTCATAGAAAAAACCAAAAAAAATTTGCAATTTCTAAACGATAAATGGTCTTCTTTGGAGTCAGGAGTACTCATTGTTGAACAGCGAACAGACTCTCTTGAATCTTCATGTTTGCGTATTTCATCTCTGGAAACTGAAGTGTCTCTTCTTAAAAAACAGGCAGAGGCTTTGGAAAACAGGAATCGTATAAACAATCTTCGACTTTACGGTCTTCCTGAAAACATTGAAGGTTCTAACCCCACCACCTTTTTTCAGTTCTTCTTACCCAAACTCTTGGATTTACCAGCTACCACTTCACTCAATATTCAAAGAGCTCACAGATTTGGCCCGAAAGTTTCAGCGAAACCTCGTGTGTGATAATGCTTTTTCTGCAATACACCGACCTCCTTCAAGTTCTTTTAGTGGTCAAATCCAAGAAACAGGTTTTTTGGAAAGGTCTTTGTCTCTTCTTTTCTCAAGATGTAGCCAAAATAACTGCAGATCACCGGAAAGAATTTCTTGATCTCCGTCCTCAAGTGCGTTCTCTCAATGCCAAGTATGGCCTTCTTCATCCATGTATATTCAAGGTTACATATAAAGATCGAACTACAACTTTTGATGACCCCGCAGCACTGCAGAAGTTTCTTATTCTTCATGGAGCTGATACTATGGACACCTCAAGACCTACTTAAAATGTATATGCGTTTCATGTTACGCTGTTGTTCTTTTGTTACTTGTTCTCAAACTGTTTAAGTGATTTTTAGCTCTGTTTGATGTAATTGTAATGCCTCTATAATTGTTATTTCTCCTCTTTCGCTTCTATTTCTTCATATTTTTCTTTTATTTTGCATTTTGTGAATATCTCTTTTTCATTAATTCCCTTTTCTTCTAACTCACAGGTGTTTTTACCCTCGTCAATTTTGCTCTCTCCTGACCTTCCTATAGCGTTGACATCCTTGATTGTGGTCCTTTCTGGATTCAATGTATTCTCACAGCTGTCGTTGTCTTCTTCTGGTGTAGTCTTCCCCCAATCGTGTTTGTTTTGTAGGTATGATGTTCAGTCGTCTTTGTAAGACATGTACCGTCCTTTTGTTCTCTATTGCCTCCATTTTACTGTTTCTTTTTTGTTTCTTCCTTTTCACCCTCTCTGATTTTCCCTCTTTCTTCTCCCCTTTAGCTTTTATACCTTTTTCTTCCACTTTCCCTATTCTTTTCTTTATTCTTAATATCCTATATATTTTTTACACTTTACGTATTTCTCAATTCTTTTTTATCTTGGAACTGCCTTTTTCCTTTCCATTTATTTTTCTCTACGTTTATAAAGCCAATGTAACTACTCTTTTTGTAAGCATAATGTTTGTTCATATTTCTCATACTGAGTCACATTTCGGGTTACTACCTGGAATATCAAAGGATTTAATAATCCTATCAAACGGCAATGAGTACTATCTCTCCTAGCAAACTTGAAAACGGACATTGCGTTACTTCAAGAGTCTCATATCCCTGATTCTGAAGCTTCTAAGTTAAAGAGAGGCTGGGTAGGTCATGTGTTTAATTGCCCTGCCCTAGGTAAGAAAAATGGCGTTTTGATTCTGTGCCACAAAAAGTTGAATGTTTCTGTAGTTCATCATGAAGTTGATACAGAGGGCCGATGGGTTATTGTTAAGTTGCTTACAAATAAGATTCCTATTGTTATCTTTAATGTTTATGGTCCCTCTTCAATTGATAAACTTTTTTGGTATAACTTATCAGACAAATTACTTATATAATGATTATGTTATACTTGGTGGAGATTGTAATAAAACTCTAGACCCCATTCTTGACCGACACTCTACTGTTAAGTTTACACCTTCTAAAATGCATGCTCAATTTGTTTCCTCCATTCGACGTAAAGCATTAGTTGATATTTGGAGATTGTGTCACCCTGACCTTAGGGAATACAGTTTTTATTCTGCTGCCCACCACTCACAATCCCGTATTGATTATCTTTACTTAAGCAAATCGCTATCACAACGTGCCATCCACTCAGAAATTGGTTCAATTCTAACATCTGACCATGCCACTGTCCTTGTTGATATTGATTTGATCCCCTTTTCCCCTCACCCTGGTAGATGGTGTTTTAACAATTCCCTGTTACTCCACCCCAATTTCTGTCAAAGGTTTAAATCCTTTGTCTTGGAATTTTTAGCCTTTAACAACACTCCTGAATCCCCTTTTGTGATGGTATGGGATTCCTTTAAAGCAGCCGCTACAGGTTTTATCATGAGTTATGTGTCACAAAAAAAGAAATCTTTTGAAGCCCAATCTTCTCAATTACTTAGCAAAATTAAACAATTGTAATATACATATTACCACTCTAATAATGAATCTAATTTGAAAAATCTTCTTGATGCTAAAATTACTTTTAAAGAATTGACCACTGATGGAGCCTCAAATTACCTTCTGAAAAGCAGTTCTCGTTACTATGGTGGCCAAAACATAATGGGAAAACTTTTGGCTAATTATTTAAAGATTCGGAAAGATAGAGTTAAAATAGAGTCCTTACAATGCCCTGCAGGTACCCCTATTTATAAAGATAAGGATATCTTGAATGAATTTGTTTCTTTCTATAAAAAATGTTACACTCCTGAATCTATACCGGATAATTCCGATCTTCTTGCTTATTTTCGATCCATTCCTTCTCCATCATCTAATCACATTGATTTTGATTCTTTAGGATCTGATATTTCCCTAGCAGATATAACTCAGGCTGTATCAGTACTGCGACGTGGGAAAGCACCTGGACCTGATGGTTTTACTATTGAATTTTATTCTCATTTTGCGACTATTCTTTTACCTAAGCTTTTATGTCTCTTTCAATCCTTTGGAGCTACAGGCTCCTCCAGTGGTACCTTTCAAGAAGCATTGATCTGTTTAATTCCCACAGATGATAAAGATGACTCTCTTTGTTAAAATTATCTACCTATTTCATAAGTCAACACTGATTACAAACTTTTTGCGAAGATCCTGGCCCTATGTATGGATCCTATTTTGCCTGATCTTATCGGTCCTGAACAGGCGGGCTTTGTCAAACGGCGACTTGCTTCTGATAATTCTCGAGTCTTTTTCAATATACTTAGCAAGGCCTCCTCTTAGGATCACCAGTTTGCAGCAATTTCCCTGGATGCAGAGAAAGCTTTTGACTGGATTTGTTGGGATTTTGTGTTTCAGGCTTTAAGATGGGCTGGTTTTCCTCTTAAACTGATATCTTTAATTTCTCTATTATATTCTGACCCTCGTGCTTCCATATTCGCAAACGGTCATTCTTCCGATTTCTTTTCACTTCGTAGGGGAGTAAGACAGGGTTGCCCTCTGTCCCCTTTATTATTTGTCATTGCCCTTGAACCTTTTCTAGCCAAAATTAGACTGGATGATCAAATCACAGGCTTCCAATCTGGCTCTCATCAAGTTAAGCTGTCAGTTTATGCTGACGATATTCTTTTATATTGCCCCAGTCCTGAAACATCCCTTAATCCTTTTCTTCAACATGTATCTTTATTTTCTAATCTCTCAGGTTATCGTTTGAATGCTTAGAAATGCGAAATTTTACTTTTAAATTTTCTCTGGCAAAGACATCTGTTTGATTCATTTGGTTTTTCCTGGCAGCCTATTAAAATAAACTATCTTGGTTTATGGTTCACACCTTTCTTAGCCAAAACACTTAAAGTAAATTTTGACTGCATTATTAAAAAATTAAATGATAATATTAGCTGATGGCACCCTCTTTTCCTCTCTTGTTGGGATCGGTAAGACTCTATTAAAATGATGCTTTCCCCTCTAGTATTATATATGATATTGATGATTCCTATTCATATCCCTCAATATTACTTCAAAAAAATTGATTCCCTCTTGATAACATTTTTATGGAAAGGTAAATCATCGCGTATAGCTTTATCTTCTCCCAAAAAAGATAGACCTAATGGCGGTCTTAAGTTCCACGACTTTAAAACGTATCATGCCGCTTTCTCACTAAAACAAGCTGCTAAGTGGATTTCTCTAGATCTTCCTCTATATCCGCCTCTTTGGTTGCAACTAGAAAAATACTTTATTACCCCTTTTGGTTTTCAAAAAGTACATAACACATATAATTTCATGATGAGGGCAACTGAAGGCCTTTATAAGTATATTACAGAAATGATTTAAGTAAAATTAAAAGGTCTTGGCTAACTCCAGACCTAATAAGGGCTGCAGAGAGGATGAAAAGTAATCACAGCTGACAGCACTAGGCACATTTAGAAGGATGCAGCAAGAAGGCTCCCAGATTTAAATGTTTGCTGCAGACCTCTCTATCCGACCTGTCATTCATTCCTGTGCGGCGTTGATGTCCTGGCGCTCAGCAACATGGAACTGGGAGGAGAGGGCTTTTAGAACGGGTTTAAAAGCCCCTGTGAAAGCTAATTTGCCCTCTCTATGCTTCGGGTTGAATCAGGCCAGCACCAGATAGTGGCTGGTACCTCATGTTTTCCCCAGTCGCCCATTGAGATTTTGGGAGGCTAATGGGTGTGAGTTTGATTAGTTCAAGTATTTGGTGTGTATTACTGTTTAAGAAAGTCGCTTTATGGATTGGTCGAACTGTTGTGCTAAGGGTCAGTGGAGTATGGTCGTGTTTGGGGGCCTTCAAGGGTATTGTCTTTGCATACTAGAAGGGATGAGACAGTATTGAGTTTACAGTATTCCCCAGCTGTGGTCTAGACTAGTTCACTGGCCTTAGGGCAGCTGTGGGTGGGCCGCTTCACTGGTGTGGGGGCAGGACTTTTATGTTGCCCTGTTTAGACATCGGAGTTTACACCACCCACAGTCCACAGGGTGGACCTAATCCGTCTGGGCCAGAGGGTCCAGGTTACTCGGGACTAGTACTGCACAGTGTTGGGCACTCAGCACTGTGAATATTTGGTTCACCCACTGTTAAGGGGGTGGTGATGTGTGTCAACACACTCTGACAGATTTATTAATATTAAAATGTGGCCTGCTCTGTGGTAAGTGTAAGCAAACCCTGACACAGTTCTTAATCCTATAATATCTGTTTGATCTCAGGTATGGGAGTGCTGGTAGTTGCATAAACACAAAAGTGAACTGCCCTCGAGAACAGTTAATTTTACACTTTGGGAGGTGTGTTGTACCCAAATTAAAGTGGAAGAATAAATATGTCGCCTGTGGCCCTTCTTAAGCTTGTGTCATCATTATTTGCCATGTCTTGGAACTATGTAAAAACAAGGGCAGGTGACACTATATTGCAAGCAATATAGTGCATGGCAATACGCTAGTAAGGGGAGTCATCATATCTCGCATGTCAATATTGATTCGCTACTTCGACCTTTCGCTATAGGGTTATTGCATAGTTACTGCCCGTAGCTACGCCCAGTTAAGAAGAGGGCATGCGTATCTGATTACACAGTGGTAGGTCGATATAATAGTGCTAAGCAATCAAAACAAGTGCATATTATCTGGGTCATCTGTCGTTGTTTCATCAATGCCAGATGTTTAAGATATTTGCATCTCACATATGTGCATGCAAAGCGTCCAAATGGGGTGAGTCACGTGTTTTATGCATCTCCTACACATTTGGCTGGGTTTTTCTGAGGTGGACCAATTTTGGACAACCATGTTTCAATTTGTAAGTTAAAATAACGTACAGAAAAGGTCTTGAAATAAATACATAAGACGCAGGGGTGGGTACTAGGGTGCACAATTCACTCCAGCCCATTGTCGGAACTGCTTATAGTCCTGAACTTTTCCCTTACAAATCATTGTTTTCAGGTGTGTTTGTCTAAAAATTCCAGTGCAAGCATAACATGACTACAGCACCTGCAATGCAATAGGCCAGGACTGGAAACCTCTGTAATGACCTGAAGGGAGGAAGTTACCCCAGAGGAACACATTCAGTGAAGCATTGCACAGGTGTTCTTATAAAGAAAGGCAGAGACAGTCTGATTAATATTTTTCTTCTATAAGGAAGGTGAGGGGGCAGTGAAAGTTCTACTCATAAGAAAAAGTAAACACTGACATAAAAGACTTGACCTATAGCACTACTCTTGCAGGGGAAAAACAAAAAGGAGAGAAATCCACAATCAGATTAGTGAAAACCTTCAGAGCACCATCCCCACTTGTGAAGTGGGAGGGGCGTCCAATTGTCAGCATGCACAAATGCGAAGAGGCACAGTTTAACATTGAATAATGACTTAGCGGTGATATTAAAAAGCATGGACAGCACAATGGGAAATGATTACAAGGGTCTTGCCAGGTGACATCTCGATGATCATAGAGTCAGCCGGCTGACGAGGAATGGCAAACACAGAGACTAGAATGTTGGAATATTTAGCGTGCAGTGATAATGTGACGTGCCCAGAGACCACATATCACCAGTGCCTAGAAGCTTTCCGTTACTAGTTCCATATAACTATAATAAAAATGAACTAGCAGTAGGAAACCCTCACAAGACAAATAAAAATACTCTAATGCCTTCTTATGATTGACAGGTATGCAGTTTTTGGAAAAATAATTGTGCGACGAAAATGCTATAATTCCAAAAAGACGGTCCTGTAAATCTGACTACTTCTCTTTTCCTGTAAAACAACAGGACATGAAAAAATAGTAAATGTAAAATAATAACATGATATTAAAACATAGAAGGGTATCGCTAAAGATACCTGTTAAGGGCAAAATATATGCTCTCATGTTTGCTACCCACTTATTTCAAGAGCCTTGATCTCAATCAACAGGAAATTAAAAGTGCCATAGCAATGGCAACTTGTGCTTTTATGGCAAAATAATAATAATATGTATAGATACTCCCTCTACCAATATTTAATGGAGCCTCAATTTATGTATTTTCATACAAAAACGTAAGACTGCTTGATCGAAATAAGCAGCAGTCTTTTGGTTTTATCTACATGCCTCGTGAGGTTGGACTTCTAGCTTACCTCAGACACAAGCTGATGCCACCTGGGCTGAGAGGTATAAACATATGTTTATTGAAACGTAACATGTGCAGCGGCCAAAGAGCATGTGCCCTTCAGAGATGCAGGTTTATGTGCCCCGCGTCGATGTGAGGGACCTAAGCCCCCTCCCTGTAAAACTGAAATATCTCTTTAATTTTATTTTTGTGCATGTTTATCCAGTAATACCCTCTCATGTGGAATGACATGGATTTTGCACTAACATGTGAGTGTTCCTTATTGTAAGAGGAGTTTGGGGTAAAACCGACCACCAGAAGGTCTGCCCCTCGGGCAGATTGTGAGGGTGATGCTGTCCATGGGTTGCCATTTTTTTATTTTGGGCTAGGTATGTAGGCCAATGTAGCCCAATCAATTTCTTAAGGGGTAATTTTAGGCTTACTGACACCATTTTAGGTTCAGATGACCTGGTGGCTGGTGGCAGGGAGGCTTTGTGACAGTTTTCAGCTTTAGTGCATTTGTCAGAGAATATATAGATTGTGTTTGTTAAGAGTGTGTCAAATATATTGCCTTGTGGAGTGTATTTACTTGTAGCGATGGCATCAGATGCATGTGTCTTGGAGGTGCTGCGGGTCCTCAAGGAAGCTGGAAAGCTTGACCTTGTGGTCGGTGATGAGGCCTCAGTGGCTGGTGTCGCCGCAGCAGTGGTGGCCTGCTCACTGCTGTGGAAATGGCGGCTGCAGCAGGACAAGAGGTTGTGGTAAGTGGGAGGGGCTACTCCATAGCCAGACGGGCAGCACCTCAACATTATGCCAGGGGTTAGCCGGGGTCCCCAGGGGTGGGCCGGGCATCTTCTCTGGTAGCGGTTGAGGCCTCGGGGGTGTTTGGGTGATGGGGTCAGAAGCGGGAGGGGTGTGAGGTGCAACAAAGCAGTGATGCGGCTTTTACCTCAAAGCCCGTCTGCGCCCGTCCACGCCTGACCGGGACCAGGGGCCAGAACCCCTGCATCTGGGCCCCTAGAAAGATTCTTCTATTCCAGCTCTGTGCTTAAGCAACTTAACACAATCCCAAGTCCCAGCTGTATGCATACCATTTCCTTGGACGAGTAGCATGATAGGTGCCGTTACTGTGATTTCAGACCTTCCCCACGGGTCCCCCCTGCTGTTGCAACAGGCCTCACCTACCAGCTGCTCTTGCTTAGTTGCAGATCCCTGCCTAAACATACGGCCGAGATTTTCATGCTGCTTAATGACCTTGAGCCGGAGGTTCTGTTCTTCATGGAGACATGGCTTAACCCCTGCTCAGAACCAGACATTGTCCAAGCACTTCCTCCTGGATATCTAATCCAGAGGAAAGATAGGATGTCAGGGATGGGCGGTGGGATTGCCATAATCTATAAAGATCACTTGATCTGCAGATTATTAGAGAGTCCATTATCAGACTGTGAGAATGCTCATTTTGCAATTGAATTTACCCCCTCACTGTCATTCTCGGACATTCTTATTTACCGCCCGCCTGGGTCAATGGGTCAATTTGGCAAATCCCTGATGGAGACTGTTTTGACCCTAGCTAGCCCTTCTTTAACCTTTATTCTCCAAGGAGATTTCAATCTGCACATTGACGATCCTTCAGCAACATCAGTGACTAAATTAACCCAAGACCTGATGGCATGTCAACTCCATCAGAAGATCTCCCAAGCAACTCAAATCAAGGGTCACCTTCTGATCCCAATTTTCTCCAACCTGATGGACCTCAAAGCCAAAGCTCCCTCACCAATACCTTGGTCTGACCATTTCCTTATCTCCACAAGATGGGCCCCATCAACCAGCGTACTGCATCCACACTCAAATCGTACACTGGTACGACCTTGGTCCAAATTCCCGTTGGAAGAATGGATTCGGGTAATGGAAAATACTGGACCTCATTTAGAACTTAATCCTATCTCAGACTATCTGAAGTTCACACACTGGATCGAGGAATCACTGAACATAGTGCTTCCAAAGAAATTAATCCAGAAGAAAGTAGGCTGCAATAAGAACACATGGTTTTCCCCTGAGCTGCGGGCACTAAAACAAAGATGCAAACGCCTAGAAAGGATATGGAGGAATGATTTCTCTGTAGCTAAGAAACAGGAATATAGGATAGCTATCGGAAATTATAAAACTGAAATAAAACGAGCTCAAGCTTAATACTATGCGGAAAAGATTTCCGGAGCAGCCAATTCCTCCAGAGAAACTTTTTTAATTGCAAAAAACTTCTTAAAACCCCAGATCCCCCGGTGGCCCCGGATTCACTGACCGCTGTAATGAACTCGCAGATTTCTTTGCCACTAAGGTTCACAACATTCTTAAGCATCTCCCACAAAAAGACAATGACTCCCCTGAGTCGATGGCCACGGGCCAGCTTGGAAATAAATACAATTTGGAGACCTTCACACCATTGACTCAGGAGTCATTCTTAGCCACCTTAACCAAAGTAAAATCAGGGTCACCATTGGACCCTGCACTTCTTAATGTTTTAAAGTTGGCAGCATCTACGGTGGCCCCCAGTATGACCAGTCTGATCAACTCATCCCTCTCATTAGGGACTGTCCCCCCTGAATTGAAGAAAACTGTGGTAAAGGCTCTGTTCAAAAAGCCAAACCTGGACCCGGCAGGTTTGGGCAACTATCGTCCCATTTCGCTGCTTCAGGCAATGGGAAAAATTGCAGAGAAAGTTTTCAACCATACTCTCTCCACGTTCCTGGAATCTAATCACCTGCTCCACCCCTCACAAATGGGCTTTCACCCACGCCAAGGTACAGAGACCACCTTACTGGCGGCTGTGGAGGAAGCAAGGAAGTTTCTTGATTGAGGAGGCACAGCCGTCATAGTACTCCCTGACCTAAGTGCGGCCTTTGACACGGTGAACCATCACGTCCTGGCTCACCGTCTCAGGAATTTATGAGTATCCGGCAAGGTGCTATCATGGCTCCAATCCTTCCTGGAGGATAGGTCTTTCCAAGTGTTCTCAGGGGACACCCTATCTAAATCTATCCTACTCAAGTGTGGTGTTCCACAGGGCTCATTGCTAAGCCCAACCCGTATTAATGTCTTTATGCATCCACTGGCAGAGACTGCTGCCCCCTTTGGGATCCATATAGTTACACACGCCGATGAGACCAAGCTGGTGGTGGCCTTAACCCAGACCAACCATACACCCCCGGATCTCCATCACTGCCTCGAGGAAGTCACCAAGTGGATGAGTCTATCCCACCTAAAACTCAACGGTGGCAAAACCGAGCTTATGATACTTGGCAACCAACTAAACTTCAAAGTCAACAATATGTGGCCAGCTTGTATGGGATCAGCACCCATCCCTAAAACAGAGATAAAACGTCTGGGTTTCTGGTTGGACCATGATTTCCCATTTAAAGTTCAAGCCAGGAAAACCACCGCGCTCTGCTGTGGCCTGCTAAGAATGAATTTCAAAGTCCTGCTGCTACTTCCTGACCAGGCAAAAAAACCTCGGTCCAAGCGCTCATCCTATCAAGAATAGATTATGGTAATGCCCTTCATCTGGGCGCTCCCAACCATGTCATTTCAAAATTGCAGACCATGCAGAACTCTGTGGCAAGACTGCTCACGGGAACCCAGAAACGATGCTCTGCTAAACCGGCACTACGCATGCTCCATTGGCTACTGGTGCAGGAAAGGATCAACTTTAAGGCCCAGTGCATTGCTCACAAGTCACTAGGTGGAAATTGGCCTCCTATGTTCAAGTCTTTGATCCACCCCTACAAGGCTAACAGAAGCCTTCGCTCAGACGAGATGCATCTGGCAGTGGTTCCAAGGATCAGGAAGGCCAGAAGTGGAGGCCTTCGCTTCGCGTATTATGCCCCCAAGCTGTGGAACAACTTGACATTGCAACTGCACAGACAGCCTAATCACTTAGCTTTTCGTAAACAACTTAAAACCTGGCTCTTTCCATAGAGGGTTAGGCCAACTCTAGTGACCGCACAGCGCTAGGATGCTTCCGGGTAGCCATGCGCTATACAATAAACCCTTCTATTCTATTCTAATGCCACTCAAGATCAGGGTGTGTATAAGGCACCAGCAGGAAAAAAAGTGGGCAGAAGTGGGTGGCGTCTGTGGAGCCGTTTGCACTCCTAGATGTAGGGGCGAGGAGAAGCCAAGCACGGCGAGCGTAATAGGCTGAGTCACTCACCATGTCCAAAGCAGACTGGAGCAGGAAGGAGGAGAGGTAGGAGAGGGGCCCGATTGGGGAGTTGAAGCTCATGGCAGCACCAGGTATGAGGCAACAGGCAGAGAGTTTCTCTCAGCCAGCAAAGGAGACTCTATCAGAGGAGAGTGACAAGGATGATTAGGAGGTACCAACAAGCCCTGGAATTGAATGGGACGTGGCAGACCGATAGGGGTTAGATGACTACCTGGGGAGAGGTGGGTCCCTGCAGGGGTCCACTCAGGGGTCAGTGGCCCTGGGTGCTGAAAGGTGGCTTGGGGGGGGGGGGGGGCAGGGGAGATGGATCCAGTTGGGGTTTGGAGGGAGTACCCTGGGAGCTGGGCCTCAGTCTGCCATTTTGGCAGCCAGGTTAGAATGTAGCGGGGAGGAGAATGTGGGGGACAGGCAGTTGGAGGACAACTTTTATACTGGAAACGACTAGTCAGTAGCCCCAGGGAGGGGGCTTGGGGGAAGGGGAGAGCGCAGAAGAAGTTGCACAAGGTTCAGGTTTAATGGATTGATCCAGGGCCTTCCGGGGTGCAGAGAAGCTGCTTGTGCAGGCACGAGGTGCAAGCCCACCAGTCTTGTTGTCTCTTTTACAGGTACAGAAGCAACGCAGATATTTGGACTTAGCTTGTAGTGGCTCCAAAGTGCTGGGGGGAAGAGAGGGTTGGGCCCATAGTGGTTCTCTTGAAGTCAGCTGTGGAGCCCTACATGGCTGACACAAAAAGTTCTTGCTCAACCTCGTTGGCCCCAACAGCTGGTAGGTCGAAGACGGCCTCTCGCAGGTGCAAAGCAGAGGGCAGGAGAGTGGCGCCGGTGGACTAGCAGGTACAGGTTATTTTAGCCCCCTCAGACGTCACACGTTGGACCGCAATTGGGGCTTCACAGGCGGTTAGCAAGCCCAATGTGTGTACGGGACCCAGTTGGGACACTATGATGGACTCACTGGGGATCATAGAATTAGATTATGATGAAGATAGCTTGGAAGAAGGTGATGTGAGGGAGAAGTGCCAAGGCATGAAGGGGTTTCACTAACCAGATGTCCAGGCTGTCCGATTGTGTCAGGCATTGGGTCCCTTTTGGAACGCTTAAGCAAATTTTGGGACCACTTCTTGCATCCCCTTGTGAAGAAGATCCCATCATATCTTCAAGATACAAGAGATGCCTTTAACATGATCACTGGGATCGAGATAAGTAATGAGATCAACTTGCTGATGACTCTCGACATGGAGGCATTATACACCAACATCCCCCAGGAAGCAACACTCACTGTTGTAGAGTCATTCCTGTCAGCAAAAAACTGGACCTCCCAGACTCGATAAGTTTCATAATGATGTGAAGAAGAACCCATTATATCTTCAAGATACAAGAGATGCCCTTAATATGATCACTGGGATCGAGATGAGTAATGAGATCAACTTGCTGATGACTCTCGACATGGAGGCATTATACACCAACATCCCCCCAGGAAGCAACACTCACTGTTGTAGAGTCATGCCTGTCAGCAACATGTACGACATTATCATCTGGAGGAGAGATGAAGCAACCTGCGAGTCCTTTTACAAGTGGATCAACACACTTAATCCTTTTTTAAAGTTCACTAGCACAGTTTCCTTAAACAGAAATCCATTTCCTGGATCCATCAATCACACTAAGGAATGGACAACTGGCTACAAGCACCTTCAAAAAACCCACGGACTGTAACAACCTACCATGCTATGATAGTCACCATCCTAAAGGGCTCTGGGATAACCGCCTCTGTGGCCAGTTCCTACGTCTGTACAGAAATTGTAGCTCTCTCACGGAATTCCACAACTAAGCCACACAACCGAGCAAGAACTTGGAAGCCAGAAAGTGCCCGACGTCCGTGATAAAGAAATCCCAGAAGAGGGCTCAGAACAATCACAGAGAGGCACTTTTGGAAGCTAGGCATAAAGAAGAGGAAGACATAATCACCTGTGTGACCACTTTCACACCAAACTCCAACAGGATACAGAAGGTGATAAAGAAACAGTGGCGGATTATCCAATCTGGAAACTTTGACATCCCGATGCCACGCTTCGCCTTCAAGCAAACTAGCATCCTACGAGACATGCTGGTCCACACCCACCCACAAACAAGCACAAAGAACACTTTGGAATCTACCTGCCGTCAAGGGACACTAACCCTGCTGTCAATGTGGCGTGTGCCACTTGACCAATCACTCGAAAGAAGTGGTCTTCAACCAGATCTGGATCCAACGAACCCACACCAATTGCAATACAAAAAATTGCATTTACCTGATCGAATGTCCATGTCCACTGAGATACATAGGCATGACCACCAGAACAGTAAAAATCAGAATCGTCCAACACCGGAGCAACATCCGTTGTAAAAGGAACATGACTAAAATGAGCACACACTTAATTGATCACAATCACAATCAGTCAGTGGAGGAACCATACTGGACGGTTCTTGAAACTAACATATCCTGGGATAAGAGGAAACACTTTGAGATGCAGCAGCGTTGGATTTTCCAGTTGTCCACTCACACTACAGACCTAAACAATGACATATCATGGCAAGAGCCCAACATATGACCACTCACGGACATACACCCTGCTATCACATATCCTGCCTCCTGCCCCTAGCTATACATCCGGTTGACCTTCTCTGGGTAGCCCTCCCACTTGGCCGGTAAGGGATGAACACACAGTGAATTGATGTGGGACTCCCCTTCCGACTTCGGGCCCCACTAGTTGGCATACTTTTACAACCAACTCTGATATTGCCATGGCTGAACACCCGGTTGACCTTTTCTGGGTTGCACTCCCACTGGGCCAATAAGGGGTGGACACACAGTGAATTGATATGGGATTCCCCTTCCAACCTCGGGCCCCACTAGTTGGCATACCTTTATGACCAACTCTGCTATTGCCACCTAAGTTTGTGGTCCCCCGCTCTAGACTTTACACAAAAGCGATACCTATACCTTTACAAAAGACTCTATGCACAATATACACCCGCGCTCCCATGATAGGATTCCCCTTCAGGGCGTTCATGAATAAGGGCTTTTTCATTTGGATATTATTACTACAGGTCCTGCTCTACCACACTTGCCATCACCTCCACATCAAGCAAATGCCTCCAAGTTCTTCTTACGTCATTGAGCACAGGCACTTCTCTGGCCATGATACTAGCACAGAGGTGCCACACCTGTAATTCTTATGTCTACTCGGAGGTGGTATGAGGATTCCCATAACCATACTACAGAAAACACAAGACATTTACCCATTTTGGCACTCCCAATATGGCCGCTGCATTGACGCACCACGTATGGATAGCTGTTCAGCTAGGAGAAAAGAACACGCAACCACGTGAACAGTACGTCTATTTGAGAGACCCGGCCTCGCAGCCATGGTGTTCTAGGATGACGGAGGAGGTTAGGTTAGACCAATGTGTCCCGACCACCAAGAAGTAAGTGCGCCGAGACTGGGAGCCTTCCTGCACCGCATGCGTAACTTCATGTTAAGACCCATTGCACCCTGTCGAAAACATTGCCCTACGCCTCTCATGGGTAAACTACATAGAGTAAGTGAGCGCTCTGTGAACACGGTAAGATCAGTCTGACCCTTGTCCCGGGGTTGTTCTTCTTTTTTTCCCCCCACCACTGATTGCAATTCGTCAAACTGAGGCCCCACAGCAACAGGAGCTTCCCTTTGAAATTCACATCTTTTTACCAATCAGTTATAATTTGACCACTTGTCTCCCGCAATTGCTGCCTTAATCAGATACGCTAGCATCGCAGTATGGCCCTAGCGTCGAGAACAGCGCATATTGGATTTTACTCTAACTGAAACCTGCAGAGTAAGAGTGATTTTTAATTCAAGTATCTTCTTCTGTTTTATTGACATAACCTCATTCAACCTTTATAGTTCCTCATACAATTAGAGTGCATGTCATTCTAAATATGTGACAGCTGATGTTTAACCTACGATCCTGAATGCATTATTACTCTCACAATGAAGGTGTCCCACTTAATGACATGAACCTTCCGCCTTTCCTAAGGAGACTTATCCTGCCTCTTTCGAGGTAAGTCACTGTCATGTCCAAATTTGGATCCTACCACCACATGTATGTATGTCTTCTTTCACCTGATCACATATGCGGATTAAGATATATGCATCCCATCCACCACACTGTTCCTCTAGATGTTTTTTACCTAGATATATAATTTTTGTGTATGCTTGCTGAGCTTCGATCACTGACCTTTGATCAGCGAGCGTTGGTCAGCTGGTATAGTCAGTTGGTATGGCTGATCAGACACAACGTCACCCCCTCTAGATACTTGGATGAAGTCACTTGAGCACCATTAGGGTGACAGAGAATTTAGCTTTCTAATCACCTGTCGTATGTACCTTTCCACCTTATGTCTTCCTTTCTTTTAGGTGGAACAATAGGCCGGCATTCCCAAAGGGACCAGCGGGTCAACTTTGTTGGGTCATCCCCTACTAAAGGGAGACCGAAAGCCCCAGACAGGGGCATAACTCACTTACCTCTGGTCCTGACGAATTGCCCTCCTGAACCTAGGGCCTTTAAGGCACAAAACATGTTGACCATTCCACATTAGAAGCTATTCTGGTACTTGAAGACCACATGATAGCACTATTGTTTTTAATTAGACCTGGTATCTACTCTCTAAACTTCATTCTTTGGATACCAGAGCCTATGTTAGCCACCACTCACATATTCCACTAGTTACACTGTTAGGTAGCCCCCTCACTTGCATTCATCTTTACGGCGACCTCAGATCAAAAAGATCTCCGACAAAGAGCCTCCAGGCCCGTCAGGGATTGCCGCGCTGGCCTGATGAGGAGCGCCCAATGATGAAGCATGATACCCTAACGGTTGTGTGAGGGCTCTAAGATCTGACCTTCAGGTTTTCCTATGACAGGACTATTAGCCACAAGGGTCAATCTAACATGACCGCCTTTGGCTAAGGAGGAACTAACCCTATCTTGAGATCCGTTATATTTTCCCCAGGGAGGACCTCATTAAAACAGTTTGCTCTTCCTTCCCACATTTGATTTTGACAGTGTCTTACAGGCTCATACGGAGAGGTTGCCTTGGCTTTTGGATACAGAGAGGCCCCAAGTGAGGCAGACTGCAACAGCAAGGGCACCGACCTTGACGTCAGGTAAGACCGTAGACTTACCAGGGATCCCAAAGATGGTGTCCACAGGGGTTGATGCTGGAGAAATGCCGTGAGGGGGAGAGGGCATTTACATAACGCAAGATGTGTGTGGGCACCGTCGAACAGCACAGGGCTAAGAACGAGCAAAACAGGGTGAATAAAACAGAGGATGGGTAGGTGCAGAGACCAGTAGTGAAGGGGCAGGAGAAGTAGGGAATAAAAAAGAGGGTCAGAAAAGAAAGGAGCTTAACATACAACACTTGCAATATGTAGGGGACACGAAGCCGTTGGGGACTCACCTTATGTTGGTGACAAAAGAGCGGATTTGGAAAAGAGAATATGTGGAGATGCTGAAACTACTCCGCCAGAAGGTGCGCTCCAAGGAGCTCTTGAAAGAAAAGGATTATGAACTGGCAAAGCAGCCCAAGGGTCCTCTAATGATAGAAAATTCGACCACAGCATTTTTTATTTGTGCCAGAGTGTATTGTGAGAAATATCCAGTGGGTTGTGTTTCCATGTTCAAGTACATGAATGTAATTCGTAAGGCTCAAATAATGGGGGGTGGATATGCATGGGCCCAATATGATGAAGATTTTAGGGCGTGTTTGTCTTGGGATCTGGAGGCAAAATGGGGGGAACTGGATTCTGATCTATGGCAACACACAATGGGAGCCCCAAAACTGCGTAAGACCATGTTTACAGCTAGTAGTTTGCCAATTGTATATTACCCCATTCAGGGCCATCCTACCCGGGGCGGGTGGGGATGGCAGCAAAGGCACAGACAGGGACAGGAGACACTTGCTGGGATTTTAATAAAGAATTACTCACTCTGGAATACTGTAAATTCCACCATGAGTGCTCAAAGTGTGCGGGCTGACATCCCCTCGTCAATTGCTTTGGAGCCACTGCCCTGCCCACTGCACCAACAACAACTTTCCCTGGTTTTATGCTGGGGGAGGGAAACTCCGGGATCTGGGGCAAAAGACTCTTACTCTGGTTAATATTGACAGGTTGGAGTATTGGCTGGGGTTTTACGGGCGTCCTGAAGAAGTGGCGTTGTGGTGGGAGGGGTTCCATTGGGGATTCCATTTAAAGTATAAGGGTTTGGTGGTTGGGGGGGCAATTTGCTATCAGCAAAAGAGCACAGGCAGGTGGTTCAAGACAAATTGGAGAGAGAGGTCTCAACAGGCCGGATGGCGGGACTCTTTCACGATTGGCCGATGAAGAACTTGATAATTTCACCTGTTGGGATGGTGCCTAAAAATGAGAAGGGCCAATTTCGTTTCATTCAGCACTTCTCCTGGCCCAAAGATGGGTCAGTGAACAATTTAATTTAGGAGGAAGTAGCATAAGTGAGGTACTCCTCAGTTGACGTGGCCATGTCACTGGTGATGACGTCAGGCCCGGGGCCTTTGATGGCAAACTGTGATGTGAAGTTAGCTTTTCTGCTACTTCCTGTGCACCCTGCCCATTTTCAGCTCCTATGTATCCACTTTGAAGGCAAGTGGTATGTGGACAAAGCCTTGCCAACAGGATGCTCCATATCATGCACCCTGTTCGAATGCTTCAGCAAATTTTTGTTGTGTTGTTTACATGGCAGATAGGCCATGAGCTGGTAACCCAATACTTGGATGATTTGTTTTTCAAGAATGCACCCAGTTCGGCAGAGTGCCAGGGTCTTCAGGTAAGATTCGAAGAGCTCATGGCTGACCTAGGTTTAACTCTGAAGCCGGAAGGGTCAGTAGGTCTCAAATGGAGCTACATTTTTGGGCATTTGAAATTGACTGAAAGAATGGAAGCCAGGTTGCCACAGAACAAAAAAGAGAAGATGCTCGCACTCCTAGCATGTTAGCAAGGAAAAAGGTGAAAGTGAGGGAAGTACAGTGCTCTTGAGTCACCTGAAATTCACATTCAGGGCGTTAAGGGCAGATAGAACCTTCTGCAGGCAGTTGTGTCAGGCTGTCTCTGGGTTTTCTTTACCTCATCACCATGTCAGGCTGTCAGCGGTGGTCAAGGAAGACTTTGGAATGTGGTAGTTCTTCTGCAGTCATTCACTGGCATTCCCTTAGCACGGCATGATGCTTTGAAGTGGGATGTTCAGATTTTCTGGGATGCAGCTGATGGTGTGGGTTTCGGTTTATACTGGCACAAGAGATGGTGTGCAAAGCCATGACCAGATACCTGGCTCCAAGGGGGTAGAAGCATAGCCTTCTTAGAACTTTTCTCTCTGGCGGTAGCAATAACTCTGTGGGGTGAAGAGTTAGCACACAGGAAAGTGCTCTTTAGAGTCAACAGCATGCCAGTGGCGGAGGTGGTGAGTCAACAATCTGCCAGGGACCCTCAGGTACTGAAGTTTCTACAGGTTTTTGTGTTGGGAGGCATGTGGTATGACATATCTTTTAAAGTGCAGCATGTTTCGGGAGTAGACAATGGCATTGCGGATGCTTTGTCTCATTCACAGTGGGGGAGATTCCATGGATTGGCCAAGGACGCCAACAGAGACCCAACGCCTCTGCCAATAAAGTTGTGGTCTGTGGGCAACGCCGCATGGCACAACTGGTGGTAGGTTCCCTTGCTGAATCGGCATTGATAGCATACTTGCAGGCATGGAAGGTATTTCTGGGTTCAGAGGCGTGCCGTCAGGAGAAAAGTTGATTGAGGGCTGAAGACGTGATTCAGAACCTACTGCACTTAATAGAGAGGGGTCAAACTTGGATTACCATTACAGGGAAATTGGCATGAATTGCCTTCATGGGCAAATTACAATAGGGTCACCCCCCATCTTCGGGTGAATTGGGCCGCAGGATGTTGGAGGGTTGGGTGCATGGGCAGGGGGGACAGGTTAGGGAGACAATATCTTGGAGATTACTGGGCAGGGTGCTGAGTCAGTTGCCAAAGGTGTGCATCCATGCGCCAGAAGCTTTCTTGTTTTCCACACTTATGACGTGGACATTTGCAAAAATATAGCTGTCTAAAATATTGATTTTTTAAATTAGTGTTATGTATTTTAGTATATATATTTTAAATGTATGTGATATATTGTTTATGTTTTTTAATATCTGTGTTACATTTTTACCTGTTATCAATTTTATTTGAATTAAATTTAGCATTTTTTAGTTCTATTGTGGGTTTATAGGGGATTACAGTGGGAAGTAATTTAATTATAATGAATTAATGATATTGTTTTCATGTCATTTCACACAGCTTTATTCGATCTTTGTAAACAGACCATAAAAGCACAAGAATACATGTAAAAAATTTCCAGATCAATAAATATCCATATATACATTAGTTAAATCATTTTTAAACAAATTTTGCTGTGGTCCAATTAAAACCTTTAAAATCAGTTATAGTAGAAATAACAGTTCATAATATGGTTACAGGGTGCTGCTAGAAACTATGCCTAACCTTTTCCTCTCACTGAGGCAGGCCCATAAATATGAGGCAACACAGAAACAGACAAATGGATCACGTAGGGCTTTTAAGAAATACATTGCGACCCAACATAGCCTAAAATGATGATGCCTCAGAATTGGCAGTATAAACAATTTCCTTTCCTGAATGTTTTTGACAAAATAGTAGGATATGCAGGTCTGTCTGCACCGCAAGGTTGTTACAGGGGCAGCAATCGAGATCTGCTTGCCTATACTTTTTTGTGGATATCCCAGGAGTAATGGGATCATGTTTAATCTGAAGTGCAGTAAAATAAATCTGTGCTGGGCGTGTTTATCTGTGCTATGTAATGGAAACCATCTCCTGGTATTGACGGGACCAAGTCATACGCAATAGTAGAGTGATGGATCAGTTTTTTGCCCCTGCGGGCGTATTCTGCTCTTTGGGAAGATAGATCTTTTAACCGTTTCTTCGTGACCCCCGTTTTTCCATCCCTATAGCCTTCAGTACAGTTTCTACATGATTTAGCCACCCAATTCTTTTGTAATAATCTAGGTTGCAGCATTCTCTTATAATGGCTTGTGTCAAGTTGACCATAGTTCTTTGCCAAATAGATAGCCACAAGAGGACCGGGGCCATTCTTATGGTGTCGCTCAAAAAGGGGAGCCCTAATTCGAGATGTAAAATATAATTTGAAGCCGATTGGGGTAAGGACACACGTTTTTTAAAGAAGGAGTCTTCCATTTGCTCTAACAGACCAGTATTGGCTAGCCCCCACATGCCTGCTCCATATGTTGTGGCTGATTTTATTTTGGCTTGGTAAATATTTTTAGTTACGTCCAGTGAGCTTCCACCCAATTTTTTTGCAAATCTTTGAAATGCGTTTAGGCTTCTTTGCATACCCTGGGCTCTTGTTTTTACTGGTTTGGACCAAGAATGATCCTTATCAAAGAACACTCCTAGGTATGAAAAGGAGTCCACCACCTAATTTAATTGCCGGCCATCTGGAAGTGTGGGAGTTTCTCTCTTCTAATCTCTCCGGCCACAATTATGAAAGATTTTGTTTCATTTACTTTTAAGTCAAGGGAAGCCATAAAGATGGAGTAAGTTTTAATAAGTTTTTGTAGGGCCAGGCCGTTCTTGCCATCAGCACCGCATCATCAGCGTATGCCAAAATCGGGAGGGGGGTTTGGTCAAATTTGGGTACGTCCAAAGAGAGGGCAGACAGGGAGGACTCAACTCTGTTCGTATAGATTGAAAAAAGGAACGGGGCGAGCAAACACCCCTGTCTAACTCCTTTTTCAATTTTAAAGTGAGGTGTGCGCTCCCCCTTTCTACCATACCTTACACAGGCAGTAGCATTGGCATACAGCTAGCGGATGAACCCAATAATCGGGGGGGTCTATACCCATGTCCTCCATCATGGACCATAGCTTAGAATGTGACACACAGTCAAAGGCTGATGTTAGGTCCATGAAGGCCATGTATAGTTTCCCATTTCTGCCCTTCGAGTACTTCCCTATAGTTAGGGAAAGGTTTAGGCACTGGTCGACTGTCCCCATACCTCTCCGGAACCCATGTTGCGCCTTCATGATTATATTATGTGTTTCTGCCCACTCCTCCAGTCTGACCAATAGGACCCTCCCCATTAGTTTGGCGGTGGTATAGAGTAGGGATATAGGGTGGTAATTCTTTGGTGAGGCCCTATCCCCTTTTTTATAAATCGGGACTATTACGCTATGGTTCCACGAAGGCGGTGGGCCTACTAGCACAATGCTGTTAAATGTGTTTGTAAGTAAGGGTACCCACATATCACAATCAATTTGGAAGAGGTCAATTGGAACACCTGGTGCCTTGCCCGGGATACAGGATTTTAGTGCCCTTCGGAGCTTGGGTGTAGTGAAGACTGAGGAGTGTTAGGTGGAGAGGGTGTTTGTTTGAATGGAGGAGGGGTTAACCTAAAGATCTCTTCAAAATGTCTCACCCAAGACTCTTCGTCTACATGAACATCTAATACGGGGTCATTAGTATCTTTAAAATAAGGAGTGCTTTGCTACTGCCCGAGCTGGCTGCTTGTTCAAGATCATCCCACGCCTGTGTTTTTAAGTAATTCTCTCTCACCCTCCTGGCTATTTTATATTCTAAGCGTAGTAAACGGATCTTAGGGTAGTCCCTGGGGAGTTTTTTTAAAGAGTTTACAAGATCTGTTTTGGCTTTAGTGCAGGCTGAGTCGAACCACCCCTTTTTTGCCACGAAATTTGATGACTTTCCCCGCGTAATTGCTATTTTTATTTTTGCCAGAAGGGCAGTGAATCTGGTGATCATGTCTGCGGGGGTTAGGTCTTCTCCCAGGCATTCTATAATGTCTTTCTTTATGTATGCCAGAATTTCAGGGACCAACTTTGATTTTATTACCACTGTCCATTTCAGTCGGTAACCATTTTTTCTGGACAGGTTCACATCCGCAAGAACCAGATTATGTCCTTTGGGTGTAGGAAGGATGTTTAGCTGAGTCCGTAGGATGGTGTGGTCGCTATGGGGTGTGAACCTAATGCTCTTAAGGTCAACCTTCTGTAGTAGATGTCCCGACACTAAAACAAAATCAATGGTGGTTTCCTGAGTGCCTCTTCTAAAAGTTAACCCTTGCCCTTTTTCATTAGACTCGCTTAATATAAACAAATTCCACTGGGATAACAAATTGTATAAGGCCTCTCCATACCCATTGTGCGAGAAATGCAGGAGGGGGTTACCGTCGGTGGTTTCTACACCACAAACTCTAGTCCCAGTAAGTTTACATAGATGCGTATTAAAATCCCCCGCACATATGAGATTCATGTTTCCCCCTTTCTTCCCTTTATACAATTTGTCAATCTCCACCGCTAAGGCATCCACCACAGCCCTAGAGTTTCTCCCAAATTCATTGTCATAGAAGTTGATAAGAGCACAAATATTCTGTTTCCTAATGTCCAACTCTAGTATCTGGAAATGGGTGTGAAGCGGCCCGACTTGTCTGACTTGGAATGGTAGGGTATTTGAGATTAGTGTAAGTAAGCCCCCCTTTGCCCTTCCTGAAGCTGCAGGCACAGCTGGGGAGTGGAAGGAATGAAACCCCATAGAAAAGGGATGGTCTGTTGCCCAAGTTTCCTGAAATAGGACTAACTCCATATCCTGCCACTCATTCAGCCAATGTTGGTTCATTAATTTGGAGGCTAAGCCTGACACATTCCACGATAACATATTTGCTCTGGAGCCCTTGATTATATTCGTGGAGGGTGTGGGGGTCTGCCCAAGTCCCTGAGTTCCTTGTGCCAGAGTTACATCTACAGGGACCACTTCAAAAGCTTCTGGATTAAGTGGAGGTGCCCGCAAACTGTTTTCTGCTATGGCCGTGATGGGAGATTTGATGGATAACTGGGATGGTGACAGGGTTAGTCAATCACAATCCTCCATGTTAGACAGGGTAGCGAATCTATTTTGTAGACTAATCCCAAGATTTATGTTGGGACCCCCGTTCCAGTCAGTTAATAAAATCCTAGTTTTGCCCATTTGGGCCCTCCCCCTGGGTTCATCCGGCCGGCATAAAAGTATTCCAACGCTAGGGGTATTATCTGGGTGTTCCCTAATGCAGGAATATGTAGATTAGCCAGGAGGGAGGCACTTGCGTGCGAGTTATTAAAATTGATTACCACGCAATATCCATCATAATGTTAACTTTGTCCCCCCACCCATCCAACTCTCCTGGCCATAATCAATTAATGAGCCAACACCTTCCTCCCCCGATCGATCACGTTAACATTATGCAGTAACCAGTGCAGACATTTGTCCATTAACTGTCCAGTAGTTTCACTCTGATTTTCATGGAGGAGAGGGACGTTTGCCAGAACCAGGACCAATGGGGCAGCGGCAGGTGGAAGATGAAAGATGTGATGCCTGAACATCTGTTGCGCTCCGACATTTTGATCTTGGCTTCTTGCCTTATGTGCAACTCTAATTTTTGCCTTCTGGTATAATAATGTCTGGGAGGTGATGGCTCTTTCCTTCGGGCCTGAAAGGCTTTGCATGGCCCCAATTGGATTGGCATTTTGGGGAGTGTTGGAGTCTTGCATTAGATGACTAGCAAGGCCTCCAGATGGTAGACACGGTACTAGTGGTTGCTTCAAATTTGCCACTAGAGGAGTGTCGCGAATTCCAGTTGATGGTTTTTGAGTTATGGATGTTTATTGGTGGGGGCGCTGATGGCAGGCATTCTGGCAAGTAGAATCTGATTCTGCTATTCCAACTCCGCCAAGCGGAACAAGATTTGGGTCGGTTTGTCAAGAATAGTACCTCATTTATTTTTCCTATAATCTCCAGCCTAGCCTCTATGCCGCTAGAGTCCGGAGGTAACAAAGTGATTGCTTGCTCCAGTAAGGATATTACCTTTGGGTTCATGGCGTTGGCCTTCGTTTGGGCAGGTTTAGGTTTCAGGGCACGAGTGGTGTTGGGTTTTTTGGGTATTGCACCATTGATGGCCCCGCCTGCCCAGGTTCGTTTGGCGGGTGGCAGCGGTGAAGAATAATTCAGTGGGGAGACAATCTGGGGGGAGCGATCTAGGCCCCTTCCTGCGGCAGGTTCTGTAATGTGGTTTACAGGAAGACAGCCACTCTTATCTAATACCAGGACTGTTGGAGTTACAGGAATTGGCAGCGTTGTAAGTGGTAAGGTGACAGACTCAGGAGGTGGTGTCAGGGATAAACTCAGTCTTAGTGAGGTAGAATCCAGAGAAAGACGTCTTTCGGTCAAATCTATCTCATGGGAGAGGACACTTGCTCTCTTAGTAGGAAGGAGTCCAATGTTGCTCCGACCCTCCCTCCGGACTTCTCTTTGCAACCCTTTCCTTTCAACATTGTTGTAGGCCGGGATAATAAGGGATAAACTGTACCTTAAAAGGAATGCATATGAAAGGGAGTAGGCCCAGCCCAGCCTCCTCCGGGCTCCTCCGGGGGTGGACAGGCCCGCCCTTGGCCCGGGCGCGTCCCGCGCTGTGGTAGGATTCCCTGAATTAAGTAGGTGCCTCCGGGCGCGTGGTCAGCTGGTCTGGTGCAGTGGTGACAAAGGAGCCTTGGACGTGTTGTCCAGTCCCGCTCGTGCTCCCAAACGAAGTACCAGAAGTAGCAGTGTTGGCGGTGTCCTCTCAAGCGGCAAGACGTGTTTCCATGAGTTTTTCAGGTAGCCGCTGGACCCGGACTGGACCCTCCTGCTTCTCTCGAGCTTCCCCTATTGTTTTATTTATTAATGTTTATTAATTTGAGATTTTATAGTGTTAATTGCGGGAAGTATTTTTAAAATTAATTATTAATTTTTTGTTAATTACAATTAATTCATTAATTGAAAATTAAATACGGAAATAGTGTAATTAATTTTAGGTGTGGATTGTAGGGTTTATAGTGGTATTGGGTGGGAAGTAATTTATTTTTAGTTATTTATTAATTAGTTGTTAATTATTATTAATTAATTAATTGAAAATTGAATATGGAAATTGTGTAATTAATTTTAGGTGTGGGTTGTTGGGTTTACAGGGGTAAAGGGTGGGAAGTAATTTATTTTTAATTAATTAATAATTAGTTGTTAATTATTAATAATTAACTGAAAACTAAATATATAAATTGTTTAATTAATTTCAGGTGCAGGTTGTGGGGTTTATAGGGTTAAAGGACGGGAAGTAATTCATTTTTAATTAATTAATAAGTAGTTGTTAATTAATATTAAGGGGCCGATTTCGATCTGGGTCGGAGAGCTCTCCGACCGAGCAGGATTCTGAGAGTTTTCCGACCGAGCCGGACTCCTGCAGTCTGTCCGAGCGAGTACGATGCTGCCGTATGCTGTCGGACTCGATTCGGTCGGACTCCCATAGAAGTCAATGGGAATCGGTCGTACGACGCTTACATGGGTTCCCATTGACTGAATGGGTACGTTGCGCACAAGTGTGCCCCCTACAGTGGGTACATGTTGGTGCCATCGGCACCGTACATACCTGTGTTGGGGAGACCCATGGGTCTCCCCCTGTGCCCGAGTCGTAAGGCTGCGGGTGACGGGTGGTCCGACGCGGACCGCCGAAGTCCGCCTCCGGGAGCTTTTGTGAGCCGGACGCTCTGACTCGATCCGGGTGTCCGATTTGAGCATCGTACTAGCTTGGTCGTGAAACGTCTCCATTGCGCAGCATGGTTTGCTTGTGACCGAGTCGTACGGAGCGGTTCGGAGCTGGAAGCGATTCGGACGGAGATTTTGCACTTGTTCGCATCGTACTTGGACGTCCAGACCTGTGTTCGACTCGGTCGGAAAATAAGCCTCCGAATCCGATCCGCTACTGCCGAACCCGATTCGGTGCCCTTCCGACCGAGATCGGAATCGGCCCCTAATTATTTAATTGAAATTGCAATATATAAATTGTGTAATTATTTTTAGGTGCGGGTTGTGGGGTTTATGGGGTAATGGGTGGGTAGTAATTTATTTTTCAATAATGAATTAGTACTTACCTGTTAATCATATTTTATTAACTGGAAATTAAATACAGGAATTGTGTAATTGATTTTAGGTGCGGGTTGTGGGGTTTATAGGGGTAAAGGGTGGGAAGGTAATTATTTTCATTCTGGAAGTACATTTTATTTTTAATTTAGATTTGGGATGTGTTTGGTGTTATAGGGTAGAATGTAATAAAATAAATGTATGTAATAATGTTTTTGTTTATAAATAATTTCTAGCTAAAAATACTTGTTTATTGAAAATTATTTCTATATTTTATTTAATATAGTATTTGAAGGTATTCACGATATGTATTTAACATTATAATATGTTTTTATTTTTTTAATTTATAATATTAAATATATTTGTATTTTTTTTTTTACATATTTAATTTTGTTAACTTATTTTATTTTTCAAATATTTGTTGTTGTTGATATTTTGTTTGTTTTTAATTTTGAATTGACTGTAGTGGGAATAGTCATTTTTATCCCTCAGCAATCCAACACTTTCCTTACTGTTACACTCACTGGAGTGGGAGTAGTAATTTTTACCCCTCTGCTATCCAACATTTTCCCTACTGTTGCACTCATTGGAGTGGGAATAGTAAGTTTTGCCTTGCCGCTATCCAACACTATCCCTACTGTTTCACTCACTGGAGTGGGAATAGTAATTTCTACCTCTCTGCTATTCAGCACTTTCCCTACTGTTGCACTGACTGGAGTGGTAATAGTAATTTTTACCCCTTCACTATTAACTTTTTAAGTTAAGATTATTTGTTGTTTTTGTTAAAATGTATATAATACTTTTTTTTTTTAATTACGTTTATTATTTAATATTTTTTTTTTTTTTTTTTATATAAATAAAAAACGATATTTTTATTTCTATATTTATGTCATTGATATTTTTTTCCAATATTTTTGGACTTACCTTTATAAATATAGGATGTCGATATTTTTAAAATCTATATTTATGACTCGATATTGTGGTATCGGGATGTTTTGGGTGTCGATGTTTTGTCAGTGAACCATCAGGCAAGAGCAGTTCTATAAAATTTGACTCATTTCCAATTGTACTTTTTATATTGATGTTTTTGTTATTTTCATTAGTAAAGCACTCATGCAGACTTAATTTGCAATTGCAATGAAACTGAATTGTTCCCCTACCCTGGAATTCTCTTAGAAGTTCGGTTTTGTGCTTGGAGTTTTCACGAGATGAGCTTTTGGACGTTAGAAACTCGCGCGGTGCAGCCGCCCCGGGAATTGTAGAGTTGTCCCTGGCAGAACCGTCATCGCGATGCAGTGCTTTAAATGGGCCCGGTACTGTCCGGTACGGAGTACCAGCACTTTGTTTAATGTGGGAGGGTACCGGCACTTCTCAAGAGAAATGCTATACTTTTAATTGGAGAGTACCGGCACTTCTCAGAAACAAGCAGATACTCTGCTACAGAGTAGCTGCACTTCTATTTTTCCATTTCAAGCACTGGATAAGAGGGCACAGTCTGCATCTTTCTAGGACTAAGGACAGGGGCAGCTACACTATTTTGCCTCGTTTACATGAGTGCACCGACCTTGTGGAGGTACAGCTTCAGGCGCGTTGAATCATTTTGGTTACATACTGGGCACTAGCGGTCGGCCGTTATTCTAGCTTGGCGCAGCAGAGCGCAACGTCGTAAACTCCCCCCACCCCCGCAAACATAAATGCCAATTTAGATACCAGTCGCCGACATAGCAAGCTGGCTGTTTTATTGCTTCATGTCATCTAAAGCGCTTGCCATCTCCTCCCTCTACAGAACCTCAGCTCTACACAAACCCATCTGGACAGAGCTTTTTCCAATGTTTTTATTCAGAAACCCAGCAAAGGGTTTTCAATGTGCCACTGGCACCAGGGGTGGGTAGTGGGCGCGAGGCAGTGGGTGCTTTGTTTTCTGCACCAAAACCGTTTCTTCAGATACTGTTCCTGGTGGGGGTGGGAGCCTGTGAAACAGTGAAAGGTAATAATAAAAGGAAACGCGAGTCAAGGGTGCAGCGAGCAGACAAGCATTTAAAGAGTAGAAACATCGCCGTGATCGTTTTATGGAGCAGACAAACCGCCTTGGCCATTTCGTCGAACACACAAAATACCACAGTGATTTCTTCGACCATATCAAAGGGCACGGTCATTTCCGTGAGCATCAGGCAAAACACCGTGTTAATGATTTCACAAGCAGGCTTTTGCACATTTCATCTTTCCTAAACTTAACTGGACGATGTTTAGCAAAAGTGCTGAGATCCTGGTGAATTCCACCGTGCTGACCCAGAATAACAAGCATTGGCATAGCCAATAGGTCTCGCCTTTGGGACCTTGTAAGTGTTTAGTCATGCAACAGTTGATGTTGTTGCACCAAAGATATTGTGCTGGATAACTAAACACTTAAGGTCCCAAAGGCGAGACTTATTGGCTATGCCTAACCCTGTACTATAGCAGCTAGAGGTGTGGTGGGTGTTGACATGAGCCACTTGGCTGATAAGGCACTAAAATGTTGACTCTTTTGAGAGCTTTGTCTGTCTTCAGGTTTGCAGAACAGAAAGAGCTGAGGCGTTTAGGCCTACGGCTGACAACTGAGCCAAGTGCGTGAAGGAGACAGAGGACTGAATGAATAAAAAGTGGAAAACCAGAAAAGTAGAGGCATCAGACAGATAGAGGTACATAGAAAGATAATAAAGTAAAAAATCAAAGAGGAAAGAAAAGAAATAGATTGCTAAATATAAATGGTGAAATGAGGAAGGGAAACAATGAAGGAACGAGGAAGGATACAAGTATGAATGGAAGGATAAAACAAAGAAATGTGAAGGTAAGAGTGGAAGGAAGTGTGAAACAAATGAAGGGTGCAAAGAAGGAAGTGTGGAAGGAAGAATTAAAATAGGAACAGAAGGAAAGGGGGTTGGAGGAAAAGAGGAAAACAAAGAAGGGTGAAAGAAGGTTTGGAAGGATGAAACGACGAGTGAAAGGATGGATGAATGAAAAGAGGACTGGAAGACTGCTGGAACAAAAGGATGAATGGAAGGGTGGAAAGATGGAAGAGTGCATGGAAGGGAGTTGGGTGGCTGGATGAGTTGAGAATGGTAGAAAGAAAGGATGGGTGAATGAATGAACAGTGAAAGGATGACTGGGAGGATCGATAGAGGACAGGAAGGAGGGAAGGGTGAAAGGATGAATGAGTGAATAGATGGATATTAGGTGAAAGGATAATAGAAGAGAAAGTGATTGATAGAAAAATGTGTGGGTGGATGGAAAGGTGAAATAGTGGATAAATGGGTTGTGGATTGATGAAAAGGTATTGGCTTTGTCATTGTCTTTTACCCATGTTGTACAGCAGCACGGCTGCCGTGTAGCATGACTGAAAGAAAAAACAAAAGTGGTATAATGCGGGCAGTGCTGGCTATGTAATCACTTTTGTCAAAGCACTACAAAAGCAGCACTGAGCTATTTTTGAAATAATTTTCAGCCATGCAACATGTCTAATAGTTATGGGAAAAGTGCTAGGACGGCGGGCACGGTTTATTATGTTATTAGAGCAAAGGTTTGAAACACGTGTACATGTATATTGGTTTTCCATATCGTGACAGTGAAATGTGCCTGCTTTGCTTTGCCTGCTGGTGCACACGGTCTCTACACATGCACTCAGTGGACAGAAGAGAATGTGTATATATATATGAGCACTTGCCATGCTTTGCAATATGAGCTACTCATAGAACCCGGGGGTCAGCTGATGAGTAGTAAAGTCCCTGCGCTGGCCTCTGCTTTCTGTTTGGAATTATTAGCACGGGCCTCATTTAATGGACGTCTGGGCTCTGTTTTTCTAAGCGCCATCCATAAATCATCATCTATTTCCTTTCAGACCAACCCCCTCCACAAACAGTCACCCTTGAATGCGGATCATTTCACCTAGCAGTATAGTGCACCACTATTGATACGTTGAATACAAGCCATGTTTTCTAAGGCTCCTCAGCTGGGCTACAATCTGGAGTGTCTTGTGCTTGACATACTGCAAACATACCTTATAGCATTAATGAGCTCTGTGCTCGAGCCCAGCCTGGTGCAGCCATGCGTTTGTTGTGGCTCCATTCATTCCAACTAACACGTTATAGCACTTTTTTCGTAGCGCTCGAGTGCACCTCAGCGCTATTTCATCATAACTTTCAGCCATGCAACACAGCTAAAAGTTATGGGAAAATCGCTATGACGGCAGGGTTGCGAAGTTAAGAATAACAAGCTAACGAAGAGGGAGGGGGAGATGGGAGTGGGGAGAAGGGAGTGGGGTAGTGAGAGCAGACAGCAAGGGGGTGGAGGAGGCTTAATGAGCCATGACAGAAAGGCAGATGGCGGCTGTGGGCGTGCACGCTCACGTGCACTCAAGCTTTAGGCCACCAAAAGCCTCTGGTGGCACTTTTAAAAGCCACTTACTAAATGTCTCGAAGAGACAGCATGCGCTGTCTCAGGTGAGACCTAAAAACAGGTCAACCTGCTGCGGAGCCAGCCTGTTAACTGGAGACAGACCTGTTGTCCTCCTCTACCCCAGGTTAACGCTCTCATGGCATGGGGGTTTTTGGAGGGACATGCCAGTACCCCACCAATATTCACACAGGAGTGCAGAGGCATGCACACAGCCGATGCACCTACTTCCAAACACGGGCCTCTTTGGGCTAAGGATGCGGGCATCAGTGGAGTGTGGCTGTGTGCATCCTTCACATTCCAATGCAACACGTCATTGAAAAGGGAAGATGTGCGATTAGGGCTCACTGTAGCTGGACAGCATGGACCAAAGTGAAACCATTCAGCTGCCATAGATTATTTGTGTTTATATGACAAACGAGCTGGGGAGGAGAACTGAAAGCCGCGATGGCCGCCGAAGCCCTGAATTGCTTAGCAAACAAAGAAAAAGTGGTTTGGAAAATACATTAGATAATTAAAACTGGTGGAGTAAGATTGCACTTGGTCACTGCTCTTGGGGAGGGATATGCACTTCCAGCAGCATAACAAATGCATGCCATAAACAAATAGAAGGATAGCTACAATGACACCGGCAAAAATCAAGTCTATGGGTAAAATGTAAGCCCACAGACTGAACACAGCATGTTTTGAAGAAACAGCGCATGCACTGCCTAAGCTCGACCTAAAAAGAATCTTTAAATCTAATGTCTCTTCTCTTACTTCACTTCACCTCCTCTATTGCACCTTCTCTGATTACTTCCCTCTCAACCTTTGTCAGCATCTCTGTGCATTTAAACCCTCTCTCTATATCAACTGTCAATACCGCACCTCTATCTCTCTCTCACCGTCTCAATACATCTCTATCTCCCGCACCACTCTGTACCACTCTCGCACCCACTCACCTCTCTTCCTACCACTGTCTGGGCATCTACATCTCTCTCTCAAGCTCACCTCTATCTCCTCACCTCATTGCACTGTTTCCTCTCGTCTCCGTGTATCTCTGCTCCTTCAACTTAACCTTTCTTTTAACCACATCTGTCTCTGCACTCCACCTTCATTTCTTTCTGAGCCTTCTCTTTACCTCATTTATTTCCTTCTCTACCTCACACACAACTCTTACTACCTCCTCTCTCATAACCTGCTCTCACTACCTTACCTCTACGCTTATCTCTCTCTCATCACTCTCTGCCCCTGCTTCTCTACTTTAACACACACTTTCAACCTCACATCTCTCTACCACTTCCTCCTTGGGCATCTCTCTAGTTTGTCTCTTTCTCTTCCTACTTCACCAGTCATGCCATCTCTCTGTACCTATCAACCTTGCCTTTCTTCCTCTACTGCTTGGCTATCTCTGTACACCTCACCTACCTGCCCTCTCACTCTGGTACATTTCTATTTGCCTCATGAGTCATTACTCTTTGCCTGTCGTGTTTTCTGTACTTTTTTTCATTACCCCCTTTCTCTACCACACCCCCCTCTATCCCGCGTCTTTTTACCTCACCCATCATTGTAGCCCAACCCTCTCTCTACCTTTCCTTTCCCCACCTCCAGCTTTTTCTAACTCACTCTAAAACCTAACACATCACTCGAATTCTTTTTATCTGCTTACTCCTTTCTCTTTCCACCTCTTGGTAAATTTTTGTCCTACTACCCCCTCTTTCTCTTCTTGCCTATCTCTCTACTGCATCTCTACCTGTACCTTCTTTTAACTTCTACTTCACCTGTCATTACAACATCCTGGTCCTTCTCCTTTCTCCAGCCCCCTCCCATTTCTCCTAATGAGCAGGGTCTGAGAAGTGCACACACAGAAAATGAAGAGGGGGACAAGGCAGACAAAGAGAATGAGAAAATTATTAGGCCTCACCCAAAGGAATGGTGAACGTCGTAGGAGAAATGCTCTAGACTAGAACGTGGCCTTCACATATCACCTGTGATAGAGATTAATTTAAGCATTGCTTACATCACTTTGGGGTATACTATCAAGCATGGCGTTAAAATTATCGCTGCTTTGGCGGCAGAAAACCGCCGCTAAAGCGGCGATAATGGGCTTGATAATATGCCGCAGAGAATTCCAAAAGAAGCCCATGTTGACACCAGAACATGGACTTCTATGGGAATTCTCAAGGGCATATTATCAAGCCCATTATCGCTGCTTTAGCGGCAGTTTTCTGCCGCTAAAGCGGCGATAATTTTAACGCCGTTTCTTGATAATATGCCCCTCAGTTTTTTGTTGATTTTCACTATTGCAGTGAAGCGGGATTCAGCAATCACTGCTGTGTTTGAAGAGCTCTATTATACATTAGTCTACTAAATAATGACCATGGCATCCTCACCGAGCCTTTCCTACAATCGAAAGAAGAAGCTGGCTAAACGCAGAATTCCACGTAGAATATTGTTGTTCCAAGACACACAATCTAGTACCCTGTCCTAACAAATGCCTTCATCAATGCTTGTTCAGACTTTCTCTTGGTACTATTTGGCTGGTGGACTCCTTCTGACAACTTGAGATTTCAATTGTTTTTGCTTGCCCATGAAAGTTTAATGAATAATACAATATTGCTTGGCATCGCAAGTGCTTGAATTATTTGAAAACGTTTTTCTGAACAGGGTGCTCTAAATTATGTTTTTTTCGGAGCCCCAAACATCTTTAAGATGGCACATGAGTGCATTGTCATAGCAGTGTTTGGTACTTAGCCCTAGAAAAGGAGAGCTGGTGAATGGGTGCTTAAGGAAGCATTAGCAACATTGTGCATGGTTTTAATACTAGAGAAGCACGGAGCTGTGCAGGCCAGATTTAAGTGTATGTATAATCTCAATGCTAGTATTGTAGGGGTTTCTCCATGTCGTGTTTGGGCACAATGGAAGCGCTGAATGAGAGGTCCTGATCTGTAACAGCAAGGGTGCTGCAGGTCAGGGCACATTGGCAGAGCTCTGTTTCTTACGTGGAATAGCAATGGATGCTGCAGTTTAGCTTCCTGTGTGAAGAAGACCTAACAAACAAGCATTTGCAATGCAATAGGTCTCACATTACTGAAAGTTTGAGCTATTGGCGTTGTTGATAATAATGCAACTCCAATAGCTTAAACTATCAGTAATGCAAAACCTCTTGCATTGCAAATGAACAAATGAGTGGCTAGAAGCTCTCAAAGTTCAAGACACTAGAAAAAGTAATTCCCCGTTAAAGCAGGTGGCAGATAACCTGTAAAGTCAATAGTTTTTTTCAAAGCGGAAAAGTTTCGGATCTACAATGTACATGTGTATGGCCCTATATATATATTATAGGGAGTGTACAACCATGCCAAGGAATTTCTAAGCATGTTCGGTCTATAAAGAAAATGAATAGATTTGCAGGTATTTTCTATGAAAGCTCAGCAACCAATAATGACATCATTCTGATGAAGGGTTTTTTAGATTATAATTCTATTGCCTACTAAATCTGAAGTATTTTTTCTTTTTGCACAGCCATGCCTTCTGATCTGGGCCATTAATTGCTCACTAATGCATACTGCAAAGAACCGGGTCACACAGACAAATACGGCATAAAAGGAACGTTTATCAAATAGATAATGTCAAGAATCAATTGAGGGAATCAAATATTTTCCATACAGCGGTTAATCTAGATGTTTTTAGAAAAGGGGCACCAGCATTTAATTGACTACACCTGCTTGTGACAGTCTGCCACAAGGTGGCACTGTCTGGCTAATTTTGAGATGGCCACAACAACAGGTAATTAATTCAATATAGATTAAAAAAGAAAATGCATTGCAAGGATGGGAGATTGCCAGTAAATGGCGCTCAGGTGTAGACACGCAATGAGATACAAACACACATTGCTACCAGCTCGTTTTGCAAAACATACAACTCAAAACAAAAGCTGCGCGGGCATGCCAAGTACTCACTGTATGGCGCGGAGGCTTCGGGAAGAACCTAGGCACATACAAAAGGCGGACGCTCCATTAAGCAATAACCCCGCGAAGCAGAACAAGTTACGTGTGGGTGATCCCATGAAAGAGTTGAACAAGCAGGAAGTGGGATAAGGGAGGGGGTGGCAAATGGTGTGCACTTTCGCGGCCAGTTTGATGTTCTCAGTGGCCGCGCGGCTCACTGAGAACATCAAAGCGGTCGCGAAATGATCACGCAGGCTGCCAAATGGTGCGCGCGCCCGGCGCACATGCACTTTAGTTGGCGGCCTGAAAGCACTAGTTTGCACTTCCAAATCCCCCGTTTACAAAAGCTCTTGCGAGAGCAGCGCTAAAGCGCTGGCTCAGGCGAGACCTAAAAAGAGGGGAGCCCAGGCATAATGGAACTTGTCTATCAAAAAGACATGCATGCAGAGGTTTAAAGCACCTGCTAAAAGGATATTTCAGGGAATAGATGAAATATCCGAATGGTCAACAGCAGGCAGGCAGTTAGCAACCTCTGATGTACTCTGTAAATTTTCTATTCATGGAGAGGCGTCTCATGCTTTCAAGCACTGGCCCTTGTTTTATTTCAAGACAGAAAACTGCAGATGAGAGGCCATTGTGGATCAAAGATAAGCAAGTATGGGGAAGAGGGAAAGAAAAATGCAGAGCGTGGAAGAGGGTTGATGTTCAGTATCAAGAAGCGGTGATTAAAGATGAAGAATGAAATAATACCATCAAACAAGTAGAAACCACCAGCCCACTACGTTTCTGGGCTCCAAAAAGCATGTGGCAGCCCTGGTTGTACGCGGACGTAGAAAGTGACTACTACAAATCTACACTAATGGTGCCCTTTGCTGGACCTACGATAGGTAGTTTCACTTGCTGATTTAATGGGTTTGGACCCTTAAAAGATGGACATCGACTCACCAAAATGCCAGGATTGGTGAAAGTTTCACATGCAGCAGTGCCATGTAAGGTATCATCAGAGGCCATACTTCATGATTTATGCACGGTATTGTACGGTGCCACAAGTCAAAAAAGGAAGAAAGAGAATATGACCAAATACATCACCTTGTACAAAACAATGTTTCTTATCGTATGTATTAAAGTGCAGCATACATGTGCATTAAAGCAAGTGAAATGAGTGCTCAGTTTAGTGTAAACACGCAGTGCTCAATGGATCATGCAAATAGCTCGAAAAGGAGGGAGAGTGATCACAATAAAATCGGAAGTACGGGGAAAGAACACAGTAAAGTGCAGATTCGGTAGTATCGAAGAAATCGAAGCCCCAGATTAAACAAACACATTTCTGTACACCGAGGTTATTAAATGAAAGGTCCGTCTCACCCAGCTGGTTGTAAACTACGTTTCAACCCATATAATAATAATGAAGGGTCATCATCAGGACGACGGCGCAATTAGTCCGAGCAGAATCAATCAGCGATGCTGCATCAGAGGGAGAACACTATTAGACCCAAGAATTCCATCAAGCAATCAATAAATTAATCCATTAAAGACGTCATATAATTAAGAGGTCATATCCAGGGTACCTGAAAATCACTGCACAAGTATGTATAAGTCTTGTAGGGAAACAAATGAATCTATGAAAAGTAGAGAGACATCCATTCAAAAAGTGTGGGTGGAGAAATCCAATTCACTAGTAATTAAGTCAGAGTTTCAATCAACGTCCTTGGCTGCCAAGTGTGTACCGAAGATGGTTACACACACACGGGATAAATAACAGAAACCAAAATAACAGCCTGCTGTATTCCTATTTGGACTTGTGGTGCAGCGCAATACATTTATTATGGTATTGCATAAATCATCAAGTATGATCTCTAATGATATCTGATAGGACACTGTTGCATGTGAATGTTTCATACCCAGTTCTTTTGGGTCAATGAGTGGCACCTGTGGTTGGTATTGAGGAGCAGTGAAAGTGGCATCACTCACCTTTTGACTCAGTGTGACATCCCTGACTTGGATCCTTATCCCACCATAAGTCCTCCAAAGCCTCCTATTTAAGAAGTCAACAGATTGGCAAGAAGTAGAAACTCTTGAAAATAATCAGAACTCCTAGACCTTCACTTACTTTTTTCCTACCTTTGCCTTCGTGATCTGTAAGACTTGGATATCAAGGGCACTAGCAGAGGTACAAAAGGCAAGCCAGAGGTAGCTGATGCTGCCCCCGGCAAGTCTCAATTGTTGCCCATGCCCAGACACCTGAAGGAATCTTATCAATCCATTTAAGATGATCAGCTAAATGGCACTGATCAGTAATGCAACCTAAACAAAGACTTGCCATCTCTCAAGGTGCCACAGTGTGGCCCTGTAAGAAAGTGTGTTACTGGTTGACTGGTGTGTGAACCCTGCTCAAGCAGCAGCTACAATCCTTGTTAGCGTGAGGCACAAGCAAACCATGCATTAACTTGTGCTCAAACCCCTGGCAGCTTGGCACAGATCATTAAGGCTTAGTTCAGAAGCAATTTGTAAAGTATTTGTGCAACACTTCAAACAGCAATAATAAGGAAACACCACACAAAGAGTATCCCACACCAGATTAGCAAAATAGAGTGGTTTTTAAGAAGTAAAACAAGACCAAAATAACAAAAATCCAATCAGTAGAACCGGTGGTATGCAATTTTAAAGACTTCAGTGAAAATATCGCAAAAAAGCACAAAGCACCAACTATGGCTACCTGGCTGCGCCAGACCAATTCAGGATGACCATGATGGAGCACGGGCTGGATCAGGGGCGGCTCATAAGTTTTGGAGGGAGGGGAGCAGATGGGACACACACACATGCAAACATAACACTCACAACCATGCATTCACACACGCGCGCACAAACACATTCATTAACAACACTCTTTCCCAAACATTCATACATACAAGTACGCAGGCACCAAACAATAATTTAAAACCAACACACACACTTACATGCAGCCAGCTCTGCACTTCTTCTGCAGTTCTAGAAGGCTTGGGACTGCTGCCTTCCCTCATTGGCTGACCTAAGCCTTAGGTCAGCCAATGAGGGAAGGCAGCAGTCCCAACGTCATCACAAAGTGGGATGGGGTCAGTGAGACTACTGACCTCACCCCACTATGTGATGAAGCGTCACTGATTGACACTCGACCCTATGCGCTTCAGGTCTTAATTACTATTCCAATGGATGGTTACAGTTCCTACATAAAGAAAAATAGTAATAGCCAAAGGATAAGCTATAGAAAGTAGGGGACGTCTCCAAGGGCAAAGTGAGTGTGCAGAGTGAGGAGAGGATACTCCTTGTGGTACTTGGTGCCCTCACACACCCTTGCGGATGTTTAGCATCATCATTGGGCACAGTTGCTCCTCGTGGGGGTGGCGCTGCAGTCCCTCACGGGCCCTTGGTTAGGGGCTCTCTGGCGGAGTTCTTTTAGGAGTTGCCGCATTTGTGAGTGTGGGTGTGTGGGTAGCAGTGTGCTAGTGAGTGCAGATTATAAAATTGAGACAGGGTCCAAAAATAGTTTAATTGGGAGGTCCCTGGTTCAAATTAAAACATGGACGGGGATGGAGATGCACGATAGTGCTAATATGAGAGGGGAAACAGAACCAAATAAAGTCCCACTTCTCTCAACCCGTGTAGTGTATTAACAAAAGTGCTCTAAAGAAAGTCAGGTCAACATGTTTCGCGCTATCTGATGGTCCCTATTGGATCCAGGAGCGCTTCGTCAGGACCAAAAAAAAGAATATTAGAAGAAATGGGTTCGGGAAAAGACAGCCCGTAATCCCATTCGTTACCTAGGTCTGGTATGCTTGACAATTCGTGTCCAGAATCCGTTATTATACGTAAATCCTGTATCATAGCCCTCTCCAACTTGGTGATGGGCTCCGTCAGCATGAGCCGCGTTGTAAGGTAAACTCGTAGCCTTACGTTGCGGGGTGACCTACCCGAGCGTTGCTCTGCCGGTAACCTTCAGGGCTTAAAACTGAAGCACCCAGGTACGAAGCAATCAGGGACACTACCCCTCGTCACTGAGGGGAGGGCCTCAGGAACCTTGGCTGAGCCGAGAACGTAACGCCCAAAGGAGCTGTGATTTTCTCAGCCCAGCAAAGTTCAGTTCAGGCAGGCAGGAGCCAGCACTAAATGCGCATGTCTGGCTCCTGGCTGCCTGAACTGAAAGTGAACAGGGTCTGTCAGGCTGACCTTTATTTAGCCTGACACACACTGTTCATACAGGGCAAAAGGTGGAGGGCATGGCCCCTCCGCCCAAATGGACCGGCCGCGCCTGGGATGGATACAGGAGCCTAGTTAAGCCTGCTGGACAAAGCACCTTAAATCCTGGTTTCCAGAATGTTGCAAGGGTTCGCATCGACAATGTGTAGTGCAAGGCAATGTGTTGGTTCTGAGATATGACAAGGCTGTGATGCGAGGTCCTGCATCGTCTTAAGGATCCAGTCGATGAGGGCTTGCGATGCAAACTCCTGCATCAAGTATGTGCTGCGCAGTCGTGGTGATGCATCTGATATGAGGAACTGCAAGTCTGCGATGTGGAGCTCAGCATCATCATCAAGGCTGCTGTTAATGAGGAAGCATTGTGCCTGCGTCGAGGAAGCATAGTGCAGTGGCACTTCCGAGGATTGGCAGCTGCAAGGGCAATGCAGTCCTTTGCAGCAGGTTTGATCCACACAACAGCAGCAGTATGTCAGTTCTGCTTGCGGTCTCGCCATGCAGCAGAGAAAATGCTTTGGGTCCGCTGGGTCCAGAGAGGTTGGCAGAGCACCTTAAGCTCAATTCCAAGGGTCAAGACTGTGGTGGCACCACTTGCCAGGGTGGCCGAGTCAAGGTGCTGGGGATGAGGTTGTTGTTGGAGTCTTCTTTCCTTGAGGCTCAAGTCAGGAGGCCAGGCTACTAGCTCTTGAAGTCACTCTGGTGGTCCTGGGTCAAAAGGCGCAGGTATAGTCCTTCTCACCCAGGGAGATGGCAGCAGACAGCAGGTCAGAACAGCAGGGCAGCAGTCCTTCAGAGCAGAAGTCCAGCAGAGTGGCTGTCCTTTCAGCAGCACAGCAGTACTTCTTCCTGGCAGAGTATCTGCAGTTTCAGATGTGTACTGAAGAGTTGGTGACTGAGGTTCAATATTTATACCCAGTTCTGCCTTTGAAATGAGGTAAGCTCCTAGATGTGTCCTTGGATGTGCATAAATGCCTTGCCTCCTTGCCCTGGCTCCAGACTAACTACAGGGGGTATTCAGCCCTTTGTGTGGAGCCAGGACACAGCCTATTCAAGTGTAAGTAGGGCTATTCCCAGCTCCTCTCTCTCATCCTGCCGATGATGGCCCATCCAGGCACACCTAAGCTCTCTATTGTGTGTGGCTGTTTAGGAGGAATACAAAAAGACAAACTGTCAACTAGACCCACTCATGTGACCTAGAGACAGGTTGTGGGCATCAAATGGCTGAGGTAGGAATATGCCAACTTTTTAAAAGTGGCATTTTCAAAACTATATTTTAAAATCCAACTTTACCATAAGTTAGAATTTTTCATTACAATTCCAAATGCACCAAACATGAATGAGTTTGGAGGTTAAAGCTTATGTAAATGTAATAAGGTAATGTTATCCTATGGGAGATGTAGACCTTGAAGTAATTAAAAAAAGGTTTTGTAAGGCAAAAGGTTTATTATGTCAGGTCAAAATGGCAGTTTCAAACTACATACAGGCTGCAATGGTAGGCCTGAGATATTTTTAACCCCTTCGCTGCTAGGCCTTTCCCCCCTGTGCGAAGCCTTTTTTGGGCTATCTGGGGTAGTTCGCGATTAGGCCCCTGTAACTATTTGACCACATAAGGTATCCAAGCCAAATTTGCGTACTTTTCTTCCAACAACATGGGGATTCTAAAGGTACCCAGGGTTTGTGTATTCCCCTGTAGTGGAACCAGAAATTAGCCAAAATACAGCAAAAGTTTTATTTTTTGGGGCAAAATTGGAAAAAAGGGCTACAGATGAAAGCGTCAGATTTGTTCCATGCAAATGGTATCGAAAAAGGGGTTGTGGTGCTGAAATCACCATCTTCCCAGCTTTCAGGGACAAGCAGACCTTTGTCAGAAAATCAAATATTTTTACACAGTATTGGCATTTTTCTGGGACATAGCCTATTTTTGCTATTTTTTGTGCTTTTAACCTCCTTCCAGTTAATGGTAGAAATGGGTATAATTTCCCGGGGGCGGCAGCCATCTAGAGAAACCTACCAAACCCACACATTACTAAAAACTAGAGACCCAGGGGAGTCCAAGGAGGTTTAGCTTGCATGGGTCCTCCAACGTTTTCCTACCCAGAATCCCCTGCAAACCTCAAATTTTGATGAAAAAAATCACTTTTTTCTCAAATTTCTGTGTAGGAAAGTTCTAGAATCTATGTGGATACACAAATTTCCTACCACCCAGCATTCCCCCAGGTCTCCCAATCAAAATGGTACCTCTGGGTGGGTCATGTACCCGCGACAGGCAAGGGCCCAAAACGTATTGAGGAGACATCAAAATGACCTATCACAAAACAACCTGGTTTTGCAAGGGGGGTCACCTGTGTTTTTGGCCCCGGGCCGGGTGGCCATCTTGGGTAACTACAAAACCCACACGTTTCTGTAAACTAGACACCCGGGGGAGTATAGGGAGGGATGGCTTGCATGGATCCCCCAACGTTTTCCTACCCAGAATGCCCTGCAAACGTCAAATTTAGATGAAAAAAATCGCTTTTTTCTCAAATTTCTGGGTGGGAAAGTTATGGAATCTACGTGGATCTACAAATGTCCTACCACCCAGTGTTCCCCCAGGTCTCCCAATAAAAATGGTACCTCACTCGCGTGGGTGGGTCATGATCCCGCGACAGGCAAGGGCCCAAAACGTATTGAGGAGACATCAAAATGACCTATCACAAAAAAACCTGGTTTTGCAAAGGGGGTCACCTGTGTTTTTGGCCATGGGCCGGGTGGCCATCTTGGGTAACTACAAAACCCACACATTTCTGTAAACTAGACACCCGGGGGAGTACAGGGAGGGATGGCTTGCATGGATCCCCCAACGTTTTCCTACCCAGAATGCCCTGCAAACCTCAAATTTAGCTGAAAAAACCCCCACTTTTTTCTCAAATTTCTGGGTGGGAAAGTTATGGAATCTACCTCGATCTACAAATTTCATACCACCCAGTGTTCCCTTAGGTCTCCCAATAAAAATGATACCATACTCGCGTGGGTGGGTCAAGTACCCGTGACAAGCAAGGGCCCAAAACGTATTGAAGATACATCAAAATGACCTATCACAAAACAACCTCGTTTTGCAAGGGGGTTCACCTGGGTTTTTGGCCACGGGCTCGGCGGCCATCTTGGAAAACTACCAAACCCACACATTTCTGAAAACTAGACATCCGGGGGAGTATAGCAAGGTATGGCTTGCGTGGATCCTCCAATGTTTTCCTATTCAGAATGCCATGTAAACCTCAAATGTAGCTGAAAAAATTACTTTTTTCTCAAATTTCTGTGTGGGAAAAGTCTGGAATTTACATGGATCCACAAATTTCCTACCACCCAGCGTTCCCCCACGTCCACCGATAAAAATTATACCTCACATGCGTGGGTGGGTCAAGTACCTGCAACAGGCAATGGACTAAAACGTATTGAGGAGACATCAAAATTACCTATCACAAATCAACCTGGATTTGCAAAGGGCGTCAACTGGGATTTTGGCCCCGGGCTCGGAGGCTATCTTGGAAAACTACCAAACCCACACATTCCTGAAAACTAGCCACCCGGGAGAGTCCAACAATGTATGGCTTAAGAGGATCACCTAACGTTTTCCTACCCAGAATGCCCTGCAAACCTCAAGTTTAGCTGAAAAAAACAAATTTTCCACATATTTTTGGGTGGTATCACTGTGCCGGCCCAAATGTACTACCCCACAGCGTTCCCCTCAGTCTCCCGAGTAAAATGACACCTCACTTATGTGGGTGAGTCAAGGGCCTGTGACTGGGAAGAGCCCAAAACATAGGGAATAAGGGAATAGCACATAGAATTCTAAGCACTCTATGTTTTTTAAAAATACGTTTTTAGCCAATTCTACATTGGAAACCCACACAAGTTAGGTATCCTTTTACTCGGGACACTAAGGAGAACACTGTGGGGTAGGACAATTGTGCCGGCACAGTGATTCCACACAAAAATATGTGGAAAATTTGTTTTTTTCAGCTAAATTTGAGGTTTGCAGGGGATTCTGGGAATGGAAACGTTAGGGGATCCACGCTTCATAAATGTGTGGGTTTGGTAGGTTTCCCTTGATGGCGGCAAGCATGGGGCCAAAAAGCCAGCTCACCCCAAAACCAGGACCTGGGGGAATGCTGTGTGGAAGGAGATTTGTGGATCCACGCAGATTCCAGAACTTTCCCACACCAAAATTTGAGAAAAATGTGATTTTTTCAGCTAAATTTGAGGTTTGCAGGGGATTCTGGGTAGGGAAATTTTGGGGGACCTTGCTGGGTGTCTAGTTTTCAGAAATGTGTGGGTTTGCTAGGTTTCCTTAGATGGCCGCCGAGCCCGGGGCCAAAAACTCATGGGGCCCCCCTTGCAAAACCAGGTTGTTTTGTGATAGGTAATTTTGATGTCGGCTCAATAGGTTATGGGCCCTTGCCTGTCGTGGGTACTTGACCCACCCACACAAGAAAGGTACCATTTTTCTTGGAAGACTTTGGGGAATGCCGGGTGGGTGGAATTTTGTGGATTGATACACAAACTCATACATTCCAGAACTTTCCACCACAGAAATGTAAGGAAAATGTGTTTTGTTTGACAAATTTTGAGGTTTGCAAGGGATTTTGGGTAACAGAACCTTGTGAGAGCCAGACAAGTCACCCCATCCTGTTTTCCCCTTGGTGTCTAGTTTTCAAAAATGTATGAGTTTGCTAGTTTTCCCTAGGTGCCGGCAGAGCTAGGATTCAAAATCTACAGCTAGGCACTTTGCAAAATAGTGTCAGGTTTTGCTGTAAAATGTGGTGTGTCCATGTTGCGTTTTGGGCCATTTCCTGTTGCGGGCACTAGGCCTACCCACACAAGTGAGGTACCATTTTTCTCAGAAGACTTTGGGGAACACAGAGTGGGTGGTATTTTGTGGATCCACACAGATTCCAGAACTTTCCAACACAGAAATGTGAGGAAAATATGGGTTTTTTGACAAATCTTGAGGTTTGCAAGGGATTCTGGGTAACAGAACCTGGCAAGAGCCAGTCAAGTCACCCCATCCTGGATTCCCCTGGGTGTCTAGTTTTCAAAAATGAATTGGTTTGCTAGGTTTCTCTAGGTGCCGGCAGAGCTAGGGTTCAAAATCTACAGCTAGGTACGTTGAAAAAAAAGGGTCCGTTGTCACAGTGAAAATGTGGTGTGCCCACATTACGTTTTGGGCCATTTCCTGTAGCGGGCACTAGGCCTACCCACACAAGTGAGGTACCATTTTTCTCAGAAGACTTGGGGGAATGCGGGGTGTAGGTGAGTAGCATTTGCTTCACATGTTTACCCCACCTTTTGCTGGTGTTTCACTGTTTTTCGACTTTAGTCTGGCTGGGACCCTGCTAGTCAGGGCCCCAGCCTAGCTGCTTCCTCTTTAAAATGATTCCATGTACTTTAGGTACATTACAGATTGGATCTGAGGTGCCCTTATAAGTCCCTAGTATATGGTATACTATGTACCCAGGGCATAGGTACCCCAGAGGCCTACCAGGGGCTGAAGCATGTATTGTGCCACCCCTGGAAAGCCACCCAAAATGACACCACAGGTCTGCTACTGCAGCCTGGGTAAGGTGGTGCATTCACCCCTAACTGTGATATAGGTTACCTATATCACTATATATATATATATATATATACACATATAAACCAACAAGTTACTCCTATCGCAGGCCTTATCAATCCTGAAGGTAGAGTGCTTGGTTCTTATGTGAGAGGGTGCCCCTGCATGAGCAGAGCCCCTCTGCAGCATTCAGAGACCCTTCTCTGATGCTGTTTGTAGTGCAGCCTGACCATATACACTTAAGTGCATTATAACCAAACGGTAAATGCTAACTTTGGATTGGCTGCACGGAAACATGTCGTGTTTGGTGTCAAACACCTTGGAATCATACCCCCACACCAGTAACTGGTGTGGGAGTATGATCCCACCCTTCTAGAGGGAGAGACATGACAGCACTGGTATACCCAGAAGTAATTAATAGAGCCCTGGCATCACAAAATGGATGCTACAGCCACAGACACAAGTCTGGCCTCCTACTGTTGACCAAAACTCTGGCATGGGAGGCTTGAACAATAGGTTTCCTGTCACAGGGAGGTGTACCCACCTCCCAGACAAGCTGATGTGTTTTGGGGCTGGGTGGGAGCACTGAAACCAGTGGCGTGAAACTGGACAAAGGAAATGGGTGTAGCCACCTCTCTTTCCAAAGCCTCCCAAAGGTGGGTCCCCAGGGCTAGTCCAACCCCTTCCTTAGGTATAAATAAGGAACCTCTGTAACCAGAACTTTAGATTAGCCTGGATGAAACTCTGAAGCTAAATCCTGGACCTTCAACGCTCTGCTCAAGACCAGAGGACTGATGAAATCTCCCTTGGGGTCAAGGAGTGACTCCCTTGCTTGACAGGCACCAATGAAGCAATTTGCCGGTCTGCATTATCGAAGCTCCTGTCGGACTCCGAAGTATTTGCAGCCCAGGAAGAGGATTATCTGACATCTCAGCGTTGGCAGACTTGTAGCCCCCTCCTCGAGCACTGAATCCACCGAAGATTGTCAGCCTGGTCATTCCCAGTGACCCGTGGGCCGCCATTTTGTGTTTCATCTCGAGGTCCCTTCGCGATCCCTGGTCCGTTGACTGGTGGGTCCCTGAGGGGGTAACTTTGAATTTCCTTGGGTTTCCCTGGTTGCTCCAGACGTGCCCCGACTCCCTACCAAGTGGTGAGTCCCACAGACCTTGTTGGTCTGCACCGAAGCCTCTTTCTCGTTTCTGCGTGGGTTGCTGTTGCCAAGGCTTGATGTGTCTAATCCAGGCACCGATGCTGCAGCACTTGACATCCTTCGTGAGACAGCTTGAAGCCAGCTCTTGGTCATCCTTGACGCCTTCTGGTCCTCGTGGCTGAAGAGTCAAGCTTCACCTCTTTCACCTGCAATCACCCGACATCGGTGGGCATCTGTCCATCGCCTTCCTGGTCACTGTCTAGTGACCCAGACTCTGTCCCCTCTGCTTTCAGGCTCTTCTCATCTTCGATCTAGGCTTGGATCTCTTCGGACACTTCGCATCTTCACGGCAGCAGCACTTCTTCGCCAGCTCCCATTGAAATCGACGACGCGACCCGGCATCAAAAGACACCTATGCCCCCGGCTTCCCTGGGTGAGGTAACATGAGTACTCCAGTGCTTCCGTGGGTGCTATCCCTAGAACTTCCTAAGTCCAAAAGGGTTTGGTCCTGACTCATTTCTAAGCGTCCCTAATCTTTAAAAATCTAACCACGACTTTCCCCATAGAAGCTAATGGGAGCTCGTGGCTGTGTTCACACACTGCACACGGCCCCCTGGGTCCCCTGTGTCACTACCTTGGGTGGTTCCTTAGGGTCCCAGCGATTCTACAGGCTCTAGGCCTTGTGTCAAGATAAGTTGTGGTTCTTATACCACTATTTTAGTATATGGTTTGGCTCACCCCTAGGGACTTATGTGTTTTGACCTCTAGTCTTATAAAGAGACTAGGAGGGTGTGTTTAGTAATAAATACATATATTTCATATATATACCTGGTGTGGATATCTTTCAATTAATGACTCAAGAGATTATAGACTGGTAAAACAAGCTGCTTTACATTCCTTCAAGACTTAGCCTGAAGGCTGCTTTCCACAGCTTCCACTAGGATAGCCTTCAATAAAGGTTGTCTTTAACCTATAACCAATAAGGGGTTGTTTGGACTGATACAGGGTGCCCACTATAACTAGTGGACAGGATATATCAGGCCGACTTCTCACACGGGGTGGGTAGAATTTTGTAGATCCACACAGATCCCAAAACTTTCCATCACAGAAATGTGAGGAAAATGTGTTTTTTTAAAACTAAGTTTGAGGTTTGCAAGGGATTCTGGGTCACAGGCACTACCTCTATGTTTTTGGGTTTGGGTAGCCTGAGAATTGTATTAATGGAATTAATAAATTTCCTATTGCAATGGGCAATGTGATCATTCCACAAACCGTTAGATGCAAAAACCTGGCCCAGATACGGAAAAGTGATGGTGCTAGACAATCTGGTAGAGTTAGATACAATAGAAAGGTTAAAATACTTCTTAGTCCCACATGACATTAAAAATGATTTCTTAAAATTAGTACACAGATCTAATGTTGCCATAAATTCCACAAAACCGTTGACCAAAGCTCTCAGGGCATTAGGGGTACGCCCCATTAGCACAGCATCATCTGCATAAAGCAGCGCAGGGATTTTATTCCCGTCGATGCTAGCGACGTCCTCAGTTAGGGGCAGTAGAGATTTAGATAGGTCATTGATGTATAAAATGAATAGGAGGGGGGCCAAGACACATCCCTGTCTGTAGGGATCGCGCTCACGAGACGGTGGCCACTTGTGAACTACATGTCGTACGCCATTTTTTAGGTAGGTCGCAAATGCTAACTTAAGCGAAACAAACACAAAAGAATAATTAATACAAAGAAATTAAGATTCTAATGTCAATCCCTCACTAATCTCTTTATGTATTAGTATTTTCCGAGCACATAGCGACATTTAAAGCAATATATTTACCTCTACGGTCCTCCACGAGAATGCAAACGTCACAAAAGCAACATAAATCATGCGATTTTCTATTATCTCATGTACTACTATTAATATGCGTACAGATTTTAGTTAATAAAGTTATTTTGCCATGCAAATACCAATTTCCCACATGTAATTGGTATATGCAAATGGTTGACTTAATCTCACACTGCACTCCGTTAGTAAAATTATAATTAATGGTTTAAATAGTTAGTTTTCTCATGCAAAATAGAAGAGGTATACAAAAGTTTGCTCTACCTGCTCCATCAATCCCCCCTTTAGTGATTTTTAACATCACCACACTACCTAAAAATTTATAATTTTTTGTAGATAGAAATGAATTCAGTTCTCTTAATATTTTGTTAGATCACATTACTGTTTCACCTGTCTCTTCTTCTCTTGTCTTTCTATACATATTCTCTTTCCACTCTTCAAATTCTACTTCTCCAAATTCCCTTTCTTTTCTTTCTTTCTCTTTGTTTCTTACAGTTTCTCTTTTTATGTGTTTTCATAGTTTTCTTTTCTTGTTACATAAGCATCCTAATCTTAGAATTAATACTAAAAGTATCACACATTTTAGTGGAAATAAGATCTTACCTATAAAGGTACTACCTAATTTTAGTAGAAAAACCTCCAGTGGAGCAATCTCCTCATACAAATCAGTTATATTCTTTATATATGTCTTTAGATCTTGACTTTCGTCAGGAATGTAAGTACAACAATGTTGAACTTTCAGCATTCCACAGACTCCACCCTCTTTTGCTAAAATTATATCAAGGGCAAGTCGATTTTGCATTACCATAGCACGCATGGCTACCATTTCAGTATTTAACAATAAAAATCCTCCAGCAGTGCTTGTTGACAAGCGATCCACTACTGTTGATAATTTTCTAATTTTATGTGTATTCAGAGATATTCCAACTGCTGGTATCAGTGCTCCGAAAATGTCTCCTACAATTTCTGACCAAGATTCTCTTCTTCTACGTTTTAGTTGTCTACCTATCTCATGTGCACCATCTTTTCCTCTTCCCACATGAAATATCTTTGGGAAAACCAGGCCTAGATAACATGTGCCATACCAATGGTCGGGTAAATGATAATAAGCTTTGTTCACACAGATAAAATATAATCCAGGAAATACCGGATCATTTCCTCCTTTAAATCCCCATCCATCCATGATTCTATAAGTATCATGGCAATCACTGGTGCCTACAAAATAGTTATCATATGCAGTTTGATTTCTTCTAATACACAACTTTCCTTTCTGGGGCCAATCTAGAGCCATTGTTGGACTAGCTTCTCCTTTCAAATGTTTCTCTCTTTCAACATCCCAAACTGTCTTTTCTTCTTTTCCCTCAGGTACCTTCTTTTGCATTTTTAGTCTCCTTTCTTCTACCATATCTAAAAAAGTCTTCTCCTCTCTTTTCAAACTACAAGTTAGACTGTTTCTAAATATTGACTCTAATGTTAATTCCTTAGTTTCTAAGAAAAATTCACCTAACACTTTAGCAGGTTTTACTTTATTCAATTTATTGACTACAAGTACTTGTGAAAATGTTATCTACATCTGAAAAATAATATTCTAGTTTCCCTATTGTGTAAAACAAACTTGCTAATACACTACATGTTATTCCATATGTCACTGGAAGGTGATGGTAAGTCACTCCCTCAGACATTGTTGCAGGCAACTGCATACATACGTAGCAGTCCCTCACGTCCATTGTCTTAACATATTCATACAATAATTTTGAAAAAACATTGTTAGACAAATCAGTTATGGACCTATCTTTATGTAAGTAATTTTTATCTATGTTAGTAGGATAAATCTTCTGAATCTTTTTTACTTTAGTTTTATTCTCACTATGACCTTCTATTGTTTCTAATGTAATTTTAAATGAGACCATTAAAGCTAACGCACTCCACAGAAGCATTAGTAATCCTGTACAACAACAACACATTTTGAACCATCTTCTAAGGAACACACATTTAGATTTTCTATTTTCTGTGTTTGCCATTTTGAAAAATGATCAGTGTCTTTTGATTTAGCTTCTTCTACTTCACAACTAGTTTTTGTCTAACCCAAGGCTTAAGCACCTACTTGGTTCTTTCAGTTTATGTCTTATCCAGTAAATTTCAATTTTCTCCTTTTGGTGTACTTTTGTCTCTTCAGTTTGGCATTTGATCGTCTTTCACTTTTCTTTCACAATCTTGTTTCAGAATTTCCTGAACATCCGTCTCTTCCCCGATGACGGACAAGATAACTCCCAGGATTTCCGATTCTTCGTCTTCCTCAACCACTTCTGGTACAGTCACCTCTGGATCTCCTTGGCTATCTGCCTCTTCTCATACTTCAGGAAGTGCCACATACGACCATTCTGGTGACTTATACTTCTGGTTGGGTCTTCTTGTTCGCTTCTTTTCTTCTGATGGTGTCTGTTCAATTTCTTTTTTTTTTCTTGGCTAGACACCTCATTCACTTGTTCAGCTCTAGATGAATTTACTCGTATAAATCTGTATCTCAATCTCTTAATCCTGTTTGGCCAAATCTCATCCTTTGCTGGCCTTTTTTGCTTAACTACCTTCTCATTTCTCTCAGTTCTCCATGCTCTTTTCCTCGGAACTCGACCTTCTGGTACTCCTTCGTCACTGTCCTCTGATTCAGTTCCAACTTGACTTTTACTTTCAACAGTCTTTCTTTCCACCACTTCCTTTTTCTTACCTACTTCTGTCCCTCCTCGTGGTTCTTCCACACAATCTTCCTGCTGACTAACTGTCCCTTCTTCTACCTGGATGTATGGATTCCCTACATCTCCTCTGCGGTCTTCCGCAACAATCTTTCCCTTACTCTCTGTATCTGGTACCTCACCATCTACTTCTGTTATTTAAGGTGGAATTTCTCTTGACCTCTCACATGGAACTTCTTTATCAAAAATGTCTTTGACAGTCTCTTCCCTGTTTTTATTTTCACTCTTATGTGCTTGTGCTGTTTCAGTGTCTGAATCTGAGCCAGTGTCAGAAATCTGCAATTTTCTTCGCAATGGAAGATTCTCTGATGCTACAGCTGGACTTGGTTCAAACTCCCGCCTTTCAGGAGTTTGTCTTGTTCTTATTTCTTCGGTATCTGATTCGGAACTTGTATCAGATTCTTCAAAGTATTATCCTTCTTTGTTATCCACTGTATTTGGAATTCGTAAAGTGTGACTAGCATGAATCCAATTCTTCACTCCTGCACATTTTACAGCTGTTGTCGTGGTCAGGATCACCTGACGTGGTTTACCCCAACGTGGGACTAAACAGTTTCGTCTTCTATGGACTTTTATTCTCACCCAGTCACCTGGGCTCAGATCATGAGCTGGCTTCTTTTCCAGAGTGGTGGCATCCGATCCAACCTGATGAAACACAGAATGAACGGAATCAGCCAACCCTTTGCAATAATCCACACCAAGTCATCAGATATAGGCAATAGCTTGTTGACTGGTATGAAAACATGTCACATTGCTCTCCCCATCACAATTTCATGGGAACTCAAACCTGTGTTCCTATCTGGAATAGATCTAATAGTCATGAGTACCAGAGGCAAGACATCAGGCCATTTCAAACCTCTGGCTAAACACATTTTTCCCAGTCTGTTTTTAATGGTGCCATTTACTTGTTCCACCACACCAGAAGCCTCTGGGTGGTAGGCACAATGTAGTTTCTGTTGTACATTCAATGCTTCACAAATTAATTTCATGATTTCATTAATGAAATGTTTTCCTCTATCAGACTCAATCGTTACTGGAAAACCAAACCTAGGAATGAATTCTCTCAATAATACCTTAGCTACTGTGATTCCATCACTTCTTCTCGTTGGGTATGCTTCCACCCATTGTGAGAATAGACAAACCATCACTAGAACATACCTCAACCTGTTGCAGGGGGGCATTTCAATGAAGTCAATCTGCATTCTGGTGAAAGGCCCTGCTTCTCGTCCAATCATTCCCAGACTTACCACTGTTTTTCTTTCAGGATTGAACTGCTGACATATAAGGCATCTTTGACAAAGTCTTTCAGCTACAAGTCTGAATTTGGCATTATACCATGTCTGTTTGAAAAGTCTGATCATAGCATCTCTCCCTACATGTGCTTGTCCATGATACATCCGTGCCATGGTAGAAACCATGCTATCAGGCATGACTGGTCTTCCATCCCGATAAACCAACACATGATCTGTTTCCCGTGGTGCACATCCTGCTTTTACACACTGTCTCATTTCCTCATCTCCTGCTTCTTCCTGCAACTGTCTCACTTATTCCCATGTAGTCACAGTGTCAGTAAACAACAAGGGACATGAATTAATTTTTCTTTCTCTCCCACGATTCACAGAGTTCTGATTGCGTGCACAATACTTAGCCATGTCGTTGGCAAATTGGTTGCCAGCTGAAATATAATCATTAGATTTTGGGTGAGCAGGACATTTCACTTCTGCTAACTGCTTAGGAAGCTGTAGTGCCTCACGCATTTTTCCAACCATTTCAGCATTCCTTATAAGAGTTCTACTCGATGTCAAAAACCCTCTTTGGGACCAAATTTGCCCAAAGTCATGAACTACACCGAAGCCGTACTGACTATCGGTTATCACAGTCACTCTCACATTCTTTCTCAACTTGCATACTCTTGTTAATGTAAAAAGTTCAGCAACCTGGGCTGATTTTACTCCTTTCAGACAGGATGCTTCCAGTACAGCTGCTACCGTACATACTGCACATGCTGCACTCAGAATTCCCTCATCTGTTCTCAAGCATGATCCATCCACAAACATCACATTGTCACTTTCTGTCAAAGGTACATCTTTTATATCAGGACGTGGTTTGGTACAGAAATCCAGCACTTCCAAACAATCATGATCCACGTCATCTCTGACTTCCACATTCTCAGCATCAGGTAACAATGTTGAAGGGTTCACATTCAGACATCTCACAAGGCTCACATTTGTTGCCCCTAGGATGACTTTCTCGTATTTAGTCAGTCGACTATGCATCATGAACTGAGTGCGGCTCCTTGTTAAAAGGATTGCCACATCATAAGGTACAAACACTCTCATAAGATATCCCATCACAATTCCTTCACTCTGTTCCAGACTCTTACAAGTGGCTGCTACAGCTTTCAAACAACCGGGCAATGCTACAGCTACAGGGTCTAATATAGCTGAAAAATATGCAATCGGTCTTCGCAATTTTCCATGTTTCTGTATTAACACAGAAAGTGCACATCCATTCCTTTCACTGCAATAATGCTCAAATTCTTTCTCATAGTCAGGCATGCCAAGTGCTGGTGCTTCACATAAACTATCCCTCAATTGTTTAAAAGCCTGTAACTCTTCTTTATTTAATTCAATGGGATCTTTTACATCACTCCTTGTCAAGCGTACCAAAGGTTTTGCAATCAAGGAAAAATTACTAATCCACTGACGACAATATCCAACCATTCCAAGAAACATTCTCACTTTTCTTTGTGTCATTGGGGCTCTCATTCCTTTTGTTATCTTGATTCTATCTGCAGTTACTTTTCTTAATCCTTTTTCAATTTTGTGGCCTAAATATTGTACTTCTTTCTGACAGAATTGTAATTTCGATGGGGATACTTTAAGTCCTCCATCTGCCAAATGATTCAACAATGCAATGGTATCCACTACACAGGCTTCTCGAGTTCTCGATGCCACAAGCAGGTCATCGATATATTGGACTAACACTGAACTATCTGGCATTTTTAAACCTTCTAAGGACTTTTTCAGAATCTGATTAAATATCGAGGGACTCTCTGTATACCCTTGTGGGATTCAGCACCATGCCAAAATACCTTCACCAAACCAGAACGCAAAAATCTGTTGGCTATCAGGGTGCAAAGGTATGGAGAAGAAAGCATGACACAAATCAATCACTGTGTACCATTCTGCATCATGGGGAATTTGATACAAGATGGATTTGGTACAATGGGACAACATGATACAACAATTTTATTTATTTTTCTCAGGTCTTGTACTATTCTAAAAGTTCCGTTGGGCTTTTTGAGACCCATAATTGGTGAATTACATGGACTGCTCATTATTTCTCTCAATATACTTTGCTTAATCAATTTCTCTATTATAGGAGTGACTCCTGCAATTATCTCGGGTGTCAATTTGTACTGTGGAATATTTGGGTAACATACTCCTTCCTTTATAACAATTTTTACAGGATCTACATTTTTCATTAATCCCACATCTTCTCCTGTGAAATCCCATACCTCCGTTTTTACTGTCTTTTTCAATTCTTGAGGCAATTCCTCGGGGTCAAATACAGCAAATGCCTCGGTAATTTCAGGTTCCATATTAGCTATTGTCATTTTGTATAGTACGTCCTCATCAGGAGTCTCAAAAGCTATTCCATCAGAAGTACAGAATATTGTGCAATTCATTTTGCACAGCAAGTCTCTCCCTAACAAATTTACAGGACTTAAATCGCACAGGACAAAACGGTGCATCTCAGAAAATTTCCCTATGTTAACTTTAACTGGTTCAGTGAGATACGTTTTTATCTGTCTGTTGGATACTCCAACTATTTGGATTGTTACATCCGAGAGAGGAAGATTTTTAACATCAGCTGACCTAACAGTTGAACGAGTAGCACCAGTATCTACAAGAAAAGTAATGATTTCGTCATTAACTTTTCCATCCACAAAAGGGACTGTCTGGTCTACTTCTAGAGTTGCGCCAAATACGCACTCTTCTTCCTCCCCTCGGCACCGTCAATAGCTTTCTTCTGACTCACTCTCATCGCGTTGTAGCCAATACTGCAAAACTGCACTAGCGCGCGGCAGCTTAGTTACCTGTTCTTCGTTGTAGAATCCTGTTTCATTACTGTATTTCTGTGGATTTACGCTCTGTGGGAAAAGGTGGTTTTGGCGCCTGACACTGTTGAGTAACAACCTGCTGCTGTCGCTGCGGTTGACAACTCACCTCATTCTGCACCTGTGGATTCAATGGTGCATTATCACCATTAGCACTTGGGGGAAATTTACACTCGGTTCTTCAATGCCCTATTCTTCCGCAATTATGACATGGCCATTTCTTTTTAGCTTCATCTAGACTAACCTGTCCTTTCCCTTTCCCAATATTGGGTTTTTGTCTCATGTTCGGACCATTTGCTTGTTCAATCAATTGAGCTTCTTGTCTTTCTGCCACTTTTACTTGTGCCCACATGGCCGTTTCTTTTAATTTACGCTGCTTTGCTTCAATCTCATCGCTAAAATATTTTGCGTGTCTCAGTACTTCATCTATCATTTTTATTTTGCCAATCTACTGTATGCTGTTTAATCATTTCACTTATTTCCAGAAGTAATCCATACACAAATTGATATACAAAATGACTCAAATCCTTTTCACTTAAATTTTCATCACCACTGTATTATTTAAAAGCCAAAATTAACCTCTCATAGTAGGCATGCACAGATTCTTTTACCTCTTGAGGAGTTCGATAAAATTTTTATCCAATCAGTTTCTTTAGGAGGCACTTTATTTTTCAGGAAAGGAATTACTTGCTCATATTTTCTCATTACTTCTGGATCAGGGACACCTGTTTTTGGATCTCTAGGGTATTCTTGAGTAGGCCAACCAATTGTGATTTTACATTCTGTCCACAGGTCTGCGTGTACAATTATGTCAAATAAACTATTTAAATCAACCCATGGTACTTTTGATAGTTTTACGAACCGGTCTACCTGCCTGTACCACTCGACTGGCTTCTCGCGCAATTGAGGAAAGTCATTTGTAAATGACAAAATATCTTGTCTGGTCCAGGGAACATGTACATAACCTCCACCTGGAATCTCTCTCATGGGACATTCAGTCACTACCTTTTTTTTTTCTCTTACTGGATACGCTGCAAATGTTTTGTCTGTTGCATCGTCTCGTTTTCGAAACCATCTACTTTTCCATTTGTCTACATCGCCCCATTTTCTCAGCAAAATGATTAAGTCTTTAATCTGAGTTGTTCGCCCTGCAGTATTCAAATTTTAAATATCCTTTTCAAAAAATCTACTCTGTATGGTTTTTGCAATGACTTTACTTTTTCAAAGTCGATACCCATTTCACTTGCTACTTCTTCTAGTCTTTTGTGTAGATTTCTTGCTCTCCATGTTATACATTTGCATAAAAACATCAATTCTTCATCCTGATAAGCTTTTAACTTTTCTGTGGGAATGGTTCCTACTATTAATTCTTCTAATACTATTTTTAATTTGGACACATCTAAAGGTCGAGTTTCAGCATCCTTTTGCTGTAAACTCCTTAACCATTCACTCAATTCATCAGAAGTAGGACCAACAGGAATCATTTCATTTCGTGTTTGTTCTAAACTTTTTGGTGATCCTGGTACTGATTCTGTCGTCATTATTGCTCTATTCACTAGACTCTGGTTTACTGTCAAATTTTTAGAAATACCTACCACTTGTCCCCATGTATTTTCTCTTGAACTTCTTCTTTGCATTTCATTTTCTTTATTACTGTTGTAAGGAATCGTCAGACAATTCTCACTATCCTTTTGTTTATCAAAAATAGGCATTACAGGTCCTATCGTTACAGGAACAGTTACAGCTTCCATGTTTTTAGTCAATTCCCTAATCTTTTCAGTTAATTCTAAAGTAGTCCTTGCTAATTCAGCTGAATACTCATTAGCCATTTTACCAGGCTGTATATTTTCTGTTTCTCTAAAGGGATTATTTCTTCTTACCTCGTGTGATATTGACTCAAATTTTACATTCTGTGGCGATTCTTTTACTGGGGCACTTGGTGTCAATATCGTGGAATTTTGTTGGTACGGGGGTGGATTTTTATAAAACATGTCCTCAGGAACATCATCCTCCGATTCATGCACACCATACTTGCAACCTTCTGATCCTGTATTATTTCTTTTTTCTGTACATTTTCTACTACTGGTTTCCTCAACATTTCTCATAGGGAACATCCCATCAGCCATATTTGCACTTCGCCATCTCTTCATTCTATCATCATGGTTCTCTTGTCCATATGACCTTCCCAAACATATATTTGTACCTTCCGCCACTCCGCTGTCGTTCTCTGTAATACATCTCATCTTCCCATTCTGTCAATGCTTCAAATTGAGTAGGTCTAGGTCTCGGTTCTAGTTTCATCATTCTTTCTCTCAAATTTCTCAATACCGCTAAGTTGAACGAACCATGTTCTGGAAATGCTAAAACTCCATCATCTTTAGTGTATTTCGCCCAATTATCCAACGAAATACATGTATGATATCCGTATTTTGCAACCATGAAGGATGCAGGCGATTTTGGTGGAAGAAGCAACTGTCCCTCTCTAGTCACAATCGGTTTGTCCTTTTTAAACAAACCCTTAATTTTTCCAAACCAGGACTTTTCCTCTTTTTCTGGTGGATAGTAATACACCACTTTCTCTATTCTGTGTATCGCTAGATTTCCCTTACGACTATTCTGTTGTCTTATCCAATCTTAGCGCGACTCACACTAACGCACCAATCCGGCGCGTCAATGTCACCTCTGTAGTTCTCCAATCCCAGTGCGGCGCACACTAACGCACCAATCCGGAGTGTCTACGTCACCCTACAATTCTCCACTCTCAGCGTGGCGCACACTAACGCACCAATCCGGAGTGTCTATGTCACTTTACAGCTGGCCAATCCCATCGCGGTCTTTCTGACGTCAGCTTCCTCGCTACTCCTGCTTCTGCTGACCCCTCCTTTACTAAATTTATCGGCAAACTTTCTCATACACTTCTTTACTCAAAATTCTGTTAGTAACAACATAAAAACGCCACCATTATCTGTTTGGCTAACAAAAGGGATAGTCTTGACCTTTATCACAAGAATTCCGTCTTTCCCGAGAGCAGCGCTACAATCTTCCCTACTACGGAATCATTACATCCGTCGATAAAGTAGCACTTCCCTCTACCTTACCCTTCTAGCAAGCATTAACTAACCGTTTCTCTGGAAATAAGACACCTAGTTGGAGACGCTCTGCTCCTGAGAAATAAAACCAGAGTTTCACAGTTGCGTTGAATGCTATTTTCATTCATACACTCTCATACGGAAAATGTAGTTCATTCACACATAATTCTGTCTTTTACAAGAGCAGCACTACAATCTGCCCTACAACAGAATTATTACACTCCTTAATAAAGTAGCATCTACTTTATCCTTCTATCAAGCTTAGGAAACACCTATTACCTTCCCAGTGATAAGCGTAATCAGAGTTTACGTGGACTCCTGGTACTTAAGGCCAAAATTTCACAGGTGGCCTTCGCTACCCATACACCTCTTTCACACAGAAATTTCCCTACTTGTAACACACGACAATGTCACCAAATCGAACCCAGACAATGCGTTGTGCAACTTCAATCGTCACACGTTTTCCCCGTGTACCTACAGGGAAACAATAATTTAGTCTTTCCCAAGAGCAGCGCTTACCTCTGCACTACTACGGAATCATTACATTCGCCACAAGACATCCGACTTCCTACATCCCAGAAGTCTTCAAAACAACATAGAACTCAACGCAACTCAACATAGAGTGTTAATACATAAACCAATACTCATCCAAACATCCACAACCAATAATCAATAAAAAATCAATAAGTAGTGATCAAATCTATAAGCAATAGTCACCAAACCAATGCAATAAAACCATCATTCTGCTACCAGAAAAACTGATCCAGCGCGAGACCGGGGAGAAAGGGGCAAAATATATATATACCGTTATCTTCCCTGCGTCGCAGACCCATCGTCACTCTAACTCACTCACACACGCAGTCATTGGTGGGGCCCATAACACCAACACTCACACGTCACCATTCCCGAGTCTGCACACAGGAGGGATGAATAATTCAAGCACTGGACATGTGGGGAGTACCTTATAATCTATATGGAAGAAAAAGTTATTTTACAGAATATACATCTGCACTCGTCACCTATAGATTCCTAACCCTAAACATCAAGGCACTCCACCATTTGGTCGATGGACCAATTAGTTGGATTGGTTGATGGTGATTTTAGAACCAGTTAAAATACATTTAAGACTCAGAACCCTTTATCCTTTCCACTGAATAACCACAAACTCGTAATTTCTGTTAATCAATATTTGTTTATCTAAATATTATTTCAATTAGCTTCAACATTTATGACTAATCAAAGTTTAGAAATGTACTTAATTAATACAGATTGCAGGACATTCATATTTACCTATTCTTGCTATCTGGATTTTCTCCAATTCATTTGGCTCTGCATAACCAAATTAAGCCGTTACTTGTCCAAATAAAGCAGGCCAAAGCTCAAAGTCAAAAGTTCTTTGCTCAGCACGTTACAGTCCCAAAGTTCTCCAAAGGACCAGAAATCGTGCAAGCATCTGTCATCACCTGTGAAGTCGATAAGGGTTTGCGGTCATCGAGCAAAAGGCAGCATCGCGCCCCTCCCTAGTCTACTACCGTTTTTATAATGAAATTCGGGATAACATGAAACATTTTTAGGCCAAGAAAGTATGCGATTTGCTGATTGGAAAGGTCCGATTTTACATCATGAAGGTTCACATGGATTTTGCTGGTTCACTTCAGAAGAAATTATTGTCCTTATGCGACTTGTAGGTCCCAATTGCTCATCTATACCAGTTTTTACTGACTGAAGTCTGGCAGTCCACCAAGTTCCTATCCTTGACCAAGAACACTGTGGCATAGGTTATGTGGAGCTCTACGGAGCCATCCGAGTCTGCGCAGTAGGGATCGCGCTCACGAGACGGTAGCCACTTTTGAACACCATGTCGGACGCCATTTTTTAGGCAGGCCGCAAATGCTAACTTAAGCGAAACAAACAGAAAAGAATAATTAATACAAAGAAATGAAGATTCTAATGTTGATCCCACACTAATCCCTTTATGTATTAGTATTTTCCTAGCATATAGCGACATTTAAAGCAATATATTTACCTTTACGGTCCTCCATGAGAATGCAAACGTCACAAAAGCAACATAAATCATACGATTTTCTATTATCTCATGTACTACTATTAATATGCATACAGATTTTAGTTAATAAAGTTATTTTGCCATGCAAATAGCAATTTCCCACGTGTATTTGGTGTATGCAAATGGTTGAATTAATCTCACACTGCACTCCGTTAGTAAAATTATAATTAATGGATTATATAGTTAGTTTTCTAATGCAAAATAGAGGAGGTATACAACATTTTGCTCTACCTGCTCCATCATTCCTTTCTGGAAGTTGAGTTTGGCAGTGGTGGGGTCTTTGGTGAGGGAGAGGATGAGCTGGGTGTTATCGGCATAGGATATGATGTTGAGGCTGTGTTGTCGGATGATGGCTGCGAGGGGGGTCATGTAGATGTTGAAGAGGGTGGAGCTCAGGGATGAACCCTGTGGGACTTCGCAGGTGATTTTCATGGGGTCAGAGAGAAAGGGTTCGAGTCTGATCCTTTGGCTTCTTCCGGTGAGGAATGATCCGATCCAGTCCAGGGCTGTTTCTTGTATGCATGCATCATGTAGTCTGTTGACTAGTGTGCGTGGGAGATGGTGTTGAAGGCCGCTGATAGGTCGAGTAGGATGAGGGCTGCGGAGTGGCCTTAGTCCAGGAGGGTGCAGATGTTGTCTGTGGCTGCGAGTAGGGCGGTCTCTTTGCTGTGGTTGCTTCGGAATCCGGATTGGGACGGGTCGAGGACGGCGTTCTCTTCAATGAATCGTGTCCGTTTTCTGTTGACTCTTTTCTCTGCAACTTTGGCTGCGACGGGGAGGAGCGAGATGGTCCGATAGTTCTTGAGGTCGGTGGGGTCAGCTGTGGGCTTCTTGAGCAGAGGTCTGACTTCTGCGTGCTTCCAGACGTCTGGGAAGGTGACTGTTTTGAAGGTGGTGTTGATGGTGCATTGTAGTTCGGGTGCGATGGCGGACGCGGCTCTGTGGTAGATGTGAGGGGGGCAGGGGTAAGTGGGGGCCCCCGAGTAGATGCTTTTCATTGTTAAGGTGGTGTCTTCGGCCGTGATCGGTATCCAGTTGGAGATGGTGGGCTGGCTGGTGTTTCTGGGGGGTGGGGGGCCGTCTGTGGCACCCCGTGGATGGTCGATGAAGTTGGCGTAGAGGTTTTTGATCTTGAGGTGTAAATAGGTTCCAAGCTTGTCACAGAGGTCTTGGGATGGGGTGATGTCTGTGGCTTTGCTGCGTGGGTTGGTGAATTCTTGAATGACACTGAAAAGTTCCTTGGAGTTTGTGGAGTTGCCCAGGATTTTTGTTGTGGATGAAGTTCCTCTTGGTGGCTCTGATCTGGTTGTGGTAGTCCGTCATGGCGTCCTTGTAGGTGGTGTGGTTTTCGGTTGTCTTGGTATTTCTCCAGTTCTTCTCCAGGCATCTGCAGGTGCATCTGGCTTCTTGTAGAGCAGTGATGAACCAGGCGGCTTTCCTAGGGTGTTGTCTGTTGGGGTTGTGCAGCAGGGTGAGCTCGTCTGCGCAGTCGGTGATCCAGGTGTGGCGTTCTCTGGCTGCGTCGTTTGCATCGGGGGCCCAGGTGTGGTTGTCTCGGGTGAGAGTGGAGTTCAGTTGCTCATCGGTAACCTTGCACCAGTTTCTTCATGGGGGGCGTGGGGCTGGTTTGGGTGCCGTGGGTTTGTTGATGGCGAAGTGTACGCAGTGGTGGTCGGTCCATGGCGGCTGCATTGTGTGGCTGAATTGGACGCTGTTTTCTGCTGCGAAGATGGGGTTGAGGGTGTTTTCTGCTCTGTGGGTCGGTGTGTTGACGAGTTGTTTAAGTCCGATGTTGGCGAGGTTGTCACAAAGGATAGTGGATCTGGGGTCGCTGGGGTTGTCAAGGTGGAAGTTCAGGTCACCAATGAGTATGTAGCTTGTTGAGGCGATGGTTTGGGGTGCGATGATGTCAGTGATGGTGGTGGCAAAGGGTGTCCAGGGGCTGGGGGGTCAGTAGATGAGGGTTCCTCAGAGTGTGGCTTTGGGGGTGGTCTAGATCTGGAAGTGCAGGTGTTCGGCGGAGGGGAAGGTTTCGCTGGAGGTAGTGAGGCAGAGGGTGCTCTTGTGGGCAAGGCCCCCTCCTGGGTGGTTGGGGCGGTTTTTCCTCTGGATCTTGTATCCGTCTAGGATGGCGGTGCTGATGTCAGGGGCGGAGGATGCATTGGTCCAGGTCTGTGAAGAAGACGATGTCGGGCGAGAGAGAGTCGAGTAGGTTCGAGATTTCAATGGCGTATTTGTGTTTGGAGCATATGTTGAGGAGGATGCATTTTAGGGTGTTGCCGGTGCAGGCGTTGGCGGTGTTGGAGCCCGGGTGACAGTGAGGGTCTGGCAGCAGCGGAAGCAGGAGAACTGGCTGTGGGTTGTGTTCGGCGAGGCATTTTGGCATTCTCTAAGTTTCGCAGGGTTGAGTGCGAGGAGGGTGGTGGTGTCGTAGCGCTGGGTAGTGGGAGGCCCAGGGTTCCTGGTGCTGGCCGCGGTCGGGTCGCGGATGGGCGCAGATGGGCTTGCCTTTAGCAAGCCTTCAGCGCAACCGCACAGCGGACATTAAGTAGGGGAGGTGGGAGGGAGGAGAGGCTGGGAGGCGGGAGCGAGGGAATTCCGGGGAGGAATTATGGGGGAATTCCCGGGGGGAATTCCCGGGGGGAATTCCGGGGGGAGGGGCTGCAGGTGCTAAAGGCGAAATGGACAGGCAGGCACGAGAAAATTAAAACAGTGGTGGAATTAGAGAAAGACACAGATGGGCACAATAACAGTGGCACAACAGTGAAAAATTAAGAAAAAAAACAGCTAAGAAAGGTTACCATGGTTGCAGGCAGTCTGGTCCCAGTTGGTGCGGGCAGCAGGCGCAGGAGAGGGCAGCAACCTCGAACCTCCCAAGGAGGAGGTCAGGGTCTGGAGGCAAGAGATGGAACAGCAGAGCTGTGGGGAGGGAGTGGACCTAGACCGATCGGCATTGGAATGAAAATGCAAATTGGCCTCGGGAGGTTGGGGAAGCTCTTCCCCAACATCCGGGGGCCAATAAAAAAAAAGGGAAATGCCTCTGCTGTCTGCAGCAGAGGGATTTAGTGCCCCTGTTCTCATGACGGAATGGTTCTATCATGAGCACAGGAGCACTGGTGCTCATGACGGACTCATTCTGTCATGAGCCCTGAAGGGGTTAAAGGGCCACTTAAGTGAGTGGCACAGTCATTGCTGCAGGTCCACTATGAGCATTTAATTTACAGGCCCTGGGCACAGGAAGTGCCTCTTTACTAGCGACCTACTTGTAAATTAAACATACCAATTGATAAGCCAATTCTATCATGGTTTAAGGAGAGAGCACAAGCACCTCAGCACTGGTTAGCCGTGGTAAAGTGCACAGAGTGCTAAAGCCATCAAAAAAGAAGTGAGCAAAACAGGAGGTCTGAAGGTAAAATGTTAGTGGGAAAACCACGCCAAGGATGCCAAGTCTAACAGTCACGCTTTCAGAACTCTTCACATGGTCACCAGGAGAAGAGCTCATATCACACTTAGTAATGGGTGACAAGGAAACTCCTGCACAGAGTGGGTTTCCAGCTGGTTGTGGAGACTCTTAGCAGTTGAAATCTGTTACAGGATTTCCAACGTCCTCAGCACAGGAAAGGCAGCAACCAAAACCTTTGACTTCTGTGTTTAGGGAGGAGAGGGTTGGGGTTGTGTTCAGCAGTATGAGCATGGAACCCTGCATCTTTCCATGTCTCCGCCCCCTTCAACCACCCTGCAATTATCATCAGCTACTGATGGCTAAGCCACCCGTTCATCAAGACCTGACCTCCTCTCTCATTGGACAACATAAAATTCAAGGTCTACAGGTACATAAACCCCAGTTGCTGATAAAAAGCAAACATCATCACACACATTCCTTGACAGTACCGGGAAATTCCAAATGAAACACTTAGGGGCATATCAACAACAACCGGCGATAATTATCTCTAAGCGCACTTAGCGCCAGGATAATTATCGCCGTCTAGCGTGAATTTTTATCGCTGAGATAGCGTGCTATTAGCAACGCTTATCTCATTAGCGATAAAAATCCTCACGCTAACAGGCTAACGTGAGATTATCGCTGGAAAGCCAGCGATAATCTCACGTTACCTTGTTGATAGGGACAGGCAAACTTAGCCATGATATCCTCCTTCCATAGGATATCATGGCTAAGTCAGAAAAATACCAGATGTAAAAAAGCAGCTTTAACCGCGGTTTTTTTTGTCTCTAACAGGGTTAGCGACATTCTTGATAATAGGAGAAATGTCGCTATGCGACATTTCTCCTATTATTTTACTCTGGAACGCCCCCTTTGCATCTCATTAGAGATGCAAGGGGAAGTGTAGAGTAAAAGGGTGCTAACATGCAAATTTGCATGTTAGCACCCTGTTGTTGAGGGTTGTTGAGGGCGCTAGTTTTATCTCTCCTTTTTTGGCATTTAAAGCCAAAAAAGCAGAGATAAAGCCCTTGTTGATATGCCCCTAAGAGTGCGTATTAATGAGATGAGAATTCTGTTTTTGATTTATCGCAGCTCTGCTTGGGTAGAAATCAGCGCTGCAAATGAGCTCTGTCCCAGTCCTTAATTACTTTCATGCAAAACAGGCTGGGAGCTGTGGAACAAATTGAATATCTGTTGCAAACCGGTTGTCCTCTCTTTTAATGATCTTCAAAAGGCTCCAGAAGAACTAGCAGCCTATTTAAGTCTGCAAGTTAAGAGGATGCTAAAAAAACACACACACAAAAATGAACCTGCTTCTGATCACACTCATCCCTTCAAACCCAAGTTCTTCTCTTTATTGTGTGAACACCCTTCTTTTAACTTGATGGCTTCAGCAGAAGCTGTTTAGCACTCGCAGGACTCTTTTTAGAAATTCTTCTTTCCAATTACAGACTTCAGTGCATAACGTGTGTTGTGAATGTCCAGAAATAAAGGCAGAGAAGTTCGCGGCAGATCTCTTTGACTGATGAGCTTTTATTGATTACCTGTTTTCGAGCACAAACATGCAGCTGGCGTCTGCGATGGATTCTGCGTTAGGTCTCTGCTGGCGCTTTGTGACGGGCTCCCCACCTTGAAACTTAAACATCAATCATCAGTCTCGTGCTAATGACTCTCACGCGTGAAGACAGGCACAGAATTCGACTTCCGCTAAGCTCAAAGCCACCATGGTCGTGTGCATGGGAGCGGAAATTCGAGTGATGTCTAGCAGGGTAGAATCATTTTGTTTCGGCATCAGAAACCCAAAACAACAAGCACTGGCAAAGCCAGTAAGTCTTACCTATGCATTAGCAGAGCAGCTGCTGTGCGTCATGGCTAAAAGGTAGAAAAAAGTTGTTTGACGCGGCCAGCACTGGAAGTAGGAAGGTAGTAGCAGCAACACGGACTGTGAGAAAGATGAAGCAACACGACATCAAGGAAGAAGAAAGAAGAAGAAGCAACATGGACAACGAAGAAGCAGTAAGAGCAACTAAGATAAAGCAATTAGTACTTGGTCCATGCTCCAGCCAAAATAAAAGAAAGCAAAGTCAGCACGCACAGGTTAATTAGGAGGCAAATCTAAAAATGAAACACAAACTTAAATTTTAAAAAGTAGAAAATATTAGTTAGCAGTGTTGTGTTCCTGCTTCTTGATTTCAATACAGTAAGAAAAAAACAGGCATATTTTTAATACAAGTACAGATACGAGAGAGAGGTGTGCAATTAGCATTTACATTTCGCAAACAACTAAATCAAGCCTGCATGATGTAAAATGATGAAAAGTAAATAAAGTCTTATCAAATGAAATGAGACACCAATTAATTTTGACTGCTTGTTTTCAAATTGTACAGACTGGTCTGAGGAGGGCTGGGCTGACAAGACACAACCATGTCCTCCTGGCCTCCATATAGTCATGCCATCCTGCAGTGTGGAGATGGTTTCAATATTTTTGCTAGAGATGATTTAGAAATTTCGTCTGACCATACTGTTGGTGGAGATGGCCATGCTGGAATTTGAACTGAGGAACTGCATGTCATGCATGTCTCAAGTATGACATTGCCAATCTATTATCTCAGTTGCAAAAGTCATGCACTACCCTCACCACTTGCAGACAAGAGAAGTTCCTTTACAGTGGAGGCTGGCAGAGAATGGGGGTGGCGGGGAAATGGGAGAACAAAATATAAATAATAAAAAAACTTACCGTCGCACAGCTGCCATCTCTACTCAGCTTCGCTTCCTGGCGAGTCCGAGAAACAGGAAGCACACAGGCTCCCCTAACTCAATCGCAATGCAGCGTTGTGATTGGTCTGTAGTTCGGTGCTCAGGGACTGGGAGCCTGTGCATGTTCCCCAACAGGCTGTGCATTACAGCCTGGTGGGGAACATGCAAAGTGCGCATGACTGTTTGGCTGGCCCAAGATGTCGGGCCAAACCGTCATGCACACTTAGAGTGTGCATGAACCACTCCTCCCTCTGTGACCCCAGTCCCGCCCAGCCCGCCCCTCTGTGACCCCAGTCCCGCCCAGCCCGCCCTAACCCAGCCCGTAGCTCTGCAAAACTAAATTATAATAACGATGCTATTATCATTTTATTTTTCCTCTTTTCTGCTCTGAAAGCAGTGGGGCAACGCTTCTCCGCCTTAGCGGAGGAGTCGCCTGTGTTCCTTTTACTATGTTGGAGAGATTAAAAAATTACCTGTACAGCCATAAAAAGAAAATGGTAAGAGTGTATTGGTGCTGCAAAAGGAAGCTTGGCTTCAAGTGAAGTACTTTGATGAGTGATTGTGAAACCAACCTGACTCTTGAGTTCCATCAATCATCAAGGAGGTTTCGCTGCAGACTGTGAAGAGCCATAAAAAAAGAAAAAGAAATACCATGATACAGGGTTATACCAGTGTAGAAAGGGCAACCATGATAATGCCCCAAACAATTAGTGAAGGAACAGGCTTTGATGTGTGGGAGTGACACCCCCCAATATTGTTTTGGAATCTCCTAGATAGTCTCTGGGATACCTGGACCACAATGCACATGGCCAAACCCTCAAAAGTCCGCTGGATGCACTCCTGGATGGGGAATCTTGGTGGAGATATTGCAGGTGGGCTCTGCTAACCTGTAGCTTACACAAAATCCATTCCTTAATCCTTACTGATGCAAGGCTTAGTCTCCAAGGCTGTATTACCAGATTGTGCAGCAGGTGCAGTCATTTAGAGTGCAGGTCTTTGGGTGAAAATCCAGATTCCACCAGGGCCTGCTTTTTTCCCTTGTAGTTTCAGGTAGCAGGTATGAGTGACTATGCAGCACTCACATATTTATTCAGTGTTCTGGGGCGACAAGCAGGGGGGTATCTCTGTCCAATGAGATGCTGCATGCCACCCTAAAGCATGACAACTTCCTCCAAAGTGTGGCATATTTTTGTCCCACAACGCACTGCACTTCCAAAATCCAACATGGAGGATTTCTCTCCCAAGCAGTAAGAGCTGTCTAAACCAACCCACAGTGTGGCTCATTTTCAGTAGCTCACCTCTGCAAATTCCTCTACTAAGCCTGCTCTCTGGCTGGGGCACAGGATGTGGGGGTAGGTACGCCTGGCATTCCTTACTGATCTGCTCTCTTTGAGCTCGGTTTGATTTACTCAGCCCCCTCTTTATGACCTATTCTTCTCCACTGCAGACCTCTCTTCATCAGATAACCTCTGCGCCAACCAGGCCACTTATCACCTAATCAATGTAATCTGGCTAAGCCTGTTGAAGCTGACCAATCGGCAGAGACCACTTGAAGGCTTGATTTTGGCTTACAGAAGAGAAAGTTCTATAGCTTCTCTTCGGTACTAGTTATGGTAGATTCAACAGTAGCAAGTTGTTGACTTTATCAAAACCAATCTTTTAAGTCCTTGAATTATATATTTACTCCTCTCCTAGTAATAGTTACACCTGAAAAAACTATTGCCATGTTAGCCTTTGGAGTTAAGTATCTACAATGGGGAAAAATTAAATGCCCATTTTTTTCCTCACCTTGGCATGTACAATATATTTTATAAGGTCCCTGCATACAATTACATGGCCATCCACACCCGCTAGATCTAGGGGAGATTTTGGGGGTACCTTATGTTCAAGAAAAAGGTAGAATATCATTTTTAAAGTGTCCATACCACCAAAGTCAAATATGCATACAATATACTTTTAAAGGCAGTCTGCAAAGCAAGGATGCCTTTAACACGACAGCAGTGCACGCATGAAAGTGCAGGAAATCTGCTGGGCCTCTAAACTTCCATGTCCCATTATATGCTAGGATCTATAGGTAGTTTGCACCCCCTTGCCCTATTCAGTTCAGTTTCAGTTCAGACAAAAGTTTATTTGGACTAAATAGTCCTTAAACACATAAAATCTCAATAAATACAATCTCATATAAACCTTATCTTAATAAAATCCCCCATAAAATTCATACATATAAAATTATTCAATCATTCCACCTTTTTATTTAAAATACTATGTATCATATACATATCTATGGGAGTAATTTTAATTCTATTCACCTTTAAGTATTTTTTTAAGTTTTTGAATAAACTTCCCAATGGCACATGCTATATCCAAAATATGCATCACAGTTAAAAGGTCTACTGCTTGTGACCGATATTTAATATGATACTTTTTAAATATTGGACATAAAACATTTTCCTTATATCCAGAACCTTCCGTCAGTCTAGTAAAATGTGCAATATGTCGCAAGTGGTGCCCAAATTACAAGTGCATTTCCTTTTAATATCAATCATAGCTCTTTTTACCCCGTCATTAGAATTGCAAGGGTTAATACCAATTCTTAACCTTAATAGTTCTCTTCTTATCCAACGACAGGGGAGTGCATCTATATATATGAAATGTTGTTCGTTTTGCCAAGAATTAGCCAGGAAGCGGACAGATCTTTTCCTCATGAGATACTATTGGTCGAGCTATCGAGAAACTTCGCTCCCTAATGTCTTAAGTTCCCTCTTGTCTACCTTGATTTGTAATTTCTGCGGGCATAACTTGATCCTGATAACACTACAGGCTTTAATTATAGTTTCCCTTGTCCCCCTTGCCCACTTCATCCCACTCTGCAGTATCTCATTTCTACACCACTGTGATATTTTGTACCCTTCCCCACAACCCAGGCGCTGCCAGAATCTTAATAACACCATACATGCCATTATATCCCATGATTTCAGTCTAGTTTCCAGTATTACTGCCTGACCCATTGAGGACTTGGGCAATGATAATCATTTTTCAAACATTTCCCTTCTTCGGCATCCCACCTATTTTTGCCACTCAAATATAATGATTCTGCTCCATATTGAATCTGTGGTGGTATCATAGCTGCATACGCTTTTAATGCCGGTCTGTCGGAACTATCTCCATAGTTCCTATTGAATTTTTTCAAGCCACTGACGGAAGCAAGAGCCCTTATTCTTAATGCCTCAAGGTGAGTATGCCAATTTAGATTTTTCTCAAACCACATCCCAGGTGCCTATATTCATTTACCTTTTCCAGCTTCGTGGAGCCCATAATCCAACTGAACTTTATTACTCTTTTTCCTAAGCTCAATACCTTTGTCTTTCCCATATTTACCTTCAAGTTTTTTAAAGCTGCAGTATTCGTTAACATATTCAGCTTTCTTTGCAGACCTATCTCTGTTTGATCTGTTATTACGAGATCGTCGGTATACAGTAAACATGCAATATGTTTACCATCTAACTTTGAGCTGGCACCCCTCACAGCACCCAAAACTGGGGGTAAATCTGCTTTGAATAAGGAGAAAAGTAGGGAAGCCAAAACGCACCCCTGTCTCAGCCTATTTCCATTTTGGATTTTCTGCGTTAGGTTCCCTTCTTAGGTTCCCTTCTTTATCCAGAATCACCTGAGCCCAATTACAGGTAAATAGCACTTGAATTATCATCAACAGATCTTTAGCCCTGTTATATACTAGGGACTAAGAGGGTCTGTCAATGTCAATTGTGAGAATTTACAGTTAAGGACAGGCTGCAAGGCAGGAATGCCTTTAAAAAGATAGAAGGTACACATCGGTGCACACATGCAAGTGCAGGAAATCTGCTGGGCCTCTAAAACCAATGCCCTATAATTATAAACTAGGGACTTATAGGTAGATTTCACCCCTTGGCCCTATTATCCTCATGCCTTTAAAAGGACAAAAGGCACACCGCAGCGCACACATGCAAGTGCAGGAAATCTGCTGGGCCTCTAAACCACTATGCCCTATTATAAACTAGGAACTTATAGGTAGATTACACCCCTGGCCCTATTATCTACTAGGGACTTATAGGGTCTGTTATTGTCAATTCAAAGTATACCCTATTAGTTCTACCTTTTTAAACATAGCACCAGCCCTGGGCCTGTTTAGCAGAGCCCAGGGTACAGTCAGAGTCAGTTACTACCTGTATCATTCAGCAAAAAAAAATGAGGGTGAACCGGGCAAAAGAATGACTTTCTAACACCCTATAGGTACCTAGTATATGGTGCCAGTGGCAACCAGGGCATGGTTGTTAAATGGGTCACCAGGGCCTGAAGCACTTTTTGTGCCACCCTGAGTGACCCAAGAAAACTACTGAAAGCAGGCCTGCCATTGCAGACTGCAGGAGCATTGTAAACTGCTCAAACTCAACTTTGTCCTCACCATGTGTGGCAAATTTAATGCACTATTTTTAATATATGCCAGTCACCCCTAAGGAAGGCTGCCTAAAGCCTAGGAGGCAGTGTGCATTATATTAAAAGTGTGGACATGTAAGTGCAAGCTATGCACTTGTATGTTTACCGTTAAAGTTGTATGTTTACCATTAAAGGACACTATAAGTGATAGATGGTCCATAGGATAACATGGGCTCCAACTATGCAAACCCAAGGTTGGCAGCTCCATTATGGTACCACCTAAATAAATCAATGTTAGTATCATGTATCTGACACAAAAGCACCCAGGTGGCTATCTTAAAGGTTGCCCACCTAATCGCCCGAGCCTAATCTGTGCTCTGGCTGACAGCCCATGCTTGCTGCAGCCAAGACAGGAATCTGATCCCCAGCCAGGTTGTCTGAACTCTTCCAGGAGTCAGAAACAATGGCCTGGATGGGAAGGAGGTCACATCTCTCTCCCTGGCAAACTGGTTAATGAAGTGGCACATGAAGTCGGTGAGCTTCAAAGGCTGCACCGCCTATGATATCCAACTAGGCTACCTCACAAAGGAGGAAACAGCCCACCCAACCCCCAGGCACATTTGCACCCGGGCAGTTAGGAAAATTAGGTATTCAGGAGATGTACAGCCCGAGAATGCTAACAAACCTCTAGGGTGGACTACCTGGTCTGTACCTGGTTCTGCAATTTTTATGGTTCAAAATTGTTTTATTGTTGTAGGACATTAGCCAACCACTGAAAGTGTTGCAGCACTTATGATAGTTTTCAGAAGAAAGCAATCAACAAGGATTTCAACTATCCAAAACTCACACCACCCATTCGCTCTCCAGCTGCCCTGTCCCAGGGGTATTCACTACCTATACAAATGTAATATAGTGTAATGGTCATCAGAGGTGTAGTCTACCGAGACGTCTCCCCAGCCTGTGTTGGGTGCTCTGACTCAGTCAAGCATAGCAAACATAAGTATTTGGGGCATGTAAGTTCTCTGAATTCTTGGGACAGGAGCAATATATAAACCAACCGACTTCTCCGTGCACTGCGCTGTGGTGGTCAACCGAGTTAAACCCACCTCCGCAACCAGTGTTCTCTGCCAGGAATTTGAGTTTCAAGTTTGAAGCCCATTTCACTGGCAAGGCACAAATTGCTCATGTCTCCTCTCAGTGCTTTTGGAAACTTAAGGCTTTGCTCAGAATTCTTCACTTCCTGCCGATGGAGTGCAGGAAGTCAATAGTGCATGCTTTAATTACTTCACAACTCGACTATGCCAATAGACTTTATATTGGTCTTCCTGAGTACCTGATGAGGAGACTACAGCTTATTCAAAATGCGGCAGCTAGGTTGATCAGGAATGTGCCACTGCGACATCATATTACCCCCCATTTACGCAGCCTACATTGGCTCCCAGTTAGGAGAAGAGTGCAGTTTAAAGCTCTAGTACTTGCACACAGAGCAATCAGAGGGACTGGTCCTCAATATCTGAAGCGGAGACTTCAGAAATACAAGCAAGCTAGGGCACTTAGATCTAATAGTTGTAACTTTTTGGTCATTCCTCGTTCTCTGAAGGCAATGACCGGTGGCCATGCGTTTTCTGTAAAAACTGCTACCCTGTGGAATACTATGCCTAATCATCTGAGAAAAATAGATGCGGAAATCCTGTTCAGGAGAGCACTGAAGACATGGCTTTTCGACCTGCCCTAGATACGATGGTCTTCTCTGGTTTCTTCTTCCCCTAGGTAGAATGCTAGCGCCGGGACACTTCCGTTGGAGGTAGCCGTGCGCTCTACAAGCTTCAATAATAATAGTAATATAAGGTTGAAGAGTTCTCTGTAGGAGTCGCCTTGTGCCGTTAAGACTAGCATGAGTTTCTCATGTACCATTGGCAGTGCAGCCACTCTAAATGTGTCAGCAGCTTATCTGCGGTCCAGTGTGCCTGGATGGTCTGATGTGCTGCCCTTAGCACCAGGCTGATTTAACGGCCTGTGTGGGGTTTAAGTGGGGATTGCTTCTCTTAAACCTGGAGGAAGGGGAGGGGAGAGATGACCTGTACACAGATTTGAGCCTCTGCTCTAGATCTTTGCGAAAAAATTTAAGGTCTTAGGAGAGGTCTTTTTTTAACAGTTTGGAGATTTTCTCGTAAAGATGCAAATAAGGCTTCCAAAAAGGAGCGAGTGACCTCTCGACGGCAGGTCCTGGCTAGCAGAGAGGGAATAGTCCCCCAATGGGGTCCCAGCCAGCCTTGTAATCATATCTTTTAGGGAATGTTTGTTCGGGGCTCGTGCTGTCGTCCTCTTCAGATGCTTTGGTGACAGTCTCTCGTATGGGGATACCCAACGCAATGGCTTCGTCAGGTCCCGCTGATCTGCTCTTTGTGAGTGAAGATATCTCTTTCTGGGAGTGCAGCACTGTCTGAGGGTTGTTCAGATGCCCGAGTGGCCCCCACGGCGCGGGGTCGCTCTGTACTGCTGTAGTCGCTCACACCAAGCTGCTCCTGTTACAACTCCGGAAGGCAAGTCTGTCTGCTTTGGAGCCCCCGCGATGACGTCTTCATCTGGACAGGTCAAAATGTCTCTCCACTGCTAGGTCTCGGGCCCTCACAGTCTAGCAGATCGTTGACCCCTCAAGGAGCTTGGTACGTCTCAGACCAGAGGCCCAGAAATCAACAACATACACAGGCTGTTATGAGCCTGCTCTGCATGAGGGGCCAAGACAGCAGGTCGTGAGGTGAGAATTCATGGACGGGCACCCAAACTGCATCCATGCCATTTTTAAAAGTGGCTGAATAGTAGGTTCTGACTTAGAAAAGGTGACCTACAACCCCAGATTTCATCACCTCAGGGGAGAATTAGCTGCTGGGGAAAGTAGCCCATTGGCCAATTGCACCCACACCCCTAAGGCTCCTAATTCTATGATTTAAGGGCTACCACTGAACCCAGAACCTTATTTCTGAACCAGATAAGCATCAAAGATGACAAAGAAGAGACTCGAGTCTGTGACAACAGGACTTGAACAAACCAAAAGAGGGAGACCCTGCACCTGTGACAACACTCCTGGTACTGCACGACCGAGACTCAACCTCGAGGAAGGAGGAGTTGTCATCAAATAGTAATCCGAGGTATCTGTAGGTGTTAACCAACTCCAGTTGATGACCAGTTGTGAGGTCTCTGCTTTCTATTGCTCACTTCCATCATCTTGTTTTTCTCTCTTTTATTGACATCCCATTGGCAGATGAAAAATAGGATACCTTGTTGATAAGTAGTTGCAGGCCGATTTTTGTTTGACTTAATAATATCACATCATCTGCGTATAGAAGGTTTGAGATGTGCATGTCTTCTAGTCTTGGGAGGGGGGCATTTACTTAATTCAATGCTGTGGTCAAGTTCTTGTTTTAAGCCCTGCCAATTTTCCTGGACAGCAAGGAACCGTCACCTATTCTCACTCTTGCCCAGGTAACCGAGTATAGAAATTGTATTTCTTTTAGGAGGCGAGCGTGGATAGCCCAGTGGGCCAGTTTTTGCCAGAGGAGATTACATTGCACACAATTGAATGCAGATTTAAAATCTACGAAGCAAAGATAAACTGGTTGCTTCTGTTTATCTACAATGACCAAAAACAATAGGAGGTTGGTTGCAGTGCCTGCTCCTTGTACAAACTAGGATTGATTAGGGGGAACAATTGGTTTCATTTCACCCAGAACTGTAGATCAGTTAGAAGACCTGTGAAGTGTTTTGCCTCCGTATCTAATAATGTTATGAGACTCTAATTTTCCGGGGGGTGGCGAGCGCCCCCTTTAAAAATGTGGGTGATGATGGATCCTTTCCACAAATCTGAAATCGTCTCTAGTTGAAGAGCACTGCTAAAGACTATTGACAAATTGGATGCTAAAAAGCAGCGTTTGTCTTTCGCAGTGGTTGCGGTATTCCATTTGGGCCGGGTGCAAAATCTTGTCTGCACTTGGTATATGAATTAGTTAATGGCTCTACTGTGAAACTTAGCGGAGGAGTTGCTGTTTATGTAGGTGGCAAAGTGGTGGTTTTACTTCCCTTCTCTTGCATGTGTGTACTGTGTCCTCTAGAGGCTGAGTGAAATGCTTGGTTAAGAGACTGACCCAATTTGCTTCTGTCAAGTTAGAACTCATGGCAGCCATCAGGGCCCTCTTCAGATTGTTAACCAGTCTCCAGAAGGCTCTTGAGTTCTTCTTTTTACTAAGATACAGGGCTTCTGCCCAGAGGTTTTGCTTTACTTTTATTTTCTCCTCCCAGGCAGTTCTCCGTTATATTTTGCTTATGTCTTTAAGGTTTGTGTGCATTTCAGGGTTCCCTTGGTACCTCTTAACCAACCTTATAGCTCTGTTTCGGTATCTCCTTAACGCGACAGGATGCAGTCATAGAAATATTTTTAAGGCTTGTAAGCACACTTTGGCTTAATTGAAGCTTAAGCAAGGTTTTGATCAACAGGCGTTCAGTAGTTTATTAGTGAATAGTGACCACTTTAGTATTTGGGTATAGCTATAGTTGTTAAAACATTGCTTAAGAAAGTCAGAGACGATAGTTCCAATTGACCCTACTGTGTAATCCATCCTGCATATTTTTTTGAAGTTTGTTGTGACAGGATCCCCCAGCAAGGAGGTGACCTCTTGGTGTAAAGGGCAGTGAACCTTAAAGTCTATTATTTGTTGACCATGGTCGCTCTCATCCGTTTATTTCATCTGGTACACTGAGATCAAATCGAGTAGAGGGAGTGACGCTACAGTGTAGTCAATAGTGGAGTGTGAGCCACCAGAATGGAAAGACTATGCTGGAAGCTTGTCTTCTTGGTACCCGCCATTCAGAATTCTTAGCCCAAGAGATTCCAGGGCTTTTACCAGCAAAACAGCCTTAATATCCCTAGGGCTGTTGTTTGCAGGTTCAGTGGACTTTGTAGGACATGCCAAGATGTGGTCCTGTTGAAGCATGTGCTCCTCTTGGATGAAGGGCCCCAGCAAGTTTCTATTAGAGTCACATAAACTAAGTAGGTCCAAGGTGGTTGGGTCTTGTAGACTATCTGTTATGATGTTTACCAGTTAAGAGGACATCGTTTTCCTAGTCGGTGAGTTAGGGTGAATATAGAGGTTGATGAGCAGCAAGGGTGGCTTAGCTGCAATATGCCATTTCTGGAGTTATTACAATGTTGTTGTCCAGTTCCACCAGCTCACTTTCCGCCTTCAGTACTGCAGCTATTAATTTAGCCAGTCCACCCTTTTCGCAGCCAAAGTTATTTAATTTCTTTGCTGGATTGAAGTAGTCCGCAAATCCTTCCATTGCAAATGGGTGTGTTGCCCAAGTTTTTATGTAGGAGAATAATTTGAGTTTCTCCTATAGGGTTAATTGCTTATTGTGACTTTTGGTGTATACCCCATTTATTTTCCATGAGCACTCTTTCATGGTATACGCTTGTTTTGGTGCTGAGCTTGCGTTGGGCACTGAGGTTATATAGGGCAATGTTTTGCAGGATGTAAGGGGTGACTATCGCCATGTGGGGCTTATAACAGCCAGCCTAAGTTTAATTTGACAACACTAAACTTACCCTTTGATAATGTTATTTTTTGCCATGGCAAAAGGGAAGGCGAGGGTGGTACCTTTCTGCCAGTTGAGTTCCTGAGGATTGAGTGTGTTTGTTTGTTGCCTTCAGAGACCTGCTTCCAGGAGGGCTCCTTCTGACAGACCAATGGTGCTGGATAGGCTACTGGAAGATGCTTGCTCAGCTAATTCCTCAGACGGCAAAGTATTCTTTCTCCCGAAGGACCTCCCTGGCTATCAAGTTAGAGGACCATACCATGAGTTTGGACTCTTGCACATTATCATCCCTGGATGGAAGTAATTTCATGGCTTCAATGTCTGCTGAATTGTCGTCTTAAGAAATGGAATAGCCTGAAAAAGATTCTGGATGTTACCGCGATCAAGGTTGTTGTGTCTTCCCCTAGACTGAAATTCTGGGGTGAAGATCAGTTGTTTGTTGATCTTGTGGGCATATGCTTCACTCGGACTATCCAGACAAGACTCACAGGGTCCGTGTCAGCTTGCTCACGGGGTAGGGGAGAGTGTCAGGTGGTCTTCTCAGAGGATTAATTACAGTGGAAATGTGCTGCATTATCTTGTCTTGGGTGTGATTGACTTTTGGAGTCATTGATTGATCTGATTTTTTTTTTTTTACGTAGTTTTATATAGCGTGAACTTGACCCGAAGGTATCGGGCATCAGAACGCTTTACACGAGCACCAGTTGCATTACATGAGGACACATTCATTTTTGTTGGGCACGGGGAGATTGAGTGATATGCCCAGAATCACAGGATGTTACGCGTCTGTGCCGAGTCTCGAAACCGGTTCCCCAGATTTGAGGTCGACCAACCTAGCCAGTAGGCCAACTCCTCTCCCCATTTGATTGGTTTGGCAGGCTTTTTGGGTCAATGGGGAGGGCAATCCCCCTCTCTTTTACATACAACCAGGTTGGTGGGGCCCGAAAGGGGTCTTGTAGTTGTAGATCTTAAGGTCTGGTCTAGAGTGGAGTTCTCATGCATCTCAAGGGGGTTTTACTTTGAGTTGAAATGCCTGGGTTTGTGTCATAAACTGGATAAAGCTTTCTTTTCCTGCTCTGACTTTGCTCATGCATGGATTCTTCTTTAAGCTTTGTTGACTTATCAATCGTGTTCTAGTGCTGATGCCAGAGATAGTTATTAGGCTTTTTCTCAATTTGCTTCTTTCCTTGCGTTGCTTTTTCCTCTGCTTTTTTGTTGGAGGTTTTACTAGTTGCACAGGGGGAGAGGGTTCAGAAGAGCAAGTGATACCCTTGTGCAAACTTTTTGTTACTTTTGATTGTGATGGGGTGATGTTGAGGGCTGGCAGTCACCCTCTACCCCTGGTTTCCTTATGGTCGGCTTACTAGGGACTCTAGTGCTGCCGTGTTCCTGTGTTGCACTGACGAGCTTGAGGCATTGTTACAGAAGGAAGCATCCGTATTTATTTTAAATCTTCTATTAAAGTAGACAGGACATCCAGGATTGTTGCAAAATGTATTAATCGGGGGGGCACAAGTGCAGTCTACATAAATTGCTGTAGCATAGGTTTGTGCCCAGATTATAAAACTGTTTAGGTCGGACAGCATTTGAACAATACCTGCAACTGAGTTTGCCATGACTTTAAGCAAGTCCACTTGGATGTCCATTTTATTTGACTGGCACATCAGGGTTTTAGTGTCAATTGAAGAAATTCTAAATAGAAGATCCCGAACGCCTCAGCTCCTGTTATGCTGTGTTTTTTGAGTTTTTCGCTGCTGTTTGTCACTGGGCTCTTACATGCTATAGGTGATCCTGCATAATTTTCTGTACTTCCTTTGAGTTGTGTGCTGTGGGCCTCAGGGGCCAAGTTGTTATGAAGTCTTGGGGGACTCCAATAGCAGATTTCAACTTCCTTTTGGGAACTCAGGTTGTTAGCGCACTGACCAGGCCAGAGTGGCAGTGGCCTGAAAGTGCGTAACTACCCCTTGTGTTGAACAGGTTGCGATTTGAGCATGAGATGAGGTGAACACAGTTGGAGACATCTGCTCAACTGTGTAGCTCCGGCTGCCCAGTTATTGTGTGGTGAAATTCATTCTGACCTGCTGCGTTCTGGTAGGTTGTCTGGCAGCTTATCCCATTGCTAAGTTTTACACTGACCTCTATTGGCATTGGTGTGCTGTTTCACAGGCGTAGACAAGACAGCGAATGTGGTGAAGGTAGACTGGGAGCGGTCTGAGTTGATAGGGACATTACTGAGAGTAATTCCAGGTCTGATATCAGCCCCCAGCAGGCCACATTATCATTTGCTAATACGGTTTAGCTGCTTCATCAGCAACCCAATTACTCTGCCCAATGTTAGAGTTTAAATCCTGGTCTACACTCTAGGTGCTTGTTATCGGAGACATGGGTGCTAGGAGGGTGTTTGAGTCATCCTTAATAGTAAAGATAACCCCAACTGGGGGGTATATGTACAAGGGAAGTAGCGGACAGAGGCGTTAGCCTCCCTGGCTTAACGCCTCTCTATGCCACTTCAGAAACGCAAGTCTGCACCATATTTACAAGAATATGGTACAGCCCTGCGTTTACACCTGTGCTGGCGCTACACTTAGCAGCCTAGCACCAACACAGGCACCCTTGCACTATAGTTCAAGGGTGTCTGCGTGCAGAGGAACATTGTTTATGTGCAGGAAGGTCCCCCTGCACATCAACAATCTTTAAATGACATTTTGTAACTTCTATGTGTGCTGCTTAATGCAGCACACACAGAAGTTCCAAAACAGCATTTTTTTTTAAATGATTGTTTATGTGCACGAAGGGGGACCTTCCTGTACATAAACAATCATTGGTCTTTGCTGTTTTCATGTGTGCTGCACAAGGCAGTACACATGAAAACAGCAAAAACGAGGAGAAATAAAACATTTGTCTTTGTTGTGCCAGGGTAAGACTAGGTTTTTTCTGGTCTTAATTCTGGTGCTGCCTTCTATTTACACCTCCCTTGAAAATAGGAGGCATCGTCAGAATCAATGGGTGTTGCGGGGGAACTCACACATCAACACACATTGCCCTCCCCTTTCACGCTATGCATAGCGTGAAAGGGGGCCTTATTTACAAGGCACAGTTTAGCCACGTTAAGTGGATTAACGCTGCCTTGTAAATAAGGCAAAGCCGGGAGCCCCTATCGCCACAGTAACGTCACAAAAATTGATGTTCCCGTGGCAATAGGGGCTTATACATATGCCACCGGGTCTTTTAAAAAGTCAAACTTGTGTGGTATGTTTGTAGATTTTAGGTAGATGAAATTAAAGGCTTGTTCTCCCAGAGAGAATTTTCCTTACTGCATTTCGCTGCTGGGCAAGATAGCAATTTTTTCTTCCTCATAGTCGGAGACTGTGGTGTCATGACTCTTACTGACCGCATGTTGGCTGTTGCAACGTGAATGTCAGCATCGTATTTAAGGCACACCGGAGGCCAATCAAGAAATTAAATGAGCACGCAGGGTTCCACAGTTACGCTCATCATTTTTTCAAATGCTCACATGGCCTCTGAAGAAGATGGACTGAATCCATTGAAACGCATCAGACCAAAAATGAAAAAGACGGGAAAAGAAGCTGCCTGCTACAATTTAATAAAGAATGATATATATATATATATATATATATATATATATATATATATATATATATATATATATATATATATATATATATATATATATATATATATATATATATATATATATATATATATATATATATATATATATATATATATATATTATCTACTGGCGGTCGCCAGTAGATAGTTATAGTTAGGACCCTGTTTCCATAGGAAATCCGCAACATTCTATTTGGAATAACTTTGGCGCCGGTCGACGAATCCTCGCAAAATTTTCAAAACTAATGGGGCGCTACGCTCCGCTCCTACCCTGAAAGTCTCGGGGGGATTCGTCAAGCGGGGGCTGAGAAAAAAGGGGGGTCCCAAAACGCGTTTTCCCCATGCATTTTTCCATAGGACCTTTAGACACAGCTACAGCCCGAACGGCTGAACAGAGTTACTTGAAATTTGTCAGAGAGGTAGTCTACAGGTCAAGGAAGTGCCTTTTGTAGGTCTGGTGTAAATCTGTTCAGTAGGTCCTGAGAAAATAGCATTTAAATCAATATATATATCTGTAAGCGCGCTCTGTGAGCTTACCGTGCGCTTACGGTAAGCTTACCGTACGCGTACGGTGCCGTGCGCGAGCGCGATTCTGATTGGCTGTTAGATCTTAGTAAACATTTGAATCGGTCGAAACCAGGAAGTGTCGGCCGCCATTTTCTCTCTCGCACTCTGAGGGGGGGAGGGAAAACAAAGTTGGATAACATTAAAAGGGGCAGGCTAGACAGCTCCTAACCACCTAGCCATGGTTAGGGTGTCCCAAAAGAACCCCCAAGGGCAAAAATTCAATTTTTTTTTTTGGGAAAAAACGCCGATTGCTCTTACCGTACGCGTACGGTCATAAATAAATTTAAAAAAAAAAATATCCACATTTTCCCCACCCCCTGTGCATGGCATATTTATTAATTGAACATGTAATAGATAACCTTTCACAACGAAGCGCATAATATGTCCTCCGTGTGCGGACGGTGCGCAAAGCGCATCGTGCGTACATAGCCCATCCAGCGTAACGTGGGCACGCGGTGCGCGTAGCGTACCGCGTGCCCACCGTGCGTGCACGGCACTAACTGCGTAAAGTGGGCGCGCGGTGCGCGAAGCGCACCGCATGCTCACTGTGCGCGCACGGTGCGCGAAGAGCACCGTGCGCGCACGGAACGAACTGCGTGAAGTGGGCGCGCATGCCACGAACGGCGTAAAGTAATTTAACATTTAAAAAACCGTACAAATTCACTGAAAAAACCATAGGTTTCACACACGTTATAGTTAGGAATTAGCATTTAAAAAACCTTGCAAATTCAATGAAAAAACCATAGGTTTCACACATGTTATAGTTAGCTGGACATTTCACTCGTGAAAAACCATTGAAATTCCCCCGTTATAGTTAGTGCAGGCAACTATAACTCACGCGACCGCAATCCTCTGCTGATGACATATGTGTCTTTATGAAAAAAAAATATTTGTAATATATGTATAGCTAAAATTTAATGGAAGAAGACATGGGCAAATAAGTGTCTAAATACAGTATTAGCATCAGCAGAGGATTGCGGTCGCGTGAGTTATAGTTGCCTGCACTAACTATAACGGGGGAATTTCAATGGTTTTTCACGAGTGAAATGTCCAGCTAACTATAACATGTGTGAAACCTATGGTTTTTTCATTGAATATATATATATATGTATATATGTATATATGTATATATACATACATACATAAAAAAGTTGCCACGAAAAAAGAAGGGCCCACACAGGAAAGATATGCTCGAAATTTATTGAAAGCTTGCCGCTAGGATGAACAAGGGGCATAGCGTCTGTCTTAAAGTCCAGCCTGACGCGTTTCATGTCATAGCACTTCCTCAGAGGCATGGAGACTGCTGACGCGCAGAAACAGTTTGCGAGGCACTCTTTAAATCCATATGATACCTGCTCAAGTGGGCGTGGCCACTCGCACGGCACTATGGTATCGGTAGTGCCCCAGTCCTTCTGCAGTGAGTTGTCGTGACAAGCAGCTAAATAGGGTTAATATTAAAACCAAGTGGGGGGCTGTAAGAACCTTGTTGTGCCCAGCAGACACCTTACCGCTTTCACTGACAGCTCCTGTCCCGTCTGCTGGTCCGGCCGGTTGGCGTTACCTCGGGTCTGCCCCAGCAGCAGGGCTCCTTCCACGGCTCGGGCTGACCATTTTAAATCCATCAAAAAGTTGCCACGAAAACAGAAGGGCCCACACAGGAAAGATATGCGGGAAATGTATTGAAAGCTTGCCGCTGGGATGAACAAGGAGCACAGCTTCTGTCTTAAAGTCCAGCCTGACGCATTTCATGTCATAGCACTTCCTCAGAGGCATGGAGACTGCTGACGTGCACAAACAGTTTGCTGGCATTCTTTAAATCCATATACCTGCGCAAGTGGGCGTGGCTGCTTGCACGGCACTATGGTATCAGTAGTGCCCCAGTCCTACTGCAGTGAGTTGTCGTGCCACGCAGCTAAGTAGGGTTAATATTAAAACCAAGTGGGGGCTGTAATATCCTTGTTGTGCCCAGCGGACACGTTCCCGCTTTTCCTGACAGCTCCTGTCTCGTCTTCTGGTCCCGCCGGTTGGCGTTACTTCGGGTCTGCACCAGCAGCAGGAGTCCTTCTACGGCCCAGGCTGACCGTTTTAAATTCATCAAAATGTTGCCACGAAAACAGAAGGGCCCACTCAGAAAATATATGCTCGAAATGTATTGAAAGCTTGCACTGGGATAAACAAGGAGCACAGCTTCAGTCTTAAAGTGCAGCCTGATGCGTTTCATGTCATAGCACTTCCTCAGAGGTATGGAGACTGCTGACATGCACAAATAGTTTGCGGGCTCTCTTTAAATCCATATGATACCTGTTCAAGTGGGCGTGTGCGCTCGCACGGCACTATGGTATCATATGGATTTAAAGAGTGCCCCGCAAACTTTTTGTGCCCCGCAAACTGTTTGTGCACGTCCTGAAGAAGGTCACTGGGGGCCGCGACGGAGCTGCAGGAGGCCAGAAAGTCAGAGGACATACCTTGTTCAGGGCAGATGGATTGGAGCCCAGAGAATGCCTTCTGCAACGCCCCTAGCACTGGTGCAGCTATTGGTGAGGACTGTGTGGGCCATCGAAGTGGAGGTTGCAGCGCGATGGCCCCGCAGTGGACTGGACCCAGATTCCTCATGCACCGCTGCCCTGCCTACATCTACTAGAGACCTTCCCCTTGTGGGGGAAAGGGACAGCAGAGCTGTGCTGGTGCCCGAGAGCAGTTCCCAGACAAGATTTAGTGTATTAGGTCTGGGTGGGTGCGCTTCCTAGTGCCAGAAAGTCTGCATGAGGGCCACATTTGGTGTCCCTGTCCATAGTCCAGTTCAAACCAGTCCTGGGAACCGCTGGCTCCCACTCTGGCATGAAACTGGACAAAGGACATGGAAGGACCCCTGAATCTTCCCAACCATTTCCTTAGTGTACTTAAGGGCTTACCTGGGTGTAGGTATTTAGATTCGCCTTGGGATAAGATACAGATCAGACACCATTGCACTTCTACCATCTGGGCACTCTGGACTTTGCTGGACTTTGTTTGGGCTGGACTTCATCTCCCTTCCAGTCGGCTGCATTCTCTGTGCCTGTGCATCATTCAGGAACCTTCCAAGGCATGTGAAGCAACAAGGACTACTGTAGTAATCTCCCTTGGAGTGAAGTAATCACTCCCCTGTATTCGGAGGCACCGCAACTAAGTCGACCGGTCTGCAGATTCTGAGCTCCTCCAGACTCCGTGGACTCTGCAATCCAGCTCCTGAGTCCTGCTCTATCCTCTCACTAAGTTTGAGGCCAGTAGTCCGGGGGTTGCAATAACCAAACCCCTGAGTACCCCGTCCCCTTTGCACTTGCAAAGGCTTGTTGTCATCTTTGCAAGAAGATCTTTGGGCTCCAAGTAGCCCCATCCCTCGAGCACCTCCTGTGCCCAGAATCTTGCACCACCCCTGCATTGTGTGCATCGCGGCCTGCATCTTTTGGTGAGCTGCTTGAGTTCTTCCTGAGACTTCGGTGCCTCCAGCCTGTGGGTCCACTTGAGGGTCATATTTGTTTCCTTTATTTCCTTTGGGCTCCTCTGATTGCTCGGGGCCTGCCATGACTCCCCTGCTCTTGGTGAGTCTCCTGGGCCTTGCTGATTCCAACTTTGTACCTTTTTGACTTCCTATGTGGGTTGCATTTGCCAAGGCTTGTTGGTGTTCCCGCTGGACACCGACCCCTCAGCCCTCGACATCCTTCATGGGTCAGCTTGTATCCGGCTCCTGGTCATCATCAGCATCACCTGGTCCCCACAGCTGCAGAGTCAAGGTCATCGACATAATCCCTGAAGCACCCGACATCGGAGGGCATTCCTCTTCCGAGTCTCCTGGTCACCCCTGAGTGACATAGACTCTGTCCCCTCTGCTTGCAGGTACTCCTCTTCAAGAATCTATGTTTGGATTCCTCTGGACATTTTCTCCTTTTCCTGCAGCTGCACTTTGGTGAAGACCCCCATTGAGTTTGACGGCGGTTTCCGATGCTACTTCACACCTATGCACCCGGCTTCTCTGGGATAGGTAACTTGGGTATCACAGTATCCACGGATGGGGTGGCTCGCAAACCTTCTGCCTTCCACAGAGTTTCTTCAGGGTCCACTGGGAAGGGTTCCTAATCCTTAAAAGTCCAACCACGACTTACACGTAGAGTTGTACGGAGCTTGCGGTCAGGTTCCCACACTGCACACACTCTCCGTGGGGTCCCTATCTGTTTACCTTGGGTGGTACCTTGAGTCCCCAGTGATTCTACGTCCTCTTGACATTGTCCTGACTTGAGTCGTGGTTCTTATAGCACTTTCTTAGTACATGGTTTGGTCCCCCCCTGTGGCCCACTGTATATTAGTGCTATTTACTGTGATTTCTTTGCTAAAGTATTGAGTGCTTTGTGTCTATCTCCGTGTGGGAGAAACTGTAACGTGCTAGAGAGTGATATATAATAAATACATATTTTTTATACATACTTTGTGTGGTTCTTTTTCATTTAATCTATACTGTAAGAATGCATTCTGGTAAAACAAGCTGCTTTACACTCCTTCAAGACTAAGCCTGAAGGCTGCTCTCCACAGCTATCACTTAGAGAGCTTTCTAAGGTTGTGTTAGACCTCTTAAATCACCATAAGGGTTGTCTGGACAAGTGAAAGGTACCCACTTATATTAGTGGACATCATATACCAGGCCAGCTTCTCACAGCGGCAATAAAGGATATGGCTAGGGGTCAAAACACAGGGGCCTGACGGCCTCCCGACAGAGTTTTATTCAACGTATGCTGGGACACTGACCCCACAGTTGGTGAAGATGTATGCGGACACGTCACCAGCATGCTCCCGGAATCCACTAATGACGCTGTGGTCATTCCTCTCCCCAAGGTCAATGCGCAGGGAGCACGGGTTAATAAGTTTTGCCCTCTATCAATGTTAAACACTGACATTAAGATCCTTAGGAAGGTCCTAGCCCTTTGCTTGCTTCCTCACGTGCAGCTCATCATACATGAAGACCAAAGTGGTTTTATCCCCACCCCTAATACTTTCCAGAATCTTAGGTGGCCACACCACATGAGGCACCATCCTACAGCTCTTGAAAACCAAAATGCGCTGTTGATCTTGGTAGACCTAGAAAAGGCGTTCGACATAGTACAATGGGACTCTCTTTTTGAAGTCATGATAAAGATGGGCCTAGGGAAGAATTAGGTTGAATGAGTCCGCAGCTGTACACCACCCCGACGAAGCGGGTCAAAACAGGCACTGTGCTCTCTGCACAATATGCAGTTTGCAGAGGCATGATGCAGGGGTGCCCGCTATCCCTGCTATTGTTTGCCATGGCCATCGAACCCCTGGCAGAACTATTTAGATGAGAATGCAGGGGATCCTGCATATTAGTCTGGGGGCACAAACATATCATCTCCCGTTACGCGGATTATATCCTTTTATATCTGTGGGATGGGACACAGGATATTATGCGTGCTCTGGAATGTCTGGGGAGTTTTGAGGCGGTGTCAGGCCTGCGGTTCAATAAATCCAAGACTCATGTCTTCCCCATCTCCCCAGGTGTAGCACAGCCCCGGGCTTCCCCTCAAACTTGATGTGGTCACCCACCTCCTTTCAATACCTGGGGATACAGATCTTTCACCAACTGGAAGATCTTCGAGAAGCTAATTTGGGTAAGGCCCCCTGTTCCCTGAAGGCCTGTTAGCGGTCTCTTAATGGCTAGGATCTCTCTCACTAAAAAGGTTATGCTGCCAATGCTACTTTACTTCTTGTAAAGGTACCAGTGGGAGTGCAGCCCACTTGGTTTAAGCACCTGGATGCCCTGGTGCGGGACGTGATCTGGGATATAGGGTTTCCCTGGCCATCATTCGGCGCCCTCTGGAAGAGAGAGGATTGGGCGTTCCGGATTTTGAAATATATTTTCTGGCTTCCCAGCTCTAGCAGATTGCGAGGTGGCTTGACCAGGGTGGTTGTGGGGGGCCTATCAGTGATTGGACTCATGACATGTGTTGAGATTTTACTGGCTGGGCTGCTTGGTTCACCCATTATTCTCCAACACCCGGGGGTGCTACTGTCTGCAGCAATAAAATTCTGGCGCAGATATGTTTCAAAGACGACAGGAATGCAGTTGTATGCACTTGCGCTGCCCTTGGTTGGCCTCCCTCATGGTGAGCCCATTTTATATTTAACGCTCTATAGATGTCAGCCTGGACAGATTCTGTACTTGTCACGGTGGACGACTGCTACCACCAAGGTTCTTTACTACCACTAGATGACTTGATATAGCAGTATGACTTGCCACCGGGACAAGTCCTTACATATGAAGCACCGATATGAACCTATAGAGGCTTATGGGTGGGGGACCAAGAAGAGTCTTTGACGCATAATTTCGTACAGCTACAGGTGTCACTGGGATAAACTAGACACTTATTGACATGGCTCTACAGATACCTTCTGGGGGCACAAACACATTGTCTCCCGTTACCCGGAAGATATCCTTTTATATCTGTGGGATGGGACACAGGGTATTATGTGTGCTCTGGAATGTCTGGAGAGTTTTGAGGCGGTGTCAGGCCTGCGGGTCACTAAATCCAAGACTCATGTCTTCCCCATCTCCCCGGGTGTGGCACAGCCCCGAGCTTCCCCTCAGACTTGATCCCTTGCGTCAATGGTGCCTTCTGATGGCTCTGTGGGGCAGGTGGGAGAGGATCCTGGAAAGAGAGCTGTCGGACCCGGAGTGTTGGAGAGTTCTAGCCTCCCCACAAAAGATCTCTAGGAACAATTCAATTATATACACATAAATTATATGATACCGCACAAACTCCAAAAGGTGTATGGGGACGAATCTCGCCCATGCCCCAGATGTGGTCACCTAGATGACGATTTTCCACACATGGTACGGCATCGTCCTAACTTGAGGCCCTATGCTTACATGCTATAGGTGATCCTGCATAATTTTCTGTACTTCCTTTGAGTTGTGTGCTGTGGGCCTCAGGGGCCAAGTTGTTATGAAGTCTTGGGGGACTCCAATAGCAGATTTCAACTTCCTTTTGGGAACTCAGGTTGTTAGCGCACTGACCAGGCCAGAGTGGCAGTGGCCTGAAAGTGCGTAACTACCCCTTGTGTTGAACAGGTTGCGATTTGAGCATGAGATGAGGTGAACACAGTTGGAGACATCTGCTCAACTGTGTAGCTCCGGCTGCCCAGTTATTGTGTGGTGAAATTCATTCTGACCTGCTGCGTTCTGGTAGGTTGTCTGGCAGCTTATCCCATTGCTAAGTTTTACACTGACCTCTATTGGCATTGGTGTGCTGTTTCACAGGCGTAGACAAGACAGCGAATGTGGTGAAGGTAGACTGGGAGCGGTCTGAGTTGATAGGGACATTACTGAGAGTAATTCCAGGTCTGATATCAGCCCCCAGCAGGCCACATTATCATTTGCTAATACGGTTTAGCTGCTTCATCAGCAACCCAATTACTCTGCCCAATGTTAGAGTTTAAATCCTGGTCTACACTCTAGGTGCTTGTTATCGGAGACATGGGTGCTAGGAGGGTGTTTGAGTCATCCTTAATAGTAAAGATAACCCCAACTGGGGGGTATATGTACAAGGGAAGTAGCGGACAGAGGCGTTAGCCTCCCTGGCTTAACGCCTCTCTATGCCACTTCAGAAACGCAAGTCTGCACCATATTTACAAGAATATGGTACAGCCCTGCGTTTACACCTGTGCTGGCGCTACACTTAGCAGCCTAGCACCAACACAGGCACCCTTGCACTATAGTTCAAGGGTGTCTGCGTGCAGAGGAACATTGTTTATGTGCAGGAAGGTCCCCCTGCACATCAACAATCTTTAAATGACATTTTGTAACTTCTATGTGTGCTGCTTAATGCAGCACACACAGAAGTTCCAAAACAGCATTTTTTTTTAAATGATTGTTTATGTGCACGAAGGGGGACCTTCCTGTACATAAACAATCATTGGTCTTTGCTGTTTTCATGTGTGCTGCACAAGGCAGTACACATGAAAACAGCAAAAACGAGGAGAAATAAAACATTTGTCTTTGTTGTGCCAGGGTAAGACTAGGTTTTTTCTGGTCTTAATTCTGGTGCTGCCTTCTATTTACACCTCCCTTGAAAATAGGAGGCATCGTCAGAATCAATGGGTGTTGCGGGGGAACTCACACATCAACACACATTGCCCTCCCCTTTCACGCTATGCATAGCGTGAAAGGGGGCCTTATTTACAAGGCACAGTTTAGCCACGTTAAGTGGATTAACGCTGCCTTGTAAATAAGGCAAAGCCGGGAGCCCCTATCGCCACAGTAACGTCACAAAAATTGATGTTCCCGTGGCAATAGGGGCTTATACATATGCCACCGGGTCTTTTAAAAAGTCAAACTTGTGTGGTATGTTTGTAGATTTTAGGTAGATGAAATTAAAGGCTTGTTCTCCCAGAGAGAATTTTCCTTACTGCATTTCGCTGCTGGGCAAGATAGCAATTTTTTCTTCCTCATAGTCGGAGACTGTGGTGTCATGACTCTTACTGACCGCATGTTGGCTGTTGCAACGTGAATGTCAGCATCGTATTTAAGGCACACCGGAGGCCAATCAAGAAATTAAATGAGCACGCAGGGTTCCACAGTTACGCTCATCATTTTTTCAAATGCTCACATGGCCTCTGAAGAAGATGGACTGAATCCATTGAAACGCATCAGACCAAAAATGAAAAAGACGGGAAAAGAAGCTGCCTGCTACAATTTAATAAAGAATGATATATATATATATATATATATATATATATATATATATATATATATATATATATATATATATATATATATATATATATATATTATCTACTGGCGGTCGCCAGTAGATAGTTATAGTTAGGACCCTGTTTCCATAGGAAATCCGCAACATTCTATTTGGAATAACTTTGGCGCCGGTCGACGAATCCTCGCAAAATTTTCAAAACTAATGGGGCGCTACGCTCCGCTCCTACCCTGAAAGTCTCGGGGGGATTCGTCAAGCGGGGGCTGAGAAAAAAGGGGGGTCCCAAAACGCGTTTTCCCCATGCATTTTTCCATAGGACCTTTAGACACAGCTACAGCCCGAACGGCTGAACAGAGTTACTTGAAATTTGTCAGAGAGGTAGTCTACAGGTCAAGGAAGTGCCTTTTGTAGGTCTGGTGTAAATCTGTTCAGTAGGTCCTGAGAAAATAGCATTTAAATCAATATATATATCTGTAAGCGCGCTCTGTGAGCTTACCGTGCGCTTACGGTAAGCTTACCGTACGCGTACGGTGCCGTGCGCGAGCGCGATTCTGATTGGCTGTTAGATCTTAGTAAACATTTGAATCGGTCGAAACCAGGAAGTGTCGGCCGCCATTTTCTCTCTCGCACTCTGAGGGGGGGAGGGAAAACAAAGTTGGATAACATTAAAAGGGGCAGGCTAGACAGCTCCTAACCACCTAGCCATGGTTAGGGTGTCCCAAAAGAACCCCCAAGGGCAAAAATTCAATTTTTTTTTTTGGGAAAAAACGCCGATTGCTCTTACCGTACGCGTACGGTCATAAATAAATTTAAAAAAAAAAATATCCACATTTTCCCCACCCCCTGTGCATGGCATATTTATTAATTGAACATGTAATAGATAACCTTTCACAACGAAGCGCATAATATGTCCTCCGTGTGCGGACGGTGCGCAAAGCGCATCGTGCGTACATAGCCCATCCAGCGTAACGTGGGCACGCGGTGCGCGTAGCGTACCGCGTGCCCACCGTGCGTGCACGGCACTAACTGCGTAAAGTGGGCGCGCGGTGCGCGAAGCGCACCGCATGCTCACTGTGCGCGCACGGTGCGCGAAGAGCACCGTGCGCGCACGGAACGAACTGCGTGAAGTGGGCGCGCATGCCACGAACGGCGTAAAGTAATTTAACATTTAAAAAACCGTACAAATTCACTGAAAAAACCATAGGTTTCACACACGTTATAGTTAGGAATTAGCATTTAAAAAACCTTGCAAATTCAATGAAAAAACCATAGGTTTCACACATGTTATAGTTAGCTGGACATTTCACTCGTGAAAAACCATTGAAATTCCCCCGTTATAGTTAGTGCAGGCAACTATAACTCACGCGACCGCAATCCTCTGCTGATGACATATGTGTCTTTATGAAAAAAAAATATTTGTAATATATGTATAGCTAAAATTTAATGGAAGAAGACATGGGCAAATAAGTGTCTAAATACAGTATTAGCATCAGCAGAGGATTGCGGTCGCGTGAGTTATAGTTGCCTGCACTAACTATAACGGGGGAATTTCAATGGTTTTTCACGAGTGAAATGTCCAGCTAACTATAACATGTGTGAAACCTATGGTTTTTTCATTGAATATATATATATATGTATATATGTATATATGTATATATACATACATACATAAAAAAGTTGCCACGAAAAAAGAAGGGCCCACACAGGAAAGATATGCTCGAAATTTATTGAAAGCTTGCCGCTAGGATGAACAAGGGGCATAGCGTCTGTCTTAAAGTCCAGCCTGACGCGTTTCATGTCATAGCACTTCCTCAGAGGCATGGAGACTGCTGACGCGCAGAAACAGTTTGCGAGGCACTCTTTAAATCCATATGATACCTGCTCAAGTGGGCGTGGCCACTCGCACGGCACTATGGTATCGGTAGTGCCCCAGTCCTTCTGCAGTGAGTTGTCGTGACAAGCAGCTAAATAGGGTTAATATTAAAACCAAGTGGGGGGCTGTAAGAACCTTGTTGTGCCCAGCAGACACCTTACCGCTTTCACTGACAGCTCCTGTCCCGTCTGCTGGTCCGGCCGGTTGGCGTTACCTCGGGTCTGCCCCAGCAGCAGGGCTCCTTCCACGGCTCGGGCTGACCATTTTAAATCCATCAAAAAGTTGCCACGAAAACAGAAGGGCCCACACAGGAAAGATATGCGGGAAATGTATTGAAAGCTTGCCGCTGGGATGAACAAGGAGCACAGCTTCTGTCTTAAAGTCCAGCCTGACGCATTTCATGTCATAGCACTTCCTCAGAGGCATGGAGACTGCTGATGTGCACAAACAGTTTGCTGGCATTCTTTAAATCCATATACCTGCGCAAGTGGGCGTGGCTGCTTGCACGGCACTATGGTATCAGTAGTGCCCCAGTCCTACTGCAGTGAGTTGTCGTGCCACGCAGCTAAGTAGGGTTAATATTAAAACCAAGTGGGGGCTGTAATATCCTTGTTGTGCCCAGCGGACACGTTCCCGCTTTTCCTGACAGCTCCTGTCTCGTCTTCTGGTCCCGCCGGTTGGCGTTACTTCGGGTCTGCACCAGCAGCAGGAGTCCTTCTACGGCCCAGGCTGACCGTTTTAAATTCATCAAAATGTTGCCACGAAAACAGAAGGGCCCACACAGAAAATATATGCTCGAAATGTATTGAAAGCTTGCACTGGGATAAACAAGGAGCACAGCTTCAGTCTTAAAGTGCAGCCTGATGCGTTTCATGTCATAGCACTTCCTCAGAGGTATGGAGACTGCTGACATGCACAAATAGTTTGCGGGCTCTCTTTAAATCCATATGATACCTGTTCAAGTGGGCGTGTGCGCTCGCACGGCACTATGGTATCATATGGATTTAAAGAGTGCCCCGCAAACTTTTTGTGCCCCGCAAACTGTTTGTGCACGTCCTGAAGAAGGTCACTGGGGGCCGCGACGGAGCTGCAGGAGGCCAGAAAGTCAGAGGACATACCTTGTTCAGGGCAGATGGATTGGAGCCCAGAGAATGCCTTCTGCAACGCCCCTAGCACTGGTGCAGCTATTGGTGAGGACTGTGTGGGCCATCGAAGTGGAGGTTGCAGCGCGATGGCCCCGCAGTGGACTGGACCCAGATTCCTCATGCACCGCTGCCCTGCCTACATCTACTAGAGACCTTCCCCTTGTGGGGGAAAGGGACAGCAGAGCTGTGCTGGTGCCCGAGAGCAGTTCCCAGACAAGATTTAGTGTATTAGGTCTGGGTGGGTGCGCTTCCTAGTGCCAGAAAGTCTGCATGAGGGCCACATTTGGTGTCCCTGTCCATAGTCCAGTTCAAACCAGTCCTGGGAACCGCTGGCTCCCACTCTGGCATGAAACTGGACAAAGGACATGGAAGGACCCCTGAATCTTCCCAACCATTTCCTTAGTGTACTTAAGGGCTTACCTGGGTGTAGGTATTTAGATTCGCCTTGGGATAAGATACAGATCAGACACCATTGCACTTCTACCATCTGGGCACTCTGGACTTTGCTGGACTTTGTTTGGGCTGGACTTCATCTCCCTTCCAGTCGGCTGCATTCTCTGTGCCTGTGCATCATTCAGGAACCTTCCAAGGCATGTGAAGCAACAAGGACTACTGTAGTAATCTCCCTTGGAGTGAAGTAATCACTCCCCTGTATTCGGAGGCACCGCAACTAAGTCGACCGGTCTGCAGATTCTGAGCTCCTCCAGACTCCGTGGACTCTGCAATCCAGCTCCTGAGTCCTGCTCTATCCTCTCACTAAGTTTGAGGCCAGTAGTCCGGGGGTTGCAATAACCAAACCCCTGAGTACCCCGTCCCCTTTGCACTTGCAAAGGCTTGTTGTCATCTTTGCAAGAAGATCTTTGGGCTCCAAGTAGCCCCATCCCTCGAGCACCTCCTGTGCCCAGAATCTTGCACCACCCCTGCATTGTGTGCATCGCGGCCTGCATCTTTTGGTGAGCTGCTTGAGTTCTTCCTGAGACTTCGGTGCCTCCAGCCTGTGGGTCCACTTGAGGGTCATATTTGTTTCCTTTATTTCCTTTGGGCTCCTCTGATTGCTCGGGGCCTGCCATGACTCCCCTGCTCTTGGTGAGTCTCCTGGGCCTTGCTGATTCCAACTTTGTACCTTTTTGACTTCCTATGTGGGTTGCATTTGCCAAGGCTTGTTGGTGTTCCCGCTGGACACCGACCCCTCAGCCCTCGACATCCTTCATGGGTCAGCTTGTATCCGGCTCCTGGTCATCATCAGCATCACCTGGTCCCCACAGCTGCAGAGTCAAGGTCATCGACATAATCCCTGAAGCACCCGACATCGGAGGGCATTCCTCTTCCGAGTCTCCTGGTCACCCCTGAGTGACATAGACTCTGTCCCCTCTGCTTGCAGGTACTCCTCTTCAAGAATCTATGTTTGGATTCCTCTGGACATTTTCTCCTTTTCCTGCAGCTGCACTTTGGTGAAGACCCCCATTGAGTTTGACGGCGGTTTCCGATGCTACTTCACACCTATGCACCCGGCTTCTCTGGGATAGGTAACTTGGGTATCACAGTATCCACGGATGGGGTGGCTCGCAAACCTTCTGCCTTCCACAGAGTTTCTTCAGGGTCCACTGGGAAGGGTTCCTAATCCTTAAAAGTCCAACCACGACTTACACGTAGAGTTGTACGGAGCTTGCGGTCAGGTTCCCACACTGCACACACTCTCCGTGGGGTCCCTATCTGTTTACCTTGGGTGGTACCTTGAGTCCCCAGTGATTCTACGTCCTCTTGACATTGTCCTGACTTGAGTCGTGGTTCTTATAGCACTTTCTTAGTACATGGTTTGGTCCCCCCCTGTGGCCCACTGTATATTAGTGCTATTTACTGTGATTTCTTTGCTAAAGTATTGAGTGCTTTGTGTCTATCTCCGTGTGGGAGAAACTGTAACGTGCTAGAGAGTGATATATAATAAATACATATTTTTTATACATACTTTGTGTGGTTCTTTTTCATTTAATCTATACTGTAAGAATGCATTCTGGTAAAACAAGCTGCTTTACACTCCTTCAAGACTAAGCCTGAAGGCTGCTCTCCACAGCTATCACTTAGAGAGCTTTCTAAGGTTGTGTTAGACCTCTTAAATCACCATAAGGGTTGTCTGGACAAGTGAAAGGTACCCACTTATATTAGTGGACATCATATACCAGGCCAGCTTCTCACAGCGGCAATAAAGGATATGGCTAGGGGTCAAAACACAGGGGCCTGACGGCCTCCCGACAGAGTTTTATTCAACGTATGCTGGGACACTGACCCCACAGTTGGTGAAGATGTATGCGGACACGTCACCAGCATGCTCCCGGAATCCACTAATGACGCTGTGGTCATTCCTCTCCCCAAGGTCAATGCGCAGGGAGCACGGGTTAATAAGTTTTGCCCTCTATCAATGTTAAACACTGACATTAAGATCCTTAGGAAGGTCCTAGCCCTTTGCTTGCTTCCTCACGTGCAGCTCATCATACATGAAGACCAAAGTGGTTTTATCCCCACCCCTAATACTTTCCAGAATCTTAGGTGGCCACACCACATGAGGCACCATCCTACAGCTCTTGAAAACCAAAATGCGCTGTTGATCTTGGTAGACCTAGAAAAGGCGTTCGACATAGTACAATGGGACTCTCTTTTTGAAGTCATGATAAAGATGGGCCTAGGGAAGAATTAGGTTGAATGAGTCCGCAGCTGTACACCACCCCGACGACCCGGGTCAAAACAGGCACTGTGCTCTCTGCACAATATGCAGTTTGCAGAGGCATGATGCAGGGGTGCCCGCTATCCCTGCTATTGTTTGCCATGGCCATCGAACCCCTGGCAGAACTATTTAGATGAGAATGCAGGGGATCCTGCATATTAGTCTGGGGGCACAAACATATCATCTCCCGTTACGCGGATTATATCCTTTTATATCTGTGGGATGGGACACAGGATATTATGCGTGCTCTGGAATGTCTGGGGAGTTTTGAGGCGGTGTCAGGCCTGCGGTTCAATAAATCCAAGACTCATGTCTTCCCCATCTCCCCAGGTGTAGCACAGCCCCGGGCTTCCCCTCAAACTTGATGTGGTCACCCACCTCCTTTCAATACCTGGGGATACAGATCTTTCACCAACTGGAAGATCTTCGAGAAGCTAATTTGGGTAAGGCCCCCTGTTCCCTGAAGGCCTGTTAGCGGTCTCTTAATGGCTAGGATCTCTCTCACTAAAAAGGTTATGCTGCCAATGCTACTTTACTTCTTGTAAAGGTACCAGTGGGAGTGCAGCCCACTTGGTTTAAGCACCTGGATGCCCTGGTGCGGGACGTGATCTGGGATATAGGGTTTCCCTGGCCATCATTCGGCGCCCTCTGGAAGAGAGAGGATTGGGCGTTCCGGATTTTGAAATATATTTTCTGGCTTCCCAGCTCTAGCAGATTGCGAGGTGGCTTGACCAGGGTGGTTGTGGGGGGCCTATCAGTGATTGGACTCATGACATGTGTTGAGATTTTACTGGCTGGGCTGCTTGGTTCACCCATTATTCTCCAACACCCGGGGGTGCTACTGTCTGCAGCAATAAAATTCTGGCGCAGATATGTTTCAAAGACGACAGGAATGCAGTTGTATGCACTTGCGCTGCCCTTGGTTGGCCTCCCTCATGGTGAGCCCATTTTATATTTAACGCTCTATAGATGTCAGCCTGGACAGATTCTGTACTTGTCACGGTGGACGACTGCTACCACCAAGGTTCTTTACTACCACTAGATGACTTGATATAGCAGTATGACTTGCCACCGGGACAAGTCCTTACATATGAAGCACCGATATGAACCTATAGAGGCTTATGGGTGGGGGACCAAGAAGAGTCCGTGACGCATAATTTCGTACAGCTACAGGTGTCACTGGGATAAACTAGACACTTATTGACATGGCTCTACAGATACCTTCTGGGGGCACAAACACATTGTCTCCCGTTACCCGGAAGATATCCTTTTATATCTGTGGGATGGGACACAGGGTATTATGTGTGCTCTGGAATGTCTGGAGAGTTTTGAGGCGGTGTCAGGCCTGCGGGTCACTAAATCCAAGACTCATGTCTTCCCCATCTCCCCGGGTGTGGCACAGCCCCGAGCTTCCCCTCAGACTTGATCCCTTGCGTCAATGGTGCCTTCTGATGGCTCTGTGGGGCAGGTGGGAGAGGATCCTGGAAAGAGAGCTGTCGGACCCGGAGTGTTGGAGAGTTCTAGCCTCCCCACAAAAGATCTCTAGGAACAATTCAATTATATACACATAAATTATATGATACCGCACAAACTCCAAAAGGTGTATGGGGACGAATCTCGCCCATGCCCCAGATGTGGTCACCTAGATGACGATTTTCCACACATGGTACGGCATCGTCCTAACTTGAGGCCCTATTTTGAGGAAATACTTAAAGCCCTGGAGAAGACATGTGGGTAGTCCCCTCCCTGCACCCTTAAGGCATGTCTTTTGGGGCTGTTCCCAAGACCGGCCTCGTGAAATGTTGGAACGGGGTTCATAGTCTTAGCATTGGTGTTGGCTAAGAGATAAATAGCCATGACTTGGAAATCAGCCAGAGGTCCTGGAGCACAGATCTGGAGGGAGGATGTCACCAAGTGGGCGAAAGCCGAAGAGAGGGCACTGACTAGAAAGGAGGCTAGAGGGATACAGGCCCGCCCCATTGCAGATTTATGGACAGAAGTGCTGGTGACTTGGGAACACCCGGAAATTGGTCAGGGGGTGGGGGCCTGCGGACGATAGTGATCTGTCAGGGGGGCGAGCTAGCCAGGACACCTGGAGGCCAGACAAAGGGGGAAGGCCTCGGGGAAATCTGGGAAACATTTCTTGAGTAAGGTTGCCTCCCTGCACGGCCCGGACAGAGTGAGGCGAGGTGACAAGAGCCCCCACGCTGCTCACTACACAATGGGCATCAGCCGAACAGTACTGAATATCCTTGATGACGTTGCTGTCCCTCCCGCCCGGCCCCTGGCCCGCATGCCTACATCCCTGCTGCCTGGGGCACCACCCATGGATGTTGAAAAACTGGAGATTTGCTGTTTTTATGTATGTAGCTCCCCTGTTTATTTGTATTCTCTTGTTCTGCTTATTATTGTGTTTTTTCATGGTTTCCTGTTCTATAACTGGCATTTCAGATTTCTTGACATGAAGACCCGTAGTATGGCTGTGACGCCTGCATGCCCCCCCTCCGTAAAAGCAAGGGCTTATTCTCCCATGGTTCCAACTAGACTTGTTTTTTACCACAGTGATGGATGTCAATACTGAGGCCATATGATGCCTCTTTATCCTGTAAAATACTGTTGCTACATGTACATATATAAAATGCCAATAAAAATATATTTTTTTTAAAAGAATTGCAGATTAGTCTACTTGAGCACTGCCATTCGGTGAAAGGCAAGGAGAAGAGATTTGGCTGTAGTTTGGTTTTCAAGATGTGGAAGGTCAGGTTTGTCTGCCCCGGACTACTGCTATAAAAAGGGTGATGACAGCCAGGTGCTGAGATCTCATACTTCCTTGTGCCCCTACTGTGCGTGCTCTAGCATAAAGACAGCCACCGTGATTACTGCTGTGAGAAACATTGCTTTGGACAAAGGATGTTTTTTTCGAGAGCAGCCTGAGTAAGATATTATAAATCCCAATGTAGCACAGGTCTCATGTAGGAAAACAACAATGCATGTAGAGGACAAGGCATGTGATTTGGTGTGCAGATTTCATTCCAGCTCCCAGGAGTGAAATCACTTACATGGGCCTGTAAAGGTGTGGTATCGGCACACTGTGAGTGGAGAAGCAAAGACTTTCTATGAAACCAACCCACCTGAGAAGAACTTTCTTAAATTACTCCTGAACAGCAGTCTGCAAAACAACACTAGGCAAGTTACACACAATTGAGCTCTTTGGAACCTACTCTTTTGACTTGTGCATGAGGTGAGTATTGTCAGGGCTGCACTACACCACTTGCCTGAAGAGAAACAAACTTTAACAGCTTTACAGACTATAACATTTTAAGAATGACAACAACCAGACCTATGTTTTCAGCATGGTAGGTATGCCTACGAATCAGCCAGAAAATATTTTTAAAAATCCAACCAGCATCTGCTTGTTTTAAAATTATTAACAATATAACAGAGGACCAGCTTTACAAAGTCATTAGGTCCCAAGAAATTCATCACCCTTCAGTTTTCTAAGCCAAAGTCAGAGCAGCCTGCAGATCAGTAAAACTTAGATATGGATCTATTTGCAGACTAGTAGTCATAAAGTTTTCGCTCACAACACAAACAAGGTCTGTATTAATGTTCTTAGGAGGGAATAGTGTACATTATATTAAAATAACTCATATTTGTTCATTTTAATGGCTGAAACTCAAACGTCAGGCTACACGGACCATCTCTCTTTCACACTATTTAAGGCAAAGGAGGGGGAGCCAGCATATTAGGAGGAAGAGCCCAACCAGAGCCGAGCCAAGGGTCTGGCTTGGCTCTTAAAGGCCATGAGCAACATTATAGTCTATTAAATCAAACACAATAGCTTTTTGTACAACTAATATTCTACACTCACATATTTGAAAGTGCTATCATATGCAATAATAAAGAAAAAGGAGTTAAAATAAAATATTTGCCTAAGATCTCACATGTTAAGCAGGGAACCTGTGATTTTACCAGATTATACTTTGACCAATCAGTCACTAAGCGCGTATCAATTTTTCCTTACGTTAAAAACGTGATTTCACCACTTAGTGCATTTTTATCTTGTTTTCATGTTCCTCAAGGTATTGGAACATTTTTATTGAGCACCAGTTACATTGTTTTTGTTAGCATGGCGAGATTAAGATATTTGCCCAGAATCACAGGATTTTGAGCTGATGCCGAGAATCAAACTTGGTTCATCAGCTCCAAAGTCAGCAGCTCTGGCCACAATGCCCCAGAAGCCACATGAAAGCTTGCTGGCAAGGAATCGGGCTTTTAAAGGCCTTAAGTGCATCTACATAAGAATATACTGCACATCAGCAGGAGAGCAGGCGGCATTGGTAACAGCCGCCTGCTCACAAAGTCACATTTTCTCCCTTCAGAGGCCCCCATCCGTACAGCTATGGGAGAGTAGGTCTACTGCTCCTACAACAGTGTGCACGAAGAGAAAGCTTCCTTTAGCACTAATGATTTAAAATACTTGGGAAGTCTTTCTATTGATGAGCACTCCAGCTGATGACCAGCGTGCCTGGAAACAGTAGGGTGTGTGCGCAGGGAACATAGGTGGTAAGATTATTGTTAGGGTTCTGTAAGGGTATAGGATGGTAAGGGTGTTTTAGGATTTTGGGTGGGTAGGAGCAGAGGGAGGTAAGGGTGTTTTAGGGTTTGGGGTGTGTAGGGGTAGAGAGTGGTAAGGTAAAAAGGGGGGAGTTGGGAGGTTCCACCAAATGAAAAAAATAAGCATTTAAAATATAGGGTACATTTATAATAATGTTAAAAAATCAGGACAAGTGTGTGTGTGAGTGTGCGTGCGTGTGTATATATATATATATATAAATATATATAAATATATAAATATATATATATATTCACTGAAAAAACCATAGGTTTCAGGGGCGTTATAGTTAGCTGGACATTTCCCTCGTACAAAACCCTAGAAATGTCCCCGTTATAGTTAGTTCAGCTAACTAGAACTCGCGCCCCCGCAATGCACTGCTGATGACATCACATATTACATCACTCATGACATGGTCAGTGACATCACTGATGACATCACTGATGACATCTCAAATGACATCACTGATGACATCACTGATGACGTCATCCAGTGAGTCTGTGTTTCTGTAAAGTTTTAATATGTTTAATATATATAGGGAAAGGCCTGTTGAAGAATGAGTGGGTGTACAAGTGTGTGAATGGATGATTTTCTAGGTGCGTAACTGACTCTATAAATGAGTCATTAAATGTATCTTACTGCAGACTAGTGACTAAACTATGTGAATGTCTGTATGTGTCTGTGTGTTGGGGTATAAGTGGCTGCATGGTTTTGTGAATAGCTATATGAGTGCCTATATGGGTTATTGATTGGTTGTCTGAGTATCTGTATGGGTGCCTGAGTGTTTGTGTGGGTAGGGTGTGTGTGACTCTGAGCATAGATGTGGCTTTAAGAGTGCAACTGTGATGGACTGTATGGTTGGGTGAGTGTATGTATCGGTGTGTTAGTGATTGAATGTATATCTCAGTTATACATGTGCCAGTAATTACATATGTGAAATGCAGTGTATATGTGTGTAAGAGTGTATAGCTGCTATATGTGAGAGTGTGTGATTGCGAGAGTGGCTGTATGGATGAGTGTGTGCTTGTATCAGTAGTTGTATAAGAGCATCAGAATGTGGTAGTATTTTTATGAGTAAGTGAACTTGAGTGTGTTTAACTGTATAGGTGAGTAAATTGGACTGTGATTAATTATTTGCATGACTGACTAGGTGTGTCAGTACCTCAATGGATGATTGGCGGTGTGTTAGTGTCTATATAGGTGTATAAATGCATATGATAGTCCTCTACTGAGTGACTGTTAGTATGAGTGACTGTACAGGTGAGTGAGTGGAGGTGTATGTAGACCTAAGAGTCAATAAGTGGCTATGTAGTTATTGGTATTGGAGTATCTATGGTTTTCAAAATGGCCATCTGAAATTTTGAGTCGGTGTATCAAAGGTTATATTAGGGTGTGAGAAGATGCACTCATTTATCACACGGATGACGTCATCAGTGATGTCATGAGTGATGTCATTTGAGATGTCATCAGTGATGTCATCAGTGATGTCACTGACCATGTCATGAGTGATGTAATATGTGACTTCATCAGCAGTGCATTGCGGGGGGCGCGAGTTATAGTTAGCTGAACTAACTATAACGGGGGAATTTCAAGGGTTTTGTACGAGGGAAATGTCCAGCTAACTATAACGCCCCTGAAAACTATGTTTTTTTCAGTGAATTTCTAAGGTTTTTTAAATGCCAATTCCTAACTATAACACCCCTGAAACCTATGGTTTTTTCAGTGAATTTCAAAGGTTTTTTAGATGCCAATTCCTAACTATAACGTGCATGAAACCTATGGTTTTTTCAGTGAATTTCAAAGGTTTTGTAAATGCTAATTCCTATCTATAACTTATCTCTAAACATATCACGTTTAATGATTTTCATTGGATTTCTATATTTTTCAATTTCAGTGTGTCAATTTCATTAATTATCTTTTTAAAAAAAACTTTTTTATCACCATTTTGTAAACTTATTTTTTCAATTAATTATTTTAAAAATTAAAAAATAATATTTGTTTTTATTGGTTTTTAAAAAATATTTTTTTATATTTTTAAAAATATTTTTTAAACTATATTTTTAAAACGTAATTTTTATTGTATTTTTTAAAAAAAAATTGGGATCCGCGCACATTATGCGCACCGTTCTCGATCCCTACGCGAAAGCATCTGCGCACGGTATGCGTTGGGTACGTGTTTGATGCGCGATTCCAATGCGACCGGTACGCGACTCCTAGCCTATACGCGACACGTACGATTATGTTACGCGACGCTTACGTGCTTCCGCGATGCATCACAGGCGGTGGGTGCGCGGATCCCCCGAAATATTGAACATTTAAAAAAAACATATATATATATATATTTCATGTGAATATTAATTGAAGAGAAACTCTAAACTTCTCTTAAAAGTAATATATTTATACATCTAACCTATATTCCTTTTAAATTCAATTTCGAGGATGCGCGCTGGGTGCGTGCTGCGTAAGCGCAAGGTGCGCAGATCCCATGTGACCTGCAAAAAAAGAGATTTGATTGGTTCATTACACTTCCTGTTCTAACTATTGAAAGACCCCACCCATTTCAATCATTCTTCTTTGACCTTCTTTGGAAGAGCATCTCCTTACAGAGAAGAAGCTTTTTTGACTAAGTTTTTACTTAGCTCAAACTTTTTTTTCAGAACAGATAATGGCTTCAGGGCAGCAGGCATCTCCTGCATCTCCTCATACATCTGAGGATGATTTTGTGGAAGAGCCACCACCCACACCACGTTTTTCATCTGTGGTGTGGAAATTTTTTACCTATCCTGAGGGGCAAACTAAAACCAATGCCACCTTGGTGACGTGCAAGATCTGCAAAAGAGTGCTTTCTCGAGGGGATCCTAACAAGAAATACTCTTGCGGGACAGTTAGTATGATGAAGCTCCTGAGGACCCTCCATCCAGTAAATCTTGCACGGGAGGAATGCCGAAGGATGAGAGTTGCTCCCGCTCCTTCCGACTCATCGCAGCCGAGCACTTCAAGAGTGCATCCTTCAGCACAAAATTTGGACATCCGTCCACAATTTCAATTTTTGAAAGTGCTCTGCACTAAATGCAATGCGACATTATGCTACGGAGAGCAGTCGATCGATCTGATCTGCCGTCAGCAAGAAAGTCACCGTTGCTAGTTTTATTATTATTTTTTTTCCCTGAAGTTCATTGTTTTTTTCCTCCTGTTCTGTTTTTTCCTTTTCTTGTTTGCAGAAAAAACAAACAAAAAAAAAATTGTTCAGAAAACCGCCCAAAAAAATATAAAAGAAGAAAGAAGAAAAAATATTTCTTGTAAGAACTAACTTTCCTGGTTTAAAAAAAGAGCTATATTTGTTTTTTGTGTGTGAAAGTTTAGATGAATGTATGTGTAGTACGTAATTGACTGAATTAATGCATTAGTAGCATATGGTGAATGTATAAGTGCAGAACTATGAGGAAGTGCTGCAGCATCGCACAGTAACCTCTTTAACTTCAGTGTGCTGTAGTACTTCCGAAGCACAGGGATGCAACATATGTACATAAATATGTTGCCAATCTATGCTTCTCTCTGCACGGCTGCTTAAACTGCAGCCATGTGGTGACACAGGCACCCTTGCACCATAGTGCAAGGATATCTGTGTCATGTGCTGTTTGTTTTTGTGCAGGAAGACACACCTTCCTGCACAAAAACAATCAGTAAAGGCATTTTTCTCCTTCGATGTATGCTGAGCATTGTAGCATGCATTGAAGATATAAAAATGTGGAGAACTGAAAACAATTCTCCTTGTGCTTTCCTACACCATTTTTAGAATGGTGCAGTATTCACACACATTTCGAGATTTATGATTTCTGATAAATCTAGAGATGTGTCTTGTTCTATGAGTATTCAGTGCAATCATGCACAACAACACCTATAGAACACCCTTTCAATGCAAAGTGGTGTGTATGATGACGTTGTATTTACATGGAGTAGAAAAAGTGCACAGAGTGCCTTTTCCTCTCTTTGTAAATATGAAAGACTGTCTTGCGCAATAACTATGTTACAAAAAGTGACATATTTCTGTTTTTAAAATTGCATGCGAATGATAGAAGGTAAGCACAGAGTTTTGTCTGCAAAGATGTTCAAAGAAGAATGATTGAAATGATTGTGGTCCTTCAATAGGTACAATGGGAAATATTATGAACCCCTCAAATCTCTTTTTTTGCAGGTCACATGATATCCGATTACGGTCAGATTTCAAAACTACATAGGTATAAACAGAGTGTTTTTAAAAAATGTGTTTAAACTTTATAGCTTCTTGCAGATCTCTCCAGTCTGCATTTTGATACTTAGTTAAACTTACCTTCACAGTAATAGAAATAAAAAATGGTATACATTTTTTTCAGATTTTCTTTGCAATCTAAATTGATGTAAATTGCTTATTTTAAAATTAGGATCTGTGAAAGAAAAGAAAAAAATAGTTATAACATGTAATAATACATTTTTTTACAACACAGCATAATTTCCACAAAGTAATTTGTTTGCCTTTTTTGCTGTTCTCAGAATATATTGAATTTCACTAGAAATGGGGATTTCAATCAAACTCATCCCTTAACAGCGGGCAAAAAAAAAACAATCAGAAAGATTGTTAAAAAAAAAAAAAAACAACAGTAAAATACCAGAAAATACAAATCACACATATATGAAATGCTTACGGCTAACAAAATTATATAAATTTAACTCATAAAAACTGTAAATGTTGCCGCTTTGAAATATTCACCGAATCAATGACCACCAAAAAGTCCATAATGCAAACATATACCTTTCCTTGAGGCCAAATGGTATTTTTGCACTCCTTTTTTATGCAAATTGTCCAATGGTAGTCCTATACAATTATAATAATAAATTTCTCATAGAGTGAATTATCTTCCTAAAACTTTGGCTTTAAAAATATTAGGTAGGAATTTGGAAATTCACTAGGCAAACATTGTTTGAAAACCAACTGGGCATCATTACAAAGTGTCCAGCCTTTGTCACATTTTAGATAGGCAGTGTAATGTCCAGATGTGGTGGAAGGACCATCATGGAAAATTATAGCAATTGCTACAAAAGTCCTTCCTGATATTGATAGTTGTGCTGCTACAAATTGCCTTATTAAAGTATCCAATTTTCTTCCGTCAGCTGTACAACGTTGCATCATTAAAATTATGTATTTTCCATATTTTGTTAAAAATAATGTGGATAACATTTCTGATTTACATTGGCTACACTCCATGTTTTGATTTGCACCTTTAACTAATTTATTAAAATACACAGATTTACAGTCTGGTAATGTTAAATACAGAAATCTCTCAGTGTCTAAATTGGAGCTACATGTATACATGCAATTTTCACAATAATGTTCCCATTTGTAAGAAAGGCCAAAAATATTTTCTATTTCTACACCTTTATTTTCAAAAATGGTAAGCATATACATTAAAAATTCCTGAACATCTTGTTGGATATTTTGTGAAAATTGTGTAGAACCAGAACACACATCCAAAAGATTACGAACATCTGAAACAGATTTTATTTTACTTGTGTCTGTTGTCAATTTTTCAAAAACAGAATGCAACAGAGAACAAAATCTCTGTTGCCGATTCTGCCTAATTTGTTCTTGCAAACCTTCAAGATAAAAAACAGCATTGACCACTACATTAGCATAGCAGTTGACACCTGAACTATTTTCAAACTGATATCCAACAACCTCTTCAACAGTGTCCAATTTCTTTTTACTTGCAATCACAACATTATCTTGTGCTATTCCCTTCTCAACACCTTCAGAACAGATACTCTCAAACCTTCTCTTTCGACCAACCACACGCTTTTCAAATACAGGATATTGCCCTACATTTGGAGCATACACCCTTCTTAACCTATTATACTCTTTTACACAGTTTGCATCTGCAGTAACCTTTGTCTCATCAAAAACAAACCAGATAATGTTCTGACTCGCGACAAAGCCACATATGCCATACCCTCTTTATATACAGTAGATCCAATGTTCACCAATGTACTGTCCACACTTAATCCTTGAGATTTATGAATAGTCACTGCATATGACAGAGAAAATGGAAATTGTTTCTTACGGACATATAAATCTTTAACAAGCAAAAAACGAACTGAACAACGACCAATTTCTTTAACTTCTTCAATCTGATCAAATTTAATTTTTATAAATTCAATTCCTTCTTTTTTCTGATAATTAACAAAATCTACCACTTTACCCATTGCGCCATTAACTAACCGTTTTTCTACATCCAAATTACGCCTTAAAATTACCCGACAGTTTACACATGCATACAGTGTCTTTTCTAAACCAGCTGTTTTAGATATTTTTTTTTCTAAAGAATCCAGTTTTGTTTTCAAATTTCCCGTCAAAATAATAGTAATTCCTTCATGCTCTATTTTATCGATGGCTTCCATTTTTATAATTTCTTCATTTTCCAGTTTCAATAGTTCTTCGTTGTATATGGAACACTCTCGCAGTGTTGGCATTAAACAGATCACTGATTTATTTTCAGCAATTTTCATGTACACTTTTGCAGGAAGTACATTTTCATTTGGAAAGACATTGCAAAGTAATCGACTTTACAAAGCTTTTTTGCCATGTTTTGTAAGAACTCCAATTCTTATATCTTGAAGAACACTTCCATATTCAGCATCATTTGCCTGTCGCATATTTGTTGTCAGTTCTTTGTATTCAAAATTAGTCCAAATGTTCACATTACCAACACTACCAAGAGACTTTCTGGTATCTTCATGTGCAAGTGTTTTAAATACCGGTTGTCCTTTTACCGGAGTAAGTTGCAATAGATCTCCAAAAACTATGACGTGTTTTCCTACAAATAACACGTCATACTCTGTTTTAAGAATTTGTTGCATTCTTAAATGCACAAAGGCAAGCATCAAGTTAGACACCATGCTCACCTCATCAATAATGAGAAGTTTCATTTTCTTCAAGACTCTTGAAACTTCACAACAAGCTTCTCCAGATAGCTTGTGGTATTCCAATTTGTTCTCATGCTCTACTGGTAGCATTAGTAAACGATGTAAAGTAATTCCTTTAATGTTATGTGCTGCCAACCCAGTTGGAGCAGTGACAACACAAGACAAATGCGACTCAGTTGTTTTTTGCAGATAACTTGTAATTACTTTAATTAAGAAACTTTTTCCTGTTCCAGCTTGACCACTCACATACATTCGGATAGGTTGAAATGATGTACATGAGCACCCTTTCTTTTCATGAAGTAATCCATGGTCAATCTGCTCTTTCACTTGTTGATATATTTGTTTCTGTTCAACATTTAGGCGCCGATTCCGATCCGTTAAAAATATTCCCCGTGCGAATATTATCCGGGTTTTTTTTTACGTACGAATCGTACAAGTCCCGTACAAACTGGCAAGTACGATCCGTATGTAAAAAAATCCATACTAATCGCATTGGGAAAATTCCCCGACACGTCGTCGGGTCGGAAAAAGTGTCCGACACGTCCCCGGACAGTTTTACGTATGAATCGGGAAACTGCAGTTCGAGCGCGCAAGTACGATCCGTCCCGTCCGTCCGAATGCACAACCGTATGGAAAAAACACTGTACGGTGCGAACTCCCATAGCAACCATGGAGACGTCCAAACATGTGCCCGCATACGCGGCGTACACCCAGCCCACCCCCGTAGGTATGCGCCGTACCCCCAGCCCACCCCCCCATGTATGCGCCGTACCCCCAGCACACCCCCTTAGGCATGCACCGTACCCCCTATTCATAAGAAGGGGGGTCCCTAGGGGTAGGATGGGAAGACAGGGGAAGAGGGAACAACGGAAACCTTCAGAGAGAAAACAGGCCCCACTGTCTACACTGAACTGATATCGTTAAGCCCAAGAGTGGGTCAAATCAGATGGAAATAGGCCTCGGGCCGGAGCAAGTTCAAAAGAATCAAGAGAGCAAAGAAAATAAAAGAAACATATTTTATTGAAACAACAATATTGTGATAATGGTTTTAACCAAAAAGATATACATTATAATAAACCGTTAACCCCTTCAGCGCTGGGCGAATTCCGCCGCGGTGCTGAAGGGTTCGTGCGCGGGCGGGCCCATGACGGAACGGTTCCGTCATGAGCACAGCTCAACCGTGGCTCATGACGGAACCGTTCCGTCATGAGCATGGAAGGGGTTAATAATAGCTATAAATACACAGTCCCACACAGAGACACAAACAGACACACTCTCATTCAAACAACACATTCATATTTGTGACAAAACAAATGCAAATAGGCTCTTTATATATACAATTATTATCCGCACATAAAAAGTCGCATCCATATTTGAAACGGGCTAATACAGTCCCATTTGGTGGGAATAGTTAAGTTCTTTCAATGAGCCCACAAGGGCAGGAGCCAACGCACGTTTCGGTGTAAACTACACCTTCATCAGGGCAACGACGATGTAAGGTGTGTGGGACAACACGGAACGGGTCTATAATGGAATCATAAACAAAGATGAAAAACACAAAAAAACGAAACATCATCAAGATTTACAAATTATACTAAAAAGAAACATTAGACATCATAATCAGTAAGTTGATGTACAACAAAAACATACATATATGCATATTTCTTTCTTTAACAATTAGAGTCCAAAAAACAGCCCGAGGCTAAGGTGATATTTGGGTAACAGAGACTCAAACAGATAGGAGGCTTAAACGTAAGGGAGAACGGAGTGCACCCTGCAAGATAGGGTCTATTCATATGAGAACAAGTTTACAAACCAAGAAATAGGTATACACCCAAAGTGTGGAATGAAACGGGAATAAAAGCGTGCAAAGGAAATCAACCAATACAGTAAGACAGAGAATGCAAGTGGGAAAAACCACAAAAATTAAATAGATTTATTATTATTATAATGTATAGACAAAGATCGGAAAAAGAAATATATAAGTGATCAGAAGGAAGCAATACCTTTCACAGAACTGTATGCAAATCGGCTCTTCAAAACGATATAGAAGAGGCAAGAGCTAAACGTCAAAGGGGACACAAATGTTCTGTAGAGGAAATGAATGAACAGAGCATCAGCAAAAAACATGCAATAATCAGACCGACCCTAGGGGTCAATGAGGGCGATGTAGGCAAACAAAGTATACAGAATACCGAGTCGCAAATGAGGAACAGTATACAATATGAAAAAGGCTTACCAAGGAGATAGTAAGATCAACTATGTTCCTAGCTGATGTTTCGTTTTTTTGTGTTTTTCATCTTTGTTTATGATTCCATTATAGACCCGTTCCGTGTTGTCCCACACACCTTACATCGTCGTTGCCCTGATGAAGGTGTAGTTTACACCGAAACGTGCGTTGGCTCCTGCCCTTGTGGGCTCATTGAAAGAACTTAACTATTCCCACCAAATGGGACTGTATTAGCCCGTTTCGAATATGGATGCGACTTTTTATGTGCGGATAATAATTGTATATATAAAGAGCCTATTTGCATTTGTTTTGTCACAAATATGAATGTGTTGTTTGAATGAGAGTGTGTCTGTTTGTGTCTCTGTGTGGGACTGTGTATTTATAGCTATTATTAACGGTTTATTATAATGTATATCTTTTTGGTTAAAACCATTATCACAATATTGTTGTTTCAATAAAATATGTTTCTTTTATTTTCTTTGCTCTCTTGATTCTTTTGAACTTGCTCCGGCCCGAGGCCTATTTCCATCTGATTTGACCCACTCTTGGGCTTAACGATATCAGTTCAGTGTAGACAGTGGGGCCTGTTTTCTCTCTGAAGGTTTCCGATGCACCGTACCCCCACCCCACCCCCGTAGGTACGCGCCGCACCCCAGCCCACCCCCATAGGTACGCACCGTACCCCCAGCCCACCCCCGTAGGTACACACCGTACCCCCAGCCCACCCCCGTAGGTACGCGCCGTACCCCCAGACCACCCCCGTACGTACGGAGCATACCCCCACCCCCGTAGGTACGGAGCGTACTCCCACCCCCGTAGGTACGGAGCGTACCCCCACCCCTGTAGGTACTGTGCAGACCCCCACCCCCGTAGGTACGGTGCGGACCCCCAGCGTGGGGGTATGCTCCGTACCTACGGGGGTGGGGGTCCGCACCGTACCTACAGGGGTGGGGGTTGGGGGTCCGCACCGTATGAGTTCTCTCACAGTGGTTCCCAAATGCAGATAGACTCACAGTGTGATTCTAGACAAGCAACACTATCCCTAGGAGTTTACCAAACCTCATTCACTACTGTGCAAAGAGTAAAGGGACTGCACACAATCAACATATTTAAGTACTGCACTTTAGTGTCAAAGCCTAACCCATTTTATCAAAGCATAAGCAAAGAGTGGCTTCTAATGCTACTAAAACTTGACAACATGGCAGGTTTTAAAACAGTTATCTGTCAGCAAATACATGATGTTCCCAAATGCTTCTCTCACAGTGGTTCCCAAATGCACACAGACTCACAGTGTGATTCTAGACAAGCAACACTATCCCTAGGAGTTTACTAAAACTCATTCACTACGGTGGAAGGGGTAAGGGGACTGTACATAATCTACATATTTAAGTACTGCACTTTAGTGTCAAAGCCTAACTCATTTTATCAAAGCTTAAGCAAAGACTGGCTTTTAATGCTACTAAAACTTAACAACATGGCAGGTTTTAAAACAGTTATCTGTCAGCAAATACATGAAGTTCCCAAATGCTTCTCTCACAGTAGTTCCCAAATGGACACAGACTCACAGTGTGATTCTATACAAGCAACACTATCCCTAGGAGTTTACCAACACTCATTAACTACTATGGAAGAGGTAAGGGGACTGCACATAATCTACATATTTAAGTACTGTACTTTAGTGTCAAAGCCTAACTCATTTCATCAAAGCATAAGCAAAGACTGGCTTCTAATGCTACTAAAACTTGACAACATGGCAGGTTTTAAAACAGTTATCTGTCAGCAAATTCATGATGTTCCCAAATGCTTCTCTCACAGTAGTTCCCAAATGCACACAGACTCACAGTGTGATTCTATACAAGCAACACTATCCCTAGGAGTTTATCAAAACTCATTCACTACTATGGAAGAGGTAAGGGGACTGCACACAATCTACATATTTCAGGACTCCACTTTAGTGTCAATGCCTGACTCATTTAATCAAAGCATAAGCAAAGACTGGCTTCTAATGCTACTAAAACTTGCCAACAATACAGGTTTTAAAACAGTTATCTGTCATCAAATACACAATGTTACCAAATCCTTTTCTCACAATCCTTACCCAAATGCACACAGACTCACAGTGTGATTTTAGGCAAGCAACACTATCATAGGAGTATACCAAAACTCATTCAGTAGTGTAGAAGGCGTAAGAGTACTGTACACAATCTACATATTTAAGTACTGCACTTTAGTGTGAAAGCCTGACTCATTTTATCAATCCATAAGCAAACACTGGCTTCTAATCCTACTAAAACTTGACAACATGACAGGTTTTAAAACAGTTATCTGTCAGCAAATACATGATGTTACTAAATGCTTCTCTCACAGTGGTTCCCAAATGCACACAGACTCACTGTGTGATTCTAGACAAGCACCACTATTCCTAAGAGTTTTCCAAAACTCATTCACTACTGTGCAAGGGGTAAGGGGACTACACACAATCTACATATTTAAGTACTGCACTTTAGTGTCAAAGCATAACTCATGTTATCAAAGCATAAGCAAAGACTAGCTTCTTATGCTACTAAAACTTGACAACATGGCAGGTTTTAAAACAGTTATCTGTTCGCAAATACATGATCTTCCCAAATGCTTCTCTCACAGTAGTTCCCAAATGCACACAGACTCACAGTGTGATTTTAGACAAGCAATACTATGCTAGGAGTTTACCAAAACTCATTCACTAGTCTAGAAGAGGTAAGGGTACTGCACACAATCTACATATTTAAGTACTGCACTTTAGTGTCAAAGCCTGACTCATTTTATCAATGCATATGCAAAGACTGGCTTCTAATGCAACTAAAACCTGACAACATGGCAGGTTTTAAAACAGTTATCTGTCAGCAAATACATGATGTTCCCAAATGCTTCTCTCAGAGTAGTTCCCAAATGCACACAGACTCACAGTGTGATTCTATACAAGCAACACTATCCCTAGGAGTTTACCAAAACTCATTCACTACTATGGAAGAGGTAAGAGGACTGCACACAATCTACATATTTCAGGACTCCACTTTAGTGTCAATGCCTGACTCATTTAATCAAAGCATAAGCCATGACTTGCTTCTAATGCTACTAAAACTTGACAACATGACAGGTTTTAAAACACTTATCTGTCAGCAAATACATAATGTTACCAAATGCTTCTCTCACAGTGGTTCCTAAATGCACACAGACTCACAGTGTGATTCTATACAAGCAACACTATCCCTAGGAGTTTACCAAACCTCATTCACTACTGCAAGGGGTAATGGGACTACACACAATCTGCACATGTAAGTATTGCACTTTAGTGTCAAAGCCTGACTCATTTAGCAAATTCATAAACAATGACTGGTTTCTAATCATACCAAAATATAAAAACAGCACAGTTATCTGTCTGCAAACACATGAAAAACACAAAGGCGTATCACAGAATGGTTTCTACATGCACACACACTGACAATAAGATTGTAGACAAAAAAAGTACTCCCCACACTTTAGCAGGAGAAATACATTAGTCTGATTAAAATCAAAATAGTCTACATACATCCCCTCACAATTAAATAACTCACCTTTCAAGTTGTTTTGTAGATTAAGAAGTATATCTGTCACACACCAGATATCAGTCACACACCAGATGTTCTTATACAGAATCTCTGCACTGTGCACCTCTCAGCAAAACCAAAGAATGTCAAAGTTTCCCTCTCATTTTCCATACATATACATGTAAACATCAAATCACATTCCTTCCCACATAAATTCAAAAGCAAACACACATTTATATTAGTTAAACATTTCAACCCTTTCCAAATGACATAAATTTGAACCCTACCCCCATTCTGCCTTCTGCCTGTTACCATAGCAACAGGTCATGGAACACTGAACTGAGCACACAGGTCACAAGTTCAGCACACAATGTTGCTAATCAAAACAGCAAGTGTGCTTGACTTTTCAACATATCAGCTTATCATATATAATGTTCCTTTCACGCACTTTTTGTTAACCAATAAGAATCATGCGTTTAAAAAACAGAAACATGCACCCTAACTTTCAGTGTAGAAGGTTGTCAAACAACCAATGATTTCTTGTCTTTTTTCAAAACTTAGCCACCATTTTAGAAAAATCTTACTTTTCAAACTGTCATTTCAATTACAGAGACCATCTGAGTGCATCCAGACCTCTCTTCAAGATGCTTAAAGTGTGGATTGTGGGACACAGCTATATTTTCTGGAGCCAAAGGTATGCAGAAAACAAAGGCGTTCACAAAGACCTAGGTTTGCCAAATGTAGACATTAAATGTATTGGACAGAGAGGGTTAAAGTGGCACCAATTGATGCCATTGGTAAAAACCTTTATGCATATCCAACACCCTGACCTCACAATAGTGCACTGTGGTGGCAATGACCTAGGCACTTTGACTGGGGTAGGTCTGGAAATGCTTATGAAGGACACCTTTGCAGAATTGTTTTCACTTTTTCCCAAAACTGCCTTTGTGTATTCTAACATATGCCAAAGGCAGAAGTGGAACTGGTCCAATCATTTTTTTCCACAGATTGAGAAAGCTAGGAAACATGTGAATAAATCTGTTTCTGTTTTTCTCCGAGACTATAGAATGGGGTCCATTTACAATAACAATCTGCGCTTTCATATGCAAGAGATGTATAGGAGAGATGGAGTACACTTTACTGATGAAGGAAACAGAGTCTTTATCAACAACTTTAGACTCTGTATAGGTACTTACTTATAAGTACCAAAAACTCTCAATGAACACAACTGCTCTTTTTAGTGCAACTCAAGAACAAAACACTTAAGCTAGATGTTTATCTCCCCAAAATTTCCGTTTTTTTTCCTTGGATCCGCGCACCCAACGCGTTAGGAACCGCACACCAAACGCGTTAGGAACCACACCCAACGCGAGAGGAACCGTGCACCCAACGTGTTAGGATGTGCGACTCCTAATTTTACCGTAAAAAAAAAAAATAGCCCCTATCACTAATTTTTATTATCCCCGGGGACCCCATCCCCTGGGGCTTATAATAAGACGTTGGAGACCGTGGGGGGAGCCCCAACGCCCCAACGGTCCCAGCCGGCTCCCCGCGTCCTTCGAGAGCCGGCATTGCTTTTCCACATGGGGAGCTGCTGACATGCAGCTCCCCGTGTGAAAAAGCAATATCGTTTGGATTTTGAAAAAGAGAGCAGGATCTGCTCTCTCTTTCAAAATCCTAACGAAGTTTGCTATGGGAGGGCAGGAGACTCCCGCCCTCTCATAGCAAACAACAGTGTCCTGGGGGTGGGCACCCCAGGACACTGTAGGAGCCGGCCTTGGGGGGTGGCGGTCCCCAGGGCCCTCGAGAGCTCCAGGAGGGGGGCCACGCAGCCCACCTCCCCTATTAATACATCAAATATTTTGCCCCCGGGATTTGGCCCACCCGAGGGCTAATTATTAACGAAGCGCAGAAGCCCGCGCTTCGTTTTTTAAAAAAAATTCCGTCCGGATCCGCGCACCCTGCACGCATTTCGCGGGTTGAGAAAAAAGGGGGGTCCCAAAACGCATTTTCCCCATGCATTTTCCCATAGGACCTGTTGACGCAGCTACAGCCCGAAGTGCTGAACGGAATTACACCAAATTTGGCAAAGAGGTAGTCCTCAGTTCAGACTCGTGCCTTTTGCTTAAATGGTGTAAATCCGTTCAGTAGTTCCTGAGAAAATCAAAAGAAAAATCACATATATATCTGGGCGGAGCCTAACCACACATCTCATCGTGAGATCTGATTGGCTGTCAGCACTTCATCCAAGAAGTGTTGGCAGCCATCTTGGGACCAATATACATGATAGCATCTCATTAAAAAGCATTGCAGTTAATAGAAGGTTTTAAGACTTTAGTTACATTATAAATCATTTGTTGATGGTACCATACTCATTTTAGGAATTGTGGTGTGTTCTAAGGTGATTTTACCATGTGAAAAAGCCTTCTGCTGTGATATCATGAATCATGTTTGAGAGAAAACTATTTTCTCATGCTTTTCCCACAGAGGTTTGGAAGGTGATCTATACGCTAAACTGAGAGCATATTTTCTGTAAATTCACATTATTGTTCTCAGTCATGTGAGAATGAAGTCTGACATTCTCAGTAAAATATGTACATCCAACAAGGGCAGAGATTGTCAGCTGATTCCTTTGTGTTCTACTGCAGCTTCCCAGAGTGTTCTAAAGAACAACTAGAGCGCTAACAGTCCTACTTATGACAAACGTATAGCACACGTGAAGCCATCTTGGTTGGAATAAAGTGGTAACTCTTAAAACATTTAATTTAAAAAGGAACAAAATGAGGGGGTTCATTTTGCCATAGAAAGTATGATTAGTGCTGCAGAAAGAAAAATGAGGGCACATTTTGAGTGACTTCTCAAATCCTCTTCTATTTCATTAAAAAATTCTGATATGCAGACTGAAAACATGCACTTTTAATACCAGCAGCAGACTTCCGTGGTGAGCAGTAGCTTTACTACAGTGATCTAATGAGCAACTAGAGTGCTAACATTCAGAATTTATGGCAAATGTGTGACACATCTGAATGCCTTCTTGATGAAACCAAAGTAAAAAACTGAAAGTATTTCCTACTGAGGAGACTGCAGTAAATGAGGAAATTAGGAAACTTCATAACAAATAAATTCCCAAGATGGCCACCAGAGACAAAAGAGCCCAAATGTAGCCCAAATATCACCCAGATGTAGCCCAAGTATAGCCCAATGACAGAATGTCCCAGAGTGTTCTAACGAACAACTAGAGCGCTAACAGTCTTACTTATGACAAAAGTGTGGCACACCTGAAGCCATCTTGATTGGAATAAAGTGGTAACACTTAAAACATTTAATTTACAAAGGAAAAAAATGAGGGGGTTCATTTTGCCATAGAAATTATGATTAGTTCTGCAGAAAGATAAATCAGGGCACATTTTGACTTCTCAAATCCTCTTCTATTTCATAAACAAATTCTGACATGCAGACTGAAACATGCACTTTGAATACCAGCAGCAGACTTCCCTGGTGAGCAGTAGTTTTACTACAGTGATCTAATGAGCAACTAGAGTGCTAACATTCAGAATGTATGGCAAATATGTGACACATCTGAATGCCTTCTTGATGGAACCAAAATAAAAAAACTGAAAGTATTCCTACTTAGGAGACTGCAGTAAATGAGGAAATTAGGAAACTTCATAACAAATAAATCTCCCAAGATGGCCACCAGAGACAAAAGAGCCCAAATGTAGTCCAAATATCACCCAGATGTAGCCCAAGTATAGCCCAATGACAGAATGTCCCAGAGTGCTCTTAAGAACAACTAGAGCGCTTACTGTCTTACTTATGACAAAAGTATGGCACACCTAAAGCCATCTTGATTGGAATAAACTGGTAACACTTAAAATATTTAATTTAAAAAGGAACACAATGAGGGGGTTCATTTTGCCATAGAAATTATGATTAGTGCTGAAGAAAGAAAAATGAGGGCACATTTTGAGTGACTTCTCAAATCCTCTTCTATTTCATTAAAAAATTCTGATATGCAGACTGAAAACATGCACTTTTAATACCAGCAGCAGACTTCCGTGGTGAGCAGTAGCTTTACTACAGTGATCTAATGAGCAACTAGAGTGCTAACATTCAGAATTTATGGCAAATGTGTGACACATCTGAATGCCTTCTTGATGAAACCAAAGTAAAAAACTGAAAGTATTTCCTACTGAGGAGACTGCAGTAAATGAGGAAATTAGGAAACTTCATAACAAATAAATTCCCAAGATGGCCACCAGAGACAAAAGAGCCCAAATGTAGCCCAAATATCACCCAGATGTAGCCCAAGTATAGCCCAATGACAGAATGTCCCAGAGTGTTCTAACGAACAACTAGAGCGCTAACAGTCTTACTTATGACAAAAGTGTGGCACACCTGAAGCCATCTTGATTGGAATAAAGTGGTAACACTTAAAACATTTAATTTACAAAGGAAAAAAATGAGGGGGTTCATTTTGCCATAGAAATTATGATTAGTTCTGCAGAAAGATAAATCAGGGCACATTTTGACTTCTCAAATCCTCTTCTATTTCATAAACAAATTCTGACATGCAGACTGAAACATGCACTTTGAATACCAGCAGCAGACTTCCCTGGTGAGCAGTAGTTTTACTACAGTGATCTAATGAGCAACTAGAGTGCTAACATTCAGAATGTATGGCAAATATGTGACACATCTGAATGCCTTCTTGATGGAACCAAAATAAAAAAACTGAAAGTATTCCTACTTAGGAGACTGCAGTAAATGAGGAAATTAGGAAACTTCATAACAAATAAATCTCCCAAGATGGCCACCAGAGACAAAAGAGCCCAAATGTAGTCCAAATATCACCCAGATGTAGCCCAAGTATAGCCCAATGACAGAATGTCCCAGAGTGCTCTTAAGAACAACTAGAGCGCTTACTGTCTTACTTATGACAAAAGTATGGCACACCTAAAGCCATCTTGATTGGAATAAACTGGTAACACTTAAAATATTTAATTTAAAAAGGAACACAATGAGGGGGTTCATTTTGCCATAGAAATTATGATTAGTGCTGAAGAAAGAAAAATTAGGGCACATTTTGAGTGACTTCTCAAATCCTCATCTATTTCATTAAAAAATTCTGATATGCAGACTGAAAACATGCACTTTTAATACCAGCAGCAGACTTCCGTGGTGAGCAGTAGCTTTTCTACAGTGATCTAATGAGCAACTAGAGTGCTAACATTCAGAATTTATGGCAAATGTGTGACATATCTGAATACCTTCTTGAGGGAATCAAATTAAAAAACTGAAAGCATTTCCTACTGAGGAGACTGCAGTAAATGAGGAAATTAGGAAACTTCATAACAAATAAATCTCCCAAGATGGCCACCAGAGACACAAGAGCCCAAATGCAGCACAAATATCACCCAGATGTATCCCACATGTAGCCCAATGACAGAAGTGTGCACTTATTTTTTGTGTATTTGCAGTTTTATATAGTGCAGACTTGTCAGGTATTGGAATGCTTTACATGAGCATTGGTTACATCACACAAGATCAAATTCATTTTGGTTGTAGACATGGGGAGATTAAGTGATTTGACCAGAATCACAGAATGTTGAGCTGAAGCAGAAACTCCAACCTGGTTCCCCAGTTGCAAAGTCTGCAGCTCTGGAAGTAACACCACATCCTCTCCCCTAGGTGCAACATTTAATCAAGTGGTCAACTGGATAAAAAAACATAAAGATTACAAATAATTTAAAAGTTCTTTGTCGCTATTTGAAAACTCAGAAAATATGTCCTCATTTTAGTTTTTTAGAGCACTAACCATAATTTTGATGCAAATAAGACCCTCTCATATATGTAATTTCTAAAGGAAATACTCTAGGTATTACAGTTTTGATTACATCAAGATGACGTCAGGCGTTCCACACTTTTGTAATAAATATAAAATGTTAGCAATCTAGTTGTTCATTGGGATACTGTTGAGAGGCAGAGGCCAGGTGCACGGACTCTGAAATTTGAAGGGAGGTAGGAGAGTGCAGAGGCAACAATTTGACCACACTGGGCAGGCAGGAAGCGCAGTGGCAGCACAACAGACTATGGAGGGCAGTGGAAAGGGGGGCAGGGGCAACACACCAACAATACAGGACTGGCAAGAGAGGCTGTGGCAATATAATAGACCATTGTGGGCAGAAGGAAGAGGCAGTGGTAGTACAACCATACATGCCAACAGCCCGTTTCAGCCAGGAAACGTCCAATGTTTTTAAGCTCAAATGGGCTTTATTTGATCTGTCTCCTGTCTACAATCTCCTCTTTTTCAATGTAACTCAAAGGGGAAAATCAATACCCCAGTTTTTTTTCAAAATCTCCCTCTTACCAAGTTCAAAATGTTCGCAAGTATGGTACATTGGATCATGGTAGGCAGGAGGAATTGGGGTAGAGACATGGACTCGGATAACAGACGACAGGAGGGACATGGAGAGGTGCACCAAACTGACCCTGCATGGCAGGCATCAGGGTTTGCAGCAGCACAATACACCATACAGCGCATGCGAGATGGGAGTGCAGCACAACAATCCATAGAAAGCAATAGGGAGGGGACAGGACCATGCACATGGACAACAGAGAAGAGAGGGGAAAGTGGCAATGGTAGCTAGTTGACCATAATGGACAGACAGGAGAGAAAGCTGCAGCATAACAGACCATAATGGGCAGGAGGGACGGATCAGGGGCATTACAATGGAACAGACAAGCCAGGAGGGAGGGAATAGGGGTCTGCACATGGAAACAGAGGGCAGGGGGCAAGGGGGCAGGGCAGGAGCAGCAAGATGACCATGGAGGTCAGGCAGGATGGGCACTAGAAACAAGACACACCATGGAGAGCAACAATGAGACTATGATGGCATACACACAGACCATGGAGGGAAGGTGGGAGGGGTCAGGGGCAGCTAGCTGACCACACAGGGAAGGTGGGAGGGGCCATGGCAGCACAGAAGACCATGCATGGCAAGCGAGAGGGTTAGTGGCAGCACAATGGCTATGATAAGCAAGAAGGAGGGTGCAGGGGCATTCACAAAGGACCATGGAGGATAGAAGGGAGGGTCAGGACCTGGGCACAGACAAGAGAGTTCAGGGGAATGGGCCTCACAACAGACCGCGCGGGGCAGGCAGGAGGAGCAGTTGCAGCACAACAGACCAGGGAGGGCAGAAGGGTGTGGCAGTAAAATGGGCCATGGAGGACAGGAGGAAGGGGATAGGGGCATGGCATGTGGACAGGTAGGGTGGAGGTGGCAGGGACAGGTTACAGTCATCTGACAATGCTAGGCAGTTGGGGGAGAGTGGCAGGTCAACAGAACACTCAGAGTAGATAGGAGTGGCAGGTCCATGGAACATGGTGGGCAAAAAGGATGGAGCAGAGGCATGCACATATACATCGGAGGGCAGGGGGAAGGAGAATAGGGGCAGCAAGCTAAGCACAGAGGCTAAGCAGGAGGTCAATGATGGGCCATATAATTGGGCAATGGAGGGCAGGAGGAGTGGACTGGTACATCATGCTAAATGGAGGGCAGTGGCAGCACATCAGACCATGCATGGCAGGAGGGAGGAGGCTAGTCCATGGATTCAGACAACAGAGGATAGGGAGGAGGTGGATGGGGCAGCAAGCTAACTGTTCAGAGAAGGTGGGTATTAGGAACTTTATTGTTTTTAAAATGTGTGTCTGTGCGAACTACTTAAAATATGAACAAGTATGCAGCATAATCTCAATTTTATTCAGGAAGAGGACGTTTGTGACTATGACTCCGGGCTCACTTGGCAGACACACCCCCTGACCTTCCACCCCCATCGCAAAATGTAATGCCCGTGAAAAGGGTAGGTGGACGCAGTGGTATACAGAACATAGTCCTGAGATCACGATTGAAAATGAAAACTAGATATAGTATATGGTATAAACTATGCACCAAAAAGTGTGATATAAGATGAACCGGGCGTGAAATATAATATGCAATACATTGTGCGCAATGACAGATTCATTGGAGAGCGCGAGATAGCACAGGCACTAGCGCGTGCTATGCGATATGCGCCTTGGAGTGCAATATGCACAGGGCACCAGCAGCATTTCTATTTACAAGCCCTGGCACTCCTGGTGCACTTTGCTAGGGGCTGATAGTAAACCATATAAGCCAAACATGGAAACCAATCAATGTCAACATTTTACCATAGGGAGAGCATATGCACCTTAGCACTGATCAGCAGTGGTAAGGTGCCCAGAGTCATAAAACAGCCAACAACAGGTCAGAAAAAATACAGGAGGAAGGCAAAAAGTTTAGGGATGACCCTGCAAAAAGGGAAAAGTCCAACAGTCACTCATACATGTACTGACTCATCATATGTACTCATACACCTATACATCCTGTTACACAATGCCACTCATCCATAGAGTTACTCACACACATAGTCACTCATGCTAATAAAGAATCAAACATCCATTTACTTGCATATAAAGTTATACACACACCACCACACTTATTTCTACAGAAACTTACACATACTTAGTCTTTTAAACAATCACTTATAGAAACACATACTTATTCATACAGGAACTCTTTCAATCTCTCACTCTCACATATACTCACTTATATACACCAATAGTCACATATACTAGTTTAAAACATATGTAGTTACTCATAAAGACACTATTGAGACAGTCATTCACTCACGAACACACCCATGCACACACTCATCCACCCATACAGTCCTGCACACATGCTGTCTTCGACACATACAAACAGTGAGTCACTCATTCATGCACCTATGCACTACGTAATACCCCCCACCGAACCATACAGACACTCAGACACTCATACTGATACTCAAAAAACCAACTAATATCCTATATAGACACTCATGTAGCTACTCACCAACACATGCAGCCACTTATACACAAAGTGAGAGACTGATACAGATATTTACATATTTAAACATTACTCACTAAGCCATGTATTCACGAAGATACACTTAATCAGTCAGTTATACAATAAATTTTTCAAAAACAAATCATCCATTTAGACACATATACCCATTTATTCTTCCATTGACCTTGAGATATACATATATAAAACATATGTAATTTTCTGAAAAACACACATTCACTGGATGATGTCATCAGTGATGTCATTTGAGATGTCATCAGTGATGTCATGAGTGATGTCACTGACCATGTCATGAGTGATGTAATATGTGACGTCATCAGCAACGCATTGCGGGCGCGCGAGTTATAGTTAGCTGAACTAACTATAACGGGGGAATTTCAATGGTTTTGTACGAGTGAAAAGTCCAGCTAACTATAACGCCCCTGAAACCTATGTTTTTTTCTGTGAATTTTAAAGGTTTTTTAAATGCTAATTCCTAACTATAACGTGCCTGAAACCTATGTTTTTTTCAGTGAATATATATGTACATATATATATATGTATATATGTATATATATATATGTGTGTGTGTGTGTGGGTTCAAACTTACCTTGCTTGGTATAGGCAAATGTGTTAAAGGTATAACCATGGTTAAATTATCCGTGGTAAAGGAATTGAATGGTAAATCAAGAATCCCTTTTATAGCATCAACATTAAATGAGAATGTATCATTACATTTGGACACTGGAGGAAGGGAGCAAAGCACAAAATCTCAGATAAAGGCATTCTTACACTGGCCACAAAGTGGCAGTTTGCATGCTTGGAGCTTTTTCTAAAGAAGTCCATGGTGACAGAGGTATTACTTAAAAGAAGAATCGAACCTGGTGTAGCCATTGTTGGCATCAGCTGCTTGCCTTGGCACTCTAGAGAAATCTGAGTACTAAAAAAGGGGTATATATCCAAATAAAATGAACTTAAGATTTGGGACCAGGTGAGGTGACAAATTCATTCCTGTGGCAGGGTGCCCACGGGGACTACATATCACACCATCAGCAGTGGGTTGAAACCGGCAAGTAGAATAATACCGCAATTGCCAACTGGTGATTTGGTGGATGCAGTTCACAAATTACTAACTGATTACATCAACAAACTGAGGTTAGTAGCACGCTGCAGAAACACAACAATTTTATATTGCAGGATTGGTGTGAGTTGAATGTGCTTTGGGAAAACAGATTGATAATCCTGAAATCCTCAGACAAAGGTGGAAACATCGTTGTTATGACATCAACCAGTACACCAAAGAGAGGAACAGGCAATTAAGGGTCAGAGTACAATATCTGGAGTTAAAGAGTAACCCCATTTGTAACCACCAAAGAGAATATCATGCCGTGCTTAAGGGATGGACTGATCTGGGGCTGGTGTCAATTGAGGAATTCAGTATTTAAAGATCGACTAACCTAAGACACCTGTCATCTATTGTCTTCCGAAGGTGCTAAAAAATTAGCAGAATCGTTAAGGGAGACCCATTGTGAGCATGACGGGGGTCGCTATTAGAGAACAGCTCCAGGTTTTTAGATCTTTTCCTACGTAACTATGTCACTGGCCTCACATCTTATATACAGGACACAAAGTATTTTTTATAACGTTCCATGGCGTGCTGGTTACATAATGGAAACTATGGATGTTTGTACTCCATATACTTCTATCTCCCATGGTAGAATGGCATTGAGGCCTTCTGCTATTTTCTGAGACCAAGATCCCTGGCACTTGCCCAACATACTATGATGCCCCTCGCGATGCTGTCTTTCTATTTCACGCATAATCATTTTCTCTTCAACACGAACATATATCTCCAAAAGCAAGGCACGGCGATAGGGGCAGCATTTGCCCCCCCAAATGCCAGCATCTATAAGCCCTGGTGAGAGAAAGAGGTGGCATGGGCTGACTGTCATGCGCACCACACTAATAAGATCAAAATGTGGGAGCACTTTATTGACGATGTTTTCGTCCTATTGGATGGAGACGAGATATCATCGATTGAGTATGTTACATCTCAGAACAGTAAACCCTACAACATACAGCTGACTGTGAAATGGAGCTCACATGGAATTGAGTTCTTGGATGTAAAGCTGCAAGTGATAGGTGATTCCATTCAAACCACTGTATTTTGCAAAAAGACAGCCTGTAGTTCGATCCTGCATGGCAACAGAGGGCATCTTCACTCATTGAAATGAAGCATACCATTAAGTCAGCTTTTAAAGGCTCACAAGATCTGTTCAACTGATGATTTATTTTAAACAGAAGCCAGGTCTATGAATTTAAGGTTCTCTGACAGATGATATTCAGAACAAGTGCTTAGAGAGGCTAAACAGAGGGTCCTTACCAAAAGTAGGGAGCAGCTGTTGTTTGCAAATGCACAGGTGAATTCCACAACCACACCAAGAGATACAAGGGAACAAGACCAGGTGGCACAGTTTATCATGGGTTATAACATGGAGCATGGCTCTAGCAGTTCCCTGATCAAATGAAATTGGCACATATTGCATCATGATGAACATCTCAAAGTCATCATAGGTCAGTGTCCGAGCCTAACATATTGGAAGGGGCGTCTAGATGGATTGCTATTATTACTGGGTGGCATCTATTAGCCTAATTTTGATCAACCACAGGTTTTAGACTCTTACATACTAATCTGGACAGATCACACTCACCGCTACCAGGTACATCAGCTAACAGTATCACCAGAGCCCTGTTCAACTGGCTGTATCATTGGTAACCAGTCAATGCATGATGAGCTAGGAATCCCCAGTTTGAAGAATACTCATTATTTTTTCCTCCTCATGGACTACATGCTTGATTAGATTGAATAGTGAGCTCTGCTGATCTACTCACTATGTTCAGCGTACATCTTAACTAGGCAAGACCCTGTTGGACCACAACCCATTGCAGGTTAGCACATACTGGAGGAAACTACCTAGGCCAATTCTGTCATGGAAGTTCCAATCCCTATTGTTGGAGAATGGTGCTTTAAATTCTACTATTCAAGAAACAATCACTAATTACTTTACAGACAATGCAAACACCGCCTTCACCCTTCTGATGAAGTAGGAGACATTTGAGGTTTTGAACAGGGGGTTTGCATCAAAACTGTCATGGGGGCTAGTCACATCCCAGATTCAAAGTTACATGTCATTGAGAGGTCTATGGGGAAACTTGAGACAAAGGCATGCACTGACTATACTTTGTAGGAAGACCTGGAGAGGGAATGGGACCACAGGTGGAATGATTTTGCTGCCTCGATTGGACAACCCATGTGGTTAAGACTCATGAGAAGGCTGATAAACCCGGGGAGTAATTAGCATGGCTCATAAAACACAACATTCAGGGATGCCCAATTACATCATCAGAAACTAAGAGGGTGCAGAGCAGACTATGCAGTGGGAAATTAGCTCCTCCTTTTACTCTTACTATGCCATGCTATATCGGGGAAGCCCTCCATAGTTTGAGGCACTGTGCTCTTTTTTGGAGGGCATTACTTTGCTTCAAGTACTGGTGTGACATAGGTATGTACTGGAAGCCCACATTTCAGAACAAGAAATTAAACACTCAATACTCTCTCTCCTTAAAGGTCACTCACCTGGGAGTGACGTCTTACCAATTGAATTCTATGCAACATACAAATCTAGTTTGACTCCAAGACTCCTTCATTAATTTACTTAGGCTAGGATATTTGGGGTCCTCCCACCTTCTTCGAGCGAGACCCTTGTTGTAACGATACCCGGACAAGGCCTTTCTTATCTTTCATCCTTTAGGCTGATCTCACTTCTTTCCACATATTATGAGATCCTTAGCAAAATTATACTGCATCCTACTTTTCTACATTGCCAGATCTGGTCCATCCGTACCAGAATAGGTTTGTCCAAAGCCGGAATACCTCCCTGAACATTAGATGTCTTTATATGGTCATGGAGAAGGCACCCCGGAAGTGTCCTAGATCTGCATGCCTGTCGCTTGACCATGACTAAAACAGGCCTTTGACTCGCTAGACTGGGAATACATATTGTAGGCCCTTCAGTGCTTTGGCCCACAATTAGTGGAGTGGATCCGCCTATTTCACACTATACCCATGGCATGAGTCAAGACTGGGTGCCACATCTCAGAAATTTAACTCGACACAGATTACCCTTATCTCCTTTACTGTTCTCCCCAACCCTTGAACCGCTTGCAGTTAGGCTACGATAACAGGGCCAAGTCTGGGGGATTACACCAAGTGGACAGATCCATGTAATTTCTCTATATGCTGATGACATGATTTTTTATATTTGAGATGTATATGATAAACTAATCCCGGGGACATCAATAGTTGAGGAATTTGGAAAACTGTTTGGGCTATAAGTCAACTACACTAAATCCCTTGCGACATTATATAAACTTTGTTTTAATGTACATGTGGCTGCTTTTACGAAAACCTTTTATGCTTGATGTATATACATTTTAAGATGTTTCTTTTATGGTCATATTTTTATATGCCGAATAAAGATACATTTTATTATTATTATAATTGGTCCTCCAAATTTTTCCAAGTACTACCTGGCAGTAGAACTGCAGTGGGTGCCCTTTGGCTGACTGACCACCATCGCTGGGAAACAGGGCTTGCATGTCTGCGGCTACAAGAAAGATATCTATACAGTCCTATACTTCCTGGAAGTTTCAACTGCAGTTTCCATTTACTCCAACTGCACACAGTCTAGATGGGGATTCCCACGCACCATGAAATTGCGTCCTTACTCCCTGGTCCTACCATTTATGGGTGTCTCAATTGGGGGTGGAATTCTGACAAGAGGCACTCTGGTGGCCTGGGAGGGGGACAGGGTCACAATGATTGGCAACCTATTCTCAGACGACACTCGTATAAGCTTTCAGGAGCAATATGGTGTATATGGAGCAGCCTTCTTGACCTATGATACTATCAGACTCGTGCTGATCATGCACTGTGACATTAGTGGTCTGCAACCTCCCACTAATCCATTACTACGCAAGTGACACACCTTGGGTCATGGCAGATGCTTGGTTAAAAGACTATATGGGGAGTTTGCACAGATTGCCCTAGTGGCATTGGTGCATCTCAGAAATAAATGTAATGATTCTTTAGGGAAGGTATTTAATGACTCAGATTGACTTAAAGTTCCAGAATACCCATGTAAAGTTCCTAGAAATGCCCACTTTCATTGCATCCAACTTCATATCCTGCACAGGGCATATTTAACCCCTCATTGTCTGCACCTTATTTATCCAACACAGACAGACACAGGGCATATTTAACCCCCTCAATGTCTGATCCTTATTTATCTAGCAGCGACAGGCACATGTCCCCAGTGTTGGTCAGTGTTGGTCGATGCGCTTCACATATTGGGGAACTGCAAACCGTCTGGGAATCAGTACTCTCTGACATCACACAAACCACGGATCTCCTAGACATCTCTACTGCAGAACAATGCCTCCTGGGCCTATATCCCTGTCCCAAGAATAAAAGGCTTGCAACAAGACTTGTTGATGTTTGCTTAGTTTTGGCAAAATGGGCACCGGCGATGAAGTGGAAATCACAATCACTTCCTTTAGTTGCAAGATCGAGAACTGGGGTTATTAGGTGGGGCGGGTTAGATGGGCACAGGTCATCTATCAGCAGGGAAAAAAAACGAGGCCTGCTAAGGTATTCCCTTTGGCATGCAATCCTCCAGGACTATCTAGAACATGCCAAAGAGAGTGCTCAACCACCCTAGACACAATAATTAGATTGCTTACACATCTTCCTGACATTTCCGGGGATCCTGGGGGTGAGCTTCTTCCTTCTTTAAACCCAGTCGTCCATGCTATACTTTAACTACATGTACCCCTTTAGTACCCTTAGCATTTTCTATGCAGCAACTTCCTCCAACCTGCTGTTGTCTAGGGTAGTTGTCTTGATTTTTGGGACTTTTTTGTAACTCATACACAGATGTTTTATGGTTATGTGAAAGCATCAATTAAAATGTATAACACAAATACACAGCTATGAGTTTTAGTAGTAAATATGGATGCTACAAGGGTGTGTGTTTGGAGAATTCAGAATATCTACTAGTAAACAGGTAGTGTTATAGGAAAACTAAGGAGTGAGGATTAAGGTTTGCACAGACAAATACCAAAACACGTGCTCAAAAGAGTATGACCATTGTTATTCACAAAACGTACATCTAAGTCTATTACCCTAGTACTTAAACTCTGCTCCAGCTTAGCGTTGGAAAAAATCAGGCACTAAACATGGCCAATTTCTGGTACTGTGCGACACTCCCATAGAAATCATTGGAAGTAGCGTATACACTAAACCCACATAGGCATAAATAGGAAATTAAAAACATTTACTTACATTATTTTTTATTCTAAAAGAGTTCCAAATTTATGTTTTAAATATTAGGTAATGTTTTACTAACATAAAGCACATATTATAACAAAGATCCAATTGTATACAACACAGTACTTCAATGATGAGAGGGTGAATGGTCAGGACCACACCACACCCATCAACAAATGAAATATACTTGGAATTCACGTGAATACCAACCAATCTCCCACAGCCTGCCCACATATGAAAACCAGACAAATACAAAAATAATGATTGACTGTCACTGAATAGATTAATTGCCTTGCATGTTCAGGAAAGCAGTCATTGCTAGGTATCACTTCGCACCTCAGATGGTCCTTGACAAGGTTACAGACTTGGAGCACGAAATCTACTCACCTAGATTTAGATCAATGGTAGTGGCAGTGACAAAGTGTTTGCATAAGTGGAATGATGGTAAGTAGTGGAACAAGGCAAGAATGTCTGGTTTTTCTGATCTTCATCCCCATTATTGCTCCTCTAAGTCTTCTTCTTCAGTGAGTTTGAACCTCAGATCAGAGGTCACAAAGGAGCATATGTACTCTGAAGAAATTTCAAGACTTTGTGCGTTTCTTTTGAGTAGTGTCTTTATGTTCACTCCTCCAGCTTTACTTTTTTTTGTGTATATGTTGTCTTTGTGAATTTGAGGGTGGTTCTAAAAAGGGCTGTTGATACAGAATCTGGACAGATAGGTGAAGCAGTTGCTCGTGTAACCTCGGTTTTGCCAGTTGCACGTTTGTACAATGAAGAAGCTAAACTTTCTTGAGTGACATCCTGTTTTTACATACAGACAATCATATGCTTTAATGAGGCATGCAGTTACCATACTCAAGAATAGCCAATAAGAGAAATTGTTGAGCCAAGGATGTGATATGCCTAGCAATCAATGGCAGGCACGTGTACACAAATGCGTCTTCTATGGAAAAATATTTAATTGTTCTGATTAAATACACTGGGTTTCCAAACCAATAAACGTTATCCCTATGCTATACAAACTAGTAACTGCCCTAAACAATATTCCTATACTTAAGATATCTATACTAGCAAACATTTCTAAATAACTCCTTGTCCCTTGTAGGTTAACCTGCAAAAGTCCGTCTCATATTATAGCGACCAACTTGCTAAGCCTTTCCGACGAAGGTCCGTCGCTGATAGGCCAAGCTTTTCCAAAACAGAAAATCCAATTCCGTGGGACTTTGTGAAAAAGGTATTCTGCCTCATGAAGCCCTTTTCACCCACAGCTTGCAGCATTGCCCCACTGGAAGAATCCGTGATTCAAAAGCCTGACTAAGTCTGAACATAGTAGGTAACACTGGCAGTGGCATAGCTAGACCTTTGACCACCAGGGGCTGACCCTGCGCTTCCCGCCTGCGGCGGCCACACTGAAGAGCAGGGGGCGATTTCTACCCTGAGACTGCAGGTAAGAGCTGGGGTGAGGTTGTCACCCTCAAAACCCATGCCGGCCAGGGCACACTGACCCCCCACACCCACCCTTGCTATGCCACGGAACACTGGGTGACGGCGCCAAAAGCATCCAGTAGGCAAGGGATCTTCTCTTGGCTTGAAATTCAGATTTCTCTCGCTTCAAGCTTTACCACCAAGAGTCAACAGCTTCATTAAGACCTTGTCCAGTGGTTATCTGACAACGTGGTGTCCTCTTCAGCCACAGCTTGCAGCTTTGTCCCCCCGATGATTTGTCACTTCCATTTTAAATAATTGTTGAATTTTATCTACAGTGTTTTCATCCCAAAGTGCAAAGCAAGACAGCCTTTCACATAAGAACACATTTTTATAAGCGCAAAAATGAAATATTAAAAACACTAAAACATAAAGACATACTGAAAGTAAATTCCTAATATGTAAAACACATTAAAAACCCTTCTTCCTATGACAGCACAATCCCACATAGGCTTTAACATACTTAAAAATAAAATGGGATATAAAAGACTACAGGCCTGAATAGGTTTTTTAGGGCTGGGTCTGAACTGGGGTGGTGTAGTCAGCGAAAGAACGATGATGGATATGTGACTGCGGGTGAGTTCTGAAAAGATTCAGCACTCCGTCCATCATCTCCTTGTGTTTGCTTTGTTCGCCCTAAGTTGGCAGGGTATGTTCAGACATGGGTCCCTTGCTCACTTTGCCACTGGATTCAAGCTATCCTGGCTGATGAGGGGTGTTACACCAAAACAGTTCCCAGGATGTTTGTTTCCAGTCCAGAGAAGACCAGGCTTGGCAGTTTAGTCTGGACTGTTCCCATGAGGAACAGGGTCAAGGCTGATTTGCATATAGCTGGATCTGAACTGGGGTGACGAAGTGAGCTAAAGAACGATGATGGATTCAACCCAGATCTGTGACTGGGGGTGAGTGTTCATCCAGTTCATCTAACCGTTCTCTGTAGAGCAGCTTATTAATTGTGCTTGATCTTATAGTATTACGGAGCAATCCAACATAATGTGTTTCAGATCCTCTGTGGCACCATACAGGCACTTATGCAAGGTTGCTCCATTTCTTCTGCTCAAGGTTTCATTTAAAAGTACGCAAACAGTCAGATAGTACAACTTTCGTTTCAACTAGAATGAACCTAGTTTCTGCATCCGGCCCTCTCTCCACAGCGGTCAGCCTTAAATTGTGCAGAGGGACAGGTCAAGTGCATGCAGATGACTGAGGTTGGCCTTTTATGCTTTTTGGTGCCATTTTCACATTTAAAACTTTAAAAATTCAAAAAGTCAAGTTTTGCTTATTAGATTTTTGTCGTTTTGGTGTCCTTTTATTGATTAAAATATATATTATGTTTCTAAATTGGGTTAGGATTTTCTTGTGTTGTTTTGACTTTATTACTTTTTTGGTACTACATAAATACTTTACATCGTGCCTCCATGTAAATCCTTTCTACTGTGTTTCATTGCTACCAGAGAGTTGAGCTCATGTTAATTTACTGACTAAGTGTTCACCCCGACAAGAGTTGTGGGGGGCGATTCACAGAACTAACTTAAGACAAAATCCTAAACTTACTACTTTTGGTATTCACAGAAGTTAGGATTTTGTCTTAAGTTTGTCTTAAGACAAACTTAAGACAGACTTAAGACAGACTTAAGACAGATTTAAGACAAACTTAAGACAGACTTAAGACAGACTTAAGACAGACTTAAGACAAACTTAAGACAGACTTAAGACAGACTTACGACAGACTTAAGACAAACTTAAGACAAACTTAAGACAAAATCCTAACTTAAGTCTGTCTTAAGTCTGTCTTACGTTTGTCTTAACCCCTTCGCTGCCAGGCCTTTTCCCCCTCCTGTGCCACGCCCTTTTTTGGCTATTTGGGGTAGTGCGCGCTGAGGCCCCTGTAACTTTTTGACCACATAAGGTATCCACAACAAATTTGCGTCCTTTTCTTCCAACATCATGGGGATTCTGAAGGTACTCCTGGTTTGTGGATTCCCCTGGAGGGGTCAGGGAAATGAGCCAAAATACAGCAAAATTTAGTTTTTTGGGGGGAAAATGGGAAAAACAGGCTGCAAATGAAAGCATCTGGGTTTTTCCCTGCAAATGTTATCAAAAAAGGGTTTGTGGGGCTGAAATCACCATTTTCCCAGATTTTAGGGGATACCAGACTTTTGTCAGAAACCCACAATTTTTTACACCGTTTTGGAATTTTCTGGGACATAGCCTATTTTTGCTATTTTTTGTGCTTTCAACCTCCTTCCAGTTAATGGTAGAAATGGGTACAAAAGCAATAATGTATCCTGGAAAGCTATACATTTTAGAGAATAGACAAAATTCTGAATTCAGCAAGGGGTCATTTGTGTAGATCCATCAAGGTTTCTTTATAGAAACTAACAGTTAAATATAGGATAAATTGAACATTTGTTGAAAAAAGCACCTTTTGTGTCAACGTTTTCACCTGTAACTTCTTCTAATTTTGACAGCTCTTTGGCAGCAATATACCATTACTTCCGCTGGACATTACTGGTTGTGGGGATATATAGGACTTGTAGGTTCACCAAGAACCCGACGAACCCAGAGCCAAAAACTGAGCAGCAACTTGCAATGGTTTTTTATTATGTACCGGGTATATAGTAATTATTCTGTAAAAATGTGTACATGGAAAAATGGGTATGAAAGACTCCTATGTATATCTGAAATGGGAAAAAAATATAGAGTTTAGAAACAGTAGATATTTGCACATTTCCGAAATTGGGATACTCATACTAGCATTAGAATTATCAGTCATTTTTTACAATGACTTCTTTTTTACACAATGTCTTTCATTTGGAAGGCAGAAATGCATCGAAAGTCAATAGGTAATAACAGTTCCTTTACAAATCTGAATTACCCTAAGTCTCCCGATAAAAATGGTACCTCACTTGTAGGGGTAGGCATAGTGCCCACGACAGGAAATGGCTCAAAACCCAACGTGAACACACCCCATTTTCACAATGCAAAATTACCCTTTTTTAACAAAGTGCCTAGCTGTAGTTTTTTAACCCTAGCTCTGCCGGCACCTAGAAAAACCTAGCAAACCTATACATTTTTGAAAAATAGACACCGAGGGGAATCCAGGATGGGTGAGTTGTCTGCCTCCCACCAGGGTCTGTTACCCAGAATCCCTTGCAAACCTAAAAGATTGCCAAAAAAACACATTTTCCCCATATTTCTGTGGTGGAAAGTTCTGGAATCTACTTGGATCCACACATTTCCACCCACCCAGTGTTCCCCAAAGTCTTCCAAGAAAAATGGTACCTCACTTGTGTGGGTTGGACTAGTGCCCGCGACAGGAAACAGCGCAAAACGCAATGTGGACACACCTCAATTTCGCTGTGAAAAATGACCCTTTTTTGGCAAAGTGCCTAGCTGTAGGTTTTGAACCATAGCTCTGCCGGCACCTAGGGAAACCTAGCAAACCTATACATTTTTGAAAACTAGACACCCAGGGGAATCAAGGATGGGGTGACTTGACTGCCTCCCACCAGATTCTGTTACCCAGAATCCCTTGCATACCTAAACAATTGCCAAAAAAACACATTTTCTCCACATTTCTCTGGTGGAAAGTTCTGGAATCTGCATGGATCCACAAATTTCCACCCACCCCGCGTTCCCCAAAGTCTTCCGAGAAAAATGGTACCTCACTTGTGTGGGTCAGCCTAGTGCCCGCGACAGGAAACGGCGCAAAACGTAACGTGGACACACCTCAATTTTGTAGCGAAAAATTACCCTTTTTAGGCAAAGTGCCTAGCTGTAGTTTTTGAACCATAGCTCTGCCGGCACCTAGGGTAACCTAGCAAACCTATACATTTTTGAAAACTAGACACCCAGGGGAATCCAGGATGGGGTGACTTGACTGCCTCCCATCAGGTTCTGTTACCCAAAATCCCTTGCAAACCTAAAAAATTGCCAAAAAAACACATTTTCCCCACATTTCTCTGGTGGAGAGTTCTGGAATCTGCGTGGATCCACAAATTTCCACCCACCCCGCGTTCCCCAAAGTCTTCCGAAAAAATGGTACCTCACTTGTGTGGGTCGGCCTAGTGCCCGCGACAGGAAACGGCGCAAAACGTAACGTGGACACACCTCAATTTCGCTGTGAAAAATGACCCTTTTTTGGCAAAGTGCCTAGCTGTAGTTTTTGAACCATAGCTCTGCCGGCACCTAAGGAAACCTAGCAAACCTATACATTTTTGAAAACTAGACACCCAGGAGAATCTAGGATGGGGTGACTTGACTGCCTCCCACCAGGTTCTGCTACCCAGAATCCCCTTGAAAACCTAAAAAATTGCCCAAAAAAACACATTTTCCCCACATTTCTGTGGTGGAAAGTTCTGGAATCTGCGTGGATCCACAAATTTCCACCCACCCCACGTTCCCCAAAGTCTTCAGAGAAAAATGGTACCTCACTTGTGTGGGTCGGCCTAGTGCCCACGACAGGAAACGGCGCAAAACGTAACATGGACACACCTCAATTTCGCTGTGAAAAATGACCCTTTTTTGGCAAAGTGCCTAGCTGTAGTTTTTGAACCATAGCTCTGCCGGCACCTAGGGAAACCTAGCAAACCTATACATTTTTGAAAACTAGACACCCAGGGGAATCCAGGATGGGGTGACTTGACTGCCTCCCACCAGGTTCTGCTACCCAGAATCCCATGCAAACCTAAAAGATTGCCAAAAAAAACACATTTTCCCCATATTTCTGTGGTGGAAAGTTCTGGAATCTACTTGGATTCACACATTTCCACCCACCCAGTGTTCCCCAAAGTCTTCCAAGAAAAATGGTACCTCACTTGTGTGGGTTGGACTAGTGCCCGCGACAGGAAACGGCACAAAACGCAATGTGGACACACCTCAATTTCGCTGTGAAAAATGACCCTTTTTTGGCAAAGTGCCTAGCTGTAGGTTTTGAACCATAGTTCTGCCGGCACCTAGGGAAACCTAGCAAACCTATACATTTTTGAAAACTAGACACCCAGGGGAATCTAGGATGGGGTGACTTGACTGCCTCCCACCAGATTCTGTTACCCAGAATCCCTTGCAAACCTAAAAAATTTCCCAAAAAAACACATTTTCCCCACATTTCTGTGGTGGAAAGTTCTGGAATCTGCGTGGATCCACAAATTTCCACCCACCCCACGTTCCCCAAAGTCTTCAGAGAAAAATGGTACCTCACTTGTGTGGGTCGGCCTAGTGCCCACGACATGAAACGGCGCAAAACGTAACATGGACACACCTCAATTTCGCTGTGAAAAATGACCCTTTTTTGGCAAAGTGCCTAGCTGTAGTTTTTGAACCATAGCTCTGCCGGCACCTAGGGAAACCTAGCAAACCTATAAATTTTTGAAAACTAGACACCCAGGGGAATCCAGGATGGGGTGACTTGACTGCCTCCCACCAGGTTCTGCTACCCAGAATCCCTTGCAAACCTAAAAAATTGCCAAACAAAACACATTTTCCCCACATTTCTGTTGTGGAAAGTTCTGGAATCTGCGTGGATCCCCAAATTTCCACCCACCCCGTGTTCCCCAAAGTCTTCCGTTAAAAACGGTACCTCACTTGTGTGGGTCGGACTACTGCCCGCGACAGGAAACGGCCCAAAACATATTGAGGCGACATGAACATTGCCTACCTCAAAACTATCTGGTTTTGCAAGGGGGGTCACCTGGGTTTTTGGCCCGGTGCTCGGCGGCCACCTAGGGGAACCTACCAAACCCACACATTTCTGAAAACTAGGCACCCGGGGGATTCCAGGGAGGTATGGCTTCCGTGGCTCCCCCAACATTTCCATTCCCAGAATGCCCTGCAAACCTCAAATTTAGCTATAAAAAAACATTTTTCACACATTTTTGTGTGGGAAAGTTGTGGCATCACCCGGCTGACACAAATTTCCTACCACCCAGCGTTCCCCCGGGTCTCCCGATAAAAACGGTGCCTCACTCATGTGGGATGCCCAAGTACCCGCGACAGGCAAGGGCCCACAACGTAGTGAGGCGACATGAAAATTGCCTACCTCAAAACGACCTCGTTTTGCAAGGGGGGTCACCTGGGTTTTTGGCCCGGTGCTCTGTGGCCACCTAGGGGAACCAACCAAACCCACATATTTCTGAAAACTAGACACCCGGGGAATTCCAGGGAGGTATGGCTTGCGTGGATCCCCCAACGTTTCCATACCCAGAATGCCCTGCAAACCTCAAATTTAGCTGAAAAAATCACCTTTTTCACACATTTTTGTGTGTGAAAGTTGTGGCATCACCGGGCTGATACAAATTTCCTACCACCCAGCGTTCCCCCGGGTCTCCCGATAAAAACGGTGCCTCACTCGTGTGGGAGGCCCAAGTACCCGCGACAGGCAAGGGCCCAAAACGTATTGAGGCGACATGAAAATTGCCTACCTCAAAACGACCTGGTTTTGCAAAGGGGGTCACCTGGGTTTTTGGCCCCGGGCGTGGCAGCCATCTAGGGAAACCTACCAAACCCACAAATTCCTGAAAACTGGACACCCAGGGGATTCCAGGTAGGTATGGTTTGCGTGGATCCCCCAACGTTTCCTTACCCAGAATGCCCTCCAAACCTCAAATTTAGCTGAAAAAATCACCTTTTTAACACATTTTCGTGTGGGAAAGTTGTGGCATCACCGGGCTGACACAAATTTCCTACCACCCAGCGTTCCCCCGGGTCTCCTGATAAAAACTGTGCCTCACTCGTGTGGGAGGCCCAAGTACCCACGACAGGCAAGGGCCCACAACGTAGTGAGGTGACATGAAAATTGCCTACCTCATAACGACCTGGTTTTGCAAGGGTTCACCTGGGTTTTTGGCCCGTTGCTCGGTGGCCACCTTGGGGAACCTACCAAACCAACACATTTCTGAAAACTAGACACCAGGGGAATTCCAGGGAGGTATGGCTTGCATGGATCCCCCAACGTTTCTTTACCCAGAATACCCTGCAAACCTCAAATTGAGCTGAAAAAATCACCTTTTTCACACATTTTTGTGTGGTAAAGTTGTGGCATCACCCGGCTGACAAAAATTTCCTACCACCCAGCGTTCCCCCGGGTCTCCCAATAAAAACGGTGCCTCACTTGTGTGGGAGGCCCAAGTACCCGCGACAGGCAAGGGCCCACAACGTAGTGAGGCGACATGAAAATTGCCTACCTCAAAACGACCTGGTTTTGCAAGGGGGGTCACCTGGGTTTTTGGCCCGGTGCTTGGAGGCCACCTATGGGAACCTACCAACCCACACATTTCTGAAAACTAGACACCCGGGGGATTCCAGGTAGATATGGCTTGCGTGGATCCCCCAACGTTTCCTTACCCAGAATGCCCTGCAAACCTCAAATTTAGATGAAAAAATCACCTTTTTCACACATTTTTGTGTGGGAAAGTTGTGGCATCACCGGGCTGACACAAATTTCCTACCACTCAGCATTCCCCCGGGTCTCCCGATAAAAACATTTTCTTTTGGCAATTTTTTAGGTTTGCAAGGGATTCTGGGTAACAGACCCTGGTGGGAGGCAGTCAAGTCACCCCATCCTGGATTCCCCTGGGTGTCTAGATTTCAAAAATGTATAGGTTTGCTAGGTTTCCCTAGGTGCCAGCAGAGCTATGCTTCAAAAACTACAGCTAGTCACTTTGCCAAAAAAGGGTCATTTTTCGCTACGAAATTGAGGTGTGTCCACCTTAAGTTTTGCGCCGTTTCCTGTCGCGGGCACTAGGCTGACCCACACAAGTGAGGTACCATTTTTCTCTGAAGACTTTGGGGAACGCAGGGTGGGTGGAATTTTGTGGACCCACGCAGATTCCAGAACTTTCCACCACCGAAATGTGAGGAAAATGTGTTATTTTGGACACATTTTTAGGTTTGCAATGGATTCTGGGTAACAGAACCTGGTGAGAGCCAGTGAAGTCATCCCATCCAGGATTTCCCTCGGTGTCTAGTTTTAAAAAATGTACAGGTTTGCTAGGTTTGCCTACGTGCCAACTGCGCTAGGGCCCAAAATCCACAGGTATGCACATTGCTAAAAAAAATTCGGAGACCAGTGGGCTTTCTGCCGCCCTGGGGGGGAATCGGGGAAGGGGGTTTCATCCTGATATGCCCCTAAAGGAGCAGATATACTGTGGCTATTTTTTGTGGGGGCATTGGTATGACCATTTTGGGCAGCCCCCACCCCAACGCATAAAAAAAGCCTGCGTACTCGCTGGCACCTAGTGGGCTTTCTGCCCCCCAGGGGGCAGATCAGGGGCCACTGCCACCATCTGCCCTCCCGGGGGGGCAGAAAGACTGGAATTTCTCTGGGGTGGGGTGGGGTATTGTCATGCCCATTTTGGGGAGCCCCTACCCCTACACTAATAAAACAAAAAAATCCATGGTTGCTAGTGGGCATTCTGCGCCCCCAGCGGGGGCCAGATTGGGGGCTACAGCTCCCATCTGCCTCCTGGGAGGCAGAAAGACTGTCATTTTTGTGGGGGGGGAGGGTGGGGACATTTGCGTGCCCCTTTCGGGCCACCCACACCCTAAAAACAATTGCGCAAAAAAAATCCCTGGTGCTTAGTGGGCTTTCTGCCCCCACCCCGAAGGGGCAGGTTAGGGGCCGATGCCCCATCTGCCCCCGGGGGGGCATAAAGACTGTAATAATTGGGGGGTGGGGTGGGGGCATGGGCCTGCCCGTTTTGGGCAGCTCCCACCCCTATTTTTTTTTTTTAATTCCCTGGTGTCTAGTGGTCTTTTTGCCCCCCCGGGGGGCAGATTGGGGGCCAATGCCCCATTTGCCCCCCCAGGGGGGGCAGAAAGGCTGTAATGGTGGCGGGTGGGTGGGGGCATTGGCTTGCCCGTTTCGGGCAGCCCCCACCCTAAAAAAAACTGAAAAGAAATCCCTGGTGTATAGTGGGTTTTCTCCCCCCCCGAAGGGGCAGATTAGGGGCCAATGCCCCATCTACCCCCCAGGGGGGCAGAAAGACTGTGATAATTGGGGGGTGGGGGCATGGGCCTTCCCGTTTTGGGCAGCCCCCACCCCTATTTTTATTTTTTTAATTTCCTGGTGTCTAGTGGGCTTTTTGCCACCCCGGGGTGGCAAGATGGGGGCTCCTGCCCCATCTGCCCCCCGGGGGGGCAAAAAGACTAAATTATGCCAAAAATATTTGGGGGGAGCAAAGGCCCTTGCCCAAGGGGCCGCTCCCCCCTCCCTGGTGTCTAGTGGGTGGATCCCTGCTTGGGGATCGCCCTCCTGTGGTGATCCCCAAGCAGGGATCCACTGGGGAGGGGTACCATTGGAAAGCGGAGATTCTCACCTTTCCAACGATACCTCTCCCGTCTTTCTACGTGATCAGGGGGCTGAGATAGCCCCCTGAGCACGTACAAAGTGAAACTGAAATGAGCCTCTTGGCTCATTTCAGTTTCAGTTTCAGTGTAATGACCTCGGCGCGACGTGCGCACCGATCGTCATTACACTGAAAGCAGGGGGGGGGGCTCTGGAGCTGGGGAAGCTCTTCCCCAGCTCCCGAGGCTATTTTCAGTAAAAGGGAATCCCGTACCAGAGGGATTCCCCAGGGAATGCCTCATGACGAGCTGGACTCGTCATGGGCACAGCGCGACTGTGCTCCATGACGAGTCCAGCTCGTCATGGGCACAGAAGGGGCTAAGACAAACTTAAGACAAAATCCTAATTTCTGTGAATACCAAAAGTAGTAAGTTTAGGACTTTGTCTTAAGTTAGTTCTGTGAATAGAGCCCGTGGTTATTACTTGAGGTGGGTACTGGTTGGTACTTACCCCCATCAACTAATACCCCAGTGTCTTACATTGGTCATCTAAATAAACGATATTGGTTGACCTTACCATTCATCTTGGTGCAGTTGAGCATCTTGACAGGACAGTCTTCATAAAGTGCTGTCCTCACTCAATGTTAATTAATATTTTATGGTATCTATCTCATAGTGAAGGTTATATTATTGACTCTATCCTTTTTACGTGTTGCGGTCTCCTCTTCACCCCTTCACTTCCTCCTAACAAGGGTGACCATTTTTCACCAAAAGCTCTATCAATTACTCATATCATTGGTCAACATTCTCTGACAGGCAACAGACTAAAGTATTCAAAACCAAATTCTCTAATCCTTAGATGACCTATCTATCTCATCATTTCTTCTTATCTAGGCAAATACCACTCCTCAATTAACTCAATTCTCGATCTGATCGCCCTATTACCATCATAAAATCCCATCTGCCCCTTGGTGTACTCAATAGCTTAGGGTGTTAAACTCCGTTACAAACCTCTAGAACATTGCTGAAAGACAGAAGATATTTCTAGTGCCAACCAAATCCACTCTTCAGCCATTAAAATGATTAAACAACTGGTTAAGCCTGTTCACTTCTCCTTTTATACTACCTAGATTGATATGGTCAATAACGCAAACAAGGGAATATTTTCTATTGTTAAAGAAGAGTGCAAGCTCCTTCTTGCAAAAAGGCCATACCGTCTCCTCAGGAGCAATGCTCTGCACTAGCTTATTTCTTTCAAGACAAAATATTGAAGATTCATTCTGTCTGCAGTACCTCTGTTAAGTCTTCTACTATCCATAACATCCTCTAATAAACCCTAGTTACCCAGTCCCAGTCTCTATCGCTATGTCTCATTTCTCCATTTTATGTATAAACATTATTTAAGTCACATTCATGTCTATCAAGGTGGTCTGTTTTCTTGATCCCTATTCACCTCACATTCTATCCCAAGCTTCAGACACTATCAGTACTATATCTGTGTAACCATTCTTGTATCTGATTCTGTTACTGTGGTTTGGAAACAAGCCCTAGTTATCCCCCTACTTAAAAAGCCTTCCACTAATCCATCTGTTCTGAGTAATTACCGTTCCATCTCCCACCTCCCTTTCCTTATTAAGCCAGGAAAAATCAATTAATCACTAGTTTTCCTGCAATCCTCTTCTGGACCACAATCAAGTTGGATTTTGGTCCACCCATTGTAAAGAGACCATCCTCTTTGTACTTTCTGATGGCATCCGATCAATCTTGGATAAGGGTCACACAACCGCCCTGACCCTCGCAGGCCGGCGAAAGTCATATGCACTTCACATGCTATCCATTCAGGCTGCATTACACCTTGTGTGGAGAACACGCCCAGGCCCCAGTCCCAGGCTGAGCGCCGAACCACGGCGACTAATCACAACGCTGCATTGCAGTGTTGTGATTGGTCAGGGGATCCTGGGTGCTTACCAATCAAAACGCTGCATTGCAGCGTTGTGATTGGTCAGGGGATCATGGATGCTTGCCAATCAAAACCCTGCATTGCAGCATTGTGATTGGTCAAGGGAGCCAGCCTGCCTGTTTCCTGTTCCGTTCCTGAGGAAAGACGATGGAGAGACACAGCGGTAAGGTACTTTTTTTTAGGTCTCGTCTGACCCAGCGCATGCGCTGGTCTGGCGAGACTTATTGAGAGGGCTCCAAAAAGTGCTACCAGGCCAGCCTAGAGCTACAGTGCATGTGCGCGGGCGCGCGCGCCGCGCTTGCCGCGATTACTTTCACTTTCGCGGCCACACGCCCGCTTTGATGTTTGATCGCGATCAATTTCACGGCCCGCTTGGCATAGCCAATAGGTCTCGCTTTTGGGACCTTATAAGTATTTAGTTATGCAACTGTTGCATGGCTAAACACTTATAAGGTCCCAAAGGCGAGACCTATTGGCTATGCCAATGCTTGTCTTTCTTTTAGAATCCCCTTACCCCTTACCCCTCACCCCCGCCCTAACCCAGATCCATACCTCCGCTACTGGAAGCTCAAGGCTCTCCCTTTTCCCCACTCTTTTCAATGTTTATATCCCGCCTCTTGCATTTTTTCATTTGCTCTTTTGGCATCAGCCTCATGTCATATGACACCCTTATCATGGTATCCATCGATGAAAACTCAAGGATGGAGTCACCCTGCTTCTACTTTGGGCTTGGTTGCGAGCTTAGGTGTTATTTAACACACCTGATAAATAAATATGCCACAGGGTGTGTTATTTATTGCGTTCGATAAATAACAACTATTATGAGTTGGTGGGAAATAACCTGCGGATTTCGGAGTTTTCGTACACCAAAATCTGCATGAGATGGCAAATACTGTATCATTGTCTCCCGCTAAATTATCTGTGTGCGTTACATACCTACGAACTCGAAATTCCGACCCGGGCGTAATAAGGTCCTATGTTTTATACGTGGCAAAAACATTTTGTTTACCCCTTATTCCACTAGGACAATGGTTGATGACAGCATCTCAGCTCAACTTTGGGAACTCACATTAACTTGGTATGCACACCTACCTCGTAGTGCCTTCAGGGTGTCCAGAACAGTGCCGCCCACCCTGGCTCATCTGTTTCCATCCAGCTCAAGAATCTTCACTGGCTTCCAACTGATAAACATGGTATTTGTAGAATACACTCAGCATCTGTCACTGTGCCCGTTATAATAATGGCCCTATATATTGTAGGAACAAGATTATGCCTTACCATGCAAATCACTCCCTTCATTCTTCCCCAATATGCTCAGTTTAAGATGGCTCTTCTCAGTGATTGTTTTTTCTCCTTTCTTGCAGCAAATCCCGCTCCATCTCTAATCATCTTTCTTTCTGTAACGATCTGAAGTCGTGGTTCTTCCATCTTGAAGTTGAGTCAGTAACCCTTCTCTGTCAGCCTGCTCCTCCTAGCTCCAGGATGCTAATGCTTAAATGCTGCAATCACGCTCTATAAAACTGTTTCATTCATCAAGGCGCCCTTCAGGCTGGGAATCCTGCAGGTACATCACACAGATTTTTTTCATTAGCCTGACAAGTGCAACCCTGTAAACGAATAAAATCCCATAACTCCTCAAAATTACACCGAGCCCAAAACAGGGCTGGGTGAACAGGAGTACGTACTGCAGTAATAAACCAGAGACAGTTCACTACATTTGTAAAACAAAAATAAGTGCCAGGGCTCTCGGCATTCCACTTTACAGCGCTGCCAGCAACAGTTCCAACCTAACTACAAACAATCACACCCCTACAAGTGACAATTCAGTCTATTTCCATAAGAAAGGCTTAGATGTCAGGTATTAATCAGTGTTAATGTACAAAGAATTAATAGATAACACGTTGTTGTGCTTAGCTCTAGATAAGGCAAACAGCGCCGCCATGTGGCATACTGTCATAAGTGCCCTGCTGAGCACCGGAAACCTCCGGCTCAAACTAAGCACTCTCCTTAGCTCAAGTAAAACCAAGTAGACTGTGTCTTTCACGCAGTGTTGCGTGGTCTACATGGTTAGAGGCCTCAGAGCGAAAAGGAGACAGTCTCCATACTTCCAGTGTCCCTTGTAAATGAGTTGGGCACAAAGCATTTAAGGTGAATAAGAGTCCACACTGCACATAATGGATGGATTGTGGGTAGACCTTCGTGTCCCTTCAGATGATTGACACGTGTGCTCTGCGCCGGCTGCCTGAATACTTCAGGTTACAGTGACAGAATAACTCTTTTAAAATGTTTTGGTATAGATTTTCAGCAGCCTCGCAATGCCCCTGACGCGATAAATGCAGAAGGAGTAATTGCACAACAGCAGCAGCAAGTTGCTGAATTCAATTTCTAAAAGTTAATTTACTTATTAGAGGAATTGAGAATGTTGTTAAATGTTGCACTCTAAATTAGGTCTGTCCACAATAACTTAACATATAGGCCTATCTCAGACGTAATTCAGATGGGCAAACTGTCTAATCAGTCCACTGACCGGGGGCACAATTCATTAGCATCAGGGCATCATTAGTCAATGAATGGCAGTCTGCTCGTGGCGGTGCTGCTGAAGTCTGCAGCTTTCCCGGAATCACGCATGCAGTCTCTGGACGGTGTCAGGTGCACAGCGGAATATCAACTTGTGCCAGCGCCGCTTTGACATCTGCTGCTTGCGGTAAGCGTTTACCTCGTCAAATAGGCAGGAGAAGACAAACGTGGTAAAATATGTCACAAATCCGGGAAGCTAAAGGGAAACTATACAAGTGCAGAGCGATGTTAAAGAGAAGCGCCAATTTTCAATCTTCTTAAATTTCAGAAATATTAAAATTAAAGGCATTTAAAAAAAAACCTCTTCATCTCAAGGGATGATTATAGCCCCAATGCACAAAAGCCAATGTGTAGGGCGTAGTCTTACAACATGAACAACAAACATTGATAAAGCCAAGAGGTCTCGCCAACACAAGAGCTATTGGCGTTGCCATTTTTAGGTCTCGCCTGAGACAGCGCTTTAGCGCTGCTCTGGCGAGACTTATAGTAAGCACTTTTGGAAGTGCAAACGAGTGCTTTCAGGCCGCCAACTACTGTGCATGTGTGCCGGGCGCGCGCACCATTTGGCAGCCTGAAAGCACTCGTCTTTCACTTTCGCCTGTCACACAGCCGATCACTTACATTTCGAGGGTGCTTTGATGTTTTCAGTGAGCCGCGCGGCCACTGAGGACATCAAAGCGCCCGTGAACACCATTTGCCACCCCCACCTCTTCAGCCAACTTACTCGCCATGTCTGCTCTGGATTCTTGTGCCTCTTTTTGTAACTCAGGAGCAGTAACATTGTCGTGGTGTCACTAGGGCTTCAAGTGGATGCTTTTTCAATATTATATACAAGCCACAGTTACTGCTAATTTATCTTATGCAACTAACAACGATTGACAAAGCCAATAGTCCTAACTTGTTGTAGGTATCATGTTACTTGTTGTGTGTAGCTGTAAACACGTAGCTACAGCCGCCCACCTAGTGCTTAATTTGTAACAAATAAGTGCTGGTGTTTTAATGAGGCAGAAGCTTTACACTTTATACTTTTTTTTTATTTTGCGTAACACAGAGGACATCAACTGAAATTTAATAGTGGCTTGGCTACAGCCACTTTCCCAGTGCTTAATTTGTAACAGAAGAGGTGCCGGGGCTCTGATTAGGTGGCAACTTTACACAGCATGTTGTTTTGTTTAGCCTGCCTAACACAGAGCACACAAACCGGAAAAATGGGGAGGGGATGTTCTTTAAAGGCCACTACTGCTAACTTACGAGTTTTGAAACCAGGTTTTAATGTCTGAATATGCTTAATAGCCTGTGATTGTGGACAAATTAGTTGATATTTCTATAGACACAAACATAAATATGACCTAAAGTGGAGCTACGTTATTATTTTATTTGTGTGTAGCTGCAAACACGTAGCTACAGCCACCCTCCTAGTGCTTAATTTGTAACAAAGGAAGTGCCGGTGTTTTGATGAGGCAGCAGCTTTACACTGTATATGTCTTTATTTAGTTTGCGTAACACAGAGCATATAAACTAAAATTCAATAGTGTCTTGGCTACAGCCACTTTCCTAGTGCTTAATTTGTAACCAAAGAGGTGCCGGGGCTTTTATCATGTTGAAGCTTTACAGAGCATGTTTGAATGGTTAGCCTGCCTAACACAGAGCACAGAAACCCTACAAATGGGGAGGACATGTTGTTTAAAGGCCAAAACTGCTACATGCCACACACTGATGCACGCCACACACTGCTGCACGCCACACACTGTTGCATGCCGCTGCACACCACACACTGCTGCACGCCACACACTGCTGCACGCGTAACACTGCTACACGCCACACACTGCTGCACGACACACACTGCTGCACGCCACACACTGCTGCATGCCACACACTGCTGCACGCCACACACTGCTGCACGCCACACACTGCTGCACGCCACACACTGCTGCATGCCGCCACACACTGCTGCACGCCACACACTGCTGCACGCCACACACTGCTGCACACCGCACACTGCTGCAACCGTGACACTGCTACATGCCACACACTGCTGCACGCCACACACTGCTGCACGCCACACACTGCTGCATGCCACACACTGCTGCACGCCACACACTACTGCATGCCACACACTGCTGCACGCCACACACTGCTGCACGCCACACACTGCTGCACGCCACACACTGCTGCACGCCACACACTGCTGCATGCCTCCACACACTGCTGCACGCCACACACTGCTGCACGCCACACACTGCTGCACACCGCACACTGCTGCAACCGTGACACTGCTACATGCCACACACTGATGCACGCCACACACTGCTGCACGCCATACTTTTTTTTTATTGTGCGTAACACAGAGGACATAAACTGTAATTTAATAGTGGCTTGGCTACAGCCACTTTCCCAGTGCTTAATTTGTAACAGAGGAGGTGCCGGGGCTCTGATTAGGTGGCAACTTTACACAGCATGTTGTTTTGTTTAGCCTGCCTTACACAGAGCACACAAACCGGAAAAATGGGGAGGGGATGTTCTTTAAAGTCCACTACTGCTAACCTACGAGTTTTGAAACCAGGTTTTAATGTCTGAATATGCTTAATAGCCTGTGATTGTGGACAAATTAGTTGATATTTCTATAGACACAAACATAAATATGACCTAAAGTGGAGCTACGTTATTATTTTTATTTGTGTGTAGCTGCAAACACGTAGCTACAGCCACCCTCCTAGTGCTTAATTTGTAACAAAGGAAGTGCCGGTGTTTTGATGAGGCAGCAGCTTTACACTGTATATGTCTTTATTTAGTTTGCGTAACACAGAGCATATAAACTAAAATTCAATAGTGTCTTGGCTACAGCCACTTTCCTAGTGCTTAATTTGTATCCAAAGAGGTGCCGGGGCTTTTATCATGTTGAAGCTTTACAGAGCAGGTTTGAATGGTTAGCCTGCCTAACACAGAGCACAGAAACCCTACAAATGGGGAGGACATGTTGTTTAAAGGCCAAAACTGCTACATGCCACACACTGATGCACGCCACACACTGCTGCATGCCGCTGCACACCACACACTGCTGCACGCCACACACTGATGCACGCGTAACACTGCTACACGCCACACACTGCTGCACGCCACACACTGCTGCACGCCACACACTGCTGCACGCCACACACTGCTGCACGCCACACACTGCTGCATGCCGCCACACAATGCTGCATGCCGCCACACACTGCTGCATGCCACCACACACTGCTGCACGCCACACACTGCTGCACGCCACACACTGCTGCATGCCACACACTGCTGCATGCCACATACTGCTGCACGCCGCACACTGCTGCAACCGTGACACTGCTACATGCCACACACTGATGCACGCCACACACTGCTGCATGCCACACACTGCTGCACGCCACACACTGCTGCATGCCGCTGCACGCCACACACTGCTGCACGCCACACACTGCTGCACGCCACACACTGCTGCACGCCACACACTGATGCACGCCACACACTGATGCACGCCACACACTTCTGCACGCCACACACTGCTGCATGCCGCTGCACGCCACACACTGCTGCACGCCACACACTGCTGCACGCCGCACACTGCTGCATGCCGCACAATGCTGCACACCGCACACTGCTACACGAAACACTGCTGCAGGCCACACACTGCAGCACGCCACACACTGCTGCACGCCACACACTGCTGCATGCCGCTGCACGTCTCACACTGCTGCACGTCTCACACTGCTGCACGCCGCACACTGCTGCATGCCGCACACTGCTGCACGCCGCACACTACTGCACGCCGCACACTGCTGCACGCCACACACTGCAGCACGCCACACACTGCAGCACGCCACACACTGCTGCAAGCCACACACTGCTGCATGACGCTGCACGCCACACACTGCTGCCCGCCGCACACTGCTGCCCGCCGCACACTGCTGCACGCCGCACACTGCCCACATCTGCTGCACGCCGCACAATGCTGCACGCCGCACACTGCTGCACTCCCCACACTGCTTTTATGCGAGTTTATGCTACTGACATTGTAAATGACAATGCCTTTTGTTTGTTTTAAGACCAAAACATAAATAAAAGGAATTGTAATTTTACAATGCCAATAGCTCAAACTCTTATAATTGCGAGACCTATTGCATTGCAAATGCTTGTTTTACACGTTGTAGCTTGCTTGAATGTAAAAAGAAAAAGAAAGAGCTATGACACGGTCAACGCTGGCCCAGTCATAGCACTTTTCTTAAAATAAAAAAAAAAATACATTGAACCATGCTGCAAAGCAGCCATAGACGGGACCTATGGTCTTTGCCAATGTTTAGGAGGGAAAAAAGCACTATGGCATGTCGTAGTGCTATTTGTTTCTGTAGGGAGGGGTTCGGAGCGAGTAACAATGGGGGAAGAGAGAAGTAACGATGGGTGGGCAGGTGGGAGCAACAGTGCCTGGTGAGTAAGGGTGGGGCAAGTGCAAGCAACATCACAGGAGGAGTGCGGGGGAGGGAATCCACTCTTATGGAGTGCAGGGGAAGCAACAACAGGAGGAGGTGGCGCCTGCTTTATTCGCCTCTCAGCAGGCTAAGCAGTCTGTTTAACTGATAAAAAAGTCTCCTGAGTCACGACATATGGGGCATCTTTCAGCCAGCTGCAGATGCCTCGTCTGCATGAAACACGCCTTTAAATAGGTTGGCAATTGCCCTCTATACCCTTTAACTCATGACACTCTTGATTCTTTTTTAGCCTCCACTATCTGGCATAATAAAATCTTGCTAATACATAATAAGCCTGTTAGACCTGGCACCTTGGCGTGAGTTTCCCTTCCACTTTTTGATGGTGTGCCTCGATTGTTTTGCTGGTGTTGTCCGCTCAGGGCACTGCGCCACGGCTAATCCGTGCCGCAGTGCAAGTGCTCCCTAGGTAAAGTGTACCTGTAATTGATGTCCACGATTGGTTTATTGGATTCACTGTCAGTCCCCAGTAAAGTGCACCAGGGGTGCCAGGGCTCGTGAATGCCAATGCCGCTGGTGGGCTTGCAGCGCTGGTTGCGCCACCCACAGAAGCGGCCTTGTAAAAGGTGTCTAGGGTCTGCCACCGCAGACCCTGTGCGCGGTCCGGGACCGTCGCGCTGACTGCGCAAGTGCCCCCACTTGCCAGTCCCTAAACCTTCCCTTACCTACATATTAGCCACCCCTCTGGTAGGCCCAAGGGCAGGGTGCATTGTAGGCATAAGGTAAGACATGCCCTGGTGTGTGTGGCATGTCTTAGTAGTGAATTACAGCCCTTGTCGTGTTTCACTATTGAAGGCTACCTGCTCTCCATAGGCCAGAATGGGCTGCTGGGATCACGCCAACGCTGTGACCCCAGTGGACTCAGAGAGCAGGGTAGAAGTGTCAAGTTTAGTATGCCTGAACTCAGGATGATAAAATACTTCTTGTAGTCAAGTTTATTTTAATATCCTGGGTTTGTAAATACTACTTTTAGAAAGTTAGTATTTACTGACCTGACCATCTCAGTCCGCCTCTGCTGTATGTGTGTGTGTTCTGCCCAGCAACAGTAAGGAGCAGGGTTGGGGAATCCCCAGAGACAGGTTGGCTGCCAGGTGGTGGGTAGAGAGATTACACCTGGATGGGTGGGAGGAGTACACCTTGACTCTTGAATAGACCTGTGCTCTGCCACCACAAAGCCGGCGCCACCCCCTGTGGGGCGGCTGATGTCTCTGCCCTGCTGCTGAAAGGAAAGAGCAGAGTCACCATAACAAAGTGCTCCAGAACTGGACTGAGCCAGGCCTAGGCCCCCTGGCGCTAAAGAACAAAAGAATCATGGTATAAAAGTAGGAGCCTGGCTCCTAAGAAATCAGAATCCTGTTTACCACGAAGGACCTCTGCCCGACTAGAAGGAGAAGAAGACGCCGGAGGAGCTGGCCTGCTGCTTGCCTTGCTGAGAGAGGAGAGGAAGAGACTTACTGAAAAGACTTTGCTACTTTGTGCTTGAACATTCTCCAAGGGCTTGATCTGAGCTTGCCCCCTGAACTGAACCCCAGGAACAGTGGGTTCTTTGTGCTTCTTGCTCGTCCTCCAAATCCGAGCCGTGTGTGCATCCCGCTGGAAAAGAGACTGCGCCCCTCATCGCCCCTCCTAGGGTCGTGACACCCAGAAGCTCGCCTGCCTCAAACCCGTGAGAGCCCCGCTCCGTCCAGAGCCGCTCTCTGTTCCCGGGCCAGGCCGCCTGCATCCCTGTCACCGCCTGCCATTGGAGTGCGCTGAACGCGCTATCACCCCTCCTGCCGGAAGCCGTCCGACGACTGTGATCTACGCCGGGTCATCCAGCTGCACTGACCGTGCCCTGCGACCCCGCTTCGCTATCCCCGGACATCTCAGGCCGCGCCGCCCCCGCTGTGGAGACCCTCCTGCACCGCCGTGCTAAAGGGTCGCTGGCCGCGCCTGCCTACGTGCCCACACCTGCTGATTGAGGACCCAGGAACACTTCCCAAGCTGAGAGTCGCACCGACCTGTGCCGACTCTCCTAATCACGAAAGAAGTTCCAGTATCGGGCTCGGGGCCCGCAACGCCTTATTTCCCCGTTCGCAGGAACCGATCTCTGTGAGTACTGGAACGACACGTAAAGAACCTACGAACTATCCATTTGAAACTACGAACCAAGAACATTTGCCTGCTGTATAACCTGGTGGCCTAGCGAAAACGTTATTGGTCTTGTGATAAGTCTGTTGAGATATATATACCTTATTTTTACATAAAGAATCGTATTTTTATATATATCCAAGTCTGGTGTCCGTTTCTGGGGGGATTGATGTATTTACTGTGTGTACGATTGTAAGTGCTTAACCAACAACGCCTGAGGAATCGCCTTGGCTGCTCACGCCACGCACCTAGAGGGTGAGCAAGGGTCATTCGCGAGGGGTTATCCTGCGCCCTGACGTGGAGGAGAGGGTTCCTGCTTGACACAAGGGCAACCTTGCGCCAACCAGAGATCCCCGACTCTAACATTGTTGGCAGCGGTTGGGATTTCGGATTTGCACTTGTAATTTGCATACAGTGAATTATTAATCACCAGATAGTGAGAGCAGACCAAATAACGCAGCCACAGGTTTGTAATTGTTGAACTTTGTTGAGACATCTGCCATTACTGCAACCATGCCTGGCTCACACTCCGCTGGGAGAGCACTCTCTGTGATTTCTGGAATCGATGAGGTGGATTGGGAGAGACTGGAAGGCTACTCGATGGAGCAATTGAAAGGCTACAGTGTAAAATTCCGAGTCCCCCATGCTGGATTCAAGAGGAGAACCCAGTACGCCAAGGCGCTGAGAGCCTGGAAGGAGTCACGAGACCCACGGAATGCGGGGGACATCGTTCCACCCGACAACCTTGAGGAGCCCAGTAGAGTCCGGTCGCCAGAGGAGCTGGCAGACAGGGCAGCAGACAGGGCACATGCAATGGAGATGGCAAAGTTGGCAGGACAGATGGAAATGGAAAAGCAGAAGTTGGCCCTGGAGGCACAACAACGCCAAATGGATCATGATATCAGATTGAAGGAGTTGGAGCTGAAGGCGAAAAGTTTGGATACCGCTCCTTCTGGTGGCAGCACTCCACCAGCGCAGGTAGAGTCCAAGGTGTACATCCCCAAAGATGTAGTAAAGGAGTATTTTAGAAAGGATGACATAGGGCAGTGGTTTAGAGCCTACGAGGTGGCCATGTCCTCACACCGGGTCCCTGAGAAAGACTGGGGAGCGGGGTTGTGGGGAAGGTTCCTTGCGGAAGGGCGGGACACCCTGTTAGATTTGCCCTTGGAAGTCCAGACCTCATACCCCCATATGAAGGAAGCTTTAATGACCAGGTATGGGTTAACTCCGGAGCTATATAGACAGCGGTTCAGGGAGACGAAGAAGATCCCTGAGAGTACGTATGTGGAATATGTGACCTTTTTCTGCAGAGCGCTGGATGGTTGGGTGAAGGGTAGCAAAGTGAATGATTATCAAGGGCTGCTTGATTTAATTGCATGGGAGCACTTGTCCAGTCAATGTTTTCCTGAGCTACGCCAGCACCTGATAGATAGCAAGCTGTCCAACCCGAGGAAGCTTGCTGAGGAGGCGGACCGCTGGCTCAGCACCAGGGTCCACAAGGGTCAAGTGGGAGACTCCGCCAAAGGTGGGCAGGGTCCCCAGCAGAAGAGTGGGGGGGACAAGGGTAAACAGAAGGGGTTCCAAAAAGGCCCCCAAAGTAATTCCCAAGGGAACCAGCAGAAGGGTTCTCAGCCTCCCCCAACCCCGCAGCAGAACGGGGCCCCGACAGGTAGACCTGTTCCAAAGGGGCCCTTCAATTGTTATAGGTGTGGTGAACCGGGTCACATTGCCTCTGATCCTAAGTGTCGCCTGTTTGGTAAGACCGCACCCACTGGTGCTCCACCCCGGCAAGTAGCTAGTGTTAACTTTGGGGAGGAAGTAGCAGTCCAGGAGGGTGGGGGTCCCGGGCAGATGACCCTAGTCTCGCTAGGAGACAGTGAGATGGTCCCTGTAACCTACCTGCCCTCTAACACTAAGAAATATGGGCAGGTGGTGACCATCAATGGAAGGAAGGTGGAGGCTCTTAGAGATACAGGAGCCAGCGTGACCTCGGTGAGGCAACACCTGGTGTCTCAAGAGCAGATTGTACCCAATGCCTACTGTAGGGTTGTCAATGCTGACAACATAGAGAGTCGTTGTCCAATGGCTCAAGTTCCCTTTGAGTGGGGGGAGGTCTCTGGTACTCTACAAGTCGCTGTGAGAACCGACATGCCTGTAGACTGTCTGCTAGGGAACGACCTGGAGAGTTCCCCTTGGGAAAAGGTGGAGAAGACCACGCATCTGAGGATGGTGGGTCTACCCGACTGGGCGTGCGTGACCACCCGGTCCATGGCAGCCAGTAGGGGTGTTGAGAGGGTCCTGGAGCCTGAGGGAGAGGTCCAGGAACCGGCCTTAGGGAGAAGGCGCAGGAGGCGCGGGAAACCGGCCCCCGAAGTTCCCACGGCCCAGGAGGAAGTAGACCCTGAGGGGGATACTCTGGAGCCTACCGGGGAACAGATTGCCGAACTGGGAGATCTGCCTGAGCTGACCCATTGGCAGCAAGAAGGAGGTCCCTCCAGGGAGGAATTCTGCAGGGAGCAGAAAGAATGCCCTTCTCTCGTGGGTATGCGGCAGCAGGCTGCAGACCAGGCCAATGGTGTTCAGGCCAAAACACACTACGTGTACTGGGAGAGTGACCTCCTGTATTCCGAGCCTAAGGCTGCTGAACCTGGGTCAGCCCGTGTGCTGGTGGTACCCCAGAAGTTCAGAACCTTCCTACTGGGGCTGGCTCATGATGTGCCGTTAGCAGGACATTTGGGGATGGACAAGACCTATGACAGGCTTGTCACCCACTTTTACTGGCCCCAAATGCATAAGAATTCAGATTCCTACTGCAGAACCTGTCAGACTTGCCAGGCAAGTGGTAAGAGCGGAGGGAAGCACAAGGCTCCTCTGCAACCTTTCCCTGTGGTCGGTACGCCATTCCAACGAGTGGGTATTGATATTGTGGGGCCTCTGGATCCCAAGACAGCCCTGGGCAACAGGTTCATCCTGGTCTTGGTGGACCATGCCACCCGGTACCCTGAAGCCATCCCTCTGAGGACAGTGACGGCCCCCGTGGTGGGACGGGCACTGATGGGAATTTTCTCCCGAGTGGGATTCCCTCTAGAGGTGGTGAGCGACAGGGGGACCAATTTCATATCCACATATATGAAATCCCTGTGGAAGGAGTGTGGGGTAACGTACAAGTTCACCACTCCTTACCATCCCCAAGGAAATGGGTTGGTTGAGAGATTCAACCGAACCCTCAAAGGCATGATCATGGGCCTGGACGGTCCAATGAGGCGTAAGTGGGACGTCCTCTTGCCATGCCTGCTCTTCGCTTACCGAGAGGTGCCACAGAAGTCTCTAGGATTCAGCCCCTTTGAGCTTCTGTATGGTCACCCGGTAAGAGGACCTCTGAGTTTGGTAAAGGAAGGCTGGGAGCAATCTCCCAGGAAACCTCCCCAGAATGTATATAGTTACATGCTGGCCTTCCGAAACCAGACTCGGCGTTTCAGGCAACTTGCTGAGGCAAATCTGGAAGCCAGCCAGGAGGAGATGAAGCGGTGGTACGACCGGAATGCCACTCTGGTAGAGCTTCAACCTGGACAGAAGGTGTGGGTCTTGGCCCCGGTGGAGCCTTGTGCACTTCAGGATAAGTGGACAGGTCCATTTGAGGTTGTGGAGCGCAAAAGTCCTATCACCTACTTGGTGGACATGCAGACTCCCAGGAACCCTTTGAGGGTCCTACATGTTAACCGCCTTAAGCCCCACTTAGAGAGGACCGAAGTGGGCATGCTGCTGGCCACTGATGATGGAATGGAAGAGGAGACCGAGCCTCTTCCTGACCTCTTAGTGGCCTCTGAGAAAGATGGGTCAGTGGATGGAGTTAACCTCTCACCCACCCTGACGCCCGAACAACAGGAAGATTGCCGCCACTTGCTGGGACAGTTTTCCGACCGATTCTCCCTGGTTCCTGGTGTCACAGATTGGTGCGTCCATGATGTGGACACAGGAGACAGCTTACCTGTAAAGCACAAGGCTTACCGGGTAACTGACAGGGTCAGAGCTTGCATTAAGGAGGAGGTCTCCAAAATGCTTGCGCTAGGGGTGGTTGAGTCCTCCAGCAGTCCTTGGTCCAGCCCCGTGGTCTTGGTCCCCAAAGCTGCTGCGCCGGGAGCCACACCTGAACTCCGGTTCTGTGTGGACTACAGAGGACTCAATTCAGTAACGAAGACTGACGCGCACCCCATCCCCAGAGCTGATGAGCTCATTGATCGGCTGGGGGCTGCCCGGTTCCTCAGCACGTTTGATTTAACGTCTGGGTACTGGCAGATCGCCTTGACCGATGGGGCCAAAGAGAGGTCAGCATTCTCTACACCAGATGGGCACTTCCAGTTCCGAGTCATGCCATTTGGGATGAAGAATGCCCCTGCCACCTTTCAGAGGTTGGTCAACCAGGTACTGGTTGGGCTGGATGCGTTCAGTGCCGCCTACCTGGATGACATCGCAGTGTTCAGTGCCACCTGGCCTGAACACCTGCGCCACCTCTGGGAAGTGTTGATGGCGCTGCGCCGAGCAGGCCTCACGATCAAGGCAAGCAAGTGCCAGATCGGGCAGGGTTCCGTGGTGTACTTGGGACACCAAGTGGGGAGCGGCAAGGTGGCACCCTTGCAACCCAAAATTGAAACCATCCTGGCTTGGGAACCCCCCAAGACGCAGACCGCAGTGAGGGCCTTCCTGGGGCTCACTGGGTACTACAGGAGGTTTGTCAAGGGCTATGGAACGATCGTTGCCCCCTTGACAGAGCTGACTTCGAAGAAGCAGCCCAGGAACGTGATTTGGACTGACACCTGTCAGAAAGCTTTCGACACCCTGAAGACTGCCATGTGCACGGCGCCCGTGCTCTTGGCCCCTGACTTCTCCAAGGAATTCCTAGTCCAGACAGACGCTTCAGAGCATGGTGTAGGGGCTGTTCTCTCACAGATGACTGAGGAGGGCTGGGACCAACCCGTAGCCTTCATCAGTAGGAGGTTACTTCCACGGGAAAGTAGGTGGAGTGCAATTGAGCGAGAAGCATTTGCTGTGGTCTGGGCGCTGAAGAAGCTAAGACCCTACTTGTTTGGGTCTCACTTCCGGGTTCAGACGGACCACAGGCCCCTCAGATGGTTGATGCAAATGAGGGGTGAGAACCCGAAGCTGTTGAGGTGGTCCATCTCCCTACAGGGTATGGACTTTACGGTGGAACACCGTCCTGGTACAGATCACGCCAACGCTGACGGTCTGTCCAGGTATTTCCGCCTTAGTGACGAGGAACCCCCTGGGCAAGGGTAGTTCTCCCCACATTTCAGCTGGAGGGGACACGTGTTAGACCTGGCACCTTGGCGTGAGTTTCCCTTCCACTTTTTGATGGTGTGCCTCGATTGTTTTGCTGGTGTTGTCCGCTCAGGGCACTGCGCCACGGCTAATCCGTGCCGCAGTGCAAGTGCTCCCTAGGTAAAGTGTACCTGTAATTGATGTCCACGATTGGTTTATTGGATTCACTGTCAGTCCCCAGTAAAGTGCACCAGGGGTGCCAGGGCTCGTGAATGCCAATGCCGCTGGTGGGCTTGCAGCGCTGGTTGCGCCACCCACAGAAGCGGCCTTGTAAAAGGTGTCTAGGGTCTGCCACCGCAGACCCTGTGCGCGGTCCGGGACCGTCGCGCTGACTGCGCAAGTGCCCCCACTTGCCAGTCCCTAAACCTTCCCTTACCTACATATTAGCCACCCCTCTGGTAGGCCCAAGGGCAGGGTGCATTGTAGGCATAAGGTAAGACATGCCCTGGTGTGTGTGGCATGTCTTAGTAGTGAATTACAGCCCTTGTCGTGTTTCACTATTGAAGGCTACCTGCTCTCCATAGGCCAGAATGGGCTGCTGGGATCACGCCAACGCTGTGACCCCAGTGGACTCAGAGAGCAGGGTAGAAGTGTCAAGTTTAGTATGCCTGAACTCAGGATGATAAAATACTTCTTGTAGTCAAGTTTATTTTAATATCCTGGGTTTGTAAATACTACTTTTAGAAAGTTAGTATTTACTGACCTGACCATCTCAGTCCGCCTCTGCTGTATGTGTGTGTGTTCTGCCCAGCAACAGTAAGGAGCAGGGTTGGGGAATCCCCAGAGACAGGTTGGCTGCCAGGTGGTGGGTAGAGAGATTACACCTGGATGGGTGGGAGGAGTACACCTTGACTCTTGAATAGACCTGTGCTCTGCCACCACAAAGCCGGCGCCACCCCCTGTGGGGCGGCTGATGTCTCTGCCCTGCTGCTGAAAGGAAAGAGCAGAGTCACCATAACAAAGTGCTCCAGAACTGGACTGAGCCAGGCCTAGGCCCCCTGGCGCTAAAGAACAAAAGAATCATGGTATAAAAGTAGGAGCCTGGCTCCTAAGAAATCAGAATCCTGTTTACCACGAAGGACCTCTGCCCGACTAGAAGGAGAAGAAGACGCCGGAGGAGCTGGCCTGCTGCTTGCCTTGCTGAGAGAGGAGAGGAAGAGACTTACTGAAAAGACTTTGCTACTTTGTGCTTGAACATTCTCCAAGGGCTTGATCTGAGCTTGCCCCCTGAACTGAACCCCAGGAACAGTGGGTTCTTTGTGCTTCTTGCTCGTCCTCCAAATCCGAGCCGTGTGTGCATCCCGCTGGAAAAGAGACTGCGCCCCTCATCGCCCCTCCTAGGGTCGTGACACCCAGAAGCTCGCCTGCCTCAAACCCGTGAGAGCCCCGCTCCGTCCAGAGCCGCTCTCTGTTCCCGGGCCAGGCCGCCTGCATCCCTGTCACCGCCTGCCATTGGAGTGCGCTGAACGCGCTATCACCCCTCCTGCCGGAAGCCGTCCGACGACTGTGATCTACGCCGGGTCATCCAGCTGCACTGACCGTGCCCTGCGACCCCGCTTCGCTATCCCCGGACATCTCAGGCCGCGCCGCCCCCGCTGTGGAGACCCTCCTGCACCGCCGTGCTAAAGGGTCGCTGGCCGCGCCTGCCTACGTGCCCACACCTGCTGATTGAGGACCCAGGAACACTTCCCAAGCTGAGAGTCGCACCGACCTGTGCCGACTCTCCTAATCACGAAAGAAGTTCCAGTATCGGGCTCGGGGCCCGCAACGCCTTATTTCCCCGTTCGCAGGAACCGATCTCTGTGAGTACTGGAACGACACGTAAAGAACCTACGAACTATCCATTTGAAACTACGAACCAAGAACATTTGCCTGCTGTATAACCTGGTGGCCTAGCGAAAACGTTATTGGTCTTGTGATAAGTCTGTTGAGATATATATACCTTATTTTTACATAAAGAATCGTATTTTTATATATATCCAAGTCTGGTGTCCGTTTCTGGGGGGATTGATGTATTTACTGTGTGTACGATTGTAAGTGCTTAACCAACAACGCCTGAGGAATCGCCTTGGCTGCTCACGCCACGCACCTAGAGGGTGAGCAAGGGTCATTCGCGAGGGGTTATCCTGCGCCCTGACGTGGAGGAGAGGGTTCCTGCTTGACACAAGGGCAACCTTGCGCCAACCAGAGATCCCCGACTCTAACAAAGCCCTTTTATTGGAAAACGTGGAGACAACATGGTTTATTATGGGTTCATCAATTATTTTCAGAAGCTGGCTTCATCTCATTTTCTTCGCTTCAGCAGTCTCACAATTTGCCTGACTCCTTTTTGCCTAAATATCATGCACTCCGTACCACAATACTTGAAATTTATACTCAACCCGCCAATAATTCTGCTGATTCCTCGACTAACACCCCATCCGCTGGTTTATCTACTATCCTACGTACCAAGCCTAGAGTCTCCACTTTATACACTTTCATCCAATCCACAGGCACATCAAGACAAAAATCCAAGATTGAATCTGATTGGGACATAGACCATAATGTAGTTTGGCCCCTATCAACTTGGAACAAGATCTGGATTTAAATACGTAAAACTTCACGAACGGCAAGTTTGACACAAACATTGTTTTACATATAATAAGATTTTGCTATCTCCACATTCTTTAAACAAAAGGTTCCCCACAGTACAAACTACTTGTTGGTCTTTTACATCTCCTGATGCCACTCTTTTTCATATGCTTTTTTCCTGCCCTCCAGTGCGTAAGTTCTGGATCCAGGTTTGGTCTCAAATTAACTTAATTTTTGACTCTAATTCCCCGTTTCTTGTAAAGGACATTTTCTTGGGCAGCATCTCACCAGTATGGGACAGTTGTGAAATTAATGTTAAAATTGTGGATTTGTTAATAGCAGTTGCTTTTCAGCAGATTACGAGAAATTGGAAAGACTCTGCAAAAATGTCTTACAAAGCTTGGAGGTACGATATTTGCCACCATCATATACTGGATACATTTTTGCTTTTATCTTTCCATATGGCTACGAAAAGACTTCAGTTATGGTCACCCGTTACTGCCTTTTTTGACAAATGTGCTTTGAAACATGTTTTACCACTCCCATCTCAGCAAGAAGTTCTTAAACCTCCATGATTTTTATTGCCACTTCTCTATTTTCTTACAACTGTATGCTGTATCTCTCCTAATTTTATTCTGCTGTATTCTTGTTTTATATTCTTATTTATGAATTTATGCCGGATACTCCTATATTGTGATGTTTTTTGCTTGAAACTTTGTATCGTTTTTTGCCACCTCTTTTTCTTTCTCTTTAATAACATTTTTTGGAACTAAAATAGGTTGGCAATGAGAACTAGTGTTATTACTTTATTGGATCTAAATAGCAAGAAAAGCCCTACCATGCCACTGCTGAAACCTCATCATACGCTGTCAATCAGACTTCAAAAAATGATGCAGCTGTGTAAGGCAGAAGCAGAGGGTGCGTGTTAAGGTCAAGACACGGGCATATTAGCAAAAATATGCGATATTTATCCCTGACGCTATTTATCGTGAATATTTTTATCGCCGCCGATAGCCAGAATCTATTGCCGCATTAGCGGCGTATTAGCAACACGTGGCTATCCAGCGATAGTAAACTTCCCATGCGGAAATGGGCAGCGATAGATTTAGCGTGACGGCAACAAACAAATGCACGCTAACGTGACAAAAATCACGATGAACCAATCAGCGATAAAATCCGCCCGCAAATAGGCACCAGGCTTGTATTTAGCGCGTTCAGCGCGAAAACGGCACAACAAAACGCCATGAACAACCCCAACAACACCCAGGAGGGCCAGGCAGAGACACATGGGAAGGCCAAGTAGAAGAGGAACCCCAAGTTCAGCCCAATGGAGAACCAGGTCCTGGTTAAAGAGGTGACGCTACACCAAGAGGAACTGTTTGTGAGTTCCACAGTGACATTGGCAAGGAAAAAAGATATATGGCAGGACATTGTATCCAAAGTGAATGCTGTGGGAGAGAGGAGGAGGACAGTGGATGAGTGCAAGAAGCGTTGGCATGATACAAAGAGTAAGACCAAGAAGAAACTGGGAGCCAACCTTAAGGCAGCGAGGCAGACTGGAGGTGGCAGCCCAGCTCCACAGCAGGAGCTGGATGACCAGGTGTCACGCGTCATCAGTGAGGAGACTGTCGTCAGAGTCGCAGGCCAGGATAGTGCTGAATGTGAACACACACAACAACCCCAGGGTGAGCATCAACCTGGGACAGGGGGAAGAGGGTGGATGGGCACAGTGGCACACATGTACCATTAAAGTAATAGAAGTGCATACCCACATGTACTGTGGAACAGGTCCTGGATACCCCTGCGCATGCTGGCATGGGGACATATCACCATTCTCAAACAACACATCACACAGCACACAGGGCCATAGTAACAGGAATGACGCCCACATAATTGGTGCAGTAGCGGCAGGAACCTGCTGCCAAAGCAGTGATAAGGGGCATGAGAATATGATCAATTGAATTCAAATAGTAGGCCAGGTGCACACCAGAAGCCTGTTTGCCATTTGAATTCAATAGGGCATATCATCAAGCCCCGTTGTGTCGCAGAAGCAGCAGTTTCCTCCTGAAAAAGCAACTACAATGTTGGCGACATAATTGATAATATGGCCCATAGTGGCGGGCAGACAGATTATAATATGTGCACAGAAAAGCTAAGCAAACCTAGTTTAATTACAATGTCAGAGCACCCCATATGGGCAGCTGTAAACCACACAGTGGCACAACAACTTGACATGTGGCAAAGTTGCCAAATGGCCCCCTTGCCACATCCCCACGCACATACAAATTGCCTGCACAAGTACACATGTCACTCGGATGCCACATTATTGATGTGCTGGGAATGGATGTATGACGTTACAACGCATGCTTTTAAAACGCATGCTGTTACAACAAATTTTTTACAACGCAAATGCTGTGGCAACGCAAGTCTTTACAATGCAAGTCTTTACATCGACTTGCAGTAGATGGCGTGCTAACATTAAAAAAGGGTAATTTACTATTCTAACTCCAGTCCACGTTGCAGTAGGGAAGGTGTTTGGATAGTAAAGTACACTATTTTTAATGTTAGCACGCCATGTAGTGCAAGTCGATGTAAAGACGTGCGTTGTAATGGCATGCGTTGTCACAGCATTTGCGTTGTAATAGTTTCGTTGTAATGGTGGTGCGTTGTAAAAGTTGCGTTGTAAAGGTTGTTCCCCGCTGGGAATGTCTATGCTCCTGCGTACGATCAGGCATGCCTCCACCAACGTCAGCACACCTGCAGCTTTGCCCAAATGTGTCTGAGTAGTGTCCAAGCTCATGCCTGACACATACACACATGCACATACCTGCAGACTACTCAAGCACATGTGCCTAATGCCACATGTGCGCTGACGTCGGAGGCGGCATGCCTAATCGTGCACATGATCATCAACATACACAGTGCATCCACAATGTGGTGTCAGAGTTGCATGTGTCTGTGTGTAGTCAAATTGAATGTGTGTGGTGATGTGCAAAGTCATAAAATAAGACAACACCTGCATTCCCATGCAATGTGCCTCCTTGCCTCTTCATAAGATGTGGGGCCAGATTATCAAGAATGGTGATATGATCATCACTGCCTTGCAGTAGGAAAATGCTGGTAAAGTGGCGGCAAGAGGCGTGATGAAATCCCCCATAGGATTGCACCAGAAGTCCAGTGTCTGGTGTGACCCTAGGCTCATTTGGTAATTCAATTGGCCACTTGATCTAGCCCCTCTTTGTCGCCTCTGTGCCTGTACTCTGCTGGCAAAGTGGTGATAAGTACATCACTAGCCACGACAAAATGGCCCACAGTGCACACATCTGCCACACAGAATACATTATCCAACATCACTTATGATGTGAGTTGACCACCACACCCTCATGTGCCATTCAACATAACAACATGGCAAGTCAACTGTATCAGTCAACTAAAATGAAGTTAGGTACCCATCACACACATGTCAGTCCGTGAATATCAGAACCAGTACAGAATGTACCATCCATGGCAGCAGCTGAGTGACACATACACAAACACACATCACCCACACATTAGCATCACATGTCAGGGTGGCATTGACCAGGCCCGAGCAGCAGAAAAAGACATCATGAAATGCACACACATCAACCAATCAATCAATCAATCAATCATAGCATCTGTAAAGCGCACTACTCACCCGTGAGGGTTTCAAGGCGCTGGGGGATGGGAGATGCTGCTACTGCTCAAAGAGCCAGGTCTTCTGAAGGACAGCAGGTCTTGGGTCTGCCGTAGGTGGATGGTGAGGGTGTTCCAGGTCTTTGCGGCAAGGTGGGAGAATGATCTGCTGCCGGAGGTCGCTCTTCGGGTGCGGGGGACTGTGGCCAGGGCGAGGTCGGCGGAGCGAAGCTGGCGGTGGGGGTGTTGAAGCTGAGTCGGCTGTTGAGGTACGCTGGTCCAGTGTTGTGGATTGCCTTGTGTGCGTGTGTGAGGAGCTTGAGGGTTAGCCTTTTGTTGACAGGGAGCCAGTGCAGGTCTCTCAGGTTGGGTGTGATGTGGCTGGGCGGGGAATATCGAGGACCAGGCATGCAGAGGCGTTCTGAAAGCGTTGTAGTAGTTTCAGGAGTTTGGCCGAGGCTCCTGCGTAGAGGGCGTTTCTGTAGTCCAGCCTGCTGCTGACGTGGGCCTGGGAGACTGTATCTCTTGTTTCGGTGGTGATACACCTGTCGATCTAGCGGAGCATGCGTAGGGTGTTGAAGCAGGAAAAAGAGACGGCGTTGACCTGCTTGGTCATGGAGAGGGTGGAATCGAGGATGACTCATAGGTTGTGTGCGTGGTCAGTGTGTGTTGGAGCTGTTCCCAGTGAGGTCTGCCACCAGGAGTCGTTCCAGGCCGAGGGGGTGGATCCAAGGATGAGGACTTCCGTCTTGTACGAGTTCAGCTTCAGTCGGCTGCCCCTCATCCATTCTGCAACGTCCTTCATTCTTTCGTGGAGGTTGGTTTTGGCGGTGTGTGGGCCCTTGGTGAGGGAGAGGATCAGCTGGGTGTCGTCGGCGTAGGAGATGATGTTGAGGCCGTGCAGTCGTGCGACATGGGCAAGCGGTGCCATGTAGATGTTGAACCGCGTTGGGCTGTTGGATGAGCCCTGGGGTACGCTGCAGATGATCTCGGTGGAATTGGATTGGAAAGGGGGAGGCAGACGCTCTACGTTCTGCCGGTGAGGAAGGAGGTGGTCCAGTCCAGGGCCTTCTCTTAGATCACGGTGTCGTGGAGTCATGCTCGTAGTGTGTGTTGGCAGACTGTGTCAAAGGCGGCTGACAGGTCCAGGAGGATGAGGGCGCTGTTTCTCCGTTGTCTAGCAGGGTCCTGATGTCATCGTTGGCAGCGATGAGGGCAGTTTTGGTGCTGTGGTTGCTGCAAAATCCGGACTGTGAATGGTTCAGGATGCTGTTTCCCTCGAGGTAGCGGGTCAGTTGTATGTTTATGGTTTTCTCGATGACCTTCGCCGGGAACAGGAGCAGGGAGATGGGCCGGAAGTTCTTGAGGTCCTTGGGGTCTGCCTTGGGTTTCTTGAGTAAGGCGTTAATCTCGGCGTGCTTCCAGCTCTCCGGGAAGGTTGCTGTCTCAAAGAAGATGTTGTTGACTTTCCGGAGATGGGATGTGATGACGGTGCTGGCTTTGTTGAAGATGTGGTGTGGGCAGGGGTCTGACGGAGATCCGGAGTGGATGGTGTTCATGATGTTGTCGTCGTTGATGTCGGTCCAGGAGAGTAGGCGGTTGGCACAGATGGAGGTCATGGGGGTGGTGGTTTCAGTGGTTGTTGTGGTGGTCGTGTTGTTGAAGCTGTTGTGGATGTCTGCGATCTTGCGATGGAAGAAAGTGGCGAACGAGTCGCACAGGTCTTGCGCAGGTGGGATGTCATTGGTGTTGGAGCTGGGGTTGGAGAGTTCCTTCACTATGTTGAAGAGCTCTTTGCTTTTGTGTGCGTTGTTGTCTAGGCATTATTTGAAGGAGACCTTTTTGGCTGATCCGATGAGGTGGTGGTGTCTGCGGGTGGCATTGTTGTGGGCTGTGTAGTTGTCCAGTGTTCGTTCACGGAGCCAGTTCTTCTCCAGCTTCCTTCAGGTTTGCTTGGAGGCATGGAGGTCTTCAGTGAACTAGCTGGCTCTCTTGCTGGTGTGACTGTTGGAGGGTTTCTTGAGCGGGGCGAGGGTGTTGGCGCAGTCGTCGATCCACTGTCTGAGGTTGCGGGCGGCGGTGTTGGCGTCAGTGGGCTTGGGGGGTGGCCTCAGGGCGAGGGTGGTGGTTAGCTGGTCCTCGGTGACTTTGCTCCAGCAGTGGCATGGCATTTTTTGGAAGCGGTGGTGCGAGGTGCCTTTCCGGAAGGTGAAGTGGATGCAGCGATGGTCTGTCCTGTGGAGTTTGGTGGTGTGGTTTACGGAGACGTGGGGGGTTGCGGAGAAGATGGGGTCGAGCGTGTGTCCGGCGGAGTGGGTGGGTGTTGTGATGAGTTGTCTGAGTCCGAGGTTGGCTAGGTTGTCGATCAGGGTGGTGGAGTTGGTGTTGTTGTTGTTCTCGAGGTGGAAGATCAGGTCCCCGAGGAGGATGTAGTCCGTGGAGGTGAGGGTATGTGTGCTGATGAAGTCGGCAATGAAGTCACTGAACTGTGGTCGAGGTCCGGGGTGTCTGTAGATGAGGGTTCCTCTGAGGGTGGTGTTGGGGTCGGTGTGGATCTGGAAGTGGAGGTGTTCGGCGGTGCTGAGTGTGTGGCCGGAGCTAGTTGAGACTCTGAGGGTGTTCCTGTGGACGATGGCGATTCCTCCTCCTACTCCTTTGGAGCGGTCCCTGCGGGTGATCTTGTAGCCATCCGGGATGACTATGGCGATGTCGGGTGCCGAGGAGGCGTCCATCCTGGTCTCTGTCAGGAATGCGACGTCTGGGGAGGTTGAGTCTAGTAGGTCCCAGAGTTTGACGGCGTGTATGCGGGCGGCGTGTGTGTTGAGGAGGATGCATCTGAGGTGGTTGGGTTCTTTCCTTGCCGGTGGGTTGGCAAGTCGGATGCTGGTGTAGCTGCAGTTCAGGCAGGAGAAGGGTCCTTGTGTGTGCTTCGGGGTGGCCAGGCAGCAGGTGCGTGATCATCTGGCATTGAGTGCACGGAGGGTGCTGGAGCTGTAGCGAAGTCGGGCGTCGTGGCATTTGCGGGGGCCAGGGGTTCTGGTGCTGGGCGCGGTCTGGGCGCGGACATGCGCAGACCGGCTTGCCTTTGGTGCACCTTTGGTGCTAGCTGTGCGCCAGCTTCGCGGCCGCGCAGCGGCTGCCATAAGAAAGGGAGCTGGGAGGGAGGAGCAGCTGGGAGGTGGGGGCGGGTGAATGGGAGAGCAGGGGGCGGGGCTGCAGGGGGCGCAGCAGTGGGAACGGGCAGACAGCGAAGAATGGGCAACAATGGAGAGGGCTGGGAGGGGGGATCAGAGACCATCAGTGAATTTTCAAGCACACCAGAACTCACAGAGAGGCACAAAGAGTGACGGTGAACTTCACAAAAGCACAGTATACAATGAAATAAAATCAAAACACAATTAGGAGCAGGGGGGGCCTCGAACCCCTGACAGCAGCAGCGGCAGCAGGCTGGGGCACGGGCACACAGGCAGATCTGTGCGGTGTGGGGAGCGCCCTACCAAGGGTCACACCACATGTTAGGTCAACCTTGAGGGTAGAGTGTGTTTACACCATGGGCCATATCAACAAGCCCCCATCACAACGAGAATGTCACTCATGTTGGAATCAGCAGTGGTGATAGGGACAGCGCAACATGACCAAGGCAGCATCAAGTCTCCCAATGTTGCATCAAACTATGTATAGTGTCTTCACGCTGATTAGCAAATGTGGCCACTTCCATGCTAAACCTTCTGTGAAAGGGGGCATGCAGTTGATGTAGTGGTGGGTGTCGCACTACTACAGCCACAGAACTTGATGCTGCCATTCTACATCAAGAGCGGATAGAACATGTGGCAGTGCAGATGTGAACACCACTGAATACCTGGGCCTAAGGTAGCAAAACTTTGAGAAATGCATAACATATCTTCACATTAACTAGTTCTAGGTGTGCCACCACGTACAGTCCACATTGGAAAAGTCAAAAGCCATGGTATTCACATGCGCTGGAAGGTGTCCTTTCCTGTACATACATAAACTGTGAATTCAGATGCCAGTTCCTGAGTCACATGCATGCTGCATGAAGCAGCACACATGAAAGTTCAAAAATGCTGTCTTTGATCACTCCATTTGCAAGAAGAAAATACTACTTACACATAAACAAACCTCCCTGCATGCAGACACACTGGTAAAATGTTGCTACGGAGCCTGCGCTGGAGCAAAGCTGTACAACATTCCAATCATTGCATGGGGAAACAACAGCCTGTACCATACCCATTAGAACATGTGTTAGCCTGGTGCTATCTAAGTGGTGGTGGGAGTTGTGAGTACAATGAGCCACATCAGCAATAAAGACAATGACATCCTTGCTGCTTTTGCAGAAGGAAAATCCTGCTAAAGTAGCAAAAATGTGCATGAAAAATTCCCCTCCAAATACCTACATAATCACAGGTTCACACAAGAACATGGGTTGCAAATGGAAGTCTCCAGGGCATAGTATCAAGCCCCTCATCGCTGGTTCAGTGGCAGATCGCTGCCACAAAAGCAGCAATAACCTCAACACCCTTTGTGATCATATGTCCCCTCCTTCCCTGAAAAAATGCCCATAGATGGATTAAGTCTATCGCTGCCACTTCCTTGGTAACATGCCCCTGTCTGGATTGCCAGCCCCAAAATTTCAAACACACAAAGAACCACACACACAACGGGTTTCACAAATGGAGGGCACACAGCAATGCAGGCCAGAACATGACGTACGACATCCACATCAGACACATCAGCACAGACAAAGCCACATAGATGTCCATGTGTACCACATACAGCTGCACATGTTGAAACTGCAAGTAAGCTCTCCTGATAAAGGGCCTAAAGTGTGCCACAATCACACAGCAACATACCCCCACTACAAACATGCGCAAGTGCAGTACCCAGCTAACTTGTGTGTCTGTGAACCACATTGACAAGGCAACTGCCTGATGAATAGCATGCGTGCAGGCCATACAAGTATCATGTCATATCACTGATGTGGCTGAGTGTTGACGACATCATAATACATGCAATCAACACTCTGACACATTCTTGTGTGCATACAACCCCTGGCGTAAAGAAGAAAAAATAATTCAAACAATGCACAATACACCCAACCCTGACCAAGACTCACATAACACCCAGTGTGCCACAGCAGACCATTCTCAATCCACAGAACTCTAAGGCCCACCAATCGAAAGGGAATATGGGCAGTGAAACAAAGCTGTAGGTACCACCAGCACACAATGCAGTGCATACACAAACATATCTGACCCCACCAACAATGACTACTCTGTGTTGAAAAGTGCATTACTCACAAAAATGAACAGAGGACGCAAATCGGGAGGCCTGTGTGTAAATATTGTCCCATAACCTCTGTCATATTTGGAAAATGTGGCCCATTTTAAAAAGAGGCTTGATAAAATGCGCGTCGCTTTAGCTGCAGGTAAATGCTGCTAAAGCAGGAATAAGGGGCTTCATGAGATGCGCCATAGAATTCCAATAGAAGCCAAGGTTAGATGCCCTGCACATGTAACCTGGGCTCCTACTGGAATTCTATTGCGCATATCATGAAGCACCTTATCTCCGTTTAAGTGGCAGTTTCCTTGCGCCAAAGCGGAGATATTTTAATTGATCTTCTTGCTAATATGGCCCTGTGAGACCATCATGTACTACTCCAACTTCACGTAAGCAACCTCATCAAAATTACAACCATCCGGCAACAAATAGGCCTCCCCTCAAAATCAGTATGAATTGACACTGTCCTGCTGTCTGCAAGTCAAATAATCCAATGCATGTTTGTAGATGGCATACACTGTTAAACTGTATCTCCCATCTCACACTTCAGCGGGAGAGACAGCACCTCCTGGACAGCAGCTTGGCCAAACCACCACTGATGACAAGGACGTATACAACACCATCGACGAGGAATCCCTGCAACGCCTGATTGACACCTTCACCAGCTCACCTCCAGGAGCAGGGCAACCCAGCAGCATTGTGCCCACCCCACCACCTGCACAAACCAACCAGCAGCAGGCACCTCCCGCCACAGCTACCTCCCAGGAACCCGATGCCACAACCCTGGCCTTCCAAAGGCAGATTGTAGAACTCCAGCAGCAGTTGGCGGAACAGGTGCAGGTGGGGTTTGAGCACCTGGCGGACAAACTTGAGGCCCTATGTGGGTGTCTCGTCCCATTAGGTACCACATGCAGAAGATCACGGACACCCACAGCCCCTTCAATGCTCTCCAACGGTCCACGGCTGACATTGCTGGAGTCATGATATAGAGACACCAATCACTATCTACTCAGAGTGGCACCAGCAGTGTCAGTCAGGATCTGGCCAACATCCGCGGGATTATGGAGAGCATGGTGCGGATGCAGGCCCAAGACATGGCTGCCAGGGCTACCCACATGCGTGAGGCTGCTGGGATCTACCATGCCCTGCACTAGCTCATCGCCTCATTGCTGCCACAAGGATTTGCGCAGATGGATGCTGCTGCTGCCTCAACATCCTCTGCTCCACCACCTGATGTGTCAGTGCCTCACAGTGCTGCCCCCACAACACCAAGACAAACTTTTGAGGCACATGACACATCAGATGATGGAGATGAGGATGACTGTGCAGTTCTGCTGAGGAGAAAGCGGTAGCATCCCTCTGTGCCAAACGGCCAGTTTCTTCCTTGGTGCTGTGCTCAGTATCATGACACGGTTACACTTCTTGCTCCTTCTTCCACTGCCCCCTGGAACCACCTTGGACACTCCCATGGACTGCCATATCACTTAATTCCTTGCCAATTCCACTGCAACCGACCTGTGGACTGAACAATGCCTCTTCCCTTGGACCTGTTAACATCAATTGACTCTGTCTTGCCCTCTAACGGGCACCCTATGCAATGTGGGAATGTATGGCCATGCACTGGTCCAATATCCATACCATTAATGTAAATAAAAAATTTCAATTCACACATATGTGCCTTGTTTTCAAGAAATCAAGTTACAAAGTTACCAAAAAGTGTCTGGACACTGAGTCACCCAGAAGGTACACCATGGGAAATACTAGCAGTGTACATGTTTAAATAGATACAGAGATGCAGAGAATTGGGTCTATATGTGTGAACAGGTGGTGCCACCATTGCTCTAATACAATGATATAGCAATGTCCCATTCTAGACCAATATCCCATCAGGTAAAGTCATGTATCCGTACATGTCAAAGTCTGTTGCTGGCCACGGGTTGTGTCATCATTAACACTTGTAAACTGATATGTCTTGTCACATCCACTCACACATGATGTGGTGGACTAACTCTGTTGGTATTGAGCAAATTGTACATCACATTCCAATAGTCAGGACAGCACATCCTCATTGATGGAGACACGGAAGGGCACATGTCCACCACAGACATACGCAACCACAACGTCAGCATCAACAAAGTAGAGTGACACATAGGGGTCAACACCAAACTGCAAACCGTCAGTCAGCCCCTCCCTGTAGCCAAACAATTTAAGGCCAAATATTACCCCTCTCATGATGTGGCCACTGTGAGTGTATTGGGCAATGTGTGTAGTGATGTATGTGGCACTGCACTCAGCAGATAGTCAAATGCACTGACAAGAATTCTCGTGCGGCATCAGCACGTCTCAATGGCAGGAGTAACGGCAGAAACAAGTTGCCATTACACTGGTAATACAGGGAGCAATGCCACATTTCCTCCTTGTGTGCATCAGAACAATGTGCCACAACCCAAACGACATTTAGGAGACAGTCAAAACATGACTAGTGCAGTGAGTCACTTTAGTGATGTAGGAGATGTAAGCACTATGAAGCAGGATGCACTACTCACACATTAACTTTGCGAGTGACGTAAATTGTGAATACATCCCTTACTACCTGAATACTGTTTTAAATCTGGATACTGCTGTGCCATGTCCTGTACACAATGCACACAAATGACTAACAACTCATGGATGTGCCTGAGAGTGACCAGACAAACATTGTCACTTATCTTGTTCAGGAAGCGGACACACTGGCACCACGCAGTAAGTGTGGCTATGTCTGTGCAATGTAGATGGACTCGGTGCCATGAGCATCTGACATGCTGAAATGTGACAGAATCCCGTGAACCATGCGCATCCTTCAATCTCCATTATGGATGACAGTAGCTAACTGTATTCACATGCCATGGCATCTCATCAGGTGAACTGCAAAAAGGGCCAAATGTGCAGTCCAAAACCGTGCGTCACACAGTAGATGCTGAACGCAACAGATGACTGTCCCTATATCAGGAAGTTAACCCAAATGTACTCCCTGCCATCCATGCAAGCTCAGTGTGCTTACATCTAAGGTATCTGTTAAAAATACATTCTGCAAGCTAACATGTCATGTGCATACTCAGCAATTTGAATGGATAGTTCATTGATGGCAAAAGGCAGCATACAATGGCATGAGACACACTGCACAACATCATCCCTGACATGAGTGCAAGCAGATTTCAAAAGAATAAAACTATTTATTGACACAGTATAAAAAAGCATTAGACCTAAAACTACACTTATCTCTAAGAACACACTACTTACATCTAATCTAAAAAAACAAACATGACTTCTATAAACTAGCTACCCTGAATAATCCTAAATACGCAACAACACATCGTAGACATCAACGCCCCTCCCACCCTTAACCCCTTCGCTGCCAGGCCTTTTCCCCTCCTGTGCCACGCCCTTTTTTGGCTATTTGGGGTAGTGCGCGCTGAGGCCCCTGTAACATTTTGACCACATAAGGTATCCACGCCAAATTTGCGTCCTTTTCTTCCAACATCACGGGGATTCTAAAGGTACTCAGGGTTTGTGGATTCTCTTAGAGGGGTCACAGAAATGAGCCAAAATACAGCAAAATGTTGCTTTTTTTCGGAAAAATTGGAAAAACGGGCTGCAAATGAAAGCATCTGGGTTTTTCCCTGCAAATGTTAACAAAAAAGGGTTTGTGGTGTTGAAATCACCATTTACCCAGCTTTTCGGGGATACCAGATTTTTTTCAGAAACCCAACATTTTTTACACAGTTTTGGCATTTTTCTAGGACATAGCCTAAATTTGCTATTTTTTGTGCTTTTGACCTCCTTCCAGTTAATGGCAGAAATGGGTACAAAAGCAATAATGGATCCTGGAAAGCTATACATTTTCGAGAAGAAAACCAAATTCTGAATTCAGCAAGGGGTCATTTGTGTAAATCCATCAAGGTTTTTTTATAGAAACTAACAGTTAAATATAGGATAAATTGAAAATTAGTTGAAAAAAACAGCCTTTTGTGTCAACGTTTTCACCTGTAACTTCTTCTAATTATTACAGCTCTTTGAAAGCAATATACCATTACATCCGCTGGACATTACTGGTTGTGGGGATATATAGGACTTGTAGGTTCACCAAGAACCCGACGAACCCAGAGCCAAAAACTGAGCAGCAACTTGCAATGGTTTTTTATTATGTACTGGGAATATAGTAATTATTCTGTAAAAATGTGCACATGGAAAAATCGGTATGAAAGACACCTATGTATTTCTGAAATGGGAACAAAATATAGAGTTTAGAAACAGTAGATATTTGCACATTTCTGAAATTGGGAGTACTCATACTAGCATGAGAATTATCAGTCATTTTTTAGAATGACTTATTTTTTACACAATATCTTTCATTTGGAAGGCAGAAATGCATCGAAAGTCAATAGATAATAACAGTTCCATTACAAATATGAATTACCCTAAGTCTCCAGATAAAAATGGTACCTCACTTGTGTGGGTAGGCATAGTGCCCGCGACAGGAAACGGCGCAAAACGCAACGTGGTCACAACTCAATATCGCAGTGAAAATTTACCCTTTTTTGGCAAAGTGCCTAGCTCTAGTTTTTGAACCCTAGCTCTGCGGGCACCTTGGGAAACCTAGCAAACCTATACATTTTTGAAAACTAGACACCCAGGGGAATCCAGGATGGGGTGACTTGACTGCCTCCCACCAGGGTCTGTTACCCAGAATCCCTTGCAAACCTGAAAAATTGACAAAAAAACACCCTTTCCCCACATTTCTGTGGTGGAAAGTTCCGGAATCTGCGTGGATCCACAAATTTCCACCCACCCTGCATTCCCCCAAGTCTTACAAGGAAAGGGTACCTCACTTGTGTGGGTCGGCCTAGTGCCCGCGACAGGAAACGGCGCAAAACGCAACGTGGTCACACCTCAATTTCGCAGTGAAAAATTACCCTTTTTTGGCAAAATGTCTAGCTGTAGTTTTTGAACCCTAGCTCTGCGGGCACCTTGGGAAACCTAGCAAACCTATACATTTTTAAAAACTAGACACCCAGGGGAATCCAGGATGGGGTGACTTGGCTGCCTCCCACTAGGGTCTGTTACCCAGAATCCCTTGCAAACCTAAAAAATTGTCCAAACAAACTCATTTTCCCGACATTTCTGTGGTGGAAAGTTCCGGAATCTGCGTAGATCCGCAAATTTCCACCCACCCCGCGTTCCCCAAAGTCTTACGTGAAAAACGGTAACTCACTTTTGTGGCTCGGCCTAGTACCCGCGACAGGAAACGGCGCAAAACGCAACGTGGTCACACCTCAATTTCACAGTGAAAAATGACCCTTTTTTGGCAAAATGTCTACCTGTAGTTTTTGAACCCTAGCTCTGCGGGCACCTAGGGAAACCTAGCAAACCTATTCATTTTTGAAAACTAGACACCCGTGTGCTTCCAGGGAGGCATGGCTTGCGTGGATCCCCCAACGTTTCCTTACCCAGAATCCCCTGCAAACCTCAATTTTAGCTGAAAAAATCACATTTTTCACTCATTTTTGTGTGGGAAAGTTGTGGCATCACCGGGCTCACTCAAATTTCCCATCACCCAGCGTCCCCCTGGGTCTCCCGGTAAAAATGGTGCCTCACTTGTGTGGGAGGCCCAAGTACCCGCGACAGGCAAGGGCCCAAAACGTATTGAGGCGACATGAAAATTGCCTACCTCAAAATGACCAAGGGGGGTCACTTGGGTTTTTGGCCCGGTGCTCGGCGGCCATCTAGGAAAACCTACCAAACCCATACATTTCTGAAAACTAGACACCCGGGGGCTTCCAGGGAGGTATGGCTTGCGTGGATCCCCCAACGTTTCCTTACCCAGAATCCCCTGCAAACCTCAATTTTAGATGAAAAAATCACATTTTTCACACATTTTTGTGTGGGAAAGTTGAGGCATCACCGGGCTGACACAAATTTCCAACCACCCAGCGTCCCCCTGGGTCTCCCGGTAAAAATGGTGCCTCACTTGTGTGGCAGGCCAAAGTACCCGCGACAGGCAAGGGCCCAAAACGTATTGAGGCGACATGAAAATTGCCTACCTCAAACCGACCTGGTTTTGCAAGGGGGGTCACCTGTGTTTTTGGCCCGGTGCTCGGCGGCCACCTAGGGGAACCTACCAAACCCACACATTTCTGAAAACTAGACACCCGGGGTATTCCAGTGAGGTATGGCTTGCGTGGATCCCCCAGCGTTTCCTTACCCAGAATGCCCTGCAAACCTCAAATTTAGCTGAAAAAATCACCTTTTTCACACATTTTTGTGTGGTAAAGTTGAGGCATCACGGGGCTGACACAAATTTCTTACCACCCAGCGTTCCCCCGGGTCTCCCTATAAAAACAGTGCCTCACTCTCCCATCTGCCTCCTGGGGGGCAGAAAGACTGTCATGTTTGTGGGGGGGAATGGGGGCATTGGCGTGCCCGTTTCGGGCAGCCCACACCCTAAAACAACTGTGCAAAAAAAAACCCTGGTGTTTAGTGGGCTTTCTGCACCCCCCCGAAGGGGCAGATTAGGGGCCAATGCCCCATCTGCCCCCCGGGGGGGCAGAAAGACTGTGATAATTGGGGGTGGGGTGGGGGCATGGGCCTGCCCGTTTTGGGCAGCCCCCACCTCTATTTTGTTTCTTTTTACAATTCCCTGGTGTCTAGTGGTCTTTTTGCCCCCCCCGGGGAGGCAGATTGGGGGCCAATGCCCCATCTGCCCCCCAGGGGGGGCAGAAAGGCTGTAATGGTGGCAGGTGGGTGGGGGCATTGGCGTGCCCATTGCGGGCAGCCCCCACCCTAAAAAAAAAAAAGTAAAAACGAATCCCTGGTAGTTAGTGGGCTTTCTGCCCCCCCGAAGGGGCAGATTAGGGGCCAATGCCCCATCTGCCCCCCGGGGGGCAGAAAGACTGTAGTATTTTTATGGATAAAAAAATTCCCCGGGGTCTAGTGGGCTTTTAGCCCCCCCGGGGGGGCAGATTGGGGGCTAATGCCCCCATCTGCCCCCCAGGGGGGGCAAAAAGACTAAATTGCGCCAAATTTACATGGGGGGAGCAAAGGCCCTTGCCCAAGGGGCCGCTTCCCCCTCCTTGGTGTCTAGTGGGTGGATCCCTGCTTGGGGATCGCCCTCCTGTGGCGATCCCCAAGCAGGGATCCACTGGGGACAGATAGCATTGGAAAGGGGAGATTCTCCCCTTTCCAACGATACCTCTCCCGTCTTTCTACGTGCTCAGGGGGCTGAGATAGCCCTCTGAGCACGTAGAAAGTGAAACTGAAATGAGCCTCTTGGCTCATTTCAGTTTCACTTTCACTGTAATGACGTCGGCGCGACGTGCGCGCCGATCGTCATTACAGTGAAAGGGGGGGGGGCCTCGGGAGCTGGGGAAGCTCTTCCCCAGTTCCCGAGGCTATTTTGGCAGAAAGGGATTCCCTAGGGTTTGCTTCATGACGAGCTGGACTCGTCATGGGCACAGCGCGACTGTGCTCCATGACGAGTCCAGCTCGTCATGGGCATACAAGGGGTTAAAGCACATCATGAGACGGGACTAAGACATCTAAGCTATACATATACTAACTAAAAATGTAACACACAAAAATATATTTTTGATATTTTTTTTAAAACAGTAAAAACATCAACCCCCCACCCAAAGGAAAAGGAAACGTATTCACAACTACAGAAGAACCATTAAAATCTTATGACTACCTAAAAAGCTAACACTATCTAAATCTTACACTAAAACTATACTACCTAACAAATTATTAACTACCCTAACACTACGAGCACGAGGAAGTGAACATTGGGGGGAGGGAGAAGAGGGGGATGGTGTGCTGCAGGCCCACCCTTCATGGGAGGCCTAGGTGGTGCTGCATGTTCATTACACGGGAGGTCAGGTCAGCGATTTGCTGTTTGATGGCATCCGGAGCAACAACTATGTCCTGCAAGGTTGTCTGGTCCCGCAAGGTGAAATGGACCACCTGGGCACCACTTGCCGATGTGACCGTGCCTGTTGATGGTGCTGATGCGGGAGGGGGAGGTGCCACCTGTTGCGCATTGGACACACCACTGACGCCTGATGGTCCAGCGGTGGGCTGTGGGGCATCTGTGGTACACTCAGGGAACGCCTTCCATGTGCCTTTCTTATGCTCCTCGCGGTACCTCCTGGCCATGTTCCGGTACCACTTAGCTACCTTCCTTACATGCCGGTAACACTCCTTCCGTTCTTCAAAAGCATGGATCTGCCCTGGCGTCATGTTGTCTGTAAAACACACACAAAGCCAAATATGAGTATTGTACACATTTCAAATCATGTCTGTGCACATGTGCAATGCGAATTCAACTTAACAGGCTAGCCTACACCACAGCGTAACCACATGAAGTCAGCAAGTGACCTGGACAATGACATGTAGATGCATGGATCACTTGATGCATGCTGGGGTGACTGACATGACAGTGCATGACATCGTACATGCACTGTCACACCCAAATTCGGGTGACCGTGCCCAATGATTGTGCCAATACATAAACAGGCAAAGTGAGATATGTACGAGCATATTGAGTGGGTAAGCATCATCCCCCGGTGTGTAGCACCATCCTCATCCACAACCAATATGGGGTTTATGAAGCGCGCTACCAACCTGCAAGGGTCCCAAGGCACTGGGGTGGGGGGATCAGCACCAGATCATTTGGAGATCCAGTGTCCATATCAGCAAGAAGCACAATAAATTTGTCACCGCTTTAGCGACAGGAAACGGCTGCAAAAGCGGCGACAAGGGGCTACATGAATAAGCACCATAGAATTCAAATAGAAGACCAGGTCAGATGTCCTGCACATTTAACCTGGGCTCATATTTGAAATTTATAGCGCATACAATGAAGCGCCTAATCGCAGCTTGAGCGGCCGTTTCCTGCTGCTAAAGCGGCACAAATTCAATTGGGCTATTTGCTAACATGGCCCTAGGTAATGAGCTCAATCCTGAACATGTGCAGGGTTGCGGAGCGTATGACATTCACTGGGCGAATGTTCCAGGTCCTGGCTGTGGTGTGGTATAATGACCACAATCCTGTTCTGTGTCTGCGGATGTGGAGTAGCTTGGCCTGGGCGAGATTTGCATACCCAAGGTGCAACTTGTGTATGTGGGGGAAACTCTCTTGTTGAGGTATGTCGGTAAAATGTTGATGAGGTGTTTGTAGGTGTGTGTGAGGAGTGTGAAGATGAGCTGCTTCTCCCCGGTGAGCCAGTGGAGGTCTCGTAGTTGGAGCTGACTGTGCTGGTGACGCAGTGTCCCAAGGATGAGTCTAGCTGCAGCGTTCCAGACGCATCATAGCTTGTGTTGAAGGGTTCTGTTGTTCCAAGCATATGGTGCATTCCGTAGGCAAGACTGCTGCTCATGAGTGCATGGTTGATGGTCCTTCCACAGTTGTGTGTGTCCCATTTGAAGTGCAATTGGAACATGCGTAGGCAGTTGACGCTGGTGGAGTCCACAGCGTAGCTCTTGTGGTTCATGGAGATGGAGGGGTGGAGGATGATGCTGAGGTGTGGTGCATGCTCAGGGGGGATGGGTGGGTCTCCAAAAGCAGGGTGACACCAGGTGCAGGTTCAAAGGATGAAGGACCTACTTTCCACCAAGTGGTGTATCAAACAGCTGTATTTCCTCCAGGCAGCCACATACCCAATTCCATCATGCCAACAGAGTCCGGTGTCTTTGGGTTCCTCAATGAGTGAGAGGATGAGCTGGGGGTGTCTGCGTAGGATACAATGCTAAGCCCATGCTTTCTTACGATGGTGGTGAGGTTGGCCATGTAGATGTTGAATAGTGTGGTGCTGATCACGTATCCATGGAGTTTTGCAAACTGATGTATGACTTTGATCACTTCCTTGGCTGTTGCTTGTGTTTGACTGGGTATTGTCAGTAAAGGAGGTTCGTTTGCTGTCCATAACGTGCTTGTGACTTTTCTTCAGGGCACTACTGTGGAGGGTCCCACTGTCCATGGTTCCCCTGTTTGGCACATTTTCCCTATTCGTCTACAGGAGCAGTGTGCATCTTGTACATCTGTGTTGAGCCAGGTGGCCTTCAGAGGACGTTGGGTGTGTTGAAGGTGATATGGACGCAGTGGTGTCCCGTCCAGGTGGGCTGTGTGTTGTGTCTGAAACGGATGTCTGTCCCTCCCGCAGGGATTTCCTGGAGGGTGTATCCAGCTGTGAGAATTTGGCCTGATATATGCTGTCCACTTGTTATAGTGGGCACCCTGTATCAGTCCAAACAACCCCTTATGGTGAATAGGTCAAAGACAACCTTTATTGAAAGCTATCCTAGTGGTAGCTATGGAGAGAAGCCTTCAGGCTAAGTTTTGAAGGAATGTGAAGCAGCTTGTTTTACCATTCTATAATCTCTTGAATGATCAAATGAAAAGACAACCACACCAGGTATAAATTTAAAATATATGTATTTAAGATAAAACACACCCCTCTAGTCTCTTTATGAGGCTGGAGTTCGAAGTACTTAATTTACAAGTTACCAATCAACAGTAATAGCACAAATACACTTTTGGGCCCTAGAGGCGTACCAAACCATATACCAATAAAGTGGTATAAGAACCACGACTGAACTAGACACAAGGCCCAGAGCCTGTAGAATCACTGGGACCCCAAGGAACCACCCCAGGTAGTGATGCAGGGGACCCACCGGGGCCATGTGCAGTGTGTAAACACAACCGCGGGTTCCCGTTAGCTTCTTGGGCAATGTCGCGGTTGGAAATGTAAAGATTAGGGACACTTAGAAATGAGTAAGGACCAAACGCTTTTGGACCTAGGAAGTTCTAGGGCTAGCACCCACGGGAGCACCGGAGTACTCGTGTTACCTCACCCAGGGAAGCCGGGTGCATAGGTGTCTTTTGGTGTCGGGTCGCGTTGTCGATTTCAATGGAAGCTCGCGAAAAGTGCTGCTGCCGTGAAGAGGAGAAGTGTCCGAAGCGATCCAAGCCTGGATCTAGAATGGAAGGAACCTGAAAGCAGAGGGGACAGAGTCTGAGTCACTTACCAGTGACCAAGAGCAGGATGGACCAATGCCCACAGATGTCGGGTGCTTCAGGTGAGTTGACGGGTGTCTTGACTCTTCAGCCACGAGGCCCAGGAGGTGCCGATGACAACCAGGAGGTGGATTCTAGCTGTCCCACTAAGTATGTTGAGTGCTGCGTTGTCGGCGACCAGATTAGACCCAACAAGCCTTGGCAACAGCAAGTCACTAGAAATCAGAGAAAGGACTGCGGTGCAGACCAGCAAGGTATGAGGGACTCACCCAACAAAGGTAAGTTGGGGCACGTCTGGAGCAACTAAGAAAGCCCAATCAGAAGAGGAGTTGCCTTTGTGGGGACCTACTAGGCAACGGGCTAGCAATCGCAAAGGAACCTCGAGCGGTCGCACTGGAATCTGGCCCACGGGTCACTCGTGAAGTGGAGGCCAGAAATCTTCGGTGCTGGAGATGCTCAAGGCTGGGGCTTCTCGGAGCCCAAAGCACAACTTCAAGGAAGACCAGGAAGATGATGTGTCTGCAAAAATTCACGGTATCCAGGGGTCACGGTTCCACATCACCCATAATAGCCACAGGCCTCAGCTTCACTGTGGACTCAGGGTAGCCTCATGGAAGTCTGGAAATCCACCTCTGGTAATGCAAAGACTTCAGCGTCCGGCAGGAGCTTCAGCGATGCAGACCGGTCAGTTGCTTCTTTGGTGCCTGCCCAGCAGGGGAGTCACTCCTTGACCCCAAGGGGGATTTCTTCAGTCTTCTAGTTAAAATAGAACGTCAAAGGTCCAGGATATATATTGCAGAGTTTTGTCCAGGGTAATCTAAAGTCGCAAGGACTGGGTTCCCAAACTTAACCTAAGTTTGGGGGTTGGACATACTCTAAGGACCCACCTATGGGAGGGTTTGGAAAGAGGGGTGGTTACACCCATTTCCTTTGTCCAGTTTCGCGCCAGAGCAGGGGCAGGTAGCCCCTGCAATCGGTTTGAACTGGACTATGCACAGGGACACCAAGTGTGCCCCCAGTGCAGGACTTCAAAGCACCAGAGAGTGCTCCCGCCCAGCCCCAATACACATCTGCCTGTCTGGGGAGGTGGTTACACCTCCCTGGGACAGGAAACCTATTGTCCAGGCCTCCACTGCCAGAGTTTCAGTCAGCAGCAGGAGGCCAGACCCGTGTCTGTGGCAGAGGCATCCATTTTGTGATGCCAGGGCTGTAGAAAGTCCTACCGGGTTAGACCAGTGTGAACATATCTCTCCCTCTACACACGTGGAATGCTACCCCCGCCGCCAGAACTGGCGGGGGGTAGTATTCCAAAGCGTTTGACACCAAACACGACATGTTTCCGTGCAGCCATCCCAAAGTTAGCATTTACCGCAAGGTTATAATGCACTTAAGAGTATATGGTCAGGCTGCACCACAAACAGCATCAGAGGAGGTACTCCAAACGCTGCAGAGGAGCTCTGCTCATGTAGGGGCACCCTCTCACATAAAAACCAAGCACTCTGCCTACAGGATTGTTAAGGCCTGCCATAGGAGTGACTTATAGGTTTTATATGTGTGTGCAATGGTAGTGATATAGGTAGCCTATACCCCTGTAAGGGGTGCAAACACCACCCTACCCAGGCTGCAGTAGCAGAGCTATGGTGTCATTTTGGAGTGCTTTCCAGGGGTGGCATAATACATGCTTCAGCCCCTGATAGGCCTCTGAGGTACCTATGCCCTAGATACATAGTATACCATATACTAGGGGCTTATAAGGCACTCCAGAATCCAATTAGATACGTACCTAATGTACATGGAAGCCATTTTAGAGAGGAAGCCTATGCCCAAGATACATAGTATACCATATACTAGCGGCTTATAAGGCACTCCAGAATCCAATTAGATACGTACCTAATGTACATGGAAACCATTTTAGAGAGGAAGCAGCTAGGCTGGGGTCCTGATTAGCAGGGCCACAGCCAGATTAAGGTCGAAAAACAGTGAAACACTAGCCTAAAGTGGGGGTACCCATGTGAAGCAGATCTATTCTCCTACACCAGCTTTGTGAGTGGGCATGTTGATCAGTAGTACCTGTCCAAGATTGACTGGGTCGACTAGGGGAGTGATGGCATTGGTGTCGTCACAGTTTCTGAGGTGTACGTTCAGGTCCCCGAGTTGAGTGTAGTCTGTGGAGGTGATGGCATGTGGTGCGCAGGGCTTGGCGATGGTAGTTGGGGCTTGGTAGTGAGGTTCCGGTGGTCTGGTGTAGAGGGTGCCACACAGCGTGGTCCTGGGCGTGTCTGGATCTGGAAGTGGAGGTGTCCTGTGTTTCAGTGCTGGTCATTTGTGCTGGATGTGGATGGTCAGAGGGGGCTCTTGTTTGCAATAGTGAGTCCTCCTCCTGGACAGTGGAGGTGGTTCTTTCGCTGGATCATGTATACTTGGGGATGGTCAGTGGCAATGTCAGGCCCGAATGTGGCGTAGCTCCAGCTTTTGGAAACAACGGCGACGTTGGCCATGAGGCTGTCGATCTAGTCCCATATTTCTGCAGTGTGTGGGTGCAGGGAGCACACGTCATTGTAAATGCAAGTCAGGTTTTCTGCTGCGTTTGCGTTGGTATTGTAGTTGTTGACAGCTCTGTGGCAGAGTCATCAGGGGAACTCTCCAGGGGTTGTGTCTGGTGAGGTTCTTTGGCAGTTGAGGTGTCTTCCTGCATGGAGTGCTTAGAGTGTGGCGGAGTCGTATCTGCGCAGTCACAGAGATCCTGGGTTTCTGGTGCTGGCCGTGGTCGGTTTCCAGACGGACACAGATGGGTCAGCCTGAGGCGTGCGCTGTTCGTCACTGCTGTACAAAAGCGCAGTGACACTAGGATGTGGGGAGGGGGCATGGACAAGTGGCTGGGAGGTGGGAGCTGGGCAATCATGTGAGTTTCCTACGGGTGGAGATGGCTACATGAAGGTGTGCAAAATGTAGTGAAAAACTTAGGGAAGGTTGTAGTAATCAAGTCCACACTGGTAGGTATGATTCAAGATGATTTATATAACAAAGGTAAGGTTGGATGACCAACAACAGTGAGGCAAGTATAAGGAGATCAAACCCCAGTCATGCACCACACAGCCAATGAGACAGTACACATTGGAGGCAGATAAATAGCAGTCAAAAAAATTAGTGCCTATCACAGTCTGGTGACACATACCTGCATGACAGGTACACTGCCCATGTGCAGGCATGTGTGGCCTCAAACACGTGTGTGGTTCGTCACAACCATTTCAACACAGGCAATGTAGCAGCAGAGTGCAAGGCTGTCTGCAAGCAGGTAGATCTGTTCATGTGTTGGGAGGACTCTGGGGCATAATAGCAAGAACGGCTTTAAAAATATCTCAGCTTCAGCGGTCAGAAACAGCTGCTAAAGTTGCTGTAATGGGCTTGACAATATGCCCTTGAGAATTGCAATGGGAGCCCATGTTCTTGTGTGAACCAGTGCTCCCATTTGAATTCTCATTGGCATATTAAGAAGCCCATGATCAGCACCTCAGCGGTAGTAACCTGCTGCAGAAGCAGAGATGACTTCAACGCTGTACTTGCAAATATGCACCTCACTCCTGGCATATGAACAGACCTGATATAACAAATTCGGACTTACTTGTGTGTTGCTTTGTGCTGCACACATGAGAAATACATTGCGGTAGACTGATGTATGTAAATGTTTGTGCTGGAAGGGCCAGCTTGCTGTGCTCATGCACACCATGTATCCTTGCAAATCCCATGTGGGCTGCACGGTGCAGCTCACCTGTACAACTCATACATGGGCATCATTATACATGTCTGCTCATCAGTCATTAATACTACAGGGATGTGATACTTGGGGCTCAGTGCGCTGCAAAATATGATTTCCACAATTACACCTCAGGGCCAGCCTCTGATGCAATGTGTGTTGTCGTGTTACAACAAACACAAGCTACACTGCCCACCCATTGACACACAACACTGTGTGACAGTGTACCTCATTGACATGTAGGCATTGATACATGTGGAGTTACGTAACACTGCTTCAAACATGATGCTAGGCCCCTATTAACCACGCTACTTTGATGACTGTCACTTTGAGTGTGCGTATAGGCTTGAGGATGCGCACATCACTTACAATGTGGGTGACAGCCTGGTGACGGGGAAGTCTCAACAGTGATCCGATGCATTTGTCCAGGGTCACTTACTGATTGGTGCACACTGCAGCCTTCAACACTACATCATCAAACTGTAGGCCGGGTAGCTGTGATACACACCCATACTTCATCAAGCTGTGTACATCATGTGTGCCAGTCATCCATACCACTGCAACATGCTAGTCAATTTAGTTCAAACTCACCAGTGGCATGTGGGCCCTCAAAGCTGTCAATGCCCCCCTGTGTTCATTGGCGGACGTCCATCTGTGAGACAAGTGAAGAAAATGTATGTGTATCAGCCAGCAAATTCATACGTGACGTATTCCTCTTAACAATCACTACGTGACAACATATGCAACATTGCATGTTGAATACACAGTACTTGAATGTGTCAACTTTGAATGCCATTGACACCAGACATGTGACAGTAGATTTTTGGACAAACCAGACTGCTATGCTTTCTCCCATGAGCATGAATGTTGTGTCAGTCAGCCACAAGGCCCCATTAATCCACGCATCATGATGCTCTACATGCACTGTGTACAATTGAGTTGCTGCCGTTTGCACTACACCATTACACAGGTGTTGTGTGTCTAAGACGATGTGGAGATGAACACTTTCATTGGACCTTTAGGCTCATTCACATGCATTTGCACACAGTAACTATGTCCTAAGGGCAGTGTAGCTGACATGACACAAATCATGTTAGCAGCATATTGACCATGGGTTTTGAACATCACACATCTCACATGGTCCAAAAAATGGATAGTAAATGTACTCTCACGCATGTCATTCACAAAAATTGGGGCATATTACCAAGGGCAGTATCGCCGCCTTAGCAGCAGTTATTGGCGCGACAGCGAAGATGTTTACATCACCCTATCAACAAGGTGGCACAAACCTGCAATGGCGCATGTTAGCAGCCAAGCTTCCCACCGCTAATGAGATGCAAAGTAGGTGTACCTTTCAGGGTACAACATGGAAATGTTTCCTTACCGCACATCGTGGGATTCACAAGCTGGGCCAGTACTTGCGTAGGGAAGTAACTGCCAACCCAACAGCAGATATGGGAGATAACTAACGTCTACAAAGGGTTAAACTTAGCCATGTGCATTATGAATTGTGAATTTTAAGGTTACATCCCCTCTCACTATAGATAACATGTCCATCAGCGCTGTTTAATTATAGCTGGTTTACACGACATTTCGTTGGAGGGGCCGTATATGGCTGGGTTACACATCGCCAGTACGGTACTCGTTGCAAATACACCGCTAACACAGCAACGTGAACCGGTGAGATTCTTAAAAAATGGCGTCAAGCGCAATTGATGTTGGGCTAGGCAAATCCTTGCTAATATGCCCCATTCTTCTTCCTGCAAGCACATACATTCACAGTCTTCCTGCAATGGCAGGACAGTGCTAAGTGTTGTAACAGCGCAGTGGGTGACACAGACTTGCAAAAGAATGCTGGAGAATGTGATGCGTATTTTCAGCTTGGATGTGCCAACAGTGTGCACACACACTTTGTGTCTCACACCTCAGCCAACATCCATATCTCACATTGTTGGCGGTGGCCCACACATTGTGTTTTTCACTCCTCACACTCTCTGAAAATTGATGTTGAGATTGTACTTACCACCCTGTAGTCCTGTCATCACTCCCACGTAATCTAGGAGGTCAGCCTCATGTACCAGCATGTCCTGCCATCGGTGCTTCCATTGGCACACGCTGCGGTTCACTCCAAAGCACCTTTGCATCTGGGCACGCAAACGCTCCCACTTGAGCTTCCGCACAATGATGTTGTATCCCTGCAGGATACGACCTCCCCTCTCCAACATGAGTGGCAGGTAGAATTTGATGAGCCACAGGAAGCCACTGAAAGTCACCTCAGACATACTGCCCTCCCTGCCCACAGCCGGCATCTCCCCTCAAACCTGTGACCCCCTAGTACAAAATTAAAACCCTCTTAACTTACCCCAACAACTATTTAAGAACCCTACCCCAAGACAAACACCCGACAAAATATGGCACAGGAGACAATTTAACACACTTACAAAGTAATAAAACACTCAGCAGACACATGACACAGGACACAGCAACACTCAGCAAACTCTCAACTGCAGCACACACCACCAAAACACCACCAGCACTCTCAACAATCACAGCAATGTGTTCAAAAGTGAAAGTGAAACAGCAGTACACTACTCCAGTAGACAGGAAGCATGCATACATCACTTCCTGTCTATTTGTGGCCTGTTTTTGAAGTTAGCGACGAAAATCTGCACGCAGAGGGTCGCAAGGGTGTCCTTATTGGTTTAGCGGCTAGAATCGGCACGCAAGGAGTCGCTAGGGTGTCCTTTGAATGTTGGAAAGTCTTGCGCGATGTATTTTGACATTGTGCGTGACAATGCGTTAAGAATTTTTGTCGCATAGTTATATTAGCAATGTAATCTGCACGCTAACAGCAATTTGCTACAGTGCTGCTCTGTCAGTGCAATAATCATGTCAGAGTACTGTAGGTATATGTGGGTGTTGGTTGTCACTCACATTACACCATGCACATGATGGTTGCCAAACCATGTCCCCAAAATTGCATATATTCCACACATGTCACACCATGTTGGCATATCTCACAAGTGCAATATAACAAAAGAGAGAGAAAGGGATTTCACAACTAAGTTGTAAGGGGTACTCCCAGTCCCCTGAGGTATACAAAATAAACAAAGAAGGGGGTATCCTTAAATGAGAGAAGGTAAAGACCTTCTGTCTGTTAGAGAGTTCTCAGAGAAGTAAAAAGAGAAATTATTTCTTTTTTATGAAACCCCTCACTCACCAACCTAGTTGGGGACATGCTTCATCATCGGGGTCCACCCGAGCAGTCGAATACCACTCGACTCATATCTAGTTTTACACCACCACCACACATGGTCCCTGGTGAAATAAGCACCTTTGAACAAGCGGTCTTCAACGAAATCGAGAGACTACCAGACAAGAAGCCGTTTTTCAATCTCAACAAAGATTGCAAGATTGCTTTAGAGGGTCTCAAGAACTGTGAGGACATCGTAATAAAACAAGCTGACAAGGGTGGAGGGGTGGTCATACTGGATAAAGCAATGTATCAAGCAGAATGTTTGAGACTGTTATCTGACAGGAGAAATTACCTCCCACTCCCCTCTGAGCCATCTAATGACCTAAAATGTGACATCAGTTCATTGGTTAACTCAGCAGCCTGTAACAATGAGATCTCCAATATGGAGGCAGATTACTTGACAACCACGGAAGGCAAAATTCCTTACTTTTACATCCTCCCCAAAATGCACAAAAATAAGTCCCCACCACCAGGGAGGCCCATTGTTTCTGGGATTGGTTCACTCCTGGAGCCACTATCACGATTTTGTGACTTCTTTTTCAAGACTATGGTCCAACAATCGGAAACATATCTCCAGGATACCAAAAGTCTTCTGTCACTACTTAAAACAATCCAGGTTGACGAACACACCATCCTCGTCAGCCTGGATATTGAAAGTCTCTACACCAGCATCCCTCAGGATGCGACCCTAAACGTGCTTGAGCAGTCACTCGAGAACTCAGAATGGTCCCATAGAACCCCCAAGGGGTTTATCATCGATTGCGCCAATCTAGCCCTGAAACGGAATTTTTTTGAGTTCGAGGGTACCCTGTATTTACAAACGGGCGGTACTTCTATGGGTAGTACCTTCGCTCCTAGTGTGGCAGGACTCTATGTCTGTGACTTTAAGAAGAAGTTCATCCTGACCACATCCAACCCCTTCTCTAGAAACATAACACTATGGTGCAGGTACATCGATGATGTACTCCTAGTATGGAATGGATCCCAGAATGTTCTAAATGAATTTTTCTGATGGATAAATACCTGCGATGACCATCTCAGATTTACTCACTGTAGTGACACCCAGTCCTTAGTCTTTCTGGACGTTGTGATCACTATAGAGAACGGGGCCCTTGAAACCCGCACACACTAGAAACCGACTGCGAAAAACAATCTACTTAGGTTTGATAGCTTCCACCCTAGGCCCCTCAGGGAAAACCTCCCTTTCGGACAATATCTCAGAATTAGGAGAAACTGTAGCAAGAGCTCTGACTTCCGCTCCCAAGCTAATGACCTGTCACTCAAATTGTCAGACAGAGGATATCCCGAAAAGATATTGGAAACTTGCAAAAAACGGGCTGCTAATCAGAACCGTGAGGCACTGTTGGAACCCAATCCGAAACAAGTGACGGACACGCCTCTTACGTGCGTCACCACATACAGTACTATCTCTAACCAGGTCACAAGGACAATTAACTGGAACATCCTGAATACAGGCAATCTAAAATGGGAAAAACCCTTGTTCTCTTTCAAGAGAGCAAGGAGTATTAAAGATGCATTGGTACACACCAGACCAAAACAACCAGAAACACCAACAAGATGTACTGTCCTTAATTCATGGGGACTACCTAACATTACAGGTCATTTTCCATGCGGTGACTGTAGCGTGTGCCATCTCACCACAGCCACAAAAACACTATCCCTAGAACCTGGCAGAGAATGGTCACAAAGAAAACATACAAACTGTAACACCACTAATGCAGTATATTTAATTACCTGCCCGTGTGAACTTCGTTACATAGGGATGACAACAAGGAAAGTGAAGCAGAGGATCTGTGAGCACAGGAGCACTACTAGATGCAAAAAACAAACCACGCGTCTAACAGAACACTTTCTTCAACACAATCATACACCCAACGATATGCATTGGACGATAATTGAAACTGTGACTGGTACTAACACACAGAAATATCTGTATGAAAAAGAACAACGCTGGATACACAGATTGTCCACCCACAAACATGGTATGAACGATTGCATACCTTGGAACTCTGTGCTGAACAAATAACCTCATTGTGCCATGTAGTTTTAACTGAACTACTGTTTTCCTTTCTGTAGCATTCCTCCTACGTGTGGAAGGTCCTATTCCATGTAAATATATTTTTAATAATCACTCTTGACTCCTTTTATTTTCTCACCTATGACTAGCCATTCACTGGCAGAAATCGACCTGTCGCTTTAAGAATTGTCTCCTCACTCCAGGCCACGCCCACTAGTCATGTGACGTATAACCAGGAAGTGAGGAGTATTTAGTTGAAGCCTTGCTGCCCATTCAGTAACATCCGGGCGCCTGGGGGAAGCACCGCAGGTTTGTGGCAGGCAGTCGGTGAGCTGAGGTAAGAGTATGTAGGGAAGAGCTGGTGGCCACGCACACGTGAGGCACTTAGAGTTAAGTGTTCTGACCATTGCCGCCCGTGTTTTGTGTTTCTTGTCCAACAGTAATGCAGCACCGTCTGTGTCCCTTCTAAGCCCATGACACGATTCGAGTAAGAATCGCGAGTGAGTCTTGAGTCGTTTCCTTTTCTCCACCGTGTTCTGTTTTTAAATAATTTCCTTAGCGCACGCATGTCACAAATAGAGTCTTTTTCACGTGCGTCTTTGTCCGCTTTATAGAATCACACATCAAGTATACTCACAATTGCTGTGTAGCCGTAAGACACCCACGATTTCCACAATGATTTAGTGGGTTGATGCTAATTTCGCATAATATGGAACGAATGCTCGGTTCCAACAACCAATGGTAATTACATGGGGCGCATAACTCAGAATGAGGTGATTATATGTGCAAAAATGAGAGTTCACACGGAAATGGGCACTGTTCATTCTAATTCTAAATAGAACATTTTCTGATTGCCCAGAACTGTATGTGCTTTTTTCAGGTTCATTTGTACACAGAGGACTCCCTGAACCCTTTTTACCACCTTCGCAAGTATATGTAGGTGGCACACAGACGCTCCAGGGTTGGATGCACCTTAGTGCGTGTAGACCGCCCGGTGTGTCGATAGGTCGTGACGAAAACCTGTGATTACACTGAAAGGTTGAAACATGTAGACCGTCAATATTTGGATAATACTTTAGGTCAAATTAAACCTACATTAGTATTACACTTCACCACTTTTTTAACCGTGACCCTGCTGCTCCATATTAAATTTGTTAGGGAGTACAGTAGGATTACTTTTAACTTTATTTCACTCACTCACACACGTCACTTACACGTACTGATATAATAACAAACCTGCTCCGCTGTAATCAGGCGTTGAAGCACACCCGAGTGGTATTCGACTGCTCGGGTGGACCCCGATGATGAAGCATGTCACCAACTAGGTTGGTGAGTGAGGGGTTTCATAAAAAAGAAATAATTTCTCTTTTTACTTCTCTGAGAACTCTCTAACAGACAGAAGGTCTTTACCTTCTCTCATTTAAGGATATCTCACAAGTGGCCCATCAGTCATCAATGATTTTTTTACGTGTGCTACTCACCCCTGGTGAACACATGACATACGGGCATCACTTTCGGACCGCTTCCAGTTGTGTGTGTACCTGCATGTGTTTAGTCAAATGTTAATGTTGCGTAGTGGTTTGTGTGCGATGGGAGATGTGTCTCACTGGTAGCTAGGAGTGAGCCAGGCGTCTGTGTGTGTCCCCATATGGTTGTCTGTCCGGCTGGAGGAGGTGTCTTCACCCATGCATGGTGCCCTTTCGGAGATGGTGGTCTGTTTGTTGTGTCAGTGGTGGTGGTGGTTCATCAGCTTAGGCAAGTAGCTGGTCCACCGACTTGTTGTAGACCTTATAGATCTGGATGTGTTAATGGCTCCCAGGCTAATGTCTTCTGACAGACAGATAAATGTTGTGACCTCATTTCACGCCCCATTTCCATTTTTCCCCACAAGTTCACACCCGATTTTCATATTTGGCCCCATTTCACGCCCCATTTCCATATTTTCCCCCAACTTCACACCCGAATTTCATAATTGGCCCCATTTCACGCCCCATTTCCATATTTTCCCCTAAGTTCACGCCCGATTTCCATATTTGGCCCCATTTCACGCCCCATTTCAATATTTTCCCCCAACTTCAAGCCCGATTTTCAAATATGGCCACATTTCACGCCCTATTTGCTTATTTGAAAACATTACATGCCCTCTTTGCAGCTCTTACCCCGCTCCACACATACATCTTCGGGGCATATTAGCAAGAACCTCATTAAAATTATCGCCGTCTTAGCGGCAGGAAACAGCCGCTAAAACAGCGATAATGGGCTTGCTAATATGCGTTATAGAATTCCAATAGAAGCCCAGGTTAGATGTGCAGGACATCTAACCTGGGCTTGTATTAGAGTTCCATTACGCATATTAGCAAGCCCATTATCGCCATTTTAGCAGCAGTTTCCTGCTGCTAAGACGGCAATAATTTTAACGAGGTTCTTGCTAATATGCCCCATTGTCTTTTGGCACATTGCATGCACTATTTGCAACTTTTACACCGTTTCACACACTCCTTAATTTGATATTTCACACTACGTACACCCTCCAATAGACCTTTGTTTTGGCAATGACAACAGAGTATAATTCTCATCATCATCACAGACGACACCCTAGTTGGCTTGAATTAAACTTAGGAGACACAACATTTTTACATTGGCTAGCCTAGGTAGCACCATGAATACTCCAGTCTTATACATTTGACACACTGCAGAGCATATGTGTACTATGGACACATTCCCAACATCGATGGAGTTGTGTTTTTTTCTTACCACATGTTGAGCCACGTAACCCTTTTATGAGTGAAGTGCCCATGCCAGACAGTGACACGCAGACAGGGTGTTTTATTTGACACACGCCATGTGGGTGGTTATTTCGCTATGACATTTATTGGAGGGGGTCTGTCACAATGTGACAGACTCAGTCAAAGAAATTGTTTATGATTCTGTTCCTTCGGGCAAGTCCAGCTGCATTTGCTTTGGGGTGTACAGCACCTGCCTCTTCTTCATCATCGTCCTGATCTTCATCTGGTGGTGCAGGCACTTGTATCCATGGAGCTTTTGTACTCACACATAAGTTGTGCAACACACAACATGCCATGATGATTTTTTTGACCATTTCTGGGCTGTACAGCAGTCTGCCACCTGTGATGTCCAGGCAACGAAAACGTGACTTTAGCACGCCAAATGTGCACTCCACAATGGACCTGGTGCGTCTGTGTGCCGCATTATACTGCCTCTGGCCTTGGGTGGTGGGGTTTCGGAGGGGTGTCATCATCCACGGGCCTAGTGCATATCCTTGGCCCCCTGTGGCATGTGAGGTAAAGATGAATACATAATTGGTTGTGCTGGATGTGTTGTTGATGTAGATGGTTTTGTGTGGTGTCATTTATGTTATGTTGTTTCTCATGTTGGCCATGTGTTGCTTCCTAATGCTTTCGTGCATGTTTGCAAAATAGATTGGCTCTCTGTTGTTACTCCCTCCACCACGCAAAATCTATTGTGTGCGCAGCTCGGTTGCATGAGTGGCTCTTCTCCCGTCTACCACTGACACTAATCCACCAACCGCACACTCATTACCATTTGCAATGTATGATGCAATAGGACACACAACACACAGTTGACATTCTGTGCTGCTGCGGCTGGCCAGCCTGCAGCAACGCACAACACATGCTGTTTCCTGTCACGAGCTGACCCAAATGAACAGTTAGCTGCCCCCTCACATGCATGGACCATTGAGGGCTGGGACGCTTCACCCACACCATCAACTTCAGCAGATGCAACACCATCCACTCCCTGGACTACGTGCTCCTTCCTGGCTTAAACTCCAGCTCACATACCATGACTGCTCAACAGACATTGTACGTGTTGACATATGACATATTGTCTTACATCAGGCTGACCAGGGTCGTCACCACACTGAGCCGCAGGGCACACCTATGACATATCGTTATGCGCGCCTAGGGCTAGCATGTCGGCGCAAGTCTGTGCCCGGCCAGGGCCAAGCCCAGAAGCCCTGCCGGTCAAACCCCCCACCAAAGGATTCAGTACACGGCAAATGAACTGCAGAGCAGGACTCCAACATTTGGGAATGTATGTCAGCAATGAATCCTGGGAGATGAGGAGACTTTGAATTTTAGACACTGCAACAAGGAGTTCTCACACTTGATTACAGTCACACAACAGGCTAAAGACTAGGCCTGGGCGGTAAATTCCGTTCCGTTCGCGGAATTTGCGGAATTTGGGTAATTTCGCGTTCCGCGGAGAACGCAAAATTGCCCAAAAATCTGCGTTCCGCGACTTCGCGAAATTTTTTGCTTGTTCGCGTTCTCAATATGCGTGTTCGCGAGATATTTTACCCCGAGCACGCAAACAGCGACCGCGAACAGGAAAAAAGTATCGCGAACAAGCAATTCCGCGTGTTCGCGGAATTTCTGCGTGTTCGCGGACATTTTTTATCATTTCGCGGAGATTTGCGTAACGCGATTACGCAAATTCCGCCCACCCCTGGTAAAGACCTGTCCTTCCTCCTGCTGAATTGTCGGTCCATTACCAAACATAAATATATAGACCACAACATACTCAAGGGACAAAAGCCCGAATAAGATGTTCATTGCAGAGACCTGGCTTGCTGATAATTCCACCCCTGACATCCTTAATGCTCTACCGGATGGCTATGGGATCGCAAGACAGGATCAGGTGGGACAAAGATGGGGTGGTATAGCAATAAGTTACAAATTGTCTTTAACATGCCGAATGGGAGAGGCAGACATGGACAAATGTGAAGGATCTTTTTCCACACTCACCATCATTGACGATGACAACATAGCATGCTTCCTGATTTCCCGCACCCCTGGCCCTAGATGTCAATTTTTTCACTAGCCTAGAGTAATCAGTGATACATAGGGCAATCCGACACAATGGATTCCTCATCTTAGGGGATCTCAACATACACTTTGATGATATAGAGAAATCAGAGGTACCAATAGTCTGTGATGGGCTCATGATGCTCAACCGGACCCAAAGGAGACATTGCTCCCACACACCAAGCAGGCCACTTCCTGGATACCATCTTCAATGACATGACAACCATGGAATTATTAAGCTCGTGGCCAGCTCCATGGTCCGACCACCATATTATCCCTTTTCACATCCCACGTCAACTTGTAACAACATGCAAACCCAATGAGACAGTGACCCACAGGAAGTGGGATGATATAAAACAAAAAAAATTTCACTGGCTTTACATGCAAATGGACCCATATTGGGTAAGGACATTGACACAGCCAACAGGCAAGTAGAAACCTGGTTCACAGTGGCACTCAATGAGTTGGCACCTTGGTCCACTGACAATGCCAGGAGAGGTAAAGCCTCCGCACCCTGGTTCAACAAAATCTTACTATAGGCCATACAAATATGCAAACAGCTGACACGCAGATGGCGTAAGAACTATTGTATCATAGTTAAGGAGGGTTACAAGCAAGTACAATCACAATGTTACAAACTGATAGGGGCAGTCAATGCAACTTTTATAACAGGGGAATTGATATGGCTGAATACACATAAATATAAATGTTTAGCTTACTGAAATCCTTACAATGAGATGTGAGATTGACTCAGCCCCCTCATACATCTCAGGAGTCCTGTAACAGAATAGCCAATTTATTTTCAGAGAAGGTGACAGAGATTTATGATACCTTTCCTCTGGAGGCTCACCAGGGCATAGGCACCAGACCCACTATGGATATAGTAGTCAAAGGAGTAACCTTAGACGAGTTTGGAGTGCTAGCAACAGATGAGATTAGGAAGCTGGCAACTGTTATCAAAACAGGCTCACCGCAGGATCCAGCACATGCTGAAATTCAGATGCAGGGACGTAACTGCATCATGCCATTAATGTCATTACTGATCTCCCACTCATTCCAATCGGGAACAGTCCCCTACGAATAGCAACAAGACATGGTCCGTCCATTGAGATGAAACCTCACATTGAAGAACCTAGACCTTATGGGTCTGGCGGCGCAGGGTACGCCTTAATCTCCTGAGTTCACCTGCTTTGTCGAACAGAGACACGGGACACTCCGTTAGGCGTAGAAGGTTTGGTTTATTAGCTGCAGCTAAGTACAGTTGTCCAAGAAGTACACTCGGTATGTTCTTAGGAGACTGCCACTTTACTTCGTGGTGCACAATCTTTTATAACACACATATTCACAAAGAACACTCCCAATGCATACAGGGTTAACCAATGAGAAGAATGTGAAAACAAGATATTAAGTAACTCAAATAAGCCTCTCTTCCAACTGTGTTTGTCACCCTTCCCCACAAGTTAATCAGTGGTAGTGTTTATAAGTCGACTTGCAGGTGGCAGGACATATTTGTATGCCCCGGAGGACAGTTGTGAAATGAGAGAATATGAGTAAAGAATAGCGAAGGCCAGAGGATAAGATAAAGTCAGGAAAGAATGGCGCGAACCAACAGATAGTTGAAACAGGGATCAGTCAGACCATACGAGGATTAGTGGAGTCGGCCGGACCCTGACACCAGCTATAAACAGAGGCAGGAGGTTATTTGACACGTTGCAGTAGGATGAGGGAAAACAACACTTCGTTCACCGTGCCGTCTGAGTATGGGCAACACAAAATGGCGGAAAGACACAAAATGGTGGCTAAATACGAAAACTGAATTACCTCAGACCCTCCTTTTGCCATTACTCAGGCAAGACACACAGACTCATTTTAATCTGAGTCGACGTCAATGGCCATGAGGTCATCAAGCTGTTGCTGCAAATCATTTTAATGCTTTCCGTCTTCCGTGGCACAGGCCTTGGGACACACATAGTGGCACAAAGACCACAGATGGCGGGGCCACACTGCATACAGAGACAACAGGAAAAAATGATGGCCAAAACCACTCCAAGGAATGTTAATACCTTCCATCCCCATTTGGACAGTAACCCCCAAAACCATTCCAATAATATCTCCTTCATCCTGATGAATCGACTCGGAGATCACATGTAATTTGGAGATGGCTTGGTATACCGTAGGGGCATCGTCAGGTATATAAATGCAACAGCTAGATCCGATCAATTTACAAACTTCACCACGATCCGCAAGAATAACATCCAGAGCAATCCGGTTCTGCAATGTCATGAGACGATCCGCTTGAAGTTCAGCTGTGAGATTACTCAAGGCTCCCACAGTGACATCTATGGTAGTCTCAACAACACGAACCACTTGTCTCATGTTTCTACTGTTGGCCATTGGGCCCCAAAAAGGGAGAAATCCTTTAAGGAAATCACCTCCCTCTTGTCCTGCCGTGTCTTTCGAATCGATAATCCCTCTGCCATATCTGTTTCTGTGATGTCCCGAAGGAGCAGCGTATGTAGGGGGGAGAAGAAAGGCTATATAGCATGTTCCTGAAAAATCCGTCGGTAGCCATGTGTACGCTCTATCGTGGCAGACAAAATACGTGCCCTGGGATGGTACTAACGGTGGTGAATTCTGAGATGTGTGAATGTATGTATGGGAACAAACACTCTTTCCTTGTCCAGTGTCAGTAGTCTGGCCATTCATTTGTAAACAAAAGTTACCTCGATGAGGCACAGTCCAAATTGGTGGAGATTTTCCCTGTTTAACTCTATCTGTAAGGCTAGTAGCGTAACGAGTCACGTTCCAACCATCGTATGCCCGTTTCTCATCAACAGGAACCCTACTATTCTCCACAATTCTAGCCATAGCCACTATTCCTTTTATCAGAGAACTATGACTAAAATCTTGCCCACTACCATATGAACCAACTGGACATCTAAATCGGTTCTGATATGCATTTGAAAACATCACAAAATAGACCCAAGCGGAACCTTCATAAGAAAATGGAAGGGCTAAATATGGCATCCCTTTTTCTGTGGTATGAGGCATAAGTCCACACACCCAACAGTCGGTTGTGTTGACTACCAATTGGTGTTGATGCAACAACTGGACAAATGAATTGTTAAAATATTCTGTTCTCCTGATTAGTTCATGTTGGGGAAGCGTATATAATTGATGTGGGGAGATAGTAGAATGAAAAGGCAAGGAAATAGAAGTAGGAACAGATTTGTGCTGCATAGCATGAACAATCCAACCTATACAAGCCAATAAGATACTAGAAAACATAAGAACACACAATGCTATGCCACATTGACTGTACACTAATTTACAATATTTCTTTCTCATCTCTTCCTTCTTATTATTCTTTCCCAATTTGACATCCATCCTCTAAAATTGTTGCTCACGGCAATCTTCCTTACTCACTTGGCTGTGATTATTAGCCGTCCTATGACACTGCAAGTCCTGGGGGCCTAGCCACTATACAGGTCACGAACCAAGACTCCTACAGTGACCCTGCAACCTGGACAGATGATACATGTCACGAAAGAGATGAAAATCTCAGGTGTCCTTGACCAGTCTAGGCCTTAACTTATATCAAGTTCTGTTCAGTACAGTTTGGTCCTGAAACAGTGTCTGTGGATCTGTAGTGTTCAACCGGAGATGTGGCGGTACTGCTTCTTGTAAAACGTCGTCATCTTCTTTTTCCGACCGAGCTCCATCCAGGTGTGCACTACTGAAAGGTACAAACCGAGGGACCCTTTCGCCTTCAAAATCACCTACACCCTTACGGACCCACTGGTCAAAAGGCAAGGGCAGGGGCACCTTTTTGCAGTGCACGCCATGGATCCAGTTCTTTTTCCCTTCGACTTTCACTGCTGTACGTGTCACCAGAAGAACCTGTCGAGGCGCCCTCCAACGAGGTTCCAAATTCCTTGTCCTCTGAACATTTTTCACACGGACCAAGTCTCCCGGTTGGATAGAATGACCTGGGTCTGTGGAGGCCTCTGGTAAAGCGTTTTGAACCTGTTGGTGGAGAACACGTAATTTAGTGGTGAGGTCATGTAAGTAGTCAATCAGCATTGGATACTGTATGTCAGAATACTTTTTAGGACGAGGGACTCCCCAAACATTAGCCGGGTGCCCAAAAACAACCTCGTATTGGCTGAGTCCCAAACGAGAATGTACAGCTGTTCTAGTGGATAGGAGAGCCAAAGGTAAAGCATCGGGCCAAGCAAGTCCCGTGCTAGCCTGTACCTTTGCAAGCTTAAGTTTGAGAGTGCCGTTATAGCACTCTACCAAACCTGCTGATTAGGGATGGTTCCCCGCATGGAATTTCTGCCAAATACCAAGACCGGCACACACCTTTTTCATAATTCGGCCGACAAATTCACTTCCATTGTCACTCCAGACAATGCGTGGCAAACCAAACCTAGGGAAGAACTCTTTCAGAAGAACTTTGGCAGTGGACAAAGCAGTGTTGTCTTTCAGGGGGTAGGCCTCTATCCATCTGGAGAAGGCACACACCACCACCAAAACATATTTGAGATTGTTGCATCGTTCCATGTGGATATAATCAATTTGCAACACCTCAAAAGGATATGTTGGGGGAGCAAAATGACCTGCTGGAGTTGGGGTTCCCTTTCCTAGATTATGCGTTAAGCAAACGATACAATGCTTCACTAAATTATCTGCACATTTTGGAATCCCTTCGTTCAGCCACACTGGAGCCAGAAGCTTACATATTCCTTTCGCACTGATGTGGGCTGGACCATGTGCCATAGCAACTACAGGCAGTACATAGGCATCTGATAACAGCCAACGCTGATGTTCTGACAATTCTATCCAACAGCCCATCGCGTCTAACATTCCTGTACTCTCTTTCCACTTACTCAACTCTTTCTCTGTAGCCTCTCCTTGAATCGATCTCACACTTTCTATTGTATCCTCACACATTCCTTTTTCCTTGACCCAATTTGCAGGGCCCGTAACATACATGCGCGTCATAGCCTCTCTGGCTGTTTCTTTCGCTATCTCATCCGCAAAAGCATTCCGGCGACCAACATCATCAGTAATCCTCTTATGCGCACTACACTTTATGATTGCTATCTGGGTAGGCAAAGCAAGTGACTCAAGAAGATCAGCTACCAACTGACCATGCTGTATTTTAGCACTGTGGGAGTTAAAGAATCCTCTTTCCTTCCACAAATGACCAAAACTATGTGCCACACCAAATGCATACTGGCTGTCGGTATATACATTCACTCTCTTCCCCTTAGATTACACGCACGCTCTGGTCAAAGCTATCAGTTCAGCCGCCTGAGCTGAATTATGACTGATGCGTGCTGTCTCCACGATTGTATGCAAGGTGGTAACAGCATAAGCTGAAGTTGTTTCACCATTAGGGAGTTTAAAACAAGAACCATCCACCCATAGGATCCCATCCGGGTCCATTAGTGGTATATCTTTCAAATCAATCCTACCTATTGTCTCCTCCTCAGTACGGAGAAAACAATCATGTTGTTCCTGAATACCTTTCTCTTCTGGGAGAGGTAACAATGTGGCTGGATTTCAAGTGTTACATCGTTTGATGTGCACATGACTAGCCAAGAGCGTCAGCTCATACCCAGACAAGCGAGCGCTTGTAAGATGCTGCGTTTTTGTCCTATTTAGCAAGGTATCCATTGCATGTGGTACCATGACAATAAGAGTATTATCAAGCACCACTCCAGCAGATTGACGAATAGAAATTGCTGCTGCTGCTGTAGCTTTAAGACAACTAGGCAATGCCTTGGCTACTGGATCTAATGTAGCCGAAAAGTAGGCACATGGCCGCTGCTTGTCTCCAAATCGTTATTTTAAGACTGACAACGCACAACCCTCTCTTTCATGGACATAGAGCGTGAAGGGCTTACTATAATCCGGAGTACCCAACACAGGAGCAGAGCACAGGGCAGCACGTAAATCAGAAAAACTCTTCTGACATTTGTCAGTCCAAGGAAGGGGTTGGGGTGTGTCTTTCAAAGTGAGTGCCAACAAAGGTTTAGCCAACAAAGAAAGATTTGGAATCCACTGTCGACAATAAGAGGTACTGCCCAGAAAGGCACACACTTCTCTTTGTGTGGATGGCACAGACATGTGTGCAATTGCTTGAATACGTTCTGGGGTCAGTCGCCTTCCCTCCTTCGACAAGAGATGACCTAGATAGGTAACCTCTTGTCGGGCATATTGTAATTTAGAAGTTTAAACCTTATGGTGAAGATCAGACAAGTGACGCAATAGTGCAATAGTCACGTTCTTGCAAATATCCTCTGAATCAGCATCAATCAATAAATCATCCACATACTGAATAAGGGTAGCACCTGGCGGCAAAGGAAAAGCATCAAGCTGGCATTTCAGAGCTTGGCTATAGATGGAGGGACTTTCACAATAGCCTTGGGGTGCGCGCTTGAACCGGAAACTTCGGCCTCCTAAAGAGAAGCCAAAAATATCCCTACTCTCTTCAGCAATGGGGATGCTGAAGAAAGCATTTTTCAGATCAATAACAGAAAACCAAGCTGCCGAGGCAGGTATCATAGTTAACAGGGCAGTGATATCTGGAACAACAGGAAACTGTGGTACAACAATTTTGTTAACCTCCTGGAGATCAATAACAAAGCGATAAACAGGAGGCTGAGAAGGATCAGTGCGTTTAAGAACCGGGAGAACAGGACTATTGCATACATTTCCCCTCGTCTCCTCGACCACACCCTTCTGAACCAAATCATAAATAATAGCAAAAAGTGCTCTTTCACCATCATTGGGAATTTTGTATTGAGGGATGCGTGGCAATTTAGCATTGGGCTTGAGGGTAACGACATAGGGTGGGATCTCAAGACAACCAACATCATTTGGACCCGTAGCCCAAGGTGTTGCAGGGAGAGAGAGCAATTCAGGTGGAAATTGATCTTTAGACAAGTACATTGGAGAAGTCAGTTTCTGCCCCAAAACGAGATGCACACCAGAAGGAGAACAATATATCGTTGCATGCAATCTTTTCAATAAATCCAAACCCAACAGATTTTCGCCACAACCAGTCGTTAAAAGAAGCGGAGCTTCCAAATCATAAGAACCAATTGAAATAGGCAGAGGACAAGAGACCGGGCTATGAACTGGGGCGCCAGAAAATCCTACGGATACGTTTGTTAAGCCAGACAAAGGTGCCCCAGGGAGTTTGGAGTGAATAATAGAACTTCTCATCGCACCAGTATCTAAAAGAAATGGCTCTGAAACACCCATTGTAGTGACATTAACATAAAGCCCATTCTGATCTACTGGAATCGATACAACTCCCTCACTTTGTCTATGGCTGTCCTAGTTAGCGCGAAGACCGTCATTCTCACCTTCAACATAGTAATCATCATTGTAATACTGTGTAGACTGAGTATTTTGCTGATCAAAGTAGTTCATAGAATGTGGAGGTGGAGGGGAACGCTGTGTCTGGGGCGACATACCTCGACCACTACCCCTGGGCGCTAACTGGGAACCACCACGACTTCGTGGAGTAGATAGTCCTCCATTACGCTGTAATAAAACCGGGCAGCTATTCTTAAAATGACCTTCCTCCCTACAATAGGGGCATTGGTTAGGACCTAACAAAGGCCACGGAGTATAGGGCTCAGGCTTTTGAAACACCCTCTGAAACTGGGGAGGCTGTTGAAACTGGCGCTGAGCAGAGCGAGGAGGATAAGCTTGTTGCAGAAGAACCTTTGTTTTTAATTCTTTAGTCTTCTTCTCTTGCTTGTCTTTTTCCTCTTTGTCCCTGTTTTCGTAATATTGAGCAGTAGCCAATATCTGAGCAGAAGAAGAAACAGCCCATGAACTTTCAGAGTCTTTTAACTTATGTGACGAATTTATCTACAAATAATCGCTGTCCACCCTCCGTAGTCATATCCTGACCACTGTGATCAATAAATATCTCCTCAAAACGAGTGAAGAAATCGGAGACACTCTCATCTTTCTTCTGCCTACACGCAGCTAATTTATCCCAATTAACTTGTAAGGCGAGCATCATTGTTTTCATTAAAGTAATAATCCTACCAGGGAGTTCTGTGATCAAAACATCAGGCTTAGCACCACCCACTTGTGCTCTATCCGAGGCAGTTATAGCATCCCATGTACCACCCAATTCTTGAACGTGATCCTCTCTACGAATCCGAGCCCATAACGCTTGTGGTACTACATTTCCCATCAACATGTCAATATCGGCTAAATTCATAATACAGGCATCAACAGTCTGAGACAATTCTTTATAGTAACCAGCAGGGTTTTTACGGGGATCCGGTAAAGATTGTTTGAGGGCCAAAACATCAGATCTCTTCCAGGGGACATGTACCCATATACGCTGGAAGTGAGTGGGAATAGCTGGATTATTACCTGCTTGTGCAACCTCTTCCCTCCATATCGGAGGAACCTCTCTCATTGGGTAATGTTTCAATGTCTGCCGAACAGCAGGATCAGAATCAAGAAAAGTTTGTGAAGAAAATAACGACCTAAAAGTAACAAGTGTCCTTACAGCGTCCTCAACCTTAGAACCCACAATGAGTCCTTTATCGAAATTAGCCTGAACATCCAACAGACCCTGGGGAAGTAAACTCAAATCCATATCCTCCCATTCTTTAGCGAGAGTGTCACACATAACATTAAATACATATCTCTGCGTGGGTGCATCCCACTGATGAAAGGTGATCATGATATCTTTCACACTATACTGGGGACCCTTCTCGATCCATTTGCGAGAGAGAGAGTCCAATACCACCCGTTCGTCAGAACCTGGAAGTTGACTACGAGACTGTCTTCGAGAGAAAGCCAGAGACATGTTCAGAGTCCCAAAGAAAGGGGACAAAAAACCAGAGACAGTATCTGTTATTCGTTTGCACACAGTAGGAGAATTAGACATAAGGACAGGGGACAAGGTATTAGGCGATACAGGAGAGGAACTGGCAGTTATAAGGGGAGCCGAAGGCAAAGAAGAGTGAGGTTCAGGAGATGGAGACAAAGGAATCGGTGGCACGAGAGGTGGGAGTGGCAATACCGGAAGGGGCAAATGTGGAAGAACCGGAACAGGTGGGGGACAACAGGCAACTGAACAGGTTGTAACAAAAGGGGTGCATTAGCACCTTGTACATAGGGTGGAGGCAATCTCAATAGGTGAGACATCAAAGGGTCTTCCTCCAGATCCTTACTTTTATCAGTAGGGGAATTAGGCAACACCGGATAGCATCTATCTATTGCCATACGATGCTGTCTCTCTGAAATTTCCATTGCATTATCAATCTCATTATCTTTAAACTGCTGGGCAGCCTATATAATCGTCATATTTTGTGCTTTCTTATCTCGTTTTGCCTGCTTAATTTCTTTCTGTTTGGCTTCCTTACGCCAGAGGCGGAAAGAGTCAAACATTGCCGACCGGGCTTGTCTTTTGAACAATATCACTTCCAAATTGTCTAATATGTCAGGCTCAAAACTACCATTTTGTGGCCACTGTAGAACGTCATCGTTCTTAGTGTATCGGATCCATGCCTTATTAAAGGCAATGGGGCCGACACCATGTTTTGAATAAAGCTCATAGGTGGGAGTTCCAACCGGAGGAATCGGACAAGAGTCCTCCAGCCGGAATCCCTATTACAACCAAGGCAACAGAACTTCCTAAACTTACTCAGACCAGGCATCGTTATTTCACTGGACTGTTCACAAACATCAAGGGGTTAAACCAAATAATACAGCACAAACGTACTCACCCCTTGGCTTCGGATTTTGCAATAGCCGAATCAAAGACCCAAAGAAAAAAAAAATAGCGGGAGGTACCCACCAATACTTAACTAAGTGTCTTCTTACACCAACAGAGGCCCGTCTAATGTCTCACAATACCAAACATCATCAAAGGGACCAAAGCAGGGCGGCAGTCAGGGCAGCAGTCATCAACAGCCGTCAGAAAGGAGAAACCACACTGCAAAAGACCTTCGGACCACTTCGACATACAGGGGTCGCTTGACGTGGTTCGCAATTCCTCCAGAATTTTCTTGCGGGGCACCTCACGATCCTCGGGCAGAACTGCTACCTCTGAAGCCACTCCACATTGGGCGCCAATTGAAGAACCTAGACCTTATGGGTCTGGCGGCGCAGGGTACGCCTTAATCTCCTGAGTTCACCTGCTTTGTCGAACAGAGACACGGGACACTCTGTTAGGCGTAGAAGGTTTGGTTTATTAGCTGCAGCTAAGTACAGTTGTCCCAGAAGTACACTCGGTATGTTCTTAGGAGACTGCCACTTTACTTTGTGGCGCACAATCTTTTATAACACACATATTCACAAAGAACACTCCCAATGCATACAGGGTTAACCAATGAGAAGAATGTGAAAACAAGATATTAAGTAACTCAAATAAGCCTCTCTTCCAACTGTGTTTGTCACCCTTCCCCACAAGTTAATCAGTGGTAGTGTTTATAAGTCGACATGCAGGTGGCAGGACACATTTGTATGACCCGGAGGACAGTTGTGAAATGGGAGAATATGAGTAAAGAATAGCGAAGGCCAGAGGATAAGATAAAGTCAGGAAAAAATGGTGCGAACCAACAGATAGTTGAAACAGGGATCAGTCAGAGAAGACGAGGATTAGTGGAGTCGGCCGGACCCTGACACCAGCTATAAACAGAGGCAGGATTTTATTTGACTCGTTGCAGTAGGATGAGGGAAAACAACACTTTGTTCACCGTGCCTCCTGAGTGAGGGCAACACAAAATGGCGGAAAGACACAAAATGGTGGCTAAATACGAAAACTGAATTACCTCAACATAGAACATGAAGTGCAGTAGGTTTTGCGGCCCATTACGACCCTACCTTTTCTGGGGAATAGTTGCTGCTAAAGTAGTTCGTCTACAGCTCACCAACCATTACACTGAGAATGCTCTACTACACATATCGCAATCTGGTTTCCAAGCTGCACACTCCACTGAAACTGCATTACTCTTGCCTACTGCAACCCTGAGACAACGAGCGGACGTGGGTCAGACTGATGCAAAGATCCTGTTGCTTCTCAGTGCAGCATTTGACACCGTCCCTCATGGGCTCATTCTCCATGACTGGAGTCATGAGCTTAGCCCTAAGATGGATGAGCTTTTTCATAACATCAAGGGGCGTTCATGTGTTACAAGTGAGATTCGCTTCTGAAAGAACTCCCCTCCTACAAGGAGACCCTCAGGGCTCGATATTGAATCTGAAACAGTTTGATCTATATTTGGAACCACTTGCCAGCATAGTGTAGGTGCACTGGGTCTTAGTTGTATCATACACTGATGATACTCAGCTTATCTTCACACTGTTCCATAACCCAGAGCTCATCGCCTAACAATTTTCTCAGTGTATGGAGGGATTTACTGCATGGATGGCTAATCACAGCCTAATACTTAATGGCAGTTCAACAGAGGTGATGATAGTAGGAGGAGCGTCATTCGTATGGACATCTGCCTGGTGGCCTCAGACGCTTGGTCAACTCCCAACTCCCAAAACATAGGCCAAGTACTTGTGAATATGGCATGACTCCAAATTTCGTATGAGAGCCAAATTAGGAAAGTAACAGGGAAATGTTTAGGAACACTGCAAATCCTGAGTCAGGTCCTGGACCTACTTCCCATCAAGGCCAGGAAACTGTAGTACATGCAGTGGTCACATCTCAGATTGATTAGGGGAATCTCTTGTACCTTGTCGTATCTATGAGTTGAACTAAGAAAAATGCAACCTATTGAATATGCAGCAGCGCGCATTGTAATTATCTTACAAAAGATTGGGGCATATTATCAAGAACGGCGTTGAAATCATCGCTGGTACAGCGGCAGAAAACTGCTGCTAAGGCGGAGATGATGTGCTTGATAATATGCCCTTGAGAATTCCAATAGAAGTACATGTTCTGGTATGAACATGGGCTTCTATTGGAATTCTCCAGGGCATATTATCAAGCCCATCATCGCCACTTTAGCAGCAGTTTTCTGCCGCTGTACCAACGATGATTTTAACACTGTCCTTAATATTATGCCCCTCTATCTTTTATCACAAAAACCTTAATCAATCATCACTGGCTGCCTGTGGGTAAAAGGGTATTGTTTGTGGCAATGTGCTTCTGTCATCGCATTCTGGCCATGAAAAAGTCCAAAATACCTACAGACCATGATAAAAGCATATGTTACCAGGAGACCTTAGAGATCCGAGACAAAGGCACGGGTAAATGTGCCAAGATTCTGGGAGTCCAGAATGGGTGGGTAATCATTCAGACTTTTAGCTGCCAGACATTGGGGCTCGTTACCAGTGGTGTGGAGCACTGAGCCATGGAAAGCCGCCTTTCGCAAAAGGCTAATGACATGGCTCTTCACAAGAGGCATCTAGAACGGGCAAACATGCCAATTGTATCTTCTACCTTACTCCACCATCTGAGACTCTGCTATTAGCACAGGGACACACCAGCGGGGTAAACAAGCACTTTACAAAGGATGAATGATAGAATAATAGTATTGCATGTGTGGACTACGTCTAGTTCATCAGGCACACTGAACGCACATGTGTTGTCCACTTACGCACACACAACCTTGTTGTTGTACCCCAGGTCACCAAGGCTGAGACGTCTGCGCAGGGGCCGCTGTCGTCTTTGGCGCTGCCTCGGTGGTGGTCCTGGAAGTGGTAGCGGTGGCAGTGGTGGTTGTTGCCTTAGTGGGACTTCTAGCTGGATGATTAGTGCCTCCATGGCATCTGCATGTCCTCAGCTGTGTGTCTGGGCTGGTCTCCCTTATCTGACTCCTTTTATCTCCAGTTTTTCAGTATTAGAACTGGTTTTGGCAGTTCTTATTTTCCTCCCACTAAGGGGCCTTACCGTGACTTTTTTTGTCGCTTCGCGGGTCCAGGACTTTATTGCTAATAGTGCCATGGTGTGTTTGCGACTTTTTCCGTGGAATTTAGGTAGGGAACGCCTACTTGGCATATCATTAGCGATATTTTTCGCTGTCATGCACGGCAATAGTTCAAATTGTAGCTATTGCCACAAAACTGTCGCTGACATTGATTAGAGACATCTTATTAATCGGGCGAAAAACATATCGCCGCTTTAGCGGCAAAAAGTGCAGCTAAAGCGGCGATTTTGCCCTTGCTAATATGCCCCTTAGTTTGTAGTCCAAAGTGGTTTATTATCTCCATTGCAGCACCATCAACATCGTCAGCTGCCCGGTCCAGCTTCCAGCCTCCAACTGCCACCCTCATATCTCTCCACACACCAGGGCTACCAACATTCCATGCATGCTCCTGTCTACAATACACGTCTGGGGTAAGACAGAGGGAGGAGCTGGCACTTACACTTAAATAGGCACTGTCCTGTCCCCACACAAAGGGTTGAGTACTCCCCTGTAGTGAGTCTGGAGCAAGGCTATAAAGAGAGGACATCTGTGCACTTCAAAGACACTCCAGGTCTCAACTCCCTCAACTGGCTTCCCATGGAAGGGAGATTTATTTACAAGCTGGCCTGCATTACACACAAAACCCTTCACTCTCCGGCCCCCAACTACCTGAACAACAAACTGGTAAGAGCAGGTCAATCCAGAACACTGAGAAGCTCCAACTCACTCCTTCTTATTCCTCCGAAACTGAAAAAGAAAACCACCCAATACCGATCGTTTTCTGGCAACGCTCCCAGGATGTGGAATGCTCTCCCTAGAGTCCTCAGATGCAACCCCTCCTTCTCCTGTTTCAAAAGACACTAGACTTCAATTTCCAAGTTGACTCCTCTCTCTCTTGACATTCAAGGATAGTTGGTGACCGGACTGTGTTAACCACCTTTTTTTTGTTGTCTCCCCCTCCGATGCACTGTTTACTTATTTCTCATGCTGTGTTTTTCTATCTCTGGTTTGCTTCCTGACTGCCTGCCTAATATGTAATGCAATTTCCTTCTGTTTTTTACAGTGTGTATGCAAAGCGCTTTGATACCTACGGGTCAAGCTAGTGCTATATAAAACTTTTTAAATAAAAAATAAAATAAAAATAAATAAACCCTTCTTTGAAGTCACCCCCTCTTCAAAGGAACAACTGGGTTTAAATGCTGGGTCTCTGACCTCACCAAATCAGACATGTCTGAACCTGTAAGGAAACTCTGTCAGGAAGAAGGACTGCTGTGCTGCCACAAGGACTGTCACTCTGCTGGATGCTGCTCTGGAAGAATTGCTTTTCTGCTGTGCTGCTCTGCTGCCTGCTACGCTCTGCCCCTGCTGAGGAAGCAGTGGACTCTGCTTGAACTCAGAGTGATCTCAAAAAGCTTGTTGGCTTGCCTACTGTTTCTGAGACTCAGGGAAATAAATGCCTCACCCCGTGCTCCTATGCTTTGGTCCACTGGATGTTGACCCAGGTGCTTGCTCCAGCCGAACCGATGCATTTCCTGTCTGCGTGTAGCAGAACCGACGCATCGTCACTGTTGCGGGAGCAGAATAGGTGCATTGCACTCTGAACCAGCGCATCACCTTAAATAGTCAATGCCTTGGAACAAATGCATCACCGGTGCTGCATGAAGAAAATCAACGCATTACCTCGACTACAGGATTGACACTGACACATCGCTTGGCAGCGCCTACATCTCGCTGTTGTGACCAGGATCAAGGTACTTTGTTTAGTGCGCCTTGCATGGCTCCTGTACCTGGCCTGCACTCCATCGTGGTCAGCCTGAACTCTGGACTTTGCCCCGGTCCAGTGTGACCAGATATCTCCGATAGTCACTTGCTTCTAAGCGCTATTTTTACATTTAATCTTTAAAAATTCATATCTCGACTTCTACTTATTGGATGTTTGTCATTTGTGGTCTTCATGTATTTATAAAATCATAATCTGTTTCTCTAAATAGATGTGGAGTCTTTTTGTGGTGTTTCCACTGTGTTTCTGTTTAAAGTGTTGCAGACATGATTTACACATTGCCGCTTAAGTTAAGCCAGCCTACTCAGTGCCAAACTACCAGAGGTTGAGCACAGGTTTATTTATGTTGTGTATCTGACTTACCCTGACTAATATTGTGGTTCCATCCTTGGACAGGCTTCATACTTCTGCCAAACAGAAACATAATTTCTAACAGGAACAATTTGAAAAGACCCATAAATTGCACTTTACAGTATGTTTCCTGTCGTACCTCTCTTTTTACTTTTACTAGTAACGCCCATACCTATGCAGGGTTTCCTCCTTGTTTTCACATGTTGTTTCCTTAAGAGGCAACCAACCCGGGTTCAGGTTGGAAAAAATCATTCTTTCCCTCAATAATTCTAATGGGGGCTTCTGAGTTACACAGTTTTGAATAGGGCATCACCAGGGCCGGACTGGGAACTGAAACCTGCCCTGGCAAACTGCTCAGGTGCCCCCCCCCCCCCGGGGATAATGGGCACGCAGCCGAGTAGTTTGCGAGGGCAAGTTTCTGCCGATTTTGTTACAGGGGGACGATATTGCTGACCCCATGGTAACAAAAATGGCCCCAAGAGGCCCAAAACCGGCCTCCACCCTAGCGGCCTACCGGGGAAACTCCCGGTGCCCTGCCCACCACATTCCCCTGAGCACATCCATAAGTGAGGCCCCAGACTCTGCGGCACTCTGCACACAGGATTTCACTACCTGATTCATGCGTTCCACAAGGCCATTGGCCTGCAGCGCACATAGGTCTGTCTTTTGATTATCTCTCCCCAAATCATTCACAAAGCATTGCAATTCAAAGAAGCAAACTGCACACCATTGTAAGTCACAAGTTACTTAGGCATTACTTACCAAGCAAATTCTCGGAGGAAATCCAGAGCTGTTCTGGTACACATTCCACTTACACATCTAGTTGAGACCCATTTTGAGCATAATGCACCAACAACAACACAAATCTTTCCGCTGACGGTAACAATTCAAATAGGCCCATTATATTCAAACCCAATTTAGCCCAGAGTTCTTCAGGTACTAAACAGGTGACAAAGGAACCTGATCGGTAAAGAAAGGTTTTGTCATTAAAGGTACATATAAAGCAATCCTTAACAACTCTCTCCACCTGATGATCTATGTTTAGCCACAAATACCGCTCCCTCACCCTGGCCTTGGTGAGATTCCTTCAAGTGCCAAGTTGATCAATTTAAATCTCACACTCATTGGGGGCACAACTCTCTCCCCTTCCTTAAGACCATTGTTGGAAATGGCCCTTGTTGCAGGGTTATCCCAAACATTTTGCCTTCCTCCTCCTATTTTTCTTACCTTCTTTTTGTTGACTATAGGACTCTGGCTACTTTACTACTGCTAATCAGTGCTAAAGAGCATGTGATCTCTCCCCTAAAACATGGCATGATTGATTTACACCTGTTTGGCATATTTGATTTACTTATAAGTCCCTTGCAATGTGGTATACCATATACCCAGAGCCTGTAAATTAAATGCTACTAGTGGGCCTGCAGCACTAATTGTGACACCTATAGAGGTAGCCTTGTAAACCTGTCCAAGGCCTGCCACTGCAAGACCTGTGTGCTCAGTTCCCTGGCACTGTAACAAGGCATTTAAAACGACTTTCCAAGCCTTAAACACCCCTTCCCTTTTATCACACATAAGTCACCCCTAAGGTAGGCCCTAAGTGGGCCTAAAGGAAGGATGCTGTGTAACTAAATGGTAGGATGTGTAATTTTAAGTGTTATATGTCCTGGCAGTGACAAATACCTACATTTGTGTTTCACTGCTGTGAGGTCTACTCCTTCCATAGGACAGCTTTGGGAATTACCCTTTTAAGTGGTAATTCCTGATCAGAGAGACATAGCTTTATTATGTTTGGTATGGTTGGAATAGTAATGATAAATCCTCTTCAATGATAAAGTGGATTATAACACTACTATTTTAGAAATTCCACTTTTAGAAAGTGGACATTTCTTGGCTCTTTACTCGGCTCTGTGTGCCTTGCAGCCAGTCTCCAATACACGTCTGCCCTGGTTGACAGCTACACTTTGTGCATACTCTCTAGACAGGCCACAACACAGGAAGAACTGGGTGTGAAAAGGGATATATATGCATTCATCTATATACTATATACTGATAGCCTTCTTGGGCTGAGAGGGGGAGAGGTGGCTCGTACTTTCAACTGAACAGGCTATGTCCTGCTCTCACACAAAGGGCTGATTTATGGATAGTCTGGAGCCAGAGATGGCTGAAAGAGATCCTTGTGTACTTATGTAGGCTCTTTTGAAGTCACCCCCTACTTCAAAGGCACTTTGGAGTTTTACTATGAGGACTCTGGCCCTATCAAATCAGTACACTACTGGACCTAGAAGAAACTACGCTGGAGTGAAGGCTGCTGTGCGGCAAGGAATGCCATCCTGCTGTGTTTGACTTTTTCAAGGGACTGCTATTCTGCCTGATTGAGCTGTCCTGCCGATCTCTGCCCTGCTGACAAAGAACCAAACACACCCCAAAGTGACTCCAAGGGCTTGCAACCCTGTTCTCCTCCGAGAGCTCAGGGTTATGAAAGACTGTACACCACCCAAGTTCTACCTTTTTCTGAAACTACTGCACTGCCTGATTGCCATGGGCTTAGCACGCTGTGGTTTCCCTTCACCAGGCCTCAAGGTATTCTTGCAATTGAGGCCGTCCTGTGCCCAGGGCTGACTGGTGCCCCAAAGCTGCACTCAACATTGCCGTGGTGGCAGTGTTAATTGCAGCAAGTACCAGAGTGCAGAAAACCTCCTCCCTACTGGTTGCTGAGGCAACGAGGCTACAAGGAAGCAACGCCAACATCATAGCCACCCCAGCTGAGCCAAACGATTCCACGACAAGAGCACCACACTGGTGACTGCTTCCCCTATGACCTTGAATCTATTGTACTCTAAGGGCGGTGGTGCCCCACTCTGCTGCGCTCCGTGGGACTGTGTGCCTGGGATGGAAGTTAGACCTGAGTGGTCTTTGTAACTGAGCCCCATTCTGTCCCCTGTTGTGTGCCCATGCAATCCTTGTGTGGCAGCCACAGCTGATCACACCAGTCCTCTGTAAAAGCTGGCCCAAGCTATCTCAAGGAATTTGCTGCACCCTTAACAACTGTACATAACGCTGTATTATCGACGTCAATAACCAGACCAGGATGATCCCTGTATCAGATTGCTGCTCTACAAATAGCAGATTTCCCCATAACTTGTTTTGGGGTTTTGGAGCAAACCCAAGCTACTTGAGATCAGGAGCTATGGACTTTTCAGCTTCCAATGCGATCCCCTGTAAAACCTTATCCATGCAAAGAGAAGCGCGTCGGCTTTGGGTACTGTAATAGGTAACATACTTTCTAACTTACCATAAAGGCTCTAAAACAACCCTAGCTGATATTATTTTTAAAGCAGTGCTTGAATATATGTAAAATCGTATAATTCAAAATCCATTGATTGGAGTTTTGTCATTTTAGTCTTATTTTCTACAGATAAATATTTTCTAAATCCGAATCTTTTTGTGGTGTATTCATTGTGTAAGAGTGTGTGTTTGTTGCACAAATACTTTACACATTGCCTCGGAAGATAAACCTGCCTACTCTGCACCAAGATACCAGAGGGTGAGAACAAGTTATCTTTGGTGTGTAACTTTCTTGCCCTGACTAGAGTGGTGGGTTCTGCCTGGCTTGGGTGCATACACTAGCCAACCAAAACCCCATTCCTAACAACCATCATTGCAAATAGTGAGTTCATTTCTCTAACACAAATATGGTTTCAAATCAGATTCTAAAATGATGTAATCTGGCCAACCATTGACCACAAATGCCTTGATCAAGAGAAACAATGCATCACCCTTTTCACTCCACTCCCATTCATAGTTAGGAATAGCCCGTTCCTTAAGCAACTTCACACAGCTATGGTCATCTATAACCTCACTACTGCAATCTTCAACCAGTAAATGAGATAAACAATATGCCATTCTAATCACAAGACCTGGTAAGTATTGCACTTGAAAGTTAAATTGCTCCAGTTCCTCACTCCACCTTTTAAGTCTGGGAGTTAATCTCTCACTATGCTTGCAAAATAAAAATAATGTGTACTAAGGTACGATGATCTGTATGGACAAGGAAAGGAATGCTCGCAATAGAACTTAAAATGGCATACTGCCCAAACTATGGGTAAGGTTTCTATTTCAATGCAGGAGTAATAGCACTCTGCATCCTTAATGCCCGAGAGGCAAATACAACCACTTTTTCATCACCATCCACAATTTGGGTATGGACAGCCCCCAATCTCTTGAGGATAGCAACTGTGGTTAAGATAGTCTTCCTATTCACATCAAAATTCCTCAATGTAGGCATGTTGCTAATCTCTGTTTTTACAGACTTGAAAGCAATGTCACAATTATCTGACCAAACAAAATGAATTCCTCTTGTAAGAGTACTGTAATAAGTTCAACAACACTTGCAAAACCTTTGCTAAACTTAGAATAAAACTCTGAGAGACCTAAAAAAGACCTCACTTGCCTGTTGTCAACAGGTGTGGGGGCTTTTATTATGATGCCAGACAACTCAAATGTAGGCTGAAAACCCTCCCCTGATATCACATGACCTGGATTTGCACTTCTCTTTCTTCACTGTCAATCCACTCTCAGCTAGTTTCATTAACACTTGCCCCAATGTACCATCATGCTCCAAAGTGCTCTTATCATAAATAGGGATATCATCTTGAAAAAACAAGAACTTAGGCACACCCCCCAATACCATTTTCATAATTCTCTGGAAGCAAGCATCCACGGAAGCCAAACCGAATGGTATTCTTACAAATCTATAAGCTCCCAGAGGTGTTACGAATGAGATCAAGTGTTTTGAATCTTAGTGCAATTTCACTTGATGATATGCTTGTGAAAGATCCAAAACAGTCAAACAAATGCCACCATTAAGCACTGTGAAGGTTTCTGAGATATTGGGAAGTGGTTGGCGATCTACTCATATCCACCTATAAGGATCACGCAGATCTACACACATTCTAATTGATTTTCCACCATCGTTTGGTGCGAGGTACACAGGGGCCTACCACTCTGATGACTATCTCTTCAATCACACCTAAATCAAGTAACCTAGTCAATTGATTCTTCAGGGGCTCAAGCAACAAATTAGGAACCTTGTACACTTTGTGAATGCAGGGTTTTGCCCCATTTTTTAGGACAATACAATGCTAGAAATTCCTAAGATGGCCAAGATCATCCTTGAACACTTCAGCAAACTCTTAATAAAAATTTCCACCTATGCCACAATTATCCACCAACATAACTTTATTACAAGCATTTTGGTTGAGAGTTTTTTCCATATCTCTTTGGTGTCACCATCCCAACATATTGTCACTTCTTTTAGCCATATAAATATTACCAATAGTTTCTCTGTCCTTGAATCCAATTCTATTAACAAAATACCCGAATACATCAATTTGCGTACTGCCATAACTAACAGAATTAATGTCAGGAGCAACAACTCTATTTCCTCACATAAAACATTTTCTTACCAAGTCTTGTCTCCAATCACTGTGTAAGGAGATCCAGAATCCGATAACACAAGAAATATATTCCCACCAATCTCAACTTCACATTCTGGCATAATCAAAACTCCAGTATCTACCACATCAGTGTTGACCTTTACATTGAGGACCACAGTTCGCAACCCATCTGTTACATTCTCAACAGCTCACTCTCTTGACAGACTTACAAACTCCAGAATAATGCCCATATAAACCACATTTGTGACAAACTGAGTTCTTGGCATAATAATTAGGACTACTGGAAATATGTCCAAAACTGCAGCATCAATAGCACTTAGTTTTGTGTGCTTCCATAGCAATTTAAAGTACTATTCCAGAAGCTATATTAAGATGATTAGATTCTGTATCAAACTGCACTTCATTTTCTGTGACCATATGTATTCTGCTTTGCATCAAAGTAGTGTCCGATGAATTAGAATGATTCTTCATTCCTTTGACCTAGCTAGGGGACTGATTTCGATGTCGGTCAGAAAGTCTCCGACCTCTTGCCAGAGCTCTCCAACCTACACTATAGGTTTAAACTTCGACCGCTGTAGTACAATGATGGCAGTCGGAGTTTAAACCAGCTAGGGAATCTGACTCAGTTCCAATGGGCTCCCAGTCGGAATAGCCTCATAACCCCTAATGGACGGCATTTCTGCCATCGGGATTATGATGGCACTTTCCGACATGGAACTGCTGTCGGAAAGAGTCTCCAGGGGCCCCTAGCAGGGCCCCTATCCCCTGGCCCTGAGGTTGTGGCCCTGGGAGCACCTATGGTGCTCCCCTGAAAATCCCTGCACCCTGTGGCAGGTACAGTGAGGTGCCTGGTGCATTGATTTACATAAACTCCCATTTCTCAATGAAAGCGTGCGCTGTGGGCGGATTCTCTCCACCGCACAAGCTCCCATAGAGAAATGGAAGTTTGTGACCTCACCATGTGATATTGCATCGTAATGAGGTGTGCGGAACCGCTGACCTATGGTCGAGTGGTTCCCACACCAAAACGGTGCTGGTCAGAGGCAACTCTGACCGCCATCGAAATCAGGACTGTTAGAACTGGGGGTCTCTAGTTGGCAGAGGTAGGTACCTTTGACCAAATAGGTATCCTTGCTTCTAAGTCAGGGAAAGGGGATTACACCACTGGATAACCCCTGCTCACCCCATTGGTAGCTTGGCATGAGCAGATAGGCTTATCTCAGAGGCAGTGTGTTAAGCATTTGTAAACACATACAGTAATACAGTGAAAACACTACAGATGGACACCACACCGGTTTTACAAAAATAAGTATTCTTTATATAGACTTAACACAAGACCACAAACGACAAAAATCCACAATACTGTACTCAAAATTGGCTTAAAGATGGTAGAATTAGCTTAGTTCAAGTTGTTGGTAAATGTGACACAGTTCTCACAAAAGTACCTGGATGCGTAACGCAAAATAAACAAAAGCCTTGCAGCGTTGGAGATGCGTTGGTTCCTTGCTTTGTGGGAGACGATGCGTCGCGTCTCAATGCTTGCGCAGAGTAGAGGATGCATCTTGATTCTTTCCGGAGAGGAGGTGATGCGTAGATTCTCGTGCTGCAGCCCAGTTGCGATGCGGCAAGATGGCGCCGCGATGCGACAATCCGGTGCGATGCGATAAGATGGCGCCCTTGATACAACGACGTTGAGACGATGCGACACGCCCTGGCAGCCTTGCGGCGACTCTGTACTTTGGAACCGTGACAGGCCCTGCAACACGCTTCTCCGATGATGCGACAGCGACCCTCACGGTTGCGATGATCTTCTCCGGTAATGCGACAGCAGACAGCTACGACGAAGGCACGCTTCTGGGAGATGCGGTGGTGGCACGCTTCTCCGGCGATGCGATGTCTACAGCTGCGGCAGCGACACGCTTCTTCTCGTTGCGACACGCTTCCAGCTCCCAGCGACACGCACGCTTCTGCAGATAGAATTCCCAGCAAGGAAATTCAGAGGGAAGCTGGTGGGGAAGTCTGTTGTTCCTGAGACTTCAGCAGGAGGCAAGCACAAGTTCAAGCCCTTGGAGAAATATTCTGCAAGATGAACTACACACAAAGTTACTTCTCCTCTCCTTGGCACTGAAGATACCACTGTAGGCCAACCCAGCAACACAGCCCACTGGCAGGGGGGCAGTCCACTCCAACAGCTTCCTTTGGTTCTTCTCATTGGCAGAGGTTTCTTGTTGAGTTCAGGCATACAAAATTTGAATTTCTACCATGTTCCCTGAGTCAGTTAGATTATAAGATGTAATATTCAAACTGCCCATTCTAGCCTATGGGGAACAGGTAGCCTTGCAATTGTGAAAAACTAAAATGGCTGTAATTCACTATTAGGACATGCCACACACACCAGGGCATGTCCTACCTTATACTTACAATGCACCCTGCCCTTGGGCCTACCATAGGGGTGTCTGATATGAAGATAAGGGAAGGTTTAGGGACTGGCAAGTGGGTGCACTTGGTCAGTCAGCATGGCAGTACCAGACTGCACATAGGCTCTGCAATAGCAGGCCTGAGACACACTTTACAAGCTGCTTCTGTGGGTGGCACAACCAGTGCTGCAAGCCCACCAGCAGCATTTGATTTACAAGCCCTGAGCACACATGGTGCACTGTACTAGGGTCTGACAAGTAAATCAAATAACCCAATCATGGAGTCATTAATCAATACATCAATTTAACATAGGGAGCACTTGAACTGTGGCACTGAATAGCAGTGGCACAGTGCCCAAAGCATCTTAACCAGCAAAACATATAAAAAACAGAGGATGCAATCAGAAAAAATGGAAGGGAGACCCACGCCAATGGTACCAGGTCTAACAAGGACCTGGATGTATTTTCCATCCCTTCAACAATAGCTTTAGCTTCCTTGAGTGAGGGATACCAGGATAATAATTTCTCCTGCACCCAGCTGCTATTGGTGCACCTCACCAACTGATCTCTGATTAGTGGATCTGTTAACTCCCCAAACTTTCAGGTATGAGCATGGGCTTTGAGAGATGCAATATAGTTGCCAACTCTTTCTATCAGCTCCTGAGATCTAGCAAACAATGTATGATGTTCCTGCACAACATTTATTCGAAATACAGAGTATTTTTCCAACATTCTTACTAACATCTCAAATACATCAGAAGGTTCCCTATCTTCCTTTTCAACTGGTATCTCATATCTTGCGACCCTCTATTCCCAAGTTATGCAATAAAATAGCCTGTTTCCTAGCAGCAGAGAATTTTACACCACGAATGGCTACCACGGGATCTCCTTTCTCAGAAATAAAAGCCAGAGCTGGGATATATTACTAGAAGGCCTAATGCATTGGGCCTAAAGGAAGGATGCTGTGTAACTAAATGGTAGGATGTGTAATTTTAAGTGTTATATGTCCTGGCAGTGACAAATACCTACATTTGTGTTTCACTGCTGTGAGGTCTAATCCTTCCATAGGACAGCTTTGGGAATTACCCTTTTAAGTGGTAATTCCTGATCAGAGAGACATAGCTTTATTATGTTTGGTATGGTTGGAATAGTAATGATAAATCCTCTTCAATGATAAAGTGGATTATAACACTACTATTTTAGAAATTCCACTTTTAGAAAGTGGACATTTCTTGGCTCTTTACTCGGCTCTGTGTGCCTTGCAGCCAGTCTCCAATACACGTCTGCCCTGGTTGACAGCTACACTTTGTGCATACTCTCTAGACAGGCCACAACACAGAAAGAACTGGGTGTGAAAAGGGATGTATATGCATTCATCTATATACTATATACTGATAGCCTTCTTGGGCTGAGATGGGGAGAGGTGGCTCGTACTTTCAACTGAACAGGCTATGTCCTGCTCTCACACAAAGGGCTGATTTATGGATAGTCTGGAGCCAGAGATGGCTGAAAGAGATCCTTGTGTACTTATGTAGGCTCTTTTGAAGTCACCCCCTACTTCAAAGGCACTTTGGAGTTTTACTATGAGGACTCTGGCCCTATCAAATCAGTACACTACTGGACCTAGAAGAAACTACGCTGGAGTGAAGGCTGCTGTGCGGCAAGGAATGCCATCCTGCTGTGTTTGACTTTTTCAAGGGACTGCTATTCTGCCTGATTGAGCTGTCCTGCCGATCTCTGCCCTGCTGACAAAGAACCAAACACACCCCAAAGTGACTCCAAGGGCTTGCAACCCTGTTCTCCTCCGAGAGCTCAGGGTTATGAAAGACTGTACACCACCCAAGTTCTACCTTTTTCTGAAACTACTGCACTGCCTGATTGCCATGGGCTTAGCACGCTGTGGTTTCCCTTCACCAGGCCTCAAGGTATTCTTGCAATTGAGGCCGTCCTGTGCCCAGGGCTGACTGGTGCCCCAAAGCTGCACTCAACATTGCCGTGGTGGCAGTGTTAATTGCAGCAAGTACCAGAGTGCAGAAAACCTCCTCCCTACTGGTTGCTGAGGCAACGAGGCTACAAGGAAGCAACGCCAACATCATAGCCACCCCAGCTGAGCCAAACGATTCCACGACAAGAGCACCACACTGGTGACTGCTTCCCCTATGACCTTGAATCTATTGTACTCTAAGGGCGGTGGTGCCCCACTCTGCTGCGCTCCGTGGGACTGTGTGCCTGGGATGGAAGTTAGACCTGAGTGGTCTTTGTAACTGAGCCCCATTCTGTCCCCTGTTGTGTGCCCATGCAATCCTTGTGTGGCAGCCACAGCTGATCACACCAGTCCTCTGTAAAAGCTGGCCCAAGCTGTCTCAAGGAATTTGCTGCACCCTTTACAACTGTACATAACGCTGTATTATCGACGTCAATAACCAGACCAGGATGATCCCTGTATCAGATTGCTGCTCTACAAATAGCAGATTTCCCCATAACTTGTTTTGGGGTTTTGGAGCAAACCCAAGCTACTTGAGATCAGGAGCTATGGACTTTTCAGCTTCCAATGCGATCCCCTGTAAAACCTTATCCATGCAAAGAGAAGCGCATCGGCTTTGGGTACTGTAATAGGTAACATACTTTCTAACTTACCATAAAGGCTCTAAAACAACCCTAGCTGATATTATTTTTAAAGCAGTGCTTGAATATATGTAAAATCGTATAATTCAAAATCCATTGATTGGAGTTTTGTCATTTTAGTCTTATTTTCTACAGATAAATATTTTCTAAATCCGAATCTTTTTGTGGTGTATTCATTGTGTAAGAGTGTGTGTTTGTTGCACAAATACTTTACACATTGCCTCGGAAGATAAACCTGCCTACTCTGCACCAAGATACCAGAGGGTGAGAACAAGTTATCTTTGGTGTGTAACTTTCTTGCCCTGACTAGAGTGGTGGGTTCTGCCTGGCTTGGGTGCATACACTAGCCAACCAAAACCCCATTCCTAACAACCATCATTGCAAATAGTGAGTTCATTTCTCTAACACAAATATGGTTTCAAATCAGATTCTAAAATGATGTAATCTGACCAACCATTGACCACAAATGCCTTGATCAAGAGAAACAATGCATCACCCTTTTCACTCCACTCCCATTCATAGTTAGGAATAGCCCGTTCCTTAAGCAACTTCACACAGCTATGGTCATCTATAACCTCACTACTGCAATCTTCAACCAGTAAATGAGATAAACAATATGCCATTCTAATCACAAGACCTGGTAAGTATTGCACTTGAAAGTTAAATTGCTCCAGTTCCTCACTCCACCTTTTAAGTCTGGGAGTTAATCTCTCACTATGCTTGCAAAATAAAAATAATGTGTACTAAGGTACGATGATCTGTATGGACAAGGAAAGGAATGCTCCCAATAGAACTTAAAATGGCATACTGCCCAAACTATGGGTAAGGTTTCTATTTCAATGCAGGAGTAATAGCACTCTGCATCCTTAATGCCCGAGAGGCAAATACAACCACTTTTTCATCACCATCCACAATTTGGGTATGGACAGCCCCCAATCTCTTGAGGATAGCAACTGTGGTTAAGATAGTCTTCCTATTCACATCAAAATTCCTCAATGTAGGCATGTTGCTAATCTCTGTTTTTACAGACTTGAAAGCAATGTCACAATTATCTGACCAAACAAAAGGAATTCCTCTTGTAAGAGTACTGTAATAAGTTCAACAACACTTGCAAAACCTTTGCTAAACTTAGAATAAAACTCTGAGAGACCTAAAAAAGACCTCACTTGCCTGTTGTCAACAGGTGTGGGGGCTTTTATTATGATGCCAGACAACTCAAATGTAGGCTGAAAACCCTCCCCTGATATCACATGACCTGGATTTGCACTTCTCTTTCTTCACTGTCAATCCACTCTCAGCTAGTTTCATTAACACTTGCCCCAATGTACCATCATGCTCCAAAGTGCTCTTATCATAAATAGGGATATCATCTTGAAAAAACAAGAACTTAGGCACACCCCCCAATACCATTTTCATAATTCTCTGGAAGCAAGCATCCACGGAAGCCAAACCGAATAGTATTCTTACAAATCTATAAGCTCCCAGAGGTGTTACGAATGAGATCAAGTGTTTTGAATCTTAGTGCAATTTCACTTGATGATATGCTTGTGAAAGATCCAAAACAGTCAAACAAATGCCACCATTAAGCACTGTGAAGGTTTCTGAGATATTGGGAAGGGGTTGGCGATCTACTCATATCCACCTATAAGGATCACGCAGATCTACACACATTCTAATTGATTTTCCACCATCGTTTGGTGCGAGGTACACAGGGGCCTACCACTCTGATGACTATCTCTTCAATCACACCTAAATCAAGTAACCTAGTCAATTGATTCTTCAGGGGCTCAAGCAGCAAATTAGGAACCTTGTACACTTTGTGAATGCAGGGTTTTGCCCCATTTTTTAGGACAATACAATGCTAGAAATTCCTAAGATGGCCAAGATCATCCTTGAACACTTCAGCAAACTCTTAATAAAACTTTCCACCTATGCCACAATTATCCACCAACATAACTTTATTACAAGCATTTTGGTTGAGAGTTTTTTCCATATCTCTTTGGTGTCACCATCCCAACATATTGTCACTTCTTTTAGCCATATAAATATTACCAATAGTTTCTCTGTCCTTGAATCCAATTCTATTAACAAAATACCCGAATACATCAATTTGCGTACTGCCATAACTAACAGAATTAATGTCAGGAGCAACAACTCTATTTCCTCACATAAAACATTTTCTTACCAAGTCTTGTCTCCAATCAGTGTGTAAGGAGATCCAGAATCCGATAACACAAGAAATATATTCCCACCAATCTCAACTTCACATTCTGGCATAATCAAAACTCCAGTATCTACCACATCAGTGTTGACCTTTACATTGAGGACCACAGTTCGCAACCCATCTGTTACATTCTCAACAGCTCACTCTCTTGACAGACTTACAAACTCCAGAATAATGCCCATATAAACCACATTTGTGACAAACTGAGTTCTTGGCATAATAATTAGGACTACTGGAAATATGTCCAAAACTGCAGCATCAATAGCACTTAGTTTTGTGTGCTTCCATAGCAATTTAAAGTACTATTCCAGAAGCTATATTAAGATGATTAGATTCTGTATCAAACTGCACTTCATTTTCTGTGACCATATGTATTCTGCTTTGCATCAAAGTAGTGTCCGATGAATTAGAATGATTCTTCATTCCTTTGACCTAGCTAGGGGACTGATTTCGATGTCGGTCAGAAAGTCTCCGACCTCTTGCCAGAGCTCTCCAACCTACACTATAGGTTTAAACTTCGACCGCTGTAGTACAATGATGGCAGTCGGAGTTTAAACCAGCTAGGGAATCTGACTCAGTTCCAATGGGCTCCCAGTCGGAATAGCCTCATAACCCCTAATGGACGGCATTTCTGCCATCGGGATTATGATGGCACTTTCCGACATGGAACTGCTGTCGGAAAGTGTCTCCAGGGGCCCCTAGCAGGGCCCCTATCCCCTGGCCCTGAGGTTGTGGCCCTGGGAGCACCTATGGTGCTCCCCTGAAAATCCCTGCACCCTGTGGCAGGTACAGTGAGGTGCCTGGTGCATTGATTTACATAAACTCCCATTTCTCAATGAAAGCGTGCGCTGTGGGCGGATTCTCTCCACCGCACAAGCTCCCATAGAGAAATGGAAGTTTGTGACCTCACCATGTGATATTGCATCGTAATGAGGTGTGCGGAACCGCTGACCTATGGTCGAGTGGTTCCCACACCAAAACGGTGCTGGTCAGAGGCAACTCTGACCGCCATCGAAATCAGGACTGTTAGAACTGGGGGTCTCTAGTTGGCAGAGGTAGGTACCTTTGACCAAATAGGTATCCTTGCTTCTAAGTCAGGGAAAGGGGATTACACCACTGGATAACCCCTGCTCACCCCATTGGTAGCTTGGTATGAGCAGATAGGCTTATCTCAGAGGCAGTGTGTTAAGCATTTGTAAGCACATACAGTAATACAGTGAAAACACTACAGATGGACACCACACCGGTTTTACAAAAATAAGTATTCTTTATATAGACTTAACACAAGACCACAAACGACAAAAATCCACAATACTGTACTCAAAATTGGCTTAAAGATGGTAGAATTAGCTTAGTTCAAGTTGTTGGTAAATGTGACACAGTTCTCGCAAAAGTACCTGGATGCGTAACGCAAAATAAACAAAAGCCTCGCAGCGTTGGAGATGCGTTGGTTCCTTGCTTTGTGGGAGACGATGCGTCGCGTCTCAATGCTTGCGCAGAGTAGAGGATGCATCTTGATTCTTTCCAGAGAGGAGGTGATGCGTAGATTCTCCTGCTGCAGCCCAGTTGCGATGCGGCAAGATGGCGCCGCGATGCGACAATCCGGTGCGATGCGATAAGATGGCGCCCTTGATACAACGACGTTGAGACGATGCGACACGCCCTGGCAGCCTTGCGGCGACTCTGTACTTTGGAACCGTGACAGGCCCTGCAACACGCTTCTCCGATGATGCGACAGCGACCCTCACGGTTGCGATGATCTTCTCCGGTAATGCGACAGCAGACAGCTGCGACGAAGGCACGCTTCTGGGAGATGCGGTGGTGGCACGCTTCTCCGGCGATGCGATGTATACAGCTGCGGCAGCGACATGCTTCTTCTCGTTGCGACACGCTTCCCGCTCCCAGCGACACGCACGCTTCTGCAGATAGAATTCCCAGCAAGGAAATTCAGAGGGAAGCTGGTGGGGAAGTCTGTTGTTCCTGAGACTTCAGCAGGAGGCAAGCACAAGTTCAAGCCCTTGGAGAAATATTCTGCAAGATGATGAACTACACACAAAGTTACTTCTCCTCTCCTTGGCACTGAAGATACCACTGTAGGCCAACCCAGCAACACAGCACACTGGCAGGGGGGCAGTCCACTCCAACAGCTTCCTTTGGTTCTTCTCATTGGCAGAGGTTTCTTGTTGAGTTCAGGCATACAAAATTTGAATTTCTACCATGTTCCCTGAGTCAGTTAGATTATAAGATGTAATATTCAAACTGCCCATTCTAGCCTATGGGGAACAGGTAGCCTTGCAATTGTGAAAAACTAAAATGGCTGTAATTCACTATTAGGACATGCCACACACACCAGGGCATGTCCTACCTTATACTTACAATGCACCCTGCCCTTGGGCCTACCATAGGGGTGTCTGATATGAAGATAAGGGAAGGTTTAGGGACTGGCAAGTGGGTGCACTTGGTCAGTCAGCATGGCAGTACCAGACTGCACATAGGCTCTGCAATAGCAGGCCTGAGACACACTTTACAAGCTGCTTCTGTGGGTGGCACAACCAGTGCTGCAAGCCCACCAGCAGCATTTGATTTACAAGCCCTGAGCACACATGGTGCACTATACTAGGGTCTGACAAGTAAAACAAATAACCCAATCATGGAGTCATTAATCAATACATCAATTTAACATAGGGAGCACTTGAACTGTGGCACTGAATAGCAGTGGCACAGTGCCCAAAGCATCTTAACCAGCAAAACATATAAAAAACAGAGGATGCAATCAGAAAAAATGGAAGGGAGACCCACGCCAATGGTACCAGGTCTAACAAGGACCTGGATGTATTTTCCATCCCTTCAACAATAGCTTTAGCTTCCTTGAGTGAGGGATACCAGGATAATAATTTCTCCTGCACCCAGCTGCTATTGGTGCACCTCACCAACTGATCTCTGATTAGTGGATCTGTTAACTCCCCAAACTTTCAGGTATGAGCATGGGCTTTGAGAGATGCAATATAGTTGCCAACTCTTTCTATCAGCTCCTAAGATCTAGCAAACAATGTATGATGTTCCTGCACAACATTTACGCGAAATACAGAGTATTTTTCCAACATTCTTACTAACATCTCAAATACATCAGAAGGTTCCCTATCTTCCTTTTCAACTGGTATCTCATATCTTGCGACCCTCTATTCCCAAGTTATGCAATAAAATGGCCTGTTTCCTAGCAGCAGAGAATTTTACACCACGAATGGCTACCACGGGATCTCCTTTCTCAGAAATAAAAGCCAGAGCTGGGATATATTACTAGAAGGCCTAATGCATTGTGCCTAAAGGAAGGATGCTGTGTAACTAAATGGTAGGATGTGTAATTTTAAGTGTTATATGTCCTGGCAGTGACAAATACCTACATTTGTGTTTCACTGCTGTGAGGTCTACTCCTTCCATAGGACAGCTTTGGGAATTACCCTTTTAAGTGGTAATTCCTGATCAGAGAGACATAGCTTTATTATGTTTGGTATGGTTGGAATAGTAATGATAAATCCTCTTCAATGATAAAGTGGATTATAACACTACTATTTTAGAAATTCCACTTTTAGAAAGTGGACATTTCTTGGCTCTTTACTCGGCTCTGTGTGCCTTGCAGCCAGTCTCCAATACACGTCTGCCCTGGTTGACAGCTACACTTTGTGCATACTCTCTAGACAGGCCACAACACAGGAAGAACTGGGTGTGAAAAGGGATATATATGCATTCATCTATATACTATATACTGATAGCCTTCTTGGGCTGAGAGGGGGAGAGGTGGCTCGTACTTTCAACTGAACAGGCTATGTCCTGCTCTCACACAAAGGGCTGATTTATGGATAGTCTGGAGCCAGAGATGGCTGAAAGAGATCCTTGTGTACTTATGTAGGCTCTTTTGAAGTCACCCCCTACTTCAAAGGCACTTTGGAGTTTTACTATGAGGACTCTGGCCCTATCAAATCAGTACACTACTGGACCTAGAAGAAACTACGCTGGAGTGAAGGCTGCTGTGCGGCAAGGAATGCCATCCTGCTGTGTTTGACTTTTTCAAGGGACTGCTATTCTGCCTGATTGAGCTGTCCTGCCGATCTCTGCCCTGCTGACAAAGAACCAAACACACCCCAAAGTGACTCCAAGGGCTTGCAACCCTGTTCTCCTCCGAGAGCTCAGGGTTATGAAAGACTGTACACCACCCAAGTTCTACCTTTTTCTGAAACTACTGCACTGCCTGATTGCCATGGGCTTAGCACGCTGTGGTTTCCCTTCACCAGGCCTCAAGGTATTCTTGCAATTGAGGCCGTCCTGTGCCCAGGGCTGACTGGTGCCCCAAAGCTGCACTCAACATTGCCGTGGTGGCAGTGTTAATTGCAGCAAGTACCAGAGTGCAGAAAACCTCCTCCCTACTGGTTGCTGAGGCAACGAGGCTACAAGGAAGCAACGCCAACATCATAGCCACCCCAGCTGAGCCAAACGATTCCACGACAAGAGCACCACACTGGTGACTGCTTCCCCTATGACCTTGAATCTATTGTACTCTAAGGGCGGTGGTGCCCCACTCTGCTGCGCTCCGTGGGACTGTGTGCCTGGGATGGAAGTTAGACCTGAGTGGTCTTTGTAACTGAGCCCCATTCTGTCCCCTGTTGTGTGCCCATGCAATCCTTGTGTGGCAGCCACAGCTGATCACACCAGTCCTCTGTAAAAGCTGGCCCAAGCTGTCTCAAGGAATTTGCTGCACCCTTAACAACTGTACATAACGCTGTATTATCGACGTCAATAACCAGACCAGGATGATCCCTGTATCAGATTGCTGCTCTACAAATAGCAGATTTCCCCATAACTTGTTTTGGGGTTTTGGAGCAAACCCAAGCTACTTGAGATCAGGAGCTATGGACTTTTCAGCTTCCAATGCGATCCCCTGTAAAACCTTATCCATGCAAAGAGAAGCGCATCGGCTTTGGGTACTGTAATAGGTAACATACTTTCTAACTTACCATAAAGGCTCTAAAACAACCCTAGCTGATATTATTTTTAAAGCAGTGCTTGAATATATGTAAAATCGTATAATTCAAAATCCATTGATTGGAGTTTTGTCATTTTAGTCTTATTTTCTACAGATAAATATTTTCTAAATCCGAATCTTTTTGTGGTGTATTCATTGTGTAAGAGTGTGTGTTTGTTGCACAAATACTTTACACATTGCCTCGGAAGATAAACCTGCCTACTCTGCACCAAGATACCAGAGGGTGAGAACAAGTTATCTTTGGTGTGTAACTTTCTTGCCCTGACTAGAGTGGTGGGTTCTGCCTGGCTTGGGTGCATACACTAGCCAACCAAAACCCCATTCCTAACAACCATCATTGCAAATAGTGAGTTCATTTCTCTAACACAAATATGGTTTCAAATCAGATTCTAAAATGATGTAATCTGACCAACCATTGACCACAAATGCCTTGATCAAGAGAAACAATGCATCACCCTTTTCACTCCACTCCCATTCATAGTTAGGAATAGCCCGTTCCTTAAGCAACTTCACACAGCTATGGTCATCTATAACCTCACTACTGCAATCTTCAACCAGTAAATGAGATAAACAATATGCCATTCTAATCACAAGACCTGGTAAGTATTGCACTTGAAAGTTAAATTGCTCCAGTTCCTCACTCCACCTTTTAAGTCTGGGAGTTAATCTCTCACTATGCTTGCAAAATAAAAATAATGTGTACTAAGGTACGATGATCTGTATGGACAAGGAAAGGAATGCTCTCAATAGAACTTAAAATGGCATACTGCCCAAACTATGGGTAAGGTTTCTATTTCAATGCAGGAGTAATAGCACTCTGCATCCTTAATGCCCGAGAGGCAAATACAACCACTTTTTCATCACCATCCACAATTTGGGTATGGACAGCCCCCAATCGCTTGAGGATAGCAACTGTGGTTAAGATAGTCTTCCTATTCACATCAAAATTCCTCAATGTAGGCATGTTGCTAATCTCTGTTTTTACAGACTTGAAAGCAATGTCACAATTATCTGACCAAACAAAAGGAATTCCTCTTGTAAGAGTACTGTAATAAGTTCAACAACACTTGCAAAACCTTTGCTAAACTTAGAATAAAACTCTGAGAGACCTAAAAAAGACCTCACTTGCCTGTTGTCAACAGGTGTGGGGGCTTTTATTATGATGCCAGACAACTCAAATGTAGGCTGAAAACCCTCCCCTGATATCACATGACCTGGATTTGCACTTCTCTTTCTTCACTGTCAATCCACTCTCAGCTAGTTCCATTAACACTTGCCCCAATGTACCATCATGCTCCAAAGTGCTCTTATCATAAATAGGGATATCATCTTGAAAAAACAAGAACTTAGGCACACCCCCCAATACCATTTTCATAATTCTCTGGAAGCAAGCATCCACGGAAGCCAAACCGAATGGTATTCTTACAAATCTATAAGCTCCCAGAGGTGTTACGAATGAGATCAAGTGTTTTGAATCTTAGTGCAATTTCACTTGATGATATGCTTGTGAAAGATCCAAAACAGTCAAACAAATGCCACCATTAAGCACTGTGAAGGTTTCTGAGATATTGGGAAGTGGTTGGCGATCTACTCATATCCACCTATAAGGATCACGCAGATCTACACACATTCTAATTGATTTTCCACCATCGTTTGGTGCGAGGTACACAGGGGCCTACCACTCTGATGACTATCTCTTCAATCACACCTAAATCAAGTAACCTAGTCAATTGATTCTTCAGGGGCTCAAGCAGCAAATTAGGAACCTTGTACACTTTGTGAATGCAGGGTTTTGCCCCATTTTTTAGGACAATACAATGCTAGAAATTCCTAAGATGGCCAAGATCATCCTTGAACACTTCAGCAAACTCTTAATAAAAATTTCCACCTATGCCACAATTATCCACCAACATAACTTTATTACAAGCATTTTGGTTGAGAGTTTTTTCCATATCTCTTTGGTGTCACCATCCCAACATATTGTCACTTCTTTTAGCCATATAAATATTACCAATAGTTTCTCTGTCCTTGAATCCAATTCTATTAACAAAATACCCGAATACATCAATTTGCGTACTGCCATAACTAACAGAATTAATGTCAGGAGCAACAACTCTATTTCCTCACATAAAACATTTTCTTACCAAGTCTTGTCTCCAATCACTGTGTAAGGAGATCCAGAATCCGATAACACAAGAAATATATTCCCACCAATCTCAACTTCACATTCTGGCATAATCAAAACTCCAGTATCTACCACATCAGTGTTGACCTTTACATTGAGGACCACAGTTCGCAACCCATCTGTTACATTCTCAACAGCTCACTCTCTTGACAGACTTACAAACTCCAGAATAATGCCCATATAAACCACATTTGTGACAAACTGAGTTTTTGGCATAATAATTAGGACTACTGGAAATATGTCCAAAACTGCAGCATCAATAGCACTTAGTTTTGTGTGCTTCCATAGCAATTTAAAGTACTATTCCAGAAGCTATATTAAGATGATTAGATTCTGTATCAAACTGCACTTCATTTTCTGTGACCATATGTATTCTGCTTTGCATCAAAGTAGTGTCCGATGAATTAGAATGATTCTTCATTCCTTTGACCTAGCTAGGGGACTGATTTCGATGTCGGTCAGAAAGTCTCCGACCTCTTGCCAGAGCTCTCCAACCTACACTATAGGTTTAAACTTCGACCGCTGTAGTACAATGATGGCAGTCGGAGTTTAAACCAGCTAGGGAATCTGACTCAGTTCCAATGGGCTCCCAGTCGGAATAACCTCATAACCCCTAATGGACGGCATTTCTGCCATCGGGATTATGATGGCACTTTCCGACATGGAACTGCTGTCGGAAAGTGTCTCCAGGGGCCCCTAGCAGGGCCCCTATCCCCTGGCCCTGAGGTTGTGGCCCTGGGAGCACCTATGGTGCTCCCCTGAAAATCCCTGCACCCTGTGGCAGGTACAGTGAGGTGCCTGGTGCATTGATTTACATAAACTCCCATTTCTCAATGAAAGCGTGCGCTGTGGGCGGATTCTCTCCACCGCACAAGCTCCCATAGAGAAATGGAAGTTTGTGACCTCACCATGTGATATTGCATCGTAATGAGGTGTGCGGAACCGCTGACCTATGGTCGAGTGGTTCCCACACCAAAACGGTGCTGGTCAGAGGCAACTCTGACCGCCATCGAAATCAGGACTGTTAGAACTGGGGGTCTCTAGTTGGCAGAGGTAGGTACCTTTGACCAAATAGGTATCCTTGCTTCTAAGTCAGGGAAAGGGGATTACACCACTGGATAACCCCTGCTCACCCCATTGGTAGCTTGGCATGAGCAGATAGGCTTATCTCAGAGGCAGTGTGTTAAGCATTTGTAAACACATACAGTAATACAGTGAAAACACTACAGATGGACACCACACCGGTTTTACAAAAATAAGTATTCTTTATATAGACTTAACACAAGACCACAAACGACAAAAATCCACAATACTGTACTCAAAATTGGCTTAAAGATGGTAGAGTTAGCTTAGTTCAAGTTGTTGGTAAATGTGACACAGTTCTCACAAAAGTACCTGGATGCGTAACGCAAAATAAACAAAAGCCTCGCAGCGTTGGAGATGCGTTGGTTCCTTGCTTTGTGGGAGACGATGCGTCGCGTCTCAATGCTTGCGCAGAGTAGAGGATGCATCTTGATTCTTTCCGGAGAGGAGGTGATGCGTAGATTCTCGTGCTGCAGCCCAGTTGCGATGCGGCAAGATGGCGCCGCGATGCGACAATCCGGTGCGATGCGATAAGATGGCGCCCTTGATACAACGACGTTGAGACGATGCGACACGCCCTGGCAGCCTTGCGGCGACTCTGTACTTTGGAACCGTGACAGGCCCTGCAACACGCTTCTCCGATGATGCGACAGCGACTCTCACGGTTGCGATGATCTTCTCCGGTAATGCGACAGCAGACAGCTGCGACGAAGGCACGCTTCTGGGAGATGCGGTGGTGGCACGCTTCTCCGGCGATGCGATGACTACAGCTGCGGCAGCGACACGCTTCTTCTCGTTGCGACACGCTTCCAGCTCCCAGCGACACGCACGCTTCTGCAGATAGAATTCCCAGCAAGGAAATTCAGAGGGAAGCTGGTGGGGAAGTCTGTTGTTCCTGAGACTTCAGCAGGAGGCAAGCACAAGTTCAAGCCCTTGGAGAAATATTCTGCAAGATGATGAACTACACACAAAGTTACTTCTCCTCTCCTTGGCACTGAAGATACCACTGTAGGCCAACCCAGCAACACAGCACACTGGCAGGGGGGCAGTCCACTCCAACAGCTTCCTTTGGTTCTTCTCAGTGGCAGAGGTTTCTTGTTGAGTTCAGGCATACAAAATTTGAATTTCTACCATGTTCCCTGAGTCAGTTAGATTATAAGATGTAATATTCAAACTGCCCATTCTAGCCTATGGGGAACAGGTAGCCTTGCAATTGTGAAAAACTAAAATGGCTGTAATTCACTATTAGGACATGCCACACACACCAGGGCATGTCCTACCTTATACTTACAATGCACCCTGCCCTTGGGCCTACCATAGGGGTGTCTGATATGAAGATAAGGGAAGGTTTAGGGACTGGCAAGTGGGTGCACTTGGTCAGTCAGCATGGCAGTACCAGACTGCACATAGGCTCTGCAATAGCAGGCCTGAGACACACTTTACAAGCTGCTTCTGTGGGTGGCACAACCAGTGCTGCAAGCCCACCAGCAGCATTTGATTTACAAGCCCTGAGCACACATGGTGCACTGTACTAGGGTCTGACAAGTAAATCAAATAACCCAATCATGGAGTCATTAATCAATACATCAATTTAACATAGGGAGCACTTGAACTGTGGCACTGAATAGCAGTGGCACAGTGCCCAAAGCATCTTAACCAGCAAAACATATAAAAAACAGAGGATGCAATCAGAAAAAATGGAAGGGAGACCCACGCCAATGGTACCAGGTCTAACAAGGACCTGGATGTATTTTCCATCCCTTCAACAATAGCTTTAGCTTCCTTGAGTGAGGGATACCAGGATAATAATTTCTCCTGCACCCAGCTGCTATTGGTGCACCTCACCAACTGATCTCTGATTAGTGGATCTGTTAACTCCCCAAACTTTCAGGTATGAGCATTGGCTTTGAGAGATGCAATATAGTTGCCAACTCTTTCTATCAGCTCCTGAGATCTAGCAAACAATGTATGATGTTCCTGCACAACATTTACGCGAAATACAGAGTATTTTTCCAACATTCTTACTAACATCTCAAATACATCAGAAGGTTCCCTATCTTCCTTTTCAACTGGTATCTCATATCTTGCGACCCTCTATTCCCAAGTTATGCAATAAAATGGCCTGTTTCCTAGCAGCAGAGAATTTTACACCACGAATGGCTACCACGGGATCTCCTTTCTCAGAAATAAAAGCCAGAGCTGGGATATATTACTAGAAGGCCTAATGCATTGTACCAGGCCAATTTTCAGTAAAACAAATAAATGTATGAGGTAAAGATGCACAAATTACCTCAGGATCAACTGCACCAACATGTACCAAAAAGAAACAACTCATGCGCTTCGGCATGTTGCTCTAATGCTCATTGCTCCGATGCGTGATGCTCTGATAAGGGAAATACAGCATTATCCCCATGCGCCGCATGGGTATGCCGGTTGGCTTTATGGCCACCAATGCTCTGCTCTACGGCCACCCCACAGCAAGACTTTGCCTGAATGGCACGCTCTCCTGTCCATTCTCTCTCTCTCATGGCACACGCCAAGGGTGCCCTTTATCACCCCTTTTATTCATTCTAGCCATTGACCCTTTAATTCGATATTTCCAAGAGCGACACCTACACAGAGGGCTACAATTTAACACTGGCCCCCTCTTGGTTTCATTGTTTGCTGATGATACTATTCTGTACGTCAGAGAACCCCAACTAAACTTAGACCTGCTCATTCGAGAGATCCTTCGTTTTGGCCAACACTCCGGTCTAAGCATAAATTGGCACAAGTCTGTTATCTTTCCCTTGACTCCCAGCATGGTCCCCTGGCCATGTGAATTCCCTCTTGAATGGTGCTCAGACTCAGTCAAGTATCTATGCATACACGTCCACTTGGACACGGACCAGATTATCCGCCTTAATTATGGGAAGGCAGTCAGGGCACTGGAGATCCAGATGGAGAAATGACTGTGACTCCCCATGTCCATTGCATGTAGAGTGGACATTATTAAAATGGTGGTTCTCCCTAAATTTTTATATCTTTTTAATAATATCCCCATTCCCCTCCCAAACAGTTTTTTTTTTTAAACTTCGGTCGCATCTCACAAGGCTGGTCTGGGGTGGTAAATAGGCGTGCCTCCGCTGGCAGGTCCTCACCTTACAATGTGACAGAGGCGGGTTTGGAGTCCCGGATTTCCACATATTATCTCGAAGCTCAATGCAGTTATGCCTTCATGTGTTACCACCCAGACGCCAAGATTCCGTTTCTGCGCCCGTAGGCAGATTTTGTTCTTCGTGAGCAGCTGGCTACTGTCCTGCCTAGAGGTGTGCCTAGGGACCCTACCGATATACAAACAGTTTCAACTACTAGCTGGGCATGGAATAAGCTTCAGCGATACACAGGCGGTCCTGTGCTATACTCTTCGGCTCTTCCTCTCCCGAATGCCCGCTGGCTTCCTATCACAGGTGAAAAGCTTGTGCAACGCACAATAACCAAGTTCTCCATCTCTACATTGGGTGACTTGTATCCCGGCAATCACATTTTTTCGTCAACAGAGGATGCACGCTCCCACGAATCCACGTTCATGGACAGCTTTGTACTTATGCGGCTACACTCTGCATTGAGGGCACCGATCCCTGGGTTCCCTCTGGAGCCAGACTCATTCTCTCCTCTTTCCCTCCTCATTGAAAGTGAGAGCGGAGTGCACCTAATATCCCAAATCCAAAAGCTGTAAAGTCACTAAAGATGTCTCATTGAACAGCCGGCATAAATTGCTACATTTTAACTTTTTACGCAGAATTTACGTTACCCCGGCTAAGGTTCACAGACTTGACCCTAGTAGACCGCACACATGCCGGAAATGCTGTGCCCCACATGCAGATTTCGCTCATCTTACCAGGACCTGCCCTGCTATACAATCATTTGGGGAGAAGGTTCACAAAACACTAGGTGACATGACTCAGCTCTCTCTCGTCCCCACTCTGGAAGTGGCACTCCTGGGTTACACGGTAAATTTCCCCCAAACTTTTCAGGGATTTACATCCCTTAGCCTGCTGTTAAACAAGAGAGAAATCGCACTTCACTGGGGTCGTAGGACTTCCCTCACCTTACACAGCTGGTTGAACAGTCTAGCCTACTGCAACACCAATAGCGAAGTTTACTCCAGCACACTACCTTGTTCCTCTCGTCCCAAGGACATCTGGGGACCCTACAAGGCATATGTAGATGCCCTTCACAATTCCCCTGCCTCTCCGATGGGCTCGGGCATAGTCCCCACAGGTATAGGGTAGATATTCAAGACCGCACTGAGGTTCCGTGAAATCTGAATCTGCGTTATAAATATCATGGTTCCGTTACGATTTTGGTAACAGCGAACTGTAACTAGTGAGTTCGGCTAGTACATGTGTTTTCGTCACATTACACCAATGGATTCACTGCGTATTTAGGGTTTTCGTTCAGAACCCTGGGTTCCATTTTGCGCATGGTAGCCATTTTGTGGTTGCCCTCACATAGGCCGATGACTGTGGTTAAACGAGCTTTTTGGTCAGGCGCACCTTAGCTCGAGTTTGTGCTGACTCCTACATGACTTGAGTGAACTGACCTCATTGCCTGAGGCCGACCCTGCCAAACCCGTTCCCGCCCGCTAGCTGATCTTGATTAAGGGTCAGAGCACGGGATCTCGTAAAGTTTTATTGCACACAAACATGCCCCATCCTACTTCTATCTGTTTCTGTTTCTTCTTTTATGGTCCATTTACGATATGGGTTGTGGTCTCTTTATTATGGGTCTGTCAGGCTTGTCTAAAGAAGAATGTTGGGATTGTTCGATGATTGATCATGGGCGGGACAACTGAAAAGTGGGTTTTTCCGTCATGCGATACTTTTGGTGTGGTTACATGCGATTGGACAATTTGTAAAATAATGGGTGTTTGTCTGTAATGTGATGTTTCTGGCATAAAAAGAGATGACTTACTTTGTAAATTTGAGCAGTCTCCTGAGAACTCATACCGTGATGACTTCTAGGACTTCTGTTACTGGCTGCAGCCAATAAATTCGATCTCTGACGCCACCAAGAAGTATCCTGTGTCTCTGTATTCTAAGTTGGCGCCCAGCGTGGGGCGACTTCAAGCGGTACCGATCCAAGCCCGAGGATCGAGAGGAACTTCGTGAGGAAACTCTGGAGGAGGGCCCCCACTTCAGCGACCCCTGCATGTCGAAAACGTGGACCGAAGGTCTTTTCCACAAGGTTTCCCCCTTCTGACGGCTACGTAAGGACCGCTGCCCTGACTGTCGCCCTGTCTTGGACACCCCGCTTTTTGTGAAACTTCGTAAGGCGAGACGATCAACGGATCTTCAGGGTGGTGTAGCAGACAACTTGGTTAAGTATAAGTGGGTCGCTCCCACTAATTTGTTTGGTTCTTAGTTTTACTTGGTCCTTAGTTTGATCGGTTCTTGGTTTTGCTTGGTTCTTAGTTTGGTTCTTAGTTTGTTTGGTCCTTAGTTTTGATTTGAAAATTGCAATTTCCAAAGCCGAGGGTCTCGTATATTTACGAGTGTTTCGGTAGAGATAGCCCCTTGAAGTTTGAAGCTCGATTAGTGAGCGAAGATGCCTAATCGTAGCAAATTTGGTACTTGGTTTTGTTGTGGTTATAACAGGAAGTTCCGATTGGAGGACTCGTGTCCGATACCTCCAGTTGGAACTCCGACTTATGAGCTCTATTCTAAACACGGCATGGGCCCCATTACGTTCAATGAAGTATGGGTCAGCTACACTAGGAAAGATGGTGTCTTACGATGGCCCCAACATGGTAGTTTTGATACAGAGATTTTAGACAATTTGGAAGCGAAATTATTTAGGAAGAAAGCCCGGCCGGCAATGTTGACTCCTTCTGCCTTTGGCGCAAAGAAGCCAGACAACGAGAGATAAAACAAGCTAAAAGAGATAAGAGAGAAAAGGGTGTATCGATAATGCAAGCTGCTAGGCAGTTTAAAGAAGATGAAGAAGACAAAGCGATTGAGGTGTCAAATAGGCAACATCATATGGCTATTGACAAATGTTATCCAGTTTTGTCACCCCCTCCTGTGAATCCTGTTAAGGATCCCGAAAAGGATCCATTAATGTCTTATTTGTTAAAGTCACCTCCCCCTTACGTGCAAGGTGCTACTGCACCGATATTACCGCTTATTGTACAACAGGTTGCTGGTCAGTCTTTGTCCCTCCGCAACCCTCTTTTCCTGTTACACAGTTGGTTCAGGTTCCTCCGGCACCCCCTCTTCCTGGGTTGCCTACTTTACTTTTGTCTGCCTTGACTCAGACTGCTGTGCCTCCTGCTCCTGTCCCTTTGACTTCCTCCACTTCTGCGTCTTTTTCTTTGCCATCGCAAGGTACCTTTTCTCCTGTTCTTATGACTGCTTCCCCTTCTGTTCGTCGGCGAGTAGCTGACACTGTTACTAACTTCTTAACTCCTCTATTTGGGTCGCTAGTCACGACCCCCGTTTCTGATGACAGACAGAGACGTAGTCAGCTCCCTGGTTCTGTGGAGCGTGGAGTGTTGGATTCATTGGCTCGTAGGTGGGTTACGAATGTTTCTGGGTATGATCCGGGAGCGGTTCTGAATACGTTCCTACAGTGGAAAGAGCCGACGCAGCGGTATGTTTTTGATATGATGTGTACTTTGCTTCGGGAACAGTGGGAAGATGATGAATTGGAGTTGGCTCCTGTTGGATTGCTTGATATTCAGAGTGAGTTCGCCAAAGGGACGATAGTGGGAGCTGGTGTCGAGGATGCGGTAGTGACACTTCTTACATATAGGTCTGCACTTCCTCCCCAGCCATTGTTTGAGCCTGATGCCTCAGTTAGAAAGAAGGTATGACAATATCCAATGAGAGAGGTTCCTCCAGTTTGGAGAGAGGGAGACGCAAACGCTAATCCACCTATTTTGGCTCATTTCCAACGAGTTTGGATACATGTCCCTTGGAAGAGAGCTGAGGTTTTGGCTCTTAAGCAAACCTTACCCGACCCCCGTAAGAATCCCGCGGGGTATTGTAAGGAGTTGTCCCAGACAGTCGACGCATGCATTATGAATCTAGCTGATGTGGATATGTTATTGGGTAATGTAGTCCCTCAACCGTTGTGGGCGAAGATTCGCCATGAGGATCATACGGTAGAATTAGGTGATACATGGGTTAATATTGTGGCTGCAGATGCTAGACAGGTAGGAGGAGCTAAACCTGAGCCTCTAATTGCGGATTTACCCGGTAGAATTATTAATATGATGAAAACAATGATGCCAGCGTTACGAGTGAATTGGGACAAGTTGACAGCATTTAAGCAGAAGAAGGACGAAAGTGTGTCTGATTTCTTCACCAGGTTTGTAGAGACTTTTATAGATCATAGCGGTCAAGATATGAGTACGGAAGGTGGCCAGAGATTGTTTGTAGATAAGTTTGTCTTTAATTTACTTCCCGAACTGTGTAATAAGTTGAAAGATTCCGAGAGTTCTTGGGCTGTCTCTTCGTCGGCCCAGATATTGGCGACTGCACAGTACTACGAGAATAGGGATAAGGATGAGAAAGATAGATTAGAGAAAAAGACAAAAGACTTAAAAACGAAGGTTCTTCTGCAGCAGGCGTATCTGCCTCGCTCGAATCAGCAAGAATCACAGCAACGTCTACAGTTTCAGCAACCTCCATCGTTTCAGAGACTGTCACAGAAACCTGAGTATTTTCCTCCAAGACCACCTTTGGGTCTGAATCAGTGCGCGTATTGTAGAGAGGAAGGTCATTAGAAGAATGAGTGACCTGTTTTACGACAACGTGCATGCGGTATGTTGGCTCCAAGAGGTCGTGGTAGTTTCCAGCAGGTGTCTAGGGGTAGAGGACGTGGCGCGTTCCCTCAGAACAAACGTTCTTTTCCCCCACAGACGTCTATGAATTATTTTGATCAGCAGAACGCACAGACTGGCAGATCTCTGCAATATTATGTTGACGATTGCTACGTTGAGAGTGAGAGTACGGGCTATAATGATTGCTAGGACAGCCAAGGACAAAGAGAGGGAGTAGTGTCAGTTCCAGTAGACCAGGATGGACCTTATGTTGCAGTGGTTACATCGGGTGTGGTAGAGCCTTTTCTTTTGGATACTGGTGCAGCGAAGAGTTCCATCATGCACTCTAAACTCCCTGGCGCACCTTTGTCTGGCTTAACGAATATTTCAGCGGGATTTCTGGCGCCCCGGTTTGTAATCCAGTTTCTAGTCCCTTGTCTCTTTCTATTGGGCCTTGTGCATTGGAAGCACCCCTTATTCTAACGACAGGTTGTGGTGAGAATTTGTTGGAAGAGACTGCACGCGACATTGTGTTGTTCTCCTTCGGGAGTACACCTTACATTGGGTAAGCGAGTGACCTCTCCGATGTATCTGTCTAGAGATCAGCTTCCACTGGAATTGCATTGTCTCCCTGATACTCTTTGGGCTATTGGTCCCAATGATGTGGGTCTTTTGGGGATTCCACCATATGTTGTGACGCTCAAATCGAATGTTAGATTGCCACGTATTCCCCAATATCGGATTTCGAGTGATGGTGAAAGAGCGCTTTTAGCGATCATCTATGATTTAATTGAGAAAGGTGTGATCGAAGAGACGAGAGGTAATGTGTGTAACAGTCCTGTTCTGCCTATCTTGAAGCGTACTGATTCTTATCAGCAGCCTGGTTATCGGTTCGAGAGGTTAATAAGATTGTTGTGCCCCAGTTTCCTGTTGTTCCGGACATTACTGCGTTGTTGACTCTGATTCCAGCTTCAGCTGCCTGGTTCTCCGTCATAGACTTGAAGAACGCTTTCTTTAGTATTCCAATCGCCGAAAAAAGTAGAGATATTTTTGGCTTCTCTTTGGGAGGACGAAGCTTCCGGTTTAAGCGCGCTCCTCAAGGCTATTGCGAAAGTCCGTCAATTTATAGTCAGGCTATGAAAACTCAGCTTGATACTTTTGTGTTGCCTGCGGGTGCTGCTCTTATTCAGTATGTTGACGATCTGTTAGTGGCTGCTGATGATAAGGAAACTTGTAAAGAAACTACTCTTTCGTTGTTACAACATTTGTCTGATTTGCATCATAAAGTGTCACCTTCGAAGTTACAGTACTGTCGCCAAGAAGTGAGCTACTTAGGTCATCTCTTGTTGAAGGAGGGAAGGAGGTTGACCCCACAACGAATCCAAGCGATTGCTCAAATGACTGTGCCTAGTACGCTGAGAGAGGTACGCGCTTTCTTGGGTATCACGTCGTACTGTAGACAGTGGATTCCGAATTTTTCCTTGTTGGCAAAACCTTTGTTGGCTTTGACTTGTAAGGATACACCGAGTCCTCTTCCCTGGTCTGACGATTGTCATAAAAGTTTTTTTGAATTGCGTGACGCGTTGTGTTCTGCTCCGGTGTTGGGTACTCCTGACTACAGTAAGCCTTTTACACTCTACGTTCATGAGAGAGAAGGTTGTGCATTGTCAGTTTTGACGCAGCAGTTTGGTGAGAAGCAGCGTCCATGTGCGTATTTCTCGTCGACTTTGGATCCGGTAGCTAGAGAGTTGCCGAGTTGCTTGAGAGCTACAGCAGCAGCGGCTGTTTCCATCCGACAGTCTGCTGGGTTGGTGATGGATAATACGTTGGTGGTGATGGTTCCACATGCAGTGGATACTTTATTGAACAGAACAAAGACTCAGCATCTTACTAGTGCAAGGTTGTCGGGTTATGAGTTGATGCTTTTGGCCAGTCACGTGCACATTAAACGGTGTAACGTATTAAATCCAGCGACATTGTTGCCGATTTCTGTGGATAAGAATGGTCAAGAACAGCATGATTGCTTTCTTAGGACAGAAGAGGAAATGAAGGGTAGAGTTGATCTAAAAGATACTCCTCTTTCAAATCCAGATGGTACGCTATGGGTTGATGGGTCATGCTACAAGCTCCCAAATGGTGATACGACTGCGGCATATGCCGTGACGACATTGTGTACGATTGTTGAAACTGCACGAGTGAGCTATAATTCAGCACAAGCAGCGGAATTGATCGCATTAACAAGAGCGTGTGTCTTGTCTGAAGGAAAGAGAGTGAATGTATATACCGATAGTCAGTATGCGTTTGGTGTAGCACACAGTTTTGGACGCTTGTGGAGAGAGAGAGGATTCCTTACGTCGCATGGGACTAAAATCCAACATGGACAGTTGGTGAATGAGCTTCTTGAGTCACTTACTCTGCCGAAGCAAGTTGCGATTGTGAAGTGTAGTGCTCACCGAAAGGTTACGGATGATGTTGGCCGTGGTAACGCATTTGCGGACGAAGTTGCGAAAGAAACAGCAAAAAATGTGATGGGTCGAATGTATGTTGCAGGCCCTGCGAGAAGGATGTGTGCGGCTGGAATGTGTGAGGATACGATTGAGAGTGTGAAATCGATTCAGGCCGAAGCTACGGAGAGTGAAAAAAACGTGTGGAGAGAAACTACGGGTAGATTGGATTCGACTGGTTGTTGGGTTGAGTTGTCGGAACACCAAAGATGGATGTTACCCGATGCGTATGTGCTTACGGTGGTTACGATGGCACATGGGATGTCTCACATCAGTGCGAAAGGGATTTGTAAGCTGTTGGCTCCAGTGTGGGAGAATGGAGGAATTCCTAAGTGTGCAGAGAATGTGGTCAAAAATTGTATGGTGTGTCTGATGTATAATCCTGGTAAGGGAACTTCAACTCCAGCTGGTCACTTCGCGCCTCCGACGTATCCGTTCGAGGTTTTGCAATTGGATTTTATCCACATGGAAAGATGCAACAATTTGAAATACGTCCTTGTAGTTGTTTGTGCCTTTTCTAGATGGGTAGAGGCATACCCCCTAAAAGATAATACTGCCTTGTCCACAGCTAAAGTCTTGCTCAAAGAATATTTCCATAGGTTCGGGTTGCCAAGGATGGTGTGGAGTGATAACGGAAGTGAGTTTGTGGGCAGGATCATGAAGAGAGTATGTGAGGGTTTGGGCATAAAGCAGAAATTCCACGCTGCGAATCATCCCCAATCAGCTGGTTTAGTGGAGTGCTATAATGGCACTCTGAAGCTGAAGTTAGCCAAGATTCAGGCAAGTTCTGGTCTCCAATGGCCCGATGCCTTGCCATTGGCACTTTTGTCAACTAGAACTACAGTGCATTTCCGAATTGGACTTAGTCCGTATGAAATTGTTTTTGGTCGACCGGCAAATGTGTGGGGAGTGCCGAGACCAACGAAATTTAGTGACATCAATTATCCTGTGTTGGTGGACTATTTGTATGACCTGACGGCTAAATTGTGTGTCTTGCATCAACAGGTTCATGATAGCTTGCCACCAGCATCTGTGGACCCAGGTCATACTATCAATCCTGGTGATTGGATCCTGGTAAAGAATTTTCAGAGGACTAAGAACGATCAGCCCCGTTGTACGGGCCCTCACCAGGTGTTGTTGTCTACAAGGACATCTGTAAAAGTCTTCGGAAAAAGAAATTGGATCCACGGCGTACACTGTAAGAGGGTACCCCTACCAGTGCCGTACAACCAGTGGATCCGCGGAGGTATCGCAGACACCGAAACTGAGAGATTACCGAAATTCACACCGTTTAGCGACGCTGAATTGGTATGGACAAGGTCTGAGAAAGGAGATGACGATGTCTTGCAAGCAGCTGTGCCTTCACCTTTAAGATTGGACACCACTGAACCTGAACTGTTGTTTCAAAGTCAGACAGAGCCTGGTAAAAGTCGTTATAACCTGCGGTCTAGAGACAATGGACTAATAAAGAACAAATAATTCCTTTCATTTTGAGAACAGCACTCTTTCAGCCGAGGAACTGTTTTGATCTCTTTATTTCTTTTTTTTTGAACCACCATCCGGGTTCACTTGTAAGGTCGCGGTGTAAAGACTTGGGATTGCAGCCGCGTAGACACAAGGTCGATGGTTCTGGTCGGTCCAAAGGCGTTCCCTGGACTGACAGACGCACTCCTTAGCAGAAGAAAACCAACCGCCGCGAACAGCACGGTGAGAGGATGGAATTTTTTGAGGTCAAGAGAGCTGTTGAGAAAACAAACTTTAAGATGAAACTATGCAGGATAATGCATCTCAAATGTTTTCCGATTACATGTATTATGATGTTTCTTAGTATGACGTTAGCTTTGGTGGGTTGGATTGTTTTTTCTACCCAATTGACTTCTGCACCCACTTCCCAACCTACGTCTTTTCCTATTACTACTTCTTTGCATTCTTTTCATATCTTACCCGAACACGAGCATATTAGAAGGTCAGAATTTGCAAATAACTCATTTGTACAGCTTCTGCATCAACATCAGTTGGTAGTAAACATCACTAATTGTTGGGTGTGTGGTCTTATGCCACATACTACGGATAGAGGTATTCCCTATCTGGTTCTACCGTTTAGTCAGAATGGGTCTTTATGGGCCTTCCAGACGATGTTCATTTATGCTATCGAAGTCTATCCGCTGCGTTTCATAAGAGATAACTCGAGTAATAAAGCCTTGGTGAAGGGAATTGCGAATATGAGTAGGGCTATTCCCAAGACGAGTTACTAGCTTATGTTGGCTGGAACGCGACTGGATACAGTGTTAGCCTGAGTGAAAAGCAGAGACGAAAGAGGTCACCTCCGATTTGGATCGTACCCCACCGAGGTCATTTTTGTCTGCAAGGTATTGGCAGGAATCCGAAAGCTCAGTTAGGGAAGAGTGTTTGTACTCAGACATATGTTTTTACGTCTCAGTCTTCCCCGCCGTTTTTGGCAGCCAAGGGTACGTATTTTGTTTGCTACAACAGAGCATATACATGGTTGCCCCCTGATTTTTCGGGAACGTGTTATGTTGGATATTTGTTGCCTCCTACATATACTGCTGCTGCAGATTACCACAAGACGAGAGTTGTCAGGAGTGTCTTCGATCAGGAAGATACCGCTGGACAAGAAGTGGGAGACTTCTTTAAGGGTTTCCTACCGTTTTGGGGACCTATGGTTAACAGTAGGAGCTTGCGGCAATTGACGAGAGTGGTTAAATCCACCATAAACGAAACTGCCGGTGCCCTTAGTAATTTGACAGCTGAGCTTCAAGCGGGTCGCCTTATGACATTGCAGAATCAGATGGTTTTAGATGTCATACTTGCAGATCGAGGTGGAGTATGTAAAGTGATCCAATCGAGTTGCTGCATTTTCATTCCAGATAATGCTCCGACAGTATACGAGGCCATCTCCAGGCTACACAAGATCTCCGAGTCAATACATACAGAAGGAGGAGATTGGTCGCTAACTGGATGGTTTTGGGGACTGTGATCCGCTTGGGGATGGAGGATTCTGACGATCATTGGTGTGGCTTTAGCAATTCTTTTCTTGTGTTGTCTCTGTGTACAGTGTGGTCCTGCCATTTGTGGCCTTTGTGCTACTACCTGTGTTAGGAGACCGCCTGGCTTGAGAAAGGTACAGTGAGATAAGATGATGCTTCAACAGCACCTTGATGATTTGATGAATATCGACATCAATTCAGATGCAGACTGAGATTGCCTATGTAAGGTCAAAAGGAGGGTCTGAGGTTCCGTGAAATCTGAATCTGCGTTATAAATATCATGGTTCCGTTACGATTTTGGTAACAGCGAACCGTAACTAGTGAGTTTGGCTAGTACGTGTGTTTTCGTCACATTACACCAATGGATTCACTGCGTATTTAGGGTTTTCGTTCCAAACCCTGGGTTCCATTTTGCGCATGGTAGCCATTTTGTGGTTGCCCTCATATAGGCCGATGACTGTGGTTAAACGAGCTTTTTGGTCAGGCGCACCTTAGCTCGAGTTTGTGCTGACTCCTACATGACTTGAGTGAACTGACCTCGTTGCCTGAGGCCGACCCTGCCAAACCCGTTCCCGCCCGCTAGCTGATCTTGATTAAGGGTCAGAGCACGGGATCTCGTAAAGTTTTATTGCACACAAACATGCCCCATCCTACTTCTATCTGATTCTGTTTCTTCTTTTATGGTCCATTTACGATATGGGGTGTGGTCTCTTTATTATGGGTCTGTCCGGCTTATCTAAAGAAGAATGTTGGGATTGTTCGATGATTGATCATGGGTCGGACAACTGAAAAGTGGGTTTTTCCGTCATGCGATACTTTTGGTGTGGTTACATGCGATTGGACAATTTGTAAAATAATGGGTGTTTGTCTGTAATGTGATGTTTCTGGCATAAAAAGGGATGACTTGCTTTGTAAATTTGAGCAGTCTCCTGAGAACTCATACCGTGATGACTTCTAGGACTTCTGTTACTGGCTGCAGCCAATAAATTCGATCTCTGACGCCACCAAGAAGTATCCTGTGTCTCTGTATTCTAAGACAGGTGAACCCGAAGACTTTGGGCGTGCCCCTGGGTTCTAAATACCCGGTTCTTCAGTACACCAACATGTCCTCATAGGCAGCATTGCACCTTGTGGAGAAATGCACCGACCCTCCTGGAGACTCCACACACTGAGACTGAGCAGGGGTGGGAACATGGCCTTACTGTTAGACGGCGACTGGACAAACATTGGACACGGGGGGCGCCTTGGAAATTGTATTACCGTTGAATTGTTATCTACCTGGCTGCTATTGTTTTTAGGTCTCGCTGAGCCCCAGCGCTTGCGCTGGCTCGGAGAGACATTTTGTATCTGGGAATTTTCAAGTGCTGCCTGTGGCCTAAAGCTTGAGTGCACGCGAGCGTGCACACGCACAGCTGCCAATCACTGATGCGCGCGCATCACTCGCATGCCGTCCCTTCCTAGCGATCGCTTTGATCGCGATCGCTATTACTTTCGCTTTCACGGCCGCGCGGCCGTTACTTTTTTCTATTACCGCAAACACCTATTTCCGCTTAAACTCCATATTTCTTTTTTTAGACTAAACACTCTCCAGTTCTTCTTTCTTTATTTCTTCTTATTCCCACCACTCCCTCATGTTATAACTGCTTTTAATACAACACAAAGCATCCACTAAAGCCATAATTATCGCCTGCAGGGAACCTTTAACTACAAACAGTGCCGTAGTTTTATCGCCTGCAAGGAGGGACTGTGTTGTTACAATTCTTGTTTGGATACGCGCAGTCGCTTTCACTTCGCGTCTGGGATATGCTTTTTTGGGGGGGGGCTAAACACACGCGCTGTTTACATGCAGACCCTGTGCTTGTATTTACTACACTAAAGCACATGCTATATTTAGCCACACACAGTGCTGCTGTTCACACACATTTTACTAAGCACTTCACCAGATACAAGCACGCACTTAACCGGGTTCACGCTCCTGGCTTCCGTTTGCTCATACCCTGAACATGTATAAAGTTTTAACACAGCACTAAGCAATTTTATAAGGAGGGACGGTGTTAGGACTGCAGTGCATGCTCCTTCGCCGCTGTGCTTTTAATATACCTTTGTTGTCCTTTTCTTATAATGTTTACGCATCAGCGCGCAGGGGGCGTTTGTTTTTTATTTTACTAATTAGCATGGACGGGCTTCTCTCCCACGCAATCTGTCTCCCCGTTTTGCAGGCCATAGTTGCAATAAAACTCATTCGCTTGGCCCTAAAGTCACAATTGTTGCCGATGCGCATCTTATCCGCTAACAGAGCAAAGGCACACTATATGTAACACAGCGGTGGGCTGTATAAGCAGTGACTGCAGTGTGTGCTCCTCCGGCTGTAGGGTAATAGTGTTTTCAATTTAGCTACAACCAGTCATAAACACCAGAACGCTCATCTTCAAACTCAACTGAATTTAAAGGCATAAAACAGAATGGAACACTTGCGGATACGTCCTCTGCCCTCTGCCACAGCGCACATATAGAAACATGTAACCTACCCAATCGCGGTTTATCAAAATCTGTGAATGAGCAAGCGCCTAGCAGAAACTTTGCGTGGCTGATCATGGGTCTGATACTTTGACGGGACAAGGGCTGAGGTGACCTTTTGCTTTTTGTTCTGGGCAGTAAATGGAACTCTTTCTGTTATGACGTAGCTGCATGCTTAGCACGGATTGTAAACTTCACAGAAAAGGATGTTAATTCACCTCTGCTGCGAACTGTCATCGCTCTACAATTGACAGCTCTGAATCACAGTTGGGCTGTATCTGCCTTTCATACTTCTGAGGTGCGGTTACCAGGGAACTAGATGTCACCAGGGACACAATTTTCCAGTTCTCGTCTTTCCTTTAATAACGTTATGCATTTTGGGAGGTGTATATTGGAGTCATTTGTTCTGCGTCCGCTCTGACCATGTTGCCTGTTAACTTTATTCTCTGAGACTGCAGACTGGTGACAACAGGTGAGTGGCAGCCCTTAGTACTGTGTCACAAGCGTCTCGGCCTGCCCTTTGCAACCTTTGCCATACAATTATCTTTTCAACTATGAGTAAAGCCCTGGCCGCAGGGCGACTTCGCTAAATAAGAATCCTGGGCTGGGAGTGTGGTGACACCCGAGCCAATTCTGGAAGTGGGACTCGCTCACTCGCCAGGGCTCGTGCAAAATTGTTTGATTTCCGTTCTTCGGTTTTCAGTACAATACAAAGTGGTTTCATCGTGCCAGCGAAGGTCACGGGGGTCAACAAAGGTAGGCCTGGCTCTGATCAGTACAGCATAGAGGTGGGCGACCAACCAGGGTCGTCAGATTGGGACAAAAAATTGTCCCGGACACCAAACATAAACTGGCCCCAATTAGCAAACCAGATAGTTAAAACAAGCATTTGCAATGCTATAGGTCTTGCATTTACATGAGTTTGAACTATTGGCATTGTAAATGACAATGCCTTTTATTTATGTTTTAAACACCAAAACATAAATAAAAGGCATTGTCATTTACAATGCCAATAGCTCAAACTCTCGTAAATGCAAGACCTATTGCATTGCAAATGCTTGTTCCTTTTGATATCGAGCTGTGACAGACTCGTTGTTGTATTTCAATACTATGTTACTTTTCTTGATGGCAATACCACGCAGTGAGCATCTACACTTGCATTGATTTAATGTGTTTTGATAATCAATAAAAAGAGTTAAATAAATACATTTAAAGAAATACAACATTATCCAAAATGGCTGTCACGTGCTGTACATAATGATGTATGCCCGTTACATATGTGATAAGTCAGAGCTAATCCAAGATGGCTGCTAGACATCGTACATGATGCCACATCGCATGACAACAGAAGCTCAGGATGGAAAGTGGCCCGCGAGCACGTCATGCTCAAGAAAATCCTCCAGAATTGTTAGATTGCTGATGATTCCAGTCACAAGGCACTATCAAAACAAAGCAAACAGAGGTACGGGTAACCTACCTTCCGTTACTGCAGTCAATCATTTCACCATACCAGGAGAACATTCTTGTCATAAAAGATGTAAATCTAGAAGTCATCAGTTCCTTGAATGGGTTCTTAGTAATGTTCAGGGGAGTTGGTGGTGAGTTTGTTGTCCCCTGTCAAGTGTTATTCATCGCCAATGTTAAGATAAAGACATAGGTTATAGTTCCAAAGTGGTTCATTATCTCCAATGCAGGATCATCAAAGTCGAGTATCCAGCTCCCAGCCTCCAACTGCCACCCTCGGAACCACACACCAGGGCTACCAACATTCTATGCATGCACTGCATTACAGTTACAGAAAGTAAATAATGTAAGCCATCATGACTAAACCCACTGCAGTGGGCCACCTATAGCGTGAACAGAATGGACTTTGTATGTGGATAAAGGGTGTGGGGTGAGGGAAGATTGATCACACACCTTTGGTCATACTGGAACTACTGGAGGGGTGAGTCCAAGCAATTAGGTGAAGTGCAGGAGGATGGGAGAAGGCCTGCAAACAGGTGCACCCTAATAGAGTGCTAGAACTGAGATTAAAAAAAGTACTTCAAGAAGCGCTCGACTAGTGGAAGGACATTGGCTGACGTCAGAAAGCTGTACTTTGTCATTGCTCTGCCGAAGGGACAAACGCACAAAGAGAAAATGAGACTGATACGTGCTGACCAATGAAAAGAAAGGAAATGAGAGTCACAATGTAGCCAACTAACAGTAAGTATTGGGGGAGATTTAGGCTCTTTTAAAGTTTTTTTTAGTTAACTAAAGATCTGAAGATCTACAGCTGTCTCAGGCGAGATCTAAAAAGGTAATTTGCATAAACATTGACCCCTCCTACCTGGTGGGCATCTCCTAGCTTTCAGGGCAGCTTCTGAGGCAATGTTTACTCCAGAGGCTAAAATGTTTCCTTGCCCAGGACAGTCACTCCTCACATGGTGGTCCTAATTTGGAAGTGTTAAGTATTCATGCATAAAACCTGCCTGTCACAACTTACATCGATCTAGACGTAGAGTAGGTTCCAGAAGGGCCAGATCTTTGGGTTGGAGAACAAATACAGATCTTACATGACACTAAATTGGCACACAATGCTAAGTAAACACGCATTGTAACAAATTCATGACTCAGAAGTAATACATATATGTCACAAAAATAGTAAGTATTCCCAAATTTCCCATTAAGAAGAAAAATGCAGAAAAACTGACAGCTGTGCATGTTAAATGATGCCTCACACCAGTCCTGTGCAGATCACAGGTATAGGAGCAGCATACCTCATTGGTGGAGTGTAGCCGAAACGACAGGAGAGTCATCCTCTAAATGGCTACGTAGATGAGATAGAAGGCAAAAGGAGAGAGTATCACAGTTGGTATGGCAGGGACATTGTGCGGCAGAGATATTGCTTTCCACCACATGTTATCCTAGACATTATCAGGGATTGGGAAGATCAATTTGTGTCCCTGTATGCATGCTCATTTGCAATCTCAATTTAAGTGGAGATACTTCGAGCACAGCACTTAATTAACAGTGGTTACTTTCAGATGATCACTAGCATGACAGCTAGAGAGCGTTGATAGCACGTGATTCAATAAATTCATATCAATAGCCAGTAGTATTTTATGTTATGATACTAGTTTTTATACTGCTCAACTACTCATTTCCATAAGAGTCTCCTGGCACTAACAAGGCCTCCTTGTTTCAGAAAGATGAAAGTGGCAGTAGGACTGACCCATGATAAGCTCAGTTGAAAGTATCAGGTATTCAGCAACTTTTTAAATGTTCCCAATTTCTTGCAGGACCAAATGTACAGTGAAAGCATATTCCAATGTCAAGGTGCCAGATATGAAAAGGAGCGACCTCCACATTTCACTCTGTGAATACGGGGAAAAGCCACAAGAGCTCTATTCACAGATCTAAGGGCCCTTTGAGGTTGATCGAAGGCAACTCAAGAGTTATACAATTTTTTATGAGTGTGGATAGAGAACCAATGCAAGGAGCTCAAACGCAGTCCAGAGGATGATCTTAGGAGAAGATTAATAATTTGTCTTGGTGTAGTGTTCTAAATTATTTGAAGCCATGATAATAGTGACTCATTTACAGTAACATAAAGTGAATTACCATAGTCCAAATGACTGGTAATGACAGCCTGTACAAGTACCTTCCTGCACAGCATGGGTATCCACCTGAATATCCTGCTCATCAAGGGAGGGACACCAAAGCAAGATATGCAGACTGCACCGACTTGATTTTTCAAGCTGAGGCTGCCATCCAGGAGGTGTTTCTCACCATCCATTTAGGCTGCAGTGAAGTGCCTAATTAGTATGCCCACCATCCGTGTGAGCAAAATCTGCCTTTCCAAACAAAACTTAGACTTGGCCCTCTCTGCAGGGTCACCCCCCCCCCCCACCCTTCCTGTTTTATAAACCCGTTGTAGTTGGATTGTAACACTCTGTGCACTTTACCACTGTTATCCAGTACTAAAGTGATTGTGCTCTCTCCCTTAAACAAAGTGAAATTGCCTTCCAATTGCCACATTTAATTTATTTGAAAATCCCTAGTAACATGGCACTGCATGTACCCAGGGCCTGCAAATTGAATTCCACTAGTTGCCCTGAAGCACTCATTCTGCCACCCACTTATGTAGCTTTTTAAACATGTCTCAGGCCTGCCACTGCAGCTTGTGTGGCGGTTTTTGACGTGGTTAAACAAGCCTCTTGCTAGGCCTAAACTTTCCTTTTTAATATATATGTCATACCTAGGATAGGTCCTAAACAGTCTACAGAGAATGGTGCAGTGTAATTAAAAAGTTGGACATGTACTTTTAACTTGTACATGTCCTAGTAGAGAAACACTCCTAAATTTGTTTTTCACTACTGCAGGGCCTACCTCTCCCAAAGGGTAACATTGGGTTACCGTATTATATTTTATAACTGATAATTTGTGATTGGGAGCAGGTGGGAAAGTCATGTTTGGTATATGTGGAATTTTCAAAACCATCTTTAATGATAAGTCGACTTTAAGTCACAATTCTGCAAATGCCATATTTAGAAAGTTGGCAATTTCTTGTCCTAACCATTTGGTACCTGCAGCCTGTTTCTGGGTCACACGATTAGGTGTAGTTGGTAGCTGGCCTTTGTGTATTCCTCTCAGACAGCATCACAATAGAGGGTCTGGTTGTTTGAAGGATGGGCCATCTCTGACAGGATGGAGGGTGGAGCTGTCACGTACCACACTTGCATATCAAAAGCACTGGCTCAGCTCATGCACACATGATTTCACACTAGCCTATTGTGTCCCCAGACAGACTGGGACCCTGGTAGGGAGGTAGGATGTTCCAGACACCTCTGTAGGGGAGAACTCCAGAAGCTTCTCTCACTTCAAACTGGACACAAGGTATAAAAAAGGGGACCTTCAGGCCCACTCTTCAGATCATTTCTGGACCTGTGCAAGACTCAGAGACTGCGCTTCTGGCCTGCTGCTCTGCTGCAAGAAGGATACTCTGCTGTCCTGCATACAAGAGGGAATTCTTTGCTGCTCCGCTGGACCTGCACCTTATACCCAGGACCAACAGATTGACTCTAAGGGCTAGCTGGCTGTCCTCTAGTTCTGAGCTACAGGGACACAACAAGCTACAACACCCTTGAACCCTACACCTGGACTCTGCATGCCATGAATAGTAATCCCCCAAGTGGTACCTCCCCAGGCATTGACCCTTAGTAGGGGGGATAAAGGTGCTCTGCCAGCCCAACTCTGGTCTCCATCAGAACAGATGCAACCCAACGTAGCCCTGACAGCTCCTGATTGGAACCAATGCAGTGCGACTCAACTCTGCGCGGATGTCTCCTCGCAGCTATCACCGCTCATCATCAGAACTGACACAGTGGGACACAACCAAACGCAGGACCATGGTGTCGCTCGTGTGTGTCGCTCATCAGAACTATAGCTGGCCAGCGCACCACCTCACATCAAGGACATCAGGTGGTATTCCCCGAGGGCCTAGCCTGATTTATCTTTCTGGCCAGCACTCCCTTGCGGTCGGCCTGAACTTGTGACATTATCCTAGTCTTATGCAAGCAGATAACCATATTTGAGCTTTGTGCTTTTAGGCAGTATTTTTACCTACATCTTTAAAATTACATATCTCAGGTTCTACCAATTGAATTTTTCTCATTTTGGTGGCAAACAATGTATTCAAATTTACTCTACTTTTCTAAATTGGTTAGAGATTTTTCTTGTGTTGCGTTTTATGTTATTACTGTTTGAGTGCTGCATAAATACTTTACACATTGCTGCCTCTAAGTTGCATCTGACTGTTTTTGTGCCAAGCTAACAGAAGTTTAAGCAAAGGTTAATCAAGTGACTTTTTGTGGCTCACCCTGACAAGGATTGTGGCAGTTGCTTGAGTAAGGATTCATCCCTTCCAACCAACAGCCCAGTTTCTCACAGGAACAATCTCCGTCTTATTTCAGCTTAGTTGTAAACAGTTCTGTTTCATCCAGCAGGCAACTGATCTCAAACAGTCAGAGAATCAGATTATGTCCTGACTTTCTGTGACTGATACCACCCATTGGGTATCATTAGTGTATGCCAAAATCACTAAATCCAGATAAATAACTATTTTAGCCAATGGCGCCACATAGATATTGAACATGGTGTGGCTAATCGAATAACCCTGTGGCACCCCACAATCTGTACCAAATATCCTGAAAGCAGCACGGTTCCCGTATTATGCTCTGCCCTAAAGCCAGATTGGGAAACAATCAAGACTCTTGTTATCCATCAGGTTTATTGATAATCTTCTCCACTTTCTCGGCAGGAAAGGCAGAAGAAGATGAGATAATAGCTTTCTAGGTTTGCTGGAACAGCAGATGGCTTCTTCAGTGCGGAAAGCAATTAGTATGTTTACACAATTTAGGGACTCTTGTAGTCCACAGTGAGAGATTAAATATTTCTGCCAAATAGGACTAAAACAAAATATAACAAAAGGGAGTCACAAGCCAAGGGAATTGATCGTCTGGAGAACACGAATGGACAAAGGAGAAAGTACTTTGTACCTCCTCAGTGGTAACCTCAATAATCGTGTCTAGGCCTCAGAGGGTCTCTGGAGTAGGCTGCCCTGTGTCAGACAAAGACAGCTGTATTTGCTTCCATTTCAAAACTCTGATGGGGCTAATTTATGAAAAGTGTTACATCGCTGTTTGAAAGACCGATGCAACACTTTTCAGTGCGCCGTATTTACTGTACAGTGCTCCATGTTACAAGGATTTACAGATGCATCAGTATTACTGATGTATCTGTAGGTGCAGTTATGACACATTGCTGGAGTGTGTCACAAAAGTGACGCTACTCCAGCAATGGGTCAATACATATGGGCAAAGCCCATTTTAAAGGTGCCTGTGTCAGCCTCACAGCAGGCATGAGATTTTGATGCAATGGCGTCCTAGAATTAGCGGAGTGAAATCTCATAGACTTCACTGAACTACTTCTATGACCCTTTTTTATGGGGGGAGCACCAACCCTGCATACATTATACCTGACGCAGGTATACTGTAGCGCAGCTCTTTACAAAGTGACACATCTACTTAGATTTGTCACTTTGTAAATATGGCACAATGTGGCATATTTTTACACCACTGCAGCATCACTAAAAGTGACGCAACGGCGGTGCAAATAACTCAGAAATAAGTCCCTCATAAATATTAAGAATGTTACTCTGAGATTGAGAGACAAAGTCTCACATAGAATGTCACAATGCCACTGATGGGCAGAGTCCAGGTGCAGGGTTCATAAAGTGTCCCTGTAATTCAGAGAAGGAGGCCAACCAGCTGCCCATTAGAATTACCCTTGTGGCCCTGGGTTGAAGGAGCAGGTCCAGTCCTTCTTCCTCAGATAGCAGTGCAGCAGAAAAGTCCCTCTTGCTGGCAGAGCAGCAGGGCAGGTGGGCTGCCCTTCTTGCAGCAGTGCAAACGGGCAGCAGAGCAATCCTTCTTCCGAGTCTTCCACAGGTCCAGAGGTGATCTGAAGAGTGGGTCTGTGCATCTTCTTTTTAGTCTCACATAGTATGTCACAATGCCACAGCCCTTGCAAATCAGAGTCAGCATTTTTAGGGTCTGGACCATTCTCCACATGCACTGGGCTGTTCATGTTACTTTGAACGTTAACAGGATCACTTTTGCCACCACCAGTAGTGGGTCAGTGCAGTAGGTGGCTGTGGTGGCAGGTGATATATCATGCAAGTGTATGCCCACTATACCTTCAGGACAAATAACAGGTATGAATTGCATTCATCAATGATGGCTGTACAATTGCTGGCTGCAGGAAATGGTGACATGTGAATTAATGAGTATCCCTCATAAATGTATTGTCCCATGTAATGGACACAAAGTCACTACAAGTAAATGGTTGTTCACACACGTTGCATTAACATAACTGTGAGTTCACAATGGAATGCATGGTGAATTATAGTGGATGGTGCAGGTTTGTGGGTTGATGCCATATACTGTTGCATTTCCTTTGCATACAATTAGCAATGTCTGATACACTACATCACATAGCTATCACAGAGCAGGCACAAACACTTATGACACAATTGAGCAGAATTTCTTACTCCTGAAGTCATACTTTATGTGTCTCATCTCACAGGTGCTGCCAAATTTATCTTATGCAATATCATATTTTGTTGAGCTATATAAATTACCACAACTCACACCTAAAACATGCTATTGTTAGAGCAGATTTAATAATAAACATTAATGTTTATTTCATGTGATTACGTTTGCACAGGTAGGCCGCAAAGCTAATTTACTGGGCTTCTAATATGGTTTCTACTGACTTCTAAAGAAACATGGCTTTTAAAAGTACCACTGTTCACATGATTTCTCTTTCATTCTGTGATCTGTTCCATTGTGTTGTTCATTTACTCTATATCAATTAATGTGCTTCGAAGGAAGCCTGTCGGAGGTGTTCTACTGATGTTTAAAAATCAAGATTTTTGCTGCCTACAGTAATCTCTATTCTCTTTTAGCATCTTAATAGTTTATTGTTCAGTCACATGCTGCCATTTCCCCTTATATATATGGTAAAAGGAGCAACTTATTATTCATATTTTGGGTGGTCTACAGAGTATCCTGTTTTACATGACATAATTTCTGCAACGTTGAGTGATTTCTGTCAATATAACTTTATAAGTATAGCCTATGGCACCACTTCACATAATGCAAGGGGCATGATTCTCTAACGCCTGTAAAATTATAAACTGTGCTATTTTTGAGATGTGTGCCACACTTTTCCATGCTTTCATACTGAGCAGTCTCAACGTCAGACTGTTACTTAATTTTGTACTGTGAGAAACTGTATTGTTGTTTGACTGGGGTGTTAGCTCTGTTCAAGCAACAGCTACAATCCCTGGCAGGGTTAACCACAAAAAGTCACTAAATTAACCTGTGCGTAACCTTGGGTAGCTTGGCAAAAAAAAACAGTCAGGCTTAACTTAGAGGCAATACGCAAAATATTTACACAGTACACAAAAATGTATAAAGTAAAAATACACAAGACAAATGCCACAACAATTAAGAAAAGTAGAGTGTATTTTAAAATTATTATTTCACACCAAAATAACAAAAATCCAATCAGCGGAATGGGAGTTATGAATTTTAAAAACATTTAGTACCAACTAGCATATAAAAGATCAAAGTGACAATCAGTAACATCTAGTCACATGAGAATGGGTCAAAGTAGAAAAATAATCCTGACCGCGATGGAGATTCAAGATACAAGAACTGGGGTGGGCCCGGTTAGTGCTCACCTTTGGACTTAGAAGAATTTTCAAGAAAAATGTTCTGAGAAGGTAAAGTTCAGCAGGGCATGGCAGTAGGCGGTGTCTAAGGATGGAGTTTTGTTGTCACTTTTATGGAAGTCAAAATTCTCCACTGGAACAATGGAGGAGGCTGTGTCTGATAAGATTTCCAGAAGGCCACACACCCTTTTGACTAAGGGCTGCTGAACAGGATTTGCTGCTGTGGAGAAGAATGTGTAGCGGAAGCTACCACAAAGTCAGGCCAACCGGCAATTCACCTTGGGCAGATCAACAAGCAGTTTGGTCTCAGTCTTTCCTTGGTTTCAAAGCAGGTTTTAGCCTAAAGAAAGTCCCAAGTTTTGGATTTTGGCTATCTGGGCACCTTGATCACCACTACCAAGGATCCAGGCCTAGAGGAGCACCATAAGGAAAATTAGGGATCACTCTGGCTGGGTCCTGGTGTGGGTACAAGATGTTGGGAGCCTGTTGTGTACCTGTGGCACTGAACACGAGGCCAGGAAACTAGCCCTTGCAGTCACTCTAGTGATCCTGGGTTCAGGTGAAGAAGCAGGGCTCAAGCAACAAGGCAGGCCTCTTAAGCTTTAAGGGAGGCTCCAGGCCTCAACGCAGTCTTTCCAGATACAGCAAAGCAATCTTGTGGAGTACACAGCATGCCACAGCAGCAGGCAGTCATCTGACAGTTCTTCCGAAGACCCAGATACTGTACTAAAGAGTGGGTCTGAGAGCCCTATTTTTTATACCTAGTGCCTTCATTGATGTGGGAGATGTTCGTAGAGGATTCTCTTTGAGGTGCTTTGAATGTCCTGACTCCGCTGCCTTGGCTCCAAGCTAGCTGCTGAGACAGTATAGTGGTGACAAGCCCTTTGTGTGAAGGCAGAGCACAGCCTATTCAGTTGCAAGAGGGGCTTTGCTGAGCTCTGTCCCTGTATCATGCCAGCAGATGGCCCATTAAGGCACACCTAATCCCATCAATGTGCAACTGTCTAGGAGGAGTTCACAAAAATCTAACTGCCAACGCACCCTTTCATGTGACCCAGAAGAGGCTGCAAGCACAAAAGGGCAGAGTGCAAGAAAATGCCAACTTTCTTAAAAGTGGATAGCAAAAAAGGGGTTAAGCCCTATATTGATAGCCAGATGGGGCTTGATTAAAGTTTTGCAACAAGAGAATCTGGCTACCACTTTTATTATACTGCTATTACCCCCGTAATTTGAAGAATGTTTTTTAAAAAGTCATCCTGGTGACTGTAAACATGATGCTGGCTATTACCCTATCTTGTAGTGAATCTAAGTCCGGCTCTCTGGTAATGTGTATGGACTCTGAAAGTAGCACATGCATCAGTGCCATATTCACTCCCATGTTCAGCAATAATCTTCTGGTTTTTAACCTACCGAACTGTTTTTAATACTTGCTACGACAGTTATTGTGTACATATAATAAAGTTTTAAAAACGTTTGCTTATTTATTGTCCAGTGTGTCATGAAATATTGTATTCTATGTATTGTGCTTTTATGACTTAACTGTCATTTCTTGTATAAATTCAATACCCTCAACCGTATTTTTGCAAGCTGAACAATTGCCACACTTATGATGGCCCTCGATGGATTTCAAGTTCCATTGGGCTCGTAAGTCTTTCCTCTGGGCTTGGGGTGCTAAATCTGCTCACATAATACTTTGACCTATGCTTGTGCTTTTTTCATTGCGAACAATGGTCATTCTTAAGGACGTTCCAGTTGTTTAGGGGAGATACCAATTTTTCAAAATCATCTGGCGGAATTTGTAGAGACGCGGACTAATTTGTCAATTGGTTTCTTAGGTGTTTTTGTAAGCAGAAAAATGCACAAGCATTGCTCAAAGTATTATACGAGCAGATTTAGCACCCCAAGCCCAGAGGAAAGACTTACGAGCCCAATGGAACTTGAAAACATCATAAGTGTTGCAATTGTTCAGCTTGCGAAAATACGGTTGAGGGTACTGAATTTATACATGACTCTATGAAATGTACACATAAAGAGTTTCCAAACTGCAAAACAAAAAATATTGTCTATGCAATCAAATGCCCATGCCCTAAAATATATATTGGGAAAACGAACCAGCAAGTAAATCAAAGAATCATCCAATTCCGTTCCAGGATTAAAAAGCAAGATTTGACAGCTCCATTGATGTCCCACTTTGTATGGACAGTGCTAGCAGCCATAAAACCACCACCCCAGGGAGGCAATGTTGAAACTGCATTGATGAAAAACAAGAATATCTCATCTTAAAATTTAACAGTACCCAGAAAGGGTTAAATGAAATGTCAGAACTGTCAAAAAATATAAATGAATGTCTGGCTTGTAAACCATAGGAAGGCCAGTCAGCGAATTCAGCACTTCCTCAAAATGCTACAATAACCGTTGCAACCTACTTTTAAGTAAAGACTGAAAGGCATGTATACATCCAGCCATTGGTACATACTACATAACCCAGAAAACACCAAACAGTGAATTTCTGGCTCCGAGGTTGAGATAAAAGACAAAGGAAAAAAAAACACGTAGTACCCAGAAATGAGTAAACGCAGTAAGGGGCATATCAACAAGGGTTTTATCTCTGCTTTTTTGGCTTTAAAAGCCAAAAAAGCAGAGATAAAACTAGCACCCTATCAACAACAGGGTGCTAACATGCAAATTTGCATGTTAGCACCCTTTTACTCTACGCTTCCCTTTGCATCTCTAATGAGATGCAAAGGGGGCGTTCCAGAGTAAAATAATAGGATAAATGTCGCTAAACGACATTTCTCCTATTATCAAGAATGTCGCTAACCCTGTTAGAGACAAAAAAAGCAGCTTTTTTACATCTGGTATTTTTCTGACTTAGCCATGATATCCTATGGAAGGAGGATATCATGGCTAAGTTTGCCTGTCCCTATCGACAAGGTAACGTGAGATTATCGCTGGGTTTCCAGCGATAATTTCACGTTAGCCTGTTAGCGTGAGGATTTTTATCGCTATTGAGATAATCGTTGCTAATAGCACGCTATCTCAGCGATAAAAATTCACGCTAGCCGGCGATAATTATCCTGGCGCTAAGTGCGCTTAGAGATAATTATCGCCGGTTGTTGTTGATATGCCCCTAAGTTTGGAATCCTTGCAACATCTGAAAGGTCCACCGGCGAATTAAGGGGCATATTTGCAAGCAGGCGGTAAAAAATTATCGCCGCTTTTGCGGCCGTTTTCGGCCGAAAAGCGTCGTTAATTTTATCGCCTAAGTAGCAAGGCCACGCTAACGCGTGAAACCTTGCTTTAGCGTTGGGATTGCTAACGCCCAGCTTTGCATCTCTAATGAGATGAAAAGCGGGCGTTCCTGACCTAACATGACAGGAGAAATGTCGCTAATCGACATTTCTCATATCATCAAGCCCCACGCTATAAAGCATAGCGTCAGGAAAAGTAGCGATAACCCCTGTTATCGCTACTTTCCTTACGCCTGCTTCAGGACTGACTTAGCCATGATATCCTATGGAGGGTGGATATCATGGCTAAGTTTGTGAGTCCTTATCAGCAAACTAACGCCACATTGCGTGAGATTATCGCTGGGTTTCCAGCGATAATCTCACGTTAGGCAGTTAGCGCTAGGAGTTTTATCGCTGAGGAGATAAGCGTTGCTAATAGCACGCTATCTCAGCGATAAAAATCCACGTTACCCGGCGATAATTATCCTCACGCTAAGAGCGCTGAGCGATAATTATCGCCGGGTGTTGCTAATATGCCCCTAAGAACTTTAACTGAAATCCAAAAGTAAGCTTGCAGAAACTTTGTTTCTAAATGGCATACAGTTATTACTGCCCGGGAGCAATAGATAAACAAACAAACTCTGTTTTGCCTTCCGTTTTCAGATTCAAAACACTCAGCGCATAAGATCGCTTCACGTTTGAAACGAAAACCAGCTACAATGTAGCAGCAAAAGTAAGCGGCTGAATCAAGCATTCGCATACATGCTTTTATTTGCAAATATTCATACCATTAATGCCAATATTTTCATTACTGCAACTTCTCTTCAATTAAATAAAAAAGAATCATGAATAAAACGGCAGGAAAGTAAAATAATCCCCGCTAAGAAGAGGCTATCTATCAATTCAGGTACCAAAATCTTGATAAAACAGTTAGGTGATACTGAGAAAGGGTATAACACACTGATTATTTCCTCCATATTAAAAGTGATAGCCAGATTCTCTTGTTACAAAACTTTCTAAAAGTGGCATTTTCAAAATAATAATTGAAATTCAAACGTTACCATTGAAGAGGGTTCTTGATTACAACTTCCTAGATACCAAACATGAAATGCTTATCAATCTCCAATCAAAAGTTAGCACTAATTAAATGTAATAAGGCACTAGTTGTACTTAATTTCCAGGCCCTGTGTATATGGTATACCACTCTACAAGGGACTTATAGGCAACTTAAACATGTCAATCAGGTGTAAACCATTTTTACCATGTTTAGGGGAGTGAGCACAATACTTTAATAGTCATTAGCAGTGGTAAATGCACAGTCCCAAGGCCAACAAAAACTAATTTCAGCAGAAAATGGAGGGAAGTTTGGGGGAAGATCACCTTAAGGCTGACAGGTCTAACTTGTACTGAGAATATGTTTGAGAGAGATTTTCTCCTATTCTTACAGAGCCGTCACTATGACAGTTGGTCATTTGACTAAAACATTTGGGAGGTTGTTCTCATGTCAGCCTCTTGTTTATTATGAATTATTGAATTGCAGACTAATCTTTGTGCTCTCTGTAAGGATTCTTAATTTTAAATAAACCTTCATGATATAGACTTTGCCCCTTGTCTTGTGTAGGTTTTCTTTTTTGCCCTAGCCCTCATCCTCTGGGACTTCCATGGCCCTGATCCATCTAATCACCTCTTTGAGAAGAAAGCAGCAACTGATTATGGTAGCAGAGGATGGTTTTGTGGAGTTAGAAGTCACTCAAGTCGGGTCCAGGGGCAGGTTCAGGATGGTAGGGACCTATTCTGTCTCTGAGGCTCTTAACAGGAGGTCAGTCAACCAACCTTTGGAGTAACTCTGGTAGTCCTAGGTTCAAGAAGTGGAACAGGGCTCAAGCAGCAAGCTAGGCCTCTGGCAGGTTTCAAGCAGAAGGCAGTCCTTCCAGGTGTAGCAATGCAGTCCTCTGAAGTACACAGCAGATCACAGCAACAGGCAGTCCTCTAAGAGTCTTTCCACAGGTCCAGAAAATTAAATGAAGAATGTGTCTGAGGGTCCTACTTTAATACCTGGTACCTTAGAGGATTTCCTTTGAAGTGCTTGAAGTGTTCTGCCTCTCCTGCCCTGGTGTCAGGTTGCATGCATGAACGATGCATAGTGACAAGTCCTCTGTGTGAAGCCAGGGCACTGCCTATTCCATTGCAAGCGGGTTGTGCCCGGCTCTGTCACCCAGCCTGCCTGAGATGGCCCATCCTAGCACACCTAATCCCTCAATTGTGCGGCTCTCTTGGTGGAATAAACAAAGTCCAGCTTCCAACTACACCCAACCATGTGACCCAGGAACAGGTCACAGGCATTAAACAGTTATGGCTGGAAAATACCAGCTTTCTAAAATTGGCATTTTCAAAATTGTAGCTTAAAATCTGACTTTTCCTTTAAAGAGGATTTCAGTTTACAATTTCTCAGACACCAACATGAAACCCATACCTGTTCCCAATCAAAATGTAATACTTGTTAAATGTAATAAGGCAACTCAATGTTAACATATGGGAGAGGTAGGCCTTACCACATTGAAAAATTAGTTTAGGTGTTTTTTACTACCAGGACATGTAAAACTGAAAAGTACATTTCCAACCTTTTAATTTCAATGTACCCTGCCCTGTGTGCTACATATTGCCTACCTAAGGGTTGACTAGCATGCAATAAAAGGGGAGATTATGGCTTGGCAAGTGGGTTATATTGCCAAATCGAATTTTCAGTTTAAAAGTGCATTCAGGCTGCAATGGCAGGCCTTCGAGACCTTTTTAGGAGCTACATAAGTGGGTGCACAATAAGTGCTGCAGGCCCTCTTGTAGAATTTAACTTAAAGGCCCTGGGTATATGGTAAAGCCCTCTCCTAGTATATATGATATATATGTTAGGTCATGAGCCCACATTTCGATGCATTTATCATGTGGTAAAAAATCTTATTTTAACATTCCAAGTAACTGAGTAGGATCATGGTATTTAGATTTAGTTTTACTAAGAGTGTATTGTGTAAGTAAAATAGATAAGATTAATGAAATGAATCTTAAAGGATCGAAACATGGATTTGGTTGTGTTTACATATATATTTGGTGTATTGATTCCTCTTATTGGTGTGGTTTTGAATGATGTGAAGATTAGAAATTGGTGTACTCTGGTAGACTATTTGCTAATACTGCAGCTGCATTAACTAAAATGAATGAAGAGATGATAGTGATCCGTGCAATGGTTATTCAAATAAGAATGGCTATGGATATGAAAGGCCCAGCAGTGTTGTACGTATGCATGCATAATAGAGTTTGAAATGGAATGGCAAAGATTGGTGAGTGGTTTGATGATGTGGGTGAAAGTATGATGACACAGATACTAACCCCAATTATCAAACTTCTTCTTAGTATAATAGGTTTATGTCTTTTACTAAAATGTTTTGAAATGGCATGCTTTAAAAAAGGCTAAATTATTGTTGTGGAAAGAAGTTGGCAACGAAGAAGAGAAAGGGATAAGCAATTAAACTAGAAGAGATTAAATCAAAGCTATTCGATATACTGAGAGCTTTGTGAGTCAAAAAAGGCTTCTTTACAGCAATTCTAAATACAAAGGGAGTGCTAACCCTACATCGGCAACTGACATCTGTAGCATCTGTAACTGTGTCCCCTGCCATAAAAACTTGCGAAATAATTTATCTATTTCAAGAAAAATGGCTGTTAACCAAAATAATAACTGTGGAAAAAAGGAAAATAAATAAGGGGAAAATCGACATTTTAATAATGGCCACATGACTAATAATGGATATAGGTAAATTCTGCCACTTATTTAAAAGCCCGCTAACTATGTAAAGAGTGGCAAAATAATTCAATTTCAAAAGATCCGCAGTGTCATTAGATATAAAGATATAAAGATACCTAGATATATCTATATTATAGCAACGACCTTACTTAATAAACTTAAATCAGGGTCACCTAAAGACCAGGCGCCCCCCACGGTGCTGCAAAAGGTTGCTTCAGAAGTAGCCCCTGTATTGGTAACTCTTATTAACTCTTCATTGGCTACAGGCAAGGTTCCTCCACTTTGGAAGGAAGCAATGGTGAAGGCCCTGTTAAAAAAACCTGGTTCTGATCCTGAGGTAATGGCAAACTATCGCCCTATTTCTCTGCTCCCGGGAACAGCTAAAATAGCAGAGAAGTATGTTAATTCCATCCTCTCCACTTATTTAGAGGAACATGACTGCCTGCACCTTACACAGACTGGTTTTAGATCTCGCCAGGGAACTGAAACTGCCTTGATTGCCGTAGTGGAGGAGGCAAGGAAAATTATGGACTCTGGAGGATCAGCTGCAATAATTCTCCTTGATCTCAGTGCGGCTTTTGATACCGTCAACCATCAAATTCTTATTGCAAGATGTCATGAGATGGGGATAAACGGTACCGCACTGAGGTGGATTGCCTCTTTTCTGGAAGGTCGGACATTCCAGCTTTTCGAGGAGAATGTTACCTCCAGGATTGTGCCTTTGAAGAGTGGAGTGCCTCAGGGCTCATCACTTAGCCCCACTCTTTTTAATATTTACATGTGTCCTTTAGCCAAAATTGTAGAGGCATTTGGCATACAAATTGTTACGTATGCCGATGACACTCAGTTGATCGTCTCCCTTAAAGACGCAGGACAACCGGGAAGCAATCTTTCCAGGTGCCTTGAGGAAATATCCGTTTGGATGAAAAAGTCCTGTCTCCAGCTGAATGGGATTAAAACAGAGCTTATGCTGCTTGGTAAACCTTTACTCCCAGACATGCCGTTGGCTTGGCCTGGGTGTATGGGAGACCCGCCGATTCCCAAAAGGCATATCAAGAGCTTAGGAGTCTGGCTGGACACTAGACTTGACATGAAGATTCAGGCTATGAAGGTAGCCGGGTGCTGCTTCGGGATTATGAAGTCAGCACGAAAGATTCTGCCCCTTCTCCCGTTTCAAGCAAGAAGACTACTCCTCCAGGCACTGATTCTGTCACGTTTGGATTACGCTAATGCGTTATATTTAGGAGCCCCCCAGTTCACATTAGGTATACTACAAAAGGTTCAGAACTGTGCGGCCAGAATCCTCCTGAAAATTCCTCGGAGAGAATCAGCAAGAAGTGCAATTAGACAGCTACATTGGCTTCCTGTCTCGGAAAGGATTAAATTCAAGGCCCTCTGTGTCACGCATAAGATCATGGCCGCGAATGGCCCTTTAATCCTTCGAAGGATAGTCTTTCCATATCACCCCAGAAGGCATCTGCGCTCTGCAAATAAGCGCCTCGCTATGGTACCAAGAATTGCCAGGACGAGATGTGGAGGTCGTTGTTTCTCTTATGTCGCCTCTAAGACATGGAACACCCTCCCAGACTCCATCCGTATGGAGGAAGAATACCTGCCTTTTCGACGGCTTCTGAAAACGCACCTTTTTCCTATGGTATAATCTGATCTGCCTAGTCGTCTGGTTTCCTAGCGCTGGGAGGCCTCAGGGTAGCCATGCGCTTTATAAATGCCTCTTCTATTCTATTCTATTCTATTCCTAGATATCTGACAGGGCGAGATGCTGAAAAATTAGGCTGCACTTCTATAGGAAAAATTGTGTGAGGACAATGGAAAAGAAGCACCTCAGACTTGGCCTGAATAATCTTATAGCCCTCAATTTCCAAGAACAGTATCATCGGCAAATAACTTCAGCTTAGGAGTATCAGGCAGTGGTGGCAGAATCTCAGGATCTTGCCTAAGAGCTGCCACTAAAGGTTTGACAAAAAGAGCGAACAGAACGGGTGACATTGGACACCCTTGCCTCATGCCCAGAGAGATGGAAATAACTCCAGTTGAATGTGAATTCACCATTATCATAGCCTTGGCCTTAAAGTAAAGATTCCTCACAAGTTTAACAACTTTGTGGGGATGCCAAACCGCCAAAGGATCATAAAAAGGACATCCCACTGCACACGGTCAAACGCCTTTTCGGCATCTAACATAATGATGGCTGCTAGAACACTGTTGTTAGAATAATAATCTATCTTTTGCTTGTATTAGGAAGCTGGTGTTAGTTGATGAAGCTCTGCCTGGCAAAAAGCAGTTTTGGTCTTGATGTACTCGTGGCAAAGCAGCGGGGGCTAGTCTTAGCGTGATTATCTTCGCAAATAGCTTATAATCAGAATTCAGAACACTTTTCATGTGGTAAGACCCAGGCTATTCGGACGGCTTATCTTTCTTTGGAAAACTAACAATCACTGCCTATGTAAATTCTGCAGGAATCTCGTCTCCATTTAAAAAGTCTTTAAACAATACTACAAATAAATTGACGATCTGGTGGGTAAAGATTTTATAAAACTCACATGGTATATCATCATTGTGACAAGCATTAGCACTTAGGAGTAGTTTTATAGCTGTTAAAATATTTTGTACCGTGTAATGGGGCTTCAATCATTAGCTGGATATTATTTTCGAGAGAAGGAAGTACAATACATTGAAGAAAGGTCTCAATTACATGGGATGAAGAACTACAGTCTGAGATATAGAGCTGACCAAAATTCTCCAGAAAAACGTTTCCTATCTGGTTGGAATCTGAGCCTCTAGAATTATAAGTCCCATCACAGATCTCTTTAATAGATCGCAAATTCCGATTCTTTTCTAATGACCATGCCAGGAGGCGGCCAGTATGCTTGTTCCCTTCATAATGTTTCTGAAAACACGTGCACAGGTTCACTATAACCCGAGAACAAAAGATTTCCCATAGCCTCTTTCGAGCCTCAGTCAATCTATCCTTGGATGCTTTAGTACAGACCCAAAAGAACAATGGATTTAACCTAGATCTTTTAACTGGGGGAGAATGTTTACATTGTTAGCATTCCGTCCATCATTTGTTTGCTGTACCACTTTTCGCCCTAAGTGGGATGGGTATGCCCAGACATGGGTCACTTGCTCACTGTGCCACTGGATTCAAGATAGCCTGGCTGAAGAAGGGTGACATACCCTGAAACCGGTCCCAGGATGCTTGTTTCCGGTCCAGGGAGGACCTGGCCTGGCAGTTCGGTCTGGACTGTTCCCATAGGGCGCAGGGTCAAGACAGATTTGCATATGGCTGGGTCCAAACTGGAATAGCATGGTGATCAAAAAAACTATGGATTTAGGCCCAGATCTCTGTACTGGGGTGGATGTATGACATTGTTCTGCATTCTGTCCATCAACAGTCCTTTGAGATTTTCCTGTAGCGCGATTTCGACGCCGCCAGCTACCCAGGCGAACCTGCCTTCAGTCACGGAGCATGACGAGCGCTCACGTAACCATCGAGGACAACTCATTATTCATAATTTGGGGATTTTTGCATAAAGAGGACAGCTTATTAGTCATAATTTGCGTGGTCCTTACATAACAACGTCTGCAATGTTGATTGGGTTCGGTCAATATAACTTATTAGTACAGCCAATGGTGCCACTTCACACCATACAAAGTACAAGATTTTCTCAAGCTGAAAAACTAAAACATGTGCTACTATTGGGATGTGTGCCAGACCTTTCTTTGCTTTCATACCGATCAGTCTCTATGTCAGGCTAGTATTGAATTCTTTACTTTTAGAGAGAGCTTTTTCCTTATTGCTACTGAGCAGTCCCAATGAGAGTTCATCATTTGACTCCATACTTTAAATATTTGGGAGGCTGACCTGATGTTATCTTCTTGCTTATTATGAATCTTTTTGCTATCTGTAAGGATTCTTATAGTTAAATAAACCCTCATGGTTAGAACGTTGAATCTTGTCTTGTGTAGGCTTGCTTAATTTGCCTTGGGCAGTCACAGGGCCTGATCCATCCAATCAACCCTTTGAGGCGAAAGCACCAACACTGTTGAAGTGCGGCAAAGAAGCCAAGAGTTGACATTAGGAAATGTTTGAAGAGCGTTCCCCAGTTGTGAGGTTTACCATCTGGTAATTGTGCATCAATGATGAGAAATTATTTCTGCACACAGCATAATATTCAAAAGTAGAAAGTCAGAATTTACTGCACACCTCAAAGAGCTCTCATGACACTGTCAAGGCTCTTCATAGAACTAGGCCATGAGATGCTGCAGCCTTAAAAAAACATGCAGCATAATAACTACTGTGATTTGAGAAGCCCTGCAACCCATCTAGTCACACCACAGCTGCCATGCCACATTCACTTCTGCTCTGGTTACTTGAGTTGGCCATTGTTCTGTGATACCTAGTGCTGGCCATTATTCCATTATTCCCCTGTGTGGGTGTTACTATTCAAGTATGTTTTTGAATGAGTTCTTGATTTACATGACAGAAGAGGAGTGATCATCTGCAATGCATGAAGCTGATTTTTTCAGCATGGGTGCAGTGTGATACAGTGGGATCTTCCCAGATACAAGTTAAGCGAGAGTTACATTATGGCTGCATAAGTCACATTAGGAGTTCACACCTCTCAGGCACTTCTCAACTCACCCGCTAATCTCTTTTCCTCACCTCTGCACACACAAAGCTTTTGCATGCAACAGTGAGGTCTGCAGGGGTGGCATCTGTGTTCTAAGGGCTGCAGGGATATGCTCCTTCACATGGTGTAGGCGGACTGCTGACTGCATCTTTATGATGTCATAATAACATTGCAAGAGCTGCCAGGGGTGTGTCGCATTATGAGTCTGCTCCTGAATGCCTGGGGCTTGCATCCCTGGTGAATACAGAAAGCAGCAAGAAAGAGGAAGCTCCAGGCAGGTCCCTCCCACTACACATAAGTTCTCTATACAAAAGACAGAAGGAAGAGACTAAGGAGATAACAAGAGAGAGGGTAGAAGGAAGGGGAAGTGAGAGAAAGTGGAGTCACAATCCATGGAAGGCAAGAAAGAAATTGAGGAGAGAAGGAAGAGAGGACATTGAAGAGAGCAAACATTAGGGAATAGAAGTGAGGAACTGAAAAGATAGGGGCGCAATAGCGAGGGCATGAGAAGGAGAAGCGGGATGAAAGAAGGCAAAGAAGATTAAAGCAAAGCTAATGTAAGAAGAGAAGGAATGATTGGAAGAGCAGTGACTAGATAGAAAGGATTAAATGGAAGCCAGGATGTGGTTGTGTAGTTAAGTCAAAATGTGCATTATTAATCTACCCTTGTGTATATTGACAGGAAACTAATGTGGGTAAAAACAATTGCTATGACATGTTCAAGTGTGTTTTCCTGGCTTATGCAAACTGGGTCTCCGATAGGTCTCAATGCCATCTTACCCACGGTGGATGTCACAGCATCATGTTTATTCTCTGTTCATTTCTGCTGATGTAGTCAAGCAAGATATGGGTTTGTTTATTTCTGAATGATACCGTTCTTGAAGAAAGGTCCTCCACACTGTCTACTGTAATATTTTTCTGAGAGGCTTCTGCCTGCACATGGCATTGCATTCATTCACAATGGTTTACTGTTATTTTTCTAGCTGGTTTGTTCTGACACCTCTGGGTGACATGAGGTCAGAGAGGCTTAATCAACAGTCACGAAGTGGGTTAGTGCTAAGGTGGTAGGGTTATGTTTTAGAAATCTCTACTTTGATTTTTCGAGAGTGTAATTCTTTGATCTCACCATTGTGACTTTCAGTCTTGATGTTTGACTGAGACTACTGCTGCTTTATTGCATTTTAAATTGAATTTTGTAATAAACCTTCATGTTTTTTTAAATTCGGTTCTAAAAATCCCTTTTTGAGTAAGTCTTTTTCTGACAGAAGTTTTGAAATGCTTTTTTGTACCTTGGCTCTGGAACACATGCCTTGTGAAATTGGTGTTACCATAGTATCTGATCCACCCAACTCCTGGGTGCAACACTAAACTGTAATTCTAGGGGTACAGTAAGTCCATAAGGTAGAGAAGGCAGGAATAAGGGAAAAAAGTGAAGGCATATAAGAAGAGAAGAAAAGGGAGAGAGCCAATGAATGGTGTTCAAAGAGGCCATGGAATGAAAGGGAGGAGGTAAGAGGAGTGAAAGGGAGAGGTAAGAGAAGTGAAAGAGAGAACAGAAAGAAGGGATTGAGAGAATAGAAGAGGAAAGGGAATGGAAGAGCATTGGGCCCGATAACAGAAGAAGAGAAATGTAATACAAGGATGGAGTGAGAGGAAGGAAGGGAGTAGAGTAATTAAAGGAAAAGTGGAAGTAGACAATGGACAGAGAGATGGAAATGAAGAAAAGGTTGTGGAGGGGAGACAAGGAATGGAACTGGACAGAGAAAGGAGGAGCAGACAAAGAGGAGGGAAGAAGTGAAGAAATGTCAGGGAGTGTGTGTGAGAGGAGGAAAGAGGATATGAAAGAATAAGTTAAGTGGAGGAAATGGGAGACAAAATGGTAGGATGGATCGTTTGAGACAAAGGAAGAAAGGGGAAAAAAACTGGGATAGTGAAATGAAATGAGGGAAAAAGAAATTGAAAAATACTAAAGGATATGATATAAAAATAAGTGGAATGTTCGAGCAATTAAATGCCTATGATGCTGCTGTAATAAATTGGGTTACTGGTTGAGGGGGGTGAAATCCTACTCAATCAGGAACCACAATCCTTGTCAGGTTGAACTCACAAGGAAACCTGAAATTAATCTGTGCTCTACCCTCGGGTAGATTGGCATAGAGCAGCCAGGCTGAACTTAATGCAATGTGTAAAGTATTTTTTAAAACACTTCAAAGGGTAAACAAGCAAAAAAAACACTGTAAATGGATACCACACCAGAAAATTAATATTTATTAATAAATAAAACTAGACCAAAAGGACAAAAATCTAATCAGTAGAACTGGAAATATGCAGGTTTAAAGTTTTCAGTAAAAATAGTTCCAAATAGTACAAACACGCCAACTGTGGATTTCTAGTCGGGCCGGACCAGGACAAAGTCTCAAGTTCAGGCTGACCACGATAGAGCACAGGCCAGCTGCTGGCACCCAGTTAGGCCCGCTGAACAAGAGTACCTTAAATCATGATTGTGGAGTGCTACAAAGTCTGGCATCGAGGATGGGTCAGACAGTTTAGGCGATGTGTCCGCTCATTATAATTCCAAAGACACCAAACATGTACTGATTACCTGCTCCCAAAAGGAAACTCCAATGTTATCCTGGGGGAGAGATAGGCCTTGCTGTAGAGGTTTTCAGAACCAGGACATGTAAAACTAAAAACTCAAAAAGTAAATTTTCAACTTTTTAAATACACTCCAGCCTGCCATCTGGGCTGTCCAAGGCCTACCCTAGGGTTGACATATATATATATAGATATAACAAAAGAAGTTTAGGACCTGTCATAAGGTTTATTTTGCCACATCGAAATGGCAGTTTGAAACTGCACACACAGACTGCAATGGAAGGCCTGAGGCATTTTAAAGGACTACTTACATGGGTGGCACAATTAGTGCTACAGGCCCACTAGTCGCATGTAATTTATAGGTTCTGGCCACTCCACTAGGGACTTATAAGTAAATGAAATGTGCCGATTGGGTATAAGCTAACTCTACCAAGCCTGAAGGAGAGAGCACAAGCAATTTAGCACTGGTTAGCAGTGGTAAAGTGATCAGAGTCCCAAGGATAACAAAACCAAATTGAGCAAAAATTCGAGGAGTGAAGAGAAAAGGTGTGGGGGATGGCCCTGCAGAAAGGGTCAAGTCCAGACTATGAGATTTTATTGATATAAGCACCAAACTGTTGTGTTATTGGTTTTATGATGTCCATTGACAACTCTAAAGGTCCTATTGGCTTGAACAAAATAGCAGCCCATGATGTATTTTCTAAAGACTTGAGTTTTATGATGGAACACCTACTAACGTGGGCCTCCTTCGAGGGCATGGAGCGGGAGTAGAAGAACTAATAAAAACCAACCAGGAAGGAAGAAAGACCCCTTAAGGAAGATGCAGAAAACCTGTAAGGAATAGGGGAGCTATCATTTCCACTCTAAATATAGTGAGTTTTATATTTCTTTCTCACTAAGAGTTCCTCTGCAGACTTACCCCTTCACTGCAGTAGTGCGGGTCCCTACCAATTGTTTCAAGTATTTACAGACAGTGGGTCTTGGTTCTAGAAGGCTTTATTCATGATCAATTGTATCTTTAAGTTGCTCTGTCTTTTTGTCCACAAAGACGTTGAGATGCAGGGTACAAGTCGAATGAAATCCGATAGGTATTAAACAAATATTAACTGAACAGAAGGTGCACTGATTCCCATGCGTTTCCCCTTCACACTAGTACCAAGACCACCTAATAATTGTATAGGAAATTCGTAGAAACAGAATGCTTAGGCACCCAGTTTTAAGATCAATAAGACAAAACGGAGGTCCTCATCCTCGGCTCCACCCCCTCAGCCTGGGACGACTCCTGGTGGCCGACCGCACTGGGAGCAGCACCGACACCCACCGACCACGCATGCAACCTGGGGTTTATCCTTGACTCAACACTCTCCATGGCCAAGCAAGTCAACAACGTCTCGTCCTCCTGCTTCAACACCCTCCACATGCTCCGCAAGATCTACAGGTGGATCCCCACCGAACCAAGAAGAACGGTCACCCAGGCCCTCGTCAGCAGCAGGCTGGACTATGGAAACGCCCTCTACGCAGGAGCCTTGGCCAAACTCCTGAAACGACAGCAACGCATACAGAATGCCTCTGCACGCCTGATCCTCAACATCCCTTGTCACAGCCACATCACACCCCACCTGAGAGACCTGCACTGGCTTCCCGTCAACAAGAGGATCCCCTCCAAACTCCTCACCCATGCACACAAGGCACTCCACAACACCGGACCAGCATACCTCAACAGACGACTCACCTTCTGCACCCCAAACCCCCAGCTCCGCTCCGTCGACCTCGCCACCATTCCCCACATCCGAAGAGCAACCACCGGCAGCAGATCGTTCTCCCACCTCGTCGCTAAGACCTGGAACACCCTCCCCATCCCCCTACAGCAGACCCAGGACCTACTGACCTTCAGGAGGCTACTCAAGACCTGGCTATTCGAGCAGTAGCAGCACCCCGCCCCCACCCCAGTGCCTTGTGACCCTCACAGGTGAGTAGTGCATTTTACAAATGTTCTGATTGATTGAAAATATTAGAATTTGCTAATGCCTTCCATCAGCTTGTTTCATAATATGTTGGATAAATGTAAGAACTTGCTGGTGTCAATTCCTGCGATGCACTGGGTCAAAGTAAAGTAATATGATGTCACTTACTGTGATTTAACCAGATCAGAGGTAGTGTGGTGTCACTTCCTGTGAAGTCCCTCGGGTCAAAGAACGATGTGACGAACAGTGAGGCCAGCTCTAACCCTCCAAGCAGCTGTGATAGGTTGTGCGGTATCCCTCACAGTCACAGTGCACAGCTCACAGTATTATTAGAAGTGAAAGAGAACTGTTGCTGGAAACATTTCACCAGTATCTCATCTGTAAAATCACTGTTTTGAATTTTCACTGATATCCTTGGTGTGCTAACTAATCAGGCACTATTCATTAGTCCAAGTGTTGTGGTAACCACTACTTTTCCCACCAGACCACAAGATGATGAAATCAAAATCATTGGGAAATCAGTTTAGAAGATAATTAACTGTCTTTGAAACAAAAAGATCTAATGACTTGCATAATCTTGATTCTTTCCTCACTTATGATTTTGAAAGCACATGGTTGCCCTTCCAAGGTGAGTGCTCTATAAATGTACCATCACGTGGAATAAAATTGATCGAAATAATGTGATAGTCAATTAGCAGAGCCTTGCTTAGCAATAACATAGCAAGGATACCATAGGCCCTGTTGCAAGCAAGGAATAAAGTAAAATTGACTTCGGTTGGGATAGTAACATACAGCAATTATTAGGGTTCAATGGGCCCCTCAGGGCTCTGGGCTCCGGAACCACTGCACCTGCTGCACCAATGGTAGCCACGCCTTTGCTTGCACTTAAGCATCGACATAGATTCTGTGAAGGGGCATCAGCGTATAGAGCCTAATTCCTAACTCGTTCTACTGTGACATCACTCACTCCAACAAATTATTCAGGATACGCAGACTGAAGCATGTACAGGGAGGAGTTAGAATACATGCTGTATTTTAGATTGTTAAAGTGAACAAACTTTGTCCCTGTTGTTTTGCTTGGGCTTTATATGATGGTTTTGTCTTTCAGTCTCAAGGCTCGAAGGAATTGAGTCAAGCTATGCCCTGTGACTTTGTACCTTTTTGTCAACTCTAGTGATTATAGGTATTACGAGGGTGTTTGGCTAACCATGTAAAATAGAACTCAACTCCAGGTCTCGCAGCGGAACGCGTGGCTTTGTATACTATGCACAGCTGCATGTATTCATGCATAAATGCATATGTGTAAATTTGTAGGTCAAGCAATGTATTGAAGACAAGTGAAAGAAAAATTGGCTAGAGAAGCTTTTTATCTCTAAAAGAACATCTTTACATTCCACCCCGTTTCTTTGTGAGTTATAATCAGTTGTACCATGGCTTGCTGTGATTAATCACTGCTGTGGGTGATTGCTGTACATCCTGCGCGCACTCAGGTGAAGAAACATCCTCTTTTTACCACAGCTATGGTGTGAATGCGTGCTTAGCCCAAAAATCCATATGTGTTTTTCATCAACAATTGCAATCTTTGGTCGCCTCCATGAAAGAAGTCTTTTACCCGCCTCTTTAGGTCAGAATATTGCCATGAGAACAAAGACATTGGACCCGATTCACAGAAGTAAGCTGAGACAAAATCCTAAACGTACTACTTTTGGTATTCACAGAAGGCATTTAGTAGTAGTAAAGTTAGGATTTCGTCTTAATTCTGTCTTAAGTCTGTTTTAAGTCAAATTTAAGACTAAATCCTAACTTTACTACTACTAAATGCTTTCTGTGAATACCAAAAGTAGTATGAGGAAATATGAATTTTTATGATCAATTGTGTCCCCTATCTTAGACCCCAACGGCTCCATGTACATGCTACAAGTACATGTATGTTCCCTCCACTTCAAGCTATGAAGACGCAAATACAATTGTGTCCAACGTTAACATGTCCTCTTTCAGATCCGCCATGAATGGGTCGAATATTCCGTTCCTAAGTATGCCTTGCCACCGCCTTTATATGGTGTACCTTTCACGTTTTTCAGCTCTGGCAAGGTAGGCCCTGAATTCTGCCATCGAGCTTTTCCTGCCTTCTGCCTCTGAATGCTCCAGCCTGGACCTGTATCTGTATCCATGACCTTTGTCTTACTCCCTGCGCGGCTAACGGTGCCTGGCCCGGCCTGTTGCCTGCCAAGACTGTATTCAGCCTTCAAGTTATCTGCTCCGCTCCTCGAGAAATGCATTCCTGTCTAGTAGTTTAGGTAAACATCCTTCCAGCTACAGAGCAAAGGGCCCGGCCTTACTGTCTCCGTGCAAGTAATTCATGGCTCCTGTTACCATGGTAGGCCCATGCCCCCTCGCATCTCATGTAGACACTTAGACGCTTATACACGCACTAGCAGTCAGTATAGGATAGCCTCTGCCTGAGAGACTTTTCCTCCCAGATAATACAGTTCCTTAAACACAAGATATTAGATACGATTTGGGATTAGGTTGTTCTGACATCCCAGACTTCTGTCTCCTCATGTAGGGCTAAATGTCAAGTCCCCTTCACCCTCCAGTTACACGTCAGTCACACGTCATGCTACTGCACGCGCATCTCTGCCATGTATTTCTGCTGACCTTGCAGGATTCTCTTATGGATCCACCCACCTGTGACATCCTCATAATGACGTTTCTAGTACACGCCCCTATGCACACCTATTGTAACGCCTTTTTCATTACGTATGTGTATTCTTATCTCTCTTCTCAGCTGTCACGCCTCCTGCATCTGTCTTCACTGTAATGCATTGACTATATATATGATAACCTGTCAATAAAGTATTGCTCTATCCCTTCCCGAACCTTCGTGGTGACGGAATCCGATTGCCTGGTTCGAACCAATTCCTTTGTAAGGAATAAATCCCCTTTTAAAACCTTAAATACCACGGATTCTGCCTCTTATTTTTACTGAGTTATTCTTATTGAATGTTACCGCATAAATTAAGTCTAGGTAATTTAAATTTACCACATAATTGGCGCCCGAATAGGGACACCTCCCCCACCCCACGCGCCGGAGGTGCGTTGCAGACCCGGTCTCCTGCCACAGCCGGACGGACAACTACGCGTACCCGCAGGATTTCCTGTATCTCCCTCAGGCCAACGGGGGTGACTGAGGCTGCGATCAACACCCAGACGAGGCGGTGAGGAGTGCGGAGGATCCCGACCAGAGCCTAGCTGAGAGAGCAAGATCCGAGGTATACAGAGGCCCACCAGATTCCGAAGTTCCGAAGTAACTAAGTCACGAGTCGAGTCCAGTCTGGTCTCGTCCAGTCCAGACTTTCCGAGGCCTTCTGTTCCGTTCCATGCTTCCCGGTGAGTACCGTTGCTGGGGACGCATCTAGACGTGCGCATTGGTTTGTGCCGGTCAAGACGGGTTTGGGTACACAGATCCGGTCTGCACTGTTTCAGCAGTGTATCTGTACTGTTTAGCAGTACATCTAGTATTATGCAGTTAGCTAGTTTTATTCTAATTATCATTGTTCGTTTTAAAATGTTTTAATATGTTTTAAATGTCGTGGTATGAGTGATTGTTCGATCTTCATTACTGTGTTTATTGTATTAATTGTGTTCAAGCCCGAATAAGAATCAAGTAGCAAGGTTTAAGATGCCGTTATTCTCAAAATTAAGACAGATAAAAACTAGAAAAGGGATACTCGAGGAAGCCGTTTCCGTTCCACCTAGGGACACTCCAGGGTACTTTATGTACCATAAACATGGCCTAGATGCCGTATTATATCTCGATTTATGGGTGGACTACACCAAGGATTTAGCAGAGAATCAGAGATGGCCCACTACTGGGACATGGGATGCAGATTGCATCATGAGAGTAGAAGAAGCATTATGGAAAAAGAAAGCCAGACAGTCACAGAAAGATGCCATTGAATTATGGCGTAAAGAATCGCACAGACGCATAGAGAAAGCGCTCAGAAAAGAAGAGAAAAGTAGGGAGGATTCAGACAAAGCCCGAGAAAACGTATTAGTTGAGGAAGGTATCCGAGTAAAAGCAGAACAAGTAGACAGGCAACGAAACACTCTTATGAATGGTATGTATCCTCTTCTGGCCGAGGGTTTACCTAAGGCCACCCTGGAAGTACCAAAAGATCTGCCACCTCCATTGCTTCCGACTAAATTGCACCCCAAGCCCATGTCTACTAAATTGCACCCCAAGACCGCAGAGGACATTTTCCTTTCTTCCTATTTAGACGATGTAGCCCCCGAATATGTTAATACTCCGCCGCCACGCACGCCACCTGCTAATGGCGCTCGACCCCGAGCTAATCTGCACCCACCTCTGCAGCAACATACTCCTCCTTCCGTTCCAAACTTTCCGCCCGTTCCTTCACTCCTTCCTGCACCTATTCTTCCTACCTTACACCCAACGAATCCTTTTGGACCTGGCACCTCAGGAGGTGCGACAGGAAGTTTTCATACGCCGCCATCAGCGCGTCGATTGACTTATAGGGATTTAGCACACCAACGTACCCCTCAAACAGCGAATTATGACATATATAAAGAGCCTCTTACAGACTGTAGATATGATCCAGTACCCGGTAAAGACGACAGAATGATGCTATCATCAGTACGTCTGAGACGAGTTGCGAACTATTTAATGATATTACCAGGAATGATTGATCATCTAGACAAAATATATCACTTTGTCCAAACAGGGCAAGGTCCTGAAAGTATTGGCGAGGCCATGGCATACCAGAAAGTGGACACGCAAAAACTGTTGTTACGCTTCTTCATAAACTGCCTGATAAGACACAGAGATAGGCCAGGTGTAGACCCGGAAGAAATGAAAGCACTTAACAAATAGGGTCAGAATATAGCAGACGGAAAACATGATAAACAGAATAGTATAGAAAGTATGTATCGAAGGATCCGAAAAACAGTAGAACAAATATGTGAAAGAGAACAGCCTGAAAGAGAAATAGATGCAGATAAGACCGAATCCTCAGGGGAGGAGGAACAACTAGAAATGACAACAGGACAATTACAACTACCAGCTAGAGAAATGATAGCTTATGTAGGTAAAGAAAGATCCTTTAATAATTCATTACGTCCGATACGTCCAGAAAGTAAGAGAATTTTTCAAGCAGCCATGTCAAATCCAAAGACCCCTGAACACTTATTTCAGGCTACTGATAAAATACTTCAAGAACGAATGGGGTACCATGTACTCGATTCTATGGATGAACAAGAATTAGCCAGGTCAGCAGTACAATGGGCTGACAGTTCTGATAAATATAGTGATGACGCGCTAGTATATACGTTTTTGAATCTTTCACCAGACGAACAGCGTTTAGCTGGTACGTACATGATACAACACCTCCTTATATTGTATAAAGGCCAACACTCCGATCCTGGTCCCCTACCTGATATACTGATAGAACTACTCATGAATAAATGGAGAGGTCTAGGTACCGATCTAATTAAAGTAATTCTAGAATATCGGCACAGATATAGTGCCTTTTTGTGTCCAGAGCTTGATCCAGCTCCCTCCATGGAAAGAAAGACGTATTACATAGACAGACAGAATCCCTTACGCGAAGTGCATCCAGTTAGAAATGATGATAATACTTTTAGACGCGTGTTTGTGTACACGCCTATAACTAAAATAGAACTATTGGAAATGAAAAAATTAGTGCCCAGCCATGACAGAGATCCAGCAGGTTTCCACCGTGAAATAAAAGACATGTTACTCATGGGTGATTATACCTATCCTGACATTATGAAAATATTGAAAGTATTATTGCCTGCCGGTATTTACGAGAAACTCAAAGAAAAAGAGTGGGAGGTGGGAGAACAAAAGATTGATTGGACAGCATTAGAAAACGAAGAAAACGCCCGAACTGCAGGCCTAGGGCTTGGGGACAAAACTAAAGCATTACCAGGATTATTAGTACAAGTATTGCCACGTTTATTAACTACGAAAAAGGAAGACTGTGGAGCAATCTCAGCTTGCAAACAGAAACCCGATGAAGACACTAGTGATTTTTATTCCCGATTTGAAAAATGTTTTGGTATTAATAGCGGTCTGAAAGCAAGTAGTGATTCATATCCACATCTTTTTGTAACAAAATTAGTCGAGAATTCCTTGCCTCAGGTTAAGAACAGAGTATTGAAAGTAGAGAGCTCTTGGCAAGCTAATACCCCGTCACAAATGTTACAAATGTTACAGTACCACCAGAATAGAATTAGAGAAGAACAAGAACACGAACAAAGACGTATGAAAGACACGAAAATGAAAATGCTCGTCGCCCAGTCAGTTCCAGCTGACAGCCATAAAAAGGGTGCGACACAGTCCAGTAATTCAGCGGTTCCTGTTAAAGGGACATGCAACTATTGTAAACAGCCAGGTCATTATATAAACGATTGTGCAGTTCTGAAACATAATATCTCTACGGGTAAAACAAAGGAGAGACCACGTCCACCCAGACAGGATCAGATCCAACAACAAGTACCTCAGAATATACAGCCTATGCAAGCTGCACAACAGACCGTAGCGGTACCACAGTCACAGCCTATTGCCGCAACACAAAACACGACACAACAGATGTACCAGTATGCACAAAATGACTATCCCGATTATCAGCGATACACATGAAACAGCCTAGAGAGGGAGGTTGGCTTGCCTCTTATTGAGGTTCCTGTAGATCAAGAGGGTCCTTATGTACATAGTCAAGTATTAGGGAAAGACAGAAAGTTTTTAATTGATACAGGGGCAAGCAGAACAACTATAAGTCACGACGAGGTTCCAGGGGCACCCCTCTCAGGCTCACAAAATGTTTCCCTTGGATTTTCAGGAAAGCCTATTGTTAACGAAGTATCGCAACCTCTTCCTGTTGCAGTTGGTCCATTAACATGGACTACAGATTTATTGCTTACAAAATCATGTCCAGAAAACTTGTTAGGTATAAAGACATTGAAAGCTCTAGGAGCTGTAATATGTTGTTCCCCGGAGGGGGTACGACTATTTTTGCGTGACTTCAAAGGTCACTACGTATTTAGAGACATGGATCACCGGTTACAGAATGTCCCTGCACATTTATGGGCACAAGGCCCCACTGATGTAGGTTGTATGCATATTACACCATATCGAGTCACACTCAAAGCGGGAGTGGTATTACCACGAATTCGACAATACAAGTTACCTCCAGATGCTGTAGTGGCTTTGCTGCAAATCATTGACGAGCTCATTGCACAAGGAGTGGTTGTGGAAACCGACTCCAATGTATGTAATTCTCCTATAATTCCAATTCTTAAACGAACTGATCCGGATGCACCCCCAGTTTATCGATTAATTATTGATCTGCGCGAATTGAATAAATGCATTGTACCACAATATCCCGTGGTTCCAGATATCTCTTCATTATTGACAGCTATTGATTCAGAAGCAACGTTCTTTACTGTAATTGACCTCAAGAACGCCTTCTTTAGCGTCCCAATCGATCCGGAAAGCCAATATTTGTTCGGATTTTGTTTAAATGGACGAAGCTTCAAATTTGCACGCGCACCTCAAGGATTCACAGAAAGCCCCAGCATCTATAGCCAAGCACTGAAAAGACAACTTGACAGTATCCACATGCCTGTTAACACTACCCTGCTTCAGTATGTCGATGATCTGCTGATCACCGCCCGAAGCGAACCCGAATGTGAAAAAGCACCACTGATGGTTTTACATTTTCTGGCCGACAAGGGGCACAAGGTGTCCCCTTCGAAGCTGCAATTCTGTGTTCAGCAAGTTGTGTACCTTGGGCACTTGCTGTCCAAAGGGGGGAGACAGCTCACACCTGACCGCATCCAGTTAATTGTAAACATGCCACCACCCAAGACACAAAAGGAGGTGCGGGCCTTCATAGGTCTCACTTCGTACTGTAAACAATGGATTCCCCAATATGCATTTCTAGTAAAGCCACTCATTCAGTTGACAACCCAGGAGGCAGCGACTTCGACTGTCCTCCTGAAGTACTGGGTATTTTAGTCCCAGCGGTGCAGGGGCACACACCCTATGACTTCTGGGTTCACCCTGTTCCAGACCTACAGAAACACAGAGTCTTCTGGGTGAAGTCAAAGATTCGTTTATTGGCTGCAGACCAATTACAGGTCTCCTAGAAGTACAACAGCGTGTATGTTCTCAGGAGACTGCTGAAAATCATAGGAACGGGTTTCTCCTTAAGTACAAAATATCATGCTCCAGGCACACATTCCTTGGTTTACGATATGGCCATTATAAGTATACATTACAAACGAAAAAGCAGAGTCATGATGACCATCCCACATTCCAGTTCGGCCAGCCCACAATGATTTACACAGTAAGGTTCAGATCCCACATTTGATGTCAATAGACCCCCCAATAAACATGAGCATCTCCTGTTTTGGGAAACAAGTCATAAAGCAGGAACAAGCAGGTGTGGAAGAGATTAGCCGGGGGATTGTATAGAATGAAAGGGTTTTATGACGGGTCAAGCCCTGATGCTAATCACAGGTGGACGGAGGAAGGGGAGCTCGTGAGACCGGTTTGACCTGGGGCAGCAGAGCCAGCTGCCCAGGTCACAGAGAAGTCAGAGGAGAAGCCCATGTACTGTGAGGCCCGTATTTACTCCATTATAGCCTATGTGAGGGCAATGACAAGATGGCCACTGCTTCCAAAATGGAACCCGCGTAGTGAAGCAGAATAACGTGTACACAGTGCATTCATAGCTAGAACGATATATAAAGCACTCGTACATGCTGCATTTACCATTTGCGGTTTGTTAATACCAAGATAGACAGGGGTAGGGCCCTGTCCCCTACGCGGTCCCGAATATTAAAGTACGACAGACCCTCCTTTTGCCCTTACATAGGCAATCACTATACTCATCTTAATCCGAGTCTAGGTCAATGTTCACGAAGTCATGGAGATGTTGCTGTAGCATCATCCTATTACTTAGCTCGTCCCTCGATACAGGTTTCCTTACACATAAGGTAGCACAGAGGCCACATATCGCAGGAGCACACTGTATGCACAGACAGAACAGGAAAAGAATGGCTAAGATCATTCCAATGACCATCAGAACTTTCCAACCCCAGGCAGATATCAATTCCCAGAACCACCCCACCAGTGACCAATCTCCCTTATCCATGTGTATGGATTCAGATATTTTATGGAGTTTGGAGATGGCTTGATACACTGTTGGAGCATTATCTGGTATGAAAATGCAGCAACTGGATTGGATGACCTTGCATACCCCACCGCGGTCTGCAAGAATAACGTCTAGAACCATGCGGTTCTGCAGAGTCATAAGGCGATCCGCTTGGAGCTCAGCTGTCAGATTACTAAGGGCACCAGCCGTTACATTGACAGTGGATTCAACCACACGAGTCAGTTGTCTCAGGTTCCTACTATTGACCATAGATCCCCAAAACGGCAGGAAACCCAAGAAGAAGTCTCCCGCTTCCTGACCGGCAGTATCCTCCTTACTAATCACACCTCTCACAACTCTGGTCTTGTGATAGTCAGAGGCAGCAGTAAATGTCGGCGGTAGCAAGTTCGCAATATAACATGTGCCCGAGAAATCAGGGGGCAGCCATGTATATGCTCGGTCATTACAGATGAAATATGTGCCCTTGGCAGCCAAAAACGCAGGGGAAAACTGTGACGGGAAGGTGTACGTTTCAGTACAGTCACTTCTTCCCAGTTGAGCTCTAGGATTCTGACCATTACCCTGTAAGCAGAACCGACCCATGTGGGGTACGACCCAGATTGGAGATGAGATTTTTCGCTGTCTTTCACCCAGACTAATACTATACCCCGTCGCGTTCCATCCTACATAAGGTCTCAACTCTTCTTTGGGAATGGATGAGTATGCATCGATATCCCTACTCATATCGGCAACTCCTTTCATCAAAGCCTTATTATTGGTGATAGGTCTGATGGAACGCGGTTGGCGAGGGGAATATGTATCTAGAGCATAGAGAAACATGGTCTGGAATGCCCATGACGATCCATTGTAACTATACGGCAGCACCAGGTAGGGAATACCCTTGTTAATGGTATGTGGCATTAACCCACACACCCAGCAATTGGTCGTATTCATTACCAGTTGGTGCTGGTGCAAGAGTTGGATAAACGAGTTATTTACGAACTCTGATCGTCTGGTCTGTTCGTGCTCAGGCAAAGGGTGAAAAGAGTGAGAGGAGGCAGTAGAAAGAGGTATAGGCTGTTCAGTGGGTTCAATGGGCTTTTGAGCGGAGAAAAACACAAATCCTACAATAAACATTGTTATGCTACACAGTGTAAAAAGGCACAAAAAGACAAAACATTTACTTTTTACAATTCTACACATCCTTGCGTTAAAGTTCATTTCCTCAATCGGTCTCTCCATCTTAAAAAACTCCATCCTCTACTCGGGCCGCTCGCGGCGGATGAGTTTCTTCTGCTAAGGAGTACGCCTGTCAGTCCAGGGAAACGCCCTAGACCAACCAGAACCGTCGACCTAGCGTCTTCGGCCTGTACCCCAAAGTCTTGGCACCGTGACCCTGCGGCAGAACCCGGATGGTGGTTCGAAAAACAAAAATCAAGAAAGTCCTTCAGATGGGAGAGCAAAAAATGTTAAAAAGGAAATAGTGAGGAAATCTTTATTTGTCCATGGGCCTAGGTCTCAAATTATAGCGGAGACGGCCAGGTGCTGTTTGGTCTTGAAACAAAAGTTCAGGCTCAGTGGTGTCCAGTCGATTTGATGGTGGCACAGCTTCCTGCAGAATATTGTCACTCTCTTGGTCTGAAACTGTGTCTTTTATGCGTGCGTCACTGAATGGTACACAACGAGGTACAGTGTCCGAGTCGGCGATACCCTCCTTGACCCACTGGTCATATGGCAGAGGCAAGGGGACTACTTTGCAGTGGGTACCATGGATCCAGTGTTTCTTCCCTTTCACTCGCACTGCTGATCTTGTCGAAAGAAGAACAAGATGAGGGCCGATCCAGCGAGGCTCGTCGTTGCTCTTGCGCTGGAAATTTCGGACTAGCACCCACGTACCAGGGTTGATAGGGTGTCCAGGAGTTTCAGAGGCTTGAGGGAGAGTATCATGTACCTGTTGGTGCAAAACACGCAGTTTAACAGTCAAATCATACAGGTAATCAAGCAGTACTGGATGCTCTATCTCACTGAACTTCGTAGGCCTCGGTACACCCCATACGTTGGCCGGACAGCCAAAAACAACCTCGTAAGGGCTAAGTCCCACTCGTGAGTGTATGGTCATTCTGGTGGACAGGAGTGCTAAAGGCAGAGCGTCAGGCCATTTAAGACCGGTGCTCGCCTGGATTTTGGCCAGCTTGAGCTTTAAGGCTCCATTGTAGCGCTCTACTAATCCAGCTGATTGGGGGTGATTTGCAGCATGGAACTTCTGCTTTATCCCTAGCCCTTCACATACATTCTTCATCACTTTACCCACAAACTCACTTCCATTATCACACCACACCATTCTTGGCATCCCAAACCTAGGGAAAAATTCCTTCACAAGGGCTTTGGCTGTGGATAGGGCAGTGTTATCTTTCAGAGGATAAGCCTCTATCCATTTTGAGAAAGCACAAACAACCACCAGTACATATTTCAGGTTGTTGCATCTTTTCATGTGAATAAAGTCCAGCTGCAAAACTTCAAATGGACATGATGGGGGTGCAAAGTGACCAGCTGGAGTTGGGGTTCCCCTACCGGGGTTATACTTCAAGCATACCATGCAATTCTTGACCACATTCTCTGCACACTTGGGAATCCCAGCATTCTGCCATACTGGAGCCAACAACTTGCATATACCTTTCGTACTGATATGTGCCATTCCATGTGCCATAGTAACCACTGGAAGCACATATGCATCAGGCAACAACCATCGCCTATGTTCTGTCAGATCAATCCAACAACCATTCTCATCCAACTTACCCATACTTTCTCTCCACTTGCTTAACTCTTCCTCTGTGGCTTCAGCTTGAAGCGACTTCACACTCTCTATTGTGTTCTCACACATTCCCACGTCATTAACCCATCTTGCGGGGCCTGCAACATACATTCTAGTCTTCACATTCTGTGCTGTTTCTTTCGCGGTCTCATCAGCAAACGCATTCCCACGTCCAACATCATCTGTGACTTTCCTGTGCGCACTGCATTTCATGATCGCAACTTGCAACGGTAGGGTCAGTGACTCAAGGAGATCATTCACCAACTTGCCATTCTGAATTTTAGCTCCATGCGACGTCAGGAACCCACGCTCCTTCCACAGTCGCCCAAAATTATGAGCCACGCCAAAGGGGTACTGGCTATCTGTGTATATATTTACTCTCATGCCTTCAGACAACACGCATGCTCTTGTGAGGGCGATTAATTCTGCTGCTTGGGCCGAATTATGTGGCACTCGTGCAGTTTCCACGACCGTGTACAAAGTTGTGATAGCATATGCAGCAGTCGTGTCACCATTAGGGAGCTTGAAACATGAACCATCTACCCATAAAGTGCCATCACACTCAGTCAGGGGAGTATCTTTTAGATCTACTCTCCCTTTCGTCTCTTCTTCTGTTCTGAACAGACAGTCATGTTGCTCAATCTCATCTGAGTCTGCTGGAACTGGTAATAACGTAGCTGGATTCAGCGTATTACATCTCTTTATGTGTATGTGATTTGCTAACAGTGTAAGCTCATAACCTGATAATCGTGCACTAGTCAAGTGTTGTGTCTTGGTCCTATTTAATAATGTGTCTACAGCGTGTGGAACCATAACAATCAATGTATTGTCCATTACCAAACCAGCAGATTGTCGGATAGACATCGCTGCAGCAGCTGTCGCTCTCAGACAGCTTGGCAATGCCCTCGCTACAGGGTCCAAGGTTGATGAAAAATATGCGCATGGGCGCGGTCTGTCGCCAAAAGGCTGTGTTAACACTGACAACGCACAACCATCTTTCTCGTGAACATACAATGTAAAAGGCTTACTGTAGTCAGGGGTACCCAACACAGGTGCTGAACATAATGCATTACGCAATTCCACAAAACTCTTCTGGCACTCTTCAGACCATGGGATAGGATTTGGTGTGTCTTTGCATGTTAAGGCTACTAAAGGCTTTGCCAATAAAGAAAAACTAGGGATCCAATGCCTACAGTATGAAGTGATGCCCAAGAAAGCACGCACTTCTCTCTGTGTTCTTGGCACACTCAACTGTGCAATGGCTTGAATTCTTTCTGGGGTCAGTTTCCTTCCCTCCTTCGATAAGAGATGACCTAAGTAGGTCACTTCTTGTCGACAATATTGCAGCTTAGAGAGAGACACTTTGTGATGGAAAGCGGATAAATGGCGCAACAGTGACAATGTGGCTTCTTTACAGATCTTTTCAGTATCCGCAGCGATTAGTAAATCGTCCACGTACTGAATCAGGATAGCGCCACTAGGTAAAACAAGTGCATCAAGCTGCGCTTTCAAAGCTTGACTATATATTGATGGACTTTCACAGTAGCCCTGGGGAGCGCGTTTGAAGCGGAAGCTTCGGCCTCCCAGACTAAAACCAAAAATATCTCTGCTCTCTTCTGCAATTGGGATGCTAAAGAAAGCATTCTTTAAATCAATCACTGAAAACCATGCAGCAGAGGCTGGAATCATCGTTAACAAGGCGGTTATATCGGGGACAACCGGAAACTGTGGCACAACAATCTTATTAACCTCTCTGAGATCGATCACAAATCTGTAAACAGGTGGCTGTGAAGGATCCGTTCGTTTTAAGACAGGTAAAATCGGACTATTGCAAACGTTGCCTCTTGTCTCTTCAATCACACCCTTATTAATCAAGTCGCTGACAATGTCTAACAATGCTTTCTGCCCTTCATTAGAGATCTTGTACTGGGGAATACGTGGCAGTCTGACATTAGCCTTTAAAGTCACCACATATGGCGGTATCTCCAAGAGGCCCACATCATTGGGACCAGTAGCCCAAAGGGCATCCGAAAGGGATGACAATTCAGGCGGCATTGTGTTTTTAGACAAGTACATTGGGGAAATCACTTTCTTGCCTAATGTAAGTTGTACTCCTGAAGGAGAACAATACAGTGTAGCGTGCAATCTTTTCAACAAATCTAATCCCAGCAAATTCTCACCACAACCTGTTGTCAGAATCAGGGGTGCTTTCAGCTCGCAAGGTCCAACAGAAATTGACATGGGACTAGAAATCGGGTTCCTAACTGGGGCGCCAGAAAAACCTACTGAAACATTTATATCGCCAGACAAAGGTGCGCCAGGGAGTTTTGAATGCATGATTGAACTCTTTGCAGCACCAGTGTCTAGCAGAAAAGGCTCCGTTACATTTGCTGTAGTCACCTCAACATACGGTCCACTCTGATCCACTGGCACTGAAACAACTCCCTCTCTCTGTCTACGGCTGTCCTAGTAATCATTATTTTCTGCATCACCGTCCTCTGCATAATAATCATTATTATAATACTGGGCCGTATTACTAATCGCGTTAGCTTGCTGATCAAAGCTATTGATGGTACTTTGAGGCGGCAGAGGACGCGCGTTCTGGGGAACACTTCCACGCCCTCTGCCTCTAGGAGCTTGCTGACCACCCCTTCCTCTGGCGCCATACATATTGCCGTTACGCTGCATCAATTTAGGGCAACTGTATTTAAAATGACCTTCCTCTTTGCAGTATGAACATTGGTTGGGACCTACAGGGACACGTGGTTGGTAATACCCATTCATTTGCTGATTGTTCTGAAACTGTTGGGGTTGGTGATAGACACCTTGGGGTTGCCTATAATTATTCTGACCTCCACGTGGCGGATAGGCCTGCTGTAAAAGGACCTTTGTCTTTAGTTCCTTCGTTTTCTTTTCTGTTCTATCTTTCTCGTCTTTATCTCTATTTTCATAATACTGTGCAGTAGCCAGTATTTGCGCTGAAGAAGAAACAGCCCAAGAACTTTCTGAATCTTTTAACTTTTTACACAGGTCAGGAAGTAAATTCTGCACAAACTTATCCACAAACAGCCGTTGGCCACCCTCAGTACTCATATCCTGCCCACTGTGGTCAATAAACGTTTCTTCAAACCTAGTAAAGAAGTCTGACACTGTCTCATCTTTCTTCTGCTTGCATGCAGATAACTTGTCCCAATTTACGCGCATCGCAGGCATTATTGTCTTCATATACGTGATGATTCTACCAGGCAGTTCAGCTACTAAAGGTTCTGGTTTCGCACCACCAGTTTGTCTAGCATCAGCAGCAACAATGTTAACCCATGTATCCCCTAGTTCTGCATTGTGATCTACATTACGAATTGATCCCCATAGAGGCTGTGGAACAACATTACCAAACAACATGTCTATGTCGGCCAGATTCATAATGCATGACCCTGCCGTCTGTGACAACTCTTTATAATAACCTGCTGGGTTTTTACGGGGATCAGGCAAGGACTGCTTAAGCGCTAACACCTCAGAGCGCTTCCATGGAACATGCACCCAAACACGCTGGAAATGCGCTGCCACAGCGGGGTTACCACCGGCAGCTGCAACCGCTTCCTTCCATACCAGGGGAACTTCTCTCATAGGGTATTGTCGCGCTTTTACCTTTTTCCCCACAAGGACATCTTGTTCAAACAATGATTGTTGGCAATCATCATTCCTAAAGGACAATACAACCGCAACTGCTTTATCTACTCCGCGGTCCACAATTATACCAGTTCCAAAATCGAACCTCACTCTACACAATTCCTGCGGGTTCGGATTTTTACCACTATCCTCCAATTCTTCACAGAGAATTTCGCACATTTTCTCAAACACATATCTCTGTTTTGGGGCATCCCATTGATGGAAAACGTTGACAACTGATTCCACATCATACAGTGAAGGAAAAACAATCCATCTACGCGCCATGTTATCTATTACCTTTTTCTCATCGGGGTTAGGCAATTGGCTACGCAATTGCTTACGCTGTAAACCAGGAGTCGCACCAGATGACTCAAAGAGAGGCGACATTAATGTAGTAACCACATTAGCTAAGCGCTGTCGCGCTGAAGGAGAAACTGAGGCGAGAACAGGGGGAAAAACAGAGGGAAGAAAAGAGGATGTAGAGACAGGTACTGGAGTGGTGGAAGGAAGAGTGTCAGGGGAGGCAGCTGCTGTATTAGGCAAAGTCGCAGGAAGTGCGGGGGCAGTTGGAAGCACAACTGGCGGTCCTTGAGAGGGCTGCGCTACATGGATAAGAGCCGGCTGCAAAGCAACTGGCGGTTGCGGCAAGGCTTGCAGTATATTCACTGGAGGTGGCATATTTACAAGCTGGGGAGGCGCCGTGGCATTTTGAGCATACGGGGGTGGCGAACTCAACAAATGTGACATCAGGGGATCTTTCTCCTTTTCTTCTAACTCATTCTGCTTAGAATGTGGTAAAGCTGGGTAACATTTGTCAATCCCTAACTTGCGCTGCCTATGCAATTGCTCACTCATCTGCTCCTCCTCATTGTCTTTAAATTGTACAGCTGCTTGCATTACTGTCATACCTTTCTCTCTCTTATTCTTTTTCGCTAACTTAATTTCCTTTTGTTTGGCTTCCTTTCGCCATAAGCGGAAAGAGTCAAACATCGCCGGCCGGGCTTTCTTCTTAAACAATTTAATTTCCAAATTATCTAAAATATCGGTATCAAAACTACCATTTTGGGGCCATTTTAAAACACCATCTTTCCTGGTGTAGTGGATCCATACTTCGTTATATGCAATGGGGCCTACGCCATGTTTTACATAGAGCTCATGAGTTGGAGTTCCAACCGGAGGAACCGGACATGATTCCTCTAGCTGGAAATCTTTTCCACAACCCAAACAGAATAATCTACCAAATAGTCCAGAACCAGGCATCTTTGCTCACTAGTCTAGATCCAAACGTCAAAGGATTATCGATTACGATAGTCTCGTGAATACACGAGTCCTCTGGCTTTGGCGTTTGCAAACTCCAAATCACTAATTCAAATGATCCCGAAGGATACCAAAACAAATGGGAGACGCTCCACTTATACTTAACTGAATATTGTTGATCGATGGCGTCACCAGAAGACTCTCTCGATTGTTTCGCTCTCTCAGATTCGTCAAGGGTCCAAAACAGGTCGATTAATCAGGGCAGCAGTCCTTCGTAGCCGTCGGGACGCGGAGAAACTCGCAGAAAAGACTTTCGGACCACGTCGACATGCAGGGGTCGATGAAGTGGCGGCCTTCCTCCGGAATTTCCACACGAAGCTCCTCACGAACCTCTGGCTTGGACTGGTACCGCTGAAATCGCCCCACGTTGGGCGCCAAACTGAAGTACTGGGTATTTTAGTCCCAGCGGTGCAGGGGCACACACCCTATGACTTCAGGGTTCACCCTGTTCCAGACCTACAGAAACACAGAGTCTTCTGGGTGAAGTCAAAGATTCGTTTATTGGCTGCAGACCAATTACAGGTATCCTAGAAGTACAACAGCGTGTATGTTCTCAGGAGACTGCTGAAAATCATAGGAACGGGTTTCTCCTTAAGTACAAAATATCATGCTCCAGGCACACATTCCTTGGTTTACGATATGGCCATTATAAGTATACATTACAAACGAAAAAGCAGAGTCATGATGACCATCCCACATTCCAGTTCGGCCAGCCCACAATGATTTACACAGTAAGGTTCAGATCCCACATTTGATGTCAATAGACCCCCCAATAAACATGAGCATCTCCTGTTTTGGGAAACAAGTCATAAAGCAGGAACAAGCAGGTGTGGAAGAGATTAGCCGGGGGATTGTATAGAATGAAAGGGTTTTATGACGGGTCAAGCCCTGATGCTAATCACAGGTGGACGGAGGAAGGGGAGCTCGTGAGACCGGTTTGACCTGGGGCAGCAGAGCCAGCTGCCCAGGTCACAGAGAAGTCAGAGGAGAAGCCCATGTACTGTGAGGCCCGTATTTACTCCATTATAGCCTATGTGAGGGCAATGACAAGATGGCCACTGCTTCCAAAATGGAACCCGCGTAGTGAAGCAGAATAACGTGTACACAGTGCATTCATAGCTAGAACGATATATAAAGCACTCGTACATGCCGCATTTACCATTTGCGGTTTGTTAATACCAAGATAGACAGGGGTAGGGCCCTGTCCCCTACGCGGTCCCGAATATTAAAGTACGACACTCCCTTGGACTCAGGCACATACACAAGCTTTTGAAGACTTAAAGAAAGCCTTATGTCAAGCACCTGTTTTAGCAACACCATGTTACAGTAAGCCTTTTACACTTTTTGTTACAGAACGCGAAGGTACTGCCTTGTCAGTACTCACTCAGGAACAAGCAGGTTCACACAAACCGTGTGCTTATTTTTCTAGCACATTAGATCCAGTAGCCCAGGCTCTGCCTACGTGCCTGAAATCAGTCGCAGCAACAGCTTTAGCGATCAGACAAAGCGATTCCATAGTATTAGGACATCAATTGACAGTGCAAGTTCCACACTCCGTGGAAGTTCTTTTAAACCGAACTCAGACTCAGCACTTGACTATAGCACGACTGACAGGTTACGAATTAACATTGTTTCAGCCACACATAGAAATCAGACGCTGTAGTACATTAAATCCTGCCACACTTTTGCCATTAAGTGGAACAGACCCATTGGCACATGATTGTATTGAAGTCATTACTATTACGACGAAACCCAGACAAGACTTGACAGACATTCCATTACCGGATCCAGACCTGACACTTTATGTGGATGGTTCATGCATGAGAACAAGTACAGGAGAGTTAGTGGCCGCGTACGCAGTCACGACAGACACCGAAGTTATTGAAACGAATTGTATTGACACATTATCAGCTCAAGCAGCAGAGCTCATCGCTCTGACACAAGCCTGTATTCAAGCCAAAAATAAGAGAGTTAACATATACACAGATTCACGTTATGCATTCGGAGTTGTACACGACTTCGGAGTCCTTTGGCGAGAGAGAGGTTATTTGACTTCTCACGGTGCCAACATTCAACACGGTCCCCTCATTCAAGCTCTGTTAGATGCAATACATCTGCCTACTTCGATATCTATCATGAAGTGCAAGGCTCATACAAAAGTTACCGATATCATTTCCCAGGCTAACGACCTAGCAGACCGAACAGCTAAGCAAACAGCACAGAATCGGACTTATGCAACTGACTTGACAAAGACAATAGTTCCGACATCGACACACTGATTGACAGTTAGGGATCCCGCCCTTGATGTGATTGACATACAGACACATGCTACACCAGAGGAAATCAAGAAATGGACTGAACTAGGAGGGATCCAAACAGATCAGGGATGGATGACGAAGGGAAAATCTACATGGTTTCTCCCCGACTCCATGGTTCAAGTTATCATTAACACAATACATAGTCCAGCGCATCTAGGAGAGAAAGCTATGTTAGACAGTATTCAAAACATTTGGTTTAATAAACACTTACGAGCTGCAGCCAAACAGAAAGTGCGTACTTGCATGATTTGTTGTCAGTTCAACCCAGGTAAAGGCGTTCCTGTAGAGCAAGGTGGATTTCAACCTCCCGATCACCCTTTTGAAGTCCTCCAGATGGATTATATCCAGATGGAACGATGTCGAGGATTCAAATATGTCCTCGTAGTTATATGCGCACTTTCTCGTTGGACAGAAGCATATCCAGTCTCAGATTACACTGCCCCGACCACTGCCAAGCAGCTGGTTCGTGAATTCTTCCCACGGTATGGTTTGCCCCGTATTGTGTACTCAGATAACGGTCAACCGTTCTCATCCGAGCTAATGAAACACATTTCACTCCTGTTAGGCTATCAATGGAAATTCCACTGTGTCCGGCATCCCGAGGCAGCAGGTCTCGTGGAACGTCACAATCAGACTCTGAAAATTAGACTTTCTAAAATCTGTAGAGAGAAAGGCGTCGACTGGATAGTAGCTTTACCAGTTGCACTCTTTTACATGAGAATGATAGCACATTCTCGAACAGGGCTATCCCCGTACGAGGTGGTATTCGGTAGGCCACCAAATATGTGGGGGACGCCTATACCTCGTAAAATCACTGATGTTGATTGTAATATGCTGACAGATTACCTTGCTTCCTTGATGTCTGCACTACAATCTTGCCGTTCACAGGTAGCTGCAGCCTTTCCCGACAACACCGAGGTGAAGCCCCATGAAGTGGTCCCCGGAGATTTTGTTTTTATAAGAAATTTCGACAGGAGGAGCCCGCTGGAGCCTCGCTGGCAAACGCCGAAATTAGTACTTCTGACCACGAGGACAGCAGTGAAGATCGAGGGTCGCAAGGGTTGGCTACACTCGAGCCATATCAAGAAATTTCATGGACTGCCTTCTGATTTGAACTCTCAGCCCTGCCCCCCTCCACAGACTGACTCAAAACTCCCCCTGGCCGAGAAAACTGCTTCCCAAGACTATAAACTGAAACTAAGGTCTAGCAAGTCAGACAATTTGATTGTTTAAGTCCTCTCCTAGGTGAATCGGTTAAATTAGTCTCTGACATGTATCCTCTAGACCGAAATAGAGAGAGAGAGAGACAGAAACAGCTCGAGAAACGTGCATATTGTAAATCACTTCATAGTCACTGTATAGTGACATTGTTGATTATGTTTTTTCTAAATCTTCTGATTATTGCTGCAAGTATACTGTTGCACATATACTATCCTATTTTCAAGCGTGCACACTCTGCTTCCAATGTTACTTCCGAACACTCTTTTAGCGAATTACCTCCACATGAGTTGCCCTACAGACTTGCGCTGCGCAACAACACATTCATTAGTATGTTACATCACTCCCATCAGGCCAACAACGCTACAAATTGTTGGATATGTGGCCGACTCCCTCCCTACCAGAGATACAAGGGAGTTCTGCCCCTCTCTCCGTATCCATTCACACACAATGGTTCCTGTGGCGCACGGTTTAGTTTGATTAATTCTTTAGATTCAAATACCGTAGTTTACCAGAGCAACTGGGTATGGGGAAACCTGAACTTAGTATTGCTTAAAGCCTGCTACCCTGACAAGGAGGGACTTCCCAAAAGGACAGGAACTGATCTAGAAAATGAAGTATATGGATTAGGTAATTTTACACTTAACCTCATGATTCTGAATGTTGAATCCGAAGCTGCATCAGTCTTGCCTGCTATGTCAGTATTACCAGTCAAAGGTGAATTATGTGTAAGAAAGAATGGTTCAGTACACCTGGGTCATAGTAAATGTACTACTGTGATCGAATTTAGTGACCAAGGCAAGTCTACATTTAGAGCTTCCCGTCATTCCTACTTCATTTGTGGTCATACCGCATATATACGTTTACCTCTAGATTGGGATGGTACCTGTTACATTGCATTCCTTCTGCCACCTGTTTTCCTAGCCCCTCCTGATTATCATAGAAATACCCATCTAGTACACAATAGACCTCAGAGAGATCTCCCGATTGTCGACTACACTGAAACAGCATGGGAACAATACACAGACTTCAATAAAGGTCTCTTTCCTTACATAGGTGTTGTCTCTAATAGTAAACTGATACGCAGATTAACCAGAACCTTGAAGCAGTAGTGAATGAAACTACCTCTGCCCTAGGCAACTTAATAGAGGAGCGATGCGGATTGTTGTTCTCCAGAATCGTCTTGTCCTTGACGTCATCCTGGCCGATAGGGGCGGAGCCTGTAGAGTCATCGGATCAAGTTGCTGTTTTTTCATTCCAGAAAACGCGCCATCAGTATATAAAGCCATAACTCGTCTTCATAAGATTGCAAGCCAGATACATCAGAATCCAGGCACCTGGACGTGGTCCGGTTGGTTCTGGAGCGTGTTGTCAGCCTGGGGATGGAAAGTCCTATCTTTCCTAGGTATTGGCCTTCTCATAGTATTCAGTTGCTGCCTGTGTCTACAATGTGGACCAGCGATTTGCGGCCTGTGTGCCACATCATGTATTCCACGTTCAAGTTCTCATTCAAAATTCCGCAAGAAGAAAGAAGAGCAAATGATGTTACATGAACAGATTGATGGATTCCTGAGGATCGATATCTCATGAAGGGTCCGTAGGGGACAAGGAGGGAATGAGGAAATATGAATTTTTATGATCAATTGTGTCCCCTATCTTAGACCCCAACGGCTCCATGTACATGCTACAAGTACATGTATGTTCCCTCCACTTCAAGCTATGAAGACGCAAATACAATTGTGTCCAACGTTAACATGTCCTCTTTCAGATCCGCCATGAATGGGTCGAATATTCCGTTCCTAAGTATGCCTTGCCACCGCCTTTATATGGTGTACCTTTCACGTTTTTCAGCTCTGGCAAGGTAGGCCCTGAATTCTGCCATCGAGCTTTTCCTGCCTTCTGCCTCTGAATGCTCCAGCCTGGACCTGTATCTGTATCCATGACCTTTGTCTTACTCCCTGCGCGGCTAACGGTGCCTGGCCCGGCCTGTTGCCTGCCAAGACTGTATTCAGCCTTCAAGTTATCTGCTCCGCTCCTCGAGAAATGCATTCCTGTCCAGTAGTTTAGGTAAACATCCTTCCAGCTACAGAGCAAAGGGCCCGGCCTTACTGTCTCCGTGCAAGTAATTCATGGCTCCTGTTACCATGGTAGGCCCATGCCCCCTCGCATCTCATGTAGACACTTAGACGCTTATACACGCACTAGCAGTCAGTATAGGATAGCCTCTGCCTGAGAGACTTTTCCTCCCAGATAATACAGTTCCTTAAACACAAGATATTAGATACGATTTGGGATTAGGTTGTTCTGACATCCCAGACTTCTGTCTCCTCATGTAGGGCTAAATGTCAAGTCCCCTTCACCCTCCAGTTACACGTCAGTCACACGTCATGCTACTGCACGCGCATCTCTGCCATGTATTTCTGCTGACCTTGCAGGATTCTCTTATGGATCCACCCACCTGTGACATCCTCATAATGACGTTTCTAGTACATGCCCCTATGCACACCTATTGTAACGCCTTTTTCATTACGTATGTGTATTCTTATCTCTCTTCTCAGCTGTCACGCCTCCTGCATCTGTCTTCACTGTAATGCATTGACTATATATATGATAACCTGTCAATAAAGTATTGCTCTATCCCTTCCCGAACCTTCGTGGTGACGGAATCCGATTGCCTGGTTCGAACCAATTCCTTTGTAAGGAATAAATCCCCTTTTAAAACCTCAAATACCACGGATTCTGCCTCTTATTTTTACTGAGTTATTCTTATTGAATTTTACCGCATAAATTAAGTCTAGGTAATTTAAATTTACCACAAGTAAGTTTAGGATTTTGTCTCAGATTAGTTGAGAACCTGGAACAGTAGTTTCCAGCGATAATCTCATGTTAGGCAGTTAGCGTGAGGATTTTTATCGCTGAGGAGATAAGCGTTGCTAATAGCACGCTATCTCAGCGATAAACATCCACGTTACCCGGCGATAATTATCCTCACGCTAAGAGCGCTGAGCGAGAATTATCGCCGGGTGTTGCTGATATGCCCCATGGTCTTTCCTGGCTGATGACTCTGAATTAGCAGCTCAGACTGGTGGACCATTGCTCCACTCCCTAGTTCAACAACTATTGGCAAAGCCAATAGGCCTGGCCTATTTTACGTATAGGCTCTTCTTATAGTTGAATATGTTTTTTGTTTTTAATAAAAGGGAAGTGATTGCCCCTGGTAGGCATAGCATGTGGTGTTATAGTGGCCTGGCGGATAGGCCAAAGTGTGCGTCTGTGATATTGCCATTGTTTTTGGGTGTACAGCTTACATGGATGTCTGACTACAAGTTGTTTTACACAACTATAAACCGGAAGCTACAAAAGATGAACTATGGCACTGCAGCATTTTGAGGAGTTGGGCTCACAGGAGAATGAGATTGTTCAAAGGTCAGGCTCAAAGCTGAGGGAGTTATTCCAATCATTGGAGTCACAAGAAAAATAAAAAATAAAAACAAGTTCCAAGAATGGTGTCAGGCAGCAAACACCTGTTACAAGCAGAAGGAAAGAAAGGATTCACAACCCAAACACCAGACATTAATTGTCCAGCTTCACCAGTCTTGAACACCAGTAACATAAAATGACTTTATGACCTAATACAAGTCATATTCATGGACGCAGTATTGCTGCAAGCAGAGCTTTCATGCACGTAGAGCATCATTTTTCATATTCACAGAGGCATTGTTGACAAAAAGAGCCCCAAGTCATGCGGGGACCCAACTGCTAAAATAGGTTTTGACTTTGGAAATGCCTTTAACTCCACATGAACTCTGGCCATTTTTAAAACAAACAAAATGCATTCAGTACTGAACATGAACGAGCACACTAAATAGAAACAATACTGCAACAAACATAAGATTCCCGCACTGACGTGTGCAATTAAATATATATATTTTTTCAAAACATTTTTTTACAAAACGCGTTTTTCATTTCTTGGGACAGTTAAACTGGAAAAGTCCCAGGATTTGATAAAACAAATGTTCTGTACTCAGCCCAAAGGAGATATTCCACATAGTAAATCAATCTTTTTACGAAGAGGAACACAAGAATATGTTTCCAAGCTTGGAGAATCGCTTAGCCTTTACCAATATCATTGGATTTTAATATGTCAGCCACATTTGCCGAATACTGTTTAATATATCAATGAAACGACACGAAGAGAGAACAACGTTCTGAATGCCAGACACCCACACTTTATATAACAAGTGCGATATTCATTCAAATCAATAACAGGCTTTTAGGGTAATGAAATATTACCACCGAAGTGTATTCCAATCGCAGCATTATACACAATCGCAGGGCGTGCAAAGTCGTGCGGTAATGCTCTGGACTCAAAGAGGAAATACAATTGGCTGCTTTGCTTAGAAATCCTTCATTCCGTTTTTCCAGACCTCAACAGCTAGCTGGATCATGTCTTCCCTATGACAGCACGTGGGAGAATCTCACAGTCGGAAATGAAAGGGTAAGATACTTGTTTTTAAGGTAAACCCTTAGTGGACATGGCCCTTAATTCGTACATCAGCAGACACCTGTTATCCATACATTTTACAGCTGCTGAAACCTTCCTTTTCTCCTGCTGCACTGCCTCTTGTCAAACATATTAGCGCAATGATGCTGTAACATTCAAAGAGTCACATGCATCGATGAAACTACCGGTCGCAAACAGGCCGATTCGCAAAATCGGCCCCTTTGCGACCGGTATTTTTGCATTTGGGATGCATCAACCCAAACGAAAAATCACAAAATAGGTAATAGCTAAATTTCTGATTACCTATTTTGTGAATGAATTTAGGGAATCGCAAATTGCAAATCCCTAAATGCAATGCATCATGCAATTCCAAATTGCGATTTGACAACTTGGATTCGCAAATTACCATCAACTTCAAGTTGATGGTAATTTGCAAATACTTGAAGAATGCACAAAAGTGCATTTTTCAAAGTGCCAGACATTATTGTCCTTATTACGATGGCGGTTGGTCGTATCGCCGACTACCATCGTATAAGGCAGGTGACCATCCAACAATGAGTTGGCGGTCCCATCTGCCTTATTATGATAGGATCGCCATGCAGGCGGTCGTAATGTGCTCTTTTCTACTGCGGCCCAGGATAGGGCCACAGCACAAGCCGCAGTAGAAATAGGCACTTCGTGCACATTCATACACGGTGTGCCAGGCACCACGGTGCATGGATGTGTGAAGGGGCACTTAATGTGCCACAAGGGCCACTTAACAGTGGCCTGTGGGGGATGGGGGCCCTGCTTGGGGCACCCAAAGTTCCTTTCCGTCTGCCCCCACCGCCATGAACAGGCAGTTGGAAAGAGATCTCCTCATCCCTACGGCAGTGCCTGCGCAGGCACCGCCTCCATTGTAGGGTTAGGAATCCGACCGCCTTCCTAACGGGATCTTTGATCCTGTTGGAGGCAGCGGCCCTACTCCCCCACCGATGCCCTGGATGGCGGGTGGACCGCCTCCCCCGCCATCATAATGAGGGCCTAAGACCTAATAGTCTCATAAATCTCCTATGCCTTCTTTTCTGACAATCCCTTTGTTTATTCCTTTATCTGCCTGCCCTTGGACCAGACCCAACCTCATTGAATCCTCTTTACCCCTTCTCCTCTCATAATTTGCCTGTCTACCTTTTCACACCTTTTACCATATCTCTGTTTTAGCCCCCAGTCGACAATACTTCAAAGATAACAACTTTATCACCCAACCTGCTCCCAATTCACCCATGTTCCATGATGGCGGCGGGCTTTCCCTTGGTAGACACAGGATAAAGTGATTTCCCCATGCTCCAACGCAATAGCACACCATGGAGTCCTTGCAGCCACCTGCTGTACTAGGTACCTTCTCATAGTCTTCCCAAGACCTATGGTCACAGATGGCATACCACACTCCTCCGCCTGGGCCCTTATTTTTCCTCTGCACAGTCAGGACTCTGTATTGCTATATACTGTAAAAGATTGGGTTATTGGTTGGGGGAGGACCCACTCAGGCTACAACCAAGATCCTTGTCAGGGTGAACCACAAAAGTCAAACAATTAGCCTATGCTTAATCCTCTGGTAGATTGCCACAAAAGCAGTCAGGCTTAACTTAGAGGCAATGTGTAAAGTATGTATGAAGCACACAAACAGTAATAAAGTGAAAACACAACACAAGAAAAATCCAAAACCAATTATGAAACATAGAGTGCATTTAAATAAATAAAATGATACCAGAACAACATGAATCCAATGAGTAAAACGTGACATATTACTTTTTAAGGTATTTAGTAAAAATAGCACATAAAAGCACAAAGCACCACTTGCGGTCATCTGATCATGCTAGACCGGGGGAAGGTCACATGTTCAGGCAGACTTTGATGGCTAGCCTGGAATGAAGGCAAGCAGGTCCAGTCTTCCTTCTCAGATAGGCAGTCCTTAAATCAGCAGGGTAGCTCTCCTTCTGTAAAATCCACAGGTCCAGGAGCATTCTGATGAGTGGCTCTGGAGATCGGATATTTATAAATGGTACCGGCATTTGTGAGGAGGGCTCCCTGTCCTACTTCCACATCTCTTGTCAGGCTCCTGTTGCAGCGGAAGCTTTTTCTCTTCTAGTTTCTGGGTCCAAGCAACGAGTTTTCTAACTTAGGGGGCCATTACGATGGTGGTGAACCTGTCACTGGCAGCCTGCCGGTGGCAGATTCACCGCCATCGCAAAGCACTTTTCTGCCCTCCAGATTACGATGGCGAGCGGTACACACAGCAGACGCAATGTCCGTCTGCCACAGGTCCACCACAGGCAATCGTTATGATTGCTTGGCGGACCCACCAAGCATCTCTAAAATAGTGGCTGGTGTCTAGCAGGCACTGTCCACGAGATTAGGATGCTGCATCCCCACTAGCCTGTGTATGGTGGTTCAACCGCCATTCACAGGCTGGCAGGGATGTACTTTGGGGGCCCGTTGCGGGCCCCCTCCAGCAGGGGTGGAGGGGGCCATGGGACGATGGCGGATGGACTAAAGTCCATCCCCATCGTAATGAGCTTTCAGCACTCTGTTTTGTATGGGTGCATTATAGTCATAGTTGTCATGCACCTACGCACAAATATATTGTTTGCAGTGTTTTATAAACATGTATTCAGTAGACTCATTTACACATATATTGTAGTGCAATGTTATAATATGATTATGTATGTATCGTCATGCCTGCATATACAGAGAGCAGGACAGTTTATAATCATGTAATGTAATCGTTTTTTTTTTTAGTTGCCCGACTTCCTAGGCCTAAGACTGTACTTGTTTTTACATCTCCTTGGCTTCTCGAGGAATTAATTATTTGATTTGCATGTTGTTTTCAAGAAATAGTAGTGTTCTCACCCTACTGCAGGTATGGGAATGCCAACTCGTTATTTTCAGATTGGAGAAGATATAAGGAATGCTTTGAAGACAGTTGGAAGCGAAGAGGGAGGATATCTTTCGTGTCTGGCTGGTCTGGGAATCAAGGTCACCACGCCGAACAAAGGAGTCTTAATTAGAAAGTGTGAACCTCCCCAAATAGAAAAAGTTGCAATGGAACATTTTGCCATGATGAAACCAAGAATCGAATTCTATATTGTATGATGCGCAGTGACAGAGACCCCAGACTTCTGCAAGCTTTCGGGGAGAAAGGAGCATCTTAGAACACGCTCCTAGCCTTACGCACCTTAACCCATTTGACGTGAGTACTTCTCTGGAAGTGAACACATGCTGACACCTTTGGGAACAGATAGAAGGGTATTAGATAACATCTCCTCTTAGTATAGTGTAGGGACAGAATTGTTTTATTTCTAATGAAAATGGACCTAGACTCTGTTTCTATTTTGAGCTGTATCCTAATCCTCGAATTCACCATTGTATTCTTGTTATGCCGAATTACTTATATTCATAGAATCGGCTCTGTATTGATTTTCTTGTATCTCTATATGCTAATTTTACGATGTGTATACATCTTATTATTCTTGGCCTTATAATAAATTGACAAACATAGAGTTGGAGTCTGTGGTACTTTCAGGTATGATATTGTCATCGTATTATGAAGTGTTTCTCCCCTCCATCTCTGTTTAGTAGGTAAATATAAGACCCTGGGCGCTAATTGTGAGGTAGAAGATAGGGGTGCAATTTAGCATAATCAACCCCAAAGCCATTTCACTCAGATTCTAAACTTCACCCAAGGCATTGGTCCTCCGATAAACCTTGTTTTGAGGGGTGAGAAATCAAGGTGTTGAACTGTTATATAATACGGCAGAATCAATGTTTATGGTGCATTATTCATTTAGTGACATATCAAAAACGGACTACATTAAAAGTATAAAAACTATTAATTTTCTAATTCTGTAAGACCAAAGGAATCTATTGGTGTAAGTCAGACCTCCCTTACCTGTATTGGCTGACTAGTAGAAAGTGCCGAACATGATGACTGTAAGATGTTTAGATATTTTTTTCAAAATATTCTCTCATACATGTATGGTGTTTTTGTGGGTTTAGGGTATCCAGAGTCAATAAAACTAGGTGCAGTGCATTTGGCAAATTTGGCAAGCAACCACAAGCAAAACACCAGTTTAGCATTCCTCCATTTTGGTAGCACGTGCTGAATAAGACATTTGTAAGATGTTTATAATTTGTCTTCAACATATGGTAATACCAACCACTCTCCCTTCGACAGGATCATAACTCTGCCAAGGCATAATCCCTAACTTTGTTCCTCTGGTTCTCCTAAGTATGGGGGTACCAGACATGTCTGGGTGTTCCATGGGTCAGGCTGCCCGAAGGCGACAACTGGGTGTAGAGCATTTGGGAAACTAGGAAAGCAGTTTAGAACAAACATGCCATTTTAGGGTACCTGTTTTTTGGTTGCAGGTGTCACACCTAGGGGTGGGCGGAATTTGCGTAATCGCGTTACGCAAATCTCCACGAAATGGTAAAAAATCTCTGCGAACATGCAGAAATTCCGCGAACACGCGGAATTGCTTGTTCGCGATACTTTTTTTCTGTTCGCGATCGCTGTTTGCGTGCTCGGGTGAAATATCTCGCGAACACGCATATTGAGAACGCGAACAAGCAAAAAATTTCGCGAAGTTGCGGAACGTAGTTTTTTTTGCAATTTCGCGTTCTCCGCGGAACGCGAAATTACCCAAATTTCGCAAATTCCGCGAACGGAACGGAATTTATCGCACAGGCCTAGTCACACCTGGGCTATATGAAAACATTCACAATCATATATTTTTCACATCTGCACAACCTAAGGTTTCTAATGCTTAGTGCCAGACACCCTTTGCCATGATTGTCTGGTTGGAACAATGCATTAACCATAATTTTTTTTTCAGATTGTCAGCACGTTTCCCAACATATGCTAATTCCCTTCAGTCTTACTCATGCAGAAAGTTATTCCTGTCAAGACTTGACCCATATCTGAGATGCGTCTCATTTCAAATTTTGGTTTGAGCATAGATCCATGCAGTGGGTACTAGGGAACAGTTTTGAAGAGGGAACTACCTTGGTGAATGTTTTTAGTACTTTGTGGGAGCAGGAGGGGGGTTGGCTGGTACCTAGTAAAGCTTCCCAACCCTAGACATATATATATATATTCACTGAAAATAACTAAAGTTACAGGGACAGTATAGTTAGGTTCATATTTTACCCTCACAAAACCTTAGAAATTAAGCAGTTATAGTTATACTTATAGGTATACATATGTTAAGAAACTATGACTAGTGGCCGAAAGTTACTTAAGGGCACAAGTTATAGTTTCTTCAGATAAGTACAGCTATAATTATAACTATGACTGTTGAATTTCTATGGTTTTGTGAGGGTAAAATGCGAACCTAACTATAACGTCCCTGTATCCTTTGTTTTTTCAGTGAATTTCTATGCTTTTTTAAAGTGTAAAGTAATATATAATTACCGTATGTTAATCCAACCACCGTTGTGCACAGCTTGACCTCAGCCAAGCCCTGAAGCCAACCCCACCGAATGCAGCCAACCCCACGCTTCACATTGCCTTTAGCCGTGAGCGACGGGGGTTTGGTGTGTGAGTGAAAAAACTTTGTGGCAATTTCTTGCCCATGAGGGTGTCCCTCCATCGGTACTATACAGGTATCCTGACCCCTTCTGTTATTTTTCACTTTTTTCCCCCTGCCCCCAGTTGACCGAGAAACAAAATGTCAGCCGCAATTTTCCTGTTAGTTTGAGGAAAGCCAATCAGGTCTTTGCTTTTGACTTTGATCCGCGGATCCACAAAGGATTAGTGTCCCTATATATACACATTTATTTTTCCTTTAAAAATTCCAAACTACTAAACAGATTTACACCAAATCACAAAAGGGACAGTTTCTGGACCAAGATCTTGCTTTCTGCCAAATTTGGGGTAAATCCGTTCAGCAGTTCAGGCTGTAGTTCTGTTCAAAAGCTACAAAATCGCCATTGATATTGCATGGTGAAAAACTGTTTAGGGACTCCATTTTTTTTTGGCCCCCGCTTCACGAATCACGAAGAAAATTTCCAGACAACAGCAGAACAAACTGGCATACTAATTTTGAAAAATTCACCAAGATTAGTCAAACAGCACTAGTTATTAGCAAAACAAAAAATGCTTAGTCTATTGGTGGTGCGTGACTGGCTGTGACCATGCCCTTTACTCAACCTCCTATGGGTTGAATACCCCCTGCTGCGCACAGCCTTTGGCTGTGCCTGCACCCAGCCTGCCATGGGTGTCTAAACACCAGTCACGCACAATCCTTTAAACATGTTTTACATTGTTTTCTCTATCCCACAGGACTCTTGTGAGAGCGCCTATGAAGCCAGCATGTGCTCCTGTTCTCTTGAGAAACTCTCTTGGGAGGACAGGGCACCACACCTGCTCCAGAGTCTCCTGCATGGCCTAATAAAGCATTTGTTTAAACATTTGAACACAGGGGGGGAGAGGTGGACCCCTCATGGCCCTCCCACAAGGAATAGAGGTTCAGGGTATCCCTACCCTACCAATTTATACCTTCATTTTTTTTATTTTCAGGACACAGGGATGAGGTCCCTGAGTCCTGTTATGGCAACCGCAACATTTCTGTTTGTGTTGTGAGCGCTTTTTTGGGGGCTAGATGTCCAACAAGAAAAAAGGCTACAATGGCAAATCAGATCACTTCATCATTTTAAGTTGTCTGTCCACAGGAATCCAGTAAAACTCTTGCATACCAAACCATCCAGATATCAATAAATGTTGTAGCCTAATTTCTCAAAACTACTGAACAGATTTATACCAAATCACATGTTTTAAGGGTAGATCTAGATTTTTGCCAACTGTGGTGTAATTCTATTCAGCCGTTTTGGCTGTAAATTGCATGAAGAAATTACATCCCCCCCCCCTTTTTGTCCCTCACTTGCTGTATCATTCCATAATTTTCCAGGTAGTTGTGGAGGTGGATGAACATTTTTTAAGAAAGTTCTGTACAGATTCCTCAATACCTGCTGGAGGCAACTCCCTGAGGAACATAGCCTTTGGCACGGCCGCAGCAAAGTCCTGCAGGCAACCCCCTCGGTCGGCCACACCCTCCCCCTGCACAGCCTTTGCCTGTGCGTGGCGTGTGGTAGCTGCAGAGCCAACCGCCTTTTGCAGCAACCTACAAAAAACACTCAGGCCACCCCTTTTTTAAGTAAAATTTAAATCCTGCAAGACTCTTGTGGGATTCACTGTGACCACTGTGCTCATGTGGGACTCCTACTGAAGTTCAGGGAGCTCTGCTGCCTCGTGTCCTGAAATGGCGGCCACAACATTTCTCCTGATGTTGTGGCTTGTTAATCACAGTGCAAGCTCCTGCAGGAGTCAAACAGCCATCAGTAAAGAAAGCCTCCTCAGCCAATCACATTGTTTGAAAGATTCCCGCAAACTCAACTGTTCAGACATACAAATATTTTTAACCTTAATTTCTCAAAAACTACTGAATGTATTTACACCAAATCATAAAAAGCATGCTTTCATGACCACGATCTAGCTTTCTGCCAAATTTAGTGTCATTCTTTTCAACTGTTTTTGCAATATCGCTGTTCAACTTTCCTACTGAAAATTGTATGGAGATATTGCATTTTGGGATCCCCCCGAAACTTTTCAGGAAGGCGCTGAGGTAGATTAACTTATTGGGGAAAGTTATGTGTAGATTCATTGAATGCACCAAAAGAAGAGAGTTTTTTGGTTTCATAATAACTAATAACTTTGGTGCATAACATTAAAAAAACAAAATTATAGATATATATATATATTCACAGAAAAAACCATAGGTTTCAGGGGTGTTATAGTTAGCTGGCCAATTCACTCGTACAAAACCATAGAAATTCCTCCGTTATAGTTAGTTCTGCTAACTATAACTTGCGCGCCCGCAATGTACTGCTGATGATGTCACATTGCATCATTCAAGACATTGTCAGTGACATCACTGATGACATCACTGATGACATCTCAAATGACATTAATGATGGCACCATCCAGTAAATGTGGTCTAGTTTGAAATTTAAATATGTATTATATATATATATATATATATATATATATATATATATATATATATATATATATATATATATATATATATATATATATATATATATATATACCAATCTGTATTGAAGATTGAGTGGACATATAACTGTCTGGATGGAGGATTTAGTAGCTGTCTGACTGTCTGTTTAAGTGAGTAATTAAAAGTGTCTCACTTAATACATGGATTAGTAACTAAACTATGTGAATGTGTGCATCACTGTCTCTGTTGTTGTATAACATGCTGCATCAATGTGTATATTAGTTATTGATTAGTTGGGTGAGTATTTGTATGGGACACTGAGTTTGTGTGTGGTTGGATGGGGTGTGTGTAACTCTATGCATAGATGTGTAAATGGTTGATTGACTAGGTGTATAGGTTTAAGAGTGCATGTGGAAACAGTTGTTTGGGTGACTGAGTGTATTTATTTGTGTGTTGGTGAGCAAATATATGTTTTAGTTGTACATGTTCAACAAAGTAAAAAAATAAAAGGCATTGTATGTGAGAGTTGGTGTATATAAATAAGTATGTGTAAGAGTCAGTGATTGTGAGAGTAACTATATGAATGAGTGTATAATTGTAATGGTGATTTCTTAACATATTAACTATGAGTTACTCTGTGTTTGAATAAATGAGGTGTTGTTGGATAATTGTGTAAGTGAGTAAATGTAAGTGTGATTAATTTTTTTCATGAGTGAGTAGGATGACTGCATAACCGACTAAGATGACTGCTGATGTGTCAATGTCTATATACGTGTATAAGTGCATTTGATAGTGTTCTATTAATTAGTGACTGCATGTATAAATGATTCTGTTGTTGAATGGGTAGTTGTGTGTGTAGACTTAGGAATCAGTAAGTGGGTATGTAGTAACTGATATTGGTGTGTCAATGGTTTCAAATATGGTACTCTGTATTTTACAGTGAGTGATGAAAGGTTATACTAGTGTATGATGAGGTGTGTATCAGATTGTCACGTGGATGATGTCATCAGTGATGTCATCAGTGATGTCATTTGAGATGTCATCAGTGATGTCATCAGTGATGTCATTGACCATGTCATGAATTATGCAATATGTGACATCATCAGCAGTGCATTGCGGGCGCGTGAGTTATAGTTAGCAGAACGAACTATAACGGAGGAATTTCTATGGTTTTGTATGAGTGAAATGGCCAGCTAACTATAACACCCCTGAAACCTATGATTTTTTCTGTGAATTTCTAAGGTTTTTTAAATGCTAACTTCTAACTATAACGTCTCTGAAACCCTTTTTTTTCAGTGAATTTCAAAGCTTTTTTAAATGCTAATTTCTAACTATAACGTCTCTGAAACTTATGGTTTTTTTCAGTGAATTTCAAAGGTTTTTTAAATGCTAATTTCTAAGTGTGATAGTAGTTATGCCTATTTTTTTGCTGATTTTCTACAGTTTTTTAACTGTTTATTTATAAATATTTTATTCATTAAATAACATTATATATTTTTCTGAAAATTGCAACAACATTTTTTTTTATTTAAACTGAAATATTGATACATTTTTTTGTTTTCATTTTGTATTTTAATATATTTATATTATTTTCTTTTTAAAAAAAAAATCGGAGTCCCGCACTCAAAGCGTACACATCACGGTAGGTGCGTGGATTCTAGCCGGCTTTTTAGAAAAGTTGTGAAGGATCCACGTACGGTGTGCGACAGCTGCGTGTTTTTCAGTTACATCATATACATTTAATATTACGTGATGTGAGTGATTGGTATGCGACCAGTCCGTGACTCCTGCTCCAGCGCATTTGTGACACATGCGCATTACGGTACGAGATGCTTGCGCGGTGGCGGGTCCCGTGTGATGTCATATACGTGCTGGGGCGCGCTGGGTGCGTGACTCCAGCAAAAAAACTGTTATGTTCCAAAATGATATGTATGTGTCTTTAATATACATATTAGGGCAATAGATTATCGAATGTATTCATAAAATTAATATATTTGTACTTATAATAAACTTTATTATTTTTAAATATATTGTCGCAAAGTCGGGTGCATGCATCGTGAGTGCAGAGAACCAGGTCAGCAGAGCTGCTGTAGAGCCAGAGAAACCAGGTCAGCAGAGCCGTTGTAGAGCCAGAGAACCAGGTCAGCAGAGCTGCTCTAGAGCCTAAGAAGCAGGTCAGCAGAGCTGCTCTAGAACCAGAGACCTAGGTCAGCAGAGCTGCCGTAGAGCCAGAGACCCAGGTCAGCAGAGCTGCTCTAGAGGCTGAGAACCAGGTCAGCAGAGCTGCTCTAGAGCCAGAGAACCAGGTCAGCAGAGCTGCTCTAGAGGCAGAGAACCAGGTCAGCAGAGCTGCTTTAGAGGGAGAGAACCAGGTCAGCAGAGCTGCTTTAGAGCCAGAGAACCAGGTCAGCAAAGCTGCTCTAGAGCCAGAGAACCAGGTCAGCAGAGCCGCTTTAGATCCTTAGAACCAGGTCAGCAGAGCTGCTCTAGAGGCAGAGAACCAGGTCAGCAGTGCTGATTTAGAGGGAGAGAACCAGGTCAGCAGAGCTGGTTTAGAGCCAGAGAACCAGGTCAGCAGAGCTGCTCTAGTGCCAGAGAACCAGGTCAACAGAGCTGCTTTAGAGCCATAGAACCAGGTCAGCAGATCTCCTTTAGAGCCAGAGAACCAGGTCAGCAGAGCTTCTCTAGAGCCTAAGAACCAGGTCAGCAGAGCTGCTCTAGAGCCAGAGAACCAGGTCAGCAGAGCTGCTGTAGAGCCAGAGAAACCAGGTCAGTAGAGCTGCTTTAGAGCGAGAGAACCAGGTCAGCAGAGCTGCTTTAGAGGGACAGAACCAGGTCAGCAGAGCTACTTTAGAGCCAAGGGACCAGGTCAGCAGAGCTGCTCTACAGCCAGAGAATCAGGTCAGCAGAACTGCTTAAGAGCCATAGAACCGGGTCAGCAGAGCTGTTTTAGAGCCAGAGAACCAGGTCAGCAGAGCTGTTGTAGAGCCAGAGAACAAGGTCAGCAGAGCTGCTCTAGAGCCTAAGAACTAGGTCAGCAGAGCCGCTCTAGAGCCAGAGAACCAGGTCAGCAGAGCTGCTGTAGAGCCAGAGAAACCAGGTCAGCAGAGCTGCTTTAGAAGGAGAGAACCAGGTCAGCAGAGCTAGTTTAGAGCCAGAGAACCAGGCCAGCAGAACTGCTTTAGAGCAAGAGAACCAGGTCAGCAGAGCTGCTTTAGAGTCCGAGAACCAGGTCAGCAGAGCTGCTCTAGAGCCAGAGAACCAAGTCATCAGAGCTGCTTTAGAGAGAGAGAACCAGGTCAGCAGAGCTGCTCTAGAGGGAGAGAACCAGGTCAGCAGAGCTGCTCTAGAGCCAGAGAACTATGTCAGCAGAACTGCTTTAGAGCCATAGAACCGGGTCAGCAGAGCTGCTTTAGAGCCAGAGAACCAGGTCAGCAGAGCTGCTCTAGAGCCAGAGAACCAAGTCAGCAGAGCTGCTTTAGAGTCCGAGAACCAGGTCAGCAGAGCTGCTCTAGAGCCAGAGAACCAAGTCATCAGAGCTGCTTTAGAGAGAGAGAACCAGGTCAGCAGAGCTGCTCTAGAGGGAGAGAACCAGGTCAGCAGAGCTGCTCTAGAGCCAGAGAACCATTTCAGCAGAACTGCTTTAGAGCCATATGGTGAATCAAAAAATGAAAGGTCTCAAAAGAAATCTAGAGAGATTTAGCCATGAGTGGGCCTTCCCGTATGTCGAGGACAGTTACTATCAACAGCAACCCCCAGTCGCCCCACAACACACCTGTGGTTTCAGAGGAGGGCGCCAGCAAGGGAAACGTACATTCAACAACTGGACGTTTGATAATACCAGCAGTGAAGAGGATGATTACAACGCACAACCCTCTACCTCGGCCTCAACATCTCACCCCAACCAGAGAGTCAGATTCAACACCAATGAGAGGCCCAATGAAGATTTGGGGGCCATGTTGAGGGATTTTTTAGAACAACGCCCTCAGGATCAGAGAGGGACCAATTACAGAGGGAGGGCCAGAGGCAGAGGCAGAGCACGCCACAACAACAATCCAATGTGGCAGAACTCTTCCCCCAGGATCACCCGCAGCAGGGGCAGGACACCCCAATAATGAGGGAAATCAATGACATAGTGGTAAACCTGTCATCTTACACTCTAACACCAGATGAAAATCGGGTCCTGAATAAAGGCCTTGGATATGTCCCTACCCCTAAACATGACAGCTTCAAGCTGCGTGGTGAACTATATGGGTTGATGAGAAAGATCAAACTCAATAAATTCTTTCAAGGTAAAGAAATTGAGGCTCCCTCGGTGTTCTCCACTAACCTGCGACGACCGTCCCAGTTTTGCCCCCCGAATCATTCTGTAGGCCCAGAAGTCCTTGTTTTTGAACAAAAAATCATGCAGGACATCGGTAATTTGGAAAAACAACATCAAGGCCATACCCGTAGTAATATGACCAAGGAGGATTGGACAGCAGTCCACTCCTTACAGCAGAACCAAGACATCACCATTAAACCCGCCGATAAGGGGGGCGCGGTGGTAGTGATGGATACTACGGATTATGAACGGGAAGTTACCAGGTTGCTGGATGTACGACACAACTACCAACCGTTGATGAGGGACCCTACGGTGAATCTACAGACGACAATAAACACCATGGTTGCCGAAGCCAAAGGAAAAAAGTGGATCACGATGAAGGAAGCGGACTTTTTGGTCAATGAAACACCTAGGATCCCCGCATTTTACATTGTCCCGAAAATCCACAAGGCACAAAGACCGCCCCCGGGACGCCCCATAGTATCGGGCATCCAGTCAGTCCTTGAGCCATTATCACAATATGCAGATTTCTTCTTGAGGGAATGTGTTATTACCCAACCCTCGTATATTCAGGATACCACCTCAGTTCTCACCATCCTGAACGATCTTGCATTTGACCCGCAACATCAACTATTGGTCACAATTGACATCGAATCATTGTATACCAGCATCCCCCAGGAAGCAACGCTGGTGGCAGCAGCACATGCCCTGGGGGCTTGTGAATGGTTTTATGATGTCCCCCAAAGTTTTGTCCTTCAGTGCATTGAATTGGCCTTAACCAAAAATTTCTTTGCGTATAAGGACCAACTCTACTTACAAGTGTCCGGTACATCGATGGGGGCTACATTCGCCCCCAGCTTGGCTTGTATCTATGTAGGCCAATTTGAGTCCAACTACATCTTCCATTGCACCAATCCCTTCCAGAGGAACATCACACTCTGGAAGAGGTACATCGACGATGTCCTGTGTATATGGACTGGCTCTACAGTAGACCTGGATAGGTTTCTCCAGTGGTTGAATGGTCTCGATGAATGTCTCCGATTCACCTGGACCATTAGCAACTCCACAGCCACATATTTGGACCTTGACATCACTGCCGTGAACCAGAAGTTGGTCACCAATGTCCATCAGAAACCGACCGACAAAAATTCCCTCCTACATTATAATTCGTTCCATCCTAGGGCGTTGAGGGACAACCTGCCGGTCGGACAGTTCTTGCGGTACCGCAGGAATTGCTCTAACATCGAGGACTTTGTACAACAAGCAGAAACACTGTCAGGCAAATTGGAGGCACGCGCTTACCCTATCCGAGTTATCAGGCAGGCCAAGAAAAGAGCTCTTAATACACCTAGAGCAGCCCTTTTGGAGAGAACACCAAAAACATCTGGAGAATGTATCCCGGTAGTTACCACATTCGGCCCCTTATCAACCCAGATCAGACAAGTAATTCGAAAACATTGGCCCTTACTCCATACTGCAACTATGACCATGCCCCAACCCAGATTTGCTTTTAAGCGGTCCACCAGTCTGAGGGATCGTCTGGTGCATACACGACCTAAATGCGATGATAAATCTACAGGCGTGCCCTCGGGACATTACCAGTGTGGAGGTTGCAACGTGTGCGAACTAACACGCCAGACTAAGAGCGTTATATTGGCGAATGGCAAGTGTTGGCACTTAAATGCTTTCAGTAACTGTAATACTAACAACGTAATATACAGACTGACGTGCCCATGCGGCCTTCACTATATCGGATTAACCACACGGAAAGTGAAGGTGCGCATACAAGAACATTTGAGCACAATCCGCACAGGCAAACTAACAACTAAGCTAGTCCAGCATTTTAGAACAGCCAGACATGGCCCCCGTGAATTACGATGGGTGGTACTGGAACGAGTGTGGGGCGATAGCCATAATATGAACACCAGGCTAACAACTAAAGAAGCACGTTGGATTTACCAAGAGGGAGCAGACAGACAGGGCTTGAACGACTGTATAGAATGGAACCAGGTCATAACGTGATAACACACTCACAGGGTCTTACAAACACAGTGACAGGTGGGTGCAGGCAATGGATGTTCACTAGGGACAACGATACCTATACATACTATCCATTGTTAATCACACTAATGGATAAATGATAGACGAGCCTATATGGTGAATCTTTCAGAACGATTATAATGCCATCAGTATAGGACATTTCATTTTAGAATTGTATTCCAATATAAATTTGAGTTAACGAGTTCCAGTAGACACAAGATGGCCCCCGTTACCCTCATTGCGAATTTGCGCATGCCTGATAGGGGATGTGGATTCCCTCCAATAGGAAAGCCCGGTGCGGTTTACACAATATGGCCGCGGCAGTCGTCCGAGTAAGACCACACCCACATAACATCACGTGGCGCGGGGTACTTAATCGGTCAAGGAAAACGGAACCCGGGATGAAGGCTGATTTTAAGACGCAACGCAACCATGACGAGGTGAGAACCTGAACGAGTAGTGGGTGGGTCAGCAAAATACTGAACTAGGCTCTGATAGGGACATGGAGCCAGCGGGAGCCTGAACATGATCCATATATTCAGCCAGACAGGCGGATGCATCGTACATTTGACCCGATACATAGACGACTCAGACACTAGGATACAACAGTGATGTGGGTACTGAGAGCGAAGGAGGGTCAAGTTGATGAGTGGAATTGGTACACACAGCGATATTAAGTCAGCATAAGAGTAACCACACACGAGGCCAGGTACTAAGTAAGCAGACCTCGAGTGCAGGGAATAAGAAGGGATACTGATAGAACCCTAAGTATTTGGGTTTTACACCGTGGATGTGAGTGTTCATAACGGAATGCTCAATGCCATTTTTAACACATGCTGCACTAACCTTTCCGCCTTTTCCATATATCTTAGATATAAGAATCCGCAGGTTGCGGTTACGCTATCCAGAAGTGTCTGAGATAACGCTGACCACTGAAATCAGTGGGGGTGAGGTATGCAGTAAGAGGGACACCCTTACGGTAAATATACCTGCTGTGAGTGTATCAGGCAGTAAGTCTATTGCCTGGCTGAATGTATGTCTACCCTGCTGGGGTATAGTTGTGGTATGCACTGAACCTGTATATGTCTATCTTTTATGTTTCCCCTAGGTGCTGACAAACCATATATTGGCCAGCATAAACAAAGTCAAGAGGCTAGTCGACCCTAGCCCTGATGAAGTTGCCGCCAATCCATACAGGCAACGAAACATGTTGGTTTTTTAAGGGGATAGCCACACAGCCTGAATAAAAAGTCTCTTTAGCTAGTGTGGGCTACCCGGTTTTAAATTGGGAATAGTTGGGTCCTGATCAGACTCACCTTCCCTAGTCTTAGGGTCGACACCCATTGTTTTTGGTTGCACACTCACACAGTTAAGTTATTAGTTTTTTCCACAATAGGCACTAGAGACAAACGCTATACCTGTTGTGTCACTTTTGTGTTTTTCACTGGGGACGGCAGTAACCAATGATGATAAAGTGAGGTAACGGACGAGTACCTGTCCGCTTACACCTCGTGGGGGTTACGTCCGTGAGGTATTGCCGCCCTCATTTTTTTCCACTTTGTCTATACTCTTCCTCTGTGGCATCGAAATAGACAACAAGCATTGGGGGTGGAAGGTGTAATTGTCTAAGCTCTCTCCTTTTCCGCCTATCCTTCCTTCTCTACATATAGGGGGGGCCACACAGGTTTCTAGGGGTACCTTTATTAAAGTCACTTAGTCCACAAGTATTGGCAGAGCTCGAGACCATAGAATTGTTTACATTACTATTTTTAGTATTATTAGCTACAGGATATCGTACTGTACCTATAGCCCACAAGTAGAATAGAAAACATCTATCAGTCTTCGTGCTTAGAAAAGTAGGAATTCAGTTTGACGCCAGAGGCAGGTCCTTTGTTGTGCATTTGATATTGAGTGGGGGGCGACCTGCCTCTGAGACCCCCTTAGCTCCTTTGTGTAAATGATTTAGAGGGAGAGAACCAGGTCAGCAGAGCTGCTTTAGAGCCAGAGAACCAGGTCAGCAAAGCTGCTCTAGAGCCAGAGAACCAGGTCAGCAGAGCCGCTTTAGATCCTTAGAACCAGGTCAGCAGAGCTGCTCTAGAGGCAGAGAACCAGGTCAGCAGTGCTGATTTAGAGGGAGAGAACCAGGTCAGCAGAGCTGGTTTAGAGCCAGAGAACCAGGTCAGCAGAGCTGCTCTAGTGCCAGAGAACCAGGTCAACAGAGCTGCTTTAGAGCCATAGAACCAGGTCAGCAGATCTCCTTTAGAGCCAGAGAACCAGGTCAGCAGAGCTTCTCTAGAGCCTAAGAACCAGGTCAGCAGAGCTGCTCTAGAGCCAGAGAACCAGGTCAGCAGAGCTGCTGTAGAGCCAGAGAAACCAGGTCAGTAGAGCTGCTTTAGAGCGAGAGAACCAGGTCAGCAGAGCTGCTTTAGAGGGACAGAACCAGGTCAGCAGAGCTACTTTAGAGCCAAGGGACCAGGTCAGCAGAGCTGCTCTACAGCCAGAGAATCAGGTCAGCAGAACTGCTTAAGAGCCATAGAACCGGGTCAGCAGAGCTGTTTTAGAGCCAGAGAACCAGGTCAGCAGAGCTGTTGTAGAGCCAGAGAACAAGGTCAGCAGAGCTGCTCTAGAGCCTAAGAACTAGGTCAGCAGAGCCGCTCTAGAGCCAGAGAACCAGGTCAGCAGAGCTGCTGTAGAGCCAGAGAAACCAGGTCAGCAGAGCTGCTTTAGAAGGAGAGAACCAGGTCAGCAGAGCTAGTTTAGAGCCAGAGAACCAGGCCAGCAGAACTGCTTTAGAGCAAGAGAACCAGGTCAGCAGAGCTGCTTTAGAGTCCGAGAACCAGGTCAGCAGAGCTGCTCTAGAGCCAGAGAACCAAGTCATCAGAGCTGCTTTAGAGAGAGAGAACCAGGTCAGCAGAGCTGCTCTAGAGGGAGAGAACCAGGTCAGCAGAGCTGCTCTAGAGCCAGAGAACTATGTCAGCAGAACTGCTTTAGAGCCATAGAACCGGGTCAGCAGAGCTGCTTTAGAGCCAGAGAACCAGGTCAGCAGAGCTGCTCTAGAGCCAGAGAACCAAGTCAGCAGAGCTGCTTTAGAGTCCGAGAACCAGGTCAGCAGAGCTGCTCTAGAGCCAGAGAACCAAGTCATCAGAGCTGCTTTAGAGAGAGAGAACCAGGTCAGCAGAGCTGCTCTAGAGGGAGAGAACCAGGTCAGCAGAGCTGCTCTAGAGCCAGAGAACCATTTCAGCAGAACTGCTTTAGAGCCATAGAACCGGGTCAGCAGAGCTGCTTTAGAGCCAGAGAACCAGGTCAGCAGAGCTGTTGTAGTGCCAGAGAACCAGATCAGCAGAGCTGCTCTGTAGCCTAAGAACTAGGTCAGCAGAGCTGCTCTAGAACCAGAGAACCAGGTCAGCAGACCTGCTGTAGAGCCAGAGAAACCACGTCAGCAGAGCTGCTTTAGAGGGAGAGAACGAGGGCTGCAGAGCTGCTTTAGAGCCAGAGAACCAGGTCAGCAGAGCTGCTCTAGCTGACAATGACTGACTGACACTGACTGACTGACACTGACTATCTGACACTGACTGATTGACACTGACTGACACTGATTGACTGACACTGACTGACACTGACTGACTGACTGACAATGACTGACACTGATTGACTGATACTGACTGACTGACACTGACTGACTTACTGATACTGACTGACTGACACTGACTGACTGACACTGATTGACTGACACTGACTGACACTGATTGACTGACACTGACTGACACTGATTGATTGACACTGACTAACTGACACTGTCTGACTGACACTGACTGACTGACACTGACTGACACTGCCTGACTACTCTTTACTACTCTACTATTCACTCTCTACTACTCTCCACTACTCTCTCTACTAATCACTCTCTACTACTCTCTACTACCCACTTCTTGCTACTCTACTACTCGCTACTAGTCACTCTCTACTACTCACTCTCTGCTACTCACTCTCTAGTACTCTCTACTATTCACTCTCTACTACTCACTCTCTACTACTCTCTCTACAACTCACTCTCTACTACTCACTCGCTACTACTCTCTACTACTCACTCCTACTACTCTCTACTACTCACTCTCTACTATTCACTCTCTACTACTCTCTACTACTCACTCTCTACTACTCTCGCTACTACTCACTCTCTACTACTCACTCTATTACTCTCTACTACTCACTCTCTACTACTCTATCTCTACTACTCACTGTCTACTACTCAGTCTCTACTACTCGCTCTCTACTACTCTCTGCTACTCACTCTCCACTAGTCACTCTCTACTACTCGCTCTCTACTGCTCACTCTCTACTACACTACTACTCTCTACTACTCTCTCCACTACTCGCTCTCTAATACTCTCTACTACTCACTCTACTACTCACTCTCTACTACTTACTCTACTACTCACTCTCTACTACTCTCTACTACTCACTCTACTACTCAATCTCTACTACTCACTCTCTACTACTCCACTACTCTCTACTACTCACTCTCTACTACTCACTCTGTACTACTCTCTACTACTCACTCTCTACTACTCACTCTCTACTACTCGCTCTCTACTACTCTCTACTGTTCACTCTCCACTACTCACTCTCTACTACTCACTCTCAACTACTCTCTACTACTCACTCTACTACTCACTCTATCCTACTCTCTACTACTCGCTCTACTTCTCACTCTCTACTACTCTCTCTACTACTTACTCTCTACTACTCTCTACTACTGACTCTCTACTACACACTCTACTACTTGCTCTCTACTACTCGCTCTCTACTACTCTCTACTACTCACTCTACTACTCACTCTCTACTACTCTCTACTACTCACTCTACTACTCACTCTCTACTACTCACTCTCTACTACTCTCTACTACTCGCTCCCTACTACTCTCTCCTACTCACTCTCTACTACTCTCTCTCTACTATGCTCTACTACTCACTCTCTACTATTCACTACTCAACTACTCACTTTCTACTACTCACTCTCTACTACTCACTCTCTACTACTCTCTCTCTAATACTCTCTACTACTCACTCTACTACTCACACTCTACTACTCTCTACTACTCTCTCTCTGCTACTCACTCTCTACTACTCTCTACTACTCTCTCTCTGCTACTCACTCTCTACTACTCACTCTCTACTACCCTCTACAACTAACTCTCGACTACTCACTCTCTACTACTCACTTTACTACTCTCTACTACTCACTCTCTACTCTCTATTACTCACTCTCTACCTCTCTCTACCTCTACCTCTCTACCTTTACCTCTCTACCTCTACCTCTACCTCTACACCTCTACCTCTCTCTACCTCTCTCTACACACACACATATGCATATATATATATATATATATATATATATATATATATATATATATATATATATATATATGTATGTGTATATATATATACAAATATATATAAACATATATGTAATCTGCATATCTATATAATTACAAATATAAATGCATGCATACATATACATATACATATATGCATACATATGCATGTTATGTACATGAAAGTTTGAAAAACACTAATACAAGCAAAGCTGAAAAGCCACTTAATTACAAACAGAATTGCTTTAACTTAAACGAGGGGGAGACCTATTGCATTTTCAATGCTTGTTTACTTTGGTTCCATCAGGAAGGCATTCAGATGTGTCACACATTTGCCATCAATTCGGAATGTTAGCACTCTAGTTGCTTTTTAGATCACTGTAGTAAAGCTACTGCTCACCAGCGGAGTCTGCTTCTGGTATTGAAAGTGCATGTTTCAGTCTGCATGTCAGAATTTTTTTATGAAATAGAAGAGGCTTTGATAAGTCACTCAAAATGTGCCCTAATTTTTCATTTTTTCGGCACTAATCATAATTTCTATGGCAAAATGGACCCCCTCATTGTTTTCCTATTAAATTAAACTACTCACTCTCTACTACTCACTCGCTACTACTCTCTACTACTCACTCTCTACTACTCACTCTCTACTACTCACTCTCTACTACTCGCTCTCTACTACTCTCTACTGTTCACTCTCCACTACTCACTCTCTACTACTCGCTCTCAACTACTCTCTACTACTCACTCTTCTACTCACTCTATACTACTCTCTACTACTCGCTCTACTTCTCACTCTCTACTACTCTCTCTACTACTTACTCTCTACTACTCTCTACTACTGACTCTCTACTATACACTCTACTACTTGCTCTCTACTACTCGCTCTCTACTACTCTCTACTACTCACTCTACTACTCACTCTCTACTACTCACTCTACTACTCACTCTCTACTACTCACTCTCTACTACTCCACTACTCTCTACTACTCACTCTCTACTACTCACTCTCTACTACTCTCTCCTACTCACTCTCTACTACTCTTTCTCTACTATGCTCTACTACTCACTCTCTACTATTCACTCTACTACTCACTTTCTACTACTCACTCTCTACTACTCTCTACTACTCACTCTCTCCTACTCTCTCTCTACTACTCTCTACTACTCACTCTACTACTCACTCTCTACTACTCTCTACTACTCTCTCTCTGCTACTCACTCTCTACTACTCTCTACTACTCTCTCTCTGCTATTCACTCTCTACTACTCACTCTCTACTACTCTCTACTACTCACTCTCGACTACTCACTCTCTACTACTCGCTCTCTACTACTCTCTACTGTTCACTCTCCACTACTCACTCTCTACTACTCACTCTCAACTACTCTCTACTACTCACTCTACTACTCACTCTATCCTACTCTCTACTACTCGCTCTACTTCTCACTCTCTACTACGCTCTCTACTACTTACTCTCTACTACTCTCTACTACTGACTCTCTACTACACACTCTACTACTTGCTCTCTACTACTCGCTCTCTACTACTCTCTACTACTCACTCTACTACTCACTCTCTACTACTCTCTACTACTCACTCTACTACTCACTCTCTACTACTCACTCTCTACTACTCCACTACTCTCTACTACTCACTCTCTACTACTCTCTACTACTCACTCTCTACTACTCTCTCCTACTCACTCTCTACCACTCTCTCTCTCTACTATGCTCTACTACTCACTCTATACTATTCACTCAACTACTCACTTTCTACTACTCACTCTCTACTACTCACTCTCTACTACTCTCTCTCTAATACTCTCTACTACTCACTCTACAACTCACTCTCTACTACTCTCTACTACTCTCTCTCTGCTACTCACTCTCTACTACTCTCTACTACTCTCTCTCTGCTACTCACTCTCTACTACTCACTCTCTACTACTCTCTACTACTAACTCTCGACTACTCACTCTCTACTACTCACTTTACTACTCTCTACTACTCACTCTCTACTCTCTATTACTCACTCTCTACCTCTCTCTACCTCTCTCTCTACAACTCTCTACCTCTCTACCTTTACCTCTCTACCTCTACCTCTACCTCTACACCTCTACCTCTCTCTACCTCTCTCTACACACACACATATGCACATATATATATATATATATATATATGCCTATGCATTTATATATATATGTATGTGTATACATATACAAATATATATAAACATATATGTAATCTGCATATCTATATAAATACAAATATAAATGCATGCATACATATACATATACATATATGCATACATATGCATGTTATGTACATGAAAGTTTGAAAAACACTAATACAAGCAAAGCTGAAAAGCCACTTAATTACAAACAGAATTGCTTTAATTTAAACGAGGGGGACACCTATTGCATTTTCAATGCTTGTTTACTTTGGTTCCATCAGGAAGGCATTCAGATGTGTCACACATTTGCCATCAATTCGGAATGTTAGCACTCTAGTTGCTTATTAGATCACTGTAGTAAAGCTACTGCTCACCAGCGAAGTCTGCTTCTGGTATTGAAAGTCCATGTTTCAGTCTGCATGTCAGAATTTTTTATGAAATAGAAGAGGCTTTGATAAGTCACTCAAAATGTGCCCTAATTTTTCATATTTCGGCACTAATCATAATTTCTATGGCAAAATGGACCCCCTCATTGTTTTCCTATTAAATTAAACTACTCACTCTCTACTACTCACTCGCTACTACTCTCTACTACTCACTCTCTACTACTCACTCTCTACTACTCACTCTCTACTACTCGCTCTCTACTACTCTCTACTGTTCACTCTCCACTACTCACTCTCTACTACTCGCTCTCAACTACTCTCTACTACTCACTCTTCTACTCACTCTATACTACTCTCTACTACTCGCTCTACTTCTCACTCTCTACTACTCTCTCTACTACTTACTCTCTACTACTCTCTACTACTGACTCTCTACTATACACTCTACTACTTGCTCTCTACTACTCGCTCTCTACTACTCTCTACTACTCACTCTACTACTCACTCTCTACTACTCTCTACTACTCACTCTACTACTCACTCTCTACTACTCACTCTCTACTACTCCACTACTCTCTACTACTCACTCTCTACTACTCACTCTCTACTACTCTCTCCTACTCACTCTCTACTACTCTTTCTCTACTATGCTCTACTACTCACTCTCTACTATTCACTCTACTACTCACTTTCTACTACTCACTCTCTACTACTCTCTACTACTCACTCTCTCCTACTCTCTCTCTACTACTCTCTACTACTCACTCTACTACTCACTCTCTACTACTCTCTACTACTCTCTCTCTGCTACTCACTCTCTACTACTCTCTACTACTCTCTCTGCTATTCACTCTCTACTACTCACTCTCTACTACTCTCTACTACTCACTCTCGACTACTCACTCTCTACTACTCACTCTACTACTCTCTACTACTCACTCTCTACTCTCTATTACTCACTCTCTACCTCTCTCTACTACTCACTCTCTACTACTCTCTCTCTACTACTCTCTACTACTCACTCTACTCCTCTCTCTCTACTACTCTCTACTACTCTCTCTCTGCTACTCACTCTCTACTACTCTCTACTACTCTCTCTCTGCTACTCACTCTCTACTACTCACTCTCTACTACTCTCTACTACTCTCTCTCTGCTACTCACTCTCTACTACTCTCTACTACTCTCTCTCTGCTACTCACTCTCTCCTACTCTCTCTCTACTACTCTCTACTACTCACTCTACTACTCACTCTCTACTACTCTCTACTACTCTCTCTCTGCTACTCACTCTCTACTACTCTCTACTACTCTCTCTCTGCTATTCACTCTCTACTACTCACTCTCTACTACTCTCTACTACTCACTCTCGACTACTCACTCTCTACTACTCACTCTACTACTCTCTACTACTCACTCTCTACTCTCTATTACTCACTCTCTACCTCTCTCTACTACTCACTCTCTACTACTCTCTCTCTACTACTCTCTACTACTCACTCTACTCCTCTCTCTCTACTACTCTCTACTACTCTCTCTCTGCTACTCACTCTCTACTACTCTCTACTACTCTCTCTCTGCTCCTCACTCTCTACTACTCACTCTCTACTACTCTCTACTACTCACTCTCTACTACTCACTCTCTACTCTATTACTCACTCGCTAACTCTCTCTACCTCTCTCTCTACTACTCTCTACCTCTACCTCTCTACCTTTACCTCTCTACCTCTACCTCTACACCTCTACCTCTCTCTACCTCTCTCTACACACACTCATATGCATATATATATATGCATATGCATTTATATATATGTATGTGTATTACCTACTGGCGGTCGCCAGTAGGTAGTTATAGTTAGGACCCTGATTCCATAGGAAAACCGCAACATTCTATTTGGAATAACTTTGGCGCCGGTCAACGAATCCTCGCGAAATTTTCAAAATAGGTGGGGCGCTACGCTCCGCTCCTACCCTAAAAGTCTCGGGGGGATTCGTCAAACGGGGGCTGAGAAAAAAGGGGGGTCCCAAAACGCGTTTTTCCCATGCATTTTTCCATAGGACCTTTAGACACAGCTACAGCCCGAACGGCTGAACAGAGTTACTTGAAATTTGGCAGAGAGGTAGTCCTCAGGTCAAGGAAGTGCCTTTTGTAGGTCTGGTGTAAATCTGTTCAGTAGTTCCTGAGAAAATAGCATTTAAATCAATATATATATCTGTGGCAGCTTACGGTGCGCTTACGGTGCGCTTATGGTAAGCTTACCGTACGCGTACGGTGCCGTGCGCGAGCGCGATTCGGATTGGCTGTTAGATCTTAGTAAACATTCGAATCGGTCAAAACCAGGAAGCGGCGGCCGCCATTTTCTCTCTCGCACTCTGAGGGGGGGTGGAAAAAGAAAGGCAAAAAACATGTAAAGGGGCTGTTTAGACAGCTCCTAACCACCTAGCCTTGATGATGGTGTCCCCAAAGACCCTCCACGGCCAAAAAGTCAATTTTATTTTTTTTGAAAAATTCGCCGATTACGCTTACCGTACGCGTACGGTAAAAATAAAAAAAATAAAAAAAATTATCCATACTCTCCCCACCCCGTGTGCAAATAGAGCCCGAAGGGCACCATTTGTGCATGGCATGTTGTTATGCAGAAAAGTGAAACGATTACCTTTCACAACGAAGCGCATAATATGTCCTCCATGTGCGCAAGGTGCGCGAAGCGCATCGTGCGTACATGGCCCATCTAGCGTAACGTGGGCACGCGGTGCGCATAGCGCACCGCGTGCCCACCGTGCGTGCACAGCACTAACTGCGTAAAGTGGGCGCGCGGTGCGCGAAGCGCACCGCGTGCTCACTGTGCGCGCACGGTGCGCGCACGGAACGAACTGCGTTAAGTGGGCGCGCACACCACGTATGGCGTAACGTAACTTAGCATTTAAAAAAACGTACAAATTCACTGAAAAAAACATAGGTTTCACACACGTTATAGTTAGGAATTAGCATTTAAAAAACCTTGCAAATTCACTGAAAAAACCATAGGTTTCACACATGTTATAGTTAGCTGGACATTTTACTGATAAAAAACCATTGAAATTCCCCCGTTATAGTTAGTGCAGGCAACTATAACTCACGCGACCGCAATCCTCTGCTGATGACATATGTGTCTTTATGAAAAAAAAATATTTGTAATATATGTATAGCTAAAATTTAATGGAAGAAGACATGGGCAAATAAGTGTCTAAATACAGTATTAGCATCAGCAGAGGATTGCGGTTGCGTGAGTTATAGTTGCCTGCACTAACTATAACGGGGGAATTTCAATGGTTTTTTATCAGTAAAATGTCCAGCTAACTATAACATGTGTGAAACCTATGGTTTTTTCAGTGAATATATATATACATACATATATAAACATATATGTAATCTGCATATCTATATAAATACAAATATAAATGCATGCATACATATACATATACATATATGCATACATATGCATGTTATGTACATGAAAGTTTGAAAAACACTAATACAAGCAAAGCTAAAAAGCCACTTAATTACAAACAGAAATGCTCTAACTTAAATGAGGGGGAGACCTATTGCATTTTCAATGCTTGTTTACTTTGGTTCCATCAGGAAGGCATTCAGATGTGTCACACATTTGCCATCAATTCGGAATGTTAGCACTCTAGTTGCTTATTAGATCACTGTAGTAAACCTACTGCTCACCAGCGAAGTCTGCTTCTGGTATTGAAAGTGCATGTTTCAGTCTGCATGTCAGAATATTTTTATGAAATAGTAGAGGCTTTGAGAAGTCACTCAAAATGTGCCCTAATTTTTAGTTTTTTTCAGCACTAATCATAATTTCTATGGCAAAATGGACCCCCTCATTGTTTTCCTATTAAATTAAACTACTCACTCTCTACCACTCACTCGCTACTACACTCTACTACTCACTCTCTGCTACTCACTCTCTATAACTCTCTACTACTCACTCTACTACTCTCTACTACTCTCTACCACTCACTCTCTACTACTCTACTACTCACTATTTACTACTCTCTACTACTCTCTCTGTACTACTCCCTCTCTACTACTCATTCTACTATTCTCTACTACTCACCCTCTACTACTCTCTCTCTACTACTCACTCTCTACTATTCAGTCTCTACTACTTACTCTCTACTACTCACTCTACTACTCGCTCTCTACTACTCTCTACTACTCACTCTCTACTACTCACTCTCTACTACTCTACTACTATCTACTACTCATTCTCTACTGCTCACTCTCTACTACTCACTCTCTCCTACTCTACTACTCTCTACTACTCTCTCTACTACTCACCCTCTACTACTCTCTACTACTCACTCTACTACTCTCTACTACTCTCTACCACTCACTCTACTACTCTACTAGTCACTCTCTTCTACTATCTACTACTCTCTCTCTACCAATCACTCTCTACTAGTCACTCTACTACTCACTCTATACTACTCTCTACTACTCACTCTACTACTCACTCTACTACTCTACTACTCTCTACTACTCTCTCTCCTACTCACTCTCTTCTACTCACTCTCTACTACTCTACTACTCTCTCTACTACTCACTCTCTACTACTCTCTCTCTACTACTCACTCTCTACTACTCTCTACTACTCACTCTCGACTATTCACTCTCTACTACTCACTCTACTACTCTCTACTACTCACTCTCTACTCTCTATTACTCACTCTCTACCTCTCTCTACCTCTCTCTCTACTACTCTCTACCTCTCTACCTCTCTACCTCTACCTCTCTACCTTTACCTCTCTACCTCTACCTCTACCTCTACTCCTCTACCTCTCTCTACCTCTCTCTACACACACACGCATGCACATTACCTACTGGCGGTCGCCAGTAGGTAGTTATAGTTAGGACCCTGTTTCCATAGGAAATCCGCAACATTCTATTTTGAATAACTTTGGCGCCGGTCGACGAATCCTTGCGAATTTCTCAAAATAGGTGGGGCGCTACGCTCCGCTCCTACCCTGAAAGTCTCGGGGGGATTCGTCAAGCGGGGGCTGAGATAAAAGGGGGGTCCCAAAACGCGTTTTTCCCATGCATTTTTCCATAGGACCTTTAGACAGGGCTACAGCCCGAACAGCTGAACAGAATTACTAGAAATTTGGCAGAGAGGTAGTCCTCAGGTCAAGGAAGTGCCTTTTGTAGGTTTGGTGTAAATTTGTTCAGTAGATTCTGAGAAAATAGCCTTTAAATCAATATATATATCTGAGCCAGCTTACGGTACGCTTACCGTAAGCTTACCGTACGCGTACGGTGGCGTGCGCGAGCGCGATTCTGATTGGCTGTTACATCTAAGTAAACATTCGAATCGGTCGAAACCAGGAAGCGGCGGCCGCCATTTTCTCTCTCGCACTCTGAGGGGGGGGCTGTAAACAAAGGCAAAAAACATATAAAGGGGCTGTTTAGACAGCGCCCATGCACATAGCCATGTTAGTTGAGTCCTCAAAGATCCCCCAAGGCCAAAAACGGAAAATTTTTATTTTTTGAAAATTTCGCCGATTACGCTTACCGTACGCGTACGTTGCGCTTACGCTCTCTGTGCATGGCATATTATTGTCATCACTTACAAATTAAATTTAACAGATTACCTATCACAAGGAAGCGCATAATATGTCCTCCATGTGCGCACGGTGCGTAACGTGGGCACGCGGTGCGCGTAGCGCACTGCGTGCCCACCTTGCGTGTACGGCACTAACTGCGTAAAGTGGGCGCGCGGTGCGCGAAGCGCACCGCATGCTCACTGTGCACGCACGGTGCGCGAAGAGCACCGTGCGCGCACAGAACGAACTGCATTAAGTGGGCGTGCATGCCACGAATGGCGTAAAGTAACTAAGCATTTAAAAAAACGTACAAATTCACTGAAAAAACCATAGGTTTCACACACGTTATAGTTAGGAATTAGCATTTAAAAAACCTTGCTAATTCAATGAAAAAACCATAGGTTTCACACATGTTATAGTTAGCTGGAAATTTTACTGATAAAAAACCAATGAAATTCCCCCTTATAGTTACTGTAGGCAACTATAACTCACGCGACCGCAATCCTCTGCTGATGACATATGTGTCTTTATGAAAAAAAAATATTTGTAATATATGTATAGCTAAAATTTAATGGAAGAAGACATGGGCAAATAAGTGTCTAAATACAGTATTAGCATCAGCAGAGGATTGCGGTCGCGTGAGTTATAGTTGCCTACAGTAACTATAACGGGGGAATTTCATTGGTTTTTTATCAGTAAAATTTCCAGCTAACTATAACATGTGTGAAACCTATGGTTTTTTCATTGAATATATATATATATATATATATATATATATATATATATATATATATATATATATATATATATATATATATATATATATATATATATATATATATATATTCAATGAAAAAACCAAAGGTTTCACACATGTTATAGTTAGCTGGACATTTCACTCGTAAAAAACCAATGAAATTTCCCCGTTAGAGTTAGTTCAGCTAACTATAACTCGCGCGCCCGCAATGCACTACTGATGACGTCACATATTACATCACTCATGACATGGTCACTGACATCTGACATCACTCATGACATCACTGATGACATCTCAAATGACATCACTGATGACATCACTGATGACATCATCCTTGTGATTGTGTGTTTTTCTGAAAATTAAATATGTTTTATATTTATGTATATCTCAAGGTCAATGGAAGAATAAATTGGTATTTTTAGTGTAACTGACTGATTAAGTGTATCATAGTGAATAAATGGCTTACTGAGTAATCTTTAAATATGAAAATATCTGTATCAGTTTCTTACTTTGTGTATAAGTGGCTGCATGGGTTGGTGAGTAGCTACATGAGTGTCTATATAGGTTATTAGTTGTTTTTTTGTCAGTATGAGTGTCTGAGTGTCTGTATGGTTCGGTGGGGGGTATTACGTAGTGCATAGGTGCATGAATGAGTGACTCACTGTTTGTATGTGTTGAAGACAGCATGTGTGCAGGACTGTATGGGTGGATGAGTGTGTGCATGGGTGTGTTAGTGAGTGAATGACTGTCTCAATAGTGTCTCCATGAGTAACTACATATGTTTTTAACTAGTATATGTGACTATTGGTGTATATAAGTGAGTATATGTGAGAGTGAGAGATTGAAAGAGTTCCTGTATGAATAAGTATGTGTTTCTATAAGTGATTGTTTAAAAGACTAAGTATGTGTAAGTTTCTGTAGAAGTAGGTGTGGTGGTGTGTGTATAACTGTATATGCAAGTAAATGGATGTTTGATTCTTTATTAGCATGAGTAACTATGTGTGTGAGTAACTCTATGGATGAGTGGCGTTGTGTAACAGGATGTATAGGTGTATGAATACATATGATGAGTGAGTACATGTATGAGTGACTGTAGAGGACTGTTGGTGAATGAGTGGATGTGTATGTGGTTCTTCGAATTACTGAATAGGTTGTTGTAACTGATATTGATATGTTCATTATTTTGTACATTTTAGTTTCTATTTTTGAATGTGTGTATTAATGGTTATATTAGGGGAAGAGGAGGTCTGCTACTCTTTCACAAGGATGATGTCATCAGTGATGTCATTTGAGATGTCATCAGTGATGTCATGAGTGATGTCAGTGACCATGTCATGAGTGATGTAATATGTGACGTCATCAGTAGTGCATTGCGGGCGCGCGAGTTATAGTTAGCTGAACTAACTATAACGGGGAAATTTCATTGGTTTTTTACGAGTGAAATGTCCAGCTAACTATAACATGTGTGAAACCTTTGGTTTTTTCATTGAATTTCTAAGGTTTTTTAAATGCTAATTCCTAACTATAACGTGTGTGAAACCTATGGTTTTTTCAGTGAATTTGTAAGGTTTTTTAAATGCTAATCCCTAACTATAACATGTTTGAAACCTATTGTTTTTTCAGTGAATTTGCAAGGTTTTTAAAATGCTAATTTCTAACTATAACGTGTGTGAAACCCATGTTTTTTTCAGTGAATTTGTAAGGATTTTTAAATGCAAATTTTTTTTTGTCATTTTTTGTACGCCTTTGTATAAAATAATATATGTACTATATCCTGGATTATGGAAAGGTTTTTTTTTTTTTTTATGCATTTTTTTCCGTGTGCGTACGGTAAGCTTACGGTACGCGCTTCGTACGTCATAAGTACGGTGCGCGTACGTGATACGTGCGTGACGTACGCATACACCCGGAAGCAACGTCGCGGGTACGCAGGGGCGTGTAATGCGCATGCGCGATACGCAATACGTGCGTGACATACGCGTACACCCGGAAGCAACGTCGCGGTTACGCAGGGGCGTGTAATGCGCATGCGCGAGTGTGTCGTACGCGCTTCGTAAGCGCACCGTAAGCGTCACGTGCGCGCACGGCAGGTCATGTGACTTACAAAGAACACTTTTTATTGGTTGAAATTACTTTCACTTCCAGAAACTTCCCACACCACACCCATTCCCCTCATTACTGCTTGAAAGAACACTTTTCATTGGTTGAAACTACTTTCAGTTCCAGATTCTTCCCACACCACACCCATTCCCCTCATTTCTGCTTGTGATTCTCTAGGAGCAGGAGCTGGATTGACATTGGGATACAATGGCAGAACAGCAGACCTCTTCTGAGAGTGAGGCTAGCAGCACCACCATGATCCAGAGAAGGAGGAAACAAAAGACTTCTTTTGTATGGGAGTATTTCACTTTTCCAGAGGGGGAGAAAAAGGTGAATGCTCAATTGGTCACTTGCATACTTTGTGGTCGTGTTTTATCAAGAGGAAATCCAAGGAAGAAATATTCCTTTGGAAATCACTCTATGAAGAGACACCTCCAGGACAGACACCCAAGGACCTTTGCTCGACATACTGGAGAAAACTCTTCAGTAAGTCACCAGAGCCCAGCCTCAGATGCTCAGCCGAGTACATCATCGGCAGCTCAGCTGAGCCCTTCCTCTGATGTTGGAGCATCACCTTCTTCTTTTCCTGTGGACACCAACCCTCGATTTGGGAGGGTTGAAATGAGGTGTACAAGATGTGGTGGTCTTATTGTTTTTGGGGAGATCAGTCTTACCCTTATTAACAATAAGATAGACCAGCATGTTTGTAGACGCTCTTAATACTCCCATTCTTTCTTTCCTCCATCCCTGTATGAACCCAATGGCTCTTATAAGAGCCAACCTTACCTCTCAACTTTTTTTTATTTTTTCTTTGAAACTTTTTTTTTTTTTTTTTTTACCGTACGCTCACGGTAAGCGTATTTTTTTTTTTTTTTAATAAAAAAACACTAAAAATCAATTACCACATCTCAAGATCCTTGAGAAATTAATAACTAATTTTTAAAAATCTTTTTGAGATAAAGTGGAAGAAAGAGACCTTCTAATTTCTCACTTACCTGTCCCACCCAACAATTTAATTTATAATTAAAATGTAATTGTATCACTTTTACAGACTGACACATTATGAATCCACTTTTCAGATTTTTTTAAAAGCACATGTCCAAACTGCTTTTTCAGACCACCACCATGTGTAACCTGGGTGACTGCCTACATTCCAGCAAGGGCAACCAGCCTTAGTGATGCTGAATGTATTTGCATTACTGACTGAAACCTCAAACCCCACTCGCTTGTAAATACTGTGCATGATTCCACATGGTAAGCAGCTGGGTGTGTGCTAAGAGTCTGCTTCTGCACCAAAAAATGGCTCCCCCTTTCCATCTAATGCAACTGTGAAATCACAGAGCAACACGCAATAAATCTCTGCCTATAATTCCTCTTTGCACACAGAGTCATGTTTTCACATTAGTCACAAAACGAAATTTCTTTGCCAATTTGAAAGCACACTTACTGCTCTTTTTTTTGACAAGTGATAATCACTTTTACAGACTGACACATTATGAATCCACTTTTCAGATTTTTTTAAAAGCACATGTCCAAACTGCTTTTTCAGACCAGCACCATGTGTAACCAGGGTGACTGCCTACATTCCAGCAAGGGCAACCAGCCTTAGTGATGCTGAATGTATTTGCATTACTGACTGAAACCTCAAACCCCACTCGCTTGTAAATACTGTGCATGATTCCACATGGTAAGCAGCTGGGTGTGTGCTAAGAGTCTGCTTCTGCACCAAAAAATGGCTCCCCCTTTCCATCTAATGCAACTGTGAAATCACCAGAGCAACACGCAATAAATCTCTGCCTATAATTCCTCTTTGCACACAGAGTCATGTTTTCACATTAGTCACAAAACGAAATTTCTTTGCCAATTTGAAAGCACACTTACTGCTCTTTTTTTTGACAAGTGATAATCACTTTTACAGACTGACACATTATGAATCCACTTTTCAGATTTTTTTAAAAGCACATGTCCAAACTGCTTTTTCAGACCACCACCATGTGTAACCTGGGTGACTGCCTACATTCCAGCAAGGGCAACCATCCTTAGTGATGCTGAATGTATTAGCATTACTGACTGAAACCTCAAACCCCACTCGCTTGTAAATACTGTGCATGATTCCACATGGTAAGCAGCTGGGTGTGTGCTAAGAGTCTGCTTCTGCACCAAAAAATGGCTCCCCCTTTCCATCTAATGCAACTGTGAAATCACCAGAGCAATACGCAATAAATCTCTGCCTATAATTCCTCTTTGCACACAGAGTCATGTTTTCACATTAGTCACAAAACGAAATTTCTTTACCAATTTGAAAGCACACTTACTGCTCTTTTTTTTGACAAGTGATAATCACTTTTACAGACTGACACATTATGAATCCACTTTTCAGATTTTTTTAAAAGCACATGTCCAAACTGCTTTTTCAGACCACCACCATGTGTAACCTGGGTGACTGCCTACATTCCAGCAAGGGCAACCAGCCTTAGTGATGCTGAATGTATTTGCATTACTGACTGAAACCTCAAACCCCACTCGCTTGTAAATACTGTGCATGATTCCACATGGTAAGCAGCTGGGTGTGTGCTAAGAGTCTGCTTCTGCACCAAAAAATGGCTCCCCCTTTCCATCTAATGCAACTGTGAAATCACCAGAGCAACACGCAATAAATCTCTGCCTATAATTCCTCTTTGCACACAGAGTCATGTTTTCACATTAGTCACAAAACGAAATTTCTTTGCCAATTTGAAAGCACACTTACTGCTCTTTTTTTTGACAAGTGATAATCATTTTTACAGACTGACACATTATGAATCCACTTTTCAGATTTTTTTAAAAGCACATGTCCAAACTGCTTTTTCAGACCACCACCATGTGTAACCTGGGTGACTGCCTACATTCCAGCAAGGGCAACCAGCCTAAGTGATGCTGAATGTATTTGCATTACTGACTGAAACCTCAAACCCCACTCGCTTGTAAATACTGTGCATGATTCAACATGGTAAGCAGCTGGGTGTGTGCTAAGAGTCTGCTTCTTCACCAAAAAATGGCTCCCCCTTTCCATCTAATGCAACTGTGAAATCACCAGAGCAACACGCAATAAATCTCTGCCTATAATTCCTCTTTGCACACAGAGTCATGTTTTCACATTAGTCACAAAACGAAATTTCTTTGCCAATTTGAAAGCACACTTACTGCTCTTTTTTTTGACAAGTGATAATCACTTTTACAGACTGACACATTATGAATCCACTTTTCAGATTTTTTTAAAAGCACATGTCCAAACTGCTTTTTCAGACCACCACCATGTGTAACCTGGGTGACTGCCTACATTCCAGCAAGGGCAACCAGCCTAAGTGATGCTGAATGTATTTGCATTACTGACTGAAACCTCAAACCCCACTCGCTTGTAAATACTGTGCATGATTCCACATGGTAAGCAGCTGGGTGTGTGCTAAGAGTCTGCTTCTGCACCAAAAAATGGCTCCCCCTTTCCATCTAATGCAACTGTGAAATCACCAGAGCAATACGCAATAAATCTCTGCCTATAATTCCTCTTTGCACACAGAGTCATGTTTTCACATTAGTCACAAAACGAAATTTCTTTGCCAATTTGAAAGCACACTTACTGCTCTTTTTTTGACAAGTGATAATCACTTTTACAGACTGACACATTATGAATCCACTTTTCAGATTTTTTTAAAAGCACATGTCCAAACTGCTTTTTCAGACCACCACCATGTGTAACCTGGGTGACTGCCTACATTCCAGCAAGGGCAACCAGCCTTAGTGATGCTGAATGTATTTGCATTACTGACTGAAACCTCAAACCCCACTCGCTTGTAAATACTGTGCATGATTCCACATGGTAAGCAGCTGGGTGTGTGCTAAGAGTCTGCTTCTGCACCAAAAAATGGCTCCCCCTTTCCATCTAATGCAACTGTGAAATCACCAGAGCAACACGCAATAAATCTCTGCCTATAATTCCTCTTTGCACACAGAGTCATGTTTTCACATTAGTCACAAAACGAAATTTCTTTGCCAATTTGAAAGCACACTTACTGCTCTTTTTTTTGACAAGTGATAATCACTTTTACAGACTGACACATTATGAATCCACTTTTCAGATTTTTTTAAAAGCACATGTCCAAACTGCTTTTTCAGACCACCACCATGTGTAACCTGGGTGACTGCCTACATTCCAGCAAGGGCAACCAGCCTTAGTGATGCTGAATGTATTTGCATTACTGACTGAAACCTCAAACCCCACTCGCTTGTAAATACTGTGCATGATTCCACATGGTAAGCAGCTGGGTGTGTGCTAAGAGTCTGCTTCTGCACCAAAAAATGGCTCCCCCTTTCCATCTAATGCAACTGTGAAATCACCAGAGCAACACGCAATAAATCTCTGCCTATAATTCCTCTTTGCACACAGAGTCATGTTTTCACATTAGTCACAAAACGAAATTTCTTTGACAATTTGAAAGCACACTTACTGCTCTTTTTTTTGACAAGTGAAAATCACTTTTACAGACTGACACATTATGAATCCACTTTTCAGATTTTTTTAAAAGCACATGTCCAAACTGCTTTTTCAGACCACCACCATGTGTAACCTGGGTGACTGCCTACATTCCAGCAAGGGCAACCAGCCTTAGTGATGCTGAATGTATTTGCATTACTGACTGAAACCTCAAACCCCACTCGCTTGTAAATACTGTGCATGATTCCACATGGTAAGCAGCTGGGTGTGTGCTAAGAGTCTGCTTCTGCACCAAAAAATGGCTCCCCCTTTCCATCTAATGCAACTGTGAAATCACCAGAGCAACACGCAATAAATCTCTGCCTATAATTCCTCTTTGCACACAGAGTCATGTTTTCACATTAGTCACAAAACGAAATTTCTTTGCCAATTTGAAAGCACACTTACTGCTCTTTTTTTTGACAAGTGATAATCACTTTTACAGACTGACACATTATGAATCCACTTTTCAGATTTTTTTTAAAAGCACATGTCCAAACTGCTTTTTCAGACCACCACCATGTGTAACCTGGGTGACTGCCTACATTCCAGCAAGGGCAACCAGCCTAAGTGATGCTGAATGTATTTGCATTACTGACTGAAACCTCAAACCCCACTCGCTTGTAAATACTGTGCATGATTCCACATGGTAAGCAGCTGGGTGTGTGCTAAGAGTCTGCTTCTTCACCAAAAAATGGCTCCCCCTTTCCATCTAATGCAACTGTGAAATCACCAGAGCAACACGCAATAAATCTCTGCCTATAATTCCTCTTTGCACACAGAGTCATGTTTTCACATTAGTCACAAAACGAAATTTCTTTGCCAATTTGAAAGCACAATTACTGCTCTTTTTTTTGACAAGTGATAATCACTTTTACAGACTGACACATTATGAATCCACTTTTCAGATTTTTTTAAAAGCACATGTCCAAACTGCTTTTTCAGACCACCACCATGTGTAACTTGGGTGACTGCCTACATTCCAGCAAGGGCAACCAGTCTTAGTGATGCTGAATGTATTTGCATTACTGAGTCCAACCTCAAACCCTTAAACTATTCTTTTTTTATACCAGTACACCTTAATTTATCGTGAAAACATAGTCCATATTATTTTACATGTTCCTCACATTTAAATTTCTCCCAAAACAGAAAATGATAAACACAACTTCAACAAAAGGAATTCCATTTCTATTATTCATTTCTTAATTTACCATATACATCCCCTCTCAAACTCTAAACTCACCTTTAAAATTAGTTAGCTGTGAAAGAAATGTGGCACTCAAACAGCAGATTATCAGAGCCAGGATCTCTTTTCTTTACACCTCTCTCCTATTCTCTTTCTATTGGTTGAAAACCAACCCTTTTCCAAAAGTACCCTTCCCCCAACTTGACTTCTGCCTAGTACCCTTCCCCCAACTTGACTTCTGCCTGCTACCATAGCAACAGCTCATGGAACACTGCTCTGTGGAGTTAGGTCAGAAGTTCGCCAAACAATGTTTCAATTCCACAGAGCAAGAGTGCTTGACTTTTCAAACCTAACAGCAAATCCAAAGTACTGTTCTTTGGTAACACATTTTTCTGTACCAATACAAAACATGCTTCTATTAATTTACACATGCAGCCTAGTTTTTATTCTAGAATGGTATGAAACAGCCAATCAGTTCTTTTTTTTATGAAAAAAATATGTATTCCTCCATTTCCAAACTGTCTTTCATTTCATTTTCCCATTCTACTGAATTACACCTCCTGAGTGCATCCAGATCTCCTTGGAAGATGTTCACAGTGTGGATTGTAGGGCACAGCTATGTTTTCTGGAGTGAAAAGTTTGCAGAGAAAACAGGTATGGTGAGAGACCTTGCTTTGCCAAATGTAGACATTAAATGGAGTGGTCAGAGAGGGTTAAAGTGGCACCAATTGATGCCATTGGTGAAATCCTTCATGCAAATCCAACACCCTGACCTCATAATAGTGCACTGTGGTGGCAATGACCTAGGCACTTTGACTGGGGTAGGTCTGGAAATGCTTATGAAGGACACCTTTGCACAACTGTTTTCACTTTTCCCTAAAACTGCCTTTGTGTTTTCTAACATATGCCAAAGGCAAAAATGGAACTGGTCCAATCATTTCTGTCCGCAGATTGACAAAGCAAGAAAGCACGTCAACAAATCTGTTTCTGCTTTCCTCCGTGACTATGGTATGGGTTCCATTTACCACAACAACTTGCGTTACGACATGCAAGACATTTATAGAGGAGATGGTGTGCACTTCAATGATGAAGGGAACAGAGTCTTCCTCTGGAACCTTAGACTCTGCATCGGTACTTACTTGTAGGTACCACTAAAAAATCACTTCATAAACACAACGGCTCTTTTTAGAGCCCCCTAATATCTAAACACTTAAATCTGAATTTTATTTCTCTTTTTATTTATTTTTTCTACCGTACGCGTACGGTAAGCTTACCGTAAGCTTACCGTACGCGTACCCGTACGGTTTATTATTAAAAAATAATAAATGTTTTCTTTGAACTTTTCTGTCCTTCTTTGACCCCCTTACAAATGTTAGGGGGTCTGTAACTCTCCACCTTGCCCCCTTTTCAAGATATCACTCTTTTTTTTCTGAGTGAAACACACGAAATGGCGGCCGCCGCTTCCTGGTTTCGACCGATTCGAATGTTTACTAAGATCTAACAGCCAATCAGAATCGTGCTCGCGCACGCCACCGTACGCGTACGGTAAGCGCACCCTAAGCGCACGGTAAGCTGCCACAGATATATATATTGATTAAAAGGCTATTTTCTCAGATTCTACTGAACAGATTTACACCAAACCTACAAAAGGCACTTCCTTGACCTAGGGACTACCTCTCTGCCAAATTTCAAGTAATTCTGTTCAGCCGTTCGGGCTGTAGCCCTGTCTAAAGGTCCTATGGAAAAATGCATGGGAAAAACGCGTTTTGGGACCCCCCTTTTATCTCAGCCCCCGCTTGACGAATCCACCCGAGACTTTCAGGGTAGGAGCGGAGCGTAGCGCCCCACCTATTTTGAAAAATACGCGAGGATTCGTCGACCGGCGCCAAAGTTATTCAAAATAGAATGTTGCGGATTTCCTATGGAAACGTGGTCCTAACTATAACTACCTACTGGCGACCGCCAGTAGGTAATATATGCCTATGCATTTATATATATATATATGTATGTGTATATATATAAACATATATAAACAGATATGTAATCTGCATATCTATATAAATACAAATATAAATGCATGCATACATGTACATATACATATATGCATACATATGCATGTTATGTACATGAAAGTTTGAAAAACACTAATACAAGCAAAGCTGAAAAGCCACTTAATTACAAGCAGAATTGCTTTAACTTAAACGAGGGGGAGACCTATTGCATTTTCAATGCTTGTTTACTTTGGTTCCATCAGGAAGGCATTCAGATGAGTCACACATTTGCCATCAATTCGGAATGTTAGCACTCTAGTTGCTTATTAGATCACTGTAGTAAACCTACTGCTCACCAGCGAAGTCTGCTTCTGGTATTGAAAGTGCATGTTTCAGTCTGCATGTCAGAATATTTTTATGAAATAGTAGAGGCTTTGAGAAGTCACTCAAAATGTGCCCTAATTTTTAGTTTTTTTCAGCACTAATCATAATTTCTATGGCAAAATGGACCCCCTCATTGTTTTCCTATTAAATTAAACTACTCACTCTCTACTACTCACTCGCTACTACTCTCTACTACTCACTCTCTGCTACTCACTCTCTATAACTCTCTACTACTCACTCTACTACTCTCTACTACTCTCTACCACTCACTCTCTACTACTCTACTACTCACTATTTACTACTCTCTACTACTCTCTCTGTACTACTCCCTCTCTACTACTCACTCTACTATTCTCTACTACTCACCCTCTACTACTCTCTCTCTACTACTCACTCTCTACTATTCAGTCTCTACTACTCACTCTCTACTACTCACTCTACTACTCGCTCTCTACTACTCTCTACTACTCACTCTCTACTACTCACTCTCTACTACTCTACTACTATCTACTACTCATTCTCTACTGCTCACTCTCTACTACTCACTCTCTACTACTCTACTACTCTCTACTACTCTCTCTACTACTCACCCTCTACTACTCTCTACTACTCACTCTACTACTCTCTACTACTCTCTACCACTCACTCTACTACTCTACTACTCACTCTCTTCTACTATCTACTACTCTCTCTCTACCAATCACTCTCTACTAGTCACTCTACTACTCACTCTATACTACTCTCTACTACTCACTCTACTACTCACTCTACTACTCTACTACTCTCTACTACTCTCTCTCCTACTCACTCTCTGCTACTCACTCTCTACTACTCTACTACTCTCTCTACTACTCACTCTCTATTACTCTCTCTCTACTACTCACTCTCTACTACTCTCTCTCTACTACTCTCTACTACTCACTCTACTCCTCACTCTCTACTACTCTCTACTACTCTCTCTCTGCTACTCACTCTCTACTACTCTCTACAACTCTCTCTCGGCTACTCACTCTCTACTACTCTCTACTACTCACTCTCGACTACTCACTCTCTACTACTCACTCTACTACTCTCTACTACTCACTCTCTACTCTCTATTACTCACTCTCTACCTCTCTCTACCTCTCTCTCTACTACTCTCTACCTCTCTACCTCTCTACCTCTACCTCTCTACCTTTACCTCTCTACCTCTTCCTCTACCTCTACACCTCTACCTCTCTCTACTTCTCTCTACACACACACGCATGCACATATATATATATATATATATATATATATGTATATATATGCCTATGCATTTATTACCTACTGGCGGTCGCCAGTAGGTAGTTATAGTTAGGACCCCTTTTCCATAGGAAATCCGCAACATTCTATTTTGAATAACTTTGGCGCCGGTCGATGAATCCTCGCAAATTTCTCAAAATAGGTGGGGCGCTACGCTCCGCTCCTACCCTGAAAGTCTCGGGGGGATACGTCAAGCGGGGGCTGAGATAAAAGGGGGGTCCCAAAACGCGTTTTTCCCATGCATTTTTCCATAGGACCTTTAGAACGAGCTACAGCCCGAACGGCTGAACAGAATTACTAGAAATTTGGCAGAGAGGTAGTCCCTATGTCAAGGAAGTGCCTTTTGTAGGTTTGGTGTAAATCTGTTCAGTAGATTCTGAGAAAATAGCCTTTAAATCAATATATATATCTGAGCCCGCTTACGGTACGCTTACCGTACGCTTACGGTAAGCTTACGGTACGCGTACGGTGGCGTGCGCGAGCGCGATTCTGATTGGCTGTTAGATCTTAGTAAACATTCGAATCGGCCGAAACCAGGAAGCGGCGGCCGCCATTTTGTGTGTTTCACTCAGAAAAAAAAGAGTGAAAACAAGAAAAGGGGGCAATGAGGAGAGTTACAGACCCCCTTACATTTGTGAGGGGGTCAAAGAAGGACTGTAAAGTACAAAGAAAACATTTATTGATTTTAAAAAAAATCACGGGGTACGCGTACGGTAAGCTTACGGTAAGCGTACGGTAGAAAAAAAAATAAAAAAAAAAATTTAATTCAGATTTAAGTGTTTAGATATTAGGGGGCTCTAAAAAGAGCCGTTGTGTTTATGAAATGATTTTTTAGTGGTACCTACAAGTAAGTACCGATGCAGAGTCTAAGGTTCAAGAGGAAGACTCTGTTCCCTTCATCATTGAAGTGCACACCATCTCCTCTATAAATGTCTTGCATGTCATAACGCAAGTTGTTGTGGTAAATGGCACCCATTCCATAGTCACGGAGGAAAGCAGAAACAGATTTGTTGACGTGCTTTCTTGCTTTGTCATTGCACCGCGTGCCCACCGTGCGTGCACGGCACTAACTGCGTAAAGTGGGCGCGCGGAGCGCGAAGCGCACCGCGTGCTCACTGTGCGCGCACGGTGCGCGAAGCGCACCGTGCGCGCACGGAACGAACTGCGTTAAGTGGGCGCGCACGCCACGAATGGCGTAAAGTAACTTAGCATTTAAAAAACCGTACAAATTCACAGAAAAAAACCATAGGTTTCACACACGTTATAGTTAGGAATTAGCATTTAAAAAACCTTGCAAATTCACTGAAAAAACCATAGGTTTCACACATGTTATAGTTAGCGGAAATTTTACTGATAAAAAACCAATGAAATTCCCCCGTTATAGTTAGTGCAGGCAACTATAACTCACGCGACCGCAATCTTCTGCTGATGACATATGTGTCTTTATGAAAAAAAAATATTTGTAATATATGTATAGCTAAAAATGTATGGAAGAAGACATGGGCAAATAAGTGTCTAAATACAGTATTAGGATCAGCAGAGGATTGCGGTCGCGTGAGTTATAGTTGCCTGCACTAACTATAACGGGGGAATTTCATTGGTTTTTTATCAGTAAAATTTCCGCTAACTATAACATGTGTGAAACCTATGGTTTTTTCAGTGAATATATATATATATGTATGTGTATATATATAAACATATATAAACACATATGTAATCTGCATATCTAATATAAATACAAATATAAATGCATGCATACATGTACATGTACATATATGCATACATATGCATGTTATGTACATGAAAGTTTGAAAAACACTAATACAAGCAAAGCTGAAAAGCCACTTAATTACAAACAGAAATGCTTTAACTTAAACGAGGGGGAGACCTATTGCATTTTCAATGCTTGTTTACTTTGGTTCCATCAGGAAGGCATTCAGATGAGTCACACATTTGCCATCAATTCGGAATGTTAGCACTCTAGTTGCTTATTAGATCACTGTAGTAAAGCTACTGCTCACCAGCGAAGTCTGCTTCTGGTATTGAAAGTGCATTTTTCAGTCTGCATGTCGGAATTTTTTTATGAAATAGAAGAGGCTTTGATAAGTCACTCAAAATGTGCCCTAATTTTTCTTTTTTTCAGCACTAATCATAATTTCTATGGCAAAATGGACCCCCTCATTGTTTTCCTATTAAATTAAACTACTCACTATCTACCACTCACTCGCTACTACTCTCTACTACTCACTCTCTACTACTCACTCTCTACTACTCACTCTCTACTACTCTCTACTACTCACTCTCTACTATGCTCTACTGTTCACTCTCCACTACTCACTCTCTACTACTCGCTCTCAACTACTCTCTACTACTCACTCTACTACTCACTCTATACTACTCTCTACTACTCGCTCTACTTCTCACTCTCTACTACTCTCTCTACTACTTACTCTCTACTACTCTCTACTACTGACTCTCTACTATACACTCTACTACTTGCTCTCTACTACTCGATCTCTACTACTCTCTACTACTCACTCTACTACTCACTCTCTACTACTCTCTACTACTCACTCCACTACTCACTCTCTACTACTCACTCTCTACTACTCCACTACTCTCTACTACTCACTCTCTACTACTAACTCTCTACTACTCACTCTCTACTACTCTCTACTACTCACTCTCTACTACTCTCTCTCTACTACTCTCTACTACTCACTCTACTACTCACTCTCTACTACTCTCTACTACTCTCTTTCTGCTGCTCACTCTCTACTACTCTCTACTACTCTCTCTCTGCTACTCACTCTCTACTACTCACTCCCTACTACTTTCTACTACTCACTCTCAACTACTCACTCACTACTACTCACTCTACTGCTCACTCTCTACTCTCTATTACTCACTCTCTACCTCTCTCTACTACTCACTCTCTACTACTCTCTCTCTACTACTCTCTACTACTCACTCTACTCCTCACTCTCTACTACTCTCTACTACTCTCTCTCTGCTACTCACTCTCTACTACTCTCTACTACTCTCTCTCTGCTACTCACTCTCTACTACTCACTCTCTACTACTCTCTACTACTCACTCTCGACTACTCACTCTCTACTACTCAATCTCTACTCTCTATTACTCACTCTCTACCTCTCTCTACCTCTCTCTCTACTGCTCGCTACCTCTCTACCTCTCTACCTCTACCTCTCTACCTTTACCTCTCTACCTCTACACCTCTACCTCTCTCTACCTCTCTCTACACACACTCATATGCATATATATATATATATGCATATGCATTTATATATATGTATGTGTATATATATATACATACATATATATTATTTATATCTTTATTTCGGTCGCTAGGACCATAAAAGAATAAAACAATTATACATACAATAAAATGCACAGTTCAAGGCAATACAATGTATCCCAAAAAATGCCATAGTTATCAAAGACAACATACATAGTATCCAGTTTACACAGAAACTACGAATAATTCATGTGGCTAGTAAAATAGAAACTGCGACAATTTACAAAGGTCATTGACTACTTTTAGGTTCACTATTCAGTTTGATGTGGTAATTGCGAGCAAACCACATGGCTGTTAAAAATTTCGCGAGTGCGAAAACTATGAAAGCTGTCAGATCAGTTTTTAAAACTCTGTAAGCTGACAGATAATGAGAGAATCCTAGATTTTTTAATAAAGGTACCAACCAGTACTTTCTCGGTCTTTGATAGGCTTGACAGAAAAATAAAATGTGCAAATCTGACTCGGTTGTGTGACCGCATGCTGGGCATTGAGGTGTAAATTGCGAATGGGACCAATTAGCCATGTATTCCCTAAGAGGTAGGGTGCCATAGCGCCATTGTAAATAAAGTTTCCTTGTTAAAGGAGGACTTATATTATCAAGAACTGGTTCCCTGTGATAGGTGTCTTTAAAAGTCAAGAATTTCTCCGACAGAGATCCTACCCGTACACTCGCAGTAGCCACACGCAAATTATACTCATAAAATGTTAATGCGAGAGTTTTGCGTGGGATCTTACAACAAGTGTTTACTGGGTCAGACCAGAAATCTGGTCTTCCTATCTTTTCACATGCCAGCTTGACAAACTTTAACCATGGGACTTGAGAAATTTTTACAAGGCAAAGAATCTCCTGGAGTTCTGCTCTATATCCCAGGAGTTCCGGAGAGCTCCATAATTTGCGCCAATATATGATTGGTTTAAGGGCAAGCTCCTCGGAGATAGGTTTTAAGCCTAGATCTAATCTTAATGGCAATAAGGGAGTGCTGGGCGGTAGAGCTGTCAGATGCCTGAGCAGGTTATTCTCTATGACCTGGAGTTCCTGATTTAGAGTATGACCCCAAATTTCTCCTCCATAAAGCCCAGCGGCCCTCGCCTGGGTTTTGTAGATGTGAAGGCGGGGGCCTAGAGGCTTATAATTCATGCCCTTTGCCATTCTACAAATGGCGCCAGTCGTCTGGGTCAGCTTGAGTTTTACCTTTGTTTGATGTGAGTCCCATGTCATGTGCTGGTTAAATGTGACCCCCAAATACTCAAAGGTGTTAACCCTCTCCAAACTGACATGGCCTATGCGCTGGCTCGGACGTGTTGTGGGGGGGGGGGGGGGGTGAAGATCATATATTTTGTTTTTCCCGCGTTGATCTCCAAACCATGTTTGCTGCAAAAGTCCACGAAGCCATCCAGGACCCTTTGAATACCCATCGGGGATTTGGATAGCAGCAGGGTGTCGTCCGCGAACATAATCGCGGGCACCCTGGTGCCAACCAACTTGGGAGAGTCGATGTTGTACATATATGCATACATATGCATGTTATGTACATGAAAGTTTGAAAAACACTAATACAAGCAAAGCTAAAAAGCCACTTAATTACAAACAGAAATGCTTTAACTTAAATGAGGGGGAGACCTATTGCATTTTCAATGCTTGTTTACTTTGGTTCCATCAGGAAGGCATTCAGATGTGTCACACATTTGCCATCAATTCGGAATGTTAGCACTCTAGTTGCTTATTAGATCACTGTAGTAAACCTACTGCTCACCAGCGAAGTCTGCTTCTGGTATTGAAAGTGCATGTTTCAGTCTGCATGTCAGAATATTTTTATGAAATAGTAGAGGCTGTGAGAAGTCACTCAAAATGTGCCCTAATTTTTAGTTTTTTTCAGCACTAATCATAATGTCTATGGCAAAATGGACCCCCTCATTGTTTTCCTATTAAATTAAACTACTCACTCTCTACTACTCACTCCCTACTACTCTCTACTACTCACTCTCTACTACTCACTCTCTATAACTCTCTACTACTCACTCTACTACTCTCTACTACTCTCTACCACTCACTCTCTACTACTCTACTACTCACTATTTACTACTCTCTACTACTCTCTCTGTACTACTCCTCTACTACTCACTCTACTATTCTCTACTACTCACCCTCTACTACTCTCTCTCTACTACTCACTCTCTACTATTCACTCTCTACTACTCACTCTCTACTACTCACTCTACTACTCGCTCTCTACTACTCTCTACTACTCACTCTCTACTACTCACTCTCTACTACTCTACTACTATCTACTACTCATTCTCTACTGCTCACTCTCTACTACTCACTCTCTACTACTCCCTACTACTCTCTCTACTACTCACCCTCTACTACTCTCTACTACTCTCTACTACTCTCTACCACTCACTCTACTACTCTACTACTCACTCTCTTCTACTGTCTACTACTCTCTCTCTACCAATCACTCTCTACTAGTCACTCTGCTACTCACTCTATACTAATCTCTACAACTCACTCTACTACTCACTCTACTACTCTCTACTACTCTCTCTCCTACTCACTCTCTGCTACTCACTCTCTACTACTCTCTACTACTCTCTCTCTACTACTCACTCTCTACTACTCACTCTCTACTACTCTCTACTACTCACTCTCTACTACACGCTCTCTACTACTCGCTCTCTACTGCTCACTAAACACTACTCACTCTCTACTACTTGCTCTCAACTACTCTCTACTACTCACTCTACTACTCTCTACTACTTGCTCTACTTCTCACTCCCTACTACTCTCTCTACTACGCACTCTCTACTACTCTCTACAACTCACTCTCTACTACTCACTTTGTACTACTTGCTCTCTACTTCTCAGTCGCTACTACTCTCTACTACTCACTCTATACTACTCACTCTGTACTACTCTCTACTACTACTCTCTACCACTCACTCTCTACTACTCACTCTCTACTACTCTCAAATACTCCCTCTAATACTCTCTACCACTCACTCGCTACTACTCTACTACTCACTCTCTACTACTGTTTAATACTCTCTCTCTACTACTCACTCTCTACTACTCACTCTACTACTCTCTCTCTACTACTCACTCTCTACTATTCACTCTCTACTACTCACTCTCTGCTACTCACTCTCTACTACTTACTCTCTACTACTCACTCTCTACTGCTCTTTACTGCTCACTCTCCACTACTCACTCTCTACTACTCACTCTCGACTACTCTACTACTCTCTACTACTCTCTCTACTACTCACTCTCTAATACTCACTCTCTACTACTCTCTAATACTCACTCTACAACTCTCTACTACTCTCTACCACTCACTCACTACTACTCACTCTCTACTACTCTCTCTACTACTCACTCTCTACTACTTACTCTATTACTCTCTACTACTCACTCTCTACTACTCTCTCTCTCTACTACTCACTGTCTACTACTCAGTCTCTACTACTCGCTCTCTACTACTCTCTACTACTCACTCTCCACTACTCACTCTCTACTACTCGCTCTCTACTGCTCACTCTCTACTACTCTACTACTCTCTACTACTCACTCTACTACTCACTCTCTACTACTCTCTACTACTCTCTCTACTACTCACTCTCCACTACTCACTCTACTACTCACTCTCTACTACTCTCTACTACTCACTCTAATACTCACTCTCTACTACTCTCTACTACTCACTCTCTACTACTCCACTACTCTCTACTACTCACTCTCTACTACTCACTCTCTACTACTCTCTACTACTCACTCTCTACTATTCACTCTCTACTTCTCTTTACTACTCACTCTCTACTACTCACTCTCTACTACTCGCTCTCAACTACTCTCTACTACTGATTCTACTACTCACTCTATACTACTCTCTACTACTCGCTCTACTTCTCACTCTTTACTACTGTCTCTACTACTTACTCTATACTACTCTCTACTACTGACTCTCTACTACACACTCTACTACTTGCTCTCCAATACTCGCTCTCTTCTACTCTCTACTACTCACTCTACTACTCACTCTCTACTACTCTCTACTACTCACTCTACTACTCACTCTCTACTACTCACTCTCTACTACTCCACTACTCTCTACTACTCACTCTCTACTACTCACTCTCTACTACTCTCTACTACTCACTCTCTACTACTCTCTCCTACTCACTCTCTACTACTCTCTCTCTACTATGCTCTACTACTCACTCTCTACTATTCACTATACGACTCACTTTCTACTACTCACTCTCTACTACTCTCTCTCTACTACTCTCTACTACTCACTCTACTACTCACTCTCTACTACTCTCTACTACTCTCTCTCTGCTACTCACTCTCTACTACTCACTCTCTACTACTCTCTACTACTCACTCTCGACTACTCACTCTCTACTACTCACTCTACTACTCTCTACTACTCACTCTCTACTCTCTATTACTCACTCTCTACCTCTCTCTACCTCTCTCTCTACTACTCTCTACCTCTCTACCTCTACCTCTTTACCTGTACCTCTCTACCTATACCTCTACCTCTACACCTCTATCTCTCTCTACCTCTCTCTACACACACACATATACACATATATATGCATATGCATTTATATATATGTATGTGTATATATATACATACATATAGAAACATATATGTAATCTGCATATCTATATAAATACAAATATAAATGCATGCATACATATACGCATACATATGCATGTTGTGTACATGAAAGTTTGAAAAACACTAATACAAGCAAAGCTAAAAAGCCACTTAATTACAAACAGAATTGCTTTAACTTAAACGAGGGGGAGACCTATTGCATTTTCAATGCTTGTTTACTTTGGTTCCATCAGGAAAGAATTCAAATGTGTCATTCATTTGCCATCAATTCGGAATGTTAGAACTCTAGTTGCTTATTAGATCACTGTAGTAAAGCTACGGCTCACCAGCGAAGTCTGCTTCTGGTATTGAAAGTTCATGTTTCAGTCTGCGTGTCTGAATTTTTTTATGAAATAGAAGAGGCTTTGAGAAGTCACTCAAAATGTGCCCTAATTTTTCTTTTTTTCAGCACTAATCATAATTTCTATGGCAAAATGGACCCACTCATTGCTTTCCTATTAAATTAAACTACTCACTCTCTACTACTTACTCGCTACTACTCTCTACTACTCACTCTCTACTACTCACTCTGTATAACTCTCTACTACTCACTCTACTACTCTCTACTACTCACTCTCTACTACTCTACTACTCACTATTTACTACTCTCTACTACTCTCTCTGTACTACTCCCTCTGTACTACTCACTCTACTATTCTCTACTACTCGCCCTCTACTACTCTCTCTCTACTACTCACTCTCTACTATTCACTCTCTACTACTCACTCTCTACTACTCACTCTACTACTCGCTCTCTAGTACTCTTCTACTACTCACTCTCCACCACTCACTCTCTAATATTCGCTCTCTACTACTCTCTACTATTCACTCTTTACTACTCACTCTCTACTACTCTCTACTGCTCATTCTCTACTACTCACTCTCTACTACTCACTCTCTACTACTCTCTACTACTCACCATCTACTATTCTCTACTGCTCACTTTACTACTCCCTACTACTCTCTACCACTCACTCTCCTACTTTACTACTCACTCTCTACTACTATCTACTACTCTCTCTCTACCAATCACTCTCTACTAGTCACTCTACTACTCACTCTATACTACTCTCTACTACTCACTCTACTACTCACTCTACTACTCTACTACTCTCTCTACTACTCACTCTCTAGTACTCTACTACTCTCTCTACTACTCACTCTCTACTGCCCTCTCTCCACTACTCACTCTCTACCACTCACTCTCTACTACTCTCTACTACTCATTCTCTACTACACACTCTCTACTACTCGCTCTCTACTGCTCACTAACACTACTCACTCTCTACTACTCGCTCTCAACTACTCTCTACTACTCACTCTACTACTCACTCTCTACTACTCTTTACTACTCACTCTCTACTACTCACTCTCTAATACACACTCTCAACTACTTGCTCTCTACTACTCACTCGCTACTACTCTCTACTACTCACTCTCTACTACTCACTCTGTACTACTCTCTACTACTACTCTTTACTACTCACTCACTACTACTCTACTACTCACTCTCTACTACTCTTTAATACTCTCTCTCTACTTGAGGTTCTGGACTTTTAAGAGTCCTGAGGTGTCAGGGAAACAACACCCGAAGACCCCTGAGTTCCTTCCTGTCTCGGTGCACAAATAAACAGAGCCGCAGGTTTCTCGATGGTGGCGTCAGAGACCAAGATTTATTCACTGCAGGGACACAGAAGTCATAGGAACCACACAGAGGCAGAATCTACGAGACTGTTCAAATTGCATTAAGTGGGTTGTTCCTTAAATACACGAAAAATGTCTTTAGGCAACATTACACGAATATTTCTCATGCCCAACCCGGTATCCCAAACAAACAGTAAATAGACAACAAACAATAACTAATCGTAGGTTTTCGGTATTCGATCAGGTCCCCTTGTCAGTTTTCCATTCTTTGCCCGATCCTCCCCATCATAAAAATCATAACCTCCCCATTGTAAAAGCCCAGAAGGAGAGGAGCAGAGCCAGGTGCAAAGGATTGAAAAGCAGGATAAGAGGTGTTTATGGATCATAAACAGGCATGGCTACCGTCTTCGGCCTTTCAGTCAGGACAATGGACACGAGAACCAGTATAGCAGGACTGGCCTCAGGCAAGGGAGGCAGCTTGATTCTGCCTAGTCATGCAGCGTCAGCCTTTCTCGGGGCTCGAGCTGACGTGTCCTTAACAAGGTGATTCTGCCGGGGTCATCGCCCGTTCATTGACTATGTGAGGGCAAGAAACAAAATGGATGCCGTAACTAAAATGGATGCCATGACTTAACAACAGAATGCCCTATTTCTCAGTGAATTCATGCTAGTTGCGCAGCGAAAACACTGTCATGCATATAATGGATCATTTACGGTTCATTGGTACCAAAATCGTGTCAGTACTACGATACCGAATACACGGGTTCGGATCGCTACAGAACCTCAGACCGTCCTTTTGCCCTTACATAGGCAATAACTTACTCTATGTCAGAGTCCATTTCTATGTTCATCAGGTCACTGATATGTTGCTGAAGCATTACTCTATCCCGTGGCGTATCTCTAAAAACAGGTGGTCTTCTTACGCATGTTGAAACACAAAGGCTACATAAGGCAGGACCACACTGAACAATGAGACAGCACGAAAATAAAAATACCAACGCAACACCAGTGACTATCAGAACCTTCCATCCCCACGCAGATAACAGACTCCAGAACCATCCCATTAATGACCAGTCACCTTCCTCTACATGAATAGAGTTAGAGATTTTGTGTAACTTAGAAATGGCCTTATATACCGTTGGCGCATTATCTGGGATAAAAACACAGCAACTCGACTGGATTATCTTACATACCCCACCTCGATCTGCAAGTAACACATCAAGGACCATACGGTTCTGTAACGTCATGAGGCGATCCGCTTGAAGCTCAGCTGTCAGGTTACTAAGGGCACCCGCAGTTTCGGTGATAGTGGATTCAACTACCCGTGTTAGTTGACGTAAGTTTCTACTGTTGGCCATAGGCCCCTAGAATGGAAGGAAACCTTTGAAGAAGTCTCCTGCTTCTTGGCCTGCAGTATCTTCTTTACTGAAAACACCTCTCACAACTCTAGTTTTGTGATAGTCTGGTGCAGCAGTGTATGTCGGAGGTAACAGTTGAGCGATATAACATGAGCCTGAGAAGTCAGCAGGCAGCCATGTGTATGCTCTGTCTTTGCAAACAAAATAGGTGCCCTTAGCAGCTAAAAATGCAGGGGAAGACTGTGACGGGAAAACGTATGTTTCGATACAGTCACTCTTCCCTAGTCGAGCTTTCGGATTCCTCCCATTTCCTTGCAAACAGACCTGACCTTGGTGGGGTACGACCCAGATCGGAGTCGAGCTTTTACGTTTGTTCTCACCCAAAGTAATGCCATATTCCGTAACATTCCAACCCATGTAAACTCGCAATTCATCCTTGGGAATGAACGGAGTGTTATTAACGTCTCTAACCATGTCAGTGATTCCTTTTACCAAGGCTCTATTAGCGGAGTTATACCTAGTGGAACGCGGAGGTCGTGGAGGATAGGTCTCTAGGGCATAAGCGAACATGGTCTGAAATGCCCAGAATGATCCATTATAACTAAAGGGTAGAACCAGATAAGGGATGCCCTTGTCCATGGTATGTGGTATCAAGCCACACACCCAGCAGTTCGTTGTGTTAACCACTAGCTGATGTTGGTGCAAGAGCTGAATGAAAGTGTTATTTATAAACTCAGAGCGTCGAGCTTGCTCGTGGGCAGGAAAAGGATGGAAAGAATGAAGAGAAACAACAGTCGGAGAAACGGGAACACGGGGAGATACTGTAGATGTAACAGGTGTGAAGATCAACTGAATACCAAAGATAATTCCGCCTACCAAAGTTATTAAAACAATCAGAAGTGTCACAGCACATTGCATTAGAAAACATTTGCTATACAATATGTCATATAGTTTTGTCTTGTGCACATTTATGACGTTAACCCGTCGCAGTTCAGGAAGCTCCATCTTCTACAACCGTTCGCAATGGATGGTTTGTACCTGTTAAAAAATTGCCTCTGTCTACCCTGGGAGTTCCCAAAGTAAACAGAAGGAACCGACCTTGTGTCTGGTTCCATGCAAATTAAAACAAGGCACACGTTACGACCCTACGGTAACCCAGATGGCAAGGTGAGAGAACAACAAAAACAAAAAGATAAAAATTTAGAGCAAACTTCCTGACTGAATGGAATGCGATAAGATCAAAACAGTTTTCAAACAGAAAGGTAATTATGCAATGTCATTAGTTCATAGCATGAGAACGTAGATTATATCTGTACTTCCCGGGTCTTGTCTGATCTTGGAATAGCTGGTCTACAGGTGCAGAAATGTTCGACTCCACAGGTGACAAATGTTCACTTTGTACAACACTCTGTCCAAAGTTCAAAGGAGCGGTTCCTGCTGAGGTGTCAGAGTTCTGCGTTTCAGTTCGTGGGTCCGTTATGTACTCTGCATCACTGAAAGGGATGAGCCTAGGAACAGGTTCTGTTTCGGATACACCAAATCCCTGTCTAACCCAGTTGTCATAGGGGAGTGGGAGAGGGACACGCTTCGTATGGCTAGCGTGCACCCAGTTCTTCCTTCCAGCTAGGCGTACAGCAGTTCTCGTTGTTAGGAGCACAGGGAACGGGCCCACGAATCTTGGCTGGAGGTTCCGGGTTCGCTCAAAATTCCGTACCACCACTTGGTCACCTGGTTTCAACGTGTGGCCTGGACTCTCTGGCAGTTTAGGCAAGGATTCGAATACCTGTTGATGAATAAGGCTTAGTTTAGCAGTCAAGTCATGAAGATAATCAATCAACATTGGATATTCGATCTGTTTGAATTCCTTTGGCCTAGGGACTCCCCAAACGTTAGCAGGACGACCGAACACAATCTCATATGGGCTAAGCCCTACTCGAGAGTGTACAGTCGCTCTGGTGGACAGTAGAGCTAAAGGCAGTGCATCTGGCCAAGATAGACCAGTGGAAGCTTGAATTTTAGCAAGTTTCAGCTTCAGGGTACCATTGTACCCTTCAACCAAACCTGCTGATTGTGGGTGATTCGCACTGTGGAATTTCTGGGTGATACCCAGACCTGCACACACACTCTTCATAACTTTCCCTACGAACTCACTTCCATTGTCCGACCAAACAATCCGTGGCATACCATACCTGGGGAAGTATTCTTTGAGGAGGATTTTGGCAGTGGACATAGCAGTGTTCTCCTTTAATGGATATGCCTCAATCCATCTTGAAAAGGCACAGACTACCACTAGGACATATTTAAGATTGTTACACCTGTCCATGTGGATAAAATCCAACTGAATCACTTCAAAGGGACAAGAAGGGGGAGCAAAATGACCAGTTGGGGTTGGGGTTCCCTTGCCAGGATTATGCATCAGGCATATCATGCAGTTTTTCACCACTCTTTCCGCACACTTTGTAATTCCATCATTCTTCCATACTGGAGCTAACATTTTACAGATCCCTTTCGAACTGATGTGCGCCGCTCCATGCGCCATCGTGACTACTGCGAGCACATATGCATCAGGTAACATCCAACGCTGCTGTTCAGACAAATCAACCCAACATCCACTTGAATCCATTTTACCCGTTTTCTCCTTCCATTCATTCTTCTCATTTTCAGTTGCTTCATTCTGGATTGCCTTCACACTTTCAATCGTATTCTCACGCATTCCTGATTCAGCAATCCATCTTGTAGACGTTGCAACGTACATTCGGCTCGTCATGTTCCTGGCCGTCTCTTTGGCGACCTCATCAGCGAACGCATTCCCACGGCCAACATCATCCGTAATCTTTCGATGTGCACTGCACTTCACAATCGCAACTTCATTCGGTAGGGTCAGAGATTCCAATAGATCGCTGACTAACTGTCCATGTTGGATCTTAGTCCCATGGGACGTGAGAAAACCTCTTTCTTTCCACAGACGTCCAAAACTATGTGCTACGCCGAAGGCGTATTGGCTATCAGTAAACACATTCACTCTCTTTCCCTCAGCTAAAACACACGCTCTTGTTAATGCAATTAATTCTGCAGCCTGAGCAGAATTCTGACTCACTCTTGCGGTCTCCACAATCGTACTCAAAGTCGTAACTACATACGCGGCCGTCACATCACCATTCTGTAGTTTAAAACACGACCCATCGACGTACAAAGTGCCATCTGGATCTAGTAACGGAGTGTCTTTTAAATCAATCCTACCTTTTGTCTCTTCCTCAGTTCTAAAACAACAACATGAGGCTCTGAATCACTCGACTCTTGAGTAGTCGGCAACAGCGTTGCTGGATTCAATATGTTGCATCGCTTGATCTGAATGTGACTTGCCAAAAGCGTCAGCTCATAGCCTGATAGTCTAGCACTGGTGAGGTGCTGAGTTTTTGTTCGATTCATGAGTGTATCCACAGCATGTGGAACCATGACTACTAAAATGTTGTTCATGACTAGTCCAGCAGACTGTCGAATAGACAATGCAGCTGCTGCTGTAGCTCTCAAACAACTTGGCAATGCTCTGGCTACCGGGTCTAATGTGGATGAGAAATATGCACAAGGCCGCTGTTTGTCACCAAATTGTTGTGTTAATACACTCAACGCACAACCTTCTCTTTCATGGACATATAAAGTAAACGGCTTACTGTAGTCAGGAGTACCCAACACAGGAGCTGAACACAGCGCATCACGTAAGTCGGAAAAGCTCTGTTGACATTCATCAGACCATGGCAAAGGGCTCGGAACACCTTTTCCAGTCAGGGCCACCAATGGTTTTGCCATGAGAGAAAAATTTGGGATCCATTGCCTTCAGTATGACGTAATACCCAAAAACGCACGTACTTCTCTCTGTGTGCTTGGTACAGTCATCTGCGAAATTGCTTTGATTCTCTCTGGGGTCAACCTTCTTCCCTCCTTTGACAAAAGATGACCTAAGTAGGTCACTTCTTTGGCAACAATATTGCAGTTTAGAAGGTGAAACCTTGTGATGTAAGTCTGACAAATGACGTAATAAAGAAATTGTAGCTATTTTGCAAGTTTCCTTGTCATCAGCAGCCAGTAAAAGATCATCTACATATTGGATCAGAGCAACACCAGGAGGAAGTACAAGAGCATCTAGTTGACTCTTCTATGCTTGGCTGTAAATTGAGGGGCTCTCACAATAACCTTGTGGAGCGCGTTTGAATCTGAAACTGCGACCTCCTAAGGAGAAACCAAAAATATCCCTACTTTCCTCGGCTATCGGAATGCTGAAGAAGGCATTCTTCAAGTCGATCACTGTAAACCATGAGGCTGAGGCACGAATCAACGTCAATAATGCAGTGATATCTGGTACCACAGGAAACTGCGGAATCACTATTTTGTTAACTTCTCTGAGGTCAATCACAAATCTGTAGATTGGAGGTTTAGACGGGTCAGTGCGTTTTAAAATCGGCAGAACAGGACTATTGCAGACATTTCCTCTAGTTTCCTCTATCACATCTTTCTGTATTAAGTCTTTCACAATCAGCAAGAGTGCACGTTCACCTTCATTCGAAATCCGATACTGTGGGATTCGTGGAAATCTAACATTCGCTTTCAGACTTACCACATAAGGGGGGATTTCCAAGAGGCCTACATCGTTAGGACCAGTCGCCCAAAGAGTATCAGGGAGAGAACGCAGCTCCGGTGGGAGCTTATCCATCGACATATACATTGGAGAGATGACTCTTTTGCCTAATGTGAGCTGTACTCCTGAAGGAGAACAGTACAGTGTCGCATGCAGGCGTTTCAACAGATCTAAACCAAGCAGATTCTCATTACAACCGGTTGTTAGGATAAGGGGTGCTTCTATTTCGCATGGCCCAACAGAAATTGATAAAGGACTGGAAACAGGATTGTGAACAGGGGCGCCTGAGAAACCTACTGAAGTGTTCGTTAAGCCAGACAAAGGTGCGCCAGGGAGTTTCGCATGCATAATTGAACTTTTTGCCGCACCAGTATCCAACAGAAACGGTTCGACCACGCCTGATGTAACTACTGCGACATAAGGTCCACTCTGATCAACTGGAACTGATACTACTCCCTCTCTTTGCCTGTGGCTGTCCTAGTACTCGCTTCTCTGAATCTCTTCATTATGATCATAGTAATCTTCAACATGATACTGTGGAGATCTACCTAGTTGCGCAGGTTGTACATTTCGCTGATCGAAATAATTTGATGGGCGATCGGCCTGTGGTGTCATTGTACCATGTGCTCTACCTCTAGGAGCTTGCATAAACCCAACATTACCTCTCTGAGCTGGGACACCACTAGTCTGTGCGTGCAGTACCGGACACTCATTCTTATAATGACCCTCCTTTTTACAATAGGCACACTGATTCCATGCTAACTGTTGTCGGGAAAAACCATAATTAAATCTTTGGGACGTCCCTTGCTGAAATTGTGGCTGTTGCTGAAACTGGGGTCGCTGCTGTGAATCTGACTGATTCGAGCGAGGCGGATACGCCTGTTGCAATAGTACTTTAGTCTTCAAATCTTTTGTCTTCTTTTCTGACTTTTCCTTCTCTTCTTTCTCTCTATTCTCGTAATACTGAGCAGTTGCAAGTATTTGTGCTGTCGTCGACACTGCCCATGCACTTTCAGAATCCTTTAACTTGTTACTAAGCTCAGGTAGTAAGTTAAACACGAACTTGTCGACAAACAACCTCTGGCCTCCCTCAGTACTCATATCTTGCCCTCTGTGGTCTACAAAGGTCTCTTCAAATCTAGTGAAAAAGTCAGAGACGCTTTCGTCATTCTTTTGTTTGCATGCCGATAGTTTATCCCAATTAACTCGTAACGCTGGCATCAGCGTTTTCATCAGATTAATTATTCTGCCAGGTAAGGCAGCAATCAGAGGTTCAGGTTTAGCACCGCCAACTTGTTGCGCATCTGCTGCTACAATAGCTGGCCAATCACCTCCTAGGGCGACTGGGTGGTTCTCTTGCCGAATCTTGGCCCATATAGGCTGTGGCACTACATTGCCAAATAGCATTTCAATGTCTGCCAAATTCATGACACACGCCTGAACTGTCTGTGTTAACTCTTTATAATAACCAGCAGGGTTTTTACGCGGGTCCGGCAGCGCTTGTTTTACTGCTAATACTTCGGCCCGCTTCCAAGGGATGTGTATCCACACTCTCTGGAATTGTGCCGGAGCAGCTGCAATACGATTAGCCGCATCAGCTCGGACTGCATCGCGCCATATCGGTGGAACTTCCCTCATCGGATATTGACCTCGTCTTTTCCTAGTAATCGGTGAACCATCAGGGTCCCTTGGCGCTCGAAGAGGGAAATCATCCCTATAAGCTAAAATCAGTTCTATCGCTTCCCTTACTTCTGAACCTATCACCATTCCTGCGGCAAATTTCTGCTGAACATTTATCAGATCAGAGGGGACGGAATCTAAGTCATCATCTTCCCATACCTCACGCACAAGAGAACACATCACGTCAAAAACATAACGTTGAGTTGGTTCATTCCATTGCATAAAGCTATCTAACACTCTTCGTGCATCATACTTCGCAGCTTTCGACATCCACCTAAGAGCTGTCGAATCTAACATTTCTCGTTCCTGGGGACCAGGAAGCTGGCTACGTCTCTGTATAGAGTCAGAAATGGGGGTCCCAATTAAAGACCTGTAGAGAGGAGTTAAGATATTAGTTACAGAGTCGGTTATTTTCCGACGAACGGAAAGCGGAGTCAGAATGTCCACAGGGTTCGGGGACAGGGCAGCTGGAGCAGATGAAATAGTAAGGGTGGGAGTAGTAGGTAAAGCAGTTTGCGAAACAACAGGCAAAGACGGAACAGGCGACCCAGGAAGAGGGGGTGCCGAAGGAACATTAACCACGGGAAGGACAGGAGCTGGAATCATAGGAAGTGGAGCAACTATTCCAGGCTGACCAGCAGCTGGCTGTACAACAGGTAGTAACTGTGGTGCTGTAATACCCTGTGCATATGGTGGAGGTGAATTCAACAGGTAAGACAACAGAGGATCCTTTTCATGGTCCTCTATCGGCTTAGTAGGACAAGATGGCAATACAGGGTAACATTTATCAATTGCCAAATTATATTTTCTATTCGCCATCTCCATTGCTTTCTCAGTCTCGTTGACATGCAGCTGCCTAGCAGACTCCATTAAAGTCAACCCTTTCTCTTTCTGTTCTTTCTTCGTCTTCCTAATTTCTCTCTGTTTGGCTTCTTTACACCATACGCGAAAAGAATCAAACATTGCCGGCCGGGCTTTTCTTTTAAACAACTTCATTTCTAGATTGTCTAGAATTTCGCTTTCGAAGCTACCATGCGGTGGCCACTAAGGACACCATCTTTTCTGGTATAACGGACCCATACTTCATTATACGCAATAGGACCTACACCGTGTTTACAATAGAGCTCATATGTAGGAGTTCCAATCGGAGGAACCGAACACGAATCCTCCAACCGGGAATCCCCGTTGCAACGTAACCAGGACAGGAAACAATTACTACTGTTAGTCATGACAAACAAAGACAAATTCCAACCAAAATGCGCAGGGAACTTAGGCCTACCAAAATGAACCAATACCAAAACAAAGATTATCTAAACAAGAGCAACCAATGATAATCTACGAATTAAACCAGAGCAACAAAGAACAACCAAACTGAGCGTAACCCACTTAATACTTAACTGAAATGTGGAAGACGTCACCAAGGAGAACCCGTCTACGTCTCGCCGTACTAAGGTCTGCACCTCGGGTCCAAGACAGGGCGACAGTCAAGGCAGCGGTCCTCTGTAGCCGTCTGGGAACGGGAACCCTCGTGGAAGAGATCGTCGGGCCACTTTTACGACATGCAGGGATCGATGAAGCGGGGTATCTCCCTCCGGAATCTTCACACGAAACTCCTCGAACTTTTCAGGCTTTGGACCGGTACCGGATGACGTCGCCCCACGTTGGGTGCCAATTTGAGGTTCTGGACTTTTAAGAGTCCAGAGGTGTCAGGGAAACAACACCCGAAGACCCCTGAGTTCCTTCCTGTCTCGGTGCACAAATAAACAGAGACGCGGGTTTCTCGATGTTGGCGTCAGAGACCAAGATTTATTCACTGCAGGGACACAGAAGTCATAGGAACCACACAGAGGCAGAATCTACGAGACTGTTCAAATTGCATTAAGTGGGTTGTTCCTTAAATACACGAAAAATGTCTTTAGGCAACATTACACGAATATTTCTCATGCCCAACCCGGTATCCCAAACAAACAGTAAATAGACATCAAACAATAACTAATCGTAGGTTTTCGGTATTCGATCAGGTCCCCTTGTCAGTTTTCCATTCTTTGCCCGATCCTCCCCATCATAAAAATCGTAACCTCCCCATTGTAAAAGCCCAGAAGGAGAGGAGCAGAGCCAGGTGCAAAGGATTGAAAAGCAGGATAAGAGGTGTTTATGGATCATAAACGGGCATGGCTACCGTCTTCGGCCTTTCAGTCAGGACAATGGACACGAGAACCAGTATAGCAGGACTGGCCTCAGGCAAGGGAGGCAGCTTGATTCTGCCTAGTTATGCAGCGTCAGCCTTTCTCGGGGCTCGAGCTTACGTGTCCTTAACAAGGTGATTCTGCCGGGGTCATCGCCCGTTCATTGACTATGTGAGGGCAAGAAACAAAATGGATGCCGTAACTAAAATGGATGCCATGACTTAACAACAGAATGCCCTATTTCTCAGTGAATTCATGCTAGTTGCGCAGCGAAACCACTGTCATGCATATAATGGATCATTTGCGGTTCACTGGTACGAAAATCGTGTCAGTACTACGATACCGAATACACGGGTTTGGATCGCTACAGAACCTCATACTACTCAATATCTACTACTCACTCTACTACTCTCTACTACTCACTCTCTACTACTCTCTCTCTACTACTCACTCTCTACTATTCACTCTCTACTACTCACTCTCTGCTACTCACTCTCTACTACTTACTCTCTACTACTCACTCTCTACTGCTCTCTACTACTCACTCTCTACTACTCTCTCCTACTCACTCTCTACTACTCTCTCTCTACTATGCTCTACTACTCACTCTCTACTATTCACTCTAATACTCACTTTCTCCTACTCACTCTCTACTACTCTCTACTACTCACTCTCTACTACTCTCTCTCTACTACTCTCTACTACTCACTCTACTACTCACTCTCTACTACTCTCTACTACTCTCTCTCTGCTACTCTCTACTACTCTCTACTACTCTCTCTCTGCAACTCACTCTCTACTACTCACTCCCTACTACTCTCTACTACTCACTCTCGACTACTCACTCTCTACTACTCACTCTACTACTCTCTACTACTCACTCTCTACTCTCTATTACTCACTCTCTACCTCTCTTTACTACTCACTCTCTACTACTCTCTCTCTACTACTCTCTACTACTCACTCTACTCCTCACTCTCTACTACTCTCTACTACTCTCTCTCTGCTACTCACTCTCTACTACTCTCTACTACTCTCTCTCTGCTACTCACTCTCTACTACTCACTCTCTACTACTCTCTACTACTCACTCTCGACTACTCACTCTCTACTACTCACTCTACTACTCTCTACTACTCACTCTCTACTCTCTATTACTCACTCTCTACCTCTCTCTACCTCTCTCTCTACTACTCTCTACCTCTCTACCTCTCTACCTCTACCTCTCTACCTTTACCTCTCTACCTCTACCTCTACACCTCTACCTCTCTCTACCTCTCTCTACACACACTCATATGCATATATATATATATATGCATATGCATTTATATATATGTATGTGTATATATATATACATACATATATAAACATATATGTAATCTGCATATCTATATAAATACAAATATAAATGCATGCATACATATACAGCGGTCACACTGGCCCCAGTGTCCCGGAGGGCTTCGGCCCGTCGTCCATTGATGGTGACCCACTGCTGGTACTTCTGGGTGTTGCTCGGGATGGCAGCTCGGGGCACCATTTCTCGGGAGCCCAGGCATACAAGCGACATGGCAGCTGGTTCCCACTCGGGGGATCCGCCGTCGTGGTTTTCCTCCTCGTCTTCTCCCTCCCCCAGGGCTGCGGCGGCTATTTGCCGGGGAGGGGGCCCAGCGGTCCCGTTCCGTCGGTTCACGGGGCAGGCCGGGTCGCTCGCATAGTGGCTGGTCTGCTGGCAGCCGAAGCAGGTCACCGTCAGTCGTGGTCCAGGCCGTGCGATAGGGGTCCCCCTTCGGCCCAGGGTCGGGGACGTGTGGTTGGTGGCTTGGCCTCGTGGCGGGCTTCTGGGCGGCCCGGCTGGGAATTCTCGACTGCGGTGGGACCCCCCTCCTCCGCCTCGCTGGCGGGGAGGTCCCGTGGTACTCCGTTTGTAGTCCCCCACGGGATTCCGGGGGACCCGGGTGTTGACCCATCGGTCTGCTTCGGCGGCGAGCTTCCGGGGCTCGGTCAGTTTACTGTCCAGGAGGTGTTGCCTTAGTTCAACAAAGCAGTTGTTGGCGAGGTGCTCCCAGACAATGAGGTCAAACAGTTCATTGTATGAGGTGACCTTGCTCCCTTTTATCCATCCTTCAAAGGCTCGGCTGAAGAAGTCCACGTATTCGACCCACGTGGTACTGGGGAGCTTCTTGCAGTCCCGGAAGCGCTGCCGGTACATCTCGGCTGATAGTCCATAGCGTGTGAGTAGGGCTTCTTTCATGTGGTCATATGATGTCATAACCGCGTCGGGGAGTTGCAGCAGGGTATCCCGGCCCTCGCTGAGGAACCTCCCCCATAGGCCGGCACCCCAATCCTTCCGGGGTACCCGATGGGAGGTCATGGCTACTTCGTATTCTCGGAACCATTGCTGGATGTCGTTATTTTTATAGTACTCCTTGACGACATCCTTGGGGATATGAACCTTTGGCTCGGTCAGTGGCAGAGCGTCCCGGGCTCCGGGGGTTCTGGTCTCCCCCGTTTTAGATTTTAGTTCAAGTTCCTTGAGGCTCCTCTCGTGCTCGAGGGTTAGCCGTCTCTCCTCTAGTTCCCGATGCCGTTTCTTTTCCTCGATTTCCTCTTGCAGCCGTAGTTGCTCCAAAGCTATTTTCTTCTCCGCCAGTAGGAGCTCACCGTCCAGCCGGAGTCGGGCGAGGTCCATTTCGTGTGTCCGGACCCTCTCCCGTTCTCGAATTTCTTCGTGGGAAAGGCTGGTTTCTGGGACGTTTCGTCCCCCATCTGTCGGGGTTGGGGTCGGCAGGTTTCCGTCCCGGGCCGAGGTCCCTTCGGCTCGGGGTGGAGTGGTCTCGGGTTCTGCCCAGGCTTTCAGGGCTTTCTGCATTTCTTCCTTGGTGCCCAATCCTGTGGTTGGGATCCCTTTGTCCTTGCAGAATTGTTTCAGTTCTTTGTGGGTGTATTCTTCCAACCTTTCCGGCTGGAAGGCTGCGGCCACAGTTGCCTCTTGGCCGTCCATGGTTCCCTTTTCTTTTTCCGTCTGGTTAGGTAGTGGGTGCGTTACTTGCCTGTACGATTGCGTCTGGCTCGGATCCCTTCGCTGGCCACCAAATGTTGGAGGGAGGACCACCGGGGAGTTGGGGAGACTATTCCGGGGCACCTTCTTACCGCAAAGTTATAGCCGAGCGCCGCTGAGAAGCCCCCTCGGGGAGGTCTTCCTCCTATGATCGTACTAGGCCCAGTAATACCACCACACAGGACTCAATATCAGTTGCTTGACTTGGTTCTTTATCAGCAGTAGTACGTACAATATTTACAGTGGGATCGAGGGATCCAGTAAGAGTCTCAATGTCTTTTAGAGGGATAGGGTAGCGGGACAGTCTTAGTACCAACCAGGTACGGGAGGGCTCTGCGCCAGACCTTGAGTGCTGTTCTCAGAGCGGCTCGGACGTGGGGAGCCGCGACGGCTCCTGCAGGGCTCGGGTGGTAGTTCCGCTTGGGTCGAGCCGCGACACAGTCAGCAGGGCTCCGGTGGTAGGTCCGCTTCGGTCGAACCGCGACGAGGTCAGCTGGGCTCTGATGGTAAGGTTCAACAAGGTCGGGCCGCGACAGCGTCAGCAGGGCCCCAAAGGTTCGTGAAGGTCTTTAAGCATGGTGGAGCCGCGATGTCGTCAGCAGGGCTCAGAGTGTGGGTTCAGGATGAGTCTTCTTCCGTAGGGTCAGCCGCGATCCGATCAGCAGGGCTCTTGACTCCAGGATACAACTATTGTCCTGTTGTCCGGTCGCCCCAGATATAGGACTGGAGCCCTTTGATGTCCAGACCCTTGCGCCCGGAGGGGGCGGAGAGGCCGAGTAGGGAGCGGCCAGACGCCCAGCAGGAGAGGCGCCAGGCCCCAGAGAGCTGTGGGGCGATCGCACCTAGGTGTGGAAGGACGGTTAAGGGTCCCATCGATACTGCCCTCCGCCGGGAGTGGGAAGGGTTCACGTGGTATCCCCCGGGCCAGGGGTTGGCGCCTCGATGTCGGGCCTCGCTGGGACAGAGGCCGGGCGGAGCGGGGTCACGTAGGTGGTCACGTGGAGTGACGTATAATCCAAAATGGAGGAGCCCTGAGGTGCATGGGACCTCGTGCGGCTTAGCGAGGGGGAACAGGACCACGCCACGAGGCCGGCTCCAACACTCATCCTCTCCTCTCTACCTCTCTACCACCTCTCTCTACCTCTCTCTCTACTACTCTCTAACTCTCTACCTCTCTACCTCTCTACCTCTACCTCTCTACCTCTACCTCTCTACCTCTACACCTCTACCTCTACACCTCTACCTCTCGAACTCTCTCTATTTCTCTACACATATGCACATATATATGCATATATATGCATATGCATTTATATATATGTATGTGTATATATATATACATACACATATAAACATATATATATATATAATCTGCATATCTATATAAATACAAATATAAATGCATGCATACATATACATATACATATATGCATACATAAGCATGTTATGTACATGAAAGTTTGAAAAACACTTATAAAAGCAAAGCTAAAAAGCCACCTAATTACAAACAGATTTGCTTTAACTTAAACGAGGGCGAGACCTATTGCATTCTCAATGCTTGTTTACTTTGGTTCCATCAAGAAGGCATTCAGATGTGTCACACATTTGCCATAAATTCTAAATGTTGGCACTCTAGTTGCTCGTTAGATCACAGTAGTAAAGCTACTGCTCACCAGGGAAGTCTGCTGCTGGTATTCAAAGGGCATGTTTCAGTCTGCATGTCAGAATTTTTTTATGAAATAGAAGAGGATTTGAGAAGTCACCCAAAATGTGCCCTAATTTTTCTTTCTGCAGCACTAATCATACTTTCTATGGCAAAATGAACCCCCTCATTTTGTTCCTTTTTAAATTAAATGTTTTAAGAGTTACCACTTTATTCCAAGATGGCTTCAGGTGTGCCATACGTTTGTCATAAGTAGGACTGTTAGCGCTTTAGTTGTTCTTTAGAACACTCTGGGAAGCTGCAGTAGAACTCAAAGGAATCAACTGACAGTCTCTGCCCTACCGCTTCTAAGCGGGTCTGTTACAGCTGAATGGCAGGCTGTGTTGCGCAGAGCAGAGGTGAGGGTGTCAGCACTGGGGAGAACTACTGTTGGTGAGTGACACATTGAACAATTGGAGAACTTTTGTTTTGGAAATGACTGCAGCCCACATGGGCTTGATGTATAAGGACTTCCAATCCCATAATGCTGTGCGTGAATGCTCACCTGAGCTGAATCTGCAAAATAAAAAGAGGAAAAATATTGGAGGTCCCTTGCTATCATTTCCCAGCAGCTTACCTTTGACAAAGGGCGTCGGCCCGAAACGCGTCAGGATTGCTGAGACGTGCTTCATCACAGTGGCCTCCCTGCTCGCTACGGTTCCTCTGCATGTGCGTCCTATCTGGTGGGCAAACCCTTTCTTCTCATTAATGGCGGCCGTGCCCGGTCGCGGGATGCACTACCGCTTCTAAGCGGGTCTGTTACAGCTGAATGCCTGGCTGTGTTGCGCAGAGCAGAGGTGAGGGTGTCAGCACTGGGGAGAACTACTGTTGGTGAGTGACACATTGAACAATTGGAGAACTTTTGTTTTGGAAATGACTGCAGCCCACATGGGCTTGATGTATAAGGACTTCCAATCCCATAATGCTGTGCGTGAATGCTCACCTGAGCTGAATCTGCAAAATAAAAAGAGGAAAAATATTGGAGGTCCCTTGCTATCATTTCCCAGCAGCTTACCTTTGACAAAGGGCGTCGGCCCGAAACGCGTCAGGATTGCTGAGACGTGCTTCATCACAGTGGCCTCCCTGCTCGCTACGGTTCCTCTGCATGTGCGTCCTATCTGGTGGGCAAACCCTTTCTTCTCATTAATGGCGGCCGTGCCCGGTCGCGGGATGCACTACCGCTTCTAAGCGGGTCTGTTACAGCTGAATGGCAGGCTGTGTTGCGCAGAGCAGAGGTGAGGGTGTCAGCACTGGGGAGAACTACTGTTGGTGAGTGACACATTGAACAATTGGAGAACTTTTGTTTTGGAAATGACTGCAGCCCACATGGGCTTGATGTATAAGGACTTCCAATCCCATAATGCTGTGCGTGAATGCTCACCTGAGCTGAATCTGCAAAATAAAAAGAGGAAAAATATTGGAGGTCCCTTGCTATCATTTCCCAGCAGCTTACCTTTGACAAAGGGCGTCGGCCCGAAACGCGTCAGGATTGCTGAGACGTGCTTCATCACAGTGGCCTCCCTGCTCGCTACGGTTCCTCTGCATGTGCGTCCTATCTGGTGGGCAAACCCTTTCTTCTCACACATATAAACATATATATATATAATCTGCATATCTATATAAATACAAATATAAATGCATGCATACATATACATATACATATATGCATACATAAGCATGTTATGTACATGAAAGTTTGAAAAACACTTATAAAAGCAAAGCTAAAAAGCCACCTAATTACAAACAGATTTGCTTTAACTTAAACGAGGGCGAGACCTATTGCATTCTCAATGCTTGTTTACTTTGGTTCCATCAAGAAGGCATTCAGATGTGTCACACATTTGCCATAAATTCTAAATGTTGGCACTCTAGTTGCTCGTTAGATCACAGTAGTAAAGCTACTGCTCACCAGGGAAGTCTGCTGCTGGTATTCAAAGGGCATGTTTCAGTCTGCATGTCCGAATTTTTTTATGAAATAGAAAAGGATTTGAGAAGTCAAAATGTGCCTAATTTTTCTTTCTGCAGCACTAATCATAATATCTATGGCAAAATGAACCCCCTCATTTTGTTCCTTTGTAAATTAAATGTTTTAAGTGTTACCACCTTATTCCAAGATGGCTTCAGGTGTGCCATACGTTTGTCATAAGTAGGACTGTTAGCGCTTTAGTTCTGAGAAGCTGCAGTAGAACTCAAAGGAATCAACTGATAGTCTCTGCCCTTGTTGGATGTACATGTTTTACTGAAAATGTCAGACTTCATTCTCACATGACTAAGAAAGATAATGTGAATTTACAGAAAATATGCTCTCAGTTTAACCTATAGATCACCTTCCAAACCTCTGTGGGAAAAGCATGAGAAAATAGTTTTCTCGCAAACATGATTCATGATATCCCAGCAGAAGGCTTTTTCACGTGGTAAAATCACCTTAGAACACACCACAATTCCTAAAATGAATATGGTACCATCAACAAATGATTTATAATGTAACTAAAGTCTTAAAACCTTCTATTAACTGCAATGCTTTTTAATGAGGTGCTATCATGTATATTGGTCCTAAGATGGCTGCCAACACTTCTTGGATGAAGTGCTGACAGCCGATCAGATCTCACGATGAGATGTGTGGTTAGGCTCCGCCCAGATATATCTATGATTTTACTTTTTATTTTCTCAGGAACTACTGAACGGATTTACGCCATTTAACCAAAAGGCACGAGTGTGAACCAAGGGCTACCTTTTTGCCAAATTTGATGTAATTCCATTCAGCAGTTCGGGCTGTAGCTGCGACTAACCATCCCTATGGTAAATTGCATGGGGAAAACACGTTGTGGGACCTCCCTTTTTTCTCACCCCCCATTTGACGAATCACCCCGTGACTTTCAGGATAGGAGCAAACGGAAGCGGGCCACGAGTTTTGAAAATTTCGTAAAGATTCGTCAACCGGCGCCAAAGTTATTCTAAATAGAATGTTGCGGATTTCCTATGGATAATAGGTCCTAACTATAACTACCTACTGGCGACCGCCATATATATATATATATATATATATATATATATATATATATATATATATATATATATACATATATATATATATAGATATCAAACACATGGGGTGGTCCAGAGGGAGCAGCGGGCCAGGAGCGCATTCGTGGAATCACCTCCCTTTTATTCAGTCACTGCGCTTCTGGCCCGCTGCTCCCTCTGAAGAAGAGATCACTCGAAACGCGTCAGGGATGCGGACGCATGCTGTATATTTCCTGGCAAGTGCTGCTGGTTGGTGTAAATAAAGCTTTGGGGAAAAGCTTCTCCTTAACCCGAGTGCGCCTCGATTTTTGGACCACCCCATGTGTTTGATATATATAGATATATATATATATATTCACTGAAAAAACCATAGGTTTCAGGGGTGTTATAGTTAGCTGGACATTTCCCTCGTACAAAACCCTAGAAATTCCAATGTTATAGTTAGTTCAGCTAACAATAACTCACGCCCCTGCAATGCACTGCTGATGACGTCACATATTACATCACTCATGACATGGTCAGTGACATCACTGATGACATCACTGATGACATCTCAAATGACATCACTGATGACATCACTGATGACATCATCCATTGAGTATGTGTTTCTGAACAGTTTTATTATGTTTAATATATTTAGGGAAAGGCCTGTTGAAGAATAAGTGGGTGTATAAGTGTGTGAATAGATGATTTTCTAGGTGCGTAACTGACTCTATAAGTGAGTCATTAAATGTATCTTACTGCAGACTAGTGTCTAAACTGTGTGAATGTCTGTATGTGTCTGTGTGTTGGTGTATAAGTGGCTTCATGGTTTTGTGAATAGCTATATGAGTGTCTATATGGGTTATTGATTGGTTGTCTGAGTATCTGTATGGGTGCCTGAGTGTTTGTGTGGGTAGGGTGTGTGTGACTCTGTGACTAGATGTGTGAGTGGGTGATTCAGTGGGTGCGTGGTTTTAAGAGTGCATCTGTGATGGACTGTATGGTTGGGTGAGTGTATGTATGGGTGTGTTAGTGATTGAATGTATATCTCAGTTGTACATGTGTCAGTAACTACATATGTGAAACGCAGTGTATATGTGTGTAAGAGTATATAACTATCTATATGTTAGAGTGTGTGATTTTGGGAGTGGCTGTATGCGCCATAGTGCAAGGATATCTGTGTCATGTGCTGTTTGTTTTTCTGCAGGAAGACACAGAATTTGTTAGTATTTTTATGAGTAAGTGAACTTGAGTGTGTTTAACTGTATAGGTGAGTAAATTGGACTGTGATTAGTTATTTGCATGACTGACTAGATGTGTCAGTACCTCAATGGATGATTGGCGGAGTGTTAGTGTCTATATAGGTGTATAAATGCACAGTGACTGTAAGTATGAGTGACTGTACAGGTGAGTGAGTGGACATGTCCAGCTAACTATAACACCCCTGAAACCTATGGTTTTTTCAGTGAATTTCTAAGGTTTTTTAAATGCCAATTCCTAACTATAACGCCCCTGAAACCTTTGGTTTTTTCAGTGAATTTCAAAGGTTTTTTAAATGCCAATTCCTAACTATAACGTGCATGAAACCTATGGTTTTTTTCAGTGACTTTCAAAGGTGTTTTAAATGCTAATTCCTATATATAACTTATCTCTGAAGATATCATGTTTAAAGATTTTGATTGGATTTCTATATTTTTCAAATACAGTGTGTCAATTTCATTAATTACATTTTTTTAAAATACTTTTTTATCACCATTTTTTTAACTTATTTTTTCAATTAATTCTTTTAAAAATTAAAAAATATTATTTGAACTTAATGGGTTTTTCAAACATATTTTTTTATATTTTTCAAAAGATTTTTTTTAACTATATGTGCAAAACTTTATTTTATATATTTTTTTCAATGTTTTTGGATCCGCGCACCCTATGCGCACCGTTCCCGATCCCTACGCGGTACCATCCGCGCATGGTACGATTTGGGTACGTGTTTAGTGCGCGATCGCAATGCGACTGGTACACGACTCCCAGCCTATACGCGATACGTTCGATGTACGTAACGCGACATTTCCGTGCTTCCGCGACGCTTCATCTGCGTCTAGGACGCTGTAGGTGCGCCGATCCCATTAAATATTTAACATTTAAAAAAACATATATATGTATTTCATGTGAATATTAATTGAAGACAAACTCTAAACTAGTCTTCAAACTAATATATTTTTACATCTAATCCTATAATTTTTTTTTATTCAATTTCGCGGATGCGCGCTGGGTTCGTGCTGCATAAGCGCACGGTGCGCGGATCCCATGTGACCTGCAAAAAAAGAGATTTGATTGGTTCATTACACTTCCTGTTCTAACTACTGAAAGACCCCACCCATTTCAATCATTCTTCTTTGAGCTTCTTTGGAGAACCATCTCTTTGGAGAGAAGAAGATTTTTTAGACTAAGTTTACACTGAGCTCTAAATTTTTTCAACCAAAAATGGCTTCAGGGCAGCAGGCATCACCTGCATCACCTCATAGTTCTGAGGATGAATTTTTGCCGGAGGCACCACTCAAAAAACGTTTTTCTTCAGTGGTGTGGAAATTTTTTACTTTTCCCGAGGGGCAGAATAAGACCAATGCCACCTTGGTCACGTGCAAGATTTGCAAAAGAGTCCTATCAAGAGGGGATCCTAACAAGAAATACTCTTGCGGCACGGCAAGTATGATGAAGCACATGAGGACCCTTCATCCAAACAATCTTGCACAAGAAGAGTGCCGACGGATGAGAAACACTCCTGCTCCTGTGCCATCCACCTCATCGCAGTAGAGCACATCAAGAGTGCATCCATCAGCCCAAACCTTGGACTTCCGTCCTCAATTTAAATTTTTAAAAGTGCTCTGCACTAAGTGCAATGCGACTTTGTGCTATGGTGAGCAGTCGATCGATCTGATATGCCGCTGCCAAGAAAGTCACATTTGCTAGTTTTTTTTATTGTTCCCTGAAGTTCATTGTTTGGTTTCTCCTGTTTTGTTTTTTTGGGGTTTTTTTGCAGAAAAACCAAAAAAATATAAAAATTGTTTAGAAAACCCCCAAAAAATTATAAAAGAAGAAAGAAGAAAAAAAAAGTTCTTGTAAGAACTAACTTTCCTGGTTTAAAAAAAGAGCTAAATTTCTTTGTTAGTGTGTGAAAGTTTAGATGAATGTATGTGTAGTACGTAATTGACTGAATGAATGCATTAGTAGCGTATGGTGAATGTATAAGTGCAGAAATATAAGCTGCAGCATCACAGAGTAACCTCTTTAACTGCAGTGTGCTGTAGTACTTCCGAAGCACAGGGATGCAACATATGTACATAAATATGTTGCAAACTTATGCTTCTCTCTGCACGGCTGCTTAAACTGCAGCCACTTGGTGACACAGGCACCCTTGCACCATAGTGCAAGGATATCTGTGTCATGTGCTGTTTGTTTTTCTGCAGGAAGACACACCTTCCTGCACAAAAACAATGAGAAAATGCATTTTTCTCCTTCAATGTATGCTGAATATTTCAGCATGCATTGAAGATATAAAAATGTGGAGAAATGAAAACAATTCTCCTTGTTGAGCATTCCTATACCAATTTTAGAATGGTACAGCATTCACACACATACCGAGATTTATGATTTCTGATAAATCTAGACATGTGTCTTGTTCTATGAGTATTCAGTGCAATCATGCACAACAACACTTATAGAACAGCCTATCAACGCAAAGTGGTCTGCATGATGAAGTTGTATTTACATGGAGTATAAAAAGTGCACAGAGTGCCTTTTCCTCTCTTTCTAAATATGAAACAGTATCTTACACAATAACTATGTTACAAAAAGTGACATTTTTCCGTTTTTAAAATTCCTTGCGAATGATAAAAGTAAGCACAGAGTTTTGTCTGCAAACATGTTCAAAGAAGAATGATTGAAATGATTGCAGTCCTTCAACAGCTAAAAAGGTGAAATATTATGAACCCCTCGAATCTCTTTTTTTGCAGGTCACATGATATCTGATTATGGTCAGATTTCAAAACTACATAAACAGAGTGTTTTTAGAAACGTGTTTCAACTTTGTAGCTTCTTGCAGGCCTCTTCATTCTGCATATTGAGACTTAGTTAAACTTACCTTCACAGTAATAGGAATAAAAAATGGTACACATTTTTTTCTGTTTTTCATTCAAATATAAATTCGTAAAAATTGCTTATTTTAAAATTTGGATCTGTGAAAGAAAAGAAAAAAACAATTATAACATATTGGTGCCGATTCCGATCCGGTAAAACCCGGGTACGAATGGTCGTACGGAGCGTTTTTTCCGTCCGACTCGTCCCCGGGAAAAACACCTTACAAACTCGCAAGTACGATTCGCACAGAAATACCATTTCCCTACGAGTCGTAGAAAACACCGACCGGAAAAAAATACATACAAATCTCATTCTGGACGGCGCATACGCGACATCCGGACGAAGTCAGGCAGCGTTCTACGGACCAGCAAGTACGATTCGTGCCGACGTCACTCCGCACGCAGTATTTTTTAGGGGAGCCAAAAACTGCCGGGAAATTGAGGACGACGCAAAGAAGGAGCACCGGTACGCGACGGACAGCGATGGACCCCCAACCTACGCGTCATCCCGGCCCTCATAGCCTACCACCTCGTGTACAGAAACCGACGCAGACGCCGCAGAAGGTCAAAACAACCCCCAGGGGCAAAGGGGGGGGTGTGCAAGGGGCAGGAAACATAACCCACACTCCACAAAATACTAATACATCCTGCACATTAATTACCTCCATGGTCTGGTCACTTCGGGGGGCGTGTCCACCAATCCCACAACGGAAGTGGAAGTGGACACGTACCCAGCACCACCACAAAGGTGGTACGGGACGTATCCACGCCCCCCCGAGCATGGGTACGGCCCGTACCACCATTGTAGTGGTGATGTAGGGGTACGCGTGTACGGACCGTACCCACGCCCCCAGAGCGTGGGTATGGCCCAGACCACGCGTACCCCTATGTCACCACCACAATGGTGGTACGGCCCGTACCCAAGCCCCCAGAGCGTGGGTACGGGCCATACCACGTGTACCCTTACGTCACCGCCACAATGGTGTTACGGCCCGTACCCACGCTCTCCAGAGCGTGGGTACGGGCTGTACCACCATTGCAGTGGTGATGTAGGCGTACACGCGTACCCCTACGTCACCATTACAATGGTGGTACGGGCCGTACCCATGCTCCCCAGAGCGTGGGTACGGCCCGTACCACGCGTACCCCTACAGCCCCATTACATAATGGATACAAGGCGTACACATGCCACGGATGTAGGTGTACGGCTTGGTGCAGCACATCAGCTGTAAATTGGGGGTGGTGTACGTCCAGGACAGCAAGGGTGCAAGTGGGTGGGTGGGTGGGTGCAGAGGACCCCCAGCAGTGCCCAGACATGAGGAGTGGGTGCCTATCACTCCCAGCAGTGCCCAGACATACGAGGGGTGGGTGCCTAACACTCCCAGCAGTGCCCAGACATATGAGGGGTGGGTGCCTATCACTCCCAGCAGTGCCCAGACATATGAGGGGTGGGTGCCTAACGCTCCCAGCAGTGCCCAGACATATGAGGGGTGGGTGCAGAGGACCCCCAGCAGTGCCCAGACATATGAGGGGTGGGTGCCTATCACTCCCAGCAGTGCCCAGACATGAGGGGTGGGTGCCTATCACTCCCAGCAGTGCCCAGACATATGAGGGGTGGGTGCCTATCACTCCCAGCAGTGCCCAGACATATGAGGGGTGGGTGCCTAACACTCCCAGCAGTGCCCAGACATATGAGGGGTGGGTGCAGAGGACCCCCAGCAGTGCCCAGACATATGAGGGGTGGGTGCCTAACACTCCCAGCAGTGCCCAGACATGAGGGGTGGGTGCCTATCACTCCCAGCAGTGCCCAGACATGAGGGGTGGGTGCCTATCACTCCCAGCAGTGCCCAGACATATGAGGGGTGGGTGCAGAGGACCCCCAGCAGTGCCCAGACATATGAGGGGTGGGTGCCTAACACTCCCAGCAGTGCCCATGCATATGATGGGTGGGTGCAGAGGACCCCCAGCAGTGCCCAGACATATGAGGGGTGGGTGCCTAACACTCCCAGCAGTGCCCAGACATGAGGGGTGAGTGCCTATCACTCCCAGCAGTGCCCATACATATGAGGGGAGGGTGCCTAACACTCCCAGAAGTGCCCAGACATATGAGGGGTGGGTGCAGAGGACCCCAGCAGTGCCCAGACATATGAGGGGTGGGTGCCCAACACTCCCAGCAGTGTCCAGACATATGAGGGGTGGGTGCAGAGGACCCCCCGCAGTGCCCAGACATGAGGGGTGGGTGCCCATCACTCCCAGCAGTGCCCAGACATATGATGGGTGGGTGCCTAACACTCCCAGCAGTGCCCAGACATGAGGGGTGGGTGCCTATCACTCCCAGCAGTGCCCAGACATATGAGGGGTGGGTGCCTAACACTCCCACCAGTGGCCAGACATATGAGGGATGGGTGCAGAGGACTCCCAGCAGTGGACAGAGACATGGGGGGTGTACATCATTATCAGATGACCACAGCTCCATGGGTGAATGTACGTATTCCTAACTTAGGACAATGATGATAGTGCCATAACAACACATCACTGACAGCAGTGTCCCACTCCCAGGAGGAAGGAGGTCTTACCCCCACTGCATGACACACCACATGTGGGTGTGAGGACAAATAACACATGCATACCCACCCCTGACAAATGCAGCACAATACACACACTGAGATCATGCCACAAGACTGTATAGTCATGTCACTGCCTAAGAAACTAAGAGAGCCAAAGAGAACACACACTGTCAAGCACATCCCAGGACTGATATGAATGTTCAGGTGCTGGGCTAGCCACCAAGATGTTGTCTGTCATGGAAGGAATAGGGTGGAGTTCACACAGATACAATGACCACAATTGTGAGTCAGGTGTTCAAATACCCAGCAGAAAAAGTACCATATGTGTACTTGGCTGGGATTACACACATGCATTGTGCGGAAAAGGGACCATTTATCCATGAAGGCATGGCAAAATACTCCATACACAGTGAGTACCAAGGATGGCACAGACGATGCAGCCGGACACATTGCTGAGCAGGCATGGCCAGAGTTGAAGGGACCCATCACCAACAGGGTACATGTAAACACAGGGCAACACAACAATTGTGCAACTCTCTGCAGGGGAGATGTCAGGTGCCACAGAGGAAGGAACACCCCTTGGGACGATGTCTCCAAACACATACATGACAAAGAATCTTTGCATAGATCGCGTGATGGCACGCAGATACCAGGTTCCCAGAAACATAACACATGCCCACAACCCGAACTCCTGTAGCATCAGCATCAACATCAATACCTGAAATGCAAGACTTTTACAAAGAAAAAGAAAATGCTTTATTCAGCATGAAAATAATAATGTGTAAACGAGACTATTCACAAAGGTCAATGGCCAGTCCATATCAGCAGTCCTTGGGGAGGGACACATGGCCATGCATCTCCCCTAGCTTGCCTGCACATCACAAGAGTGTTCGTCGACTGGGGGGGGGGCATCCTGTGTGGAAGGACCAGGCACCGCAGGGACATGAGGGGGAAGGGTAGGTGTTGTGGGTGCAGAGACGGACAACTCCACCACAGGGGGTGGGGCAGCGCCAAAGGTGGAGGCAAGCTCAGCGCTGCACACTTCTGCCAGTTCTTCAAGCGTCTCCCCTGCACCTGATGAAAACAACAGGCCCCAAGGAGGGGGGGGGTCGGAGTTATGGGTTGGAGCGCCACTGGGGGAGGTGGTGGATGGGCTGGGGGACTTAACTCCCCTACCCGTGGAGTGCTGTGACCGTTTGCGTCCAGGTGAACTAGTGGGGCTGAGGCCCACCCCAGCAAAGTAGGCATCCTTCTCCGAATCTGGGGCAGGGGAGCCAAGGGGAGTGACATCGGAGTGACTGGAGAGTGAGTCATGTGGATGAGGACTGTGGCTGCGTGCCTGCCTGTGTGCCCCAGACCCAGTGGGTGTGCCTGCTACCCCCTGAGTGTGCGTGTCAGGAGGTGTGCGCTTCCCCTTACGTGGTGGTGTGCTGCTTGTGTCTGGTGGGGTGCGTGTGTGTGGATGTCTTGGTGTGCTTGGGACAGGCATGGGTGTTGGACTTGTGGATGGGCCAGGGGCAGGGGGGAGGCAGCGCTGCAGGTGACTCGCTACTGCCGTCAGTGACGAGTCCAGGGACCTCAGCAACATCCGTTGGTCAGACATCGCTGATGACATGCCCTCCATGTACGACACCATCTGGGTCAGCAGTCTGGTGTGGCCATGGAGGACAGTCAGGATCGATGTCTGCCCAACTTGCAACTGCCGCTGAATGTCCACAGACTCGGCAGTGAGGGCAGCAGGGGGGACAGGGGCAGGGGGTGCGGTACCTGGCACGAAGGAGACACGGTGTGGCCTAGCACGGACAGAAGGGACCCGAGCAAGTGGGAGGGCGGTGATGGGAATGGAGGGGGCGGCGAGAGATGTACTGCTGCTTTCAGCTCTGGGAGCAGCCTCCGCCCCCTCTGGGAGCTCAGCCTCGGACCCGTCTGCCTCGTAGTCTGTGTTGGTACTGGGCAGGTCCACCGCCTCACTCCCCTCGCCCTTCGTGCCACTAGATTCCACCGACCCCACAGCAGTGGTGGCACCACTGCTCGATCCCTCCTCCACGTCCGTGCCGGTGTCTCCCTCGGTGTCCTCAGATGATGCTGTGGGCAAGGTGAAGAGACAGGAAAAAATCAGTCACCTGTATACATCTGACACATTAGTCCAAACAAAATAGGCAACAGTGCATATCAGGAAAGGCATCAGGAGTAACATCTAGGATACTCCCCACATATGTATGCCCTGCACTCCCCAGTTGGTTGACGCACCATGCCACTTGCAAACAATGAAAATTAGGACACAACAGCAAATAACTAGAAATCTAAAGATCATGAGAAGCTAGTGTCTGGGATCACTTGAGCACAGCAAGACTATGAAGGCATGCCACCTCTTGTTCACTGGGAAAAAAACAGTATTGTCGCACCCAAGGCCAAATACAACATGCCAATGCAGAAGGTGTCCCCACACTCAGAGACCTGTGAGTACTTTTGACACCCCAAATAAATACATTGTGACTCCTGGAGAATCACAACCCTTTACAAAATGGACATGTCTAGCATGTGTGAATGAGGCACTCTGTGAACACAACACATATGTGTCTGTATAGCAGAAGTCACACAAGGAGGTGCACACCAAACTACATGTACATAGTCATTGTCTGAGCTGCCAGACTCATTCAAATCAGCCACTGTTAGGCAGAAATGGCGTAGCAGTAAGTACATATACATGGCACCAGGGTGGCTGGATGACTTGACACTCGTAAGTTGGTATCAGCAACAACCAAGGACTAACCAAATGCTAGCACACTGTGGGAACATGTATATGTATGAACTCCAAACAAGTGTTGTCCAAACTGTGCCTTACTTTCAAATGTGCCAGCCTGTCCCTGGAAAGTGTAAAGGTGGTGTTGTAGTGTGGGTTAACCACGCCCTATGTACAACGCTAAGTTAGCATAACCTCGATGGCTGTTAGAAAGCCAGCTTTCTGCTTCTGCTGCTTTTGCATGCGACACTGTTGTTACATGTTATTCATTCGAAAACTGCTGACTCGACTTTGCTTCACATGAGAACCGTCTGTTGTTTAACATCCTTAACAGCGAGCAGTGACCTTGGTCTTTACACCGTGTAAGGAACGAGTCTGGGTCACTAGACAGGGCAGGTTGTTGTGTTCAGGTTGATCGTACTACTTCTTAGCCATAATATACATACAGCTGCCAATACCTGAAAGACGAGCCCTTTAATATTACAGAGCAGCATGTTTTCTGTCACATTCGAAACGAAGAGCTGTTGCAGGAGAGAGCCTAGCTGATCCTGTGTTGTGATTCCACTAAGCTGATCTATAAGGTATGGGGTCCCCCATGCAAGCCTAAGAGACCTTCTATTAGTCTAATAATACCTTATTAGTTGCTAGCAAAAGGAGGGTGGTTGTGTTCCACAGTCATTATTATTATGATTGCTCCTTTTATTTTCTATGGTATTGTAACAATGCTGATGGTGCTGATCCTAACCATTTGTCTGCTTGTGTTAGCCAAAGTACTGCATCTTAGGACGCGAGGTTTATAAAATAAACTCTTTAAACTTTTACCGTGTCTTTGTTATTCTGTTGTGGACTGATATATAGCTACCAACGGGTACTTCGGATTCCCACCACTCCTGAGAGTATCTAAGTCGCTTGTTCTGGGTTGTCTATACATTGGAACCGCCAAGCTAAATCTCGGATAACGAATGGGACACTAAGCTAGTCGGATAGGGGTTCTTGGTTCTGAGGGGAGTTTCTGGTACACCACAATTCTCTGAGGTCCTGGTTTCCTGCGCATAGTTCTGTGCATAAGCAGAATCCCTGCAACATGGGGCACCTAGCGTTTGGTCTTTTGATCTGAAACGCCTTAGTAGTGCTTTTATTAGTCCACAACGCCCTCACTCTAGTTTCCGGATAACGTGAGTGACGGCTTAACCTACCTAGGTTTCGACTAAAGGTTCTTTCAAGCTTGATAATTAAAAAGGTTTTCTTTTTCTGAACCCCAGTGCTACAGTATAGCTTTTCGTTGTTCTTGAAAGTGTCCCGATGGCGGTCAATGTTGCCGCGCATAGTAGGGTTCCCCTGACCGCACATTTGAGGGTCTATGGGGTCCCGGATGATGGCTTGGCTGTTATTTTAGTAGTAGGCGCTGATGCGACGTTCCCGTATGAGTTGTTTTACTCTTGGGTGACGTTTGACAAAGTGGATGCAAACGACAATTTGTTCCACGAATATACTCACACCGCGATGCCTGCTGCCTATGCCCCTTATTGGACACTTGAAATTCCCCTTAGTGCCTGGTAGTATACTATTTGGTTTAATGGCGCCCTTCCCCATGTGGTAGCGCCGGCGAGAATGGGCCCGTTGTCAATTGCAGGGGCCACATGGCTGGTGCTAGCCGGTTATACACCCCATCCCCGCTACATGACTGTGGCGGTGGCGGAGTAACCTGTGCTACACACTGCCCTGATTACGGTCCATAGGGCATTAGTGCAGTACGTGTCTCGCAATGTACAGGTGGGGGCACCTGCAGTTGCGGGCCACACGACTGACCATCATGCGACGGTCATCAGTCCAGTTATGGTTAATTCGGTTGTCGGCAAGCGCCCCAAAATAGGGATGAATTCCCTTACTGGCTTGCTGAAAAATTTGATCAATTTGAAGCCGTGTTTCCCATTACTTCTCCTGTGGATAAACACAGGATCCTCACTCTAACGTTACCTAAGGACCTAGTCCCGGATATTGTCGACTGTGACAATTGGGGCAAGGTATTTGCTGCGACCTATGCGAAGTGCTACGGCACTCCGTCTATGTCTGTACTGCCCTCGGTCATCAAGAAGGTCCAGGACAATTATGGTGCCGAGGCAGCAATTGAGTTGGGATTGAGGCTTGTCGATAACTTCGATGTGGTTTGTTCCATGGTTATGGGCAACCTCAAAGGAGATGCCATGCAATTCCAGGTGTGCTTTATGATGGCACTTGTGGATCTGGGCGACAGGCCAAAGGAGTTCGCTAAAATTATAGCGAAAGCCTACAGAATGGTGGGTCGTAGCGCCCTGGGTGTGAAACCCACCGTGATAATTCCGACTGCAGTGCAGCAGCTTAAAGTGAGTTCGTCTACTAAAGACGAAAAGCCCAACTTTCCGAAACAAAGTTGGCGAGCTAAGAAACAGGGGAAGCAGCAAGAGAAACGGAGGTCTCGTTCTGCATCACCGGTGCAGACACAAAGTGAACGCACTTATGATTTGCCCGATCATTATAATATAAAGTCACCTGATAGATTTCAGGTTCCTGAACAACGCTCTCCTCGTTCTTCACAGGAAACATCGGCTTATCAATCTGGTGGCGGAGATCGTGGAAAGGGAAAGGGTGCTCAAGGTCGTGAGCAGCCCCGTCAGACTGACGGTAAAGGCAAACAGGACGAGTCTGCACGTCAGAGACCCCCGTTTCAAAAGAAGAAAGTTGCTGCTCTAACTGCGAGATATGCCTCAGATGGTACGGACACAGCTTCTGAACCAGACATGGGCACTAACGCTGCTAGACAGCGCAGCGGAAGTTACAATAGTGCGACAAGCGCTGCGTCCGTTTCTGGCGGCGACAGCAACTGATACATTTGTAAGTGTTGAAACTGCTGATACTCGTGTAGTTCCCCCTGAAAGAATGTTTAAAATTACCCTTTTAATTGAAGGTGACATACAACGTAAAATAAAAATGGTATTTTGAGATAATCTAACCTCCACCTATGATATACTTTTGGCGGAGGCAGATTGGCCCCCGGCTTTCGTGTTAGAGGCTCCTAGAGGGGAGGTGGTAATCCTCCTGTCCTTTGGGCTCACAGTGCCACTGGAACATTCTAATAGGTTAGCCGGGGAGTGGGCGCAGGTGCTCGCGCCTGCGTTGTACCGTACTCAGGTGGGCTGGGACAAATTTTCTCCCAACCATACGATTCCGTTGCGGTCGGAACCCCAGCCACAACCCCAATACCCCATGCGTCGCGAAGCTTGGTCTCACGTCGCATCAATCCTTGAGCAATTGGAATATCAGGGAGTAATTGAAACATGTGTGTCACCCATGAATAATCCTTTATTCACTGTGACGAAGCCTGACGGAGCCTTGTTTTGGATTACCGGCACTTAAATTCGCACTGCCGGACTTGTACGGTACAGAATACACACAGTTCGGCTCTCGTCGATAGTCTTGTGAAAAAACGTTTTAAAACTACTCTTGACATCTCCAAGGCTTTTACAGCCATAACCTGTCTCCTCATAGCTATGAGTGGACGGCGTTTACCTCGGGTGGCAAACAAAAATGGTTCAAAAGGCTCCCAATGGGCTATAAAAACAGCCCCGGGGTCTTTGCTGCTCGTGTGGTCTCACTTTTGGAGATGATTGACCCGGATGCATATTTGTATGTAGATGACATCTACCTAACGGACGACGAGTTGCTTCCACACCTTGCTCGTGTGGATAACATAATAACTATGTTTGCGGACTATGGTTACAAGTTCAACTTTGCCATGTCCCACATTGCCAAGTTCACAGTGTTGTTCTTGGGGTACGAACTCAATAATGAGGGTCGAGGCTTGGCTCCGCAATTCCTTGGGAAATGCGCACGCCTCAGTACTCCTTCGACACTGAAGAAATTACAATCTTTGCTGGGTTTTCTGAATTTCGGTCGTACCTACATTCCTGATAATGCCCAGCGTATCAAGTCGCTTTATGCCTTGGTACAACCTACTTTTACCAAATCTTGCTGGCTGCCTGAGCATTCGGCTGCATTGCAATCATTGCAGTCTGATCTTCTAGCTTCAAAGTTCAAAGTGATAACCACACTAACCTGGTCATTAGAATCGTACCGGGTGCAGTGGGTTTCACCTACTTGACGTTCAATGAGGGCGACACAGTCCCCATTGCATACAAATCTCATCTGTACACTTCGGCTGAGCTGCGCTTTTCCGCTGTCGAGAAAGTACTGACAGCAGTTCAGATGGCGATCTTGAAAGAGCGAGCGCTATCACAGGGAAAGCACATGCTGGTGGTAACACCGTACCCTGCCCTTGAGGCGGTTACTAAAGCCAGTGTACCCAATTCAAAGGCTTTGCATCCAAGGTGGATACAATGGGCAACCTCCTTCACTTCGCCGGACGTCACATATATCTTTGACGCGGCATTACAGACACAGGAGTTTTTGGAGTATGAATTTGTTCATCCGACTCCTCTGACTTTGCGCCCGCTCGAGGAGTACCATTGTGTCATATACACTGATGGGTCTGCGCAACCCGCAACTGGGTCAAAGCACGCCTATTTAGCGGCCTGCGCAATTGTAGTAGGTATTTTCGTGAACGGTGAGTTCCAGTCTGATGTCGTGCATACGCAGTCATTGGGTGATTGTACCGCAGAGTTGGCAGAGCTGAAAGCTCTGGTGCTTGCACTGGAGTTTGCTGATCCTCAGGTCACCACTCTTATAGTGAGTGACTCGTTTTATTGTGTTCAATCATACAACGAGAATTTACACTTTTGGAGTCAGAATGACTTTCGTGATTCGAAAGGTAGCACAGTAAAGCACAAAACGCTTTGGGTTCGAGTGGCAGAACTTAAAGAAGGCCTGCCCCTCGTGAATGTAATTCACACTCTTGGTCACCAGCGTGTTGGTGTCCATGCTGTCGGTAACAGTTTGGTTGACGAAGCAGCAAAAACCGCAGTGGCGACATATTTAGTTGCAGCAGTTACAAGATCCAAAACTAGGATTGATGATGACATCTTGGCAGCTATTGCGGCGTCCGAGACAGGGACGGGCTTTCCGAAAGGATTCCCTTCCCGCTACCATTATTGTTTAAGTCCTGATAACGTCCCGTTAGTGAGGATTAACGACGTTGGTGACAGATTGATTCCCAACGCGGACTGAAGGCCATCTCTGATTACAGCTGCCCACGAAGGTGTTGCGTCTGCGCACGCCGGCGTTTCGGCGACTGTATCTCTTTTACAGCAACGTTACTGGTGGTACGGTTTGTACAAACAAACGCGAGCTTATGTCCTTTTATGTGACATTTGCCAGCATATTAAACCTTCTACTGTCGCGCGTCCACCACAAACGCAGCTGTTTATATCTAATCAACCACTTGCGTGTGTTTATTTAGATCACTGCGGTCCTTTTTCCTCTGATACTGCGTACAAGTACATCTTGGTTGCAGTGGATTCGTGCACATGTTTTCTGTGGGTGTGGCCGCAAAGGAGTACTGATGCCCGGACGGTCATCAAGGATTTGCGTGTCTTTATTGGGAGCTTTGCATGTGGTACCCTTCATTCTGATCAGGGCCCAGCGTTTGCCTCTAGGGCTTACAAAGAAGCCATGAGAAGTTTGGGGGTCCAAGTCAAATTTTCGTCTCCGTACCGGCCTGAGGGCAATAGTGTTGTGGAGCGAATGAACCGGGACCTAAAGCAATCTTTGACAGCAAGGGTATTAGGTACAGGCCGAAGCTGGCTGACCCACTTGTATGACGTGCAGTGTGCACTTAATAATCTCCCTAGAAGGTCTCTGGGTGGGCGGACCCCATACATGATGCTCTTTGGAGTAAGAATGTTTGTTCCGGACCTTGAGGGTCTAGACATGGCGGCGGCTGCCGCGCCTTTTGACCTAGATGATCACTGTGCTGTATTGCAGAATCTACAAGAAGCAAGAGACACTCTGGCGAAGGAACACGTACCCTCTACATGCGAAGCTGAGCACCAGATTCCGGTAGTCGGCTGGCTACCTTGAGTTGGTGATCTGGTCCGTGAGAAGGTGGAGAACAAGAAAGAGTTTGGCCCCTCTTATCGTGCACCAGTCCCGGTGCTTGGAGTCCAGGGTACACGTACAGTCATTTTACCACCACTTCCTGGTCGCAAGGAAAACAGGTACATCTCGATTGACAATGTCAAGCTACAGCGAGTGGCCGATACTTCATAGTATGACACCTTCAGTTTCTTGCCCTTCCATTCTGCGAAATTCTGTTGTGATGCCGCCCTCGACCATCATGCCTGAGGTTGCCGTTGAGATGCATGCTTTTGCTTCCCCTCTTATACCGCCTGTTGATGGTGGTTTGTCTGATGATCCTGAGTATGCTTATCCTGCAAATGTCCCGTTGCCTCTTTTACGTTCTACATCGTTTAACCAGTCCCGTTCTTCCTTTGACACTGAATCAATGACTTCCACTGCCCCTTCCAAAATTGCTATATTTTTTGCCTGGTTCAAGAGACATTTTTTAGTGGCACCATGGACTTACATCTGGCTGGTGCTAATCTGTATTTTTTTGTTCATGACAATTGGCTTTGTGGTAGTGTTTCTTAAAATTATAAATGGACACTACCTGAATGAACGATCTACAATTGGATCAATTGCTGGAACTTTGGCCCCCCATTCCTCATCACACATTATGAAAAGGGACCAGACTTTTGTGAACATTACTGCCTGGCGTGTGGGTGATGGGATCGCTTGGGATGCTGTTAAATTTCAAATTAATGGCCCTACCGAACTGATTAATGTGCCTAATGTATTTCGTGTTTCTATGGGTGATGTAGTTAAACAGAATATTAGATCTGATGATTGGGATGTACACGCAATAGAAGCACTGTTTTCTGATCTTAAATATTATGCTGCATTTGATACTGGGGATTTATATTTAAATTCTGCTAATTATGGTGAACAGTTTTGTTATCAACATTATGGCACACATTTCCTACATAGAGCAAATACCTTTTGGAATTTTGTTAATTACACACAATGGGAACATTGTCCGGCCCCTCATCAGGGCAGTTCTGCAACGTTAGTGAACAAGTTCACATACTTTTCGGATTTTAGTGTGTCAAAACTGGCCTCCTTTTATTTTAAGATGGCGCCTGAAACCGCCTCGAAGGTGCGGTTGACACATACCAAATTATTATATTCCAAGTCCTTTATGGACGAATTGGCGGTCGGAGGCTATGAGCTATGGAAAGCTACTATCGATCTTAAATCGGTTTGGGGTACTAAACCGTGGCAGGTTCAGGGAACAGAAGCTTTGCATCGTGCCTGTCTCCTCCCTAACCATATTTTATTTTTAAATTCATCTATTTTTCAGACAACTTGTTTTGGCTTGTCTACGTCTAAAAGAATGAATTCCCCCACAATCCCGGATCTGGGTGTTTATCCCGGCTGGGGTAATTACACAGATCTTTACCTTACTAAGTTGCAGTCCCTAATTTCCAACACCACCTTTAATGTTTCGGCATTTAATCCTGAGGGTTGGTTGGTTTCGCAAGCTGGTTCCGATTCTTGTCAACGTCGATTTTTAGCACTGACACCCGGGTACACTCAAGTCAGGGTAGATCCTCGTTTTGAATCATCACACACTGTAACTACATACTCGGTGGGTAAGTTATGCCAGTCGTGGCTGCAACATTCCACATTGGCGTCTGTTAAGCTTCATTTGTCACGTTTAGACGACAAAATTGATTTGAATGATTTTATTAAAGGTCCTGCAGTAGGCAGGTCCAAAAGATGGGTGTATGCTATTTACAACGAAGTTTGGAAATTGTCGCAGATTGAGGCTGCCTCCAGATTACGTGCTATTGACCAGGCCAATATGGAAAAAGTGTTGGCTGTGATTGATAATAGTATAAATACCTTGTCTTCTAGAATTTACACTTTAGATAATATAGTTTCATCTGTCGTAGATATTGTGCAGGATGATTTGTCTGTGTTGTACCATGGCCAGAATCAGTTGCGTTCTGTTATGCAATTTGCATGGACTTTGCAAACGTTAAAGGCAGGGAAAGTTCCATGGGATTACATGAATGTTTCCTCTTTGTTCCTCCCTTTTAATTTAACTGCAAAGCAACAGTTTATGTCTATGAAGGATGCCACTTATTCATTGCTGCACATTGAGAAATTAGAACCTTTGCCTTTCTCTATTGCCGAGTTAAATTCGGCCACGTGGCTTATCCACGGCGTAATCACTTTACCTTTTTCGCTTTTTAAGTTTAGTTCATGCATGAAACATTATGCTCTTGGCAGGTATGAACAACTTGGTGGTGCGTTCCTGCACGAAGTTTGAACGCTCCCATTTACATATAGATGCATGCGGGAGGGCACAGAGGTTTATCTGAAGGGTGAGGAATGCACTTCTGCTCCTGATCATTCTGTTGTGTGTAGACAAATACAATTACATGGTGCTTGCAATGTACACGCTCCTAATTTAGCTTGTGTTTTGAAGGGTGTACCTGTACCAGTTATAACCCCTTCATTTACACTGCTGGCTAACGGTAGTTATTTGCTTTTAAATAATGAAAATTGCTGTGGTTTGCTGTAATAGTGTCCTTTTCCCACCCCCGCATGGCCGGCTTGATGTTTCTATCTGGCCTTCGATTCCAACCTTGAGCACAGAGTTCAATCGGATGAGCAGAATAAGGGCTCTTTTGTCTCAAAGGGAGGTCGCTTTAACTTCATCCCGTGAAACCTTTCTTCTTCACGTGGCGAACACCTGCACGGAGGTGCAGGCGCTTTTAAATACTGACCTCCCATTCCATTTTGGAACGTTGATACAGACTATCTTTAATGCCTCGTCTACGACCGGCATAGTCCATTTGTTTAAACTAGTGGGCTCCGGCCTCGTGACCTCCTTTCAGACTATTTTTGGTGAGATACCCGCATTTTTTCACTCTATTTTTTCCAGCGTCTTCGGAGGTCTTCCTTTGCTTCTTGCCCTTATTGCTGGAATACTTTTGCTGGTTTGCGTCCTCCGCAATGGCTGCGCAACTTGCGTACAGAGACAACATGCCCCGGCTGTTTCATCTGCGCACCCGGATGCTTGAATATTATGGCACGTTGCCTCTGGCGACTTTAAGTGTCGCGTATGGATTGTCCTTCCGGTTTCCATCCTTTACTTGTGTACAACCCGTCTTTTACTGCCTGAATTGTCCTTTCCAGTGGGCTCTGGAGTTGTGCCATTCAACCTCGGTGTCACCTGTACCGGATTTTGGTCAACTGATGGGCCCCTTAAGGGCTCATGAGTATGAATGTTCTGGTGTTGGGTTTATGGCCTTGGGTGCGGCACATGGAGTCCTTGGTAATTGGGCCATCGAAGAGGCTGCGATTGACTTTCTGGAACGAAGTTATATCGAGGAACCTTCCTGTTGTCCCCGTATGGTGCTGGAGGCTCCAATTGTTAGTGAACACGTGTGTTCCTTTCCTTTGTTCAACTGGATGGAAGATACTTTTGCGGAACGCTCCAATGATTTCCTCTTGGAGGCTGTTGCAACTTATTGTGCCTACACTTTTATGGATTGACTTTTAATCTTGATCGACCTTTGATGTATCGATCGGTGTCGTTTTTTTCCCATTTTTTCATGGTTTTTTTTCCACCTGACGACATCTTTTTTCTGTTTTTGTATTTTTTTTCTTTTCGAACTTACACTTACCTTATATGGACTTATAGTCCATGCCCTTGGTTCCGTTCTTTCTAACTTGAACTCTGCGTTCTTGATAAGTGCGCCCCTAGTGGTTAGTAGTCCGATCAAAGGGGGATGTAGTGTGGGTTAACCACGCCCTATGTACAACGCTAAGTTAGCATAACCTCGATGGCTGTTAGAAAGCCAGCTTTCTGCTTCTGCTGCTTTTGCACGCGACACTGTTGTTACATGTTATTCATTCGAGAACTGCCGACTCGACTTTGCTTCACATGAGAACCGTCTGTTGTTTAACATCCTTAACAGCGAGCAGTGACCTTGGTCTGTACACCGTGTAAGGAACGAGTCTGGGTCACTAGATGGGGCAGGTTGTTGTGTTCAGGTTGATCGTACTACTTCTTAGCCATAACATACATACAGCTGCCAATACCTGAAAGACGAGCCCTTTAATATTACAGAGCAGCATGTTTTCTGTCACATTTGAAACGAAGAGCTGTTGCAGGAGAGAGCCTAGCTGATCCTGTGATGTGATACCACTAAGCTGATCTATAAGGTATGGGGCCCCCATGCAAGCCTAAGCGACCTTCTATTAGTCTAATAATACCTTATTAGTTGCTAGCAAAAGGAGGGTGGTTGTGTTCCACAGTCATTATTATTATGATTGCTCCTTTTATTTTCTATGGTATTGTAACAATGCTGATGGTGCTGATCCTAACCATTTGTCTGCTTGTGTTAGCCAAAGTACTGCATCTTAGGACGCGAGGTTTATAAAATAAACTCTTTAAACTTTTACCGTGTCTTTGTTATTCTGTTGTGGACTGATATATAGCTACCAACGGGTACTTCGGATTCCCACCACTCCTGAGAGTTTCTAAGTCGCTTGTTCTGGGTTGTCTATACATTGGAACCGCCAAGCTCAATCTCGGATAATGAATGGGACACTAAGCTAGTCGGATAGGGGTTCTTGGTTCTGAGGGGAGATTCTGGTACACCACAATTCTCTGAGGTCCTGGTTTCCTGCGCATAGTTCTGTGCATAAGCAGAATCCCTGCAACAGTGTCTTGTGCACTTCCTTGGGAGACATCTGTCATGCAGGCACATCATTGTCCTTCACAACCAAACAACAAGGTCAAGCATATGAAACATTGAGACATGTTGACCGGCGTAGTGAGTGCCAATGGACATTTTCCCAGAGTAACAACTTGAATAATGTCATTTGTCACATGGCTATCCGTCACCTGATCACACAGTTGGCTACACATATGACCTACTGACTGTCATCTGCAGTGGCACACATGTCCACACCCAGGACAATGCATAAGCTAATGGGCCTGCAATTGTTTAGCAAAAAAGCCTAGCTGTACTGTGGGTTCCCCCTCATGGCAAGCCAGAATGTACCCACAGATGTCAGCACACAAAGTCACAACTGTGTAGCATCTGAACCACACACAGGTGCCAAAAATGTCCAAGCAGGATACATGATTGCCAAGAACTGACACAGGCAATGAACAGCAACCAACAGCAAGCACTGGCCAACATCACAGGGGCACTGCACGATGACTTTCTGTACTGCGAATCATCACACACAAGTCAGAACTGGCAATGAAACATCAGGGTTGAACATGTACGCCCCTCCTGCGCACACCCACCCATACCTGAGTCAATGTGACTGATACCAATCAAAAAGTGAAAGCTCTTATTCAGGGTTACAATAACTGTGCTTGAAAACTAGCTTCATTAACACGACATCACCTTGTAGGGCTGGCAAAACATATTGGTCACAAACAAACATCAACAGATTCTTGTGAATAGCCACACAGGCACTGCCCAGTGTGAGTATGCACAAGCAAACTGTTGTATCCCTGTCCAGTGGGCAAATGTATCACACATGTGAAAACTACTACCTAGACCAGGGAACAATGCCACAGAGGCAGAGCCATTATGAACCCACAGTGAATGTGCACAGTTTTGGATGACACACATGAGTAGGAGGGCAGGCTGTGACAGGGGACTGTAGTGTGCACACTGCTCCATGGTCCTGGAATGAGCTGACTGTTACAGGAGCAACCGCCCCGGCACTATGCATATATCCCACTCATGCACATCATGTCTGAGGCCACAACATTGGTAATGCATGCAGCAAGTCTGTTCATTTGAAACCTCACACTCCTATGTTGGGACTCAGCATCAGTGGCAACAAATATGCACCCCCTAATGACTGTATAGGACAGGGCACAGGCATACCACCCCCACACATGATACTGAAAGCAGTGTGCACCTTGATAAACTGGCAGCCTAGATGACCATGTGCAATAGTGATCACACACAGACCAGGTAACACATGTCAAGGAGGGGAAGGGAGGAAGAACAGCACAGGTTGACTGTAGGGGAACAGGATATGCACTGCACTTATATACCCTGGCAGTGTCTCCAGGCGACTGAGCAGCAACAAAAGCTAGCGACAAACAACAAACACACATGTATCTTCCCCCTTCCTGCTGCTGTAACTCCTGTATCCGCCTATCCAGGTCAGGGAAGACCATCGCCAGGACACGCCGCATCTGGTGGGTCAGGTGCCGGCGCCCGCCATGCTTGCGAGGAGCCTCCTCCTTCAGCATGACCCGGGCGATCCTCCGGGTCCAGCACCGGATGTCCTGCCATCTCTTCCTCACTTGTGGCAGGCGCCGACTGCGATCCTCCGCCGATTGCACGGCCTTGACGGCGTCCTTCCAGATATTCCCCTTGTGGTAGGGGGATACCTGTGTGGATGACAAAGTGGGACAACATCACTACACCTGCACCATGTCACAGAGACACACAGTTGAACATCTTAGATTTGTAGAACAGGGCATAGTATGCTGGCAAGTAATAGCACCTTAGTCATAGGGACTTTTTCCACTGGGGACGCAGCAATGCACTACATGGCATAGTAAGTACACAGGTGGCATGAGGGGTGCGAACCAATCCCTGATCATGGCACACACTGTGCATCCCAAGCAACACAAGGCTGATGGACAGCACCGCAAAGCAGTCACATGCCCCAGGCCACTGACGAAACCTCAGCAGAGTACACAGACACACACAGGCACACATCAATCACCTGCCATTGGCAACAGCGGATGCAAACCTCACTCTGCACATGTGCCACTTGCCGGGGGGGGGTCACAGGTGTGGGCCTAGCTCAGCAAGTCAGACTCACAGCATGGCTTACTTCACACATCAGATGGATTGAGCAGTTGCCTCCTCCATGCAGCTGTGGTGCAACACTCCACATAGACACTCATCCACATGACAAGAAACATTCACACACATTAATGTCCAGGGGGCGTACACATCATTTGGACACTCTCACCACTCTCACCACAGCTCCACTCAACTCTCACACACATCTGTGGGTGCAGTCACCTGTCACACCGGGGTGACCACTGAATCACCGCAGGACAATAGAACAAGAATGCCCAAGAGGATTTGACTGGCGGAATGTGCCATGCACTATGCAGTGAATGTCACAGTAAGCACAATGCAAGTGAGGAGTGCACACATGAACTACATCAAGCCCTGCATGAGAGACATAAGCCATCCCCCCCCGGGACCCACTCCACCCAACATTGCATGTCTGTCACACCTGGCCACAATGCCAGAAGTGACAGACACAATAAAGGTGCACAGGCAAAGGTACTGGAGTCAGCACTCACCTGCTCCCCTGGTCGACCATACAGCATGGGGTACTGTGGGAGGATCACATCCAGCAGTGCCTCGTTCTCCTCCTGGGTGAAAGGCTGGGCCCTCTCCACAGTCCTTGACATGGTGCCAGAGGGAGACAATACAGCAGCAGTGGTATCGACTGACATGTTGTGCAGGCAAGTGCCCTCTCATGGGTTCTGCCTGCCTTATATCTGCCTTGCTGGCCTATTTCATGTACAGGAGTACAGAGTGATTGGTCAGACTCATTTGCATCCTACGTTTCCTCCAATCCCTTTAAACATACACCAGTGACAGCCTTTGCATCTTTCGATTTTGAAACATCATGTCAAGTCAACAGTCACTTTGCAACAATGTTAAATGTGGTCAACTGATTTTTTCAGATCACGATGTAAAATTTTGAAACTTTGTATCCATGACAACCAGCATGCATTTAGGCCCTAATACTTGTCCCTCATGTGTCCCCATTGTAATTCTTAAATCCCCACACAGGTACGGCGCTTTTCACACGTACCCCTAGGGCACCATCACTACAGTGATACGGGCCGTACTCACACGTGTATGGCCCGTATCACTAGGCCCTACGGCACCCCCAACGATAGTGATAGGCACGTACTCAAGCATGTACGGGCCGTACACGCATGAGTACGTGCCTATCACTATCGTTGGGGGTACCGTAGGGCCTAGTGATACGGGCCGTACACGCGTGAGTACGTGCCTATCACTATCGTTGGGGGTACCATAGGGCCTAGTGATACGGGCCGTACACGCGTGAGTACGTGCCTATCACTATCGTTGGGGGTACCATAGGGCCTAGTAATACGGGCTGCACTCACACGTGTACGGGCCGTACACGCGTGAGTACGTGCCTATCACTATTGTTGGGGGTACCGTAGGGCCTAGTGATACGGGCCATACTCACGCGTGAGTACGTGCCTATTATTATCGTTGGGGGTACCGTAGGGCCTAGTGATACGGGCCGTACACGCGTGAGTACGTGCCTATCACTATCGTTGGGGGTACCGTAGGGCCTAGTGATTGGCACGTACTCACGCGTGTACGGCCCGTACACGCGTGAGTACGGCCCGTATCTCTAGGCCCTACGGTACCCCCAACGATAGTGATAGGCACGTATTCACGCGTGTACGGCCCGTACACGCATGAGTACGTGCCTATCAGTATCGTTGGGGGTACCGTAGGGCCTAGTGATACGGGCCGTACACGCGTGAGTATGTGCCTATCACTATCGTTGGGGGTACCGTAGGGCCTAGTGATAGGCACATACACACGCGTGTATGGCCTGTACATGCGTGAGTATGGCCCGTATCACTAGGCCCTACGGTACCCCCAACGATAGTGATAGGCACGTACTCACACATGTACGGCCCGTACACACGTGAGTACGTGCCTATCACTATCGTTGGGGGTACCGTACGGCCTAGTGATACGGGCCGTACACGCGTGAGTACGTGCCTATCACTATCGTTGGGGGTACCGTAGGGCCTAGTGATACGGGCCATACTCACGCGTGTACGGGCCGTACACGCATGAGTACGTGCCTATCACTATCGTTGGGGGTACCGTAGGGCCTAGTGATACGGGCCATACTCACGCGTGTACGGGCCGTACACGCGTGAGTACGTGCCTATCACTATTGTTGGGGGTACCATAGGGTCTAGTGATAGGCATGTACTCACGCTTGTACGGCCTGTACACGCGTGAGTATGGGCCCTACACACGCCCTCAGAGCGTGTATACTGCGTTTCACAGCTTACACTGGTGATAGGAGGCGCACACGAAAGGAATGGGGGTGTCAGACTCGCACAAGGCTGTACATCAAGTCATTGTCAGTGCAGTCCTTCATGTGCAGGGCCTAGGTGTGTCAGGCAGTGATGTGGCACATGTCTCCTCATGTTGTGGCACTATAGATGTGTGATGAGCTGTTTACATATGCAATATGTGATGGGGCACTACGTGGCACACTTCCCCTTCACAATTTGCACATGTGTGCATGTGCGACACACGTCTCAAGCACTGCATCACTGGTATGGCACAGTCAGCAACACCCGCAACTGTCCCCTAATGGCAGGTACACAGATAATTACACCTCACATGTGACTCCCAGTGTGCCACGATGTGACTATGTCATGTGTGTGTAATGTGTTCCCATGAGCTTTCCGTTGGTGATCCGTCAACTCCATCTGCTGTTGCAGCTTCCAACATGTGTATGTGTGCATTTTGTGCATGACACACATATACGCACACCATGCCACATGTGGACTCACACGTTACATGTGTCATGATGGTTCGAAGATGACTTCCTGACATGAGGCAATATAGGCGTTGTATCAATGTCTGTGACATCAGCTTTTGACATGGACCCCTTAATGGAAATGTGTGTCATCTGTCCATTTCAAGATAACATGTGACCTTTGCGTCTAGACTACCTCCAGCTGTCTGTATGAGATGACATCCTTCTAATTCTGATATGTGGATGTCTGTCACTCATGTAATGTGTCTGGCTTGTCACTTACACTGGCCAACCGCTATTTCATGGCATGTCACGTCAACATTGCCATGCAACTATTGTGGCTGGCTCTTCGTAGGAGAATCACCTGGCTGGCCCACGTGTCCTGGATGTATTGCACAGCACAGACTCTGTATTAAGCAGATGTGTATTAGCTGTTGAACATGTGCTCACCTCAGTGATATTGGTGTGGTAATGTACTCACTCTTCGTTATTCCTTCCAAATCTCTGCAGGGCACCGCCTCTCCCCAGACGAATTCCAGACCTGGATGCCATGCGTGAACATGACTGCATACGCAGATACCGATTCTCGCAAGAGTTGATAGAGGACTTGACCCGCCGGCTTGCACCACACCTCCAACCACAACACAGGTATCCTACAGCTCTGGTGAAGGTGATGGCAGCCATATATTTTTTTGCCACCCGCACGTTTCAATTGACTATAGCTGATGTCGGTGGCATGTCCCAGACTATGTTCAGCTGTGTCCTGCATGATGTTATAGAAGCCATGTTGTTGCACCTGGATGAATTCATCCATTTTCCCACTCGTGAGCAGTTGACAGGTGTCAAGGGTGAGTTCTATGCCCTGGAGGGATGCCTCATGTAATTGGGGCCATTGATGGGACACATGTGGCTTTGGTACCACCACAGGCACAGGAGGTAGCCTATAGAAACAGAAAACATTACCACTCCATTAATGCCCTTGTGGTGTGTCTTGCACACATGCTGATTTCCCATGTCTGTTCCCGTTTTCCAGGGTCCGCACACGATGCATACATCATGAGGCATAGCAGGGTGCCAGAAATGATGCTGCAGCTGCACGCGGAACGAGCATGTCTTGTTGGTGGGTATACTCTGTTACTCCTGTGTTCAGCGCTATCTTTGTATATTGCGGCATCTCCTGACCCACTTCTTCACATGATGTTTCCATGTAGGGGACTCTGGCTATCCCAACATGCCATGGCTGATGATGCCTCGTCGCAACCCCAGGACAGCTGCAGAACACCGGTATAACGACACCCATGGGCAGACGAGGCGCATGATTGAGAGGACATTTGGACTCCTGAAGGGCAGATTCTGGTGCCTCCACAAGACCGGCGGCGCCCTCCAATATGCCCCGGTGAAGGTCTGCAAAATCTTCATTGTGTGCTGCATGCTGCACAACATGGCAGTGGAGAAGGCCGTGCCACTCATCCTTGATCCGGATGAGCAGGATAATCCACCCGTGGAGGATGAAGGGCTCGGGCACGGGGCAAGTGAGGATGAGGATGAGGACATCCGGAGTCAGCTTATCCGCAACTTCTTCTCATGATGGTGAGTCCCTGTGTCTGAGTGTGCACGCTTTGAGCCTTGTGTGGCATGTGTTGCAATGTGTGTGTCGAGCTGACTGTGTGCTAAGTGACTTGGAGGTGTGTTCTGATGTGTCATTCAAGTGATGATGTCATTCCACACATATTAGCTGGGACACTAAATTTGTTAAGGGCATGGTGACAACATCATTCCTGTAGAGTACATGTGCATGTCTGCGGATTACTAGCTCTTCGCTGAATTGTTGTGTGTCTGTCCTCCCCAGGTTCTTGCGGCTGTCGTCTGCTCATGTCATCATTGCCCTCCTGCTATTCCTCATGAGTATTGCAACGTGTGCTGGATCAGAGTTACATGCACAGACATGGTGAAAAGTAATTTGGGGTAAGGAGTGCAGCAAGGCATTTTGTGGGTGGTACGTGTTTGTGATATGTGGGGACTGCTCCTGGGCATGTTGTGTTACCATGCATACATGTCGACTCACCATGGGCCACATGACGTGTTGCATGGCTCCCATGAATTGATGGTCACCCTTCCTGACAGCCAACTGTAATGGTGTCTGGATTCTGATGAAGGCATCAATGTGTGTATAACGTCTCCAAGGAACATACGGGATGCTAATGGTGGACATAGTGTGGGACATCCCCATATGAGGCTCAATGGGGAATTGTAGACTCTCCGTGTGCAGCAAGGGGTGTTTGGCTCAACCCCTTCACTTGTGTGCCAGCTCAGTAGGATTTACACATCTGTGTGTTGAAGGGGGTGTCCAGTGTAGGTCACATATGGTCAGCTAAATGACCTGTGAGTCTGTTCCAATTGATGGATTTCCCTTAGTGTGAGGCTGAGTAATAAAGGTGTTTGTCACACTCCAAGGTGCCTCATCTCTGTCAATGCAGGTCTCTTGCCACTTTGCATGCGGCATATCTGGCATAGTTGTGGAAGATTATGCATAGGAGTCCATGTGTAGTTTAGCAACATGCATGCAGTTGCTCATGGGTTAGGCTCCCTATTGGGCATGAAGTACATGGTCGTGTATGTTTTTTGGCATGTTGGTCCGCACAATGGGCCACCAACAGCTGCTGAGGGTGTGTCTCCTGTGCGCAGGTCGGCCTTCAGTTTCCTGATCCGGTGTCATGCTTCTTTGGTGATTGTGCATGCATTGTGTCTGGGTGTGCCATGTGACACTGGACACTCCTTACTTTACACACGCGCCTGTTGCAGTTGTCCTTCTGACATCCTAGTCTATGTGTGCAAATTCTGTCATTTTGCAAGGAGATGGCGCCTGCTGCTGCGGCCCCTGCAGCAAGGGCCAACAGAGTATCCAGATTTGGCAACACACACGCCTCCAGGATGCTCCTCACTTCCACCCTCCACCCATTCATTTTGCTGTCCTCAGCTTGTCTAAGCCACTGTTGCCGCCACGCAGTGCCAAAGGCTGGACCATCAGCACATGCAAGGTGCACATTGCACCACCATCCTGTCCTTGCATTACCCACATCACACTAAAGTCTGATGTATCAACCACACTCCAAGCTACGTCCATCCGCACATCTAACGCCTGCTGTCAGACATACCCTGGGCACACACACAACACCTTTGCATGCTGAGTGTGCAACTCTAACGGCCTACACTGCGCTGCCCCGCCTTCCAGGCCCTGTCACACCAACCAGGTCACATCCCTAATACTCCCCACCGGCTCTGTAGCCCAGCAAGGGCATGGGAGTGGGACTCAAGGCTTCAGCATGTAGTATGGTGTCATCGTCTGGAACATGGCACAGGTATCATCTCTCAGCATGTCAATCTACAGAGTGTCCCGGACCCCCCTCTCCACCATCACATGCGCACAGCACCTCATCATCAGCTCGTATGCCATTGACAGCCAGGTGCTCCTCACCCTCAACAAAGACAGATCTATTGATGAATGGCTGCACACGAGCCACCTGAGGCTGGACTTGTACAGGACTGAGCTGAACATCAGAGGATTGTCCCCTTCCAGCTGGGTCAAGTGCCTGTGTCCCACCCGCAAGAGCCCTGCACAAGCACCCAGTGGCCACACACACAAGATGGTGTGCATCATGTTTGCTCGCTCACATTTACCATGCTGGTCCACAGCATCTGTACCTCATGCTGCAAGGCCCTCTGCATTATGCACATGATCCACAGATAGATCCACTCCAAGAAAAGACAGACCATCCCCCAGGTCCATGACAACATCCGTGTCAAATACTGCCCTGCCCTCTATGGAGCAAGTACATCCAAACTCCCAGGACACTTGTCCACATCCAGGGGGCATCTGCACACCTCAGATTTAACCCCCTGCGCCCCAGCCACCTCACCGTCCACCATGGATAGCTGCAATGGATCACTGTCTGCTGCAGGGGGACCTCCACACTCCCCACCCACACTCAGGAGGCAGTCCACAACCCCGACCCCAACCAACCTTGTACGTCTGTCATCCTAGATCCTGTTGGGCCATCTCCGTGCATCCAACCTTGCCCTGGCCACCGTTCTTCACATCCACCGTACTCCAGCATACAGGACATTGTTCTCCCACCTGCCCACACATACCTGGGACTCCCTCCCCGGGAACCTCCACATGAGCCATGACCTCTACGCCTTGATGATGATCTCTCTCCAAAATAGGTCTCTCCGCACAGTTTAGCAAGCCCCCCCTCAGCAGCCAGAGGCCATCACAGGTGAGTGTTGTGCTCCATGCCTACATTGAATGATACCTTGTGACCCATGTGTGTCCTTTACCAGACTCTGATCCCAGGGTATGGATGGCTGGAGTTGGTTCAACACTCAGCCATAGTTTGACATTTCCACACACATATGTCATTGAATGATGCAAAATGACAAGAACGTCTCATGTCCAAAGTGAAATATTTATGTACGGTGGGATAAGTGGCTTGGTCGATGCAATTGGGTGCTGTACCGGGGTAATAGAATCCAAAGTTCACAGGGGGAGATAGTATCCTTGGCATTGGAAGTCATCAGAGTCCAGACCACAGTGTTGGTCATCATTGGTCAGACTGTGACCAGCAAGTCCATGTGGCAGAGAATGTCATTGGATGAGGTGCTGCTGTTGCACCAGAGGGCCAGGTGCCAGGCCAGGTGACCTGGGAGATAGGGATGGTCCGCTGACTCTCACAGTCTTTTCCGTGGACGACCCACCTTCCTCAGGGGACCCTCAGATGCAGGCCTTGACGATGCTGGGGACGCTCCGTCAGATGAATCCTCCTCCTCCTCCCTCCCTCTGTCTGGTGCTGGTCTACACCTGGTGGCACAGGGAGGGTTTGCCAGGCTTTGGGCGATCTGACGGAGTGATTGGCTCACGTCCCTGTGCACCGCCAGGAGCTCAGCAAGTCTTGCCTCCATCCGTCCTTGGTGTTGTTGATGACTGGCATGATGCTCGACCTGCAGGTTCTTAATGTCATCGAGGGTCCCCTGCATCTCGGAGAGTCTTGACACGACCTGGCTGATGCCTCTGGTGTCACGCCGGTATGAGTCCAGGATGTTGCGTATGTGTGACATACCGGGGTCCTGAGCTGGCTGGTCAGGTTTGCGCCTCCGCCTGCCTCCACTCCCACCACCCCTGCCCACTTGAGCCTGGCCTGCCCTTGTGGGCACATCGGGTCTACGGGACCCCTGAGGGATGGCATTTGCAGGGTTGCCTGCCTCCTCCTGGGTGCCCGGAGAACCTTGTCCCTCCTGGTCAGACTGGCTCTGTTGTTCAGTGCGAGCAGGGCTACTGGGTGTGTCCTGGGATGTGGCAGGAATGGGGGTGGTGGTTGGCACAGATGTACCTGACGCAGGTGCTGCAGGGGCTTGGGCACCAGAGGGTCCAGGTTGGTCAGGGTCAGCCACGGAGTGGTGAGAGTCATCGCTGCCGGTGGGATCGTCTTCACGCAGGGCCTGGGACTGAGATTCTTCCCCCCCAGTGTTGGGGGGAGATCGACGACGTTGACCTGTGTGTGAGAGAGAGACAATGTTAATGGTGTTTCATGCGACATCTATGTTTCATACATATTCAAGTTGACACATTTCCTCCAGGTAGTTGGATGTGCCTAGCACTCCTCTCAATGTCCACTTGGGGATGGGTATGTTGCGGGGGACAGATTGGGATGTTCTCCTGAGTGTTTGACCTGTAGATTGTTTGCTCTGATGCCTATTTGGCTCTGGATCGGTCTTGTTGTGTCACATGTCCATTGTGGGAGTGTGTAAATCCGTTGCCTGCCCCGGGTGTGTGTGCTTGTGTTAGGGGGGGGTTTGTGACCGGGCCTGCTGTTGTGTGTAGTGTGAGTTGTCATTGGGTCTCCCAGGTGATGTGTGTGTCCCCTCATGGTGCATGCTGGCATGACAGTGAGTGTGAGTTCCTGTGCTAGATACCTGTGCTTGTGGAGTTGGTGTTTGAGTGTACAGTGGTCCCAGGAGGGCCTTGTGCTGCATACAGCAGGGCCAAGTGTCATCTACCTTGTCAGTACTTTGCCAGTCCCTGTGCATTGTGCATGGTTATGTACCTATGCCATATGGGCTGAGGGCATTGGTGTCTGTGTCTCATTTTCACAATGTGTTGTGTGTGGACCACCCTCCCAGCCTCCCGGACATCCAGTCTTGTGTTTGTGGTTGTTGTAGGCTTGGACATGGCCTTACCTTGATTTGTGAAGGGTGCATGGTGACGTTAGTGGCATGAGCGTGGTTTTTGAGTGTGGTTGTTTGCGGTGAGTGCTTGGGGGAAGTTGCGTGCATTTGGTGTATATGTGGTGTGGACCCCATTGCCCCCATGTTACGTAAGTTGTTTGTGTACTCACCAGTCTCTGCGACTCCTTCGACTCCGTGTACTCCCACCGGCGGTAGCAGGGCCATCACCTTCTCCTCCCAGGGATGGTAGTGTACGGGTCTGCGGGGCGGTCCACCTCCAGTGATGTTAGTCTGGGCATATTCTTCATTCATTTTCCTCTTGACCGCCCTGCGCAGATCGTACCACCTGGCTTGGCATTCATGCCTGGTCCTTCGGATGGGCGCAACAGCATTCACCTTGTCGAAGATCCTCTGCCACATGTCAGATTTTTCAGATATGCTGGTCTGTCTGACCAATGTTCCAAACAGCTGTGGCTCGACTCTGATGACTTCGTTGACAAGGAGGTCCAGCTCCGCCGTTGTGAAGTTTGGATTCTTGTCTGAGGGCATGGTGTGGGGTGTGGGTGTGGATAGTTGTGGGTGTGTGGGTGTGAATGTGACGGTGTGTGTGTGAATGTGAAGAGGGGGATGTTTGTGGAGGAGGTTTTGTGAAGGTGTGTGAGTGAAGGTGTAGTGGAGGTATGAGTGATATGGAGTGGTTTCTATGTGGAGTTGTTTCTCAGTGGGGTCTGGCAGCAGTGGGTCTGTTGCAAAGGCTCATGGGTTGTGTGTGTGGGCCCTTTTTATTGGTCCATTTTTGGGTGTGGCTGTGTTTGAATTTTGGTGGGTGTGTTATAAGTGGTGGTTGTGATTTGGGGCCTCTGTTTGCCTGTTTGGATGTGCCAGGTCAGTCATTGAGATGTATTTTGTCATGTAGACGTGTTTTGTGGTGTTGTGCGAGTCGAATTGACCCTCCTTGTGCTGTTTTACAGTGTCCTGGTTCTGTAATAGTCCATACGCGATGCTGGGTGAGGGTGCTGGGGTACGGTGTTGGAGTGCGGCGCGTACATGCGGTGGGGGTTCGGTGCGTACACGTGCGGCCCTGGGGTATGGCACGTACATGCGGAGGTATGGCACGTACATGGGGGGATGGCGCGTACATGGTGGGAGCGGGGCGCGTACATGGGGGGAGGGCGTGAACATGCGGTGGGGGTACTGTGCGTACAGGTGCGGCCCTGGGGTACGGCACGTACATGCGGAGGTATGGCACGTACATGGGGGGGTAAGGCGCGTACATACAGTGGGGGTACGGTGTGTACACGTGCAGCCCTGGGGTACAGCACGTACATGCGGAGGTACGGCGCGTACATGCGGGGGTGATGCGCCTACGGGGGGGTACGGCGCATACAGGTGCGGGCTGGGGTACAGTGCGGACGGGGGGTAAGGCGCGTACATGGGGGTATGGCACGTACATGGGGGGTACGGCACTTACAGTTTCGGGGCTGGGGTACAGTGCGGACAGGGCGGTATACGGTGCTGACATATTTGGGGGTGGGAGGGGCTGTACTCCTCATACACGGGCATGAGTTTACCCGTGTACACGTGTGCTACTGCGTTGGCTCCGTACGGGCCATTTTACGTGCGATTGTGTATTCGGACAGTCGGGATCGTACTTGCGCGCTCGGACTTGTGTTTTACGATTTGCACGTAACAATGTCCGGATCACTCTCGTACACTTTTCCCGACGATATTCGGACGTGAACACTTTCCGACGCACTCTCGTAGACTTTTCCCGACGCTATTCGTAGATATTTTTCACGGACAAATCGTACTTGGCCGTTTGTACGGTGCTTCTCCGACTCGTACGTAAACAAATACGGATACCGGTCGTACGCAAATTATTTTTAACGGATCGGAATCGGCACCATAATAATACATTTTCTTACAACACAACATAATTTCCACAAAGTAATTTGTTTGCCTTTTTTGCTGTTCTCAGAATATATTGAATTTCACTAGAAATAGTGATTTCAATGGTACTCATCACTTAACAGCGGGCAAAAAAAAAAACAATCAGAAAGATTGTTAAAAAAAGCCCAACATACTATTCTCAGTAAAATACCAGAAAATACAAATCATACATATATGAAATGCTTACAGATTACAACATGTTATAACTTTAACTTATAAAAACTGTAAATGTTGCCGCATTAAAATAATCACCGAATAAATGACCACCAAAAAGTCCATAATTCAAAAATATACCTTTCCTTGAGGCCAAATGGTATTTTTGCACTTCTTCTTTATGTAAATTGTCCAATGGTAGTCCTATTAAATTATAATAATAAATTCCTCAGAGAGTGAATTATCTTCCTAAAACTTTGGCTTTAAAAATATTAGGTAGGAATTTGGTAATTCACTAGGCAAACGTTGTTTGAAAACCAGCTGGGCATCATTTCAAAGTGTCCAGCCTTTGTCACATTTTAGATAGACAGTGTAATGTCCAGATGTGGTGGAAGGACCATCATGGAAAATTATTGCAATTGCTACAAAAGTCCCTCCTGATATTGATAGTTGTGCTGCTACAAATTGTTTTATTAAAGTATCCAATTTTCTTCCGTCAGCTGTACAACGTTGCATCATTAAAATTATGTATTTTTCATATTTTGTTAAGAATAATGTGGATAATATTTCTGATTTACATTGGCTACACTCCATGTTTTGAATTGCACCTTTCACTAATTTATTGAAAGACACTGATTTACAGTCTGGTAATGTTAAATACAGAAATCTCTCAGTGTCTACATTGGTGCTACATGTATACATGCAATTTTCACAACAATGTTCCCATTTGTAAGAAAGGCCAAAAATATTTTCTATTTCTACACCTTCATTTTCAAAAATGGTAAGCATCTACATTAAAAATTCCTGAGCATCTTGTTGGATATTTTGTGTAAATTGTGTAGAACTAGAACACACATCCAAAAGACTACGAACATCTGAAACAGATTGTATTTTACTTCTATCTGTTGTCAATTTTTCATAAACAGAATGCAACAGAGAACAAAATCTTTTTTCCCGATTCTGCATAATTTGTGCTTGCAAACCTTCCAGATAAAAAACAACATTGACCACTACATTAGCATAGCAGTTGACACCAGAACTATTTTCAAACTGATAACCAACAATCTCTTCAACAGTGTCCAATTTCTTTTTACCTGCAATCACAACATTATCTTGTTCTTTTCTTTTCTTGATACCTTCAGAACAGATATTCTCTAACCTTCTTTTTCGACCAACCATACGCTTTCAAATACAGGATATTGACCTAAATTTGGAGCATACACCCTTCTTAACCTATTATACTCTTTTACACAGTTTGCATCTGCAGTAACCTTTGTCTCTTCAAAATCAATCAAAAACAAACCAGATAATGTTCTGACTCACGACAAAGCAACATATGCCATACCCTCTTTAAATACAGTAGATCCAATGTTCACCGATGCACTGTCTACACTTAATCCTTGAGATTTATGAAAAGTCACTGCATATGCCAGAGAAAATGGAAATTGTTTCCTACGGACATATAAATCTTTAACAAGCAAAAAACGAACTGACCAACGACCAATTTCTTTAACTTTATCAATCTGATCAAATTTCATTTTTAAAAATTCAATCCCTTCTTTTTTCTGATAACTCACAAAATCCACCACTTTGCCCATTGCACCATTAACTAAACCTTTCACTACATCCAAATTACGCCTTAAAATTACCCGACAGTTTACACACGCATACAGTGTCTTTTCCAAACCAGCAGTTTTAGATATTTTTTTTTCTAAACAATTTAGTTTTGATCTCAACTTAGCCGTCAAAATAATAGTGATTCCTTCATGTAGTATTTTGTCGATAGCTTCCATTTTTACAATTTCTTCATTTTCCAATTTTAATAATTCTTCGTTGAATATTGAACACTCACGCAGTGTTGGCATTAAGCAAATCACTGACTTATTTTTAGCAATTTCCACGTACACTTTTGCAGGAACTGCATTTTCATTTGGAAAGATATTGCAAAGTAATCGACTCTCCAAAGCTTCTTTTCTTTTTTTTGAAAGAATTCCAATTCTTATATCTTGAAGAATACTACCATATTCAGCATCATTTGCCTGTCGCATATTTGTTGTCAGTTCCTTGTATTCAAAATTACTCCAAATGTTCACATTACCAACACTGCCAAGAGACTTTCTGGTATCTTCATGGGCAAGTGTTGTAAATACCAGTTGTCCTTTTACCGGTGTCAGTTGCAGTAGATCTCCAAAAACTATGACGTGTTTTCCTCCAAATAACACGTCATACTCTGTTTTAAGAATTTGCTGCATTCTTAAATGCACAAAGGCAAGCATCAAGTTTGAAACCATGCTCACCTCATCAATATTGAGAAGTTTCATTTTCTTCAGCACGCTTGAAACTTCACAACAAGCTTCTCCAGATAGCTTGTGGTATTCCAATTTGTTCTCATGCTCTACTGGCAGCATTAGTAAACGATGTAAAGTAATTCCTTTAATGTTATGTGCTGTCAACCCATTTGGAGCAGTGACAACACAAGACAAATGCGACTCAGTTGTTTTTTGCAGATAACTTGTAATTACTTTAATTAAGAAACTCTTTCCTGTTCCATCTTGACCACTCACATACATTTGGATAGGTTGAAATGATGTACATCAGCACACTCTCTTTTCATGAAGTAATCCATGGTCAATCTGCTCTTTCACTTGCTGATATATTTGTTTCTGTTCAACATTTAGTTGCTCTTCCAAGTTTCCTAACTGCATTGCATCTTCTTGTGCTTGATACATTACTGTTTCCACCACATTCATTGCAATCGCTGCTTCATTTTCAACAATTGGTTGTCCTAGTGGATCTTGACTCAGTGCAGCAGAACTTTGACTGTCTTGAGAACTGTCTCTAGCAATCTCAGCTGCAATTGTAGCTTCTTGATCAATTTCATCATTCAACATTTTGACATAATTAGCTGGACATTTCCCTCGTACATAATTTGCGAAAGCACTGCATTGTATGCTATCGTTACAAGCATTAAATGAATCTTCATAGCTAGGAACATCTCCAAGTAATTCCAGTTCAGAACTTTGTTGTTTCACCAGACATCCTTCAGAACCAATCACTCCATATTTTCCATCGTTGATGTTCTCTGTAATATTCCGTTTAAAAGTGTAGTTTTGCAGCACTTCATAGAGACACATGTTCTCAAGATGATGACTTCTCTTTGGATAGTATGTATCCAACATATTGGTTTTCAAAATATCTGTACTTTCAGGGTCATTTTCTGCTAAATATTCAATTTCTTGAACAGATTTCAGTACCCGATTTCGCATTCCTGCAAGACCTAGACTCACCCAAATGATTCTTCTACTTTTGGAATATAGACTTGCAGATGATAACCGATCTGAACATTCAAATGCTCCAATTTCACGATGCGATAACATCTTCAAACTGAAACTGTATAATTTCTTACTTAGAGTCTTCTCGTGAGAAATCTCTTCCCACATTTCTTTCAATTCAGTCTTTTCTGATTTAGTAATGTAAGACGTTACATATCGAGCAACAGCAATGGAATTGTCCGCAACATACTGAATATCCATGTTAGCTTTCCACATGGATAAAATAAATGGATTGTAGTCATTTATGTATTTTGATTCTTCGCTTCTTCTTAAGTTGTAGGTGTTTTTCGGAGACTTTCTTGTGATGGTATGTCGTACAGGTGACATAAAACTGTTCACTCTTCCTTTGTCTAATACAGGACGTGGAAATCCAAAACGACATTTGGTATAGAACTTATCCTTTGACTTGTACTTTCGTCGACAGTATTTTCCACACCTGTGGCTTTGAAATCGTAAGACTTGTTGTTTTAAGTTTTTCTCTTCTCTGCTATTTGGAAGAGCACATGTAGCATAATTTTCAATAAAAGACAAAACAGTTTCATCTGAATCTGTTCCAAATTTGGGGGCGTCCTTGACCCATAACAACATATGTATGTGAGGAGCACCTCTTGCTTGATACTCCTTTCTCCAAAAGAAATCCACAACTTCTCCAAGAGGAGGATTCTTTTTATTGCAGATGAAAGACATCAGAGCTTCAAATCTATGATTGAAATATCTGCATACATTGACAGGATCCAAAGAGCACAATTCTCCAGATGTCTTGTATTCAATATTTTTTATATTGGAATTTGCCTCGCGAAGAAATTCAAGTAAATCATCCCAAGCATACTCAGCACAGCTTAGTCTAACAAACCATAGGAGTTCCCAAGTTCCGTAGCATACATTTCAGTTCTCCATGTCGACGGTACCAATATTCATTAGTCCCACGCTGACATGCCATCAGAATAATCAACTGAGATTCTAAATGATCATCTCTCTGATGCGTTTATCCATAAAATCCTTTGCAGTTACATTTTGCAGATGCATTCCAGTTTTTAAAAAGTGATTTACTGCATATGAAAGTCCAGACAAGTCACTTTCAAACAGAAGATGAAACATATAAGGGATACATTGTCGAAATCTTGGATCTACTGCATATAATCTTGTTGTCCGATATTCAGATGCAGGAATCTGCACAGGACATTCATCATATCGTCCACCTTTTCCTGTTGGAAACAACTGCGGGAAACAACGAGCTTCCAAGCTCTCTTCCCATACACTCATGGGACTTCCTGTTGCTTTTTTCATTTGAAACAACTCAATTGTATTCCCCATCACCTCTTTGGAATGAAGTGGATGTACACTGTAATGTTCATAGATCTCTTCACATCTGGACATGTCCACTTTTTCAATTTGTCCACTTAATGTTTCACTATCTTCTGCTAAATCTATTTCTTCGTCTTCAACAAACACATTTCTATAGTACTCATTAGTTTTTTAACAGATACAATGATGCCTTTTACACTTTTCTAACATCCACTAACTCTTGCCAGATTTTCTTATTCTTAGTAGGAACACAATTAACTAGAATGACTAGTGGCTCATTTTCTGCATGATCTACACCAATAGTTTCAACATTTTTCCTTAAATCTAATGGTAAATACACAACTCTTCCTTTCAATCCTCTTTGCAACTCTGATGGAGGTAATTTACTTGTTTTGGGCTCCATACGAACAATAGCCTGAAACGGGTGAACATATTGTATCAGAATAGACTCATACGTATTTAAATCTATCAGCTCTGGAGGAATAGCAACCAACTCTAGATTATTATGAACAGCTCTAGCAGGCATTTTATTCTCATCTAATTTATTATAACAATATTTGCAAATACGCTGCTCACATCCCAAATCCAAACAATCCTCTACCAACAAATAAGTTGCAAATTCCATCCTATTTCACTTTTTAAATACAGATTGACACCCCTAGTCTGATTTTTATAGTGACTTCGCCGACAACAAATATAAGAAACATTTGGTCTTTCACCTGAAATTACCTTAAACTTTGTGATTTCATCCTCAAATTTTTCTGTAATTACAGGTTCTACATTGTCTTCAACATCTTGTTCTACTAATGGGTCAGTTTCTTCACTCTCTTGCTGAGGCCCAAAGTAACAAAACTCAATATCCTCACAGACCTGCTTCACATCTGAAACTGACCCACGTAAAAGAGCACTGTTCAACTCACTTAACTTTAGTGCTGGACTTTTTGCATAATACAACCTTCTCACTAACTTCCGCATTGGAGTATGATGTACTGCCAGCATTCTGAAATGGTGAAAAACACTTTCACAAACTTTCCTGGAAAGACAAGCCAGAGAATGACCTTGCAAACCAGTATGTTTTCTCACTCTGCAAGGGTCTAGTCCTTGCAACAGCTTAATCTTTTGTTTTACACTTTTTTTAGTATAGACCCATAAAAAACTACATAATTTTTCAATAGATTCCTGTCGTACACTACAAACACTACTGCAATCCCAGGAGTACACAGGGTTTTTAGCACGTCTCCCTAAAACTTCATCAGCTATCACTTCTTCTGCATTTCTTTCAACCATTTTCTCTTTCTCCATTGGACAACCATCACTAACCTCATAACCTCTACCACTGGTGTCAACTGCATACAATAATTTTTCACTTAGTGAATAACTCTCTTCATTAAAAAAAGGCTCTGAACTAGAACTGTGTTTCCATTCTCCCCAAAAAACATCACAAACATTTTTTTTATTAATAACTCTTTTCCTCCTACTTTTGGCCTTCATTACATATATTGGTTTATCTAGTGATCTGTTTAACACTAAAATAAACAGTTTCCTTTTTACTTCAAAAGCCTTTTCCACAATGCTTTCAATATGCTTCTTCTTTTTATAAAATAAAGCTCTCTTTTTATATTTCTTCACATCTTTCAGCAAATTATGCACTACTCTCTTGTAAAATATTTTTTTGCGTAATTTCTTATACTGATTTTGTCTTCTTTTACCATACTTTATCTCCTTTGACTAAACATTTGCTTTTTTACTTTTCCTCTTATTTTGATTTTTTTTCTTACTTAAAAAATTCTCTGAAGTTGCAGCATTATCTACATTCTGTTTGCTCCTACAAACATTTTTAATAAATTGCTTCGTGATCTTACCAGAAGATTTTTTTCCTTTTAGCCACATTATCTTGTTCATTCAATACTTGTGGTTGATGTTTCTTCAAATAATCCTCCTGTCTCTGTTCTTTTCTTTATCTTTTTTTTTTTGGCATCATTTCTCTATTTTAACATGAAAAACAGTATCTGCAAGAAAGAATCAGAAATACATGTATATTAATAACTTTCAAATTTACAGTATTCCATTACTGTACAAACACATTTTATATAAAAACTGACTAAGAAACTATAGCCCTGAACCACAAGTGTGACGATGATTAAAACACTACATACATAGTGCATACTACTTTGAAGCAGTTCATGCCCTAAAGCCTACCTCACTAAAAGACTACATGCTAACTGACTGAATGATTACAGTACTAAAAGGAGACACACTGGGTGAGTAACAGGGTGTTTGCTAGAAGTGTATGAATACTAACTGGGGAGTGAAGGTGTGAAAGACAACTGTGTAGGTGGTTAGAGGACTGCATGCATACTGGATAGGCATTTGAAGCAGTCCATGTGCTAAGGCCTGGCTCGCTGCATGAGTACTTGTGTACTGACTGAATGATTAGAGAACAGTAAGGAGAGTGCCTAGGTGAATTTATAAGTGGTTGGCTTTTGGCGCAGGGAATGGATTAGTACTTGGTACTGAATGGGTCACTAGAGGAGTGCAAAGGGAGTGACAGGATGTTTGCTGGATTGTATGGATACTGACTAGGGAATTGAAGGTGTGAAAGACAAGTGTCTAGGTGGTTAGAAGACTGCATGCATAGTGGATAGGGGTTTGAAACAGTCCATGTGCTAAGGCCTGGCTAAGTGCATGAATACTTAGGCAGTGACTGAATCATTAGAGTACTGGAAAGAGAGTGTCTTTGTGAATTTATAAGTGTTTGGATTTTGGCACAGTGAATGGATTACTACATGCTGCTGAATGGGCCACTAGAAGACTGCAAAGGGAGTGACAGGGTGTTTCCTGGAAGTGTATAGATACCGACTAGGGTATTGAAGGTGTGAAAAACAATAGTGTAGGTGGTTAGAGAACTACATGCACACTGCATAGACATTTGAAGCAGTCTATTTGGTAATGAATGGTTCACAACATAAGTACTTAGAAACTGACTAAATCATCAGACTACTTCTAGGACAGTGCCTGGGTAAAAAAATTAAATTTACAGTTCTGGTGCAGTGAAGACAATACTACATGGTACTGCACTTTAGTGTCAAAGCATGACTCATTTTATCAATGCATAAGCAAACACTGGCTTTACAACTTGACAACATGACAGGTTTTAAAACACTTATCTGCCACCAAATACACAATGTTACCAAATGCTTCTCTCACAGTAGTTCCCAAATGCACACAAACTCACAGTGTGATTCTAGACAAGCACCACTATCCCTAGGAGTTTACCAAAACTCATTCACTACAGTGGAAGTGGTAAGGGAACTGAACACAATCTACATATTTCACAACTACACTTTAGTGTCAATACCTGACTCATTTAATGAAAGCATAAGCCATAACTATCTTCTAATGCTACTAAAACTTGACAACATGACATGTTGTAAAACAGTTATCTGTCAGCAAATACACGATGTTACCAAACGCTTCTCTCACAGTGGTTCCCAAATGCACACAGACTCACAGTGTGATTCTAGACAAGCACCACTATCCCTAGGAATTTACCAAAACCCATTCACTACAGTGGAAGTGGTAAGGGAACTGCACACAATCTACATATTTCACAACTGCACTTTAGTGTCAATGCCTGACTCATTTAATCAACGCATAAGCAAAGACTGGCTTCTAATGCTACTAAAACTTGACAACATGACATGTTTTAAAACAGTTATCTGTCAGCAAATACACGATGTTACCAAACACTTCTCTCACAGTGGTTCCCAAATGCACACAGACTCACAGTGTGATTCCAGACAAGCACCACTATCCCTAGGAGTTTACCAAAACTCATTCACTACTGTGCAAGGGGTAAGGGGACTACACACAATCTACATATTTAAGTACTGCAAAACTCATTCACTACAGTGGACATGGTAAGGGACCTGCACACAATCTACATATTTCACGACTGCACTTTAGTGTCAATGCCTGGCTCATTTAATCAACGCATAAGCAAAGCGGACGCGCGCAGATCCTGATCGAGAGGTAATGCCGCTAGCTGCCTAAAGCTCCTGCTTTTATCGTTTTATCATTTCTGTTGTGCCCACATCTTATTGTTATAGCCTTCTTCACACACTGCTGCTCTAAGTGACACTTGCTATTTTGCACACTTACCAGCCTAATCTTACATCACTGAGTGCTCCATAGCCCCGGTCCGACTCGGCAAGTGCCGTTGAGCGGAGGGCTGCTCGGAGACACTCCCAGGGCGGATCACTTCCGGTACAGGTAGCGCTCTAGCCTTCGCGCTGCCTGGCTACTTAACCGGATGCAGATTCCTTCGCGCAGCGGACGCGCGCAGCGAGCGTGCCGGCGGCGCGCCAAAGGCAAGCCCGTCTGCGCCCGTCCGCGCCCGTCCGCGCCCTGCCGGGACCTAGGGCCACGACCCCTTGCAGCTCTTATAAAATTCTCTGCTACAGTGCCCAGTCACTCACGGCTCTGAGGGGAGCCACCGGAACTAACTGCTTACATTCTATGAAAATCGGCAACAATTCCTCCGGCTGCTCCTTTTGTAGCTATAAACTTCAGCCAGGCTGGAAGGATGCTCCCACACCTGGCCCTCCCTTGAAACTGTTCCTCCTGAACTGTCGCTCCCTCCCTAGATATTCTACAGAACTTCAACTTTTGTTAGGTGACCTTAAACCAGACGTCTTATTCCTGACGGAAACCTGGTTACAAGACGATTCCGATCCAGTCATCATCCAAACCCTATATCCTGGCTATCTTATACAAAGGGCTGACCGTAAGAGGCGGGGGACTAGCCATAATATATAAAGACAATCTTAGCTGCCGGTCCTCTTTGGATGGCCCACTTGATTGCGAAAGCATGCATTTCTCTCTAGAAATCTCACCGACCTGCACCTTCTCAGGTATTTTACTTTACCTTCCCCCAGGACCCATTGGCCAATTTCTCAATTCTCTCCCCATATTTGTGGCAGATCTAGCTCTGACCTCAGCAAACTTCACAATTCTCGGTGACCTCAACATCCATCTGGATGATCTCTCCAACCAACTGGCCATTGAGTTATCAACCTGCCTATCTGCTCTTCAATCAAACTGAAAGGCTTCGCCCCGACTCATGATAAAGGCCATCTCTTTGACCCAGTGTTTAGCAATGATCAGAAGCTATCGGTTGGAGCCCCTATCCCCTTCCCTTAGACCAACCATTCGCTAGTTCCCCTGATCTGGGAGACCTGGGTCCCTAACCCCCCTCAGAAGATCACTTTGACTCTTGAGAGGAAATGGTTGAATCTCTCTGCTAGCCAATGGTCCAATGTCCCTAATGCCACTAGACCTCACTACGACCCTAACCCTGAGTTGGCAAATAATAATTTCAACTAATGGATCCTTAACTCACTGGACACGCTCTTGCCAAAAAACCATCCCACAAAAGAATCAAGGAAAAATCTGCTCCATGGTTTACTCCTAAGTTAAGGAAACTCAAACAGTCCTGCAGCCAATTGGAAAGGAGATGGAGACAGAATTATGAGGAAGATAGGAAAATTGATTATAGAGAAGCAATAAGGACTTATAAAGCAGAGATCAAAATGGCACAAATAAACTTCTATGAGGAAAAGATCAATGCAGCCGCCAACGCTCCTAAAGAGATTTTTCGAATTGCCAAATCTCTGTCCTCCCTACCGCAGGAACCCCCCAAAGAGGAGGAAGCCCCACAGCACTGCAATGATCTAGCTGAATATTTCCATCATAAAATTCAGTTGATATGTTTGCCTTTTTCTCCTTATGTGCCTGAGCCTATCGTTCCTAGCACTGGAGCCAAAACAAAGAGCTTTCTAGGAGAATTCCCTCTTCTCAACGCAAAATCCCTGGACATTCTTCTATCCAGGGTAACTTCTGGTTCTCCAACGGAACCCGCCCCCCCACAACACCTCTCACTTGTTTACAATACTATTGGCCCACTCATCCTAGACGTATTAAACTCCTCCATCACCTCCGGCATAGTGCCTCGGGCTTGGAAATGTGCTCAGGTCAGAGCCCTCCTAAAAAAATCCAACCTCGATCGTTCTAATATGGCCAACTATCGCCCCATCTCTCTCCTCCCTTGGCTGAGCAAACTAATTGAAAGACATATTAATTCCACATTAGTCCACTACCTGGAATCTAAAAACTTGCTTCATGTCTCTCAAACAGGGTTCCGTCCTCAGTTAGGCACTGAGATGGCCCTGCTAGCAGTGACTGAAGAAGCCAGAACACTTCTGGATCAGGGCGGCTCGGCAGCTATCATCCTTTTAGACCTCAGTGCCGCCTTTGACACTGTTAACCATAACATCCTACTCGAGTGGCTGGAAGACATGGGAGTGGGAAAGATGGCACTCACTTGGCTTCAGTCCTTTTTAAAGGATCGATTCTTCCAAGTCTTTGAGGAGACCTCCACATCCAATCAATGGCCACTCAGCTGTGGGGTTCCGCAGTGTTCGTCCCTGAGCCCCACGCTTTTCAATTCCTATATGGCCCCAGATAGTCCTCCCATTCGGCATAAAAATCATTACCTACGCAGACGACACCCAACTAGTGGTGGCACTAAACCACCCTGAGGGCTCATCCGGCGCTCTAGGTTGCTGCCTAGAGGCGGTAGCCCAATGGATGGACCATTCCCATCTCAAACTAAATGGGGACAAGACCGAACTGATATTCTTGGGTAAAATTCCATCACCCACCTTGTCACTCATCTGGCCGACTTGTCTTGGCCCCATGCCCATCCCTAAGCAACAGATCAAAAGCCTTGGCATATGGCTTGACAGCTCCCTCTGCTTCAACCATCAGGCCACCAAGCTCTCTGCTACTTGCTTTGGCCTGATGCAGATGCTCAGGAAAATTCTTCCCCTGCTCCCTTTTCAGGCTAGGATAATTATGGTACAGGCCCTGATACTGTCCCGACTGGATTACGGGAATGCACTATATCTGGTTGCCCCTCAGTCTACTCTCCATAGACTTCAAGTAATCCAAAACTGTGCGGCGCGCAAATTGCTCCAGATTCCCCGTAGACAAATAGCAAAGCCTGCTTTAAGGAATCTTCACTGGCTGCCCATCCAAGCAAGGATCCATTTCAAAGCTATGTGCTTAGCCCACAAAGCTATTTGGAAAACCGGCTCTCACATTATTCAGTCCTTGGTCACCCCCTATCAACCCACCAGGACTCTTTGCTCCAGTTCTGCTTTTCTTGCCACGCCCCTGAAAGTCCGAAGATCTAGGTAGGGTGGACGCTCGTTCTCTCTGAATGCCTCCAACCTTTGGAATGCCCTCCCCCCCACCCTCCGAGGAGAATCTGATCTGTCGATCTTCCGGAAACTGCTTAAAACACACCTCTTTCTCTCAGCACACTAGCGTGAATCTCTCTCTCCTTAGTTCTCTCCGCTCCGCAAGCGCTAGGAGGCCTCAGGGTATACAAATGTAATTTCATTCATTCATTCATTCATTCATACAGTGGAAGTGGTAAGGGAACTGCACACAATCTACATATTTCACGACTGCACTTTAGTGTCAATGCCTGACTCATTTAATGAAAGCATAAGCCATAACTGTCTTCTAATGCTACTAAAACTTCACAACATGACGGGCCATATGTAGGAAGCCTAATACCGGTCGGTAACGGCCGATTTTCGGTAAATATCCCGTTACCGACCGGTATTTAGGCTTTTGGTATGTAGGGGGCACATTTCAGGATTCGGTAATTTACCGAATCGGTAAAATTACTGATTCGGTAATTTTACCGATTCGGTAAATACCGAATCCTGAAATGAGATGTAGGGGGAGTGTGTCGTTGGTGTGGGGATTCGTTATTTACCACCAACTAAAAGTTGATGGTAAATGACGAATAGCTGTAAAAAAGCATTTTTGTGCACTTTGAAGTGTGCAATGTGGCACACATACATGCCCTTAGGGCATGTATGTGCGCCACATGTGCACACATGGACGAATCAGGGGTGCAACAGGGTGTCATAGGAATGAATGGGAAGCCAGTTGCCATTACCGAATCGGTAAATACCGATTCTAAAATACCGACACTTACCGATTCGGTAATATTTTACCTACATTACATTTACCGATTCATAAATACCGAATCGGTAAAATTCGGTATTTAAGAATCGGTAAATGTAATTTACCTACATATGGCCCGACATGTTTTAAAACAGTTATCTGTCAGCAAATACTCGATGTTACCAAACGCTTCTCTCACAGTGGTTCCCAAATGTACACAGACTTACAATGTGATTCTAGACAAGCACCACTATCCCTAGGAGTTTACCAAACCTCATTCACTACAGTGGAGGTGGTAAGGGAACTTCACACAATCTACATATTTCACGACTGCACTTTAGTGTCAATGCCTGACTCATTTAATCAATGCATAAGCAAAGACTGTCTTCTAATGCTACTAAAACTTGACAATATGACAGGTTTTAAAAGAGTTATCTGTCAGCAAATACAAGATGTTACTAAATGCTTCTCTCACTGTGGTTCCCAAATGCACACAGGCTCTCTGTGTGATTCTAGACAAACAACGCTATCTCTTGCACTATACCAAAACACATTTCTTCATCTACAAGGAGTACTACATTTTACTGCAGAAACATAACTCATTTCACAAATTCATAAACAATGACTGGTTTCTAATTCTACCAAAATATAAAAACTGCATAGTTATCTGTCTACAAACACATGAAAAAATCAAATCCTTATCACAAAATGGTTTCTACATGCACACACACTCTCAATAAGATTGTAGAGAAAAAAAAGTACTCCCTACACTTTAGCAGAAGAAATACATTAGTCTGATTAAAATAAAAATAGTCTACATACATCCCCTCACAATTAAATAACTCACCTTTCAAGATGTTTTGTAGATTAAGAAGTATATCGGTCACACACCAGATATCAGTCACACACCAGATTTTCTTAGACAGAATCTCTGCACTGTGCACCTGTCAGCAGAACCAAAGAATGGCAAAGTTTCCCTCTCATTTTCTACACATATACATGTAAACATCAAATCACATTCCTTCCCACATAAATTCAAAAGCAAACACACATTTCTATTGGTTAAACATGTCAACCCTTTCCAAATGACATAAACTTCAACCCTTCCCCCAATCTGCCTTCTGCCCGTTACCATAGAAACAGGTCATGGAACACTGTACTGAGCACACAGGTCACAAGTTCAGCACACACAATGTTGCTAATCAAAACAGCAAGTGTGCTTGACTTCTCAACATATCAGCTTATCATATATAATGTTCCTTACAATCAGTTTTTGTTAACCAATAAGAATCATGCGTTTAAAAAACAGAAATATGCACCCTACCTTTCAGTGTAGAAGGTTGTCAAACAACCAATGATTTCTTGTCTTTTTTCAAAATTGCATCTTAGCCACCATTTTAGAAACATCTTACTTTCCAAACTGCCATTTCATTTACAGAGACCATCTGAGTGCATCCAGACCTCCTTACAAGATGCTTACAGTGTGGATTGTGGGACACAGCTACATTTTCTGGAGCCAAAGGTATGCAGAAAACAAAGGCATTCACAAAGACCTAGGTTGGCCAAATGTAGACATGAAATGGATTGGACAGAGAGGGTTAAAGTGGCACCAATTGATGCCATTGGTGAAATCCTTCATGCAAATCCAACACCCTGACCTCATAATAGTGCACTGTGGTGGCAATGACCTAGGCACTTTGACTGGGGTAGGTCTGGAAATGCTTATGAAGGACACCTTTGCAGAACTGATTTCACTTTTCCCTAAAACTGCCTTTGTGCATTCTAACATATGCCAACGGCAGAAATGGAACTGGTCCGAACATTTTTGTCCACAGATTGAGAAAGCTAGGAAACATGTGAATAAATCTGTTTCTGCTTTTCTCCGAGACTACAGAATGGGGTCCATTTACAATAACAATCTGCGCTTTCATATGCAAGAGATGTATAGGAGAGATGGAGTACACTGTACTGATGAAGGAAACAGAGTCTTCCTCAACAACTTTAGACTCTGTATAGGTACTTACTTATAAGTACCAAAAACTCTCAATGAACACAACAGCTCTTTTTAGAGCCACTCAAGGACAAAACACTTAAGCTTAATCTTTATCTCCCAACAATTTCTTTTTTTTTCCCTTGGATCCGCGAACCCACCGCGAGAGAATCCGTGCATCCAACGCGATAGGATGTGCGCACCGTGCGCGCATTTCGCCGTTTTTTTTTTTTAAAAAAAGGGGGGCCCCAGTGTGTCCTTCTAGGACCTCCTAAGCACCTCTAGAGGGTCAGAGTATTTCCACTCTGCCCCCTTTATATGTTTTACACACTTTTTCCCCTTGCTTCTTCAGCCTCGCTTCTACCGAGGCCGAAAATGGCCTGAAAAGTTCCTGGTTTCGAATGTAGAGAGACACTCGACAGCCAATTAGCATTCAGCACGCGATCGGAAGGGTGCGCGCTCGGTTCGGGGAGGGTGCGCTTACGGTGCGTGTACGGTCCGCAGATCCTCCGCGGCCATAGATATTTATGTACTTTTAACTCTAATTTTCTCAGGAACTACTGAACGGATTCACACCATATATGCAAAAGGCACAAGTCCGAACTGAGGACTACCTCTTTGCCAAATTTGGTGTCATTCCATTCAGCGGTTCGGGCTGTAGCTGCGACAACAGATCCTATGGGAAATTGCATGGGGAAAACGTGTTTTGGGTCCCCCCTTTTTTCTCGGCCCCCACTTGACGAATCACCACGAAACTTTCAGGGTAGGAGCGAAGCGGAGCTGGCCAAAAGTTTGAAAAATTTCACGAGGATTCATCAACCGGCGCCAGACTTATTAAGAATAGAATGTTGCGGATTTCCTATGGACAATAGGTCCTAACTATAACTATCTACTGACGACTGCCAGTAGATAATATATATTTGTGTGTATGTATATATATATATATATATATATATATATATATTCACTGAAAAAACCATAGGTTTCAGGGGTGTTATAGTTAGCTGGACTTTTCACTTGTACAAAACCATTGAAATTCCCCCGTTATAGTTAGTTCAGCTAACTATAACTCGCGCGCCCGCAATGCACTGCTGATGACGTCACATATTACATCACTCATGACATGGTCAGTGACATCACTCATGACATCACTGATAACATCTCAAATTACATCACTGATGACATCACTGATGACATCATCCCGTAAATGTGTGTTTTTCTGAAAATTAAATATGTTTTATATATGTATATCTCAAGGTCGATGGAAGAATAAATGGGTATATAAGTGTCTAAATGGATGATTTGTTTTTGAAAAATTGATTGTGTAACTGACTGATTAAGTGTATCATAGTGAATACATGGCTTAGTGAGTAATGTTTAAATATGTAAATATCTGTATCAGTCTCTCAGTTTGTGTATAAGTGGCTGCATGGGTTGGTGAGTAGCTACATGGGTGTCTCTATAGGTTATTAGTTGGTTTTTTGAGTATCAGTCTGAGTGTCTGCATGGTTTGGTGGGGGGTATTACGTAGTGCATAGGTGCATGAATGAGTGGCTCACTGTTTGTATGTGTTGAAGACAGCATGTGTGCAGGACTGTATGGGTGGATAAGTGTGTGTATGGGTGTGTTAGTGAGTGAATGACTGTCTCAATCGTGTCTTTATGAGTAACTACATATGTTTTAAACTAGTATATGTGACTATTGGTGTATATAAGTGAGTATATGTGAGAGTGAGAGATTGAAAGAGTTCCTGTATGAATAAGTATGTGTTTCTATAAGTGATTGTTTAAAAGACTAAGTATGTGTAAGTTTCCATAGAAGTCAGTGTGGTGGTGTGTGTATAACTGTATATGCAAGTAAATGTATGTTTGATTCTTTATTAGCATGAGTGACTATGTGTGTGAGTAACTCTATGGATGAGTGGCATTGTGTAACAGGATGTATAGGTGTATGAGTACATATGATGAGTGAGTACATGTATGAGTGACTGTATAGGACTGTTGGTGAATGAGTGGATGTGTATGTGGATCTTAGAATTACTGAAGAGGTTGCTGTAACTGGTATTGGTATGTCCATTGTTTTGAAAATGTTAGTCTCTATTTTTGAATGTGTGTATCAAAGGTTATATTAGGGTGAGAGGAGGTCTGCCACTCTATCACAAGGATGATGTCATCAGTGATGTCATCAGTGATGTCATTTGAGATGTCATCAGTGATGTCATGAGTGATGTCACTGACCATGTCATGAGTGATGTAATATGTGACGTCATCAGCAGTGCATTGCGGGCGCGCGAGTTATAGTTAGCTGAACTAACTATAACGGGGGAATTTCAATGGTTTTGTACGAGTGAAAAGTCCAGCTAACTATAACACCCCTGAAACCTATGGTTTTTTCAGTGAATTTCTGAGGTTTTTTAAATGCTAATTCCTAACTATAATGTGCCTGAAACCTATGTTTTTTTCTGTGAATTTCAAAGGTTTTTTAAATGCTAATTTCTAACTATGCCTACAGAGATAGGACATGTGAAGAAAGAAGAAAAAATGCACAGAAAGAAAAAAAAGAAGTGCAGAAAGAAGCAACAGAAGTCCTCAAAGACGAAGAAAAGTGCAGGAAGAAGGATAACGTGCAGAAAGAACAAAAAGAAGAGCAGAAAGAAGCCTTGTTGCAAAATCATCCTGTACCCTCAACTTTTTTAGACGGATACTGGTGGTAACTGAGTCTGACTAACCAGTCCTAGAGCCAGTGCTATGTTAAAAGACACTTAGAATACAGTGAAAACACCTACATACACAAGGGAACATTATGCGTTGGGGTCCCCCTGTGATTAGCATGACCTCCTCTGTAAGCCCCTAGTATATAATAGGGCAGGGGGATTAAAGCTACCTCTTAAAACAGGCCACAGGGCGTTTTTGCACACGTTAACTCAGGCCCCGTCCCCTCCATTCACCACTGTGTAAACACGCCCTGTGTCCGTTTTTAGTTGGGAGATTAAGTTCATTTGAATCCTGAGGGTCCCTAGGGTCCAACTAGCCCACTAGGTACCTCCAGTAAGTGCCACAGAGCTGCGTTGCAGAGAGGTGTAAAAAGTGGCACAGCCTGGACCACCTCTCTGCAATGCAGCTCAGTGGCGCTTACTGGAAGCACTTGGTGGGCTAGTTAGCCCCCAGGGGCCCTCAGTATTGAAGAGAAATTATATCCCCAATTTAAAACGTGCCATAGTGCGTGTTTGCACACGTCACCTCAGGCCCCGTCCCCTCCCTTCACCACTGTGTAAACGCGCCCTGTGGCTGTTCTAAGTTGAGAGATTAAGTCCCCTTGAATCCTAAGGGTCCCCAGGGTCAAACTAGACCACTAGGTACCTCCAGTAAGCGCCACAGAGCTGCGTTGCAGAGAGGTGTAAAAAGGGGCTTGGCCACAGAACACCTGTCTGCAGCGCAGTTCCCTGGCGCATACTGGAGATGCCTGTTGGGCTAGTTGGCCCTCAGGGACCCTCAGTATTGAAGAGGAATTAATTCCCCAACTTACAATTCGCCAGGGGGTGCGTTTGCAGAGTGCTGCAAGGAGGGGGTGTGGCCTCTGGCACGATGCCAGTCTTTTATTTATTTTAATTTTTTAAGAAGGGGGGCTGTGTGTTTCTCCTTCTTATTCTAATTTATTGGCCCTGATGACCCCATCCCCCAGGGCCTGTCTCCTAATTATATTTTTTTGACCCCGATCCCCAGGGCCGGCCACTGTTTTTTATTATTTTTAAAAAATATATACTTATAGACACACCTAGGACATGCTGGACAAACCGTACGTACCTATCACCATGACGATTTGCGTGATATTCATTAAATGGTGACTATGCATACAATGAATCCACGTGGAATGTATTTACACCACTAGTGAAGCTCTGACATGTCTGATGCCCTACCATGCCTAATCCCGGTAGACACCCTTGTTGTTTATTTATACAAACATGGGTAGCTATTGACGGGCACATTTAATACACATGCACACCAAGCCATTCAAAGGGGATTCGACAAAAATTCGACCAAAACTATGCAAGAAACCCCCCTCACGGTTAATAAAACACACATCCACTGCCGGATGTGTAATACTTTTTATTTTACTCTCTGGAAAGGGGACGAACATCACTTGAGAGTCACAGCGGGCTCCTGGCAGAGCCCAATGCTGTGTTACACCCACCATTGCCTGCTGAGTGCCACACACCTCTGTGTTGTATTCCACTAGCTAGTGCATATGCTATGACACTCTCTAGTCCATGTGCACTGTAACACCACCCCGTGAATATTTCATGCCACACTTGTCTTCGCACGGGTTATATTGCCCCATCTAACGTGCCTTCCTCGATACCTATGTTATAACGCACAGTGCTATGCCATACATATTACAATCTGGGATCCATATCTTTGTCACAGTGCATATGCAACGTTACCCTCCCCAGCACATATTTTATATTACAACTTTAGAGACTAGTTAGGTTACACAACACTGCCCTGTGCATATTACACTCCAAGGCGCATAACGCATAGCACGCGCTAGTGCCTGTGCTATCTCGCGCTCTCCAATGAATCTGTAATTGCGCACAATGTATTGCATATTATATTTCACGCCCGGTTCATCTTATATCACACTTTTTGGTGCATAGTTTATACCATACACTATATCTAGTTTTTATTTTCAATCGTACTCTCAGGACTATGTTCTATATAACACTGTGTTCACCTACCCTTTTCACGGACATTACATTTTGCGATAGGGGGTGGAGGGTCAGGGGGTGTTTCTGCCAAGTGAGCCCGGGGTCACAGTCACAAAGGTCCTCTTCTTCCTGAATAAAAGTGAGATTATGCTGCATACTTGTTCATATTTTAAGTAGTTCGCACAGACACATGTTTTAAAAACAATAAAGTTCCTAATACCCGCCTTCTCTGAACAGTTAGCTTGCTGCCCCATCCCCCTCCTCCCTATCCTCTGTTGTGTGAATCCATGGACTAGCCTCCTCCCTCCTGCCATGCATGGTCTGATGTGCTGCCACTGCCCTCAATTTAGTATGATGTACCAGTCCACTCCTCCTGCCCTCCATTGCCCAATTCTATGCCCCATCATTGACCTCCTGCTTAAACTCTGTGCTTAGCTTGCTGCCCCTATTCTCCTTCCCCCTGCCCTCCGATGTCTTTGTGCATGCCCCTGCTCCATCCTTTTTGCCCACCATGTTCCATGGACCTGCCACTCCTATCTACTCTGAGTGTTCTGTTGAGCTGCCACTCATCTCCCACCTGCCTAGCATTGTCAGATGACTGTAACCTGTCCCTGCCACCTCCACCCTGCCTGTCCACATGCCATGCCCCTATCCCCTTCCTCCTATCCTCCATGGTCCATTTTACTGCCGCACCCTTCTGCCCTCCCTGGTCTGTTGTGCTGCAACTGCTCCTCCTGCCTGCCCCGTGCGGTCTGTTGTGAGGCCCCTTCCCATGAACTTTCTTGTCTGTGCACAGGTCCTGACCCTCCCTTCTATCCTCCATCGTCCTTTGTGTATGCCCCTGCACCCTCCTTCTTGCCCATCATAGCCATTGTGCTGCCACTAACCCTCCCACTTGCCATGCATGTTCTTCTGTGCTGCCATGGCCCCTCCCACCTTCCCTGTGTGGTCAGTTAGCTGCCCCTGACCCCCTCCCACCTTCCCTCCATTGTCTGTGTGTATTCCATCACAGTCTCAGTGTTGCTCTTCATGGTGTGTCTTGCCTCTAGTGCCCATCCTGCCTGACCTCCATGGCTATCTTGCTGCTCCTGCCCTGCCCCCTTGCCCCCAGCCCTCTGTTTACATGTGCAGACCCTTACTCCCTCCCTCTTGGCTTGTATGTTCCATTGTAATGCCCCTGATCCGTCCCTCCTGCCCTTTATGGTCTGTTACGCTGCAGCTTTCTCTCCTGTCTGTCCATTATGGTCAGCTAGCTACCATTGCCTCTTGCCCCTCTGTTCTCTGTTGTCGATGTGCATGGTCCTGTCCTCTCCCTCTTGCTTTCTATGGATTGTTGTGCTGCACTCCCGTCCCGCATGCCCTGTGTGGTGTATTGTGCTGCTGCAAACCCTGATGCCTGCCCTGCAGGGTCAGTTTGGTGCACCTCTCCATGTCCCTCCTGTCCTCTGTTATCCAAGTCCATGTCCCTACCCCATTTCCTTCCATGATCCAATGTACCATACTTGCGAACATTTTGAACTTGGTAAGAGGGAGATTTTGAAAAAAAACTGGGGTATTGATTTTCCCCTTTGAGTTACATTGAAAAAGAGGAGATTGTAGACAGGAGACAGATCAAATAAAGCCCATTTGAGCTTAAAAACATTGGACGTTTCCTAGCTGAATCGGGTCTGTTGGCATGTATGGTTGTACTACCATTGCCTCTTCCTTCTGCCCACAATGGTCTATTACATTGCCACAGCCTCTCTTGCAAGTCCTGTATTGTTGGTTTGTTGCCCCTGCCCCCCTTTCCACTGCCCTCCATAGTCTGTTGTGCTGCCACGGCCCTTCCTGCCTGCTCAGTGTGGTTAAATTGTTGCCTTTGCACCCTTCTACCTGCCTTCAATTTTCAGAGTCCGTGCCCCTGGCCTCTGCCTCTCAACAGTATCCTAATGAACAACTAGATTGCTAACATTCTATATTTATTACAAAAGTGTGGAACGCCTGACGTCATCTTGATGTAATCAAAACTGTAATACCTAGAGCATTTCCTTTAGAAATTACATATATGAGAGGGTCTTATTGGCATCAAAATTATGGTTAGTGCTCTAAAAGACTAAAATAAGGACATATTTTCTGAGTTTACAAATAGCGACAAAGCACTTTTAAATTCTTTGTTATCTTTATGTTTTTTTATCCAGTTGACCACTTGATTAAATGTTGCACTTAGGGGAGAGGATGTGGTGTTACTTCCAGAACTGCAGACTTTGCAACTGGGGAACCAGGTTGGAGTTTCTGCTTCAGCTCGACATTCTGTGATTCTGTTCAAATCACTTAGTCTCCCCATGTCTACAACCAAAATGAATTTGTTCTTGTGTGATGTAACCAATGCTCATGTAAAGCACTCCAATACCTGACAAGTCTGCACTATATAACACTGCAAAAACACAAAATAATAAGTGTTTTGCACACTTCTGTCATTGAGCTATATTTGGGCTACATCTGGGTGATTTTGGGCTACTTTTGGGCTACATTTGGGCTCTTTTGTCTCGGGTGGCCATCTTGGGAGATTTATTTGTTATGAAGTTTTCTAATTTCCTCGTGTACTGCAGTCTCCTCAGTAGGAAATGCTTTCAGTTTTTTACTTTGATTCCATCATGAAGGTATTCAGATATGTCACACATTTGCCATAAATTCTGAATGTTAGCACTCTAGTTGCTCATTAGATCACTGTAGTAAAACTACTGTTCACCATGGAAGTCTGCTCCTGGTATTAAAAGTGCATGTTTCAGTCTGCATGTCAGAATTTTTTTAAGAAATAGAAGAGGATTTGAGAAGTCACTCAAAATGTGCCCTCATTTTCTTTCTTCAGCATTAATCATAATTTCTATGGCAAAATGAACCCCCTCATTGTGTTCCTTTTTAAATTAAATGTTTTAAGTGTTACGAGTTGATTCCAATCAAGATGGCTTCAGCTGTGCCATACTTTTGTCATAATGAAGACAGTAAGTGCTCTAGTTGTTTTTAAGAACACTCTGGGACATTCGGTCATTGGGTTATACTTGGGCTACATCTGGGTGATATTTGGGCTCTTTTGTCTCTGGTGGCCATCTTGGGAGACTTATTTGTCATGAAGTTTCCTAATTTCCTCATTTACTGCAGTCTCCTCAGTAGGAAATACTTTCAGTTTTTTACTTTGATTCCATCAAGAAGGCATTCAGATGTGTCACACATTTGCCATAAATTCAGAATGTTAGCACTCTTTTTGCTCATTAGATCACTGTAGTAAAGCTACTGCTCACCAGGGAAAACTGCTGCTGGTATTGAAAGTGCATGTTTCAGTCTGCATGTCAGAATTTTTTAATGAAATAGAAGAGGATTTGAGAAGTCACTCAAAATGTGCCCTAATTTTTCTTTCTGCAGCACTAATAATACTTTTTATGGAAAAATGAACCCCCTCATTTTGTTCCTTTTTAAATTAAATGTTTTAAGAGTTACCACTTTAATCCAAGCAAGATGGCTTCAGGTGTGCCATATGTTTATCATAAGTAGGACTGTTAGCGCTCTAGTTGTTCTTTGGAACACTCTGGGAAGCTGCAGTAGAACACAAAGGAATCAACTGACAGTCTCTGCCCTTGTTGGATGTACATGTTTTACTGAGAATGTCAGACTTCATTCTCACATGACGAAGAAAGATAATGTGAATTTACAGAAAATAAGCTGTCAGTTTAGCTTATAGATCACCTTCCAAAACTCTGTGGGAAAAGCATGAGAAAATATTTTTCTCTCAATCATGATATCCCAGCAGAAGGCTATTTCACATGGTGAAATCACCTTAGAACATACCACAATTCCTAAAATGAGTATGGTACCATCAACAAATGATTTATAATGTAACTAAAGTCTTAAAACCTTCTATTAACTGCAATGCTCACTGAGCTCACCTGCAGGGAGTGCCGCTTTGTTCTCCCTCTTACCTTCCTGCCTGTTGAACCTACGCCTCGCGGCCCCCGCTTCGCGGGAGCCACTCGCAGGCTAAGGGTTTTGCCAAAACTTCTGTTTCTGGACCCCCCTGAGTGCATTGGAGCACCAACGCGACCTCGTGGAGCAAGCGACTGCATCACAAGGCTGAGGCGGGACTGCGAGGACCAGCGTGCAGCGCGGCGCTGATCGGCCGCAGCTGGTCCTCTTCCCGCCCCCCCATCAATATAGTCATCACGGGGTGTGTGCAGCATTGGAATCCTCACTGAGCTCACCTGCAGGGAGTGCCGCTTTGTTCTCCCTCTTACCTTCCTGCCTGTTGAACCTACGCCTCGCGGCCCCCGCTTCGCGGGTGCCGCTCGCAGGCTAAGGGTTTTGCCAAAACTTCTGTCTCTGGACCCCCCTGAGTGCATTGGAGCACCAACGCGACCTTGTGGAGCAAGCGACTGCATCACAAGGCTGAGGCGGGGACTGCGAGGACCAGCGTGCAGCGCGGTGCTGATCGGCCGCAGCTGGTCCTCTTCCCGCCCCCCCATCAATATAGTCATCACGGGGTGTGTGCAGCATTGGAATCCTCACTGAGCTCACCTGCAGGGAGTGCCGCTTTGTTCTCCCTCTTACCTTCCTGCCTGTTGAACCTACGCCTCGCGGCCCCCGCTTCGCGGGTGCCGCTCGCAGGCTAAGGGTTTTGCCAAAACTTCTGTTTCTGGACCCCCCTGAGTGCATTGGAGCACCAACGCGACCTCGTGGAGCAAGCGACTGCATCACAAGGCTGAGGCGGGACTGCGAGGACCAGCGTGCAGCGCGGCGCTGATCGGCCGCAGCTGGTCCTCTTCCCGCCCCTCCACCTGACCTTCCTATTTAATTTGTGGTAGCAACGCGCACGCGGGACGCGCACGGGGCTAAGATCGGGGCGAAGACCGGGCAAAGAGCGGGCCTTTTAAGGCCGTTCAAGGACGGCTGAGGACGGCCCTGGCCTTGAACCCCTGCCTTTTCGCCCTTAATCATCATTAAACGTTCAAGGTAGGCGGAATTGTGTCCTGTACTTTCGTATAACAACATCAGCGGCCGCCCTCCAGCTATTACACCATTCTCTATTGACCCTGTGTTACAGATGTCGGCCATGCGCAATAGAACCAGAAGTTGTGCGAAAAAAGCTAAAGCTACGGTGGTTGCACAGGTGACAGGACCTATAGATCTTTTCATTTCCCGTGTACATGAGACTATTGATCAAAGCATTGTTTTACTGGAAAAAAGAGTCTCCATGGATCTTGCAAATGCTAAGCGCTCATCCTTGGGTTCTCTTGCTAATGCTAAATCACCCGCTTTGCAGTCTTCGAATATTTGTTCCCTACCCCTAACCATGCCCACTAATAATGCTCCGATTGTACCAAATACTGTTGATTTATCGGTTGCCCCATCAGACTCGGACCCGTCTTTTGTTGATCTGGAGGTTACACCAGATCTAGAGGCCTGTCAGTCACCTGGCAAAGCGGCTCCGAGTCTGAGCGGGTTTAATGATGTGGTAACAGCTCCTGTACCTATAGTTTCTCGGGGAAGGGTTACCAATCTCCCAAAGGCTATATCTAAGAGTAAAAACAAAGTAAAAGTAACAGTTAGGAATCATAATTTGATTTCCCCCACTCCACAAATGACATCAGGCATTCCTTGCTGGGTGCAAAACATGGTAACAGATTTAAAACTGGACCTTGAAGCCACAATAGCAACACAAATCAAGCCTTTAATCTCCAAACTGGACAGGCTTACGTCTTTAATACATTCGAAATGGCCACACAAAACGAATGGGCAAGGGCCTGATCAGCCACAAGGGATTACAGAAGCAGCCCCTAAATGTTCATCATGTATCCAGCCCCCTAAAGATGTATTAAACAACGTTCAAGTAACCGTAGCCCCCGGGAACCCAGTTATATCTCATTTGTTGCAAACAGGGAATAATTCTGTTCAATCCACAACCATACCCACTCCGAAGGTGGTGGGTTCCATTTTGACTCACCAACACTCTGTTGTTGGCAATAATACCACCACTATTCAAGTAAAAGATGTTGTAGGGAAATCTAATACCCCTTTAGTACCTCTTCCTACGAACAAACCTGAAGGTCCTAAGCCAAAGCAGGCACGTTTTAGGTCAATTAATCTACCACCAGAGGTTTCCCCTTTTGTGGTTGTGCTGACAGCAGTCCCCCCGTTGAAGGAGGGAGTAAAAGAAACTTACGTTGAGCTAAGAAATAAATGTGCTCAATGGTTCCACCTACATAAACCTCTACCTAACAATATGAACGGTGAAATTCTTACTGTACGTAGAGGGGACTGGGTGGGCAGAAGCAAGAAAACAATAGTAGGGGATGTAATTACAGTTAATTTTAGAGATATAGGGGCAGCTAGTTATATATGTAATGCACCCAACAGTGGTCCTGCGACTCAAATTAACCCACTCCCTTTGTCTCATTTTTTACCGATGCCTTCAAGACCAAACCCTCCTTGTTCCACCTTCCAAAGTAACAGAGGATCTGTGTATCCCCCGCAACATGTTACTAAACCCTGGCAGCAACCACTACACCCTTCTTCTTTTTTTCCACATTATGTTAATTTTCACCAGCAGCCATTACATGCTCCATCTTTTCCCCTGCACCATGTTAATCCTCAATGGCAACATCCTCCCCATTTTCCACCACCCCTATTTCAGCCTGCCCATCAGTGGCAGCAACCCTTTCAGCCACTACAAACAGTTAAACCCCAGTGGCAACAAACATGGCAGGACTTGCCCCCTTCCCAAGATCCCTTGTACTCACAACTTGCCCATCCTAACAGATATGCTGTGTTGGACGAGGTAGATTGACTCAGCTCTACTGAAGCCTTGGATTTAAAAATCTCTACGTCCTATTTAGATATGGCGAGTGCTTCTCCAGTTACACCTTTAGCCGCATTTCCCGAACCCCCAATGGTGTCATCGCTAATACCCCTCTCGCGTCTAGAAAATAGGGATAGCCTTGATGCATGTACAGCTACTGTTACCCTCAGATTAAGCCCAGATATCATCTCTCGGGAAGATGGTCCTACTCTATTACGAACAACTCAGCCAGAGTCGTCTGTTGTTGGCGATTCTGGTAAACCAGCAGGACTCTCTCTTGTTTCCTGGAACATCGCTGGCCTTGCCAGCAAACTAGGTACACCCTTCTGGACCAGTTTTTTGGGGGAGGGATTGGACCTAATTTTGTTGCAGGAAACCTGGTGTCTGGACCCCATTAACATCGAAGGGTACGCATCTCACTGTCTTAGAGCCACCAAATCTAGCTCGGGTAGGGCTAAGGGGGGCCTTTTGTTGCTTTTATCTACCAAGCTGTGTGATTGTATGGTTAAATACAGCACGACAGTTGGGACCCATAGCCAAGTTATAAGGGTGGAGTGTAGGAAGAATATTGATTTAGTTGTAATAAATTTCTACAACAATATCTTTGATGCTACCAGAGGGGATATTCTACCGCCTCTAGAAAGGGAAATTACCAAAGCCCTCGGTATTTCGAAAAGAAAGGCCGAGGTTGTCTGGGCAGGGGATTTTAACCTGCAGCCCTGCCATTTGTCTAACGGGAACATCTGCGGCTTTGGTGCAGCAATGAGTAGTCATTGGGGGGGTTTGGGTGTGAGGGAGGATTCTCCTCACTTCCAACATTGCAGTTATGGTTCCACATTAAACAACATGCTAGTCACACTAGACATGACCCTGTTAAACTGTAACATAAACAACCAGGCAATAATATGCCCTACATTTACAGGCAGAGATGCAGGATCATTTATAGATCATATTCTGTTGTCTAGCAGTGGAGACTTTACCGATCTGTATGTAAAAGAAGAAAGTCTCAGCGACCATAACAGCCTTCGTGTTACCCTTCTGGGGCATGGTACCTCGACAGTTTCAGGTGGAAAATGTTCAACTGACTTAGTACCTATTAGACCGAAGGGTCTAAGGATTAAATGGACTGGACTAAATTCTAAGGTTAAGCAGAAGGAGGTTCTTACTAGTTGTAAGAACCAAATTAGTTTCTGTTTGGATGATGACTGTGACTCAGGCTGCCTATTAGCTCACTTTGTCTCCATGAATAGTATTATTGATGGTATTTTTACTAAGGCCCCGTTATCCAATAGTGGTCCGAAGCAGGGGTGGTTCGATAAGACCTGTATAGTCGCCCTCCGTGATTTAAAGAATGCTTTAGGCACCAAACCACGCGATAAGACGGATATACAATATTTTAGGGCTAGATATAAAATAGCAATCAATACTAGGAAAAGGGTATTACAGACTGAGGCGTGGGATAAGTTGAAGGAAGCAGCCGAGACCAAAAACTGCAAACTGTATTGGGAAACAATTAACAGCCCGTTTCTCAATAAAGAAGATGTTCCAGAATTAACATCTTATGTGGCATGTAGCGATTGGGTCAGTCATTTTTCCAAAATTTTCAATCCAGAAGGGTTATCTCTTGAGTCACTGTCACCTGAGTCTACCCCATGGCTACCCCTCCCGTTGGGAATAACATTAGAAGAAAGCCATGAAGCAATTTCTTTAAGCAAAGGAGGTAAGGCCCCTGGTCCCGATGGGGTCCCGCTGGATTTATACAAAGATGAACCAGCTTTATGGGCTCCCATCCTGGCGAGGATATTTAATTGCGCGGCAGAAACTAATTTCCCGTCTACTTGGGGTCAATCGGTCATTATTCCTCTACATAAGAAAGGTGATAAATCAGAGGCCTCTAACTACCGTCCAATTTCATTATTGGACGCCTCTGTAAAGGTGATGAGTAGGATTTTGCTCAGGAGGCTGGAAGATTGGGCAGCTGATTTTAACATCTTAACTAGAGTCCAATATGGCTTTCGGAAAGGCCTGGGCACATTGGACCAATGTGTAAATTTGGACCTTTTAATTAACAAATATACTGTGGCTAAAAATGGCAACCTCTTTTTATGTTTTGCTGATTTGAGCAGCGCTTTTGATTTGGTTAACCACACCATTCTTTGGGAGGTTTTGCTAGATGCAGGGGCTCCGAGGGAAATAGTTTATTTTTTAGCTAGACTTTACGAAAAACTCTCCTGTAAGGTCCGCTATGGCACCCTTGGCGAATGTACCCCGTTTTTCAAAGTGTCTCGGGGCATACGCCAGGGATGCGTTTTGGCCCCGTTGTTATTTTCCCTCTTTATTAATGACGTCGACCGTTCCTTGGTTGACATCCCAGCAGATGCCCCCCTGATTGGTGGTAAACCTGTTCCGCTGTTACTTTACGCGGACGACGCTGTTCTTTTATCCCGAACACAGATGGGCCTTCAGCGCCTAATCGATAATTTTATGCAGTTTATTCAAGCTAGGCGGCTCCGCGTGAACAAAACTAAGACGTATGTTATGTCATGCGGTCGGGCAGCTAAGCAGGTAAAGCATACCTTTTTCCTGGATAAGGAAAAGTTGACTCCTGTTAAGTCCTTTTGTTATCTAGGAATTACATTTAACAATAGCGGGTCTTGGACCTCGGAATTTGATTCTATCAGACTAAAAATGCTGCGGTCTACTTGCAGTATTTTTCGTTTTGCCTCTAAACTTGGCTCACGAAGCATTTTAGACATGATGAACATATACAATGTTTGTTGCGTCTCCTCTGCACTGTATGGGGCAGGTGTATGGGGCCATAGTGTGGGTATATCCCTGCAGAAGGAGGAAAATAAGTTTTTAAGGAGGTTGTTATGTGTTCCCCCTTCTGCCTCCATTCTGCTGATCCATGAAGAAGTCGGGATCGAGTTTATTTCTGACTTAGCAGCAGTCCGGCCACTTTTATTGTGGCGTTCTATTTGGGCTAAACCAGAGACTCGATTTACTCAGGATATTATTCTTGATTGTATAGGCTTGGACCACTCTTCACGCATACAGTGGTTGAGATACATCCACCGTTGGTATCTCCTTCTTTTTAATATTGATGTGTTCCGTGAGCCTGAAGAGGTTGTTTCTATCTCAAAAAAAGAAATTAAGACAACGTTTCTAAACTTCCGAAAGGCAGAGCGAGATAAAATTTCTGGCAATCTTATTACCGTGAAATTTTATAAAGATTTAAATCTAACTTCGGGGTTCCAATCCTATCTTGTGTATGTGACCCGTCCCTCTCATCAGTATGTTTTAACACGTGTCATATTGGGTATTGTTCACCATCTGGTTGCATTTCCAAACACAAGAACCAGTTCAGATATACCCTGTCCGTGTGACAGTATTTCTCAGCAGAATAGTTGCCACTTTTTACTTTTCTGTAAATTTTTTCATTTTCTCAGGTTAAAATACCTTAAGCCAATTTTTATTAAATATAATATCCGTACTACAGAAACAGCACTGATACTTTTATCCTCATTAGAGAACGAGGAGATCTGTTTTTTTCTGGCTACTTTTATTCTGAAGTGTACAGTTGTCAGGAAAAGTATTGTACTATAATATTTTTATACTTACCTGTCTGTACCTATGTTATACAGCTGCCAGGTATTGTATTATGCTGCTATTACTGTTTACATTCCTGTCTGTATATATACGCCTTCAAGTTTTATACCAATTTCTGTAATTAAGGTATTATTCTTATTTGTTGATGTCCATAGTATATTATGATTATTTATAAATTTTGATGTACAGCTGCCAGGAAAGGCCCATTGAGTAATCCCTACTGATCTCCTGTCTGTTCATTTATGAATGTTTTGCATTTTATAATAGTACGTTGACTCAAAATGGCAAGATTACTTATTAATTGTTGCACTTCAGCCTTTTGCACAACGTCTTACCATCTTTTTTTATAAGTGTTCATATGGTGATTTTAAACATTTTAACTATGTATCTTCTGCTTGTATGATTTGTATGTACAAATCGAATAAAAGCTTTTTGAATTGAATTGAACTGCAATGCTTTTTAATGAGGTGCTATCATGTATATTGGTCCCAAGATGGCTGCCAACACTTCTTGGATGAAGTGCTGACAGCCAATCAGATCTCAGGATGAGATGTGTGGTAAGGCTCCGCCCACATACATATATGATTTTACTTTTGATTTTCTCAGGAACTACTGAACAGATTGACACCAGATCTGCAAAAGGCACTTCCCTGACCTGAGGACTACCTCTCTGCCAAATTTCAAGTAATTCTGTTCAGCCGTTCGGGCTGTACCTTGGACTAAAGGTCCCTATGGACAATTGCATGGGGAAAACGCTTTTTGGGACCCCCCTTTTTTCTCAGCCCCCGCTTGATGAATCCCCCTGAGACTTTCAGGGTAGGAGAGGAGCGCCCCACCTATTTTGAAAATTTCGCGAGGATTCATCAACCGGCGCCAAAGTTATTCCAAATAGAATGTTGCGGATTTCCTATGGAAACACGGTCCTAACTATAAATATCTACTGGCGACCGCCAGTAGATAATATATATATATATATATATATATACATACATACATATATATATATATATATATATATATATATATATACACATACATTGCCTACTGGCAGTCGCCAGTAGGTAGTTATAGTTAGGACCTATTTTCCATAGGAAATCCGCAACATTTTATTTGGAATAACGTTGGCGCCAATTGACGAATCTTCGCAAAATTTTCCAAACTTTTGGCCAGCTCCGGTCCGCTCCTATCCTGAAAATTTCACGGTAATTCGTCAAGCTGGGGCCGAGAAAAATGGGTGGTTCCAAAACATGTTTTCCCCATGCATTTTCCCATAGGACCTGTTGACGCAGCTACAGCCCGAACTGCTGAATGGAATTACACCAAATTTGGCAAAGAGGTAGTCCTCAGTTCAGGCTCATGCCTTTTCCTTAGATGGTGTGAATCCGTTCAGCAGTTCCTGAGAAAATTAGAGTTAAAATTAGGGCACATTTTGAGTGACTTCTCAAATCCTCTTCTATTTCATAAAAACATTCTGACATGCAGACTGAAACATGCACTTTGAATACCAGCAGAAGACTTCCCTGGTGAGCAGTAGTTTTACTGCAGTGATCTAATAAGCAACTAGAGTGCTAACATTCTGAATTTATGGCAAATGTGTGACACAGCTGAATGCCTTCTTGATGGAAACAATGTAAAAAACTGAATGTATTTCCTACTGAGGAGACTGTAGTAAATGACGGAATTAGGAAACTTCATAACAAATAAGTCTCCCAAAATTTCCACCAGAAACAAAAGAGCCCAAATGTAGCCCAAATATCACCCAGATGTAGCCCAAGTATAGCCCAATGACAGAATGTCCCAGAGTGTTCTAACGAACAACTAGAGCGCTAACAGTCTTACTTATGACAAAAGTATGGCACACCTGAAGCCATCTTGATTGGAATGAAGTGGTAACACTTAAAACATTTAATTTACAAAGGAACAAAATGAGGGGGTTCATTTTGCCATAGATATTATGATTAGTGCTGCAGAAAGAAAAATTAGGCACATTTTGACTTCTCAAATCCTTTTCTATTTCATAAAAAAATTCGGACATGCAGACTGAAACATGCACTTTGAATACCAGCAGTAGACTTCCCTGGTGAGCAGTAGCTTTACTACAGTGATCTAATGAGCAACTAGAGTGCTAACATTCAGAATTTATGGCAAATGTGTGACAAATCTGAATGCCTTCTTGATGGAACCAAAGTAAAAAACTGAAAGTATTTCCTACTGAGGAGACTGTAGTAAATGAGGAAATTAGGAAACTTCATAACAAATAAATCTCCTAAGATGGCCCCCTGAGACAAAAGAGCCCAAATGTAGCCCAAATATCACCCAGATGTAGCCCAAGTAGAGCCCAATGACAGAATGTCCCAGAGTGTTCTAACAAACAACTAGAGCGCTAACAGTCTTACTTATGACAAAAGTATGGCACACCTGAAGCCATCTTGATTGGAATAAAGTGGTAACACTTAAAACATTTAATTTACAAAGGAACAAAATGAGGGGGTTCATTTTGCCATAGAAATTATGATTAGTGCTGCAGAAAGAAAAATAAGGGCACATTTTGACTTCTCGAATCCTCTTCTATTTCATAAACAAAATTCTGACATGCAGACTGAAACATACACACCAGCAGCAGACTTCCCTGGTGAGCAGTAGCTTTACTACAGTGATCTAATGAGCAACTAGAGTGCTAACATTCAGAATTTATGGCAAATGTGTGACACATCTGAATGCCTTCTTGATGGAACCAAAGTAAAAAACTGAAAGTATTTCCTACTGAGGAGACTGCAGTAAATGAGGAAATTAGGAAACTTCATAACAAATAAATCTCCCAAGATGGCCACCAGAGACAAAAGAGCACACATGCAGCACAAATATCACCCAGATGTAGCCCAATGACAGAAGTATGCAAAACACTTATTTTTTGTGTATTTGCAGATTTATATAGAGCAGACTTGTCAGGTATTGGAGTGCTTTACATGAGCATTGGTTACATCACACAAGATCAAATTCATTTTGGTTGTAGACATGGGGAGATTAAGTGATTTGACCAGAATCACAGAATGTTGAGCTGAAGCAGAACCTGGTTCCCCAGTTGCAAAGTCTGCAGCTCTGGAAGTAACACCACATCCTCTCCCCTAGGTGCAACATTTAATCAAGTGGTCAACTGGATAAAAATACATAAAGATTACAAATAATTTAAAAGTTCTTTGTCGCTATTTGAAAACTCAGAAAATATGTCCTCATTTTAGTTTTTTAGAGCACTAACCATAATTTTGATGCAAATAAGACCCTCTCATATATGTATTTTCTAAAGGAAATACTCTAGGTATTACAGTTTTGATTACATCAAGATGACGTCAGGCATTCCACACTTTTGTAATAAATATAGAATGTTAGCAATCTAGTTGTTCATTGGGATACTGTTGAGAGGCAGAGGCCAGGGGCACGGACTCTGAAAATTGAAGGCAGGTAGGAGAGTGCAGAGGCAACAATTTGACCGCACTGGGCAGGCAGGAAGGGCAAACCAACAATACAGGACTGGCAAGAGAGGCTGTGGCAATATAATAGACCATTGTGGGCAGAAGGCAGAGGCAGTGGTAGTACAACCATACATGCCAACAGACCCGTTTCAGCCAGGAAACGTCCAATGTTTTTAAGCTCAAATGGGCTTTATTTGATCTGTCTCCTGTCTACAATCTCCTCTTTTTCAATATAACTCAAAGGGGAAAATCAATACCCCAGTTTTTTTTCAAAATCTCCCTCTTACCAAGTTCAAAATGTTCGCAAGTATGGTACATTGGATCATGGAAAGTAGGAGGAATTGGGGTAGGGACATGGACTCGGATAACAGAGGACAGGAGGGACATGGAGAGGTGCACCAAACTGACCCTACAGGGCAGGCATCAGGGTTTGCAGCAGCACAATACACCACACAGGGCATGCGGGACGGGAATGCAGCACAACAATCCATAGAAAGCAATAGGGAGGGGACAGGACCATCCACATGGACAACAGAGGGGAAAGAGGCAATGGTAGCTAGCTGACCATAATGGACAGACAGGAGAGAAAGCTGCAGCATAACAGACCATAAAGGGCAGGAGGGACGGATCAGGGGCATTACAATGGAACAGACAAGCCAGGATGGAGGGAATAGGGGTCTGCACATGGATACAGAGGGCTGGGGGCAAGGGGGCAGGGCAGGAGTAGCAAGATGACCATGGAGGTCAGGCAGGATGGGCACTAGAAACAAGACACACCATGGAGAGCAACAGTGAGACTATGATGGCATACACACAGACCATGGAGGGAAGGTGGGAGGGGGTCAGGGGCAGCTAGCTGACCACACAGGGAAGGTGGGAGGGGCCATGGCAGCACAGAAGAACATGCATGGCAAGCGGGAGGGTTAGTGGCAGCACAATGGCTATGATGGGCAAGAAGGAGGGTGCAGGGGCATGCACAAAGGACCATGGAGGATAGAATGGAGGGTGAGGACCTGGGCACAGACAAGAGAGGTCAGGGGAAGGGGCCTCACAACAAACCGCGTGGGGTAGGCAGGAGGAGCAGTTGCAGCACAACAGACCAGGGAGGGCAGAAGGGTGCGGCAGTAAAATGGACCATGGAGGATAGGAGGAAGGGGATAGGGGCATGGCATGTGGACAGGCAGGGTGGAGGTGGCAGGGACAGGTTACAGTCATCTGACAATGCAAGGCAGGTGGGAGGGGAGTGGCAGCTCAACAGAACACTCAGAGTAGATAGGTGTAGCAGGTCCGGGAACATGGTGGGCAAAAAGGATGGAGCAGGGGCATGCACAAAGACATCGGAGGGCAGGGGGAAGGAGAATAGGGGCAGCAAGCTAAGCACAGAGGCTAAGCAGGAGGTCAATGATGGGCCATAGAATTGGGCAATGGAGGGCAGGAGGAGTGGACTGGTACATCATGCTAAATGGAGGGCAGTGGCAGCACATCAGACCATGCATGGCAGGAGGGAGGAGGCTAGTCCATGGATTCAGACAACAGAGGATAGGGAGGAGGTGGATGGCGCAGCAAGCTAACTGTTCAGAGAAGGTGGGTATTAGGAACTTTATTGTTTTTAAAATGTGTGTCTGTGCGAACTACTTAAAATATGAACAAGTATGCAGCATAATCTCACTTTTATTCAGGAAGAAGAGGACGTTTGTGACTGTGACTCCGGGCTCACATGGCAGAAACACCCCCTGACCCTCCACCCTCCATCGCAAATTGTAATGCCTGTGAAAAGGGTAGGTGGACGCAGTGTTATATAGAACATAGTCCTGAGAGCACGATTGAAAATGAAAACTAGATATAGTATATGGTATAAACTATGCACCAAAAAGTGTGATATAAGATGAACCGGGGCGTGAAATATAATATGCAATATATTGTGCGCAATGACAGATTGATTGGAGAGCGCAAGATAGCACAGGCACTAGCGCGTGCTATGCGATATGCGCCTTAGAGTGTAATATGCACAGGGCAGTGTTGTGTAACCTAACTAGTCTCTAAAGTTGTAATATAAAATATGTGCTGGGGAGTGTAACGTTGCATATGCACTGTGACAAAGATATGGATCCCAGATTGTAATATGTATGTCATAGCGCTGTGCATTATAACATAGGCATCGAGGAAGGCACGTTAGATGGGGCAATATAACCTGTGCGAAGGCAAGTGTGGCATGACATTCACGGGGTGGTGTCACACTGCACATGGGCTAGAGAGTGTCATAGCAGACGTACTAGCTGGTGGAATACAACACAGAGGTGTGTGGCACTCGGCGGGCACTGGTGGGTGTAACACAGCATTGGGCTCAGCCAGGAGCACGCTGTGACTCTCAAGTGAGGTTCGTCTCCTTTCCAGAGAGTAAAATAAAAAGTATTACACATTCGGCGGTGGATGTGTGTTTTATTAACTGTGAGGGGGGTTTCTTGCATAGTTTGGTCGAATTTTTGTCGAATCCCCTTTGAATGGCTTGAATAGCTACCCATGTTTGTATAAATAAACGACAAGGGTGTCTACTTGGAGAGTACCCACCGGCGGGGGCGCCGGGATTAGGCACGGTAGGGCGTCAGACACGTCAGAGCTTCACTAGCGGTATAAATACATTCCACGTGGATTCATTGTATGCGTAGTCGCCTTTTAAGGAAAATCACGCAAATCGTCATGGTGATAGGTACATACGGTTTGTCCAGCATGTCCTAGGTGTTTCTATAAATATATAATTTTTAAAAAATAATAAAAAACAAAGGCCGGCCCCGGGTGATGGGGTCCCTGGGGCCATAAGTGGCCTGAGGAGGGGGGCAACGCAGCTCCTCTCCTAAAGAATAAAAAAAAAAAAGGCCATGACCTGGGGGTTGGGGTCCCTGGGGTTGATTAAGGCCTTGGGAGGGCCAAATTTATTTTTTTCAACAAAACAAATTAGGGTGCAGGCCCTGGGGGATGGGGTCCCCAGGGCCAATAAATTAGAAAAAGAAGGGGGCCACACAGCCCTCCTTCTTAAAAAAATAAAATGAATTGAGATATCATCAGTGATGTCATGAGTGATGTAATATGTTACGTCATCAGCAGTGCATTGCGGGCGCGCGAGTTATAGTTAGCTGAACTAACTATAATGGGGGAATTTCAATGGTTTTGTACGAGTGAAAAGGCCAGCTAACTATAACGCCCCTGAAACCTATGGTTTTTTCAGTGAATTTCTAAGGTTTTTTAAATGCTAATTCCTAACTATAACGTGCCTGAAACCTATGGTTTTTTCAGTGAATATATATATATATATATATAGATATATATATATCATCCAGAGATGTCCTGAAGCTTTAAGGATGTCACACATATATATATATATCCAGAACACTCAACCCACCGTTGGCGCTTCCGTTTGTTGAAGAAATGGAGCACAGACCACAGGATAAGTGCTATACGGTTTTCTTTATTCCACAAAGAACACGATAGTCATAACGCGTTTCAGCCCCGGAGGGCCTTGATCACATGATATATATATATATATATAAATTTATAATAGCTACTGACGGTTGCCAGTAGGTAGTATAGTTAGGACTGACGTTTCCGCAGGAAAAGCATTTTTTGTTTTGTCAATAACTTTGGCCCCGCTTAACGAATCTCCATGAAATTAATTTTCACAAAATTTCCCCTTTTTCGTTCCACTGCTGTGTTCAAAGTTTCAGTGTGATCCATCAAGCAGGGGTGGAGAAAAACGGGGGGTCCCAAGATGCGTTTTCCCCAAGGTATGTCCATGGGGATTTTCAATTTTTGGAAAATTACTACAGCCTGAACTGCTGAAAGGAATTACACCAAATTTGGCAGAAAGCTAGATTTTGGTCCAGAAAGCGTGCTTTTTGTGATCTGGTGTAAATCCGTTCAGCAGTTTCGCAGAAAATTAAAGTTTCATAAATAAAGATATCTGAGAAAGTGAGTCCTTGCAGTGGACTCGCGGATCCAACTAAAATTTGACTGGCTGTCAATACTTCAACAAGGAAGTGTTGGCAGCATCTTGGGACTCGGCTTGAAGCTGGGCCACAAAAAAAGCAAAAAATAAAGAAATGTGGGCAGGGTAGGAATACCCTGACCCTCCAGAAATGGCGGGGGGTCCCACAGGGACCACAACTCATTTTTAAAGCATTTAAATATTAACCGTAGACTCGCAAATCTTCAGCAAAATATTAAAAAAAGACATGCGGTCTCCCATGCGCCTTTTCGAAAGCCCCCAGTTGGGCCAAATACCGGGGGCATGAAGGAGTGGGGCTCATGGGGCTTATTTAAAGCCCCAGAAAGGCCTCCCCAAGGCTGTAACAAATGAAAATGCGGGAGGCTCGCTGAGTCCCCTGCAGTTCCAGGGTCCTTTAATGAATTTAATGAAGTCTCAAAATGTGGGGGGCCTGCACAGCCCCCCACAGGCCCAGGGACCACCACTTGGGACCACCACTTCCCTGGAGCTATAACAAAATATAAGAGTGGGGGGGGGCGGACCACCTCCTCAGGGCATGGCTTCAAAATTAAAGGCCACCACCTCCCCAGGGCTCAATTACATTGGAGGGGAACCGCGTAGGCCCCCTCGTGGAGCCCTACATTGCTCTGGGTACCACCGGGGATGGCTCCAGCAATGTCCCACAGTGCCCAAACAAGAGCAAGCAGAAAATGCTCTTGCCTGTTGAAAGCAGATCAGGGATGTTTCAGCAAGCAGGGAAACAGACATTGCTTTGGGACCCAGGGAGCTGCCTGTCAGGCTTAGGGCTCCCCCTCATGGTCTCCAGTGTGGTGGCCAGGCCCTGGTGTATGGAAATCGGTCCAGGGATTGGGGCCAAGCCGGCTACCTCTCCATTTTATTTTTAAAAGTATAAAGTGTGGGGTCCCTGAGCTGCAATAGGTCTCAGGAGGGGGCCACACGACCCCCCTCCTATGTAAAAATAAAAATATAATACAAAGGGCAGGACCCAAATTGGCCCAGGGCTATGCAGCTCCCCTTCACAAAAAATAGAAACAGAAAAAAAGACTACAACTCACCGTAGGCCCCATCCCCTTTCTACATCACTCTGCAAACATGCCTCCTGGCTCCCTGCTGGTTGGGGTATGAAGTTCCCTTGGCTACTGATGGTCCTAAGGGGCCAACAAGACCTCCTGTTACCTCCAGTAAGCCCCACACAGTGAGATTTCTAGGAGGTGGTCGGAGGCCATGCTTCCTTTCTCCACCACTCTGCAATCCCACCTATTGGTGCACTGCTGGTGGGAAGATGAGGTCCCTTTCCCCCTGAGGGCCTCATGACAAAAGTTAAATTCTTACCTCAAGCCACAGTGGCCACTGACCACCTCTCAGCAATTCAGCTGTGTTGTTCTTACTGGAGGTAACAGGAGAGTTAATTTGTCCCCAAGGACCCTCAATAGCTAAGCAGACTTCATCCCCAAACTAGTAGTACGCCAGGAGGCACGTTTGCAGAGTTGAGAAGAAAGGGGGTGTGGCCACGAAAGCCTCTCAGCAAACCCGCCATGTGGGACTTGCTGAAGATAGCAGGAGGGGTAGTTTGCCCCTAAAAGCTAAGTAGCCAAGTGGACTTCATCCCCCTACTACTAGTGCGCCACAAGATGCGTATGTAGCGTAGTGGGAAAAGGGGACGTGGCCTCCTAGTAGGTCTCAGCAATCAAGCTGTGTGGGACTTATAGGAGGTAACAGGAGGGGTAGTTGGACCCCAAGAAGCGCTCCTGGTACCATCGGTCCTACACAGTGGGATTACTGGGAGCTGGTCGGAGGCCCAGCCCCCATTCTCCACCACTCTTCAAACGCAACTACTACTTAAAAAACCATAGAAATTCACGGAAAAAACAAAGTAACAGGGACGTTAAAGTTAAGAATTTTAAAAACTGGACAAATTCATTGAAAAAATCAAAGGTTACAGGGACGTTATAGTTAGGAAATTGATTCAGTGAAATTCAGCAGTGATAGTTACCTGAGCTAACTATACCTCGTGCCCCGCATTGTACTGCTCATGACCTCACATGTTACATCACTCATGACAAGGCCAGTGACATCACTGATGAAATCTCAAATGACATCATCCACGGAATCTCTGACTGCTGAATGTCACTGGTTTTGAGACTGGTTTTGAGACTAACTATAACATAGCCTATGGTTTTTCAGTGAATTTCAAAGGTTTTTTTTTAACTTCCATTTCTTAACTTTTTTATTCCATTTCCTAACTATAACATCCCTGTAACCTTAGTTTTTTCTCATTGAATATGATTTAATATATAGATATATATATATTCACTGATCTTTATATATATATCTATATAGACATATTTTTATATATATAGATATTCACTGAAAAAAACAAAAGTTACAGGGACGTTATAGTTAGGCTCACATTTCACTCGTACAAAACCAGAAAATTCAGCAGTTATAGTTACCTGAGCTAACTATAACATACACCCCTGCAATGAACTGCTTAAAACCTCACATATTGCATCGCATATGACATGATCAGTGACATCACTAATGACATCTTAAATGACATCACTTATCACTTCATCCACAGAACCACTAACACCCTTATACAACCTCTCATACACTCATTCAAACACCCAGACAACCACTCACATACGCATTCACAGGTATGGCCCTCCTCCCTGGGTTGATTTAGTCCCCGGGGACCCCATTCCCTGAGTTCCAGCCACATTTGAATGGTGGAGGGGGCTGCAAAGCCCCCCTCCCCATGTCAATTTCGGGCATAGAGATCCCATCTCCTGGGGCCATGCCTTAACTGAATTGGGGAGGGGGACCTGCGGCTCCAGGGACCCAATCCCCAGGGTCTGGCCTTAATTTATGTATATTAAACAGGGGAAGGGGCTGCACAACCCCTCTCCCCAGGCCTATTTCAGACTCAGGGACCCAATCTCCCGGGCACGGCCTTCATTTATATATATTTAAGGGGGAGGGGGGCTGCGTGGCCCCCTCCCAGGCTGAATTCCACCCCAAGACCCCAGCCCCGTGGCCCAGCCATGATAAAGTGAAGCGAGCACACGTTCCCCTTCATGGGCCGATTTCGGTCCAGCGAACCCATCCTCCCCGGACTCGGCCTTGTAAAGCTTGGTGTCCTGAAGTCCATCCAGGGCACCCAGTGACCAGGATTGAGGACCGCGGGGGGAGCCTGAATGCCCCGTGGTCCTCATAGGCTCCCTGTCTCCTGCGGGCAGGGAAAGTGATGAAACCTCCGCATCCAGCAGGCGGAAGCACTTTGATATCTCCCACCCACTGGAACTGGAGTGCTTGCTTTTGCTTGGCAGGAACTGTCAAAGCTCCCGCCGAGCAAAAGCAAACAGCTATGTCACTGGGGTGGGAACACCGGGACATAGCAGGAGCCAGCCCTGGGGGATGGTGTTCCCCAGGGTAATGGATGGCTCCAGGCCATCCTGGAGAGGGGGTGGTCCCCCTGGGCCAAGAACAGCATGCGATGGGTGGCACGTGGCCCCCCTCCTGCTTAAAAAAAAGAAAGCCCAAGAGAACTGGTGGTCCCCAAGGTGAGGCGGGGTCCGCACAGCCTCAAATCCATATTCAAGTTAGCCCCAGGGGGAGGGGCTGGGTCCCGGGGCATTTTTAAGCCCTTGGAGGTGGACCCCATGAGCCCCCCTCCATTTGTTTTACTGAACCTCACATGCCCCCGGGATATGCCCTGCTCAGGGGCTACAATTAAAACAAGAATGGGAGCTCGCACTTGTTTTTTTTTTAATTCACAGCGATATTTATTAATATTTTGTGAAAATCGCCTTGAGTTACAAAAAAATGCTTTTATGTCGTGGCAGGGTCTCAGGGGACCCAGGACCAAGGCTTGTGGGTCAGGGTATTCCTACCCTACCCCTTTTTAATTTTTTTCCCATTTTTTGGTGAGACTCGAGTCTCAAAATGGCTGCTAACACTTCTTGGTTGAAGTGTCGGCATCCAATCAGAGTTAGCATTTCCCTGCTTGAGCTCCTTAATATGTGAGAATTAGCCGCAATCGCAGATGTGCAGATTTAGATTTCCTTAAATTTCTCAACAACAAATACTGAAGAAATGTATACCAAATAACTAAAAGCATTAACAGCGTAACCAAATCTACCCTTTTTTGCCAAATTTGGTGTACTTCTATTCAGCGGTTCAGGCTGTAGTCGTGTTGCTGGCGGTCACTGTAGGGCAGAGTGTCGAGCTCACCTGAGTGTTGCTTTGGCAGTCAATGCAGGCTGCATGATCTTCATCACAAAGTGTCCAAAACATCAAGATTTTAGAAGGAGCTCAACTGAAGCCACACCATGGGGACAGTACCTGAGGGGCACCTTTTAGCTATCAGAAAATCACACCAACGAAGGCAAAAAGGGTTCAGGCGGGTCCAGGCATATCCACTGCAGCAGGTTCAGCTAGGCAGTCACAGGGAGACCTCTATTCTGGAGCTTTCAGTGTGCCTGTAGCTGAAAGATGTAGATGAAAAGTGCAGGTCCAGTATCCCTTCTTAGAAAGCAGGGCAAGCCTTAATCAGCAGGGTAGTCCTCTGGCAGCAGGGCAGTCCTTCTTCTGTAATATCCACAGGTCCAGGAGTATACTAAAGAGTGGGTCTGGGGGTCCCCCTTTTGAACTTGATGCCCACTTTGAATTGGAAAAAACTTCTGGAGTCTTCCTCCTACAGAAGTGTCTGGAATTTCCTGCCTCCCTGTCCTGGTGCCTGTCTGTTTGCTGGCACAATCAGCTAATGTGAAGCTCTTTGTGTGAGCTGAGGGAGTGCCTTTTTAGTGCAAGTATGAGAGGTGACAGCTCAGCCCCCCCATCAAGTCAGGATGGCCCATTTTGCCAACACTCAAACCCTCTATTGTAATGCTGTCTGACGGCAATACACAAAGGCCAACTGCAAACTAAACCTAGTCATGTAACCCAAGTACACGCTGCTAGAAGCAAATTGGTTAGGACAAGAAAGGGGCACCTTTCAAAAAGTGGTATTTTCGTAATAATGACTTAAAATCGGGCTTAACCATTAAAGATGGTTTTAAATTCCAATTACTCAGACACCAAACATGACATTCTGACCTGCTATGATCCAAAAGTTATCATATCACTTATTAAATGGAATAAGATAACCCAGTGCTATCCGTAACCCAATGTTATCCTAAGGGAGAGGTAGGCCTTGCAGTAGTAAAAAATTAATTTAGGAATTTTTTATTTCCAGGGCATGTAAAACTTAAAAGTACGTGTCCATGTTTTTTAAATACACTGCATCCTGCCCTAAGAGCTGTTTGGGGCCTACTTTAGGGGTGACTAAAATGTATTAAAAAGGGAAGTTCAGGCTTAGCAAAAGGTTGATTTTGCCACGTCAAGACGGCAGTTAAAAACTGCACACACATGCCGCAATGCCAGGCCTGGGACATATTTTTAAAGGCAACTTAGGAGGGTGGCACAATAAGTGCTGTAGGCCCACCAGTAGCATTTAATTTACAGGCCCTATGTGCAAGTAGTACCACTTTTGTACGGACTTACAAGTAAATTACATTTGCCAATTGGATGTAGGCCAATTGTACCATGCTTTAAGGGGAGAGCACAGGTGCTTTAGCACTTGTTAGCAGTTGTAAAGTGCACAAAGTCCGAATCCCACCAAAAATAAAAGTCAGAAAACAGGAGGGGTGAAGTCAAAAGGATTGGGGTAAGGCCACACTAAGGAAGGCAGGTGTACGTGGCACCAATATGTGTATGTTTATCAGACCTGCAAATGTCAGTTTAATCAAGATTTTATCAAAAAGCAATATCTTATCCAACCCTACTCCCACTATTCATGTTTTGCCTTTTGCTATCAGAGACACTAATGTTTTTTAGAAGCACAAAGCAAATAATTTGGTAAACTTTTTAAAAATGTAACTTCATTAAAGAAGACTCTTAAACGTAGATCTTTAGGACTGTTGAGCTAAAAACTGTTGCTTTGTTGTGTGTTCGGCATGTCAACATTTTGAAATATTTTGCTTTAGTTGACCTATGAATGACAAATAACTTGCCCATCAAAGACAGTGTATGCAAAGAAATTGGATATTGAGCACTATCACATCGTCCAGGGACAATAGATGCAAGACATTTCGGACAGGTAAAATTAGCGAAGGCAGTCCCAAGAGAAGAGTATTCCTAGAAAAGACAATGGCTGAAAGGGCAAGCATGGATTTACTGTCTTTAAAACATGAATCCTAGAGTGAGGAACAAACAAATCCATTTTAATATTTTTCACTAAAACAGTGTGAATTCAGTCGTTATGAATAAAACTTGTGAGGACTAGAGGGATACATGAATGTCATCGCTATAAGGTGATTATCAAATAATTTAAATGTCACTCACAAAATGCTACAAAATACAGCACATTGAGCAACTTTAAGAATTAGAAATGGTCATATATCAATTTATAAACACAAATGGCACACAGCAACACATACAATGTCAATGCCACTATCTACAATGTTCCAAAGTTCTCAATGTTTGCACCATTTAAAGTTCAAGACAACTGCTTGTATTGCCTCCTAAGTAACTAACTATGCTATAGCAGTAAAAAAGAAAAATTGCTTCGCTTCTACCCATGCCGCATAAGTAATGACCCTAAAAGGAAAATATTAATGCTTGACAACAAGCACATAGTAGTTACATAGAGTGGGATACAAAAATCTTCATTTATGTGCCCTGGTATTTTGTGAGTAGGCCCGAGCAGAGTTTGTGTAACCACGCAGAACTCAGTGAAATTGAAAAAATGTCTGCAGAGCTACGCGGAGTTTTGCGATTGGGGGAGTTCCTTGTCCCTCCTGTTTTTGTGACATTTCCGCAGTACGGCAATGCAAATCGTGTTTTCGGGCAGAAATATTGCACAAACTGCACAACGCACATGGGCGTGGCCATCTTGTTTCTGGTGCTGGGGCCTACTTCTCATCCTTCATTAATCTCTGTAATCCTCGGCTTTTAAAACCTTTTTTTCTGGGCGTGTATTTTACGTTTTCCTACTATTTTGTTTGTTTTTGTGAGTTTTGTACATTATATTTTCGCTTTACTTTCTTCATAATTCTTCTTACCTTCCTTCCTTCCTTTTTATTTCTGTTTCTGCACTTTCTCTCCCCCACCAGTGCCATTACATTTAAGGGTGTCCCAAAAAGGCCAGCAACAAGGAGCCACTTTCCTTGAGGAAGGCGGCGCCAGGAAGGGGTGCAGCTTGTGCCCTGTTTTCCGAGGTGGAGGTGGAAGCACAGATTTTGTTTTGTCCAGCGCTACCTCCCCTCCACCCTGGCAGCAGGCGGCAGGCCTGGATCTAAGTATGGACTCCAGGAGTGCCAGCAGCACTGGGCGAGGGTGCGCCGGGCAGTGTATTGCTGCTCTGGGGTCGGGTGCACCCATTAAGCAGCAGATGCACTGGCGGTCCGACATCCTGGATCAAGAGCAGGACATGGTGGACCTGCTAGGGGTTGAGGAATCAGTTTTGGTGAGTAGCTAATTATTAATATTGTTCCATGCTATTGCTAAATATTTTTTTTCCCAAATAGCAAGCATGCTGCGAACATGCAGGTAAGTTAAGTTTACAAATATTATATTTGCTATTGTTATTCTAGACAGGTGCTCAGCGCTGCCTAATCAAACTTGGCGCTCACTTGGGCTGATTATGTATTTAAAGTAATGCAAGGTCTCCTTTGTCCTGACACTAAGATAATGGTAGTTAGTATTAGTCATTTTGCAGCACGTGTCCTCTCACTTCAGTTTACTAAATTTGGAACAGGGTTTGGTAGGTTTAGGGAATTTTGAATAGGATAGGACGGTCTGTGATTCTAGTCTACTACTAGTCGATCAGATTTAGAAAAGTTCAATGTTGCGATTGCCTTTTCCTGTCAAAAAATATTTTCGGAGAGATTATTTATTTACCACTAATCTTTTTTTGCTATATATCTTACATCAGCATCCAAGGGCAAGAAGAGGTCTGAGGCGGGTGAGGGAGCTGGAGATGCCTCCCAGTCTCAACGTTCCTCCTCGGCCGATGCCTCTGCTGGCTCAATTAATCCTCCTGTTGTTAATATTAATATATATTTCCCTACGTTTTACCGCACCTTATTTAGAATTATTTCTACCCAATTCCTAATTTTTTCCCAAATCCTCTTCCATCTATCTGTTTCTGAATTCTTGTTATTCCTGCATTATCCTTTTTACTTAATTTCAATATTCCTAGTATCTGTACTTTACTAATTGTCTCTGTACTAGCCTGCCTGTAGCTTCCTTTCTTCTGCTTTGTCAGTCAGCTTTCCCTCTCCCCTTATAATATATTTTGTGGACTGTCGAGTGGTGGTACTGTAAGACTCAGAGAACCCACTGGTCACTACTACTACTACTACTACTACTACTACTACTGCTACCACTACTACTACTACTACTTCTACTTTGCTGTACAGATTACATGCCCAAGTAAAGTATTCTGCGCATGTTTGTTGAGATGAGAAGGCTTTCTTTTACTTTCTCATGCATAATCAGTAAAACGAGAGACTGGCCGTGGTCACGTTGGACACCTTCAAGATGTGTCTTCTTAGCTAGGACTAGTATTATTATCAGCAGTTAGTGATCTGATGACCGTGCACCATGGCTAAAAGGAAGAATGAGGAGGACAGCCTCATTGCATTTGCCAACGAAGACAATATGTCCAGTTCTCCACTCTTTTATTTTTTTCAAAAACTCTGACTCATCAATAGCTCTAGCCACACTTTACAGTTTGTCTTGAGGCTTTTCAATAATTGCTACTAACAAAATGCCCAACCTGATATTTTCAATAGAAGATACTGTATGTATCCGAATTGTAGTGAGGTGTGTGGTGTATTTTTCTATAAAAGCAATGAATATGGATAGGCGGATCTGGCATCTAAAAAATGTGTCATGTTTTTTGCAGTGATGGTTCCAGCCGGTCAGCAGAAGCAGTAGGGGGTGAGCCAGTGGCAGTGGCGGGCGGTGGTAAGTCATATTGCTTTCTTATTGACAATCAAGTATATGCTCACTGCAGGGGTGCTAGGTGGTGCACGATGAAGATGACCACACACCTGTGAGGCTCTTGAGACTTGGCAGCCTAATCCGACAATAATCCTGTCTACAGCTAGGATTTTTTTCCCCAAAACATTTGCCGCTTGCTTGGGACCCCCTTTTCCACCTCTACACCAACTTTCAGCGGAATCGGTTGTTCCTGGCCTATCTGGCACCCACCTGAGCCTTTGGGCATTTGGGCATAGTGCCGCCGCATACGCTCCTGAAGACGCGGCCGGCCTGGTTTGCCATGCGAGGCCCAGTGACTCCGCGTGGTGCCTAAGCCTGAACAACAACTCTACATGGAAGTGAGCGGAGGGTCCTCTCCACACGGGTGCACCAACTATCTGCCAATTCCCATACCTGGCCTCTGCCCAATTAACCCTGGGCTGTGTCAGTGCGATGAGGAGACACTGCTGCATTCCCAGCCTGGCGCGCGCTACGACACTGCTGGCCTCCCATGCGCCCTTCGCAGATTCCGATCTCGGACACGACATCGGAGTCAAGATCGGCCTTATCCTCTCCCCCCAGACACTGGGCCATGACAAATGAAGTATTGCAGAGCGCGCTAAGTGACATCAGTGCACTTAATCAGACAGCTGCCGCTTCCTGATTACTGCAGACCCCTCCGGAATGCCCGAGCATGGCGCAGGGGGCAACGCACTCAGATCCTCATCCGGAGCTCGGGTGGAGTGGAGATGCCTGGATCACCCTCTTGGCTCCATTTGTGAAACATAGCTATGCCACAGTGAGCAACGCAGCGAAAACTCGCGGTGGCACACTGCTTTTACCCCAGGATACTCTGCACACTTGGCACGACTCTGGGCCCATACTAAACCTTGCGAAGGGCCTCCAACACCGCCCTATGTGTGGCACTTATAGACTCTACTGGCTATTGCTGACACCTGCCTCCCAGCCTGTAGCCTTTAATTGCAGAATTCTGGCATGTCCACCTGAACGCACAGCTTAGGACTTTCTTATTAGGGACCGACTTTCCGCATCAGGATTCCTTGACAGGCCATGCGGCCTCCCATCTACCACCCCACACTGCTGGTCTACTGCACCACTGCTGATGCACGTGAACTGCCCTGCCATATGCATCCGTACACATTTATGTGCTTCCGCGGGGAGAAAGACGCCAACATACCTACCGAGAGGTCAAGTCCCACGTCAAGCAACTCCGGTAGGGACCTATTGAGGCAGGAAGCGGGGCAATTGGGGGACAATGCAGGCTTCGCTGTGTGGCACGCCACTGGACACTACTGCGTTAAAGAGAGAGACCGGAGGTGTGCACCCGACACACCACTTGAGGCTGGATAAACTCTCAGTACTCACAACTTGCATTTCTTTGCCCCCCCCACCCATCTTTGGATTGAAGTACCGGCATCACATCATACTTATTGCAAGATGGCAAAAAGCGGATGGCAGACAGTCTAAACTGCCCTTTGAAACCAAAAAAAACTGCGACACGCACCAACCCAGACGACTAGGACCTGGTCGCTGTAGAGCAGGCACCAGATTCGGGGGTCACTCAAGATGAAGATGTGAAAACTCTACTATTAGCCATGCAGCAAAGCCTCTCTGACATCTCAGGCAAAATGGACTCCATGAACAGCCGCATGGACCTCATAGTCCAAAAACTTTACAAGCATGATGAGTAAATTAAGGAGGCAGAAAGGCGAATCTTAGAAAAAGTGACACCACGGCGCAGGTGCAACAACAAGTTACACAGATGGACAAACTCCTTAAAGTAATTGCTGACAAAAATGAAGATTTAGAAGCGTGCAGCAGGCGTGACAACATTCTTGTCATTGGAATTCTGGCGAGTACCAACATGGGGCGCATGGAAGATTTTATGGAACGCCTACTGACAGTCACCTTTGGCCCTGAAGCCTTTTCAGTGCAGTTGATAGTAGAGCGTGCACACCGTGCACTGGGCCCTAGACCCCCTCCAGGTGGCAACCCACGCCCGATCATACTTCACTTGCTCAACTTCCGTGATCATGTTGTCGCCCTGAAACTTGCCAGAGAGAAAAGAAACCTGCAATTCGACGGAGTTGACTTTACCATTACCTGAACTTCACAGCAGCAGTTCAGGAGGCCCGCCGTAAATTCCTACCTGCCAAACAGAAGCTGTGGAAAGCGCAAATTGATTATGCCTTTATGTACCCTGCCCACTTGCGAGTCACCCATCAGGGCAAGCAACACTTCTTCCTAAACATGCAGCAGGTACACGATTTCCTTAAGCATGTCGAGAAGCCTTCTACACACCGAGGTGACGGAGGCCACCCTTCTAGGTCTCCATCTCCAGTGACGGACTGATATGCTGTCACAACAAAATTCCACGCGATGATATGAGGCGCCACTACTTGGTTTCCAGGATTGTTTCCATTTTTCCCCCAGACTTTGGTTTCGGAACTCTGTGGCTGTGGGGGCGCGACCTGCAGAGTGGTGGACGATGTGCTTCAGTTGCAGATGGGCGATCGGCGATGAAGTGGAGTCAGATAAGTTGTATAAAAGACACATTTGCTGGGTTCTGGGCAAGCCATACACTGTGACCATAACATAAACTATGCCAAGTCCCCCCCTTCTCCATGTTAACCTCCCATTTTGGAGCTGCTCCCATCATTCACTAGAGAAGGGTGAATGTCATCTGCCTCTAGCGGACCCCCACTTGGGTGTTTCCCTTAACATTTAGAGAAGTAGTTTGGACTATAATGGGATGGGTGGGTGGGGTTTTCGGAGGGCAGTACAATGCCAGCACGATTGGGGTGCTGTTGTGGGGAGGGTGTGGGTGAGGAACTGTTGGTTTTTATTCTATTGTTTGTATTCAGTCAGCAGATAGACTTGCAACTACACATCACGAGATGCATGCGCAGCATTACATCCCATTCACATCAGATCCCATATCGACCGTGGATGCATGGCCCCTTTGGATGAGGTGGAAAATACATTTACTCACTTGTAATGTTAGACGCCTAGGAGACCCCCGTAAGCATCGACAAATTCTTGCATACCTCGATAGGCACCAAATTCACATTGCCATGCTGCAAGAGACACATTTTGACCCAAGTCGAGTTCCTGTTTTTGCTAGCAAATGGGTTGCGCATAGAGTTTTTTCCTCGTACTCTACGTACTCTAGAGGTATGACGATCCTTGTTAAAAAAAAAAATCCCTTTATCCTTGGGGGGGATGATTCATGACTCACAAGGCAAGAGTTGCCAAGCTTGGGGCAGGCTAGGATCGCAGTCTGTCACGCTAGTATGCTGCTATGGTCCCAATGTAGATGACCCAGACTTATTCACCACACTCTGGGGTAAAATCCTTAATGTAGGCTCCACACACATTATTTGGGGTGGGGACTTCAACACAGAACTTAATCCCTCTAGCGACAGGTCCAACCCCCTTCCACATCACTACACTAAAACACAGGGTCTATTGACGGATATCTTTGCTGACCATGGCCATAGATAAATGGAGACATGTACACTCCAGTGCTCTGGAAGGCATGCACCACACATCAATGCATGCAACCTGGACACGCTTGAACTACTGGGTGGTCACCCGTGGGGTGGGCTCGTGGATAGTCAACGCAGATCATCTGGCCAAAAACCTATTCAGATCACGTACCAGTACGTTTGACACTAAACCCCCGACTCGTTCTCCAATCCCAGAAGCTGGAAACTCATGCAAGAGGCTTTATTAGATACCGTTTTTAGGGCAGAACTGGGAATGGAAATAACTGAGTTTTCTCAGAGGAATGTAGGCTCTGTTGCATGTGTGGGAATGGTCTGGGAGTCCTTTAAAGTTACGATGTGTGGCTTCTGCATTGCAAAGAGCTTTGGTGATTTACGTGACATACGATGATATCTGCGTCGACTTTAGGGTAAATTAAAGTAATTAGAGGGTGACATGGTGCATGACACAACTGGGGCACTACGTGTGGCATTCAGGGATAAGTTGTCCGTCAGCTGAAAGGGAGTTACGATTCTGGGGGAAATATTGTACAGCCCAAAGATATGGAGAGGGGGAATGGCCTGGAAAGGCCCTGGTGTTGGACATTCGTGTGCCTTGTTTTTCCAATCAGATACTGGAAATCCAAGTGCTGGGGCATGTCATAGAGATAGCCAAGATATTCTTGATGTGTTTGTCTCATTCTATTCCACCCTATACATTACCCGTAGGACACAACCCCCTGATCTTCCCACATTCCTGAGAGACATTACGCTTGGTTGGCTAGGCAATGACCAGAGAGAGGTCCTTGCGGCACCCCTCGAAAGTTAAGAGATCTGGGCTGCAATCATGCAGATGAAGTCGGGAAAGGCGCCGGGGTCGAAAGGCCTTCCCGTTGACTTCTACAAAGCCTATGTTGACCAGTTGGTCCCTATACTTAAAGCTGTCTATGAAGAGGCACAGGAGCATAAGGTCCTCCCAAACTCTTTAAGAGAAGCTCTCATCACATCTCTTCTGAAACCTGGCAAGCCTGGAGATACGTCCGACTCTTACCGCCCTCTATCCTTGATTAATAACGATGCGAAAATCGTCGCCATAATATTGGGAAACAGGCTCAGCCTGCTGATGGAGATGTTAGTTTTACCTGATCAGGCTGGCTTCATTCTGGGACGGGCGACATCTCATAATCCTCGCACCCTCTTCTCCATCCTGCAAAATGTTGATCTGCAGCTGGCCCTAGAGGCAGTCTTCTTGGATTGCACGAAGGCCTTCGATTCATTCAAATGGGACTACCTTTTCACCATTCTTCAAAATATGGGGCTGCCCAAAGGCTTTCGATATTGGATACAACTTTTATACACTTCCCCAGTGGCCAGGGTACTGATTAATGGGCATACCTCCTCCCCCTTTCCAATCACGCGAGGCCCTCGTCATGGCTGCCCCCTTTCCCCTCTCCTCTTTGCGCTCGCAATCGAACCTCTCGTGACCAAAATCAGGCAGCATCATCAAGAGAAAGCACTGAGATGCCAACTCCGTTCTATACTAATCTCATGATATGCAGACGACATCACCTTATAATTAGGGACCCTCAACAAAACCTCAATCCACTTTTGCGTGAATTCATGCGGTTTGGTGGACTCTCAGGAATCCACATTAATTGATTGAAGTCTCAGATTTTCCCCCTCACGTCCTCGGTGAAAGTGTTCACACCGGATTTCCCAATCGAATGGTGTGAAACAGAGGTTAAATACCTGGGAGTGTGTTTCACTACTGATCGGGATGAGCTGATGCGCTTGAACTATGTTAGGGCATTGGAGAACATTACCAGCAGCGTTACGAGATGGTTCGCGCTCCCACTCTCTATGTCAGGACGTACATCGCTCATTAAAATGGTCAAACTTCTCTTCCTTTTCCTTAATATCCCGTATGACCCGGGTAGACATTTCTCCTCTGCGTTATGCACAGAGCTGATACGGCTGACTTGGGGAGGCAAACAGCCCAGACTTCAATTGGATACACTCACCAGACCATACTCCCAAGGAGGGTTTGATATTCCTGATCTAGAACTGTACTATCGCTGCGCGCAGGCACATTATGCCCACTATTGGTTTCACCCACCTAAGTATATGCCACAAGTGGCTACGGAATACTGGCTAGCAGACCCTATCCCACTGGAAGGGGCTATATTTTGCCCGGTTACGCCCCGAGAGGCTACACCCTACACCGGTCACGTGTATGGTGCGAGCATGGCTGCGTATTGTCAAACGTCTGCACACCCCCATGGTATATTCCCCTCTCCTGCCCTTGGTCAATCACCCAAGGATGCCAGTCCTGCAAGAAGGAGCTTTCAAAAAAACTAAAGCAGAGTTTAACATCACATGCTGGGGTGACCTCTACTTAAATGGCAAATTTCGCACCTTGTAGCAGCTGTTTGCTAGCCTGATGCCCTCTCCCATGGACACCTTTCTTTACGTCAGACTCCATCAGGTTATAAAAGAATACACTCCCAAGTAGCCACAAGAGCCACAAGACCTCCCCCCACTGCATTCCACATTGGGCAGTGATGACGCCTCACATTTGGTAGCGACGTTATACCACAGCTAATATACCACTCAGACTATAGCCCAATGCCCAGCTAGGGACAGGTGGACCGCTGATATAGCTCAAGGCATAACTGATAAACAGTGGGGGTACTGCTGCCAACAAACGGAGTGAATTTCATCTAGTAGTCGCCTGCGCATAACACATTACAAGTTTCTGCATCGCACTTATTACACTTCTGCTAAGCTGTACAGGTACAAAGAGCGTGATAAAGACAAATGCGACAGGTGCGGCGTAGAAGCGGCTGACTTCATGCATCTCTATTGTGGGACTGTGGTGCTTTACAGACATATTGGCGACAAGTATTTCACGCATCACTGCAGCTGCAGGCCTCCCTCTACTGGTGCTGCCGGGCTACACGGAGGACATTCTTGTTGCATATCGTCGTTTTGTTTCATTTAGTCTTCTATTGGCCAAGAGAAGAATATCATGTAGATGGGGAAGGGGCAGAGCGCCTAAATTTAAGGAGTGGATTGATGACATGACATTTTGGCAGGAACAGACATTCACATATGCTGCGCTCCTCCCTTTGACTTCATGCCATGAGGATATATGGGACCCTTTCAAAGCATATCTACTTGCATACCCTATAGATACCCCACGCACGACACAGTTACCCTAAATCGAGGAAAGTCCAGCATGTTTCAACTGACACTGAACTGCACCCCTAGCACACTTTGTGTGAACCAGCTAAAATTTCCTGTACAGCTCTAAAAATTTGTTCTATTGTTTTGGAAAACAGTACTGATGTAATGCTGTACACTTCTATTTCTGACGTTTTGGAAGCTACTGTGTACCTATATGTGTATATTCAAAATGGATGAGCATGCATCTACCAAAGTACTGTATGCGCTGAGTTGGGTTCATGTTTAATAAATCTTAAAATAAAAGAAATAAAAGTATATACTCACTGCAAGGGTATGCTGTTGATTTGTGAACAGTTGAACACATCCCTCATTACTTAGCATATACAGAGGGAGTTGAGTTGAGTAACTAATGGGCTCTTCTATCTTCAACTCAGCCGAGAATGTTTCATGAAGAAGTTTGACTATGATGTTTTGATGGAAAAGGGAAAGCCAGATAGTAGGAGAAAGGACGAGTGAAATGTAATATGACTGGATGACAAGGATGCATGGGTGAAAGTATGCATATACTATAGGTAGCTGATATGCGTGGGTGAAGGATGGATGATGGGTACACAGGTGAAAGGAAGAATGCCTGCCTGGGCGGTGAAAGTGTATGGGTGAAAGGATGCGTGCCTGGGTGGGTGAAAGGAATTCTCCGGTGTGGGTATGATAGGTGAAAGGATGCATGGAAGGATAAACGACAAATGTACGTTGGTGAAAGGTTTGTTGTGACTGAGAGTCATGTTTGGATGGATGGATATATTGATGGATGGTTGGTTTTCAATAGTGAAGACGAAATTGAGAGAATTTAAACCATAAATGGTGAGTAGCAAAGCCAAGGGTGAGGAATAAAACATACTAGAGGAACAACGCAATGATGAATGGAAAAATCCTTGGGAAGAAGGATAAATAAGGAGCTAGGGTGCTCCTCTATAGTTGCGTCCTTCTCACCTTTAATTGCTTGGAATAGTTTTATCAAGGTTTTTGATTCAAAGGGTTGAGGTGATATTTCAGACTACTCCCTTGACAAACAGTAGTTTTCAAGCACGACCTATATTACATAGCCTTCCTACCCAGCCATCGTCAATCACCTCCCTCCCTCCTCATGGCATCTCACCAGTGACACCTATGGGTGATCTTTCTGGTGCATGGTTGCATCAGCGGCACAGCATTGTTGGCTGTGCAAGGTGCGTCTTCCTCAGTTAATGTGTAGGCCCATTTACAAATTTCATGACAATGTGAAAAATAGTTGTGATTCTCTTCACTCCCAGTGCCCACTCAGTCACTTCCTAGTACATAACTCCTTTTCTAAATTCCTTCTGTTCCGGCCTTGTGTAAAATTTGAAAAAACATTCTTCGCATGCGCCACTTTCCTCTGGCCAAGTGATACATTTTATTATTGCTTCCATAACTTATTAAGTCAGCTCAAATTTTTCCCTTTCAACAACTGCCAAACAAAGTGACTCACTACTAGCAAACGTTTAGGCTTGATGATGAGATGATCTGTGAAAAGTCTACCTATCCGGCCTAATCCCTCTAACTTACCTGCAGTAGACTGAGTTATTAATTATTTTCCTTAATGCCAAGCAAATCCATTTTGTTGGAAAAAAGTTATGTCAAATGTGGTGACAGAGGGTGAGGACAGGAAGTAAAGTGGGAATTAGAAAAGTAAGTGCCTTTGCATTTTGCGGATTGGATAGTCTGTGATGAGCGTGCCAAATACAATATCCTGTTCCTTAATCCTTTCCCTGTACTGTAGTGCGCTGCTTTTTCCACGGGCAGACTGGAGGAAGTCTGTCTGCATAATTGCTTTTATATAGTACCTCACGTGACGTATATCATTTATAGTAACTATTCATCTGCCTTGTAGTCAGGATGAAATTGAGGCACTTAACAGAGAATGGCCATGATAGGAATAAGTTAATTGTCTAGTACAGCTGCCCCACCTGCAGTCAGTAGCAAAGTAACGCGAGTTACGTGACACAAGTATGTCTAGGGCACGAGCTGAGCTGGCATGCCTACATTAATTTAGCTCAACTTGTATGGTCCATAGTGCATTTCAGCACTGCATTATGTAGAGGCTGACGTGCCTGGGTGCCAGGCAGGAGGAACGGTTGGAGACAATCAAGATGCACATTAAGAACTCCTAGCCCGGAAATAATGCCCTCTTTTGACCCTTTTTTAATCCTTTTTTGTGGGTCAGACTTGTTGTGGAGACAGGGTGGGAATGTGGGAGTTGGGGCATTTTTGGAATTTTATTGATGGAACATTTCAGTTTTGGACTTGGACACTACTTGGGACATTGGTTGGGGTTAGGGAGAGGGGTGGGCCAGCTGTGGGCTTACTAGTTTAAATGTTTTAGGTGATTTTTTTTTATAGTTTTACATTATGATTGAAATATTTTTTGGGTGGTTACTATAGTACTTCGCACTGCTGCCTTTGCCACTGCAGTTTTACAAATCTGCTGTAACAACAAAATACTTATGCAATACTCTCCCTTGTCCTACTATTCTCTCCTCCTAATATCTGCAGTCTGCAACTATATTAACCCCTAAAGAAAGGACAATGAAGGGGTGGGTATGTGAATTTCCATTGTATGTAGAATTATTGCAGCTCAACAATGAATCAACTACAGTTCTCTTACCTGATTAGATGAGTAAGGGCTGCATGGTTTCCCAAGGTGGTAGTAGTAGTAGCAGCATGCTAGCGCACTAATAGAGAGGGCATTAGAAGCGAGATCCTACTCCCTCCTTAGCGAACTCAAACTGTACTGTAAGGACTATTCGTCGCAGGGAACTAAACAAATAGAAATAAAAACTGAGTCAATGGGTTTATTATATGCAGACTGTTTAAAACAAAATGATACAGTCACTAGACACTAGACTACTAGTACACAAGAAGAGAGACAATAGAGAAAATATGATAATTGATGCTAAATTGAATTAATCAGAACAATGGTGAGCTAGTAAAAGTTACAAAATGAAGTCGAATCGAGCAATGAAGTGGGCAAGCATAAACTTTGACTCAATACAGTGCCTGAATGATAATGTTGGCAATGATGTTCCACTGAAACAAATATTAAACACTGGTTGTGGGTGCCTAATATCATATTGCCAGTGTGGGCTATACTTAGAGCTGACAATCTTCGCCCTGCACTGAGTTGATGTTGCTTTCACTAATCTACCCACCAACTGTGTGATCCAATAATGGTGTAAATTATTAAAACACCTCAATAAATCACACAGCTTGGAGGAAGAGGGTTCGGGGTTTGTTGAATGGGAGGGGGATTTAGGGAAAGGTTTGACAAAGACAAACAATACACAAGGACAACATTCATCTTGACAATGAGCAGCCAACCACCATAAATCTGTTATGGGAGGATAAGGAAATGAAGGCGTGATGATGAGTACAGGTAAACCAAACCAAATTATCCGTCTGTCCCCAGAAGGGCCCAAGTTACATTATGTATCTGAATGGTCTGTGGTACTGAGCTTTGAAAGATAGCAAATATATTACAAATTAAATTATCTATAGTGGTCAAGTAAACTAAAGAACACACACCATTTTAATTATTACTAAAAGAAAAAAGTGATACTGTATTGCCAAATTGCGAGTTGATCCTGCATTCCTCTTGGACTGTCCATAAATCTTGGGTGCCTAACGGATGCAGTTTTGTGAGGTAAGCAAGAGTGTGGTATGTTGGTCTTCCAGTATGGTGCAGGGTAAGAGGGCCTGTAGATAGGCAACTCAAGGAGAAAGAAGTTAAACTGCATAAGGAGTGCACTGAGAAGACTCAGAGGCAGCATAAGATATGAGAGAGGAATAGTCCTTTTTGCACTCGTTCATTTTAGGCCTGGTGTGTGAACAATTAGGTGAGGGCAATATACAACAACCAAAAATCACAAAAACAATGGCTGCATGTAACCATCTATTTCAGGCTGATCAAATTTGCAACTGTCATGATCATCAACTCATCATCATGATGAATCTTAATAATATAATATATAGCCTAACAGCACATGCATAATGTAATTATAAATCATTAACTAAATGTCTGTCTCGAGTTACCGTCAGAAACAGGCCCCCCCACTCAACCACCAATTAGCTCTAAATTTGAGCCAGACAACACTGCCCACACACACACACCCAGCAACATTGCATTTTCCCAATCAAGTAAAATCAACGCACCCCTGTCATCACTCACCACCACTACCCAGAGTCGTGTAAGTCTGTTGTTTAACTTTAGGCCACTTCAAAGTCATCACCAAATCGGTAGGGTTCAGTGAAGTTGAAAATGTCCTCTTTCTGGTTGCAGTTCTCAAAGTAGTGATGCCCACGCCTTGAGTCATTGCATCATCTTTGATCCTCCTGACTCTGAGTAAGGTGTCTAACTCTGTACCCAACTGTGTCTTGACTCAAATACAATAGATAGACCTGTAGTACAATTTTGTTGTTGCACAGCAAGAGAAACATTTAGTAATATTTAGTTTAGACTTGATTTGCGTTTGTGTTATCTATACTAGAGGGACTGGTCGGGTCTGACTCTTTGAGGAGTATAAATGAAGCCGAAAACAATTAAACAAAGTAGTGTAGAGTGGACCCTGTGAAGAAATCTCGCTATCTTTTGAAGGGGAAGGGAAAAAAAATAACCTTCAGGGAAACAATGATGGTCAGCCACCGGTAGGCCACCAACATGGTAAATCATCACATACACATTTAATCATAATAGTTACAGATAAACAAACAACCAGTGTCACACTGCGTACCACCACATGAATCATCTCAAGTCAATGCACATCACAAGTTTACAACAAACAACAATCACGCAGCATGCAAGGCATGCCATTTACCTGTTCTTTGGGAGTGGTCACCGTGATCATGGTGCATTGCAGAATGCAGATCCATTGTTCATGAAGCATACACTGGTCATTTGAAATCAAATAATGTGAGGCAGTCCGGCTAGGGTAATGAACTAGGAAAGAATAGTCATGAGCATGACTCAGGGTTGGAGGTAGGCGCAAATTTGCTTGTATTCTCTCCATCCAATTCCCTTGAGGGAAGTGGGTGTGGGAGGGGGACTTCTTCACAGCTCACTGCTGCAACTCCAATCCGGCAATAAAATTAGTCTAAGAGTAAGACAGTGGGGATGAATTAGTCAACCAGGCACAAACAAATTAAATTAAATAACGTTCCCTTAGCTAGCTATATAATTTTTTTGGGGCGTGAAAGAAAGCAGATCAGAGATGGAGATTGTGAGAGAAAGTTCTATGGTTGTTGGCCCAGACCTAGTAGTCAGGAAAGTAGAGCTTGCCCTCAAAGTTTGATGCTTCACCCAGAAGTAGGTGCTCAAACACACTACTTCCATGATCTGAGTCTCCCTCATCTTCCTTCTGTTGTATGTCAGGTATGGAGTAATCCAGTTGTAGAAAGTGCTGATTAATTTTGATCGTGGTTAATCTCTATACGCTTTGTGGTGAGAGACTGGTCTTTCTCACTGTGTGTAAACGGCATTAGCACCACTGAAAACATGCTCAGTGGAGACACTAGCTACAGGGGAAGCAAGATAGTTTAATGCCAGCCTGCTGAGCACTGTCAATTGGCGCCTCTTCCCATACCAATAAACCAATGGGTTTTGATCAAGGTAGACCTCTGTTGGGTCATCCAGGTAGGCCTGGACCATCTGCTCAATGGTAATTGGTGCTCCACCTTGCTTGTCCTCTTTTGCCTTTGCCTTTGCACTGGACTTAATACCTGCCAGTGGAAACTACTCAGTTGCAGAGTTTGGGGCTGATGCTCTTGTTCTTGTTGTTGATGGTGTTCTTGATGTTGTTTTTGACTGCTGTGAGCCCACAGCACTGCCCTCAGGCTCTGAACTTAAAGGCTTCCCCGCAGGACTTGTGGCCTGGAGGAATGGACCTGAAATTGACTGATGTTCTTTTTCTTGCTCACTGGCTTGCTCAGCTATCCATGTATTTTAAAGCATCCCCGTCTGGAAAAGGAATGAAAGTGGACAGTAATGGTTTATACCGTAGATCAAGAATAGTGGCACAGATGTAATGTTTGGATGACACAATGTCTCTTTGCACCCTTGTATTACCAGATACGCGAAGGATTAAGCTCTCCACCAAGTTATAGGCATCTCTTTTTTCCTCCACAACTGTGTACATTGCACACATGTCCTTTAGCTCTTCCTGAAGCATCTGCAACAACAGATTAGCTTGGCCCAGAGTACTATCCTCCTTGCTGACTTCCCGTGTGAACACCTCAAAAGGAAGCAGCATCTCTTTCAGGCACTTGATTAGAACTAATTGGTCCCTCTCAATGATAATGTCTTTCATATTTGCATCCCCTCTTTGCGTGAACTATAAATTGACGGTCTGTACTGCTCCAACAGGTGTTCAAGCATGCAATAAGTTGAGTTCCAATGTGTTGGCATCTCCTGTATGAGTGCTTTAACTGGCATTCTATTTTCACACTGAAAGACCCTCAGCTGTTTCTGGGCATAAATGAATGGCTGTAATGTATGCATATTCTTCTGCACGTGGATAGTTAGTTGCTTGTTTAGTCTTCTTTTTTGAGAAAGTCCTGTACAATGATGTTGATACAGTGCACCAAACAAAGGACCCTGAAATAGCCACCATTGGCCATGGCCTTAACTATATTACTGCCATTTTCTATGGCAACACATCCAATTTTAAGCCCTCTTGGTCACAGCCATTCAAAGATCTTCTTGTTAAAATCTTTCAAAATGGTTTCTGCAGTATGTGATTTCTCCATGGCGAATATGGCTACTGTTGCATGTTTCCGAGCAGCATTAAAAATCTCAGCAGTGCCAACACATGCAGATATCTTTTCTCTATCCCTGCAAAAGAGATCCAGTGTGCAGTGATGCACATGTAATCAGTTGATTGGCAACTGGTCCACATGTCTGTTGTCAGGTAGATACAGTGAACAGCACTCTGCTGCAAAGCTTGTCCAAGCAATTCCAGCACATCATGATGTAGCTCTGGAACAGCAACTCTGGCGAAATAGGGCCGGCTGGGAACCTTCCATTTTGGGCAGATGGCTGTAACGAATTGAAGAAAACCAACCCCATGCATGAAAGAAAAAGGGAGGAGGTCCAGCGCTAACATTTTAGCCAGCTCCGAGTTGTACAAACGTGCCGTTGGGTGGTTGTGTTCATACTGCCCCTCTGGCCTAAACATACCAGGAACAGTAGCCTGGATTTTTTTCTTTCCAAGTGCCACTGATGCAGGTGACTTCTTGAGAGCAGGTGGTGGTTGGCTCAATGTGCAATTGCGATGTTGCTGATGTGGGCAATACTACTGCACTGCTGGGGAGAGGGCTGCTTTGTGTGATGAAAAGGTCTCCTTCTTCTTCACCATCTACCATGATTGGATCGTATTCCCTGCTCAGCCGGCATTCACCCCCTTCATCAACAATACTTGCAGTTTTTTGGCCACTAAGGTGTGCCTCCCAAAGGATTGATGGTGCTTTCTCAAATGGGTTGTTTAGCCCCCAGTACCATAGTTTGTACAAAGCTTACCCTGACTAACACTTGCTTCGCAAAGGGAGCATATGGCAATGTTCACCTCCTTCTTGGTAACCGAAAAGAAGTCCCAAACATGGGAGCTCAACTTTCTGATGCTGGTGCCATTACCAATGTCAGATGAACTGGCGGTAGGTGAGCGTTTTGATGCTTGACTCTGCAGTACCAACTTCTACTGAGGTGGTTGTGGATGTAGGTTGCTGCCGGGACTTTGCCAATATGGCAGCTGGCAGTGATGGTGGTTGTATCTGTGGTGTCACTGCCCCATCCCTTTCAGCAAGTTAGTATGGGGTAACATCGGTCTCCACTGGGGCTGGGCTAACATCCATATTGATTGGCTCATTGTCATCCTCCTCTTCTACATCTGCTTCCATAACTCTAAATCTTTCTGGAACCTTCCTTTTCCCTAGCCTCATCTCTTGGCGTGTCTCACTCTCAGACTGAGGCGGGATCCAAGAGGTGTCTAGATCCTCAGAAGGGGGGCTTGAAGAAGAAGATGATGCACCACTAACCCTCCTTTTTCTAGCTGGAGATCTGGAAGACAATGGATCTTCTGATAGAGCAGCTTCCTCTACTTCCTCAGCATGAAGCTCAATCTTTTGAACTGCTCCTACATTGGGATGAACTACTATTGGTTGTGGCTATTGTTGTCCACTTTTCTGAGTTTCCTGCAATGCCTGGGTACTATTTTGCGATAGAGATGAGTCAATTTCAACATCACTGCTCGTCGGCGTTGCCATAATTAGACTGGCCACATCTGTGACAGACATGGGCTTGGGTCTAAATTTGTGTGGGTCCACTGATGTGGGGGTGCTGCTTCTAGCTTACTCCCCAGAGGCGGGTGCGGCAAGCACAGTTTTTTTTTCCAAAGGAGAGCTGGGTTGTCATACCAAGGTGGCAAGCTCCTTATTCTTCTCACTGGCCACTTTCTTGCCAGCATCTTTCTTTGGGGCCATCTTGAAGCTGTCAGTCAGCAGTGGCACTTAGCTTCACACAAGTTGAAGTGATGTCTGTGTGATGTGCGGGTCATGCCTCCTCACGTTGTGCACATGCCTTCTGTATGACAGTAGTGTGGGTGATGTTTTCTCTTGTTTTTGCACCTAAAAGAAAAGAAGCAAGAAGAACATCAGTGAAACATGGCATTGTTGCAGTTCAATTAGTAGTACAAACAAACACAATATCATATAGTTTAGTCACTAGTTACTCTTATTAAATAATTACCAAAACAGTGTATTCATTCATAAAAAAGAAAACCACACCAACAACCTTTCATGATGACTGACTGTACACTCGGGAAGGATAAGAAAGAGCAACAACATACATATGTAACTATGTAACTGTTTGCTTTATGTACTACACGTGACGTCATGTGGGATGTGAGACTCGGGGACGTGCAGCTGACAAAAGACAATGGAATAATCCTTAGACAATGAATGCTGTTGTGCACCTAAGCAGAGATGTGGTTAATTAATTGATGCCAAATGTAGTCAAATGATTTGACATTTAAAAATATATATATATATATTGAAGAAAGTAAGATAAGAAAAATACAAAAGTAAAATAAGAAAAATAAATTTACCAATTAATTTAAAAAACTGAAAAAAAAAAATAAATGAAGCTATCCTAAAAGATATAATAATAATGTATTAAACTGCTATCTTATTGCTCAACCATCCATGCAAGCCTATGGCAAAGGGCCACACTGGGTGGGCGCGCAAAATGGCTGCTAGCCAGTGCCACATGGTCATCATCAACAACATCCAGCAGAAAGGCATTGGGAAATAAGAGACAACATGCTGGCCTATGAGGAAAGTAGTAAGTAACATTGGCTGCCTACACTAAATAGCCACCGACCACATGGTCACAACAACAACCAGCAAGAAGGCATGGCCATAACAAAGAAGACATGCAGGTCTATGGTGAAAGCACACTGTCTGGCTACATAAAATGGCCATGAGCCACTTGGTCGCAACAAGAGGCAGGATGGCGAGGCCTATAAAAACAAAGAACACATGAAGGCCAATGGACACTGACTATACAAAATAGCCGCAGCCACATAGTCACAAGAGGCGGGAGGGCAAGGCCTCAAAATCAAAGAACACATGCAGGCAGGCCTATGGATACTGACTATATAAAATGTCCCCTGGCCACATCGCATGTGCAACAAAGGCAAATGTTTGCCTATGGCAAACACGCACACACACACTGGCCAAACCAAGGAGGTACGGTAAAACAGAGAAAACAGCATTAATTCAGCAATGCCAAAAATCGAAAACTAACCGGGCTAAAAATGTTTACAACAACACACATCCTCCAAAGGCATTACCCCATCTATACATTGTTTGCAGGAGAAAAAACACTTGAAATACCTTAAAAAACACACATTTTGTATTTTAATCCAATACCATCCATGCCCTAAAAGGTGTTTCAATCCAACAGACAACACAGAAACAGTTGTTTCATGGACTCATGACTAGTACTGGGCCTACTGGCTGGAACACCAAATGGCAGACTAGGCCACATAGTGACTTAAAAAAATATTGTGCATATATTGGAAATCGTGGAGAAAATGTACGTAAATGTACAACATTTTTCCTGTACAAAACAAGAAAAACCAGCAAGGAGGCATGGCCACAAATAAAGAACAAATGCAAGGCTTTGGCAAAAGCACACTTACTGCCTACGCAAAACACGCGCACCCGCATGGTCACAAGAAGCAGGAAGCCGATGGAAAACAAAGAACACATGCAGGCCTATGGGGAAAGCCCACTGGCTGGCTACACAAAATAGCCACCCGCCACATGGTCACAAGAACTCATTGGCCACAGCAAAGAAGACATGCAGGCCTATGGCAAAAACACACTGGCTGGCTAAACAATATGGCCCCCAGCCACATGATCACAACAACAAGAGGCAGGAGGCCTGGAAAACAAAGAACACATGCAGGCCTATGGACACTGACTATACAAAGTGGTCACATGCCATTTGGAACAAAGGCAAATGGAGGCCTATGGCAAACACACACACACTAGTCAGACAATGGATGCATGGTAAAACAGAGAACAAGGTATTAATTCAGCAATGGCATAAAACGAAAATTAACACAGCAAAACATGTTTACAACACATATACTCCAAAAGCAATAATCCATCTATACACTGTTTGCAGGAAAGAAAAACATGAAATACCACAAAAAAAAAACATTTTGTATGTCAATCCAAGTCCATCCGTGGCCTAAATGATGTTTCAAATTCAACAGACACCACAGAAATAGCAGTTTCATGCACCTATGACTAGCACTGGGCCTACTGGCTGGAAGGCCATTTGGCAGACTAGGCCACATAGTGAATTAAATCAATATCGCAAATATATTTAAAAAATTGAGAAAATGTAGTGAACTGTGCAACATTTTTCCGGTATGAAAGAAGAAAAATGACTTACAAACTTTACAAAGAAATAAGTTAACTAGGTCCATACTGGTCTGAAACTACAGGCCACCCACCACAATAAATGTTTTAAATCAATTAAAAGTACAAATAAATCCAGGTGCATGGGCCCAATCAAACAAACAACTCCAGTTTTTCAACTTACATGTAAAATCTCAAATGCAAGTCCTTAAATCAAATAAAATATATGCAGCAAACACAAAGAGTGATCCTTTCAGCTCTAAATCCAAATGAAAAGTGACCAGGAGATGGACAAAGCACTGGGAGGAGCCTGCTGGACAGGAACAGGAAGTTGGAGACTCTGTGACACTTCCATCCAATTGGAAAAAAAGTAAAAACAGAAAAGACTCTTCGCACACAAAACCACCAAATGTCTATTTGAGGAGGTTTTTCATTCCAAATCGTCATTTCGGGAAGATTATTATGTTTCTCGAGGAGAGATTCTTCCCCAGATTGCAGCCGTGATAGATCATGTGCATTTGGAATAGCTTCTGGCAGAAACAATCTGCCGGAAGTCGCTGGTAAGCCCGAATGACAAGTTGGCAACTGCTAAATCTTGCGGGCTCATGCGGCTGGCTAGCAAATCTTGTAGCACGCACAAACAATTCTGAAAATCTCATGGGTGATCATGAGCACCCGGCAAGTCGCTCCTGTGCGTCAATGGACAACTCGAGCGAGCTAACAAAATAAAACTCTGCTGTGTTGCGGAGTGCAGAGTGCGGAGTTTATCGGTAACTCTGTGTTCTCCACAGAACGCAGAGTTCCCGAATTCCGCAAACTCCATGAGAGGAGCAGAGTTTTACGCCCAGACCTATTTGTGAGGCAATAAGCTCTCTTGGTGCGGTATTTCCAATGTGAAAAATTACCTCTCCTTCACCATATAAATGGAGACAAAATGGTTTGAGGTTCCAAGCTGTGAACTAATGAATGTACAGGCAATTTACCTGAATGATACAAATTCTGAAGGCTTTAACAAATGTTAGGCCTCAAACATCTGGTAAATAGTAATAAGAGAGCACATGATAATTGCTGGCTGCAGTATAATTGTGATTCTCTTGTAATGAATCCTTGCCACAAACTCCAGTAGTGTGTCGATCAGAATTACCAGCTTGAGGAGTATGAGGCCGATAGGTAAATCTTTACATGGACTTTATGTTCATGACAAGTTTAGTTCAAAATGGCATGCTGTCACGTCGGTCGAGTGAGTGAGTGCTCCTCAACTTTTAACAGAGTTAACAAGCAGTTGCAATGCAATAGGTCTTGCATTTGTTTAAGTTAGAGGTGTTAACATTGAGAATGACAATGTTTTTTACTTTTTTAAAAAATTTGCAGTGGAGTAATTATATTTACATAGTGCTATTGCAATTGGTATAAAAAAATTGTGAAAAACATTGTTAGTTTTTATGCCAACAGATCTGACTTTAACAAATGTGAGACCTATTGCATTTGTACTTGGAGACGCAAGTGCTTAAACTAAAGAGACATTGGAGGTGTTTGGCCTTCTGATTAATTGGAAAGAGCCGTCTGACACTATGCCCTATGAAGTTTCAATGAAGGATACTGTTGCACCGATACATGGCAGTGTGAGAATTTGGCCTGGTATATGCTGTCCACTAGATATAGTGGGCACCTTGCACCAGTCCAAACAACCCCTTATTGATGATAGGTTAAAGACAACCTTTATTGAAAGCTATCCTAGTGGTAGCTATAGAGAGCAACCTTCAAGCTAAATCTTGAAGGAATGTAAAGCAGCTTTTTTTACCAGTCTATAATCTCCTGAATGGCTACATTAAAGGCAACCACACCAGGTATATATATAAAATATATGTATTTATTACTAAACACACCCTACTAGTCTCTTTATGAGGCTAGATGTCCAAACACATAAGTTTCACTTGAAATATGACAGCAAAATAGCACAAATACACGTTAGGCCTTAGGGGCGAGCCAAACCATATAATAAAATAGTGGTATAAGAACCACGACTTAACTAAACACAAGGCCTAGAGCCTGTAGAATCGCTGGGACCGCAAGGAACCACCCAAGGTAGTGACACAGGGGACCCACAGGGGCCGTGTGCAGTTTGAGAACACAGCCAGGAGCTCCCGTTAGCTTCTATGGGGAAAGTCACGGTTAGATTTTTAAAGATTAGGGACACTTAGAGATGCACTAGGACCAAACCCTTTTGGACTTAGGAAGTTCTAGGGTCAACACCCACCAGAGTACCCGAGTTACCTCACCCAGGGAAGCCGGGTGCATAGGTGTCAAACTGTGTCGGGTCGCGTCACCCTTTTCTATGGAAGCTGGCGAAGAAGTGCTGCTGCCGGGAAGATCCGAAGTGTCCGAAGAGATCCATGTCTGGATCGAAGATGAGAAGAACCTGAAAGCAAAGAGGACAGAGTCTGGGTCAATAGCCAGTGACCAGAGGCACGATAGACGAATGCCCACCGATGTCGGGTGATTTAAGATGAAGAAGGTGAAGCTTGACTCTTCAGCCACGAGGACCAGGAGGTGTCGAGGATGACCAGGAGCTGGATTCGAGCTGTCCCACAAAGGTTGTCAAGTGCTGTAGTGTCAGTGCCCGGATTGGACACAACAAGCCTTGGCAACAACAACCCACGCAGAAAGGAGAAAGATGCTTCGGTGCAGACCAGCAAGGTCTGAGGGACTCACCATGCGGTGGGGAGTGAGGGCACATCTGGAGCAACCAGGGAAGCCCAGGGAGAATCAGAGTTGCCTTCACAGGGACCCACCAGTCGACGGACCAGGGATCGCGAAGGAACCTCAAACGGAAATGCAAGAAGCGGGTTCACGGAACACTCGTGGAGTGAAGGCCCACAATCTTCGGTGCAAAAGGTGCTCGGGGCTTGGGCTACATGTAACCCAAAGCACGACTTTGAGAGACGTTGAGAAGTCAATGCACTTGCAAATGTGCACGGTGACCAGGAGTTCCGGTACCACATTACTCACGGGGGCTGTGGGTCTCAGCTTTGCTGGGGACTCGGGCGGCCTCTGAGAAGTCTGGAAATCCTCTTCCTGGGCTGCAGTTAATTCGGAGTCCATCGGGAGCTTCGGATATGCAGACCGGCAATTGCTTTGCTGCTTTGTTGGTGCCTGCCAAGCAGGGGAGTCACTCCTTGACCCCAAGGGAGATTTCTTCAGTCCGATAGTCTTGAGTAGAGCGTCGAAGTTCCAGGATTCAGTTGCAGAGTTTCATCCAGGGATATCTAACGTCCTGTTGCCAGGGGTTCCTTACTTATACCTACGGAAGGGGTTGCACAAACTCAGGGGACCCACCTATGGGAGGGTTTGGAAAGGGGGATGGCTACACCAAATGTGCCCCCAGTGCAGGACTTCAAAGCACTCTCAGAGTGCTCCCACCCAGCCCCAATACACATCAGCCTGTCTGGGAGGTGGCTACACCTTCCTGTGACAGGAAACCTATTGTCTAGGCCTCCTCTGCTGGAGTTTCGGTCAGCAGCATGAAGCCAGACCCGTGTCTGTGGCTGCAGCATCCATTTTGTGATGCCAGGGCTCTTTTAAGTTGGTCTGTCATGTCTCTCCCTCTAGAAGGGTGGGATCATACTCCCACACCAGTTACTGGTGTGGGGGTATGATTCCAAGGTGTTTGACACCAAACACGACATGTTTCCGTGCAGCCAGTCCAAAGTTAGCATTTACCGTTTGGTTATAATGCACTTAAGAGTATATGGTCAGGCTGCACTACTGACAACCCCGGAGGATGGATTCCGAAGGCTGCAGAGGGGCTCAGCTCATGCCTGGGCACCCTCTCACATATAACCAAGCACCCTGCCTTCAAGATTGATAAGGCCTACCATAGGGGTGACTGATAGGTTTCTATGTGCAGTGATAGATGAGATATAGTGAACCTATATCTCAGTAAGGGGTGCATGCACCACCTTACCCAGGCTGCAGTTGCAGACCTGTGGTGTCATTTTGGAGGGCTTCCCAGGGGTGCATAATACATGCTTCAGCCCCTGGTAGGCCTCTGGGCTACCTCTGCCCTGGGTACATAGTATACCATATACTAGGGACTCACAAGGGTACCCCAGAATCCAATCTGGAGTGTACCTAAAGAACATGGAATCAATTTAGAGAGGAAGCAGCTAGGCTGGGGTCCTGAATAGCAGGGCCCCAGCCAGACTAAAGTCGAAAAACAGTGTTACAGCAGCAACAAAAACTGGGGGTAACCAGAAGAGGCAGATCCTACTCTCCTACAGGCAGTTGGATGGCGTCCCCAGAGGTTGCAGTTGAATGGACCCGCGCATTTAAAGGACATCAGGTTTCATCCGCGTTTTCAAAAATAAAGTACCAGCTCACTCACTTAAAGGTCCCAATACCATTGGAGGTATTTGTAAAATAGCAGTGAAGTACGTATGAATAATTGAACCTGGGATTTGTGCGTGTATGTGGGGCATACAATAATGAATTTATAGTGAGGACTGTTGCTTTATTATTTTCTGCTTTTCTGGCCATAAATAAAAGCCATCATTGGCAATGGTGTTAATTAGGAAAAGGGGAGAGAACGGTCACCTCAGCCTTAACGTAAATCTGTTTTTTGTGTTCCTGGCGCCCGCCTAGAACATATTGGGTCATGGCAAGAGAGACTGGGGCTGGGAGGGGGTTAGGGAGGGGTGAGTGGATGATAGTCATATTCTAGGCTCCGATGTGCACTTATGAAAGTTACAGCTATTGCAAAGTTCTTCTACTTCCAACATTTATAAAAGTGCCCAAAGAGTTTTAGTAAAAAATTAATAAACTGTGCAAAATTTGGACTTGTATGGAATGGAGAAGATAGCGCAAAGGGTTAATAGACCTGCTGTAAGCATGCAAAATAAATGCTGGTTGTTCTTGGTTTGTTGTACTTGTGGTGCCTGGTTCTTGCAGAACAATGTAACTAAATTTACTTTTAAGAAAGCAAAGATGTGAGTTATTGCTTTGCGTGGGTTCTTTCTTTGTCTTTATCTCACGATGCAGAGTCCAAATGATGCCCTGGAATCGAAGTAGACGCGCCTCACACGGCATTAATTGCCACTTACAAGCGTGTCTCTACAGACAACGGTCATTCAGGTACATTTTGACCTTAGTCAATTTTGTGCTCCGCAAACATTGACTTTTGTAAAAAACCACGTACTTAGGATGCATTTTGTCCTCTTACAGTTTGATGCCCGGTACAGCTTGATGCTTCACAAAAGCCCTTTCGTGCAATTATCACAAACGCACTGATTTTCTGGATCAATCTCCGTCCCAGGTATGTTTGGTCCACTCATGTACCCCTGTTCAAATGCACCAAGGGAGGTATTGGCACCATTTACATCAATCTCCCTCCATTATATTAGATACCCGATACAGTCTATCCTTGACGTTTAGTTGGAATACACCCCTGACGTAGCCTTCTCAAGGCCCAATGGGCTTGTCCTATTTGTTTTCTTCAATTTTCGAAGACCCGGTAAGTGGACCATATGTAGTCCGCATAACGGCATGTTTCCACTAACTTTCTGAACACACACTCATACAGAATTTCTTCTGCAGGCTGTCCAACTTTTCATCCTGTCCTGAAGGAGACCCATCTTTGACATCTTTAAACTCATCCCATGTCAGAAACCAGGCGCGGTGCGTCCATTGGGGCGTGGGGGCGTAGCCCCCCCGCCCGCGCCTCGCGCCCGCAGCTCTCCCTCTCCTCTGTGAAGCCCGCGCCTCGCGCCCGCAGCTCTCCCTCCTCTGTAAATGTCAGTCAGCATGACGTCGGACCGTGGGCGGTCCGCGTCATGTTGACTGACATCATTGTCAGACACATTTGGGAAAGGCAGCACAAGTGCGCATGAGTGGGCATGGAGCTTATTATTTTACTCCGTGCCCAGTCATGCGTACTTGTGTTTTTGCTGCCTTGCGCATGCCCATTAGGAGCCCCTCGGTCTCCTAATGGGCAGGCGGCGGGCGAGGAGTAGGCGGTGCCGTCAGCCAATCCTGGCGCTGCTGCAACGCCAGGATTGGCTGAGGGCCGGGATGCTAGTCACTTGCGCGTCACGGTGTTCCGGACCGTTTGAAGGAGCAGAGAGGCGCCAACGCGGGCCAGGAGAAGGCGAGGCGGTCACCGGTCAGGTAAGTGTTTTTTAATTTATTTTAGGGTGGTTAAGGTTTCCTGACTGTGACCCGGGCCGTCGCTGGTGTATGTCACGTGGTTCCTTCTGTGCACGTTTGAACTATTAGCAGTGGTCATTCTGCCTTTGTGCATGTGGTGTTAAGGACCTTGTTTCTAGTTTTAGTTACCCTTGAGGACATCTTTCATGTAGTAAAAAGAGTGGAAGTGAAGTTGAGGAATTCTAAATGAAAGGTGGGATTCCTGCTTTGAGGGTAGTAGATGTTTGAAAATAAATGTCGTAAGTGTGTGTAGTCATAGTGAAAATGGATATTCCCATACGAGTGCCACTGGAGTATCTATTGTGAAAGTGGTTAACATCCACAAAGTTATTCGGTAGCATTGGCAGTGAAGTTAGTGGTGTTTTTCAAAAAGGGAAAGTGTATGGAAAAGGTGTACGTGAATGGATTTATCCATAGTGCTTTAAATGGGCTGGTACTATCCGGTACGGAGTACCAGCACTTTTTTGTTTTGGAAGAGAGAGTACCGGCACTTCTCAAGAGAATGGTATACTTTTAATTGGAGAGTACCAGCACTTCTCAGAAACAAGCAGGTACTCTGGTACAGAGTACCTGCACTTCTCTTGTTCCATTTCAAGCACTGTTTATCCATATGGAAAAATGTTTTTCATGTCGAAATAAAAAAGTGCGAAAACGTCCTAAAATGCATTTTCTTTCACCCTACATCTATGTGTGTATTGTGTTCGACCTGTCTGTATGTTACAACTGGGAGGCTTACACTTGAAAGGTTCTATTTGAGCAGGTCTACTGGATTTTATATGCAGGGGTGGGAGTAAGAAATGCAAGAAACTTATAAATAATAATTTTGTTTCTTCAAATAACTACATTTTGATTTTTTAAACTGTATTTTATAAAGCGCGCATTTACCCGAAGGTGTCTCGGCGCTAGCGGTTAATCGACAGAATCTGCCGAAAGAATATGTATGTTTTGCCAATTTAAATGCAAGTACCCTAGTACAATTCATGCTACTAAAACACAATACTTACCCACTGCCCACCCGACGTTTTAACACGTTTCCCCTCTCTGTCATTTATTGTTCTGATGGATGCACCGTCCGCAACTAAATGTCACCTGAAAGAAATGCATCAAAACTATGCAAAGCATTCTGTATAGTGCCAATGGGTGACCAGGACGGAGTACAGTATTATACTCAACACATGAAATGTTGATGTGTGCTACAGTCTTGTAGCCTAGTCCTTTTCTTTCCTACTTTAGTACGAACCAGTGCTTAATTTGAGCCGGCGGGGGCCACCCGCGCTCATGTTTGGGAAATGGCACTTGTTTTTCAGCAGCCGTCAGACATTTACCGAGCACGGGAGATAAAAACAAGCAAAGCAAAAAGACGGTGAACGAGAAGAACGGAAAAAACTGTCGTAAAGGGAGGAAGCGGGAACCTGTGTGAATGGGGCAAAGGGGCAGAGTATCTGGCAGTTGATTAAAGCCGTGTGAGGTGGATTTAAGACTGCGCAGCCTTGCTGTTGGATGTGCCCACATGTCATTGCACCAGAAGCAGGCTGCTGATGTAATTTAACATTTCCAAAACCTGTTTTACGGGTTTACTTTTCAACTGTATTTACCAAAGGCGCATGCTATCTGCTTTCAAAGGTGTTTTGTTACCAATTGTGTTAACCATAGGACTTAGCCACTGCCTGTAAACGAGCGGGTAAGCCTCTGATTTTCACGAATACGGTTGGGTATCGTCTCCCTGGTATTCGGCAAGTTTGGGTTTGGCTGGCATCCCCTTCCTGACTGTGTTCTGTTTTTTTTTATAACTGTTTTAATTATCCCTGTACAAAATGTGCATAGTGGTTTTGAAATGCAGGGAGCCTCGTTCTGTAACCTGTACTCCAAGGCACTGTAGTAGAAGGGTGCCTGCTCTCATTTTGGAAAAGTTGCAGCTGATAGTTGACGGTGTGAGCGGTTCGTAATGCACCGAAAGCTGTGCATGTTTCGGGTGTATTGGTGTTACCATCGTGTTATTTTACAGCGTCCAGCATGATGTCGAGGCTGTACACCCAGATTACCCCTGAGTGTTTGGTAAATCCATTGCTGCCATGGTCCTGCGGCTGTTTAATGGGTCTGCTACGTATGTTTCGAACGTGTCTTAACATTAGGCTAAAATTAGATATGGACAAATTCCGTTTAGTAACTAAATTAGCTTTTTTAATGTTGTGTGTTTAAGCCCATAAACCGGCTCCCTAGCATTGGCAGCATATATGCCTAAAGCGCATGAAACAGGGAATATCTATGTCGCGATACTCTTGCAGGTGGGTGCTCTGTCGTGCCCGCTGTATGTTGAATGCATGTTGTGACTTCTCGGTAAGTAATACTTGAATGCTTTAAACTTTGAATGGAATTCCAGTCCCACGTCTTTGTTGTTGTTCACCTCTCGGGTTGTGGCACTGTCTGTGGACTGAGTGCAACAAGTACAGCATTGAAAACCTTACAGTTGAAGTGGGTTTGATGTTCTCTTCGGAAGTGTTCTGTGGAGAACTGTGATTGTGCAATTGTTTTGCGTCACGTGCGCATAGTAACATAACATTTACCAAAGGCGCATGCTATCTGCTTTCAAAGGTGTTTTGTTACCAATTGTGTTAACCATAGGACTTAGCCACTGCCTGTAATCTAACGTTTTGTGTCTTGTACAACCAAAGCTGGGTGGCTTCAAACTTGTCCTGATATCACCCGATACTCAGTTATACATCATGTTCATCAAATAAGATTGGCTACGTGTTTCACAATTAGCATTTGGTGTTTTAAATAAACCACAACATGCAACACTTATGGACAAAGCCAATAATCATACATTTCACTGGTAGATGTAAGTCATTTGTGTGGATCCCATTTGTGTGGATCCAGGCCTGGAAGTATGAAAGGATAGTGGAGCTGGGGCAGTGACGTTAGACTTACTGGCAGGCCTGGGAGTGCTAAAGGGTGTACAGGAGTCTGTAAGGACAGCTGAGCTGGAGCAGTGCCGGCAGATTTATTGACAGGCTTGTGAGTCTGAAAAGACACTATGACCATTGCTTTATTAACCTTCTTGCTTTTGCAAATATGCTTTAAAATGCACCATTTGCTCACTCTTTTTTCAAAATTTTCTCGGGTAAAACCCCCCGAACCCTCCCTATAACATTGGAGCTCGCTCGCTACGCTCGCTCGTCACCGTGCACTCACCACAAACTTTGCGCCCCACCACTTTCAAATGTCACCAGCCGCCCCTGTCAGAAACGTCGACGATTGTTTGTCCTTTCATGCTCCAACAGGCTTGCTAGCACGCAAATCCGTATAATTCAATTATCAAGCTAGCCACACTGTTTACCAGATTTGAAATTGGAGTTTTTCAAAAAGATTTGATTGCAAATATATGTACAATATTTTGTCACATTTGTGTTTTATAGACAAATGTATTCACTTTGTCACCACACCCACTATGTCACGTTAGTCACGCTCACATGCACCGTTTTATTAATTCATTTTTCGGACAGCCTTTTCCTGTTTGTTTTGGTAATTCTTGACCTCTTTTTTTAAAATAAATTGAAAATACAAAGTAAAATATTACTTTTTGCAGGAATAACATATTTTGTTTGTTATTTGGTGTGTGTTCAGTATCTATGTGTACTCAAATGTTCAATACTACACAGTAATTGTTTGACTCTACAGAACCAATTGTTGTTAATATTCCATGGGGTGAACAGCCATAAGGGAATCATAAATGTCTGCCCATCACTCATGTGAGATGGAACCACACTGCCTGCTCGTGTATGAGTGTCCCCCTGCTCCCTGCCATGTGCCATGATCTATCTCAAGTGAGATCATGTGGCAGCTGAATGTATTCTCACAGGTATTGCAGGGCCACAAATGTGAACATTTCATATTCTGGGATCGTGGTACAAAATAATGCACATTTCAAGGTTAAACATATCTTACTCTTTGTCTAATCACACTGCGTCCTAATGGCGCTGATCATAATTCAATACAATAAAGGTGTATCACGGGTTATGTATGCAACGTGGCATGATTGTTGAGCTCTGTTTTAAACATTTTAACTGTTTTTAAAGCCTTTTTATTCCACTTTTACCTCTCTTATTTGATTTCCCACTTGAGCCTCATTCGCCTCACCTGGCCGGTACTGAACTCCTCCCCTGCACGCGCTCACAAAGGTCTAGCGAGCGTGAGGGTGTCAGCTGCTGCACAGCAGGGCTGATTGGCGGGGAGGAGCCAGGGGTCACGGGGACACATATAAAGCACGCTGGAGCGGACGCACGCAGCGGATGTGCGCAGCGCGCGCCGCAGGCGTGCCGCAGGCCCGCGCCCTGACGGGCCCAGGGGCCAAAACCCCTGTCCAACTTCTGTCGTACTCCAGTTCAGAACTAAAATCACTTAATCTGCACCGCTGCCCCTTAAATATCGAGACTACTATTGCACTCATGAGAGAAGGTCTCCTCCTGCCCACGAAGGATAGGACTCATTCCAAATCCACCCTCATTCAGGGTCGTGCTCCCCCTCTCACGTTCGATTCACTGAAATTAATGGCCCTGAATACGCGCTCCCTTCATAAGCATGCCATCGAAATCTTTACGCTCCTACAAAATGAGGCCCCCGATATCCTCGCCCTGTCTGAAACTTGGTTGGACGAAGAGTCCGGCCCTACCCTACTGGCTGCAATGCCAGATGGCTATGATGCTGTCTGGCACAACCGACCTGCCGGTAAAAGAGGCGGAGGGGTAGCGTTCCTTTTTAAAAAATACCTGAGCATAGAAAAAGTGTTGGCTGAATCCCTGGCTGGGGCAGATATGCTAACCATCAGGGTCTGCCATCACTCCTCAAGTTTTTTACAATCTCCATGCTCTATCGTCCCCCCAAATGCTCCCCTAACTTTACTGATCTCCTCACCGAATGCATCTCTAACCTCCGGTCACGTTTTCAACATCTCCTGGTAATGGGAGATTTTAACTTTCATTGGGATCAACAACCCAAGGAGGCTCAGGCCCGCCAACTAGAAGAGACTTTCACCAACCTTGGTTTCTCCCAATTAATTACAACCCCCACCCATGTGCTGGGACACACTCTAGACCTGGTTTGGTCAACCGCCCCCTTCATTACACTAAAAGAGGTCACCCCTTGTCCTTGGTCGGACCACTTCTGCATTAACCTGATACTTCCTCTTACCAAACATATAACTCCACCCCCTGCGGCCTGGAAACGGGTGCGCACCTGGTCAAAATTAGATGGCCCGACACTGTTAAGCGCCCTCCGCGCCCGCCCGCCTAAGAAGCAGGTACAAGCTGACATTGAAATAGGGACCACTGCCCTTACCGACCGACTTTGTGCGGCCGTCAACACAGTTGCCCCTGAAAAGAGAATAAAAATCTGCAATAATGGCAAAGGCGCCCCGTGGTTTACGGAAGAACTCAGGACTTCCAAACGCACACTACGCCACTACGAACGACTATGGCGAAAAAATTATGAACTTCAGGCCCTGACTGATTATAAAGCAAAACTAGCCTCATACAAAAAGGCGCTGCTGTGCAGAAAGGCGGAATTTTATGAAAATAGGATTTCGTCTGCAACCAATAAACAAAAAGAAACATTCAGAATCCTGAAGGAACTTAGTCAGAAACAATCTCAGTCTACCCCATCCAGCCAGGAACAATGCAATAATTTCCTCGCTTATTTCTCCAATAAAATCCAGGATATACTGACTGAGATTGACAACTCCCCCTGAATACCATCACCTTATGCAGAGGATGCCTCACAGGGCTCTAGTACAGATACCCTTTCCTCTTTCCAACCCCTTGACATAGAAACCCTCCGATGCCTGGCCAAAAAGATCAAATCAGGCTCGCCAGCCGATCCTTGCCCTCCTATAATATTCAATCTAGCACTTCCAGAAATTGAGCAGGACATCCTCGCACTCCTAAACTCCTCTCTACGGATGGGGGAGGTTCCATGCTGCTTCAAGGAAGCCAGAATCATCCCCCTTCTCAAAAAACCCGGTGCGGATATTTCGAACATGAAAAATTACTGCTCTATCTCCCAACTCCCCTTTCTTGTTAAAATACTAGAACAGCATGTCCTGCAAAATCTTTCCAGGTTCCTTGAGGATCATCACCTCCTGGGGACAGGCAAGCCGGCTTCCGAGCTCACCATAGCACAGAATTAGTGATGCTATCAGTACTGGATGATATTAGACGGACTGCCGACATTAAAAAGCCCTGTGTGCTGGTCCTTCTAGACCTATCGGCAGCGTTCGACATGGTCAACCATGCCACTCTCCTGGAAAGATTAGGATCTATAGGAATCGAGGGATCTGTCTTACAATGGATCACCTCTTTCCTGACAAACCGCGCCCAAAGAATCCAGATGGGAGACTGGGTCTCGGAGAGAGGCTCTTTACCCTGTGGAGTCCCGCAAGGGTCCGCACTCTCACCCCTTCTCTTTAATATCTACCTCAGTCCACTTATCAAGGCTCTGGCGGCTATGGAGTGTCAGATCTTCAACTCTGCAGACGACACCCAAATTATCCTTCACATTGATAACTCCCCTCAAGCACAATCCCGGGCAAAAGAGATCCTACGCTTTACAGTCAACTGGATGACGGCTAACTCTCTTAAAATCAACCCTGACAAAGCCGAAGTCCTTGCCATGACGGATGACCGCAACCCCTGGAACTCCTTGTACTTGCCCCAGGAGTTGGGCGAGGCCCCAGTCCCGATCCCAGTGGTTAAAAGCCTGGGAATTAAAGTGGATGACAAACTCACCCTAGCCAATCAAGTTTCCAAGGTATTTGGCACCTGTGTGGGCCTTCTCCAGCTACTCAGGAGGCTCTCCCCCATTCTCTCATTCTCCGCCATGAGAACTATTGTGTCTGCCATTATCTTGGCTCGCCTTGACTACACCAATTCCTTGTATATTGGACTCCCAGACTTCTTAGTGAGAAAACTCCAGATAATTATGAATGATGCCGCTAGGCTCATTTTTAAACTACCAAGGCACACGCGAGCCTCAGCCCTTCTACAACGCCTCCACTGGTTGCCCGTAAAACAAAGAGCTAAATTTAAGGGCCTGTGTATCGCCCACAAAGCTATCTATGGCCAAGCCCCCATCTACATCAAGCAAAGACTCACAAATTACGTGCCAGGGCGCACACTTAGGTCCTCCACAGGGAGCCTCCTATACTGCCCAAGGTTCAACTGCGTCACCAAAGGAGGAAGGGCCTTCTCCTCCCTCCTCCCCTCTCTATAGAACAGGCTGCCTAGCCAACTCTGCGCGGAAAACCGCCTTCTCCCCTTTAGAAAACAACTAAAAACCATCCTGTTCACAGAAGCCTGGGCGTAACTGTAACTGTATTGCTTGGATTCAACGCTACTCTTCTTACAGCGCTTAGAGACCTTTTGGGTATTAAGCGCTTAACAAATCTAAATTAACATAACATAACAATTAACATGATATTCACATGGTGGCGTTAATGATAATTATCCAAACTTATCTCAGCATTGAACAATTTTTTCCACAGGTATATTTTAAAATGGCCTTCTCTAAAGTCTTGCCACACACGGAATAAGATTTTCGAATAAATGGATAGTCTCTGGGCATATCAATGTTATACTACAATAAAACAAAATATGTATAGTTTTAAAGGCAACATTGCATTGTTATTTTGTACCTTTCTTGAAAAGTGTTTACTTCTTAAATTTCAATGTGCAGCACTGGGTTTGATAAGGCTCGCGTTTACACCATGAGGTTACACATTTGATGCTCCGGGTACAGAAACTGCAGAGCACGGGGCCCTCGAGCTGCAGGGGCCAAAGCCTGGATCACATACACAATCAGAATATACAGGCTATGGTTGTCTGTTCTCCTCTAATAAGTTATTGTGTCATTTTATCAGTGCACGCTCGTCCGGTGTTTGAATAACACAAAAGATACCAAACAGACACCCACCACATGCACTAACACCAAGTTATACCCACACAGCTATTGCCCGCTTGCATTTTTAATGGAAAAATCAAAACCACCAACACCAGAAGGCTGGGGGTGATTCTAGAAATAATGGAGTTACTCTAAGAGGTCATCCTGAAATCAATCTACGTGACATGCTGTCAGAGGAACACTCCTGCATGTGCCCTCGCTCCTCACAGGCCCTACTTGAGCCCTGGGACGAGGCTGCAACGCTACTTCTCCAGGGGAGGTCTTGTCGCCAACAACTGGCCTCTTGCCTTTTGGAATCAATCATTTTTATTGCGTGGTACATGTTCAAAATTACACAGCTCAACTGCCTACAACCATCGGCCAGCAGAGCGTAACGGAATGGTCAGTACACAGCGTACGGGTCTACAGTCCGGAGGGCGACCCCGCGAAGAGACGTTTCAGCTCATAACATACCTACAAAGCAACTTCTCAGATACCACCCAGCCCTCCACCCCCCAAAAACCCCCACCCTCTCTGCATCAGTCTCCAGCCTAGTCACCCGAGGCCATCGGTCACAGCTCAGGATAAGCCAGACTACCCTAGTGGCCCCCGCCGGTTCCAAAGGTATGAGCTGAAGAATTTGTAAGTATTTTGGGCACGTTACTTCCCTCAATTCCTTTGAGAGGAGCTGCAGGAATGGACCCCAGAGCTTTGCGTATTCTGACCCCTTCCCATCAATGCTGATCGAGAGGCGTTCCATTGCTATGAGGTGCCATTCCCGCGGGTCAGGTGCGACCGATGAACCCCATTGCGCCAGGAGAACCTGCCGCGCTGCAAGCAATGCTAATGCAATTTGTCTGCCCCACAGCGAGCGCAAAGGAAAGGATTTGGGATGAGGGAGGCCCAACAACGTGTACTCAGGTTCCCGGGGGAACGTGATCTGAAAAGCCTCGTCAAGATCATCAAGAACCGCTGCCCAATACCGCACCAGCTTCGAGCAATGCAACAGCAGGTGTATCAGGGTGCCAGGAAGACCACACCCCCGCCAGCAGAGGCCTGATTTAGTTCTATCCCAAGACTTAATACGCGCTGGTGTATAGTACCAATAAGCAACCACTTTATAAGCAGATTCCGCACCCGCCGTGTCAGAGGCAGTGTGATGGGCGCGTTAGAAGATATGCTCCCATTCTTTGTGCGTCAGAGGGCCCCCCAACTCAGTCTCCCAACGAACCTGCACCTTCGACCGCTGCTTCTTAGGACACACCATGATCATTGCATACAATTCCGATATGAGCTTCCAGTCATCCTTTTTGCAAACTAACCAGCGCTCGAAAGTGGTCAAGGGACGAGACATCAAAGCGAAGTTAGAAGGTTGGGTCACCCAGTGTGCCAGTTGCGAGTAATGAAAAACGTCGTTCTTCGGCAAATTAAAATAGTCTTTGCGCAATTGAGCGAAGGGGATCAAGTCATCCAGGTCAAAGAGGGAGCCCACCCTCTTACACCCCTCCTCCCTCCAGCGATGAAAGACTGGGGACGCGCATCCCAGCGGGAAGTCAGGGTTATCCACAATAGGTGTCATAGGGGAGGGAGACGTAGTCCAACCCTTGTGCCCCGCTAACTGATCCCACGCTTTGAGAGTCGGTGAGGTCACCGGCGACGAATAGAGACCCCATGCCCTATGCTTCCGTGGAAGCCAAAGTTCACGCCATACATTACAACCAGCTACTGTCTGGTCCATAAAGTTCCAGTGCTTGCTGGACAGCGGCCTGTTCCACTCCGTGACGTAGCGAAGACAAGATGCTTGATAATAGGCACCCAAGAGCGGGAAGCCCAGCCCCCCCCCCCACGGCTTTCGGCGAGGTAACAAGTGATAATGCGAGCCTCGGTCACCTGTTGTTCCACAGAAACTTATTAAGGAGCCCCTGCAATTTCCAGAGGGTGCCCGGCGGAGGCTGCACAGGGAGCATCTGAAACAGATAAAGGATACATGGGAGTACAGTCATTTTTATTGCCGCTAGTCTCCCGTACCAGGCCAGATTAAGGCGAGACCAGTCGGAGAGCGATTTGGAAGTTTGATCCACCAACAGGTTATAGTTGAGGGAGACAGTTTTAGTGATAGAGGAAGTCAGCAGGATACCCAGGTATGTAATGTCGGAGTGCACCCACTGATAGTCAAAGTCTCGTTGCAGGTCCTGGACCTCATCGTCAGGGACAGAAAGATTAAGATTTGTGATTTCGAGAAGTTCACTTTAAACCCTGCCACTTTACCAAATTCATGAAGCTCCGTCGCCAAATACCGCAGTGTGGAGTGAGGTTGGGTAAGTGAAAGAATAACATCGTCTGCATACAGACTAATTTTGTGGGTGTCAGCGCCAAACTTAATTCCCACTATATCCGGGTTCGAGCATATGCGTTTGGCAAAAGGCTCCATATAGAGCGCAAAAAGTAGCGAGGACAAGGGGCACCCCTGCCGCATTCCCCTGGAGATGGGGAAAAGGGGAGGTTTACACCCATTCACTCTCACCGACGCCTTAGGGGCTGCATAGAGACATTGCACCCATCGTACAAAATTCTCACCAAGCCCAAAGGCCCGCAAAACTGTAAACAGAAAGTCCCAGTCAACCCGATCAAAGGCCTTCTCTGCGTCGATGGAAAGGAGAAAGGCCTGGGCTCGAGATCGGTGAACCAGGTCTATAAGGTGAAGAATTCGCTAGGTATTATCCCCGCCCTGTCGCGTTGGGATAAAGCCTGATTGGTCCGGATCGATGATACCGTCCATCAGGGGGCTAAGACGCGCCGCCAGGATACTCGCAAAGAGCTTTGCGTGGATGTTTAAAAGGGAAATCGGCCGATACGAGCCACAATCTCTCGAGTCCTTCCCAGGTTTAAGGATGACCATAATCGCTGCCTCTGACATGGAGGGTGTTACTTCTCCAGTGTCAAGGAAAGAGTTGAAAAGACGTGTTAAAAGCGGAGCCAGCTCTACGCAGAAAGTTTTAAAGAACAGAGCTGAGAAGCCATCCGGCCCCGGAGATTTGGCAATCTTTAGACGGGCTATGGCGGATATGACTTCCTCAATGCGAATAGCGGTATCCAAAGCATTGGCCGATGAGTTAAACAGCGGCGTAATGCGGCAGGACGTGGGATAGTCCGCCATCCCTTCCGAGCTTGGCGCCTCCCTACTACATAAGCTCTGATAAAAGTGACGGAAGGAATCCACAATAAGGGTGTCTGTGGTATGCACAACCGCCTGGGAGTCCCTAATGGACTGGATCGCTGACCTCTGTGCGCGCGCTCTCAACCTATGGGCAAACAGCTTCCCCCCTTTATCCTCACTAAGGTAAAATTTATGTCGAAGGCGCAGAAGGGCATGCTCAGCTCTATCTAAGTCTAAGTGTTTCAGCATGCGCCGCTTTGTTTCCAGCTCCCTCCATACCCTAGGGGCCCGTCCGTTTGTGCACAGTCTCTAGAGCTCTCACCTCCTCCTCCAGCTCGGCTCTCTTAGCTTTACGTATACACGTAAATGCACAGCCAGCGCAATGAACTCCCCCCGCACAACTAACTTCAGGGCTTCCCATACTGTCGCTAAAGACGTACTCCCCTGGTCATTATCTGCAAGGTAAGCGGTTATAGTGTCCCTTATTCGAGTAACAACCGATTCCGAGTGGAGCAGAGAATCGCGAAGGCGCCAGCCAGGGGGTGGTGGGCGTTTGCCGTGGCAGGTGAGTTGTACCGAAATGAGGGCATGGTCCGAAAGTGAACGGGGGGTGATAGTCGCTGTAGATAAGTGGGGCAGGAGAGAGGTTTTGGCTAAAAAGTGGTCGAGGCGGGCATAGGTTTTGTGCGCTGCGGAGTAGTAGGTGTAATCTCGCTCAGTGGGGTGCTGTACGCGCCAGACATCATTCAAACCGCCATCAATCATCCACTGCCTCCCCCCCTGCGATAGCGCGCCCGTTCGATGGGACTGCTACTCAGACCTATCCATACACTGATCCATCACCACATTCAAATCTCCACCCACCAGGATCGAGGCATCCGGAGAAGCCAGAGCCTCAGAGAGGACTGCACGCAGGAAGTGTTCTTGTCATTTGTTCGGGGCATACAATGACCCTATTGATAGTTGTGTGTCCCCCCATAGTACGCGGACAGCAAAGAACCTACCCTTAATATCAACGACCTGGGAGAGAACTTTGCAGTGAGCGCGCGCTAAAGAGGATTGCCACCCCATGCTTTTTAGCTGGGCCTGAAGACCACTATTGTAATGGGAAGCGCTTGTCTCTTATCCGTTTAGTGTCCTTAGAGAGGAGATGGGTCTCCTGAAGCAGACACACATCACCCTCCACATTTTCCAGGAGGGACAGGATGGCAGAGCGCTTAACAGGGCTATTCAATCCCCTGACATTCAGACTCACAACCTTTAAGGTCCTTCCCATAGTAGTCAGGGGAGAAGGAGCAATGACCTACTCGCACAGTAACAGAGATATGATGCGGGTAAGAAGGCAGTGACCACTGACCATACATTCCCCATGCTTGATGGAGAACTGATGCGGAGCCCTAAAGCAACCCCATAACCCCAACAAACCCCCCTTCCCCAACCCATAAGACAAAACAAACACATGAAAAAAAACGGGATGCAGGAGCCCCATATAGGGACAACAGTCTGTCATGTAGATCAAATGATGAGGGGAACATGGTACCATTCTGAATTACGCCACGCACCGGAGACATTATACATCCAACACCCAAGGGACAGGTGATGGTATTAACGCTCAACAGAGTACCTCCCTCCTCCGGCACCGATAAAGAGCCCACCTGATGCCAGCTATGTGTAGCTCAAAGGACGCTGGTGTTGTCCGTCACCTGTGCCACCGATGTGACAGCCGCCTCTCTCTCAATGATACTAGTGGACATGTCGGGCTTTGAAGACTGAGGGGATTTCGCGACCAGCTACCAGTCGCCGGAGCGCCTGCGCCGACACAGGGGGGCACCAGCGTTCCCAGACTGAGGAGAAGACCGTTCCAACCCTAGGACATCGTAGGCGACGTCCAAAGAACGGATCTGCAGGAGCTTGCCCTGATATTTGAAGGTAAGTCGGAACGGGTGGCCCCACGAATAGGGGATGCCTTGCTCATGCAGATGGTTAGTAATGGGCTTAAAATCCCTGCGTTTGACCAGGGTGGAAGCCGCTAAGTCCTGGAAGAGTGCTGGTTGATGGCCCCGAAATTGCACGGAGTTAAGGTCGCGGGTCTTCCGAAGGATTTGCTCCTTAAGTTGGAAATCGTGGACACACACCAGTATGTCCGGCGGGGGAGCTTTAGCACCTCTCGGCAAGCCAACACGGTGGACGCGATCCAGCTGTATTTCCTGTTCCTTGCCATCCCCCAGGATCTGTTGAAAAAGCTGACTGACATACTCACGGAGGTGATCCCCTTCCCCTTTCTATGGCACAGCCCGGATTCTTATATTGTTACATCGGGTACGATTTTCCAAGTCCTCAACGTGGGCTTGTAGATCAAGGTTTTGCTCCGTGAGGCTAATGACATCCTGCTGGAGCTGGTGTAAATCGTCCTCCCGCCCCAAATCGTGCTCCTCCAGGGTAGCGACTCGTTCCCCAATGGCATCCACGTAGCCCCGTACCTCCCGTAGGTCGGAAGAGAGCTGGGAGCGGAGCTCCAGAATATCCTCTTTAATGGCCGAGAATAAGTCGATCATAAAAGGTTTGGTCGGCGGCGGATCACTATCCTCAGGCTGTGGCGAGTGGGGGCCCGATTGGGAGGCAGACGGACCCACCGATTTCTGCAGGAGATCTTTCAGGGGCTTATCACGCCTGTGCCTGGCGGAAGACATGTTGGCCAAGGCAAAAGCCCACGTAGAGGAACTGGGGGCGTAGCAAAAGCCGAAAACAACCCTCCAAAAAGCAAGGCCGAAGCCCACCCCCAATGAAATCCAGACCCAGTACAAAGGGAAACCAACAAGCTACCAATGCGCTGGACCAACTGGCCCACTAGACAATCCACAGGGAGATGAGTCAAAGTCCTATGCGCAGCAGGGATATATATCCAGAATGAGAAAGAGGCCTGCACGCCTGCCACCGTTCCCAGGACTCTCCCAGCCACAACCCCGCAACGTGCACGGGGAACAACCAAGGCAGGCCCCCACCAAGGCGCCAAAAGCCCCTACTGCTCCTGATGCACCAGGCCCCCTACAACCAGCTGAAACCTCCGAGGGAGCAACCAGTCCAGCAGAGCCTTCAAAGCAGGAGGGGTGGCGGGAGGGGCAGCGTGACTCCACACCCAAGGAACGCCCCACAGCGCTCAGCGGGGCCCCCTCCGCTCACCTGCCGGGCCACCCACCACAACACTGGCCGCCGATACACAGCCCGAGCACCACCTCTGTGGGGGCAGATGCCTCTCCACACCCGCCGGTCAATCCTCTCTGCACACGTGCTGAGAGTGGAACCACTCAAAGCAGCAGGCCCAAGTAAACCTCTCCGGCGGGCCCTCAGCACCCACTCACGGCAGGCAGCCGCCGCCCGCCGACTCGTGGGCCGAAGGTAGGTCCTTTAAGGGCAACAGCGCAGGTCTCCCAGGCCCTAAACCCCCGCCAGGCCCAGGTAATGACCGCACGGGGGGTGGCCACAACTGCAGCTGCCGCTCCAATACAGCCAAACAGGGGAGAGGAAAGGGCCGACCCAAGCAGCAAATCCAAGTCGGGCCCTCAGAAAGGCCCCGCGCTCCCTCTGCTAATTGCGCAGGACACCGTCCGCCGGCTCGCGGACCGAAGGTAGGTCCTTTAAGGGCAACAGCGCAGGTCTCCCAGGCCCTAAACCCCCGCCAGGCCCAGGTAATGACCGCACGGGGGGTGGCCACAACTGTAGCTGCCGCTCCAATATAGCCAAACAGGGGAGAGGAAAGGGCCGACCCAAGCAGCAAATCCAAGTCGGGCCCTCAGAAAGGCCCTGCGCTCCCTCTGCTAATTGCGCAGCACACCGTCCGCCGGCTCACGGACCGAAAACCGCCACTCAGCAGATGTTGCCCCTGTACTCCCCCCTTCGCGGTAACGCTGGTCCGCACTCACCCGGTTCTCGCCGCTATGCCCCCTCCGCTCACCGGGGAATCAAGCGCCGCTGCTCTTCACCAAGGAACACCGAGGCAGGGTGGTGCAGGGCCGGACCTTCCAGGCGGGCAAATGGCAGCCGCGGCACGGGCCCCACCGCTGATGTCACGCCATCGCCGGGCCACAGAGGCTGCCGAGCCCGCACAGGCACCACCTCCCCTATGCCGACGGGCACCCCAGAAGCTGCCGAAGCACCACAGGGCAGGTGATCGCTGCGGCGGTCCCGATCCACCAAGGCCGCCGGGCCGCAGCAAGGCCGCGGCCGGACCGCCTTGAGGAACCAGCAAACCGCTTCTGTACACTAAAAGAAGCGCACCCACGATGGCAGGGTGGGCTGCAAACACAGCAGGGCACAGCGTCCAGCTCCGATGGGCACCAGGAGGGACGATATTCAAAGCTAAAGTCGGGTGGCGCCGGAGAGACAGGGAAACACGTCTCACTCCGCCGCCATCTTGGCCACGCCCGGCCTCTTGCCTTTTTAGGCTATGAGGGGGGCTGCGTGTTTGGACACATTGACTGACGGCTGCGCTCAGGCCCCAATTAGCATCCTGTAATGTATTTGTTTCTGCTTTCAGATTATGCGTTAACTTACAAATACACCGTCCAAGGACGCAGTGGCTATCAGGTGTCCCCGGCTGATCCAACAGGCTGGGCATGAGGCAGAGGGACAGTCTGGGGGTGGGGGTCTCTCTCTGGTGGGGAGGGGGATGCACAGGATCTCATCGCCTCTGCTTCAGGCACCTGTGCGAGCAGAGATGGAGGAGGTGTTGTAGGAGGGAAAGACATGCTGTATTACGATTTGGCCTCCTGCTTTTGTGTGAGGTAAAACCCGGGCTGTTTTCAGAAGCACGTTTGTTTGTCTAGCCCCCTTACTTGTAAAAATAACAAGATTCAATTACACGCAAACAACTGCTGTCAGGATGAAAATGCCACAACCTCCCCCTCCCCCCAACACTCGTCTTCTGAAGGGACATGCTTATAAGCACACAGGATTGTGACATTAAGTTTCTTAGAACAAGTGACATATATTCTGAAATGAGAGAGAGCTCTACAAGCGGGGCAGCCAGTGACACTAAACCTTGCAGAACATGTTCCTGATAACAAAGCATAAAATAATTCTGACGATAATTTCACTGTGAGTGAAAGTTTGACACACATTGGACACACACTGGTACAAGTGCACACAGTTGCTTGCTTTTACACATTCCCTCTTTCATTCATTCCCTGCTTGCCTCGCATTGACTGTCTCTCAATCTCGGCAGCACATATGGCCCAGGGGACCAGCGCTCCCATACTTGTGCACACTCCATCACGAGGCGTGGAGAAGCTTCTCTTGGAGAAGGCGCGGGCTGACTAGGACGCGCCGCCATCATGGTGGTCGCACCAGTCCCCGGCCTCCCAGAAGGGGGGGAAGGCCGCGTCAGCGAGTGACGCGGCACTCTACCCCCCGCATCAGCCAATAGGGTGTTAGGTTTGTTTGTGTGCCGGAAGCACTCCAGTGCTTCCGGCGCAGAAACGTCCTGCTAGCGTCCAGGCTGACCGGTCTCAGCCGGTCGGCCTGGGCGCCCTCTTTAAAAGAGGTGGTGGGGAGCAGAACAGTCTCTTGTTCTTGCTCCCCACAGATAGGATCCCCGGGCCAGCTTCGGGCCCGTAACGTTTCTTTCTTTTGTTTTTTCTTTCAGGTTCAGCGTGCTGGTTTTGACGTGCGCTGGAAGAAACGGAAGAAAAATCTTCGCTGGATCACGGAGATTGCGTCGTTGCGCGGATCCTCTGAAGCGGAGCTGCGGGGTTTGGAGTAGAGCGTGTGCGGATCCTTGGAAGCAGAGCTGCGGAGAGCGGTCCACGCGTCTCTTCCAGCGTGAACATCGGCGGTATCTGCAGCGAGTGGAGCCCCCGTCGTCAGCGGTCGAAGCACGGTAAGCGCGGTGGCGGTAAGCGTGGCGGCAGGAACCCTGCAGCTGAAAGGGCTCGTGCCTCTGTCCAGCGCCTCCGTTTATGTTCTATTCCTGGATATCTCCTTTGTTTAGCGGGAGGGGGTTCCTTTGCCGGCAGCGCCGCGAGAGGTCTGGGGACTCCAACGCACATAGATAGCTGATCATAGATCGTTTACATGTGGATCTGAGACTCTTACACTCAAGGTTACAGGTACAATTCCCATTGATTCTGTTCTAATTAAGATCTCACGCATGGATACAGGTTCAGTGCCCATTGATTGTTGATCAGAGATCGTTCATATTTGGGGGCATAAAGCAGCAGCATTTTTCAAAGAGTCTAAGTGAATGCATAAGGGTTAAGGTCTGGAACGCTTAAACTCAAGGTTACAGGTTCAATTCCCATTGATTCTGTTCAAGTTAGATCTCCTTAAGTACCCTAATGGTTAAGGTCTGAGACTCTTACTCTCACGGTTGCAGGTTCAATCCTCATTGATTCTGATCAGGTAGTCCTCTGAAGTTTGGGGCAAAAGCAGGGACAATATAGCCACGGTGCCCTAAAAGTCTGGGACTCTTACATAGGCGCGCGAACAGCAGTAAGGAGTGGGGTTTCTGTATTTGTGCACTGTTGCTGTGTATTCATGCTAAAGGTATTTCCTCTGTACGTTTAAAGGTTTAGTGAAGGGGTCAGGTGGCTAGTATTTGAATTTTGGACTGTTACTGCGTGCTCACCCGCAGGTGGAGGCAATAGTATTTCAGTCCCAAGATACTGTTACTCAGTGTGTACGGTGGGCTGTAGGGTTTGTCTGCGAACTAGCTAGGACTCCGCGCAGCGCAACTGGTTTATTTTGTGTTTCCACAGCTCCAGCATTACGTGAAGGACAAGACGGTATCAAGGTCCAACGAATTCGCTGGTGGTGACTTGGGGGGACACGTTTGGGCGGCACCGGCTAGCCAGCATCTCATCGCTTCTGGGAGCCACAGAGGGTTTGAGCAGACGGCTCACCTGAGCTTACTGGATTAGCCAGTAAGTCGTGGCTCTGGTTGCGTGGGTGCAAAGGTTGGCTGGTGGCTGCTGCTTCCACAGGTAAGAGGTGACACAGTCACCTACTGGGGGGTTACGGTTACACGGACAGGCAGGTCCCATTTAAGTGGTTTACATGGCCCCCCCCGGTCCGGCGGCATGAGAAGCGATCGCGCACGGACGTCCTCCTGGAGGCTTTAATGCAGCAGGTCCAGGTCATGGGTCAGACGCTCAACAGGTTGCAGGATAAGGTGGAGGGTACCGAGGTCCCAGAGGGGAGGGGTAGGCGGCCTATTGTACCACCAAGACCCTACTCCCCGCCACCGCCAAAGAGGTACAGGCGCAAGTCAGGTGGAAAAGGGGCAGCAGTCCCACCAAGACGTGAGCCCACACCCGTGACTAGCCCCCAGGGTGAAGGGGGCGCAGGTGACCCAGTCCCACCCGTGGACACACCGGGCCCCGGGGGCAATGGGGACACTGTGGCAGCGGGTCCCATTGGTGAACCCAGTATTCCCCCAGTGGAGGGGGCAGGCGGAGCACACCCAGTTGAACCAGACATAGCCGCCAACTTAGCGGTAGTTCTCCCCTGGCTGGAAATGGTAGGGAACTGGTCTCAGGCCGCAGGGGCGACAACGGGCGGAGGGGATGCCATTGAAAGGGCTAAGAAATTGATGGCTGAACTAGGAAAGGGAAAGCCAGGCGAGGTGCCGGCAATACCGGCAGGGGGCGTAGTACCCATTGCCCCAGCACCAGCTCCCAGTGGCGAAGGTGTCCGGGAGATTAACAGCAACACGAAGAATACAGACGCGGGCAAGATGGCTGATGCAGCAGCACCAGCAGGTACGAGGGCAAAACTACCTCCGTTAGGTCTGGGGGAGCTGCGCTCCGGGAGGGAACAGTTGGGAAGGCATCTCTCAAAGGAGACTAAAGAAAGGATATGGAGAGGGGAGTACGTTAGCATGTTTTCCCTCTTGATTGATGAGGCTGACAGGGAAGAGGCAAAAAGGAACAAGGAATTTACACACTACAAAGAATGGTCCAATATAGTCCTGAAATACAGAGTTGAGGAGAACTTGGCCAATTGGATACAGGGTTTCACTATATTCATGACCGTCATGTTAGAGCGTTTCCCAGAGGTTGGATCTGAAATGGCGTGTTATCAGAATAGGATCACAGTTGCCCATGCTACACAAGGTGGGGATGGGTGGAAAGAGTATGACAAGGAATTTAGAAGGGCAAAAGCGCAGGATCCAACCCTAAGATGGAGCCAGACAGACATGTTTATTCATCTGAGACATTTGGTGCAGAGCACAGGTGAGAGTGGGTGGGGGCAGGTACCTGATGCGGTGCGGTCTCAGCCCTTTAAGTCAGGCCCCGCCGGTAACACGGGGGGGTTCACCGGGTAAGCCAGGGAGCAATGGAAAGAAAGGCTTCTGTTTTGACTTCAACATACGGACATGCAGTAGAGCACCAGGCACATGTAGGTTCAAACATTACTGTGGTTACTGTGGTAATGCATCCCACCCAGAGTCCAGGTGTCACAGGAAGTCCAGAGGCAGAGGGGGGAAAAAGCAAGAATAGGAACCTGCTACTAAGGAAGGCTATTTCTCCTATTAAAATTAGCACTATGATACCTTGGTTGGAGTCTTACAATTGCCCAGAGGCAGCCAGGATGATCAGGGAGGGCTTTGTAGAAGGTTTCAGGATACCGGCCCTGGGTTACAACGGGGTGGCACATTGCCAGAACCAACTGTCAGTGAGGTCCAATGTAGGCATAGCAACAACAAAAATCCTTAAGGAAGTGAGCCTGGGTAGGGTGGCCGGGCCTTTTGATGACGTCCCAATGCAGGATTTTGTGTGTTCCCATCAGGGGATGGTACCTAAGAAAGCGCCAGGCGAATACAGGCTGATTCACAATCTTTCTGCGCCCAGGGGGAGTTCAGTAAACTATGCCATCTCTGACACACTTTGTAGCGTGAAATATGCATCATTCAACCAAGTGGTAGACATGCTTAGGTCTTTGGGTCAAGGGGCTTTGCTGGCTAAAGCTGACATCGAGTCGGCATTTAGATTGCTACCAGTGCACCCCGCGGATTTTCACTTACTGTGTTTCCAATTCCAAGGGAAGTATTATGTCGACAAATGCATGCCAATGGGTTGCTCAGTGTCCTGCGCATATTTTGAGAAATTTAGCTCGTTCTTGGAATGGGCATTTAGACGGGATTTTCTGTTTCTGGGGGCACCACAATCTGGGGAGTGCGGGTCAGCATTGTCAAAATTCTGTGCATTAATGCAGGAGTTTCGGGGTGCCTTTGGCGCCCGGCAAAACAGTGGGCCCAAGCACAACAATCGAATTCTTGGGGATTGAATTAGATGCTGTCCAAGGGGTCTCGCGGTTACCCACTGACAAAGTTAAGGATTTTGGGGCGGCGTTGCAACACTGCCTCAGGAAAGAGAAGGTTACATTGCACCAACTACAGCAGGTGGTGGGGCAATTGAATTTTGCACTACGCATAATCCCAATGGCGTCCCCTTTCTCTCGCTCTATTGCACATGCAATGTCAGGTCTCAGGGAGAAGCATCACCACACCAGGCTGTCCGGCGAGGTCAGGCAAGACATGTTGATTTGGAAGACTTTTTTGCGCAATTTTAATGGGAAAGTGGTGTGGCCCAGCCCACCTAAGTCCGTCCCGGAGTTGGGCCTCATGACTGACGCTGCAGGTAGCGAGGGTTTCGGGGCCATCCTGGGGCGCAAATGGGTAGCTCAGCGTTGGCCAGACTGGTGGAAGGAATCTGGAATCACCACCAACATAAGTTTCTTAGAGCTTTTTCCAATTCTAGTGGCACTGATTGTGTGGGCAGAGGTTTTAAAAAAACAGTCTGTGATATTCTGGACAGACAACATGGCAGTAGTAGACTGCGTGAATAGCAAAACAGCCAAATGTAGCATGATACTGCGGTTGTTGAAGGAGATTGTGTTACAGTGCATGAAATTGAATGTCCTTTTTAAAGCGAAACATGTGCCAGGTATTCTGAACCACGCGGCTGACGCATTGTCTCATTTTAACATTTTCCAGAGGCAGCAGCGCACCCATCACCTTTCCCAGAACATCTGTGGCAGCTTGGTGCCCCAGAGTATCGAACCTTGTGGCAGAAAGCCTAGCACCCAGAACCAGGAGTGCCTACGAAGGGGCGTTTGGGTCTTTTTGCTTGTTCTTGGGGGAACAGTGGGAGCACAAATGGCAGAACCATGAATCTGTAGTTGACTATCTGGTGTACATGAGAGATCAGGGGCGCACGGTTGCAGGGGCGAGAAGGCATATCTCAGCCATATCATTTTTTGCAAAAATGAAAGGAAAGGGGGATCCCACAAAGAATGTCATAGTACGCCAGGCGCTGAAAGGGTGGCAACACTTGCAGGGAGGGCAGCCGGATGTCAGACGACCCATAGGTTGTGAAACACTAAGGAAACTATTGGGGGCTCTGCAGCGGGTTTGCACTTCCTCGGACGAAGTCATTTTGTTTCAAGCTGCATTCTGCATTGCATTTTACGGTGCTTTTAGGGTAGGCGAGTTAGTCACCAGGAATAAGGAAGATTAGCTGGGGGGCCTGCAATTGGGACACGTTAGCATCAAGAAAGATTCAGTGCTGATTTCCATCCGGAAATCAAAAACCGAACAAGAAGGTAAGGGTGAGAGCATAGTATTACACATAGCAGGGAAAACACAATGCTGCCCGGTTTACAGGCTTGAGGTTTTCATGGCCCATCGGGCACGCACTCAGGGAGGGCCTCTCCTGATACATGGGGACGAGACACCACTCACGGTATTTCAGTTCAGGAAAGTCATGCTCCTAGCTTTGAAGAGTGCCGGGCTAGACCCTGCCGATTTCGGGACTCATTCGTTTAGGATAGGAGCAGCCACCGAGGCAGCAGCAAGAGGGCTGGGGGACTAGCGTCTCAAAAGGATCGGTAGGTGGTCCTCTAATTCTTTCAAGAGATATGTGCGGGTGCACATGCTCTAATACGGTGCGACTGTCCAACGGTTAGGTGCACAAAGGGGGTTTTTCCGCTTCTTTCTCCCTGTTACTCAGGGAAAGGGGTTGTGTCAGTGTCGCTAGCTGACAGGCGCTAGACGCCGTTCATGGAACTTTGTGTGTTTTTACGCCAGCATGGCAAGGCACTTACCCCCCCTCTTATTTGTTTCATCATCAGTTGCCGTTTCTTCATCCTGTGACTCAGGAGAGGAGTCTCGACTCTTTCGCATTCACAGAACACAAGAGCAAGCAGTAGTACGGCGGGCGCCGAGTTACAGACAAACAGCAAACATGGTGGCGCAAGTTCACTCTTCGCACCAGAAGGATCAACATGTGTGGATGATAGGACACTCATATGTTCGACGTTTGAAGAATTTCTTTTCAGGAGCTGCCAAGACTAGGGCCACTCAGCTAGGGATAAACTTATCCTTTTTCGGTCAGGGTGGTTTGTGCGTTGGTCAATTCAGGGAGTTGGTGAACCGAGCTTTGAAAGCAAGTACGGGACCACCGGCAATCTGGATCCTGCACTTGGGGAGTAATGACTTGGCCGGATTAGGCAGGAGAGTGCTGGTCGAGGATCTCCTCACAGAAGTTGGATGGCTAGCAAGGCAGTGTCCCCAGTCGATAATAGCATGGTCACACATGATTCCCAGGTCGCACTGGAGGGGTGTGAGTCAGTGAGCGTTGAATTACGCGGTAAAGCGGATCAACAACAAATTTGATAAACTATTTAGGCCCCCTAGACTAGGGTCCATAGGACACAGATACATCAAGGGGGAGCAATTTTTTCTTCAGGACGGGGTGCACCTCTCACATAAGGGGAATCAGGCTTTCATAGAGGACATCCTAACTTGGGTGGAGAGCGTAAGGCGCAGTGCATGACCTTCCTAGAGGGTGAAGGGGAGACCAGGTACTCGGGCAACTATGCTGGCCTGTGGCGGTAAGGTCATGATTGGTAAGCATAGTCTTCGGTCCTTAACGGTCAGCACCATATAACTCCAAGGGGTAGTGACAGCCGGAGGGTAGGCCTGGGGAGTCATCCTTCCCAGTGGGCCAGGGGCCACCCCCGCTCGCGCATGCGCATTAAGGCACCACTATGCAGTAGTCTGCAGCCCCCACGTAATGGAGTGTAAGGCACAGGGCGTAAGGGGGGGCCCGGGGGAAAGTATCCATCCGATAAGCTGTAACCCCCTGCGCAAACTTATTAGTACACGGGGACCTAAAAATGTACCTTCCCCCAGGTTACGCGCCACCGCCTCAGCTCCTGCTGCTCCTGGCCGGGTCTGTGTTTTCCACAGGCAGCCTCCCTCCCCTAAGCCAATCACACCGCTGCAATGGCAGCATTGTGATTGGTGCGGATGGTGCCTGTATGTAGGCCAATTTATCTATGTAGGCTGCATGCAGCCTGCATACAGAAAAAGGGAGAGTGTGCATGACTGGTATGGTTGGCATCAGAGGGCAACCAAACAAACAGGGCCTACAACAGTGGGCAAGCCACTCCCACCTGCCCTCGAGCTTGACCGCCCACCCGCTCACCGGCCCGCCCCCAGCCAGACACTTCTGCTTTCTTGCAGTGCGAGAAGCAGAAACATGAAATGATAGTTATGTTTCTGCTTCTTGCACTGCGAGAAAGTAGTGGGGCGACGCCCCTCCGCCGTAATGGGGGTGCAGCCCCTGCTTGATTGGTTTCAACAAAATAATTACAGCTGGCATTTTGGCAAAGACAAAACCTTAGGTATTAATTAAGAATAAAGATTTTTTTAAATAGACAGCGGAAATCAAATACGCAACAACTTTCTTTCAAACATCAGCACAGCCGCATTGACTGCACACTGTATGTACTGAATTATCTGTAATGCAGATTTTTGTGGCAGAGCTCAGTTTCTATTGAAGTGTTCACGGTGCCGGCTGCGCAGTCTACCTACAGTGCAGGCTGATTCCATTGTAGTGCTCATGGTGCCGCCTTTATGAAACTGAAAGCACGGCATGGCACAGTGGCAATATTTTGAAAAAATGATAAGGGTTGAGTTTAGAACAGCGGGGGTGGGGGTGTGGCTTCACCGAGCAGCAAGAGGGCCTCTCGTTAAGAGGGCTCTGATGGACAAGCGAATAATCCTACGCATATCTGTACAAAATAGAGCAATCGAAAACAACTGGGGCCAATAAATATTTGTGAACCATCAGCGCTGTGGCATGTAGGAATTTAGAAAACAGTAGCTCCATGGTAAGCAGGTAACAAGCAATTAACCCGCTGAGCCTACAGAATTGCGGCGCAGCCACCACGGAGCAGCTCACACATACCTTGTGTGAGCGCGGGTGCAACCACTGAAGCCCAGCAAGTAAGGGCAAAGGGCAACTAGAGCGGCCGGCAGAAATGAGACCCATGCACAGTGCTGCAAACCTGCTCTGTGGGACAGTCCATTCGCCGTGGGTCAACGGCCGCTGGCAACAACCCGACATCCAACTGCAGCCTACACCATGCTGCTAATCTGATTGGACTTTGACGGCTTGGTGCACATAAAGGCCAAGATACCAGACCTGACAGTCCGGAGAGGCCATGCGGAAGAGGTGGCAGGCCCAAATAACGGGGGGTGGATGCCCTCCCGAAGGAAGTGCCTGGGGCCTGTCAATCACCCAAGCAGGCGGTGCAGAGTGGAACCCGAGTGAAGAGCTGACTATCGGAACGCCTGTGAGGCCTGGAAACCGTGCAAAGCAAACTCCGGAAGAGACAGCGTGAGTACACCTGAGTCCCCGGATCTGGGAATACCTGCAACGGGCGACCGGGTCTCAATTGCCCACCGGGGTTTTGCTGTGGTAGGCCCTGAGTTGGGGGGGAGACCAAGAGACTGGAAAGCAGTGGGCCATACTGGGAAGCTGGGGTGCTGCGCGCTGGAGGCGGCAAGCCTGGGCTGATGGCACTAGCGGGGTCGTGATGTGGTGGTGCCGGGCATATCGTCAGGCCGGTGTCCTACTGTGCTCGCCAGGGCCTTGGGCAGCCGTGCAGCTCCTGCTAGTCCCTGGAGCTGGACTGCTGCTCCCTTGCAGGGGTTACTATCTGGCCGCTTGTGGATGTGGGGGGCCTGCCTGCGAGGCACGTCCCGGGGCCAAGAGTCTGCCCATCCTGGGATAAGCAGGAGGCACCACATGCCTAGAACCCACAGTAGAAGGTAATACGACCTGGAAATAGTGCACAGTGGACCACAGCCTTGTAGGCACTAGAGTGCCCTAGAGACCTGCAAACCTACCTCTGCTGTGCACTGTACTGCTTTCAAGCAGCCGCAGCCACTGCAGATAAGAGCGGTGAGGCCAGATGAGAGGAGATTTCGAAAGACGACCTCAAGGGAAAATTAAATAAATAAATAATTTTCCCCCATGGTCGTCTCTCGAAATCCCCCCTCACCTGGTCTAACCACTCCAGCGGCTGCTTCCAAGAGCACCAAATGGCAAACCCCATTTACTCACGCCCCCACACCAGATGTGGGTCCTGTGCTCTCCATGCCACTGGAGTCAAAGTATCCTGGCTGATGAGGGCTGAAAGCCCGAAACCGGTACTAGGATGCTTGTTTCCAGTCCAGGGAGGACCTGGCCTGGCAGTTCGGGCTGGACTATTCCTATTGGGCGCAGGGTGAAGACTGATTTGCATATGGCTGGGTCCAAACTGGAATGGCATGGTGAGCAAAAAAACAATGGATTTAGGCCCAGATCTCTGTACTGGGCTGAATGCATTACATTGTTCTGCATTCTGTCCACTAATTGTTATTTTTGCGTTTGTCTAACCTCCATACTTGACAGGGTCAAGCAGCAAGTCGACTCTCATGAGTCTCATCTAGATGTGCTGGAGAATCGTGCCTCGGATGCGCACGATTATCAGGTTGAATCCAAGGAACACCTTCTACAAATGGAAAACATCCTCAACATGATGAAAGCCAAAAATGAGGACTTGGAGGCTTGCTCCAGACGTAACAACCTCGAGGTTACTGGAATACCTGAATCCACTGCAATCTCGAAGATGGAACCCTACATTGAAATGCTACTTTGCGACCTGTTTAGCTCGGACCTTTCACTCGTGTTCACAATAGAATGCATGCATTGTTCTTTGGGTCTTAGACCACCAGTGGGAGCCACACTGAGACCTATTATTGCGCGCTTACTAAACTACCAGTACCGAGACACGGTGCTGCACTGGGCTAGAAAACGTGGGCCTATAAATCATCAAGGTAACTTCATCTAATTTTTCCCTGACTTTACCCCACTGGTCGAAGCTGCCCACAGGCAATTTATACCGACAAGGCACATCCATCAGCAGGCCGGAATTCCCTATGCCATACTCTGCCCTGCAAAACTGAGTGTCCCATGAAGGACAATATCACTTCTTCACTGATGCGAAGTCAGCTCTAAAATTTGCCAAACACATCCGCAGTCCGAAAAAGCCTCTAGACCTACTCAGAACACTGGATCTGAACCCGGCCGGAGTGATAATGACTGAAGAAATAGTTCTCATCAGTTTTCATCTATGGCACCGTATGCCAGAATATTGTACAACGAAGACCACATAGCCCAAAAAACATTGAAGACATTGTTTATTAGCACTCATATCTTGTGTGTACCCTGACTGAACAAGGACTTTATAATTTCTTTATGCCCTACTTACACATATAGCTCAGCCACTCTGCTGTACTGGCAGGATAGTAAGCTGGCACACCAGGCCCCCCGGGAGAACTCCCATGTCCTGTTTGGATTGTTTGGGAGGTACGGGAATCACAACCAAGTTGGGGGGTTGGTGTTGGTGGTGGGGGAGGGAGGTTAATAACGTTGTTGGGGGAGGGAAGGGGAATTTTATGGGCACTCGAGGTAGGCCCGCACATGGGCACATAAAAAGCTTACTTAATACAATGCACTGACAACTAAACCTCCTCAGTCAGTCTCATTGCCGATTAAACAAAGTAAGCGGGACGCAACCTATGATCTCAACTGTAACATAATAGCACAACAACAGTTCATATGACAATAGTAACGTTCCTAACATGGAACATCAGTGGGCTCAACGACCATAGGAAAGCTCAGCTCATTTACTCATATTGATTAGACATAAGATTGATATCTGTTTTCTGCAAGAAACACACCTCAGAAACACCTCAGACCTCAAACTCCATAGCAGGTACAGGGGAGAAATATTCTAATCGGCTTATTCCAATTGGGCCAGAAGAGTAGTCATATTGATATGGCACGGTATTGGTTGAATGATATCTCGTACTATAACAGCCCTGAAGGCAGAAATGTCATCCTAGGTGGGAATTTGGGGATAACTCCTGTGACAATGGCGGCAGTAAATAGGCCCAATACAGGCGATCCCGAGCTTTTTTACATCATTTGGTGGAAAATCACTCTGATAGGATACAATACAGTGGTATGGGGAGGTGATTTTAATGCAATCTGAAGCTTGCACCCCAGAGGTAGCCAGAAGATACTCTCCTTCACTCAAGAAAACAGACTTATAGATATCTGGGGCAGGTGGTACCCGGAGACTGTAGAAGGCACCTGTATCTTGTCGCACCACAACGCCTGGTCCAGGCTCGACTACTGGCTGGTAACCGGGGTTGTGGCGGCTTGCACTACAGATATCCGACATATGCCACTTACACTATCTGATCACTCTCCAGTCCTTCATAGTTGGACTATACCACAGACAGCCCCCAGGCATTTTGCTGGCTCCTACCTCCAACCGCCCTACTAGACGTGGCCTTCAGGTAAGAGGTCCGTGAGGAGCTCTTACAGTTTTTCTCCATTAATGCAGGGACTGTATCATCCCCCTTGATGCTATGGGAAGCTGTGAAAGCTGTAATTAGAGGAGCATGTATAGCCAAGCAGTCGGTGGGGGGGGGGTGTAAATCCATAAGAAAGACATTAGGGCGACTAGAACAAGACATCAGCGACACCAAACTCATGTACTATCCCAACGGTAAGTCTAAACACCCAGCCACTCTTAGAGAGAATTTTACCGAATATGAAGAGGAAGCACACAGGGAAACCAACTTTTTAGTCAAACACGCTACAGCTAGACATTATGGTGAAGCGGACCGCCCATGTAGAGCTTTAGCCACAACACTCAGGCACACACGACCCTCGTCATACATCATTGAACTCCTGGATGACAACTCCAGCCCAATGGGAGGACAATCTGCCACATTAAACCTCCTAGCTGACTTTTATGCCTCACTCTATACCTCCACTCATGACGGCCTGAGCCCAGACCTGCTTCCATACTTAGACCCACTTGAGCTGGTGTGGCTAAGCAAAGCACACCATGAATACCTTGACGAATCCTTCACCACTGACAACATAGTCCAACCTATTAAAATCATGCCAGTTGATAAGGCCCCGGTGTTGCAGGGATTCTGCTGATACACAGAACTATGCGAAGAACCCCAGGACCTCAGTGAATTGTGGTGTACCAGAAACTCACCTCAGAACCCAGTATCCGGCTAGCATAAGTGTCCCATTCGTTATCCGAGATTTAGCTCGGCGGTCCCAATGAATAGACAACCCAGAACAAGCGACTCAGTACATACTCAGGAGTGGTGGGAATCGGAAATACCTGTTCGTATATTATTCTCACATCAGTCCACAACAATAATCAACAGAGACACGTTGTAAATAAAAGGGGTTTATTTTTATAGACCACGTGTCCTAAGATGCAGTACTTTGGCTAATACAAGCAGACAAATGATTAATATCAAAACCAGCAACATAGTTACAATACCATAGAATATAAAAGGGGTGATCATATTATAATGACAGTGGATACTACCACCTTCCCTTTACTAAGAAGCTAATATTATTATTATGCTAATAGAAGGTCTCTTAGGCTTGAATAGGGGACCCCATACCTCAAAGATCAGCTTAGTGAAATCACATCACAGGAGCATCAGGAGTCTTCTCGCAGGAAGGCTCGTCTTCGGTCTGAATAATAAACATGATGTCTGTGATATTAAAAGCACCAACTTTCAGGCATTTGCAGCTGCGCGTGTGTTATGGCTAAATAGTGGGCCGATCAACCTAGAGTGAAAAACATGCATTGTGTAATAATCCAGACTATTTGTCACACCGTGTACAGACCAAGGTCGCTGCGCAGAGCTTGGGATGGTAACAACAGATTGCTCTTGTGTGAAGCAAGTCTCGAGTCAGCAGTTTGTTTTAAGAAATAACATGTAAACGCAGTGTCGTGTGCAAAAGCAAAAAGATGGCTTTCTAACATCTAACGTGGTTATGCTAACTTAACAATGCCTGTACGTATTCAGAGAGAACTCACTACACGCCCCCTTGATCGAAGCACTATTTAGTAGGCAAGAAAAGAGTGAACGCAGAGTTCAGTTTCGTCAGAGCAGAACAAGGCGTAACCAATCCAAAGGTTCAGAATGAGTTAAAGTCTGAAACGAAAAAATTGAAAAGCAAAAGGGGAAACTGTGGTGTCCGAAAAAAAATATAATCAATTAAAAAAACTCAAAACAACCATCAGGGAGAAAGCAAAAAAAAGAAAAAGGTTAATGCCGCGGCAGGGTGCTGTCCAGGAGCGTCAGGCGCCAAGGACGACAGTGCAGTCAATCCATGAATGTATAGGCAGCATATGTGGCAACCGCTTCCAACAAAAAATCATTTGCAGGGCCAGCGAAAGTCTCAGCCATCCAATCCATCAACGAAAAGGAACACACGTGTTCTTCAATCAGCGGAGCTTCCAGCACGATCAGAGGGCACCCGGAATGTTCCTCCAAATAGCTCATAGCCAAGAAGTTGTAGGCAGCTGTAGAGATGTCCCAATTACCCAGGATCCCATGTGCTGCTCCACAAGCCATTATCCGGACACCAGAACAGGTCAACTCGTGAGACACTAAGGGCCTCATTAGTCGATCGAAATCCGGCACCGGAGACACCAGGCTGGTCAAGCACAAATCCAAAGGCCATTCAAAGGGGCAATCCAGGCAGTGAAGCACAGGCTGCACGCAGGTGAAGTAGCAATACCGGAAGGATAATCCATATGCCAGGCTTAATGTCGCCAATGGCAGAGTTCCATAAAAGTCAAGCATCCTATCCCGAAGAAGATGCAGGCGGGACAGGTGCACGTGTGGCACAGAAGGAGCAGCCATTCCGTAGTATGAAAAGGAAAAGCAGCACACCTGCCACCAGCGCCAGAAGCAGCGGAACACCTCCAAAGATGCTCGAGAAAAGTGAATGAAAAAATCCCGGAACCACACCAAAAATAGTTTGGAAAGAGGTCACGAGACCCGAGCCCACAAGTTTAAAAAAATAAGCCAGGCCGGTCGTGGACGAGGCATTGAAAATAGTTTGGATCAAAGAGCCGAAATGTAGGGGGAGGTCAGTATTCAGAAGCGCCTGTACCTCAGTGCGTGTATTAGCAATGTGAAGGACGAATGTTTCACGAGATGAAGTCAAAGACACCTCTTTTTGGGACAATAGGGCTCTTATTCTGCTCAACTTGTTGAACTCTGCTTTCAAGGTTGGAATCGAAGGCCAGATGGAAGCATCCAGCCGCCCATGCGGGGGTGGAAAGAGAACATTATTGCAGCAGACCACTTTCTGCGAGACAGTTACTATATACGGGATTCCCACTAACATCCCACAGCAAGCTTCATTATTCAAAATTAAATAACTACCGTTTGCAAGCAGCGTGAAAGAAGGCGTAATCACAGGCACTGGGATACCTCGTAGGACGCAGGCTAAGTTCGGTGCTTGTACATTGCATGCGCCGTGTAATTGAATGTGCCTACATACCAAGGAATGGTCTGGTGACGTGGTACATTCCTCGCCTTTCAAATAAACCTCAGTCCCGTCCCTAGTACATCGATACGTAAAGGGGAGGGACCAAACCTCATGTATGAAAGCGGTGCCCAGCGGTTCATATCTACCCAAAGCATAATGTTTCATACAAGACGTAAACTTAAAAAGCGCGAAAGGTAGTGTTATCAATCCGTGTGCTAGCCACGTAGCCGATTTGATCTCTGCTACTGAGAAGGGCAACGGTTCTAACTTTTCAATATGCAACAATGAATATGTAGCATCCTTCATGGACATAAATCGCTGCTTGTCAGTAAGGTTAAAGGGAAGGAATAACGATGTAGTGTTCAGATAGTCCCAAGGGACCTTCCCTGCCTTCAACGTCTGCAACGTCCATGCAAACTGCATAACAGAACGCAACTGGTTTTGACCATGATATAACACAGACATATCATCATGCACAATATCAACAACTGATGAAACAATATTATCTAATGTATAAATCCTAGAAGAGAGAGTGCTAATGCTGTTATCTATAACGGCTAAAACCTTTTCCATGTTGGCTTGGTCAATAGCCCTCAATCTGGAAGCCGCCTCAATCTGTGACAACTTCCAGACTTCGTTGTAAATAGCATACGCCCACCTTTTGGTTCTGCCACCCACAGGACCCTTAACAAAATCATTCAAATCTATTTTGTCATGTAATTGTGATAAATGAACTTTGACAGACGCCAAAGTGGAATGTCGCAGCCAAGATTGACATAACTTGCCCACAGAGTATGTAGTTACAGTATGTGACGACTCAAACCGAGGGTCTACGCGTTCCTGAGTATACCCCGGTTTCAGTCCCAGAAAACGTTGTTGACAGATATCTGAACTGCTTTGCCAAACTAACCAACCCTCACTATCAAATTTCGAAATATTGAAAGATGTATTTGAAAGTAAGTATTGCAAAGCAGTAAGGGACAGATCGGTGTGGTTATCCCAATTGGGATAAGCGCCCAGATCCGGCACAGAAGGTGACTTTAATTGTTTAGAAGTAGCCAATCCAAAACAGGTGGTTTGGAAGATGGATGAATTTAAAAATAAAATATGATTTGGTATAAGACAGGCACGATGTAAAGCCTCTGTACCCTGTACCTGCCACGGCTTGGAACCCCAAACCGATTTCAGATCAATAGTAGCCTTCCACACATCATAACCTTTGATTGACAACTCGTCCATAAAGGACTTGGAATAAAGTAACTTTGTGTGTGTCAGTCTAACCTTTGCGGGAGACTCAGGCAGCACCTTAAAATAAAACGCGGCCGGGTTGGAAACACTGAAATCGGTAAAATATGAATACTTGTTAACTAGTGTTTGTGAACTTCCGAATTCGGGAGTGGGACAGTGTTCCCATTGGGTAAAATTTACAAAATTTCTAAATGTATTAGCTTTATGCAGGAAATGATTGCCATAATGTTGAAAACAATACTGTTCCGCATAATTAGCCGCATTTTCGTATAAATCTTCAGCATCAAAAGCGGCATAATATTTCAAATCAGAAAACAGTGATTCAATGGCGTGTACATCCCAATCATCAGAACGTATGTTCTGCCTAACCACATCACCCATAGAAACACGAAATACATTAGGTACATTAATGACCTCTGTAGGCCCATGAATTTGGAATTTAACAGCATCCCATGCGATTCCATCCAAGACGGGCCAGGCAGTAATATTCACAAAAGTCTGGTCCCTCTTCATGACGTGGGACGAGGAGTGGGGGGCCAAAGTTCCATTGATAAGTCTAATTGTCGATCTCTCACTCAGATAGTGGCCATCCACAAGACGGAAAAAAACTATCACGAATCCAATGGACATAAACAAAAAAATACTGAAAAGCAACAGCCAAATGTATGTCCAAGGGGCAATCAAAAAATGTCTCTTAAACCAGCTGAAAAAAACAGCAATGTTTGATGGGGGGCTTGAGGGCAATGAGTTAGTGTCAAAGGAGAAACGGGACTGGCCAAGTGCCGTAGATTGTAAAACAGGCGAGGGACCACGTGTAGGATAAGCATACTCAGTCTCTTCGGGCAAACCACCAGCCGATGGTATCAACAAGGGATCAGTAACCGATTGCATCTCGATGGCAACATCAGGCAAGGTGTTAGAAGCAAGAGTCAACATTGAATTTCTTTGCATCGTCTGGCATGAAACTGCTGGAGTCATGCTAAGAAGTATCGGCCACTCGCTGAAGTTTGACATTGTCAATAGAGATGTACCTGTTTTCTTTGCGACCAGGAAGTGGAGGTAAAATGACTGTTCTTGTACCCTGCACTCCAAGCACTGGAACTGGTGCACGATAAGAGGGGCCGAACTCCTTCTTGTTCTCCACCTTCTCACGGACCAGATCTCCAACTCGGGGTAGCCAGCCGACTACCGGAACCTGAACTTCAACTTCAGATGTGGAGGGCAAGTGTTCCTTCGATAGAGTGTCTCTGGCTTCTTGTAGAGTCTGTAAAACAGCACAGTGATCATCTACGTCAAAGGGTGCGGTCGACGCCGCCATGTCTAGACCATCAAGGTCTGGTACAAACATTCTGATTCCGAAGAGCATCATGTACGGGGTCCGCCCACCCAGAGACCTTCTAGGGAGATTATTAAGTGCACGTTGGACGTTATACAAATGGGCTAGCCAGTTCCGGCCTGTGCCTAAAACACGGGCTGTCAATGATTGCTTTAAGTCACGGTTCATTCGCTCCACCACACTATTACCCTCAGGTCGGTAGGGGGACGAAAATTTGACTAGGACCCCCAAATTTCTCATAGCCTCCTTGTAAGCCTTAGAGGCGAACGCAGGGCCCTGATCAGAATGGAAGGTACCACACGCAAAAGTTCCCACAAAGACACGCAAATCTCTGATGACAGTCCGCGAGTCAGCACTCCTTTGTGGCCATACCCACAGAAAGCGTGTGCACGAATCCACTGCAACCAAGATGTACTTGTACGCAGTATCAGAAGAAAAAGGACCGCAGTGATCCAAATAAACACAACCAAATGGTTTATTGGATATGTACAACTGTGTTTGTGATGGGCGCGCAACAGTAGAAGGTTTAATCTGTTGGCAAATGTCACAATCAAGAACATAAGCGCGCGCTTGTTTATATAAACCAAACCACCAGTAACGTTGTTGTAGCAGGGATATTGTGGCTGACACTCCGGCGTGGGCAGACGCCAACCCCTCATGAGCAGCCAGAATCAGTGCGGGTCTGCAGTCCGCGTTGGGAATAATTCTGTCACCAACGTCGTTAATCCTCACTAATGGGACATTATCAGGACTTAAATGGTAAATGTAACGAGAAGGAAAACCCTTCGGGTAATCGCCTCCCTTTTCTGTAGCAGCAATAGCTGCCAAGATGTCATCATCAATCTTACTCTTTGATCTGGTAACTGCTGCCACTAAGTATGTAGCCACTGCTGTTTTAGCTGCCTCGTCAGCCAAGCTGTTGCCGACAGCATGGACACCAAGTCGCTGGTGACCAAGAGTGTGAATAACATTCACGAGAGGGAGACGTTCTTTAAAGTCTGCCACTCGAACCCAAAGCGTTTTATGCTTAATTGTGCCACCTTTTGTGTCTCGATAGTCATTCTGAGACCAGAAGTGTAAATTGTCATTATAGGACTGGACACAGTAGAAAGAATCACTCACTATTAGAGTAGTGACTCGGGGATCAGCAAACTCCAGTGCAAGCACTAGAGCCCGAAGCTCCGCCAATTGCGCGGTACAATCGCCCAATGACTGCGTATGCACTGCATCAGATTGGAATTCACCATTTACGAAAGTACCTACGACAATTGCGCAAGCCGCTGAGTAAGCGTGCTTTGATCCAATTGCGGGCTGCGCAGACCCGTCAGTGTATATGACACAATGGTATTCTTCGAGCGGGCGCAAAGACAGAGGAGCCGGATGAACGAATTCATACTGCAAGAACTCTTGAGTCTGTAATGAGGCATCAAAGATGTAGGTGACGTCTGGCGACGTCAGTGTTGTGGCCCATTGTATCCACCGAGGATGCAAAGCTTTAGAATTTGGTACACTTGCCTTTGTCACCGCTTCTAAGGCAGGATAGGGTGTTACAACCAGAATATGTTTCCCATGTGACAGTGCGCGTTCTTTAAGGATCGCCATCTGTACAGCAGTCAGAACTTTTTCGACCGCGGAAAAACGTAATTCAGCAGAGGTGTACAAGTGGGATTTGTACGCAATGGGGACTGTATCGCCCTCATTAAACGTCAAATACGTGAAACCCACGGCGCCTGGCACTATTCTTATTACCAGGTTAGTGCGGTTATCACGTGTCAGCAAATATTGTGAAGCAAGAAGGTCAGCCTGTAAAGACTGTAAAATTTTAGAATGTTCCAGCTGCCAGCTAGACTTCGAAAATGTGGGTTGTACCAAGGCGTAAAGCGGCTTGATACGCTGGGCATAATCAGGAATGTACGTACGGCCGAAATTCAGAAAGCCCAGCAGAGATTGTAATTTCTTTAGTGTCGTTGGCGCACTCAAGCATGCGCACTTCTCCAGAAAGTGGGGAGCTAACCCCTTACTTTCATTATTGAGCTCGCAGCCCAAAAACAACACTGTATATTCCGCGATGTGTGACTTCGCAAAATTGAATTTGTAGCCATAGTCAGCAAAACTCACTACAATATTGTCGACTCGAGACAGATGCGGCAACAGCTCGTCATCCGTGAGGTAGATATCGTCAACATAGGAGTATGCCTCGGGGTCTATTCTTTCTAAGAGAGAAACCACGCGAGCGGAAAAGACGCCAGGGCTATTTTTGTAGCCCATGGCTAATCTCGTAAACTGTTTTTGTTTTCCGCCCGAAGTAAACGCTGTCCACTGGCTACTCAGTGTGGACAGGTTATGGCTAAAAAAGCCATTGGAAATGTCAAGTGTCGTTTTAAACCGTTTACGCACGAGACTGTCGACTAGAGCCGAGCTATGTGTATTTTGTACCGCGCAGGTCCGGCAATGGGAGTTTAGGTGCCGGTAATCCAAAACTAAACGGTACGAGCCGTCAGGCTTCGTTACAGTGAATAAAGGGTTATTCATAGGGGACACACAAGTTTCAATTACACCCTGATATTCCAATTGTTCAAGGATCGCCGCGACGTGAGGTCTAGCTTCACGACGCATGGGATATTGGGGCTGAGGCTGGGGCATAGACCGCAATGGAATCTCATGGCAGGGGGACAACCGGTCCCAACCCACTTGAGTACGATATACCGCTGGCGCAAGCGCCAGCGCCCACTCACCAGCGTACATTTCAGCTTGTTCCTTAGGCACCGTGTGCGCAAAGGACGGGAGGATTTTCTCCTCCCCTCTAGGAGCTTCCAAAATGAAGGCTGGGGGCCAATCTGCCTCCGCTAGGAGGATATCATAGGTGGTGGTCAGATTATCCCAAAAAATCCCTTTTATAGTACGTTGTATGTCACCCTCTATTAATAAGACTATTTCATAAAGTCTATCAGGGGGAGCCACTCTGGTGTCAGCTGTTTCAACAGTAACCAATACATCAGTTGCTGTCGCCGCCAGAAATGGACGCAGAGCTTGACGGACTATGGTAATTTCTGCCGCGCTGTCCAGTAGCGTCAGCGCCCATGTCCGGTTCTGAAGCTGTGTCCGCACTATCTGAGGCATATTTTGCCGTCAGAGCCGCCACTTTCTTCTTCTGAAACGGGGGTCTTTGTCGAGCAAACTCGTCCTGCTTGCCTTTACCCTCAGTCTGTCGGGGTTGGTCACGCTGTTGTGGAGCACCCCGACCTTTGCCACCGCCTCCGCCACCAGACTGTGTAGCCGATGTTTCCTGTGAAGAACGAGGAGAGCGCGGTTCAGAAACCTGAAATCTATCAGGAGACTTAATAGTAGCACGATCTCGCAGATCATAAGTGCGTTCACTACTTGACTGTACGGGAGAGGCAGGCCGAGAGCCCTGTTTCTGCTGCTGCTTTCCCTGTTGTTTAGTCCGCCAAGGTTGTTTTGGAAAAATTGGCCGACCATCCTTACCAGAAGTTTCTGCCTTACCCTGCTGCTTAGAATCGGGATTTTTGATCACAGGCTTAACTCCTAAAGAGCTACGACCCAAATCACAATATGCTTCTGAAATTATTTTTGCAAATTCCTGCGGCTTGTCCTCTTCAGCAACTTTCTTCAGTTCATTACGAACCTGAAAGTGCAACGCATCACCCTTAAGGTTTCCCATTATCATGGTAGCCACCAGGCCAAAATCTCCGAGGAGCCGCATCCCCAATTCTATCGCAGACTCCGCTCCATGGTCCTCTTGAACCTGTTTAATTATGGAGGGCAGCTGTAACATAGACGGAGTGCCAAAGCACTGCGCGTACGTCGCAGCAAAAATCTTACCCCAGGATACACAATCATCTATATGGGGAACTAAGTCTTTAGGCAAACTAATGGTGAGGATCCTGTGTTTTTCCACAGGAGTTGTATGCGGATAAACCGCCTCTATTTGGTCAAATTTTTCAGCAAGCCAAAAAGGATAATCATCCCTTGTGAGGGGGCGCTTGCCCATAACAGAATTGACCATAACAGGACTAATGACCACCGCGTGACGATCACTAGGTTGTCCCGCACTAACAGGCGCCCCCGCCTGTACAGTGCGCGACACATACTGCACCAACGCCCTATATACTGATATAAGGGCAGTGTGTAGTACACGCAATTCAGCCACCGTTACCGTGAGGTAACGGGGATGAGGCGTAAATCCGGCTAGTACCGGCCAAGTGGCCCCTGCAATTGATAAAGGGCCCATTCTCGGCGGTATAACCACATGGGGGAGGGCGCCATTAAACCAAATCTGATGTTGCCAAGCAGATATTGGTATCTCCTGTGTCCTATACGGCGCATAGTTAGCAGGCACGGCAGTAGCAGTGTAAGAATGAAAGGTATCGTCAGCCCCACTGACTGCCGGAATCGTCACCCAGGAATAGAACAACTCAAACGGGTGAGCCGCATCGGCTCCCACCACAAAGATGACGTCCATGCCCGTGTCCGGCACCCCATACTGCGTCAAATGACGTTTCAGAGCTGCACGGCTGTGCGCCGCAATGTCTACTGCCATAAGGACAAGCTATACTTCAAGTATTCAGTAGCACAAGGGTTCAAATAACCTTTTTAATGATCAAGCTTGAAGGAACCTATATCAATAGAACTAGGTAGGTTTAAATCCGTCAGACTTGTTATCCGGAAACAAGAATGAGGGTGCTGTGGACTAAATGTAAGCACTACTAAGGCGTTTCAACTCATAGACCAAACGTTAGGTGCGCCATGTTGCAGGGATTCTGCTGATACACAGAACTATGCGAAGAACCCCAGGACCTCAGTGAATTGTGGTGTACCAGAAACTCACCTCAGAACCCAGAACCCAGTATCCGGCTAGCATAAGTGTCCCATTCGTTATCCGAGATTTAGCTCGGCGGTCCCAATGAATAGACAACCCAGAACAAGCGACTCAGTACATACTCAGGAGTGGTGGGAATCGGAAATACCTGTTCGTATATTATTCTCACATCAGTCCACAACAATAATCAACAGAGACACGTTGTAAATAAAAGGGGTTTATTTTTATAGACCACGTGTCCTAAGATGCAGTACTTTGGCTAATACAAGCAGACAAATGATTAATATCAAAACCAGCAACATAGTTACAATACCATAGAATATAAAAGGGGTGATCATATTATAATGACAGTGGATACAACCACCTTCCCTTTACTAAGAAGCTAATATTATTATTATGCTAATAGAAGGTCTCTTAGGCTTGAATAGGGGACCCCATACCTCAAAGATCAGCTTAGTGAAATCACATCACAGGAGCATCAGGAGTCTTCTCGCAGGAAGGCTCGTCTTCGGTCTGAATAATAAACATGATGTCTGTGATATTAAAAGCACCAACTTTCAGGCATTTGCAGCTGCGCGTGTGTTATGGCTAAATAGTGGGCCGATCAACCTAGAGTGAAAAACATGCATTGTGTAATAATCCAGACTATTTGTCACACCGTGTACAGACCAAGGTCGCTGCGCAGAGCTTGGGATGGTAACAACAGATTGCTCTTGTGTGAAGCAAGTCTCGAGTCAGCAGTTTGTTTTAAGAAATAACATGTAAACGCAGTGTCGTGTGCAAAAGCAAAAAGATGGCTTTCTAACATCTAACGTGGTTATGCTAACTTAACAATGCCTGTACGTATTCAGAGAGAACTCACTACACCGGGGCTTGGCGGATTGACATCCTCCTTCTACAAGACATATGCAGCAGAGCTCGCTCATCACCGCTTGGCAGTCTATCTAGAGTCTCCAGATAAGGGCGCCCTACCTCTGACAAAGCGCGAAGCCGTGTTTATATTAACCCTAAAACCGGATAAGCCTGCCAATTTACGTAACTCTTATCGCCCACTGTCACTCATTAATATTGATACCAAAATTCTTGCTAAGATGCTCGCTACCAGGCTACAACCTCTCCTCCCACTCATCGCCAGACCAAACCAGTCAGGGTTTATTCCTGGTAGATCCACAACACACAATCTGCGCACCTTTTTCTCTACATTACATCACTTGGACCCTCATTTATCAGCTCTTACAGCGTTCCTGGACACCACAAAGGCTTTTGATTTATTAGAATGGCCATACTTGTTCACTATTTTACCCAGGATAGGCATCAGCTCAAGATGTATCCAACTAACCTGCTTGCTGTACCCCTATCCAACTGCAAGGCTGAAAGCTAACAATCTAAACTGGGACTCATTCCCCATAACCTGTGGCACAAGGCAAGGATGCTCCCTCTCCCCTCTCCTATTTACCGTGGCCATGGAGCCACTGGCGGCAAGAATACACCAGTTCCACGCATCTAGAGGACTGGAATTTACAGATAGAGGACTGATAATCTCAATGTATGCAGACGATATCATCCTATACATACGCAAATTGGAGGAGAACCTACACCTTATATTGAGGGAGGTTGATCAATTCAGGGGTATGTCTGGGGTTAACATCAACTGGTCCAAATCAACACTTTTTCCTCTAACTGCCACTACACTCCCATTAGAACTGGAGTTCCCACCACCTGGGCCAAGAGTACGATTAAATATGTGAGGATCTGGCTCAGCAGTGACGTGCAAGAGATCTGGCGCATGAATTAGGGCCGCTCAATAGACTGTCTTGAAGGCAAGATTTCCACTTGGTCCAGGTGGCTACTATCCCTACCTGGTAGGATCGCCATAGCAAAAATGATAGTGCCGCCAAAATTCTTATATTTATTCGCAAATATACCGTTGCCGCTAAATCAGGCATTCTTCAAGAAACTCCGTTCCCTTATGGTGGCCCTGGCATGGGCGGGTAAACAACAATGCGTTTCATGGGGGCTTCTGACGATGCCGCTCTCACAGGGAGGCCTGCGAGCATCAGACTTCACACTATATGCTTTATGTGCGCAGGCTCAATACCTACTCTTCTGGGTACTCCAGACCCCATTCAAACCCCATGTAGCTGTTGAAAAAGATAGAGCTGCACCCAGACCGTTGCAGGTCGCTGTCTATCAAACATATAGGCGACCTGTGGGCAGGATGAATATGGCAGAGCCCCTGAGGTGGGCATGGGAGGGACTACGGAGGCGAGCAAACATTCTGACACTCTATGCACCATCCATACAGTTGGCATATAGCCCTCTTCTTCCCCCTTTGCAAGACAGTGGGAATACACAACGTGCTCGCCACATGGGTCTTTCCACCTTCAATAATCTGTATCCAGATAGTAACTTAGCCCTCCGACCCGAACTAGGAACTCCCTCTCCTCCATGTCAGACCTGCTCCTATGCTACCATCTTAGGGCTACTTGTAGATGGCTGCACGTCTCCTTCCTCACCGCACCACCCGTCTTGGCATCATTGACCAGATACTGACCAATCCCTCGCCCCGGAAACTTATAGCACACCTCTACAACACCACTCAACATACTTCGCAAGTTACAACGACCAAGACATTAGCACATTGGTTCACTGAGCTAGACCCTCCCCCCAGAGATGAACTGTAGTCCTCTTTCTGATCCCAGCTCGAGCGACTCTTTGCCAACTACAAACTAAGAGTCATCCACTTTAAATTCCGCCACCGAGTCTATCACACATCAATGCAAATGCACAGAATGGGGCTTAGATCAGATGCAAATTGCTGGAGGTGCAAACACCCACAAGCGTCATTCTTGCACCTAGCATGCCTATGACACCCTATCCATTACTATAATGACAGGGTCTATGAGGTAATGCATGAGGTCACCAGTCTCGAACTGGATTGCACACTGCTCACAGGCCTATTGGGACATATTAAAACCATCCCTTCCAATGCACGCTGCCTCTCCACCGTGATGTTTCTGCTAGCCAAACAGAGAATTGCCATGCATTTGGGTTCCACTATGGCCCCTTCAATAGACACTTGGATACATGATATTACTTATTGCCATGAACAGCTTGAAAGCCTACTGGGAGCTAATGCCCCTAGCACCCAGACCCAAAGACATCTGGGGCCCATTCGCGCTCTGGGAAAAGGCGCGCACCACAGCTACAACAAACACAACTAAGGGTTTAACGAGTCCAGCATTATCCCCGCATCAGATAACCAGGCCTGCTAGAATAGAATGATAACCTATTTAGGTATGAAAAGGTGTACTGGATGCCAACCAGAGTATACTAGCGCTCACACATATAACAATATTATGAGCCATGTTAACTGTGTCCAGCTGCTTAATATTGTGTTGACTGATTCATGAAATATGAATATGATTAAATTGGAATAGATGTAATAGGTTTTTTAGGATTTACAGGTGTGTTTGTTTTTTATTATTATTATTATCATAGCAATTTATAAATCGCTCGGATATCCCATAGAGGTTTCCCGGAGCTACAACAAAATAGGTATCTTCCCTTGCAGCTGCTTTAAAACAACCATGTCTTGAGCTTCTTAAGAAAAATTGTTAATGATGAGCAGTTTCTCAGGGAATCCAGGAGCTTGTTCAAAGGTTTTGGCCCTTGGAATGCGAAGGACTGCCTCCCATGCGTGCATGGTTCACTGAATGGATTCACATAAAGATTTTTCACTGGACTACAGCGTCCAGATTGTTGATATGCTTTTATCAATTCTTGTATGCACCTTGGATCCTTCCCTACTCTGGCCTTGTGCACATAGGATAGGGTCTTGAATTGGATTTTTCCCCTATAGGTAACCAATGTAATTCCAGTAAAAGACCCGATGCAGAGGTACTTTTTGGCAGCCTAAACAGCATTTTTGCTGCCGAGTTCTGGACAACTTGCAATCGTTAAGTAGCAGCTTTATCTGCTCCGGGATTTAGAATGTTCCAGTGATCCAGCCTAGCTATTACTAGTGCCTGAATCACTGTTCTCTGTGCATGGCTAAATAATTTTTCGAAGCCATTTTAAAGTGGCCAAGGCCATGGCCACTTGTTTAGTCACCTATAGTTTCATGGACAGCTTATGGCCCACCACGATCCCCACATTTTTTGCCTTGGACACAATCACCAGATGAGGACCCAGACTTTCCAGCCAGTGTTGGGGACCCCACAGGGAGCGGTTCTTGCCTAATTCAAGAACCTCTGTCTTCCCTCCGTTAAGCTTAAGTGAGTGCAAGTCCATCCACTCTGCAACCAACCTTAGTCCAGAGTTCAAGGTCTATGGGTTGTGCCTCTGTGCAGATGACAATGAAAAGATGATTTGGGTGTAATCTGCATATGAGAATAAATTGAGCCCACAACTTTCCACTAAGTTCGCTAATGGGCGTGCATAGATGTTAAATAGTAACAGACTTAGGGATGATCCATGAGGCCCTCCTGAAGTCAGGGAGTGTCGCTCGGACGCAGCCGCTGCTGAGAACACCTGAAACGACCATTTGCGTAGAAAAGAAGCCAACCATAAGAAGGCTATTTCCTCCAGTCCTAACTCCATCAGTCTTTCAAGGTGTGCCGTATGTGACACAGTTAGAAGGCTGCACTTAGATCAAGTAGTGTCAGCGCTGCCGTCTCAGCTCCATCTAGAAGTCGCCTAAGTTGTTCAGTATCTCTCAGCAGGGCTGACTCGGTACTGTGTCCTTTCTTGAATCCTGACTGAAATGGATGAAGGCTCTCTTGTTTCTCCAAGAAGCTATATAGTTGAACATTGATATGCTTCTCTATTATCTTTGCCATAATGGAAGCAAAGACACGGGTCTGTAGTTAGCCCAGTTTTCAGGGTCTAAATTAGGTTTCTGTAGTAGGAGCTGGACCATAGCATGTTTCCATGCTTTTGGAATCGTTCCCTGTTTTAGTGAGGAATTAATGAGCTCCACTTATAGCTGTAAGTTATTCATGCCTATGGACGTTTATTGGCTAACAGTTGTTTTCAGAGTTGAAGGGTTTGATTCATATTTTTTAAGTCAAATAATTTTTAAATAAGCGTTAAGGGGCCATATCATTATGCCATTTTATGCACTCACTTCAATTACTGCCCTGCCAACTCACATGGTGAGATCATGTGTCACATGATTTTAGATCACTTCACATAGTCACCCGGTGAGGAGCCAAAATCACACAGTGGCAGGCAAGGTGAGCAAGAATTCACTGCAAGAGATGTGAAAACCCCCAGGACACCCTGGACCTCAGTGACAGCCTCTGGGACGCTTTGTGTTTTTGGGGGTGGAGAGTAGGTTTTGAGCTTGATGGAGGGCAGAGTGTCTCCTAGGTAGCTCTCAGAACTGGGCCCTGCCCGCTCCAAGGACCCTCCCCATATCACGCAGTGAAATTTATTTACAGGTTGGCAGGTCTATCATTTGCCACCGGCAGAGAACCAGCATAGTGAGCGTAGTACAAGGGTAATGCAATCAGAGCGGCCATTCTCAGAGATCAGGTCGTGTATGGCATGCAGAGAAGTTTTGGGCAGAGCAAATGTGGGCCTTTGGGACGTCTATAAGGATATTATTGACACAGTCAATGCACAAAAGTCTCTTAGGAGGAACCACTGAGGGCTTACTGGAATTGAACTCACACCTGCTTACATGACTTTGGGTTTGCCTTATTATTTACTGAGCTGGTATTTTACCACAACGTTATAAAATAAAATAAAGCAGAAATATGTTTCCTAAATATTCTTTACAAAAATGTCACCCAGTGGAGGCAACACAAAAGTTATACCCAGTGGTACAATATTTTATCACAATATTTGCCAGACAATATTTTTTACTAATGATACTCTGACATACACCTGCAATGGTCTGAGACCAGAGTAGGTGAAAAATATTTCTTCGTTTTCTCAGACAAGAAGTGAGGAGGTGGTTGTTTCCCCTGTCCAATGAGGGAAAGTTGTATGCCTCACTAGCATGAATTTGATCAAATAAGCCCTAAGAGAAGTGAGGTATAATATATTTTTTGTAAGCATTCCTCATCTGAGAGTTCTGTACTTCACTTCTTGGACAGCTGTGGTTATTCATATTCCAATTTATCGTGCTGGAATGGAAACTTGTAAATACATTTCTCAGAGAATGGCATTCTACCACTTGGGTATGAGTGATTTCTTTTCTGGAGGTAGAATAAATGGGGACCAGAAGGAGTGCCATCCGAGGTCGATATATAGTGCACCTCGTGGGAGCCAGTGGTATCCACTCATCAATGTCTGCTTTTAAAGTAACGAGAATCCTTTCGATTCACAGAACTAACTTAAGACAAAATCCTTAACTTACTACCATTTGCTCATTTTGGTATTCACAGAAGGCACTTACTCATTAATGAGTAAGTGCCTTCTGTGAATACCAAAATGAGTAAGTGCACTTACTCATTTTGGTATTCACAGAAGGCACTTACTCATAAATGAGTAAGCTCCTTCTGTGAATACCAAAATGAATAAGTGCCTTCTGTGAATACCAAAATGGTAGTAAATTTAGGATTTTGTCTTAAGTTAGTTCTGTAAATCGGGCCCAGAGAACCTTAAAATTGCATTACATCCATGCCCCTTCTTCATAATGATCCTTACAATAGGGATGTGTGTCTTCACCTCTTTGTCCTTCGGAACACAAATCTTTGTAAAAATAATTCAACTTCCTCTCTGAAAAGCGCCAACCCACTCAGAGTTCCTCTTATTTGGTTTCATTTACAGACAACCACTAAATGGGTTTTGTGTAGCTGCATGATTGGCTGCATTGATTTATTTTGTTTTTTTCATATGGAGCTCTGGTGACGGGCGCTTACTTTTAAGAAACTTGGTGCCCCTCCTTGTGTTGCATTTGATGGGCGAGGGAGGTCTTTGTTAGCAGTGAATGACAGGGTTTGTCTGGCTCTTTGGCCAGGGTGAAATAAGCCAGTTCGATGCTTCATAAAATACTGGATTGGCACTGTCAGTCTGCACTTTTTTTGTCGTTCTCTTCCGTTTGTATGCATGATTAAGCAGGTCCTGGTATTGGTTCGTAATGGTTTATCCTTGTCCTCTTGGTTGCGAATAAGTGGCTAAATGAGTGTTTGCCAGCACTGGAGGTCCTGGAGTTCACAGGGAGCCAGTCATGGGTTCCCATAACCTCATGCCTTCTCACCTCAAGGAGGTAACCTTAGTGTTTACGGTTGTTTTTGCATCTTTGTGCTGAGGCATCTGGGAATCTGCTAGATCTCGGGCTGTCATGATTAGCAGGAGCGGCTGCTGTGCGGATGTAGTGGTGAGGTGGGGGACGAGGGGACGACAGATGAGGTGGAGGTGGGGGAGGGAGGAGAAAAGGATATCAATCATTTAGAAATTAAAATAACTTACCTTCTCTGTGTACTCTCCTCGCTGAAGCAGAGGCTCCTAGCCTCCCCTGCGGCCAATCCTGACTCTGCGAGTCAGGACTGGCCTGAGCACTAGGCCTTTGTGCTCCCAGGATGACTGAGAGCCTCTGCCTGCTCCCTCTCCAACCCAGCAATGCAGCTAGGTTTGGAGACAGCTAAGTGCGCATGTGGGTTTGGCCAGACTGAGATTGCCAGCCAAACCCACATGCGCACTGATAACAATGCTGCCCACCACTCCCTCGCCTGACTGCCCGCTGTGGCCCTGCCCTCAGGCCGCAGCAGGGAGAAGTTGAGAAATAAACTGATTATAAGCTTATTTTATTATTGTTACATTTTTCAACTTTTGAGGGTGGCAGGGAGGCGACACTCCTTTGCCATTACGGAGGAGCCACCACTAGTAATTAGCTTGTGGAGTCAAAAACCGCAATGCCTACTCTTGCTTGACACTTAAGATGTATACTTGGCTGACCAGGTGAGTGGAGAATGAGCACAGAACCAGTTCCTGAGGAGACTATTGTGTATGTCACAAAAAATACTGCATGGCACAAAGCTACAAATTGAAACTTTGCACATAAGTTCTTCTAATAATCATCCTCCTCCCTTACCAGGTATTTGGTAGAAGATGTTATTGAAATTCCATTGAGAGACACAAAAAAGCAAGTGTTCTGGAAATCATGCAAGCAACACTTCTGAGCAAATTGAGGAGTCAATATTTCTCAAGAGCAAATCAAAACCTAAAGAAAGAAACAAGGAAAGGAAAGAATTGGCATCTCAGCAAGATACTGGAAAGAAGTCCGTGAAGCACAAGCACACTCGCAAATGTTTTTCCTCATCCTTTTATACAGAATCCTCCTATTTTAGTTCTTATGAATAAAGAGAACCACAGCCAATGAGTAGGTGGAATTTATGAAGACTGTGGTTAAACGTTTTGCATACCTCAGGTAAACTATAGGCTTTGAAAGCAGAAATGCCTGTCACAGAGTAGAGGAGTATTCCTGGTAATTTCAAAACCAGATTACGCTATTAAACTATTTTCCTGACTGAACTTTTTCAGGAGACGTTCAGGACCAGGAATCACAAATAGCCTCAGATAAATTGGGGTGAAAGGTAAATCAGAGTATGCCACTTTAGGAGGATCTGTTTGGGGCAATAATGTGTTAGGTACTGAATAATCCCCACTATCTGAAAGAAACTTATCATTCTAACCTCCAGGCAGAACTTTAAGAAATGGTAATCAGCGGCTTGAACTGAATTGGAACTAGAAGAAAAAAGCAGGTGAATACTCAAATGGAAGTTGACATTAAGATGATCAAGAACTTTATTTAGAAAATAATTTCCCTTTTAAATACAAGTTTGTAGGCTGGCACCTTGAAAATCAAGAAATGTTCTTTGACTTTTACCACAGGTTATACTGGATAACAGTAACTGCTGCCACACTGAATTAGAGGCCTGGTTTGCTACATGCCACACTTTACAGGAAGTAGTCACTAGATGGAAGGAGCCTTGGTAGCCCATTGGCTAGTAGTCGCTGCGTTGACTGAGAGCAAACCAGGGCAGAAAAATGGCACCGTAGCATCCAGACCTTAGATTACCTCTGTACTAGAGAAAGGACTGAAGTAGAACTGCCATGCTGTTCCACAGACCCAGCAAAGAGAAGTTGCACCAAAGATTGCTACGTGGGCTAGAAAAAAGAAGACTGTGCCTTATGGAAAAGTTATCCCCAAGCCCCAGACAGAGAGTATGACTCCAAGGTTCAGTTGGATGACTCCCTGTTAGAGCCACAGGGCCATAAAAGCTGAAGACGCCTGCCCTGGTGAGTTGGTGCCAAGTACGCCTAATCACTGCTGACTGCTGAAGTGCCACCTGTGAGACTGATCCCAACACACAAACGTTGCACCAGAGTCAGCTGGACCTATGAAAGTCGTTGGAGTGCAGTTTGGTCATCCAGCTGCAATTTAAAAGGAACCACTGGTTTGGCTGTAACCGGAGACCAATAGACTACTGGCAACTGGTTTTGTGCTGGACTACACCAGGACTTCGTGAGACATCGACCTCTGATGCCAAAGTCTCCCTCAGTGTGTTGGTGGTGGCTACAGCAAGACACCCAACACCGGCTCAGCATCCCAGAGAATCTTCCGCATTCTGTATTTTTTGCATCAGTATCACTCCATTGATTCCTATAGTGGTTCACCCATAGAACCTGGAATTGGAGTGGAGACTGCATTTCTTGCAAGATAACTGTTCTGTTGGTCCACATTGGTCTTTGTGACTGACTCCCTGCTGGAGTTGGTCATAAGAGTACCCTCATAGCTGTTTTCAAGTTATATGTTGTGGCCCTAAAACGTAAGTCACTGTAAATAATAATGATTTATTGTGCTAAGTGAAAAGCAGCAATTTGTTGTTTCATAAAAAATTAATATCTTTGTGACCCTCTGGTGGATTTTTGTTGCTGAGGTGTATAATTAAAGATAAAAATACAATTTATGTTTTTAAACTAGTGTCAGATTTTTATTGTGTTGTGTTTTCTTCTTATTCAACCATTTTCGTACTTGTTGGACCTGACATCTGTGGTGTGGTTTCCCCAACTTTTGCCTTTCATCCTCCTGTTTTTGCTGACTTCAGGACTTTGTGCACTCTGCCACTGTTAAAGTGCTTGTTCTCTCTCCTTTAAACATGGTACAACTGGCTTACACCTGATTAGCATCTTTAATTTAATTATATGTCCCTAGTAAAGAGACACTCCATGTATCCAGGGCCTGTAAAATAAATGCTACTAGTGGTCCTGAAGCACTTATTGTGCCACTAATTTTAGCAGCCCTTTAAACATGTTTCAGGCTTGCCATTGGAACTGCCATTTTGACCTGGCAAGACAAACCTCTTGCAAGGCCCAAACCTCCCTTTTAATACATATAACTCGCCCCTAGGGTAGACCCTAAACAGCCCATAGGGCAGGGTACAGGATTTTAAAAAGTTTGAAATTTACTTTTAAGTTTTACATGTCCTGGTAGTGAAAACCTCCTAAATTCGTTTTTCACTACTGTGAAGTCTACCTCTCCCATAGGCTAACATTGGGTTAACTTATCATATTAAGTGATAACTTTGAATTGGGAGCAGGTGGGCATGTCGAGTTATATATCTGAGAAATTGTAATTTAAAACACTTTTTTACATGGTAAATTTAGATTCTATGCCACATTTCTGAAAAGGCCACTTTAAGAAAGTTGGCATTTTCTTGTCCTAACCATTTGATGCCTAAAGTAACATTAAGCCCCTAAGGTCCAACTACATGTTATGTAGGCCCTGACGCCATCTTAGTTAATGGAGGTAGCCATCTTATCAATCTTTGACAATGGAAGTCGTCATCTTCCCTGATTTATACAGAATCATTCTTATGTCCGCCATTTGAACCAGGTGTCGTCTGACCTTATCTTTGTAAGTACTGTTAAAGTGTCTAGCCATTTGAATAATGACAGATATAACACCTGATGAGACATTAGTCAGGGACAAGTGTCTACTTTTAACTACGTCAAGGTTAAATAAGAACAAATAGAGACATATAGCTGAAATAGTGTAGTCTGAATTGACGTCCTTTTATCTTATATGTTCATAAGGAAATGTCTGGGATGCACACCTTGATGCACATAATCTATGTCAGACTTTCCTAACCTTATGTGAGAAATTCCAATCTTCTGATAAGATCTGGTAAGTTAGGACTGCCACTCGATCACTTGTTAGTAGAGGTCATTCACCCAGATTATCGTACATGATTCTGCCAGAGATGGCCTCGCCTACTGCCAGAGCACTGCACAGATGCTACATCTCACCTCAAACTGATAAAGCTGTGTCCGGGAGGAAGATCACTACCGCAATGTGTGTTTGCCCTATGCAGGTAACACTGTCTTCACACCTTTGCTGATAAAGGCGGCCTATGCTGTCAACTAGGTATGCAGTGCCTCTCTTCTCCCTTAGAAACTCTAGAGTGCAAGTTGCTCTGTCTTCCATGCTCTCTTAGTGTAGCACAGAGAAGTAGATGTTAGGACATTTTAACTATGGGCCTGATCTATATGTTAGTGGGACCAGGAAAGAATAATCTTTTTGGTCGTCTTCCTGCCTGCTCCCCTGGTGGTCGGTCCACCCACCTGATTTAGATGCTGGCTAACAATGGGAGAGAATGGGAGAGAAGACTGCCACAGGCCCACCGACTCCACCAGGACTTCGCTCCCTGGCCCTAGGGCGGGATGAACTGCAGCAAATGGCAGCTGGAATCCAGCAAGGATTCCCACCCTCCAGATTTGGATGTGGGCTTTTTTGAACGGAATTCCTGTAGAAATCCCTCCTACTTCGAGTTGGCGTAATGGGATGAAAAAGGGTAAAATTCACCTTTTTTCATGTTATAGCCTGCGATTTTGTCCTATACTGCTTCGTCCAGGTTCCCCCTATACATAACCTACATACACATATGTACACAAATATAACATTTATGTGTTTTATATAAATAAAATAAGTTACTCTCCTGTCTCCCCACCACCACAGTTGCCCCTGTCAGTGCTCTGCCAACAGGACACCCCCAGCTCAACGGTAACATCCAAATCTGCTCGCGGGACCCTGCCGTTGAGACAACAAAGGCGGGCAGATCAACAGCACAGAAGACTGCCGACGCTATGGTCTTCTGTGTATCGCGCAAAAATCTAAATATGGCAGGTGGAAGACTGTCGGCTCGGCAGAGTATTCACTCCTGCCACCATGACGGGCCAGCGTTCGGACCACCAAGATCTAAATCAGGCACTATGTTAGAAATGTTGATTGTATTCTCATTATTTGTAACATGTCTTCTTGCTGGTTTTTTACTACTCTGTGTATTTGTTTTAGATGTACTGAAAAACAGGTTGTTCTTGTAGTGATAAATACTTCTACTTAAAAGTTTTATTTCTTCTTAGTGCAGTGTGATATTGTGAATAACAAAAGAGGTTTGGAACTGCTACCACGGTGCACCCGATCCCTTCACATGGATTGTTAGTAACCCAAAAGCAACAACTCTATTCCAATAACAAAGTGAGTAATATTTTATGGAACTACAAAACCTGTCTTGCATGTTTATCATTAGTGCATTGAACCAAGTTCCCCTGTGTCACCCGTGGGTGGAAAAGCATGGGAAAGCACACCTTGTAGAACTGTGCCACATCCCTAGTTTATTATGGAAAATATGAGAGGAGCCCCTTCTGCACCAAAGGAATAGGGTTCTATTGTTCAATCAAAAGAAGCAGTTTATTCTTTGGTAAACCATGTATTGTTCACTATTCACATTCATCCAACATATCACTCAGTGCAAAACAAACACAGAAAGAGGAGTATGGTTATCAACGCAAAAATAGTGTGCCAACACACAAATGTGGAAATAGAATTTGTACATATCAATTTGTTAAAATCATTTAAAACAATTTGTCATGAAAAACAGGTGTCATATCTATTTCATATCTATACACAAAAAATACTAGTAACTTGCAGTGAATGAATTGCCACAAGACTCAATATCATTAAAGAGGTAAAACAGATAGAAAAAAAGAAAGAAGAGAGTATTAAAAGACAATACACTTCGTCATCATAAAACGACATCCGTGTACCAATAGCGTTAATACTGGGACCCAAAATATTAATAACTTTTAATAACTCAAACCTCAAGGTGTCCCTGATGAGAGGGGCAGTTACTTTTATAAAAGCTGCACATGCGGCATATACCTTTAAGACATTTAGCTAATAGGTGTAGTTCAAGGCTAACGATACTCCTTCATGGCAGTTTCATTCCTATACAGCTGTAGATCTGCAGGCACACTACACGTACACTAAGCTTGAGACCTACACCTGCAGTGGGACCTTTCACTTTTACACGAGTACAAACTATTAGTCCACAGACTATTAATGGTATCATGGGAAAAGCACCCTCAAAGCATGATGACATAGCCTTCTGGACTGCTCGCAAGACGAACCAATTTGATGCAGTATATCTATGCACTAACACCCAAGACAAACATATAATACTGATTATGTGTCTCTCCCTTGGAACGGGCCCATCCGTAGAGTAGTGTAGCACCTGGGGAAGAATCTTTGCATGCATTTATACTAGTACGCATGGTACACCTTCATTGGTAGTTCCCCTTGATGCACTTACACAGGTACAGAATGAGCATGGAGCTGCACCAGCTCTGGAGTTAGAAATGAAGTTAATGGAGAACTTTTCTACTCTGTTTTCTATCATCTGAAGCAATATTAGTGGAGAGGGTACAGTTCTGGCTATACAGCAGATACTGGATGCAGTTTCAATTCAAGTTCATAAACAGGAACTGCTGAAAATTATCGCAGAAGTTCATACCTCTGTAGGTAGAGATACCTTGGCCACTCGACCCATTAAGCTACATTTAAAACCAAAACATGACACTCAGAGTCCGATTAAAGAGAAACCTGCAGCAAAAGGGCAAAGGAAACAGAAAGAAAAAGAAATGAGACGGGCTGGATCACCCAGATACACTTTACACTTTTAGCAAAATAATCTCTTACAAGAAATTATATATACATAATTGCAGTGAAGATCATTCTCCGAAAAAACACAATTCATAAATATAACTTGTTGAGAATCTGACAGGAGTGGTTATAACTTAAGAGACCATGGACAAAACTTGAAAACGTGAAAGGTATCAGTATTTCGATCTCAGCATCAACTCTTCACATTCTTTTCAGGACACTGAAGGTAAAAGAAAAGAGAGGAGGAGCCAACTCAAGTATGAAAAAATTAGCATTACAGTAGGACAGTGTATCAGGATGCGAGACTGACGTTAGCATAAAGAGGGAAGAGAAAGGATTGGACTCTAAAATCCCAGTGAAGAAGAAAGTAGCAGGACTTTCTTAGAAACATGCAGATACAACTACAAATTCTCCTGCAAAACAGGACTTGGGCGAGCCCGCTCCTAGACAGTGCCGCAGAAGTCATGATAGTACATCGTACGCTTCAGAGGTTTCTGGATGTGAATCCAACTGATGACGTTATACATTTTGAGACTCCAGATCAACATTTAAATCCTCCTGATTCGGTTTACAATGTAAACATACAAATTGAAGGGGGCATACACCGGATTATTAAAGTGGTCTTTTGAGCACAATTGTCTGATGATTATGACATCATCCATGCAGAAGAAGATTGACCACTAATCTTTATTAGAGAAGCACCCCGGGGGAGGAAGTCATAAGGGTAGCCTTCTCTACCATAGTTCCTGAGGATATCAAGGAAATCCACACCAGAAAATAGGCGGGTGGGACGAACACTCAAGTCCATAGGTCATCCCTCTACATAGCAAACCACAAGCATTATACATTTTAAAGCTAGAAGCAAAGCGTGGTATAAAAGCTATTTGTACATGCAAACATAGGTGTTACAAAACAGACATAGTGCAGCTTTAATGACCAACCTAGGGCATAAAAAATACGACCATGGATATTTCCAATGGGATTTTTATCAAAACACAGCACCTGAGATTGAGTATCTAACCTCTTTGAGTTTTGACAGAACGCAGATTTCATTCTGATGCTTTCCCATGGGCTATAAGAATAGTTCTGGTGAGTATCGCGGAGATCTTAAAACCAGATCCAGAGGTATTGTCATAAATTGATGATATCTATCTTACTGATGATGACTTAAACCTATAACTTACCAGGGTAGACAAAGTGGTGACCATATTGACATCATATGGTTACAAAACAAATTATTTTTAAATGAATGATTGCCTACCTGATGGTGACCTTTTGGGATATGAGTTATACAGTGAGGGCAAGTCATGGGGCATCTTTTGCAAGGTGTCCCCCATTGTGTAAGAAATGCAAGAAATGTGTACGTATTGGGCACTTTGCTGTTGTATGTAGAGATGTCAAAGGTGATAATCAGGCAAGATTCAAAAAGAGTAAGATTTCCTGTATTAGGAGTGATGAGAATGATGATGGTGCAAGCTGTACTGGCACTGTGCTATCCATTAGTGATGCAGAATAAATGAATAATGATCATGGTAGTTTGAAACCACCTAGGGATACTGCACGTATTTTGAATGTGGAAATAGAACTAATGGCAGATTCGGGGTCACCCTAGACAATAGTTATGGAGGATTATTTTCTGAATAGCTTTGAGGGATTATTGTGTTTAGAAAATTACAAGAATCTGACATTGTTGCAAGAGTCTTTGATGGGACCAGAATTGATATAGTGGGGTATGAAGAAGTGGATATTGAATTTAAGAGGCGCATTGCTCATATTAAATTATATGTGGCAGTCAAAGTAGTTAATATTTTGGGTTGGAGAGATCAATGCAGATTAGGAATAATTCTCAACCCCAGGAAGGGTGATCATGTTTTGGTAATTTTGGAAAGTGATAATAAAAGTGAAATTGTGTATCAGTTTCCTAAAGTGTCTTCTGAAGGACTTAGGAAGTTTGATAGTTTCAGTCAAAAGATTAGAGTAAAGTAAAGAACAATACCTGTAAAACAGAAGCTCAGAAAGGTTCCTGTGAATGTGAGAGAAGACTTCAAAAATGTATCTGACATTTTCATCTAAATAATGGTTAGGCGCGCATACTTATATATTGTGTGCTCTACAAGCAGACATGCTTGAGACTAAATATTTACAAACTATGTATAATAAAGCGAACCTTGTTATCAGAGTCATACCCAGTCACTTTGAGTCAGCTACCTTATGGGTTTTGGATTGGATTTTCTTATATCCTGCCATTTTGGGATAATGCTATCGGCTCCAATGGGTCCTCCATATTAGCAGTTTCGACCAATCCTCATTGCTGCTGGACTGCTCCTTGTCCGTCTGACTGACCTTTTCCTCTAGTCGACTTTTCCCCCTTAGGTCTCCTACACCCCTCCCATCATATACTTTCACCGATACACAGGATGTTTTGGATTGTTGGTCCCCAGTCGGTTTGTCTTTCTTTCACTTTGACTGTTTGTCCCCCTGAAGTACTTTCCCCCTTGACTGTATGCCTGACACGATATGCATTCGTTACCCCTTTGTACCATTTCCCCTCTACCTTCCATCCCCCATTTGACATGTGTCTTGATTATGCTATGCGCTAATAACTCATGTTATTATGTAATCACTGTTTTTCTCCTATGTTTATACTTGGCTCCTGTAACTGATGTAATTGTGTAACTTGTAACTCGCAGATCCTCATGTAAATCGCTCTGATACCTCCAGGTCTAGCCAGCGCTATATAGAACTCTGCAATTACAATAAATTGAGTATACTTGTGATTATGACTATGACTATGTGACCTACAGTGAAGAACAGGCCATTGTGTTATATTCCCCCTTCCTTGTTCTTTCTTGTGTTAATGATGCTAATGTTGTACTGCTTTAAGTTTCCTTGTGTTCTATTGCCATGGAGCTGTTTCTTTCTAAGTTCCACTTTCCTGTGTTAATGATGCTAATGTTGTATTGCTTTAAGTTTCCTTGTGTTCTATTGCCATGGAGCTGTTTCTCTCTAAGTTCCACCTTCGGTCAGTTGCCCTAGAGGATCTGCCTGCTGCAGTCCTCTGGTCTGTGCTGCAATTAATAAAGCCTTCTATATTATATCATGCTGCTCTGGATTCCTACAAATTCATGAAGAGGATGGGAAAAATCAAATTCTAAATTTTCTCCTGCATATGTTCAGGAGGTACACACTTACCCTCCTTGATAATGAATTATCCTTCCACCTCTTACGCGCGCTCTGCTCACTGCATGTTCCTCCCTGCATCGTCTTCATTCAAACCGGAGGAGATTATTCAAGTAAGAATTATTTATTTGGAAAAACTCTGTCTTGTTCACTGTTCCATTTTAACTATTTGGATGTTTTTGCTTAATTTTGTAGTTTTTTTCATCTGCTATACACTACTATGTAATTTGAACCTCCTTCTAAGTTTCTCCAAGCTAAAGGAGAACCACCGATGAGGTGGGTAAGATGGAAGGAGGAGTTCATGACATATCTTAAGGCTATCGATGGAGAAAAATTGGCTGCTGAAATAAAAAAAATATTCTTTTACACTGTTTGGGTTCTGAAGGTCAATTAGTGTATAGAACTCTTCCACAAGCTGAAGGGAGTGGAGGCAGGAATGTTTTTGAAGAGTCTATGGTGCGTATTGAGACCAGGTTTAAACCTACTTCCAGTATTGCGTTGAACAGGTTTAACTTTTATACCAGGGCTCAAGAGAATGGCGAAACACTTGATGATTTTCTTACTGGATTACATGCACTTTCTGTAAACTGCTGTTTTGGGCCTATTGCAGATGAAATGATCAGAGACCAAATCATCGTTCATGTCAGAAGTAAAAAATTACAGGAACAGTTACGGATTATGGGAGATCCTAACTTGTGTGATGTCATCAGTACTGCCAATGCTATGGAACAATCTGAAAAGTGGATGAAGTCTTTAAAAAAGGACAACAGAGGAGTGATGGAGGAAGTGTGAAATTTAAATCTGGGAATTCATATAGTGGAAAAAAACTGTAAAAGAAGTTTGACAAGGATTTTCACTGTTTTAGGTGTGGGGCATGTTTTGCCAATTTCAAGAATTCTGACATTGTTGCAAGAGCCTTTGATGGGACCAGAATTGATATAGTGGGGTATGAAGAAGTGGATGCTGAATTTAAGGTACGCATTGCTCATACTAAATTATATGTGGAAGTCAAAGTAGTGAATATTTTGGGTTGGAGAGATCAATGCAGATTAGGAACAATTCTCAACCCCAGAAAGGGTGATCCTGTTTTGGTAATTTTGGAAAGTGATAATAAAAGTGAAATTGTGTATCAGTTTCCCAAAGTGTCTTCTGAAGGACTTAGGAAGTTTGATAGTTTTAGTCATAAGATTAGAGTAAAAAAAGCACTATACCTGTAAAACAGAAGCTCAGAAAGGTTCCTGTGAATGTGAGAGAAGACCTAAAAAGATTTTCAGGCATTTTCATCTAAACAATGACTGAACACGCATACTGATATCTTGTGTGCTCTACAACAGACATGCTTGAGACTAAATATTTACAAACTATGTATAATAAAGCTAACCCTGTTATCAGAGTCATACCCAGTCACTTTGAGTATACCTATGATTATGACTATGTGACCTACAGTGACGGACAGGCCGTTGTGTTATATTCCCCCTTCCTTGTTCTTTCTTGTGTTAATGATTCTAATGTTTTATTGCTTTAAGTTTCCTTGTGTTCTATTGCCATGCAGCTGTTTCTCTCTAAGTTCCACCTTCGGTCAGTTGCCCTAGAGGATCTGCCTGCTGCAGTCCTCTGGTCTGTGCTGCAATTAATAAAGCCTTCTATATTATATCATGCTGCTCTGGATTCCTACAAATTCATGAAGAGGATGGGAAAAATCAAATTCAAAATTTTCTCCTGCATATGTTCAGGAGGTACACACTTACCCTCCTTGATAATGAATTATCCTTCCACCTCTTACGCGCGCTCTGCTCACTGCATGTTCCTCCCTGCATCGTCTTCATTCAAACCGGATGAGATTATTCAAGTAAGAATTATTTATTTGGAAAAACTCTGTCTTGTTCACTGTTCCATTTTAACTATTTGGATGTTTTTGCTTAATTTTGTAGTTTTTTTCATCTGCTATACACTACTATGTAATTTGAACCTCCTTCTAAGTTTCTCCAAGCTAAAGGAGAACCACCGATGAGGTGGGTAAGATGGAAGGAGGAGTTCATGACATATCTTAAGGCTATCGATGGAGAAAAATTGGCTGCTGAAATAAAAAAAATATTCTTTTACACTGTTTGGGTTCTGAAGGTCAATTAGTGTATAGAACTCTTCCACAAGCTGAAGGGAGTGGAGGCAGGAATGTTTTTGAAGAGTCTATGGTGCGTATTGAGACCAGGTTTAAACCTACTTCCAGTATTGCGTTGAACAGGTTTAACTTTTATACCAGGGCTCAAGAGAATGGCGAAACACTTGATGATTTTCTTACTGGATTACATGCACTTTCTGTAAACTGCTGTTTTGGGCCTATTGCAGATGAAATGATCAGAGACCAAGTCATCGTTCATGTCAGAAGTAAAAAATTACAGGAACAGTTACGGATTATGGGAGATCCTAACTTGTGTGATGTCATCAGTACTGCCAATGCTATGGAACAATCTGAAAAGTGGATGAAGTCTTTAAAAAAGGACAACAGAGGAGTGATGGAGGAAGTGTGAAATTTAAATCTGGGAATTCATATAGTGGAAAAAAACTGTAAAAGAAGTTTGACAAGGAATTTCACTGTTTTAGGTGTGGGGCATGTTTTGCCAATTTCAAGAATTCTGACATTGTTGCAAGAGCCTTTGATGGGACCAGAATTGACATAGTGGGGTATGAAGAAGTGGATGCTGAATTTAAGGTACGCATTGCTCATACTAAATTATATGTGGCAGTCAAAGTAGTGAATATTTTGGGTTGGAGAGATCAATGCAGATTAGGAACAATTCTCAACCCCAGAAAGGGTGATCCTGTTTTGGTAATTTTGGAAAGTGATAATAAAAGTGAAATTGTGTATCAGTTTCCCAAAGTGTCTTCTGAAGGACTTAGGAAGTTTGATAGTTTTAGTCATAAGATTAGAGTAAAAAAAGCACTATACCTGTAAAACAGAAGCTCAGAAAGGTTCCTGTGAATGTGAGAGAAGACCTAAAAAGATTTTCAGGCATTTTCATCTAAACAATGACTGAACACGCATACTGATATCTTGTGTGCTCTACAACAGACATGCTTGAGACTAAATATTTACAAACTATGTATAATAAAGCTAACCCTGTTATCAGAGTCATACCCAGTCACTTTGAGTATACCTATGATGATGACTATGTGACCTACAGTGACGTACAGGCCGTTGTGTTATATTCCCCCTTCCTTGTTCTTTCTTGTGTTAATGATTCTAATGTTTTATTGCTTTAAGTTTACTTGTGTTCTATTGCCATGGAGATGTTTCTCTGTAGGTTCCACTTTCTTGTGTTAATGATGCTAGTGTTGTATTTCTTTGAGTTTCCTTGTGTTCTTTTACCATGGAGCTGTTTCTCTCTAAGTTCCACCTTTGGTCAGTTGCCCTAGAGGATCTGCGTGCTGCAGTCCTCTAGTACTGTGCTGCAATCAATAAAGCCTTCTATATTATGTCATGCTGCTCTGGATTCTTACAAATTGATGACAAGGGAGGGGAAAATCAAAATTTCCTCTTTTATATGTTTAGAAGGGACACACTTACCCTCCTTAATAGTGAATTATCCTTCCACCTCTTACACGCGCTCTGCTCACTGCATGTTCCTCCCTTCAGCGTCTTCATTCATACCGGAGGAGATTATTCAAGTAAGAATTATTTATTTGGAACAACTCTGTTTTGTTCGCTGTTCCATTTTCACTATTTGGAAGTTATTGCTTAATTTTTTAGATTTTTTTTATCCGCTATACACTAATTTGCAATTTGGACCTCCTTCTAAGTTTCTCCAAGATAAAGGAGAAACACCTGTGCCGTGGGTCAGATGGAAGGAGGAGTTCATGACCTATTCTAAGGCTATCGATGGAGAAAGATTAGCTGCTGAAAGGAAAAAATATATTATTTTGCCGTGCTTGGGTTCTGAAGGTCAAGTAGTGTTTAGAACTCTTCCACAAGTGAAAGGGAGTGGAAACATTATTGTTTTCGAACAGGCTATGGTCCGTATTAAGACCAGGTTTAAACCTACTTCCAGTTTTGCGTTGAACAGGTTTAACTGTTATACCAGGGTTCAAGAGGATGGCAAAACACTTGATGATTTTCTTGCTGGATTACGTGCACTTTCTGTAAACTGCTGTTTTGGGCCTCTTACAAATGAAATGATCAGAGACCAAATCATCGTTCATGTCAGAAGTAAAAAAGTACAGGAACAGTTATGGATTATGGAACAATCTGAAAAGTGGATGAAGTCTTTAAATAAGGACTACAGAGGAGTGATGGAGGAAGTGTCTAATCTAAAATCTGGGAATTCATATAGTGGACAAAAACTGTATAAGACGTTTGACAAGGATTTTAACTGTTTTAGGTGTGGGAGTGCAAGTCATGGTTTTACCAGGTGTCCTGCATTGGGTAAAAAATGCAAGAAATGTGGGTGTATTTGGCATTTTGCTGTCGCATGTAGAGATGTTAAAGGTAATAATCAGGAAGGATTCAAAAAGAGTAAGATTTCCTGTATTAGGAGTGATAAGAATGATGATTGTGCAAGCTGTACTGGCACTGTGTTATCCATTAGTGATGCGGAAGAAATGAATAATGATCATGGTGGTTTAAAACTACCTAAGTGTTGCACTGCATGTATTTTGAATCTGGAAAAAGAACTAATGGCAGATTCGGGGTCACCCTAGACAATAGTTACGGAGGATTATTTTCTGAATCGATTTGAGGGATTATTGTGTTTAGAAAATTTCAAGAATTCTGACATTGTTGCAAGAGCTTTTGATGGGACCAGAATTGACATAGTGTGGTATGAAGAAGTGTATGTTGTATTTAAGGGGTGCATTGATCATATTAAATTATATGTGGCAGTCAAAGTAGTGAATATTTTGGGTTGAAGAGATCAATTCAGATTAGGAATAATTCTCACCCCTAGGAAGGGTGATCCTGTTTTGGTAATTTTGGAAAGTGATAATAAAGGTGAAATTGTGTATCAGTGTCCCAAAGTGTCTTCTGAAAGACTTTGGTAGTTTAATATTTTCAGTTATAAGATTAGAGTAAAAAAAAGAACTATATCTGTAAAACAGAGATTCAGGAAGGTTCCTGTGAATGTGAGAGAAAACCTAAAAAAATTATTATAAGGACTTATTGAAGAAGATATTATTGAAGAGAATAAATCTTCTGAGTGGGTTTCTCCCATAGTTTTGGCGAAGAAATCGGACAAAGGTTTGTGACTATGTGTGGATTTGAGGGCATTAAATACGAACTTGCTTGTAGACTGTCCCTCTCTACCTAACATTAATGAAGTTGTTTGCATGTTGGAGGGAGCTAAAGTGTTTTTGGCTCTTGATTTACATTCAGACAATCATCAACTAGCATTGACAAATGATTCTAAACAATTTACTGCTTTCCTCACGCCACAGGGGCTTTTTCAATATAAGAGGATGCCTTTTGGTTTGGCCTCTGCGCCATTTGTTTTTCAAAGGGCAATGTACCATATTTCAAGGACTTGGATACTTTTGTCAAATGTTTCCAAGATGACATACTTGTCTTCTCTTGTGATCAAGAAGAACGTATGGTACATGTTATTGAGGTCTGCAGGCGCTTCGAAACGCATTAGTTAACACTTAAAGAGGATACGTGTAAAATGTTTTGTGACTCTGTTGAACACTTAGGACACACCCTTTCTGATAATGGGGTAGTTCCCAAAAATTGTTTGTTGATGCTATAGTTAAAGCTCCTGGGCCTGACAACAAAGAGAAACTGTTGTCATTTACTGGATTATGCAAATCTTACAGCAAATTAATTAAGAATTTTGCTACCAAAATTGAGCCACTTAGAGAACTTTTTAGACATAAAGCTGATTTCTTTTGGAAAGAGATGCAACAGAATGCTTTCCAGCAAAAATGAAATTGTGAAAGCTCTGACATTAAAACCATTTGGTGTGAACAAAATGTGCATCGCTACAGTGGATGCCAGTTTGAGTGGGGTGAGTGGAGTTTTGTCACAAAATTGTGGCAAAGATGAGTGGTGTGTTGCATTTGATTCCCGTACTCTTTGTGAAACGGAGAGAAGATACTCTGTTACTGAGAGAGAGCTTTTGGGATGTGTGTTGGGTGTAGAACACTTCCAAAAATATTTAAGTGAAAGCAGGTTCACACTCAGAACAGATCATGAACCTTTGGTATTGATTCATCAACTGGAGGTGGTTGGAATGCCACAGCGCCCATGGCTAGACTCACCTCCTAATTGCAAGAGTATAATTTCTGTGTGGAGTATGTTCCAGAAAGATATAATGTAACTGCTGATTGCCTTTCAAGCCTTTCATGTCAGAGTGATAGCAAGTTGGAAGCATATGATGATGAAGTTGAGATTGTAGCCTCCGTCGGTAATTTTGTGTCAAAAGAGTTTAGCAGCATTCCTGAAGAAAAGTGGAAGAATTGTGTCACTGAGGATGAGAAATGGAAGTTAATTAAGAAGTATATCATCAAAGGATGACCCAATGGAATAGAAGTACCTTCTGAATTGAGACCCTTCCAGCAAGTAGCGTGTGATTTAGAGGTGGAAGGAGAATTTATTTTTAGGGAGGGTAAGTGTGTACCTCCTGAACATATGCAGAAGGCAATTTTGAGACATGCACATCAAGGTCATCCCGGTATGTCCTCAATGAAAAGATTGTTGATAGCTAATTTTTTGGTGGCCGGGTATGGATAGAATGGAAGACAGATTTGTGAGGGAATGTAGTGAGTAAATTAGGAGTGATATAAGATATTGAAGCCTTTTCCTGCTCCATTGAAAACTGTGCCACAATATCCATGGCAGAAAGTAGTATTTGACATTTCTGGTCCTTACAACTGTTTGCCACAGGATGCACATTTTGTTTCAGTTGTTATTGATTACCACTCCAAATGGCCAGAACGCAAGTTTGTTGCTGGGGTCATTTCAAGAGTTGTTGTAGAATTTTTTAAAGAGTTTTTTGCTCGTGAAGGCAGTCCTGAAGTTTTAGTTACATACAGTGGTGTACAATTGAAGTCAGGGGAGATGAAGGAGTTTTTGTGTGTCTGTTGTACTTACCATGTTACTACTTCATTGTATGAACCACAAGGTAATGGCCACGTTGAGAGGTTTAACCACATGCTTAAAGATGGGGTAGAATGGGCAAGGAAATCAAATAGAGATTGGAAAGGTGTGTTGAGGGAAAGGTTATGATGGAGAGCATCACTCCCCATTCAGTTACGGAATTGAGTCCCTTTTGTTTGTTAAAAGGAAGAGAGCCTGTGTCTAAGTTATGTCCATGGAGGATCAAAAGAAAATTACCTGATATTAAGGCTCATGATTTGCAGGATATTTCTGTGAAGGTGAAACAGAAACAGGAGAAGATGAAAGAACCATATGACACTAAGAGCCTGATTACGATGTTGTTAGGAACTGTCCTGAACGAATCGGTTCTGGACTCGTTTCCAAACGAATCCGGTGCTGCGAGTCCGAATGACCAATTAAGATGCTTCCCAACATCATTCGGTCGGACTCGCATTGACTTCAAGGGGAGTCTGTGTTCCGAACGAGAACACAGGCTCCCATTGGAAAAAAGGGCGGTTGGGGAAAACTTTGCATCATCTGGCGGGCACCCCATGGTGCCTGTCACATTGTGCATGGTAGGGAAGAGGGTTCCCTTGCGTACCCCCACGGGCCACATTCAGACACCTCCGTTTGAAGGGGGCCCCCAAAGACCTATTTCAAAAACTATTTAGTTTCGGGCAAAGCGATTCGGGAAGCTGTCTGAAGCGATCATCGTAATCACTCGTACGGAAACCGTGTCCATAGAGCTGTACGATTCGGCTCCGAAAGACTCAGACTGTCCCAATGCCTTTCGGAACGGATTCAGACAGCCCCTACGGTTTCCGGATTTCGTAATCGGTCGTTGGGAAATCTGTACGATTCGGTAGGAAACAAGGGTTCTGAATCAGATTCTGCACTACCGAATCCCATCCAGAGCCGTTTCTAACAACATTGTAATCATTCCCTAAGTGGAGAGTGAGATTACCTACCTTCAAAGTGGGTGATTGGGTGAGGAATGTTAAACCAGGTTTTAAGATTAAAGGAGTTGCTGAATACGGCTGTCCTATCAAAGTGGTGAAAGTTAAAATTAACAGTGTGGTGACTCAAGATGGAAGAGTCTGGAATGTGAGGAGAGTTGTTAAGTGCCCCAAATGTATATGTTCAAAAGGTTTGGAATTTGTGAGGATGATTGTCCTTACTGTGACATGAATAATAAGAATTCAGGTAATAGTGTTGATGATGATTTTGTCACAGAATCTCTGGCTTCAAGGATTAAAACAGGAGACAGAGCTATTATCCCTCCCATGAAAATGAGGGAGTAAGTTTGATTCATGTGTTTTTTGTTTTAAGGGGAAGGATGTATTATACCCCTCTTCCTAATTCTTTCTTGTGTTAATGATGCTAAATTTGTATTGCTTTACAATTCCTTGTGTTCTATTGCCATGGAGCTGTTTCTCTCTAAATTCCACCTTTGCTCAGTTTCCCTAGAGGATCTGCCTGGTACTGTGCTGCAATCAATAATGGCTTTTTTAATATATAATGCTGCTCTGGATCCTTACACGTCCCTAATGCATACAAGCCTTAATTGTGTTCCTTAGCTAAAGCACGTTTTACTTCCATCGAAAAAATCCTGATGGCTGTGCAAACAACTATTTTAAAGAAGCGCCCTTTGGCTCAGGAAAAAACATATTGTTGTTTCTCCCGTACCAGCAGTCGAAGCTGCCACTAAGGCAAGCATTCCTAATGCTTGCATCCTATACACAAGATGGACCTCATCTTTAAGTGCAGTGGATGTAAAGTTTCAGTATGATCCTGCTCTTCGTACACAAGCTGTTCGTAAATATGAACAGGATGTTGCTCAGATTCCAAACACTGTATCCATTGAGCCTTAAGATAGCATACTCTATAAGGATGGCTCTGTCCAACCTGCAATAGGAACAAAATACAAATTCTCCACAGCCTGTACAACAGTACAAAATGTACTGAAGGGTGGTGAATTCATACCACAATGCACCCACACTAAAAGCTTAGGTGATACTACTGCACAACATGCAGAATTACATGCCCTGTTGCTTGCACTGTAAAAGACTGACTCATCAGTTCCTGCACTTATTATGTCTGACTCATCCTTTTATGTGCAAGGGTACGATGTCAATTTACAGTATTGATGGTTGAATGGATTAAACGATTCAATGGGAAACTAAATGAAGAATAAACAACTTTGGGGAGAGGTAGCTGTCTTACAAGATAAGCTTTCATTGGTCGTTGTAAGGCACAATTTGGGCTATTAGTGTGACGGGATTCATGCCAAAGGGAACTGTGGAGCTGATCTAACGGCAAATGCTGCAATGCAGACTGTTAGAGTAGCAGTCCTAACTAGATTTCAAAGACAGATAAACACATATAATTCAACAGCCATAAATGCAACCATGCAAGGTGAGAAACCTCCCGCAATTTTTCCTCCCAAATTCTCCCACACCGTTATTTCAGGTAACATTCCTGAAGTCGCGATACCAGGAGTGGCTGACAGACAAATACCTAATAGTCTGTCCAAATTAAATATAATCAAAGAAGCCCACTAAGGGTGGCATCTGTACATGCAGGAATTAACACAACTGTAGTACTGCTACAGCAATGCGTCTGGTGGCTTAGCATATATAACCAGACTAGGTACTATATTAGCCATTGTGACATTTGTCAACAGATTAAACCTAACACTGTCAAAAGACCTTTGACAACTCCCATCACAATTTCAAATATTTCATTCTGTGTGATTTATTTGGATCACATCAGTCCACTCCACTCAGCCAACCGATATAAGTACATATTGGTGGCAATCAATTCATTGTTCTCAATTCCTATGGGTTTGGCCACAGCAAAATGCAAGCATTTTAGCAGTAGTAAAAGATTTGCAGTGCCTGGTAGCGATTGGGGCAGTTCCTGCGCTTCATTTAGATAATGGACCTACATTTGCCTCCAAGGCTTGCAGGGTATCACTGTCCACTTTGGGAGTTTGTCAGCAATTCAGCATCCTGTTCAGAGCTGAATTGAACGGCATTGTAGAACATGCTAATAGTATGATTAAACAAGCTCTGACTGCTAGAGTGCTAAGTTCAGGTCTTAGTTTGTATCATAACCTGCATGGAGTTCAGAGAACATTAAATAACTTGCCTAGACGAGTATTGGGAGGACACATTCCATACAAGGTTCTCTTTGTAGTTCCTATGTATGTCCCTGGCTTAGATAATTCTGGGAAGGTGGCAGATGAAGATAAATTTGTCTTGGAGAAATGTTTGAATGTTTTGCAGATTATCCAATACATCAAAGACAAGGCTGTCTAACACAAACCACTCTGACGCGGCCTGAGAAACGGCGGAGGGTAGTGCCTTCTTGAATGGTCCACGTCAATGGATAATCAACATCAAGGACATTGCTCGAAAGGGAATCGTTTGTGTTGTTTTTATTCGTATTTTTGTCACAGGAATGTAAATATCAATCGTGAAAGAAAAAGCAAGGAGCCGACACGTGTTTCGCCCTAGTGGCCCATTGGCCGTGGGCTTTTTCAAGGCAGTTAGAAGTAATCGTCAGGGTCTTCCTGTGGATGTAGGAAAACAATCTCTGCGGTCTCGGGGAAGTCGAATGAAATGAACTGTCAGATAGATTCTAATCTATCTGACAGTTCATTTCTCAGGGAAGTCGAATGAAATGAACTGTCAGATATATTCTAATCTATCTGACAGTTCATTTCATTCGACTTCCCCGAGACCGCAGAGATTGTTTTCCTACATCCACAGGAAGACCCTGACGATTACTTCTAACTGCCTTGAAAAAGCCCACGGCCAATAGGCCACTAGGGCGAAACACGTGTCGGCTCCTTGCTTTTTCTTTCACGATTGATATTTACATTCCTGTGACAAAAATACGAATAAAAACAACACAAATGATTCCCTTTCGAGCAATGTTCTTGATGTTGATTATCCATTGACGTGGACCATTCAAGAAGGCACCACCCTCCACCGTTTCTCAAACCTTATCTTTTCAATGGCTCTTGGGTGTAGCCATTTACGAGGATTGTGCCACGTATAACATTGGGCCTTAACAATTGTAGCGCCGCAAGTCCAGAATTATCCACCCATACAGCAACTCAATCTGACGCAGCCACCTGTGAATAGGTGGTTATCAGGGCTGCTGACAGGTGGGTTCCCAAAGTTGGTGACCTAGTTCTGGATAAAATCCACAAGAAGCAAGCTTTTGAACCATCAACCTGTCACTGTTCTTGTGGTAAAAGGGACCATAACGTTCATTCTGCCTCTCCTGGCTCGAGGAGAAAAAGACTGGTGTCTATTGGCTATGTTAAAAAACACTACGAGGCCAGGTCCCTACAGCAGACATCCACAGATACCAAGCCGAATTCAGAGCAGTGCCTCCTAGCCTCTTCCTACTCTGAATACCTTACTCCCTGAACAAAGCAGTAACAATCTTGCTTAAGCTCCCAGTCGGGGATGTCTGAGCACAATGCTTCATACAGAACAGTGAGTTCAACAAATCCAGCTGATGCTACTAATATGATAATTGCTACTATCCAACGTACTTCCATGGGTTACTATGAAATTTAACCTGACACAAAGTCATTTGTTGAGAGACCAACATTATTGAGAATGACTCTGGGAATCTCATAGAGGACTTTTCAACCCCTTCTATAATCATTCACTGCCGTAAACTGCTTTGCACTTATCAATGGTTTCATGACAAGTATTTCATTCCTACGTTGTCCTATGTCTGGAACATTTCATTTTATTCTGTGATTGTCATGGTGACTCGTTCTATTGTTACTTAATGGATATGTTGTCCTTGCATTAACAATTGCTTCACCTGTGGTTCATTAACTACAGCCACATTCTTCCCCTCACAGAGTGCAAAGAGGTCTCTACACGGTGAATATTACAGCTTATCCTGTGCCCAAGGACATAGCATGGAAAAAGGTTCCATATCAGATTATGGGATCCACTGAGACATTACAATTACTGCATGTGATAAAAGTTTCAATGAATGATACTGTAATACCCAGTTTTACTTCATATGATCAAGACATTGAGATTGTTAAAACAAAATAATGTCTGATTTACAGGCATATGTTACTTTGAATAATGAAGATCCTTATTTGAATTCAGCTAATTATAAAGAAGCGCATTGCTACCCTCACAATGCACATTACTACAAACAAAAGACTCGCTATCCCGGATAAATTCACAATTACAAACAGTGCGAACATTGTGAGCCCCACCTCTAGATAGTCAATCTAATTTCTTGAACAATTTCCATTAATTTCAGAGTACTTACAGATCACAGTCTGTTTGATACAGAAGCCACAGCAACTTCTAAAAAATGTATTCACTACCAACAATTGTATGTACTCTACTGAGTTTAGTTAAAACCTGGCTCTTCAAGTATATATGAGTATTGGAAAGCAAACGTTGATGAGAAAAGTATTTGGGGGATGCAAGTTTGGCAGATCCTGGGCAATGAAGCCTTATTTCTGGCCTCTATAATATGGAAACAAAATTATCCAACAGACTACCTTTTCTGGAATTGGGTATAATGAAGGATTAAAAGAAAACTTCTACACCAAAAGGCAATCTGGTCATATTAAATAATAGGCAATTCCAAAGATATCAGACATGAATTATATGAAACAAAATGGGACCTATAACTCAACCCAATTTCCTGTTGAAGGCTTAGTCTTATGGCCCTATAGTTTTGACACCTTCATGCAACGTTTTCATTCCAACACTCCTGGATCTAAAACAAAGTTTCTGTAGTTTTACCACATATAGTGTAGGTAAGCTATGCCAACAAAGGTTAGAACATTCTTGTCTCTCAGCTGTAAAGGAACACTTTTCCTTAATCAATAAAACATGGATATTTCTGATTATCTTCTGGGACCATGTCCTAAAAGAAATAAAAGATTCTGTATCATGGGAACAAATGCCATGTATAATGAATTAAACAAATATTCAGGGAAAGAAGCTGCAGAAAGAATTAGGCAAATAGATCAAGTAAGGTTCGAAACTACTTTGAAAGTTATCGACAATGGAATGCACATACTTTCTAAGAGAATGCACTCATTAAACTACATTGTGTCCTCAGCCTTGTCCTTAGCCCTAGACCTCATAGAAGGAAACCTAGGTTTATTACAACATGGGCAGGCTCAATTCAGAGAAATCAGCCAATTAAATTGGACATTATAAACACTTTGATCAGGTTTCATGCCTTGGCAACTTCTAAATGGAACAGCCATGTTATGTTCCCATCATCTGACATTTACTCAAAACATAATGGCCAAGAAAGAATCTATGAGCACACTATTGAATATAGAACAAGTTGAGAACACACCATTTATGGTTAGTGACACCACCTATTATCTGGCTAATACACACTATTATTTCCTTGCCAATTGCAACGTTTCATTTTCATGATTGTCAAAATCATAATTCCATTAGCTGGTATGAAACTATGCACAACTCACAATTGTTCCATTCATAGAGGTTTTCTTTTTCCCCCATCTGTTTAAATGAAACTGATGATGACCCTATGTACATTAGTAAAGCAAATTGCAGAAATCCTCTTGGACACTCCCTTCTGTGTGACACTATATCATTGCATAGAATGTGTAGCGCTTTCATATCAGGGTTAAGCTTGTGGTTTATCTGTTTCCCCCATTGTATACAGTCCCGCACATCATGAGCTTCTGAATCACAGTTTTCAATTATTTCTAATAAATGTTATTTGCTTCGGGTTTAGAACCCCGCCAGTCATACTAGTTAACAGTTTCATAAACAATGCAGTTTTGTGGAAGGACCTTGTGCCTTGATGGCAGGTACATCATCATTCAGGCATGATGTACCTGCCCTCAGGGGCTGTGAGATCCTCAACCATGCAGAGCCCTGTTAAGGTCCTCCCCTGAGGACATGCAGCAGCGACACTGATAAAATCAGCTTAGGGAACTTTAGGTTTAAGGCCCGATACGCCCAGGATTGACTTTCCATCAGTGAAGCCTCATACTACCCTTTCATAACTTATCATAGAGTGTAGTGGTTTAGCAGATCTCACTTACCCACATCCCACACTCTGACAACTTAGGAAAGGACTCTCTTTCATTGGCTGATCCTTGACAAGGTTAGCCAATGAGAGTTAGTAGTGGAATCCTCTGGTTCCTGCTGTCTGCCCTAAACCTTCAGCTCCCTCTCAGTCAATCATGCTTCTGGAACCAGCAGCTCCCACCACCCACCGATGCTGTCATCTATTGAGAGCCTTATCACCACAAAGCTTGCCTGGTAAGTGGTTCCCTGAATGTTTGGGGGTGTATTTGTATGTATGAATGCATGTTTGAGTATTTGCAGGCATGTGCTTGTGAATGGGTGGATTTAAGTATGTGCATGTGTACTTGTGGATGGACGCGCATAAGCATGTTCTTGTGAATGGCTGGACGTGAGTATGTATGATTGTGGGTTTCCAATTGTTATGCAAGTGCTCTTCACTGCCCTACAACTTTAAAGTTTGCTTGCCGCCACTGATATCTAGACTGTTTTTCTGTGTGTATACTATTTTTAACTGATCTCTCTATCTACCTGCTAATAAAAGTAATTATCACCTTAAAGTATAAACCGTGACTGGACATTGATATTTGTAGGGAATACCCTTTTTTCTGCCTCATTGCCCCAGATTTTTCACCATTTGCGGAGTCCTATTTTTGCTGCTTTTAGAGCTGCAACTCTTGCACTAGAAGAGAAAGAGTTGACCTTGGCCTTAAAAGAAAAGAAGGGCCTGCTTGCCCATGAGAAGGACCCGTGCAAGAGGGAATTGAGGTACCAAAGTACATTAGCATTCAATGATGATGATGGCAGCAATTTAGAAGTACCTAACAGAGGTAAATAAAGAGTTCCCATCCCCAAAGGCCTGGTGCCTAGGTATGTGGTTGAGGATGACATTAAGAACTTGTTTGCAGCTTATGAAGTACCCTTGCGTATGCATAGCTTCCCAGAGGAGGGATAGGGGTTAGGCTGTGGGAAAACATGCCTGTTGTTGGGAGAAATACACTTTTGTCCCTAGATGCAGCTGACCATGTTAAGTATAACCCCGTGAATGAGGCCCCCAACCACAAATGTTTTCTAACCTGAGAGTTCAGGTATTGCCATAAATAGGCACACCAGCCTTGTGAGGATTTTTTTGTCCTGTCAAGTAAGGCATTGAATTGATGGGTGGGCGTCAGTAAAGTAAAGGATTGCATTGTCTGTATAATCTAAGTATGTGGAAACACATCTTGAGTTACTGCTTTCAGGTCAGAAGCCATGCCCCTGAACATCCATTGCCGGGTGGAGGCTCCAATCTGAGACCTTGAGTGGGTATTACTTACAGTTCCGGGGCTCAAGAGTCCTCCACTTGCTCTGGTCATAACACTGGCTTTTTTATATAGAAGCATGGGCATCTTCTCATCAAAACTTTACAGAGTTACACCAGCACCAAATAGATCGCATACTCACTGCTAGCGAGCTTGGGAAAGAAACTGACCACTAGCTCAGCACCAGAGTGCCCAAGAAGGTACTGTGAGTGAAACCCATGAAGGTTGGTATAGGTTCCCCTCCCCAGGAGAAGGCCAGTGTTACAACTGTCACCCTTAGGGTGGTCTTCCCCCATCTTGTTGCCTTCAGTCCTCCATTTTTTCTGACTGCGTTTTTGTTGGCCTTAGGACTCTGAGCACTTTACCACTGCTAACCACTGCTAAAGTGCATGTGCTCTCTCCTCTAAACATGACTATATTAGCTCATACCCAATTAGCATATTTAATTTACTTATAAGTCCCTAGTGAAGTGCACTACATGTGCCTAGGGCTGTAAATTAAATGCTAATAGTTGGCTTTTTTTTCCAGAGCTTTAAATGTGTGAACTTGACCCGAAGTTATCAGGTATCAGAGTCCTTTACAAGAGCACCAGTTGCATTACATAACCACACATTCATTTTTTTTTGTTAGGCACTGTTAGATGAAGTGATTTGCCCAGAATCACAGGATGTTGAGCGTCGTTGCCGAGAATCAAACCCGGTTATCCAGATTTGAGGTCGCACCCCAGCCGTTAGAACACATCCACTTACAGCACTGAGTGTGCCACCCATCTAAGTAGCCCTCTAAACATATCTCAGGCCTGCCATTGCAAAGCCTGAGTGCGCAGTTTTCAACTGCTATTTTGATCTGGCAGAATAAACCTTTTTACCAGGCCCAAACCTTCCTTTTTTAATACATATAAGTCACACCTAGGGTAGGACCTGGACAGCTCAGATGGCATGATGCAATGTATTTAAAAAGCAGGGTTTGTCCTTTTAAGTTTTACATGTCCTGGTAGTAAAAATGCTTAAAGTTGTTTTTCACTACTGAAAGGCCTATATCCCCCATAGGATAGCGTTGGGATTACCTTATTACTTTTTGTAGGTGTAATTTCCAAATTGGAAATTATAACAGAATCAAGTTTGGTGTCTCAAGAATCCTAATGTAAAATCTTAATTTGTGGTTAAGTCAGATTTTAAATTACAATTCTGAAAATGCCACATTTAGAAAGTTGGTATTTCCTTACCTTAGCCATTTGATGCCTGCAACCCGTCTCTGGTCAGTTGGCAGCTGGGCTTTGTGTGTTCCTGCTAGACAGACACACACAATGGGAGTGTGACTGAGTGGGCCATCACTGGCAGGATGGGAGGGAGGAGCTGGTACCAGCATCATTTATACCTAATAGGATGAGTCCTGTCTACACAAAAAGGGCTATATACCCTCTGTAGTTAGTGTGGAGCCCGGGAAGGAAAGGCATCTGTTTCCTTCAAAGGTATGCCTCTAGAGACACCTCCCCACTTCAAAGGCACAACTATGTTTATAAGAAGAACCTTAAACTCCAACACTTTAGTACACTTCTGGACCTATAGATTCTCTGCAAGGAAGACAGACTGCTGTGCTGCTGAAGTACTGCCACTGTGCTGGACTGCACTCTGGTGGACTCCTGCTTTGCCATGCTGATTTGCTGCTAGCTGCCTTCCTGCCAGGGTGAAAATGACTGGACCTGCATCTCGTGACCCCAGAACCCAGTGTGAATCCAAGGGCTAGTTAACTGGCCTCCTGTTCTGAAGCCTCAGAGACATCACAGGTTTCCCATCTCCTGAATGTTGCACTGCTTGCGCGGATCTTTAGCTCTGGGAGCTTGTTCCATGCTGAAAAATCAATAGAACCGCACCACACCACATGCCAGAGGGCACTGCTTCTCAAGGTGATCTTGCTGCCTCTTAAGTAGTTTTTCTACTTGAGCTGCAGCTTTCTGACCACTGATTCGGACCGCCCGTGACCACCTGCGTTGGGGAAAAGCCACTGGGTGTCCTCCTAGCGTCAAAAATCATGCTAGGAGACACCAAATCTCGTGTGAGCTCACCAAATGACTGCTTGTGACCCACGTGTGAGAAAAAACTCTGCCACATGGCAGTTGGAGAAATTTGGCTGGAACGCCATGATACATGGGTAATGTAGAGTGGCCAAAACTCTGTAAACTTTACCGGCAGAGCGGAATTGATTGCCCAACCCTCGATTTAAGGTACTCCATTCAGCAGGACCAACTAGGTCCCTGTAGCCGCCCTGCACTCCATTGTTGTTGGCCTCTACTTGTGACTTTGCCCCAGTCTGGCGTGGCCAAATAGCCCTAGTAGCGCTTTCTGCTTTTTGGTGCTATATTTCACTATAAAGTTTGTAATTCAATAGCTCCAGTTGTGCTAATTTGATTTTTGTTGTTATGGCCTTGTTTAGTTATTAAAACTTACTCTAATTTTCTAAATCTGATTGTGAGCTCCATTAGTTGTATTTTCACTGTTTTACTCTTTGAAGTGTTGCACAAATACTTTACACATTGCCTCTAAGTTAAGCCTGACTGCTTTGTGCCAGGCTACCAAGGAGTGAGCACAGGTTAATTTGGAGTTTGCTTGTGCCTTAACCTGAAAAGTATTGTGGTTGCTGCTTAACCAGGGCTTACTTCTCAGGGTACCAACAACCCAATTTCTTACCGCCAGGATACCACAGAAAAGTTCACCAAAGGGCCTGAAAAGAGTTTTGAGGGAAAGGATTTCCAGGTCATTTCTAAGCAGAAGAACAAAAACGACTAAGAACACGTCTGTGACTTTTCGCAGTGATTCAGGACACTACATTTGTGCTAACCATTTACATCTTTAAATGGATTTAGACAAAACCTTGATTTCTGTGGAAATGAAAATGACACAAGGGCATTCGCTTCCTCATATTTGACATTTTATGTGTAGCTATGACAATCATTTTTTCTTTTGTAAATTGTGTTGAGTCCTGCAGATGGAAAGTCATTGGTGCACCTGTCCTACGGGAAAGGGGAGCATGTGGCTGCGTTATGATACCATAGGGCAAATAAAAATAAAATTGCTAAGAGAGCTACTGAAGTAGTCCAGGCTGTTGATGGTATATCATTAGTTTCAGAACCTGTTAAGAGACTTCACTTCCATTATGGGTCTATTTTGGTCATAATAGAGAAATACTATCTTTTCATTAAATTCCTCTCCAACCTATGCTGTGAGTTTGGAATTCCTTGGCTTAAGAGGCACAATAATTATGTCAGTTTGTCTATCGTAAACAATATCATAACCATTACAGTTTTGTCATGATCATTGCGATGTTTCAGGAGGTTACTGATCTCCTATTGAAAGATGAAAAGTATTAATGTCTACTTCAAATTCTGATCTCTTCTTCTTGATTGAGGGGACATAGTGGACATAAAATGATGGACTGGGATGTGGCCCGAGTAATAGCCAGTGGCTTAGATTAATTCAAACATTCAATCCATCACTTTTTGTAGTTTTCATTATGACACTGTAAGTGTGACAGGTGTGCTGAGACGTGGCTCCTGTGTTTACTCTGCCACCAGACTCAAGCTACACTTGGCTGAAGAGGCCCAATCAGGCAGAACATGGTCCTAGGTTGCTTGGGTTCATGAGAGTTTTGACTCAACTGTTACTATTGCAACAGGACCCATGCTTATTTTCATATAGCTGGAACTAATCTGAGGATGTCTGGTGGGCAAAGTAAGCAATGGACTGGGATGCAGCTCCAAATAAATAACAGTGACCAATATTAATTCAAGCATTCCATGCATCACTTTTTTGTATTTTTCATTGTGACTCCCTAAGTGCAATGGATATGCCCAGACTTGAGTCTGGTGCTGAATGTGCCACTCAAACCAATCTGTACAAGACTGGTGAGGCCTTTTAAGTCAAACCGGATCTTTGATTGCTGTGTTCCAGTTTAGAGAGTGTCTCGTTTGGCAGTATGGCTGGACTACTCCTCTTAAGTAGGATATAGGATGATTTGCACATGGCTGGGTCTAAACTGTGGTATCATGACGGGCAAAACAAATTATGGACTTGGGTGTAGTAGAGCAATTACTAGTGACCGAGTTAAATCAAGCATTTCATTCATCACTATTTGGCATTTTTCATTGCAACATTGTAAGTGTGACGGGTATGACAAGAAGTGGGTCCTATGCTCACTGTGTCACAAACACAGCTGCATCTAACTGAAGAGGCCCAATTAGGCTGATACTAGTCTTGCGTTGCTTGTGCTCCAGTTCAGATAGGACTGCCTTAGTATTTTGGGCTGAAATCTGCCTATTGGAGCAAAACAGGGCTAATTTGTATAGGGCTTTGTCAAATTTGAGGTGGAATGGTGCCAAATAATTATAGACTGGAATATGTCCCTGAGTTATTACCAGTGGCTGAAATTAAGTCAAGTGTTTCAACCATCACTATTTTGTATCATTCGTTAAGTTCTCTTCAATGCCACTCTAGTATCATTCAAGTCCTACAGTTTTGAAAAAACCTAGGTTTCCCATGTATTGCGAGTATGATTGCACTATATCAACTCAAATTGACACTTTTGTGCCTTTTGGGCATGTTTATTCATTGTTTGAAAATGGGAAAGAGTTTAATTCCTACTTACAGAAGAAATTACAGAATGGATCGACTGCAGAATCTACATCATCAGCTGGAGCACCGTTTACTTTTGGTCTGATGTAAGATCGAGATCTCAGACCCTATATTTACTATAGAGGGTTAAATCAAATTTTGACCAAAGATCTGCATTCATTACCATTTATTGAAGAGATTCTAGACTCTGTGCAAGGGGAACAAATATTTACCAAACTTGATTTTGAGGCTGCTCCTGAATATCAAAGAAGGCAATGAATGGAAACTGTATTTCCCCACACTTCTGAGCATTTTAAGTATAGAGTAAGGCCAGTTGGATTTTGAAATACTCCTGCCATTTCTTAACATTTGATGGACTATTTTTTCTGATGTCTTGAATCATTTTGTACTGTACACCAGGTCATCATCAGGCAGTAGGGACTATCAATCACCCCACAGAGAACTGGGCAACCATTGCAAAATAGTACAACAACTATTGAGTGTAACTTAAAAAAATATATATTTTTGTAGCTTTTTCTAGGTGGTCTCAATAACTAGGAGAAATTACACAAAAGGAGATACCAAAAAGGGGTCAAACTACAACAGTTTGATTCTACAACCACAATTGTGGAAGTGCCATGGTCTAAAACGCTTGAAAGTGTTCTTATTTTATTTCTTCATTGTATTAGCAAGACAACCTTAAAAAATAAGAAACATCTTTGTTCAATTTTTTTTAACTTCTAGTTCTCTGTGGGGAGCAGAAGGCTAATTCCTCATTTCATTTATGTTTTCATGGGGATGGCATGTTCTTGCTGACTAATTGCCTGCTATCCTCTGAAAGGTTGTTTTACGCATGTCTCCCCCACAAACAATTCCCTCTTGCTTAGCCCAAAGCAGTTGAGGATTTCTTCTGTCCCATGCAACCTTGGTTCCAACACAATCATCACGGACCTCACCAGCATCTTTAACACCCCCATCTCCACATTAAGCTTCCTGGACACATAGAAACACACAGAGGTAAGACCTCTCCTAAAGGAACCCTCTGCTGACCACAGCAACCTCAAAAACTACAGACCGATCTCCAGGCTCTCCTACCCAACCAAATTACTCGAGAAAGCCATCAACCAACATCTCACCGAATATCTAGAACACAACCACCTCCTCAATGCTCCACAGTCAGGATTCTGGGCCAACCACAGCACCGAGACCATGCTGATAGCTGCCACAGATGACATTGGAAATCTCCTTGACCACAGAGATAATGTAGCCTTGATCCTCCTCAACCTCTCTGCTACGTTCAAAACTGTCTACCATCACTCCCTCATCAACAGACTCTACAACATCAGAATACAGGAAAACGTATTCAAGTGGATGGCCTCTTTCCTAACAGGAAGCACACAGAGCATATGACTGCCTCCTTTCACCTCCATACCCAAGAACATCATTTGTAGCGTACCTCAAGGATCCTCCCTCATCCATACCCTGTTCAACATCTACATGACCCCCCTCGCAGATATCATCAAATCCCCTGGACTCATCATAATCCCCTAGGCAGATGACACTCAACTAATCCTCTTGCTCACCGAGGACCCCTCCAAAGTCAAAAACAACTTCTGCAACGCCATGACCAACATAGCCAAGAGGATGAGAGACTACTGCCTCAAACTCAACTCCGACAAAACAGAAGTACTGATCTTAGGGAAAAACACCTCCGCATGGGACCACAGCTGGTGGCCAGCAGAACTCAGACCTGCATCCACAAAGTCCGACCATGCAAGCAATCTCTGCTACATCCCTGACAGCCAACTGACAATGAGACGACAAATCAACGCTGTTGCCTCCTCCTGCTTCCACATCCTATATAGAATTTTCAGATGGATCCCAATCAACAACAGAAAGTCCTTCAATCAAGCCTTCGTCACCAGCTGCCTTGACTAAAGCAATGCTCTCTATGCTGGAATCACCACTCAGCTCCTCAGAAGACTCCAGTCCATACATAACACTGCAGCTAGACGCATCCTAGGCCTAGGCCTAACAAAAAAGGACCTACATCACCCCCAACCTCAGAAACCTCCACTGGTTCATCATCCAGAACAGATGCCAGTTCAAGATCCTTATGCACACTTATAAAGCTCCACATGATCAAGGACCATCCTACATCAACCATCGACTGAACTTCCACCTGCCTTCAAGACACCTGTGCTCCAGCTCACTCGCCGTCACACACAACCCTGAATACATCGCAGCAGGGGATGCTACTTCTCCTACATCACCGCCAAGATCTGGAACAGCCTTTCCCTCCACCTCCAAACAGCACCCTCCCTATTGGACTTCAGGAAGAAACTCTGGACCCGGCTGTTCGACAGAGACATGGCACCCTCAGCACCCAAATACCCTTAGGGGTGACAGTGTTGCACTTTACAAATGATTGATTGGTTGATTGATTGATTGATTGATTGATTGATTGATTTCAGTGATATGCCCATAATAAAACACATCCAGCCCATGACTTGCCCAATGGTTGGTATGGGGTAGATGTTTTGCCCTAGCTCCCCACTGACTTTCCCAAAGATGTGGGAAGGAGGTCCTGCTGAAAGTAACACAAGAGCAGATGACAGTTGTCAGCAACATGATTGTAATAGTGATCAAAACATCAGACTGCTGTCAGCTGCACCAGGCTTTGATCGTGGGTAAAATAATATACAATAAGGAGGACCACAACATCGGACAGCGCAGATTTAATTTGACCTGTTTAAAGGGCGGCAAAGTGCCTTTGCTGCATTTTAAACAGGTCTAATTGGTCTGTTCTTGGCTGGCACATTTAACTTGCCTGCACACTCAGGGCCTGAAAGCTAAATGCCACTTATGGATGGCAACACCTACTGTGCCATCCACCATGCAGGGCAAACATGGCTTCTGGCCTACCCTGTGTAACCCAACTGCTGCAGTGTAAAACCTGCAGTGCAGCCAGTCAAAATAACCTTTTTTGACAAGACCTTTTTTTAATATTACTAAGTCACCACTACATAGGCCTTGTGGCCCACAAAGCAGGGTGCATATTATTTAAAAGTAGGGCATGTAGAACATTATTATTGCACACCAGAAATATGATAGTAGAAGGAAGGATTACTCAGACATGATATCTCTTAGCACATCCAATTGATTTCTTTTATAATACTTTCTGGTGTACCTCTGAATAAAGAGATATCTTTTGGGTCTACACTGAGCCATCTTTATTGCACTATCTGGATCCCTCGCTTATCTAGCACAGAATATTTTGATCTCTCCCTTCTTCAGGTTAAGGCCACCTCGGTGGTAATATACTAAAAATGTGGGACAGAATCATCTATGATGAAGCATGCCATAATGATGTGGGTGAGTGTTTTTTCCGCACATTTTTCTCAAACGTTGCATTGAAGACATCAGCACTCTTCTAGATGACTCAGTGCTATTACTACTACCATATTTCTGATGTGTGTTCTTTGGTTTTGGAGGGTGGATGGTAATGTAATGTAATGTAAATGTAATGTAAGCTGTACTTGTATGGCGCACTGTCACCCAACGGGTATCCTGGCTCTGGAGATTACTGTGTGGTAGTTGTAATTGTAGTTGTGTACATGACATGAGCAACCAGAAGAAAGGCAGAGGGAGAAGGGGTGCTGTCAGGGAATAGCAATAGCTGTATTTTACTCATCCCTCTGGAAGAGCCAAGTTTTCAGCTTTTTCCTAAATTGCAACAGGTTCTCTGATTGTCTGAGATCAGTCGGAAGTTCATTCCACAGCCTTGAAGCCGTAGAGCTAAAAGCTCTACCTCCGGTCATGGTTTTTTAAAATCTTGTAGTGTTCACGAAATTTGCTGTTGCTGAGTGGAGGCTTCTCGGGGGAACATACCATGTGAATTTCCTCTGCAGTGGTTTAGGTCCCAATCCATGTACTGCCTTGAAAACAATGCAGAGCGATTTGAATTGTATTCTCTGTCTGATAGGCAACCAGTGGAGATCCTTCAGAGCTAGGGATGTAGAGAACCTGCGTTGCCTGTTTGGAGCTAGCATTGCCGCTAATCTCTGGATTCTCTGTAATTTCAGTATCAGAGAGTTTTGTGCTCCAAGAATCAGGGAATTACAATAGTCCAACCTGCTCAGAATAACGCTCCTCACCACTTGTATCCTGGCGGAATTTGGAAGTAACGGAAGAACCTTCCGTAAGGCTCTAATCAGGGAGAAACAGGTGCCAACTGTTTTATTAACTTGTAAGTCCAACTGCAGATTTGTATCCAACATCACCCCCAGATTACGCACTGTTTTAGCTGGAATAAGCGGTTTCTGTAGGGGTGAGCCGTAACTCGATAGTAAGTCTTCAAGACATTTTATTCGCAGAACAATATACTATTTCTGTTTTATCTCAGTTGAACAGTAAATAGTTCTTTCTGAGCCAGGTTGCAGTACTTTGCATGCAGTCATGGAACCTGTGGAGGGAAACTGCTTGATTCCCTTCCATTTAGAACATGAGTTGCGTATCATCAGCGTAATTAGCCAATTCTATTCCAAAGGATTTCATAATAGGGATGAGAGGACGCAGGTATATATTAAATAGAATTGGGCTTATTGCCGATCACTGGGGAACCCCATATTGGACAGAGCTCTTCTTGGATATGAAGGGTGGAATGGTCACTGCTTGCTGTCTATCTGACAAATATGACTGGAGCCATTCTAGTACCAGGCCCTTAACGCCAATATCCATAAGTCTTGTTAACAGGATACTATGATTCACCGTATCAAATGCGGCTGACATATCCAGTAATAACAATATCACAGGGTGACAAATGTCAGCTCGCATTCTTAGATCGTCATGGACTGTCACCAGGGCCGTTTCTGTTCCATGCTCTGGTCGGAACCCGAATTGCACCTCGTCTAACAGGTGATTTTTTTCTAAAAACTGAGAAAGAGATTCACTAACTGCTCGCTCCAGAATCTTTACCGGGTAGGGCAGCAGGAAAAGAGGTCTATAGTTGGCCGGGAATAGAGGATCGAGTGTGGCTTTCTTGAGTAGTGGGGTCACCATTGCCAGTTTCCAGCAGTCTGGGACCTTTCTGCAACTCAATGATTGACAACAGATTTGACGCAGACGGGGGAAGAGTTCTGAATTTAATTATTTCCATATCCTCTGTGGAAGAGGGTCCAGCAGTGACCCAGAGGAAACACTCAGGTCTGTTTTATTAAACATTTCTAAAGTGAGGTTCTGGAAACATTCCAGAATAGCCTGTTGATCTTTGACTGTTCCCTCTTCCTGTTTCCTTGATATCGTAGGAACAGATGGATCGTTTCCATTGTCCACACCAGTCTCATTGTTTGGTTCTAGACCACCAAGGTCATTTACAATGTTGAAAATAGTTTTAGCACTGTTGGGCGCCTGCAGGATAATTTTTGCATAATATTCCGCTTTAGTCTTGGCAATTGCTACTTTATATAGGCCCAATTTTGTTTTCAACACTCTTTTATCTGTTTCATCATAGAGGTTCCTCCACACTCCTTCTGCCTGTTTACATTCTTATGTTTGCGATCTTAACTCCTCATTGTACCATCGGGCTGATGGCTTATTTCTGTTTTTTAGCTTCTTCACTGGTATCATCTGGTCCAGGGTCTGGTTTATCTGACCACAAATGGACTGATAGTTTTTTCCACCGACTTACTAGAGTCAAATACATTCTTTTCAGTTAATAACTGGGAATGTTTGTTTTTCAGCAACCTTATCCAATCCCTTCCCTGGCTTAAATTCCCTGCCTGAGTTTTTTTACTACTCACTTTTGGTACTGTTAATAAAAATTGGATTAAGAAGTGATCCGTCCATCATAAGGGTAGTATCTTGACAACCTTTACCTCCGTGCAATTAGCAAATACCAGGTCTAGGACATGGCCTCCTTGGTGTGTTGGCTGTGACACCAATTGTTGCATGCTAAGATTCTCACATGCTTGCAATAATTCTCTCAAGGCTAGACCAAGACTCCCATTCTCCCAGAGATTAAAATCGCCCATTATAATCATTCTAGAATGGGTGCGAGACATATTGTAAAAGGTGTCAATCAATGCCTGATACTGGGGGCTCTGCCCTCCTGGGGGTCTGTAACACACTATACTCAAGAGCAAGTGTCCCCTGGCCTCTTTAAGGGCGAATCACAGGTATTCTGTACCCTCCACATCATCTATCTGTATAGGAGCAAAGTTCCATTTGTCTTTAAATATCACACCTACTCCCCCTTCCAGCTAATCGTGGTTTGTGAAATGCTTTGTAGCCCGGGGGCAGGCTTGCCCCAGTTCAACTACCGAATCGGCTTGTGTCCATGTTTCAGTTAAGAACAATACATCCAAATCATGGCATTCCAGTAGGGTAAAGATCTCTTGATAGTGCTTGATCAGGGATTTAACATTAATTAAGCCGCATTTAAGACTGTCTAATGTGGCATCGGTCATGGTAGCGTTTCCCTTGCTTGTAATCTCCCCGTTTGGTAGTGCAGTTGTTCTTGCTCTCCTATTGTGATAGAAAACATTAATATTGCCATTTCCTTACACTGTAGAGGTCCAAAAAAGTATTTTCACAGTGACGGGCATAGCTGTCCTTTATAGAAAACCAGAGTACAGATTAAAATACTAATACGGCTGCTAACTCATAAAAGAGACCACATAGAAAAATAATTTAAACATTATTTTTAATATTTATTAAAATCCAATTCAATGATGGAGTCAGATGTTTATTAAATATTAAGAAAAAGTAACTTTTTTGAAAGTAACTATATACCTACCTGAGCTTTCAGAAGGCTAATTTGCATTAGCCTCTTCCAACTCCCAGCTTGTGCTCAGTCTTGAATGAGTTGTGAACGAGGTGTGAAATCCCTCCAAGGAGCTACACAATAGGTTGACCTGAATAGGCAGGGATGACTTCACTGTGCTCTGCGCAATCTTTGGGGTGGGGGCCTGGAGCACCCTGTTGACACTACAGTGTTAAATCCTGCCTGCCAGGTCTGTTTGAGCCACATGTGCACTAAAGAGGACAAAACAGGATGCCTGCACAATTCTTGGTGAATCCCCCATCTGCATGCTGCAGCATGGTGCCTTTGTCCTAACAGACATCTGTCTCCAAGTGAATTGTGGGTATAGGGCATGCTTCAAACTGAAGTTTAGTATTAGATGTAGGAGGAGACTAGAGATTGCCACAGTGCACTTTGCTAGACACTCAATACCCTTGGAGGCCATGGTTAGTGTGGCTGAAATCGTTTGCCATCTCGAAAATGCCCCTAACACATGGCATTTTAAGCCTTATACATTAAGGCAAACAGAAACTACTGAACATGTACGTAGGGTTTCCCCCAATAACTTTCACCCCATTGCTGAGAGACTACCTAGGAGTCTTCTCTACCCACAAGCTAGAGCCAGGCATAAATTTAGCACCCCAAGTTACTCCATCAGAACAGTTACTGGACCTGCGGAAGATCAGAATAGGACTGTACCTGCAGTCTGTGACCTGAAAGAATCCCTGATGGACTGGATCTACTCCCTCTTGCACCCAGGACAAAGAAGTGTACTACAAGGGTTAACAGGCTAACCACATGTGTTGCTACAGGGACATAGCAAGCTGCAAGCACTATTTTCCCTGGGAGTATCCAGCTGGCCAGTAGCAGCTGGGACCTGGACTGAGTTTTGCTGGTGGCCTCAACAGGAGTGAGTCCTGGCTCCAAAGTGTTGCCCTGAGATCCTGGGTGCCAAAGACGTGATCCAGAGGAGCTGCCAAAAAGTTGGGAGTTCTAAGACTAAGTCTGAAGGTAAAATCTTTGACCGGGACAAATCTGGTTGGTGTATTCGACCGACACTCCATTGAGGTCAAACTGAAATCGCTCAACTGAGACGATAGATTGTCATTTGGCACTTAGGGATTTTTAGGACTTTTAGCACTTCAAATTTTAAAAACTCATCTCTCCAAATATCGTTAATGGATTTTTGCTATTTTGGTTAAATTTTGTTTATTAAACTTTACTCTCTTTTTCTAATTCTATTTGGAATTTTTATTGTTTGACCTTTTGCCTTTATTATTGTTTTGATAATTAATAAATACTTTTCACATTGCTCTAAATTAAGCCGGTCTGCTCTGTGCCATAGCTACTAGGGGATTGAGATCAAGCTAATTTAGTGACTTTGAGATTTCACCCTAACAAGAAATAAGATTTCTAAATAATATTCCTATTTGCACTGTTCCAATGGCCTGGATGAATATCTGTAGTATACATTGCATCACCTAAACTTTCAGGCGATCCCGAATAGTATGTTCAATCCAATATTGCAGGAATTGGGTGAAAAGTGGGACTGTCTCTTCTACATGAAGTCATGCAGGTATGGTAAAGCACCTGGAAGCCAGTGCATCCTTTCCTTTGATATTACAAACATGCACTGATGGCAAGCACTGGCAGGATAATGCAACATGCCACCTGAAGACCTGGCTCTTCGACTGAACCACAGTGTCTTCAACGGATCAGCATCCCTCCCCCCTCTACCCAACCCCCACAGTGCCTTGAGATACTTACGGCAGTGTAGTTGCACTTTATGAGATACTGAATTGATTGACTGATTGACTGATTGAACATTTCCTTTTAAACCTCCTGCTTCTGACTTCTGCTAGTTATTTTGTAGCCTAAAAATGACTTCTGCTATATCAAAATAATATTTATGGCAGATTCTACACTTTCATCCATGTTCACACAGGAGAAGTGCTGCCATTTGTTATCTATATAGATTTAGCAGAAGGCACCATTTAGAGCATCGTGAAACATATCAGGTTTTTCACGAGAGATAGTGCCCGGATGTCAGACAGATTCATTTCAAATCCATTTAATCAGCACAAGGTTTTTTGGTGGATCAAAGGGTTTCTCCGTTAATGGATACTGACTATTTCCTACCAGAATATAGCAAGTCATAATACCCCGGATGAGGTGCCAAAGCGTACTGGAGGAAAGGTGACCCGGTCTCCTTGGGGGGCTTGGATGCCAGAGTGTTTATCCCGTGGCTATGGAGTAGAGCTTCGAATTCAGGCGCGAAGACCAACGTTGCGCTCTTTTCTTGTTTACACTTGGCCTGGAATAAAGCAAAAGTAGTAAAAAATAGGCAATATTTGCTAGGTGAATTGCAATGCAGGCATTAGATTTCAGCTATAAATTTAAGGAAATGGTTCACGGTCTAAACCATGGTAACCCAAAGTTTACTCAACAATTCCTTGGGATTTATTGTTCTATTATCACCACATCAGCTCACACTCTAACCTATTATGCAGGAATCGGACAGGCAGCCCCTGTAAATGTGCATCTCGCTAGAACAGATCATCATTTCAAAGCACTTTCCCTAGCACATTGGAAACTGCAGCAGACTGGGAAAATATAGTTTTGACAAACTAAGTACCTTGGAAAAAAATTCAAGAATTGAGCCTTTGTACTGACTTGAAATGTTGCGATGTGCTGTGTGCACCCGGAACTGAAGTAAATGATAAGAACATGAAAACTCTCTTACAATTCCAGTAAGATCTTTGTTAAAAAATATATATAGCATCTAGCGTGTCTTGCTTGACAGCCTCCTAGAATGTGCTTGCCCTCTGAAAATGGTAACAATCGGGCAGGTTAGATCTCTATTTTGTACAAAATTAAAAATTGTATTCAACCTGTGCCAAATAAAAATTACTTGTGTTATTTTTTATGCCTTTATTCCCTCTGTAGGTATTTCTGAAATGTAATGAATCACCTAATTTAAGCATGGCATTCTTCTCACATTAAGGTCTAAAGGTTCAAAAAGGCATTTGGCTATGATCATGAAACCCGGAACAGCACAGAACTGTTTTCCCTTTGCAAATGCCACTGTGCAAACCTCCCCCAATTAAGTCAGGGTTCAGAAGGTGGGCCAAAGTGCAGCTGGCGAGTGGGGGTGACAGCCTGACCCTGTTTGAATACTAAAGCAGGTGTGCATGCCCCTGCTTTAGTATTCATGGGCTTCTATAACACATTTAGGCTGAGTGGAAATGGCATGCTAATGTTGGAAGGCCTGTGCCCCAAAGCCCACATATTTAAGGAACACAGCTCTAAGTGCAACTATTTTACTTACTGAAACTCAGGGGGACTAATGAAACTCTGTACAACAAAACTTATGCCATTTATGAGTGCTGCCTAATGTCATCCATGTGTCACTAAGATAATAATAACCCCATGGTATTCTTGTTGTTAGTTCATTCTACAACACCGGTGCACTGTTAATTAAAAGCCTCTGATGCACATGCTTGCCAATTGGCGCCATGAAACCAAACCAATTCCTAATTTCCCTGTGCTTTGCTACATAAGCCGCAGCTCATGCCAATAATCCAGAAAACACTAGTAATGGGTACCACCTAACCACACCTTGGTTATATTCTCAGTTGGTGACTTCTTTCCTTGGGTAACCATTCCCTCCGGGTTCTCTTTCCACACCGTTCTGGCCAACATGTCTATATAGCAGCTTTTCTCCACTCTAGTGCAGTGTTTTGCTGACATCCGCCCAGAGATGAGTGCCATCACTTTCCACAAATCTTGTGTGGGCCTCATCGAAGAGACAGGTGGAATGGCCGTACAACTCATTATACAGAACTGAAACCGGTGGGCCATCGCACATCTATGCCAGTACAGGTAAAACATAAGATGACCTTTGTGATAAGAAGATCCTACACATTCCTCTGCACCAGTCTTAGCATTGAACCAAACAGGCATGATAGCTCATCTTTCCAAAGCCTGAGATGGTGACTTTGGATAATATGTATAGAAATATAATTAAGGCCATGAAAGTTGAAGAGGTCAAGTCTCCTTCATTTGGCAGGGGAGCTTGTCTTCAAATTACCATGCATCCTAAATCCTAAAGATGCTGACTCACCAGGCACATAGCCACCCAGAACCTCCATTTTTAGGGTTGCAGGTTTTCAGTTAAAACTCATTTTAATCTCTAAAACACCAACAGTAGAAACTGGAAAACACTGCGTTTTGCTGTGTTGTATTTCTTTGGTTCCCTCTGTTCTCAAGGCAGTAGAAGCCTGTACTTCTAATCTCAGTAGAAGCCTCTACCTCTAAGTACTTTTCTCTAATGGATGACCCTTTTGGGCAATGTTAAGCCAATCTCTATATCCTTTTGACCATTCCATATTGCCCCGGACCCCCGAGACCTACTTCCACTCCCACCTTGGCAGCATGGCTCTCCTCATATACATTCAGCTCACTGTTCAGTGCTCATTGCTGTGTAGCAGCCTCAGATTGACAGATGAGCTATGAGCAGAATCTCAGTCCAGGGGAAAAGGCTCCATCATGATGTCATCCTCCTTCACGGCGAGTAGGAGAGAGCTTTGCTTTCTGAATGCTCAGGCATAAAGATTAAGACAACAAAGATCGCTGTGAATACAACACCTCTAGAATACATTTCCACATGTAAGGCACTACCTAACACTCCTGTTCTTAGGTTTGCATGGCAATGGTTTGAAAACCCTTCTTATAGAGGCTGCATACCCTTATACAGAAGGACAATGCAATGACTATTATGAGACTCTTCAGCAACAAAGAACAGGCTCAGAAGAGGTCCATGCACCAGTTTTGCTAAAACTGAAATGCTACAGTGTATACATTACCTCAATCTACAAGTTAGTGCATACATTGCAGACAGTGCAGCTTAAAAGCATGAAGAGAGCAAAGGCACAATTTTTCAAAGTGTGTGCTGCCGACCACACAGTATGAGAGCAAATAACTTGCATACGGTATTAGAACATGTTCATAATACAGACTCAGGATCATTACATTTAATTTGTATTCCTATTACCACCATATCATAATGAGGCATGGGACCGATGGAGCTGAAAGAAAACCTAGTACTTGAAGAAATCACCACTACAAATTACAGTGATGTATTTAATGGATTTATATTGAGCTGTGTCGTTCTTTTCCCCTCCCCAAGAAAAAAAATACACTAGAACACTCTATTGAACACAAAGGTAAAGTGCCTTGAGCAATTTTCACACATTCTTGGAAGGAGTAGAGTCCCAATGCTGCTTTCAAATAAACAAACACCCCGTGCCTGATGGCAAAAGTGACAAAGTCCGAACGTAGAAATCTTCATCCCAACTTCGTCCAGCGGCTCCCTAATAACAAGGCCTTCACCTCGGATCCCACCAGCTGCCTTGCACCACTGAACTTTACTTTCTCACAGAACTTTTCTTCAAAAATTCTATGTCTGCAGTTAAGCCGAGAATGGGCCCAATCTACCTTGTGTATTCGAATCGCATTTCAATGTGGATGGCCTTAATTTATGACTTTGATTAGGTCTTGCGTGACTAAGTGCCTGCGGTTGGCAATTGATCTTTTCGGCGTTATTTTTCACTTAAAGCTTTAAAACTTCATAGCTCTGGTGCTTCTGATTGGATTTAATTTGTTTTGGTGTCAAATCATTTATTAAACTGCTCTCTCTTATTCTAAATTGCTGTGGGATTTTTTTTCTTGTGCTATGTTTTCACTTTATTACTGTTTGAGTGCTGCATAAATACTTTACACATTGCCTCTAAGTTAAGCCGGGCTGCTTTTGTGCCACGCTACCAGAGGGTTAAGCACAGGTAAATTTAGTGACTTTGTGGTTCACCATGACAAAGATTGTGGTTGTTGCTTGAGAAGGGTTAGCATTCCCCTCAGCTAAAAAACCCTATTTCCTACATTAGCAAAACGTCATGAATTATCAGTAAAAAAAACAACTAAGATTTTGTGAGTAGTCGCTCTTAGATGAGTAGAGAATGGGGGGTTTGGCGTGATGGAGATTGCTAACTCTCTTTCCAGTATAAAGTCAGGTATGGGTAGAGTGTATGCATTTACAACGGGCTCCTTGATTTTAGTAGGCAACCTTCCGGTCCAGTCCAGGTGGCTGCTATACTAGTGCCCACATTGTCATTGTAACTTTGTCATTGAAGGGCATGAAGTAAGTGATGGTAGCCTCAGGTGGACATCTCACCATCATAGATTGCAGTGGCGATATTGTCATGGCCCGATTCTACATGTTTAACATCTGGGTAAGTGAGAAATGGTAACGTCAGGTGCTACTAAAGCTGGTGTGAGTAAGATAGGTTCCTCATTTTAAAGGGTGCCTTATAGACTAGTTTTTGAGTCTAGGATATTAGTGTCTGCATTGTTGTTATTATATGCAAGAAGTGATCTTGGCTCTCCTACGGCCGTCTTACTGCTCTGTTTATTTGTTAGAGTATGCATAGAAAAATCCAGTTTCAAACCAAACAAGTGGAAGAGTTTACACTTCATATTCTTTCTAACATGATTTCTGCTGTGACATTTTGTTCAAACAAAATAGAGAAGGATGGTCTATTTTACAACACAAGTACAGCTGGTATTTGGGCATATTTATAAACATTTAACTGCAACTATTTCATTATTGTGGTCAATATTCATGAGATACTAGTATTACACAAATTGTCGTACTATTGTAATCTGTATAGGTGGAAGGTGTTAGAAGGTGTTATTATTAACATACTAATGTAATTAAGTTTCAGAGTATATAACAGTAAACACTCAATGGGGAAATCTCAAGTTCACAGAAAGATGTGAATTAGGCCACATTACTGTATAATGCCATGGCTTGTGTTTCTTGTGAATACAATCATTGAATTGGTTGCTGGTCCTCCCAATCTTCCATATTGTATACAATTATCTGGGAATAGAGTAAACCCAGTTGGATCAAGTACCAGTGAGAATTCTACATAAGTAATGGGGAATGGTGACAAAGGGTTCTTACATGTAAGTGTTTTTTAAAGACTACAAGTATCATATGGAGTCTGAACCTTTAACTAGCCTTTAACAAAAACAAGGATACCTGGTTAACTTCATAAAACAAAAGAAATCAATACTACAGACTGCAACTTACAGTATACTCTCTTTCATGAAGTGAAAAAAGAGACTTCAGAATGGTAGGAGGGCATCATGTTTAGGACTATTGATATTTCCACAGGCAGAAACAATAGAACCCCATAAAAATGAAGATATAGGAGTAGAATTTGAGGGAGGATTCTACTAACAAAAGTTTGCAACTAATTGATATTGCAAAGAAGAAATATGAAAAGTGCAAATCTGAGCTAAGTTGGATATACAATATTTGAAGGAAGCAATTGGAGAAAAAACTACAACATTCTTAGTAAAGTGAATAAAGATTTTGAGGAAGGTCTCAATGAAATAAAAAAAATAGGAAATGTAGATGTAACCAGCTTGATTACCAATTAATGAAAAAGTATACCTTTGCTAAAAAGTACAACAGATACTGATCATTCTATGGAAATTAGTCTCATGGCGGGCCTGCAAGTGATCCAGAACACAGTTGCCCATTTGGTGCGCTATCTTCTATCTGCCACCACAACAGGTCCTGTTCTGAGATCCCTTAACTTACTTCCTTTTAGAAAGCATTGTATTTTTAATCACCTTCACCACACCTTTAGAGCAGTGCTTATTTTGAAGTGGTGGTTTCTGATGCTTGGCACCGCTATTTAATTGTAAACACTGACATTTATTACAATCTGCCACATTGTGGCACTGTCTAATTTAAACATAACCACAACAATAGCTGTTTAATAATGAGATATACAATAAAATGACTAATATCTGCTGCTCAAGCAATTCTTATAGCTTTGGGGCATGGAATAGTCTGAACTGACAAACTTGCAGGAGTGCGATGGTCAGTAGTTGTGTTGGAATGGCATCTGCAGCCTTGGCAGGAGCAATGGGTTGTGCACGCTGCAGTGGCTTCCTGACGGCGGCTCTGGCACTTTTTTTTTTTTTTTACAAATTAAGCACTGACATACAGCCTTGTACACTGAGGGTCCAGTCTACCTTCGAAAAAAATCAGGTTTTACCAGCCGTTCAGGAATCCTGAATCATCTGACACTGCACTAGCCACCCGCAGTCGCATGTGAACTACTTAAAATGGAGGACGCTCTTTTTCTTACCTTGAACCTTACAACTGGAATAAGTTGCCTTTTGTCATCCCTTCCTGTCACAGTTTTATTGTCTTCAAAAAGTTGCAAAAAATCTGCCTACTTTAGCCATTCAAACCCTTTTCTAATTTTCCTGCTACTCGCCTTTCTCTTTATTAAAGCTATAGTGGCTGTTTGTGAAATATCGCATGTTGATAAAATAAAATGGGTCATACGGCCGACATCCTGTTCAAGCTAGAGGAACACAACAAGCTAGAAAGGCCTTTCCTACAGCTGACTAGTTCCAACTTGACCTTCCTTGGACCCTGCTGCTGGCCTCTGCTGGAGTGAGTCTTGACCCTCCCCCCCAAGTGCTTTGCTTTAGGTTCTGGACCCTCGCCTGGTGTACTTCTCCTAACAATTCCTAAAAGATGTGACTTAGAAATCTTGTTAGATTGTACGACTTTAGAGGACCATGACCAACCTGCCAAGCTGAACCAATGAAGGTGCGCGGCCCATGAGTCAAATATTCTATTTGCACCTGCTCTGAACTTTTCCGCGGCAGAAAATATGAACCAGCAGGCCCTCGTGGAGAAGGCATTTGGCCTTTTTAGAGCCCTTTTTGATTAAAACCTGCAGCCTTGTCCTGCTGCTCAAAAAAGGGACTAAGGCTGGAGGAGAAAAAGGTTCATCGAGCAAAGGTGCAAAAAGTATCTGCCCGGCAAGGGAGGTTTTCTGGATATGAAATTCAACCCCTCCCACTCACAGCTTTCCCACCAGAAGTCAATGGCTTCACTGACCACGAGCTATCAGAAGATGAAAAGCCTTCTTCAGGTACAGCCTGCTGCCTTGCCCAATTTAGAGACTAAGGGGTCCATTAGGATGTCGGGCGGGAGCACCACCGCGGTAACAGCGGTGCGTAAAAATGCTTTTTTCCGCCTGCAAGCATTGGTCCTCACGTCCGCCATATTAGTATGGCCAAACATAGACCATTTCCCGACCGCCGCGGTGTGACGTGCACCGCTATCAAAGTGCACCTGCCACCGCGGCGGTGGGAGCCAAAGGAGACTCTCCGCAGTGAGGAATGACATCCGCCTGCTCCACAAATTAGGATGATCCAAACAAGCAGATACACCGCAGCGGAGAAACCGCCCAACCAGAGACGGCGGAAGCACGACAGCGGAGCGCATAACCAGAGTCCCGATCCACACCACCCGGTCACGACCGTCATGGACCCAGCTCTACACGTCTTTCCGTTACTGTACCTGCTACATCGCCAGGAACTCATGCACCACCGTGGACGCCGCCGCAGGTACGCAATAACACAACACGCAACACATGGGCTGACACAGGGTCCCAATCCCCATCAGACACCCTGGTGGGGACAGGAACACATCCACAAGGGCACCCACACATCACCCACCTGCCACCAAGTCACCCCTCTGCATCCTGGACACACATCTACAGCGACCATGCAGCAATGTTCCGGTCACGTCACCGCAGCGGTGAACTCAAGGAAATACATGCGCACAATGCAGAAGGCAGGGCCAGTGCCAGGCATGTGCAGGGCACTAAGACCACAGGGCCCCACCCCCTCCCACCACACACTAGCACACCCCATGAAGGCTCATGCCATGTGCCCCTCCTGTGCACCGCATACACAACAACAAGCCACGTCAATATACACCCAGCACCACACAACAAACAACCAGGGAGACAGACACTGCAGGTGTGGCTGCACAGGAACACACAGCACAGTAGCACAGGGGCAGGGAAACACCAACAACACACCACACACAGGGAAACTAAAATGAGGACAAGCACCAAATGAACACATACAAGGAACTAACATCCAAATGGACACACAGCCTGCATAGTCACACATACATACCACAGACTGACACACAGACACATGCATACCCCATATGCCAACATCAATGGAGCACAACAAATAGGAAAACCAAAGTGGGATGCACACAAATGGAAGGCCTTGGAGACACACAACAAGCATGTGTACATTACATGCAAGACAAGGAACAGATAACAACACCTTCAGATCATCAAAGCACACATGGATGGTACAGTCAGTGAGGACAAACCACAGACATCACAGTGCAACAACACAGGGAGACAGCAAGGCAAACCATGTAGAGGCACAAGGATGAAATGAAGGCCCTGAAGTCAAACTGTGAACAGCCATACATATATACAACTACTTGGCAGGAGTACACCAACAGCACTACACACAGGGCCCATTGACACACTCCATGACTGACAAACACCAGTTGGAATCTACACACATACCCCCTCACACCAGCAGCACACAACACCAGTGTCAAACACACTGAAGGCTGGCAATACTTGCCAGGCAACACACACACAAACAATCACACACCCTGGGGGTAGCCACAAACATCACACACACACAGGGATGCCACAACAAATGTCTGCACAAAACCAACACACAAACACATAACCCAACAGAAACACACACAGAACCACAAATAGAACAGACATGCCCTGTGCAGCTAAACTGGGGAAAGGCAATGGGAGCACAGACACAACAGGTGGGCACAATATCATCACTCAAGAACAATGCACAGACAACATACCACAACACACACAAGAAGTGCACCATCACAGAACAACACAGCCACATCAAACAAACAACAGTTGCACAGGCAGGCACAAAAATCATACAGCAAACACAGCAGGACATCAAGGGGATGCACACCAGGCAATGGCAAGGCAACAGACACACACAGCACTGCATGCACAACAAGCAGTGTGTGCACACCAAGCATACCAGGCACACACAGACATCAGTGACAGAACAGCAACCCACACAACACCATACAGCACAACACAAAGACAACAGCACACCCAGGAAGTGAAGCAATAACACAGACAACAAAAATACCTCCAACACAACACCAACAGATGTTATCCGGGACACAAAGGTGGAAACAATTTGACCAGAGGACTGGGAAGCACACACAGTTGGACTGCATAGGAGCAACCATGACTGACAAACAGCACCAGCACATCACATACAACCCATCGGGGAAATACCCTGAGTGACACATTGACCCTGGACAAAGAACTGCATCACAAAGCACAGAGTCACAAATGAAGTGATGGGGAGGCATACACACATGGAAACCAAGGGGACAGCTGACACCAAAGCGAAGTGTACTGCATGCCAGTCGGGGACATGGCAGGAGTGTACCATACACAAAGAGAGGGAGTGCAGACCCACAATGGGTAGGCATCTGAAGCACAGATAGGGGATACTATGACAACACAAACAACATGCCACACTGGAGGCAAGAAGGCACCATGTGACAGCAAGGCATGAGAAAACAACCACAATGGCAGTGTGGAACAGCAGGTCTGCACAGTTCCCACAAACAGCCACCAGACACATGGATGTGCAACAAAACACAATACTGACTCGCCACTCACACACTCTGCATACTCACAAGTGACAAAAACAACAAATAGGAGTCAGACAGAACTGCAAGGATACACCAACGCACTGCACAGTGCACTACATACAACTCACACTTGTGCATACAACCACATCCACAGGGCTGAATAATCAAAACAACAGACATACAACTCCTGGGTGACACATGTGTGTAGTTCACAATGCAGGGACATGCACACATCAACACTCCCTACAAACTTACCCCTTCACACTGCACACCACCTGACCATCCAAGAGCACACATGGAAAGTAAGCCATGGGACTACGATGACTGGCCATCACAAGATGACCACACACATACACCACTGGGCAAACATAAAGGAAGAACACACATACATGTTGACCCTGGACAGCCTGCCTGCAAAACCGTGTGCAGAAACCCACTCAGTGCCGGCAGTGCCCCACAACCTGACATGTGTACAATATAGCCAACATGAACTAATCAAGTAAATGACAACTGCTGCACATTGTAAAATTACAGCATTGCCCCCACAAGTATCTGGTTCAGGAAGAACTGAAGACCCTGTCACCCCAGAAAACTGATTCGTAAGTGAGCCCAAACATTGACCATGTTTGAAGTGGCACGCAGAGCATGTGGCACAGTAAACCATCTACACACAGCAAAAGAACTTTATTCTGTAAGGCTACTGACAAAATAGACAACAGGAGCAACTGTCTTTATTCACATATTGCACAGCTAGGAACCATGACAAGAGAAGAGCAAGGCACAAAATGCAGAGCATGTCCATGAGAAGCTGCACAGGCAAGGCCAAAACAGCAGTGAACGACAAGTCCAGTGGCCAGGGCAGAGTGCAGAGTATGTCCATGAGAAGCTGCACAGGCAGGGGGCAAAGCACAAGGCCAGTGGCCAGTCCAAGGTGCAGAATGAGTCCATGAGAAGCTGCACAGGCAGGAGGCACACAGCAGTGAACGACAAGGCCAGTGGGAAGGACAAAGTGCAGATCATGTCCATGAGAAGCTGCACAGGCAGGGGGCAAAACACAAGGCCAGTGGCCAGTCCAAGGTGCAGAGTGAGTCTATGAGAAGCTGCACAGGCAGGGGGCACACAGCAGTGAACGACAAGGCCAATAGGCAGGACAAAGTGCAGAGTGAGTCCATGAGAAGCTGCACAGGCAGGGGGCACACAGCAGTGAACGACAAGACCAGTGGCCAGTCCAAGATGCAGAGTGAGTCCATGAGAAGCTGCACAGGCAGGGGCACACAGCAGTGAACGACAAGGCCAGTGGGCAGGACAAAGTGCAGTGAGTCCATGAGAAGCTGCACAGGCAGGGGGCACACAGCAGTGAACGACAAGCCCAGTGGCCAGTCCAAGGTGCAGAGTGAGTCCATGAGAAGCTGCACAGGCAGGGGGCACACAGCAGTGAACGACAAGGCCAGTGGGCAGGACAAAGTGCAGAGTGAGTCCATGAGAAGCTGCACAGGCAGAGGGCACACAGCAGTGCATGACAAGGCCAGTGGCCAGGCCAGAGTGCAGAGCATGTCCATGAGAAGCTGCACAGGCAGGGGGCAAAACACAAGGCCAGTGGCCAGTCCAAGGTGCAGAGTGAGTCCATGAGAAGCTGCACAGGGAATGTGTGCGACTGTACCTTTCCATGGTCAGCAACACAGTCAGGGGGTAACAATGTGCAGTACAGGCCCACCTGTGTGAGAGACAGGTGTGTGAGGGTGACTAACACTCAGACTTGGCGGTCAGGCAGACTGGCAGCTGGCTGAGTCTTGCGGACTGTCGGGGCACCTGAACGGGTAGAGAGTGGGGTAGAGCTATCAGTGGCTTGGCAAGCCAGAGGGCTCCTTGGACCAGGTGGCGTAGTGGCACGTGGAGCTAGAGTTATGCAGATGGGAGACATGGTGTGGCTGGGAGATTGTGGAGGGGTGCCTTTCCACTTCTTGGGGTTCCTAAATGGCTTGCCTGACTTTGGATCAATGGGAAGTGGTGTGGGCACAACAGGCACACTCACCACCAAAGCTGCATTAGGTGCAGGCGCTGGCACCCCCTCTGGAGATGCGCTGGACCCAGCAGAACGCTTTGCCTGGCTTCGCCTCTGCCCCCCCTTCCCCTGTTTACTAGGTGTTACCCCTACAGTGCCCTCCGGCACCTGCTTCACTGGGCTTTGAATGGGAGTCGAGGTGGTGGGTGAATCTGCCTTGGAGCCCTTCCTAGGTGTACCCTTGGCATGCACCACCTCCTTGGGGGGCACAGACACTGTATGCTTCTCTTTGCGCAATGCTTTAGGGGCATCCTTGGATGGGGATGCCTCTGAGGCATGTGTGCCTGAGGCCTGCTGCTTTGCTTTTTGTCCACTGGTGTAGCCTGACGGGCTTTTCTCCCTGCGCTCTGGGGTGGCTTCGGTCTTCTGTGGGGATAGTATCTGTGGCTGGGACAGCTTGGGTTGCTGCTACCGTGTGCTTCGTGTGCTGTATCGTGACTTTGATGTATGTGGACCGTGATCACTATCACTGCCAGGGGGGTGGACAAAGGGACTGGAGCTGGACTGTGAGTATGTGCCTGTTGAAGGGCAGACATCACTGTTGATGACCAAGCCTGCACTGTTCAGTGCAGCCCACCCACGTCTGAATGTATGCCCTCCATGAAAGCAACCACCTGGGCCAATTTCTTGTCATGGTTAATGAAGGCATTGAGGAGAGCTGTCTGGCCTACACACAGCTGGCACAAAAGTTCCACAGACTCAGCACTGAAGGCAGCAGGGGGGACAGGGGCAGGGGCAGCATTGCCAGGGGTGAAGGACACTCTTCCCCTCTTACTGAGGCGGATATGGGCAGCCCCAGAGGAAGTGGCTGGGAGGGTGGGCACTGGCCGCTGTGTGGTGAAGACAATGCAGAGTCCCCGTTCCCTGTGCCCTCCAACATGGATGCATCCCCGCTGGCATCAGATGATGTGGTGCTTTGCGTCTCAGGCTGGGATTCCTTCAGCAGACTCCTGTCCCCTTCTGAGGTGCTGGTGACATCTGTGTCACTCGGCTCCTGTGCAGCTGTTGTGCTAATATCACCCCCACTGGTGTCTGTCTCCTGGCCCTCCGTGACCACAGGAGATGCTGCATGAGAGAGAGAGAGATGTAGGGTCAGGTCAGTGACAGCAACAGAACAAACATATGCAAGCAATGCATTACAAAAGATGACCAAATCTACATGTTGCACACCACCCTGTGCAATCACATCATGCCAACTCACTACATAGACTCAAGCAGTGCGTGGAAACTGGAAACTCAGGCACGAGTGAGCCATGTGATGACCACACAGCACAACACCCTGCTTGAAGCTCTGTTCAACCAGACACACAACTAGCTCTGAGCACACCTAGGGACATGATGGGGGCACACTACTTGTTGCCAATGACAGATCTGGATGGAACAGGAGGGGACAACACAGACCCAGACTACAACATGACAGTCCACAATGGACATTAGCCCATGCCACCCACCATGTTGTACTGTGGGGACAATAGAATGGTGCACATTGTTGTCAGATGTGTAGGCCTCCCCAATCTGGGTGCATGCAATGGACGCATTGATGAAGGCACAGTCAGATCAGGCACACTGCCGTTCCCTCCCATGGGATTACCAAGACTACCCCAATGCAGAAGAAACCTGAAGAGCACAACTCAGAATGTAATGTGAATGCACAGCATCCAAATCACCATTGTAAATACAGATAGAGCAAATGCTTGTCACCGGCACCCAGCCCAGCAGCCACTTACATGCCACAGCATCACATTACCAACATCACATAGGCCAGCACTGGCACAGGCTCTGTACACATGCAGCCACTCCCAGCCAAAGTCACCCTCCACAAATGCTCACCCCTGGCTTGCTGCTGATGCTCCTTCAAACGTGCATCCAGCTCAGGCTGTGTCACCGCCAAGATGCGGCCCATTAGTGGTGTCATGCTGCGCCGTGACAGACACCCAGTGCGAGGTAGACGGGGGCTGTGCTACAGGGACACACACAGCCATCCAGCCAAGCAATCACTGTCCTGACTACAGCATGTACAACCTTCTGTGTCACTGTATAGCTGACAACACAACACAGGTCACTCATACATACATGTGCAGGGAGGCAAACCTGTGGCATTGGGTGCACACACCCTCCCCCTGGAGACAGCATGTCAGGCAGTGCATGACACTACCCCACACTCCCAGGCACATACTGCATCAGTCCAACTACATGTGTTGCCGATCTGCCCTCTCCCCCACTGTTGACAACTTACCACGACATTTGGGGCACCATATAGACGTGGGTACTGTGTGAGCACCTCATCCACCAGGACCTCCAGCTCCTCGCTCGTGAAGGGACTGGCACAGATCTTCTCTGTCCTTGCCATCGCTGTGGACATGAGACAACAGCGGCGGAATTGGGTGGTGAGGGGTCTCAGGCAGCAGTCCCTGGAGACAGCAGTAGGTGAGGGGTCACAGGCAGCAGTCCCTGGAGGCAGCAGCAGGTGTGGGGTCTCTGGCAGCAGTCCCTGGAGGCAGCAGCAGGTGAGGAGTCTCAGGCAGCAGTCCCTGGAGGCAGCAGCAGGTGAGGAGTCTCAGGTAGCAGTCCCTGGAGGCAGCAGCATGTGAGGGGTCTCTGGCAGCAGTCCCTGGAGGCAGCAGCAGGTGAGGAGTCTCAGGCAGCTGTCCCTGGAGGCAGCAGCAGGTGAGGGGTCTCTGGCAGCAGTCCCTGGAGGCAGAAGCAGGTGAGGGGTCTCTGGCAGCAGGCTCTGGGAGCAGTGGAAATGTGAGGCTCACTTCCACACATATATAGCCCACTGGGGTCGTTTCAAAGGTGCCAAGCTGCCGCAATTGGTGGTCCAGGTCTGCCTCTTTCAAATGCATCCAATGACTGCCCCCGCGGTGGCGGAGATCGCCTACCGTGATTTTCAAAATTGCATCATGCCACCGCTATCGAGCTTGCCATTGGCTCTAGGGCAAGCTCCATGGCGGTGACACACCGCAGTGGCCCGGTGTGCCCTAGCGCGATGGTGCATCTTTCAAATGCATCCAATGACCGCCTCCGCAGTGGCGGAGCACGCCTACCGCGATCTTCAAAATTGCATCATGCCACCGCTATCAAGCTACCCAATAGCTCCAGGGCAAGCTCCATGGCGGTGACACACTGCCGGGGCCAGGCAGTAGCTACCGTGATATGGGTGCCATACATTGACACGAGGCACCACAATTCAGGCAACGGAGCATGCCAACCGCCATTTACCCATGTCCCCATGCCTATCACTACCGTACTTGTGTGAATGGGGGGTGCTGGTGACACACCGCCGGGGCCAGGCGGAGCTACCGTGATATGGGTGGCGGAGCATGCCAACCGCCATTTACCCATGTCCCCATGCCTATCACTACCGCACTTGTGTGAATGGGGAGTGCTGGTGACACACCACTGGGCCAGGCGGTAGCTACCGCGATATGGATGGTGGAGCATGCCAACCGCCATTTACCCATGTCCCCATGCCTATCACTACCGCACTTGTGTGAATGGGGGTGCTGGTGACACACTCCCGGGGCCAGGCGGTAGCTACCACGATATGGGTGCCATACATTGGCACGAGGCACCGAGATTCAGGCGGCAGAGCATGCCAACCGCCATTTACCCATGTCCCCATGCTTATCACTACTGCACTTCTGTGAATGGGGGGTGTTGGTGACACACCGCCGGGGCCAGGAGCTAGCTAAAGCGATATGGATGGCGTAGCATGCCAAACGCCATTTACCCATGTCCCCATGCCTATCACTACTGCACTTGTGTGAATGGGGTGCTGGTGATACACCGCCGGGTCCAGGCAGTAGCTACCGCGATATGGGTGACATACATTGACATGAGGCACCGTGATTCAGGCGGCGGGGCATGCCAACTGCCATTTACCCATGTCCCCATGCCTATCACTATTGCACTAGTGTGAATGGGGGGTGCTGGTGACACACCGCCGGGGCCCAACGGTAGCTACCGCGATATGGATGGCGTACAATGGCAATGGCCATCTGACAAACATCAACAGTGCACAGTGCCCACATGGTCAATGGCACATCATTGTGCTCACAATGCCAATGTTCCATTTACTCTCTGTTGACTATGCATGCCATGTTTGTGTATGTGATTTTGTAGATTGGCCTGCACTCCCTCACATGTCACTTATGGATTTGATGGTCGGGTAGGCAGGATAGTGTTGGCCTGTGCTCTACAATGTGTAAACATGTCAAAGTGTTGAGGTGCAGTGACAATCACAGCAATGCCAGGCGGTAGCTACCGCGATATGGATGGCGGAGCATGCCAACCGCCACTTACTCATTTCCCCATGCCTATCACTACCGCACTTGTGTGAATGGGGCTGCCGGTGACACACCCGCCATGGCCAGGCGGTAGCTACCATGATATGGGTGCCATACATTAACACAAGGCACCGCGATTCATGCGGCGGAGCTTGCCAACCGCCATTTACCCATGTCCCCATGCCTATCACTACTGCACTTGTGTGAATGGGGGGTGCTGGTGACACACCGCCGGGGCCAGGCAGTAGCTACCGCGATATGGATGGCGGAGCATGCCAACCGCCATTTACCCATGTCCCAATGCCTATCACTACTGCACTCGTGTGAATGGGGGTGCTGGTGACACACCACCGGGGCCAGGTGGTAGCTAAAGTGATATGGATGACGGAGCATGCCAACCGCCATTTACCCATGTCCCCATGCCTATCACTATCACACTTGTGTGATAGGGGGTGCTGGTGACACACCGCCGGGGCCAGGCGGTAGCTTCTGCGATATTGGTGCCATACATTGACACGAGGCACCCCGATTCAGGCGACGGAGCAAGCCAACCGCCATTTACCTATGTCCCCATGCCTATCACTACCGCACTTGTGTGAATGGGAGGTGCTGGTGACACACCGCTGGGACCAGACGGTAGCTACCGCGATATGGATGGTGGAGCATGCCAACTGCCATTTACCCATGACCCAATGCCTATCACTCCCACACTTGTGTGAATGGGGGGTGCTGCTGACACACCGCCGGGGCCCAACGGTAGCTACCGCGATATGGATGGCGTACAATGGCAATGGCCATCTGACAAACATCAACAGTGCACAGTGCCCACATGGTCAATGGCACATCATTGTGCTCACAATGCCAATGTTCCATTTACTCTCTGTTGACTATGCATGCCATGTTTGTGTATGTGATTTTGTAGATTGGCCTGCACTCCCTCACATGTCACTTATGGATTTGATGGTCGGGTAGGCAGGATAGTGTTGGCCTGTGCTCTACAATGTGTAAACATGTCAAAGTGTTGAGGTGCAGTGACAATCACAGCAATGCTCGGCTCAATGAATGATGATCCTTTTTGCATGGCCTCTTCTGTCTGCTCATGCACACATTCATCATTTCTGTGCTGACTGTGGTCATTGTGTTGTGGATGTGTGCCATGTCAAAATGACGCATGAAGGTTTGGCAGGTACAGCAGCTATGTAGGAGACAGTGGGGTTGATTTGTTACACATATGCTAGATGCTATACTAAATGTGGCCATATCCCTATGTGCATTCACATTGACCAAGGTGCTGTTTGAGCTACTTGTTTTGTGTAAGTTGACAGGTGTGCCCTTTGTGTAGCTGACATTGTGTCCCTACATGTAAGCTGGTCTGTAACTCAATTTTGATGACAGTCATTGTTGTCGTTGTGTCATCCAGAACGTGAGATGCTGTGCCTATCTCATGATGTATTGCATTGACATGTGTCCACTTTCATCTCAAATAGGAGGAGGCCAAATCTGATTCATCACTTGACGGTGCTGGAGGACAGGGAGGATGTGGCGATCATCCGGAAATGCCGGCTGGATAGAGCCACCCTGAAACCCCTTTATGACCTGTTGGAGCCCCACCTGCAGCCTCGCAGGGCATATCCAACAGCTTTCACCCCTACTTACAATGTCATGGCGGCCCTGCATTTTTTAGCCACAGGATTGTTCCAGGAGACAGTGGCCAGTGCTAGTGGGATGTCAAAACTGATGTTCAGCGTGGTGCTGCATGATGTACTGTCCACCATGATGATACATGAGGACAGATACATCCATTTCCCTAGGAATTGCTAGCTGTGAAGGGAGACTTCTATCCCCTTGGACACATCCCCAATGTTGTTGGTGCCATTGATTGCACCCATGTTGGGCTTGTGCCACCACAGGCAAGTGAGCACATTTACAGGAATCGCAAACATTACCACTCCATAAATGTGCAAGTGGTGTGCCTGGCAGATGTGATCATCTCCCACGTGTGTGCCAAATTCCCAGGCTTGGCCCATGACTCCTACATCCTGTGGAACAGCATTGTGCCCCAGTTGATGGCTTATCTACTTCCCGAGCGTGGATGGATTGTGGGTGAGTATGCCTAGTCGTATGGCGTGCTGGGTGTGTGACCTGCTGCCCTCTGCCTCAGCGACATTGCAATGTATATTTCTGTTTTTCATATCTAGGTGACTCTGCATATCCCAACTGTCCCTGGTTGCTGAGCCCACTGTGGAATCCCAGGACCCCCGCTGAAGTCCACTACAATGAGGCACATGGGAGGACATGTTGTGTGGTCTGTTAAAGTCACGTTTCCGTTGCATGTACAAGACCGGAGGTGCACTGGCATACTCGCCCGGGAAGGTGTGTCAGATTGTAGTGGCATGCTGCATGCTCCGCAACCTAGCCATTCGCAAGGGGATTCCTCTGCTCCTGGATGATGGTGAGGATCCAAGACCCCAGCCTGCAAACCAACAGTGATGAGGTCAGTGGAGAGGAGGAAGGTGTTGACCTGCGTGAACAGCTTATCACACGCTACTTCACTTGAAGGTGGATGACAATGTGCAACATACCTATTGTCTGCTGATATTACTGTTGTTGTGAAGGGGCATGTGAGAATTGTAACAGCAGCCAGTTATAGACTCAGCGGTGGTTGGCAATGTTTCTGGGACAGGTCATTTGGGAACATCTGCAGGACGTGTATGTTGACACTTGTTGCCCATTGTGACATGTGCATGTTGGGTTATCCTGATGGTAGGGGTTGTGTGATGTCTGTGATGCCACACCCAGACCAGTGAAAGTAGTTCTGTTGTGTTTCGCTAGGTGCCTTCAACTTCTCCTTGTCTACATGCAGCCCATGCTCCTGGTACATTGTGATCATTAACCACCACAGGGGCAGCCCAAACCACCTGAACCAGGGGCATTCAATAATTATTCCAAACAGAAAGGTTCAGAGTATACAAATCAAAGAAAATATCAAAAATGCAATAAAAGCATAAATTTATATAATCAAAAAGAAAAAGAAAAGGAAAGAAAGAAAGAAAAAGACCCTAATAGAAAAACATACAAAATGTATTCAATAAAACAGCTCAGTGTGTTAAGCTGGTACATATAACATTAAAAACATATACATAACCAGACAAGTGGCAGACAAGGAGAAAAGTACATAACATAGGAGTTTACACCAATTTTCATAAAACTCCAGTAGACAAAAAGTGTGTCCTCCAATAGTTGCAGCCACAATAGCGTCGACGGCGTTTCGACCTTTGGTGTTAATCCATGGTCATCTTCAGGACAATAAATATACTGAGCATCCTAAACAAATAATCTAAAATTACATTACATCATAAACATTTAAAAAAGGGCCAAAAAACAGTATTATTTTACAAAGAGAAAAGAAAAAAGAAAAAGAAAGAGAAAAGAAAGTCAAAACTTGAGGAAAAATATTTTAGAAAGATCCAAGCAAGCCAGGTGCCAAAATTAACAATAAAAATAAAGAACCACCGGTGCAATAGAACTGATTCGGTTAACCGTGCAGGGAATATATAATATCCAACTTAAAACCAATGTGCAGTCAAATCCTGCCACCCATTAATATCAGAATGTCAGAAATAACTTACTTCTGTATTAAACAGATTGGATACCGCTGTTATTTTTTATTTCAGCGGTCGAGATATCAAAAGCCACTTGAAGAAATATCGAACCGTCAAGGAGACTGCGGCAACCTCAAGTTAGGGAGCCGATCATGAACGGTAATGAATTCAAGGAATAGTGGAGCGAACAAATCGTCCTCAAACTTCACCCTATTAAATCCATGCTAAATAGCACGAGAAAGGGAAGTAAACAAAAGGAGGGGGGGCGGGGGGGGGGGGAAAGGAGAAAAGAAAAAGGAACAATAAACTTAATTTAGTATTAAAGCTCATTACATGTGTAGCTTAAAATACATAGTCATGTGGGAAAGGGGTAGGAAGGGGATGTCGTCCTAGTATTAGGAATGACAAAGTCGACTATGACCGGCAACAAAGGGTAAAAAATGGCAAAAAAATATCTAAAGTACGAATATTTAATCAATCCTACTTTGAGACCTCGTGCCTTTCTTTTCTCTTCTTTTCTCTTTTTTTTTCTTTTTTCTTTTCTCTTTGTAAAATAATACTGTTTTTTGGCCCTTTTTTAAATGTTTATGATGTAATGTAATTTTAGATAATTTGTTTAGGATGCTCAGTATATTTATTGTCCTGAAGATGACCATGGATTAACACCAAAGGTCGAAACGCCGTCGATGCTATTGTGGCTGCAACTATTGGAGGACACACTTTTTTGTCTACTGGAGTTTTATGAAAATTGGTGTAAACTCCTATGTTATGTACTTTTCTCCTTGTCTGCCACTTGTCTGGTTATGTATATGTTTTTAATGTTATATGTACCAGCTTAACACACTGAGCTGTTTTATTGAATTCATTTTGTATGTTTTTCTATTAGGGTCTTTTTCTTTCTTTCTTTCCTTTTCTTTTTCTTTTTGATTATATAAATTTATGCTTTTATTGCATTTTTGATATTTCCTGGTACATTGTGATCATGTTGGAGACTGTACATCCTGCAATAAAGACGGAGCAGACACAACAACATGTGTGTAAGGATATTTTATTTGTAATGGTGAGATGTGAGGGGGTATACATTTCCATGGGGGGGTGGAGCAGTGAGTTGACAGTTGTGGAAGATGAGATAATCGAGTAGTCACCACATTGATGTGGTGACCCAGTCCAATAGAGAGATGCCATTCACAAGGCAGTCTGGGGAAGGACAGTCCAAAAAGTCAATGCAGTGGTGGAGAGGTTTTGCCATCATGGCTGGCTCTGTGACTGGTGTCTGGTAGGTGCTTTGCCTCCAGATACTCCCAGGGTCATCTTAGGACGGCTCCTTCGTCGTTTTGCAGGGGGGCCCTGCTGTGGGGTCTGAGGACTCACCCCTCTCTGTGGGCACAGAGGAGGATGGTGAACTGTCATCCTGCGGCCCACCAGAGGGAGGTGGAGGTGTTGTTTGTGGCGCAGGCCTGTCCCTCAGTACCACCACTTGCTGGCCCAAGAGGTCCACGATTTGTCCCATGCGGGTGTCGATGGACCTCATCAGCAGGATGAGCTCATGCAACAGTTCGTCCGACTGACCAGTTCGTCCCTGGGCCTGTTCGTATGCGCCCAGGACTCTGGTGATGTGTTCCAGGGATTGGGTCCCAGTCCCCTGGTGTCCGTGGGTGACTCTGCCCCTCCCACCTAACCTGCTGCCATGGACCTGTTGCCTCACCACTGTGGGCACCCGCATCCTCTCCCTGCCCTCCTCCGTCGGTGGTGTGTGCTGGTCATCCTCTGGGACAGAGAGGGTGTTGCAGGCAGCACTGGTGGTGGTGGTGGTGGTGGTGGTGGTATTGGCGGTGGCCGCACAGGCCATGATAGAAGGGGTCTGCTGTAAAGTTGTTGTTGCCTCAGATGTGGTGGGGGGGACGATGGGGTCCTGGGATCTGTTGCTCCCTGGCACACCAGATGGGCTGGCTTCGTCCATGGAATTATGGGAGTCAACATCCGAGAGTCCATTTACCGGGGGGAGACTGGCTCTGCGGGTTACTGGTGTTGTCCTCTGCATTGAGTTCTTGGTCACCTGTGGGTCAGATGGGAAATGGTCATAGTAGTACACCCGGAAAGCTTTGTGTTAGCTGTGTGTCATTCACTTTTTGTACACTGCACAATTGACAGATCATCACATTGTTTACTATGTGCACTACTGTGCTTCTTGGCATGATGCAGTGGTACATGCATTACTTGTCCATGGTGTTAGGTGTCAAAGCATACCATGCGACCCGTGCACAATTAATGATTACAGGGACTTGTTGCCATCTAGGGCCTGGCACAACATGTTATTTCATTGAGGACTCATTGTTGATTTGTCTGACCTGGCAGGCGTCACATCTGACCATGGACTGGCCATTGTCATCTCCTGCATACCTTTGTCCTGTCATGTGCATATCTTGATTTGTACCACAACGCATGCTTTCGTATTTTTTGAATGGTCCTTGTTGCACTTGCCCCATGGCGATGCACATGTAAATAGGTGCTGTGCATGATTGCGCCCTGACTTTCTTCTACTTGTGCATTGGTGTGTCACACTTTGGTAGGTCTGACAGTTTCCTTAGCTTACCTGTGTTGGCTACCTTCCTGTAAGTTTTTTTGGTGTACTGCAATGGCTTCCAACTGCTTCTGGGTTGGGTGAGGGGAGGGCTCCCTCCTGCTGAGGTGGGGAGCAGGGTGGGAGTGGTAGTGCAGGCCTCCCACACCCAAACACCCTCCCAGGGAAGATGGCTACCTACCGTTAGTTTGTTTGGTGTACTGCAATGGCTTCCAACTGCTTCTGGGTGGGGTGGGGGAGGGTTCTATCCTGCTGAGGTGGGGGGCAGGGTGCATGGTGGGAGTGGTAGTGCAGGCCTCCCACCCCAAAACACCCTCCCAGGGAAGATGGCTACCTACCTGTTAGTTTGATGAGGGTAATGTAAGGGATGCCACATGCTTCTGGGTGGGAGTGGGTGCTCCATCTTGCTAGGCTGTGGGACAGGGTGCATGGTGGGAGTAGTGGTACAGGCCTTCCACCCACAAACACCCTCACTGTGAAGATGGCTACCTACCTGTAAGTGTGATGTGGGTTGTGTAATGGCTGATACATGCTTCTGGGTGGGGTGGGGGGAGGTATCCATCTTGCTAGGCTGTGGGACAGGGGGCATGGTGGGAGTAGTGGTGCAGGACTCCCATCCCCAGATATCCTCCCAGGGAAGATGGCTACCTACCTGTGAGTTTGATGTGGGTTGTGTAATGGCTGACAAATGCTTATGGGTGGGGTGGGGGGAGGGCTCCATCTTGCTGATGCTGTGGGACAAGGGGGCCTGGTGGGAGTTGTAGTGCTGGCTGCCTGAACACATTACCCCATGGTAATGTTGTTAGCTACGTTTGGGGTGAATGGGAGTGGGTGAATGTTGGATCTGTGAGACATGTTTTTGTGAGTGTGTGGTGCAGATGGGTGGAATTGGTCCTAGGTGGTGTAGCTTTGTAGTTGTGCAGGACTGTACATAGCAGAGTGGTGGTAGTCATTTGTTTGTACTTACCAGCCTCCACTCCCCCGGCTACTCCTGTGAGACTCTCTGGATGCATTGTGGCAAGCATCTTCTCCTCCCGTGGTGTGAATGGTTTTTGTGGAATGGGAGGGCCACCGCCAGTCCTCTGAGCCAGCTCACGGTTCTTGCTCCTCCTCTCCTTGACCACCCTCTTCAGATCATGCCACCGCTTCATGATCTCCTTTTTTGATCTTGGGGTGGTCCCTACTGCATTGACCCTTTGGACTATCCTTGCCCACATTTGTATCCTTGTGGCTAATGGTGTCTGTTTGACCAGGCTACCAAAAAGCTGTGGTTCCACTCTGACTATCTCATCTACCATGACTTTCAACTCACTCTCTGTGAATTTTGGCATTTTCTGTGTGGCCATGGTGTGTGGTGTGCAAAGTGGTTGTGGGTGCAGGAGTGTGAGTGGTGGTTGTGGCTGTGATGTGTATGGTGTGTGGTGTGCAGGGGTTTTAGTTGTGCAGGTGTGGAAGTGGTGGTGGTGCTGTGTGTGGTGTGGCTAGTGATGTTGTGTCCTTTGCCTCTCCTGTCAGCTGGGGTGTGTGTCCCTTCTCTCCTGGAGTATTGCAAATGATAGTGGTCAGGGAAGGGGCTGGTTTTATAATCAGCTATGTGGTTGTGTCCAATTGGGGTATTACTGTCAGGTGTGTTGTCCTGGGATTTGTATGTTTCTTTTTGCCATGTGGTTGTGTCATTGGGTGTGTTTTGTGTATTTGGGGGGCATGACTAGTTTTCTGTGTGCACTTTTTGGCCTTCTTGTGGGTTTTTAGCTTTGTCCGCCATATTTTTTACAGATCGTCCGCAGCGGTGGCTATGCTTCAGCTCTTCCGTTGGCTCTCTCATTCATCCCATTGTGCTACCGCGGCGGTCGGAGACAACGGTATGTACTGCGGGGCTGTCGGGGATATCCTAATTTCCCGTGCGGTGTCTCCCCTATACTTGCAGCGGGTTGGTGTTTTTCCGCTGTGAATCCGACCACCACGGATGGATTTTGGCCATCTCTGCCCGCTACAGGTGGTTTTCCTTGGCCCCGGTCCGCCGCGGTTGGTGTTTTTGGGCGGTGTTTCCTATTTTGGCTGCCGGTTTTTCCACGGTGCCGGCGGGTAGTTGTTTTCTACTTCCGTGGCGGTTGGGGTGCTTTTCCAACCGCCATCCCAATGGGCCCCTAAGTCTGAAAGAAAAACTTCCAACTGGGTTGAATCTGGTTTCTGTATCTGACCTGTGCTTCATTGTAGGTGGCCTTAAATTATGCCTAGGTCAATAGCAACCAGATCACCACGGTTGACGCATAATGCTTTTTGGCACCATTTTCACATTTAAATATTTGTCATTAATAACTCCTGTTCCCCATTTTAGATTTTTGTTGTTTCTGTGTGATTTTATTTATTAAAATTGACTCTATTTTTCTAAATTGGTTTGGGATTTTTCTTGTGTTGTGTTTTGACTTTATTTCTGTTTTGGTACTGCATAAATACTTTACACATTGCCTTTAAGTTACAGGTGTCTTTTCTATGCGATAGCTACCAGGGAAAAGAGCTCAAGTTAATTCAGTGATTTTTGAGAGTTCACCCTAAAAAGAGCATTGGCTATTACTGGAAGTGTATATTAAATTGTGAATTACTCTTTTTGAATGTTGGCCAGTGGTTTCATAGCTCATATTTCACAATAAAAGAGGTCTAATTGTGAATTACCCCATAATTTAGTGTGCTGAGTTAATTTGCAGGATATTTAGCTTTCCCAGAACAAATAGAAATGGTAAATGTATGTCTAACATAGCGTTTCAGCTTTTACTGGTAAAGTTCAAAACACTTTCTCAATGACAGCACAGCTCTTAGAGAATTAATTAGCACTTCTGACAAGCTCACCTTGCAGGCCCATCCTTGATGCAAACATTTACAAGTGAATCCTTTTCAGTGTGAGATAATAAACGTTGTAAACTTAGAATCCTGTCAGCAAAACGTTTAACTGTCCAACATTACACTTTATTTTCTTTCTTTATATATGTCTTGCTGAACCTATACGATAGTGTCACTGTACTGCAAAAGAAAAGCACATTTTAGAATGCACCCATTCATTTGCTTACAATGTGCTTTGCATTTAATATGTGGCTTACATTAAATGAAACATTTGTATATATTATCACATTTCTCAAAACATTGTTAGATACCTGTGCAGTTATTCAAATCTTTCCAAATAGTACTCCAATCAATTAAGAAATCATATACAATAACAAATACACAAGAAGTAACATGTATAATATGATGTTTTGAGGGTCATGTAACATTTATAAACCACTCGGCCAAGTGGTTTATAAAAGTCATAAGACCCCCCTCAGCAGCTACATGGATCCATATTAAACAGTTGCCCGGTTTTACAAACTGGGTTTTTGATTGAGGGGGGTGAAAACCCTTCTCAAGCAACAACCATGGTCCTATTTAGTTTGAACCATAAAAGTCACTAAATTAATCAATGCCTCTGGTAGCTTGGCACAAAAGCAGTCAGTACTGTGTCATATATTTATGCAACACAAACAGTAACAAAGTGAAAACATAACACCAGAAAAATCCCCCACCAATTAAGAAACATAAAAAAAATCCAAAGATACTTCCAAATCAGAAAACTACACACAAGACTAACACCTAGTCAAAGTGCCTCAGCCTGCAATAAAAAAATCTTTATTTTATTTGACACCAAAAAAACAAAAATCCAGTAAGTAGACTCAGAGTTATGAATTTTAAATTTTTTTGTAAAAACTAGCACAAAAAAAGATCAGAGCGCAAACTTCCGTAAGGCAGATCAGGCTCATTCAGGTGCAAGGAAATATACTCTCCCTACTCTAAATGCTGCCCAGGTCTATTCAGCCAGCCCTGACTCATCCAGGAAAGGCAGGAACATGTCCACCCTGCCTCCCAAGTGGCTGTCTAAGGCAAATGCATATCCCGAGCCCCTGTCACTCCAAAGCCAGACAGTCAGCCCACAAACCAGCAAAGGCACACAGGATGACTAAGCAAGAAACACACATTTCTTGCTTCACATTCAAACACACAATATAGAAATCATCTTTACTAAAAGATGCATTTTTATATTCTGAGTTCAGGCATACTAAACTTTATCGTATCATGTTCCCATGGGAAGTTATACTTATAAGATGTTACAAAGTATTCCCCATGCTATCATATGGGACGGATAGCCTGCCCACAGTGAAAAACAAAGTATACTGAGTGTATTTCACTATCATGGCATGTCACACACACTAGTACATGTCCTACCTTTCACATACACTGCACCCTGCCCACAGGGGTACCGTGGACCTACATTAGGAGTGACTCACATGTAATAAAAGGGAAGGTTAGGGCCTGGCAAGTGGGTGCACTTGCCAAGTCGACATGGCAGTAGAGACTGTGCACAGACACTGCAGTGGCAGGTCTGAGACCCCTTGGCAAAGATGCTTGTGTGGGTGGCACAATCAGTGCTGCAGGCCCACTAGCGGCATTTGAGTTACAGGCCCAGGGCACACACAGTGCACTGTACTAGGGACTTAATAGTAAGTCAAACAAGCCAATTATGGAAAAACACTAATCCATATTCACAATTTACAGAGGGAGCACTGGCACTGTGACACTGATCAGCTGGGTAAATGGTATACCACTTTATTAGGGACTTACAAGTACAGTAAATATGCCAGGAGTGAGCACAAGCACCTTAGCACTGCTCAGCCATGGTAAAATGCACAGAGTCCTAAAGCCAAAACATTGGTTCAGAAGATAGGAGGGGTGAAAGCGAAACATTTGGGGGTGCCCCCAGCAAAGACAGTGAAGTCCAACACCCCTAAATGTGAAATAATATCTAGAAAACATAATTGCAGTGAAGAGGAAGTGTTTGAAGCATTAATAAACAAAACAGCATTTCAAGCAGCTTAGAACTCACAATCATGAAGAAGCCTTGATCGCTGTTTGCATGTGCTGTTGCTAAATTCCTGGGTTACGTGTAGGGTATTAGGAGAAAAGTCCAAAAGTCTGGATTGTGCTAACTTTATTATGTGTCTTTTAATTGTATATCTTTGCACTTTATCTTTTTAGATGGCTTATTGCTTTTTTCTTTCTCCTTTTTTCTTTTTAGGACGTTTTTAATGCTGTGTTTTCCCAGCACTGTTAACCAGGATATACGTTGTCATGTTTATGTTCATTAGCTTAGACGCAGCGCACATGCGCTGCTCTGCGAGACTTGTTGTAGTGGAGTATGGAATAGAAGGCCCACTCACTCTCTACCCAAATTTGTCATTGGCTTGTGTCATTGTCCTTCGTAAATGCTGGCTTTTGATTCCTTAGCAGGCTTGTTAGTCCCTCCTTAGTACCGCCTCATCTTCATTTGTTACCTCTCATGGCGACTGCCCCTTTACTGTGATTGATACATAGTATGCCTTCTATGGTCTGTCAGCACTATTTTCAATAATGAGTTGCTCTTACTGCAGGCAGCACATGGGCACCCACTTTCTATAACAACACAGGCACCCGCTTTCACTTTAACATGGGCACCCGGTATTATTTCAGGCCCCCACCCACCCCGTCGCTGCTTAATCTATCTCAGTCGCCTGCGTGTCTGTCAGAGGTTGTTCTCGTCTCGTTACCCCATCGTTCTGAGGGTTCTGAGGGTAAGACTTGTCAAAATACCTTTTGATCAGTTTGCACTAGATATTTTTGTTGTTGTTGAAAACTGTAAATTATGCAGCAGATTGTGAATTATGTGACAAGTATAACTATAATAAATATAAAAACTCTCTGATTGCAGAATTAGGCATAATGTGAATAAATACTGTAGTCAATTGCACAGTAATGAACAGACTTAATCGGTCCTACATTAAAACTTTCTGCAAAGTTATAGATTCCCAGTAGGCCTTCAAGTCTCTAATCTCAAAAGAATGAAAGGCCGAGTTGGCATGGTCGAGACTAGAATGTTTTACATTGAGTTCTCATGTTACCAACCTCAGACCTCTTACCCTGTTCAAGGCTAGAAGTTTTAACCTTGAGCCCTCACGCCACCAGCCGCCTAAGGATGAATGCCAAGTGTGCCCCGTGGAGGCTAGACCCCCCACCCTGAGATTATTTGTAGCCCTGGCTCTGTGGACTGATGTGAATGCACTTGAATAGCTCCTCACCTGTCCTTGGTGCTGCAGGGCCCATTGTGGCACGGCTCAATGGTCTTCTGCACGACCTGTGCCCGGTACAGGTAAAGTGGCCTGCACATGCCCAGGTGGTAAAGGAGACCTTCAACGTGGCGAGGGAAGAGAACATGTAACTGCGGTTGGAGGGGCAGCAGGAGAGAGACAGAGAGGGAGAAGATATCAGAATAAGTGCCTCGGCTCACTGCGGATGAAAAAGCAAGCGTGAAGCATTGGTGGCGCAGAGCTCACTAGTGATGCACCAGAGCACCAGCAGTGAATTGACAGAAAAAACATAAAAACGGACAGCACACAAACAGGTCTGACTAAAATGCACAACCAACAATCCACACTTTTGGCAGGCTCTACACCAGATTTTCAGATTACTTTTAACTATGTAAATACGTTCCATTTCAAGTCACTGTATTAAAACTTGCGGTACCCTTAACATCTGGCGTGGATGCCTCCCGCCCTCCTCGTCTGGGTTGGACATCTCTACTTCTGTAGGTATGTGCCATGGTCTATGCTTCAGTGTGAACAAATCCAAAGAGTGTCTTCTTCCTGGGGCATCTTGTCTGCCCGTTTCACCGTCCCTTCTGCCCCACCACTACACAGCCTTCTCCACTTCATCTCTTCTTTTCAAGGGTGTCACTCAGGCCCTTTTAAATACATGTTTGACAAGGTGTGTCCAGCTTAGGTCCTGAAGGGCCGGATTCATGCTAGATTTTCACGCTATCCACATCAGACAATTAAGATACAATGAACCTAAGAAGAACTTATTTGCATATTCAGTGGTTGTTGTGAGAAATAAATGTGCCATGGGTCCTGCCCTCCTGTAGCTACATTGGACACCCTGGGTTGTAGCTGTTGTTTTCTTATCAAGGCGCTGTGGACTTCATAACATCTCCTGGTTTGAATTTTATCAGTGCGGGTGCCGTTGAAGTGCACTCACTCCCACATGTCATGGATGACCAATGTAGGTGCAGGGGGTGCAGCATCCATTACAGTTTTCATGACAAGCACAGAGCATGTAGGGGACTTCCTCTTAGATGCTCCACCTCCACATCATAAAACAGACTCCCAGTCCATATAACAAGATACGCACAGTTTCGGTGAAGAAAGTCTTATGCAAAGGAGGGATTCCCTCTGGAATTCTTACTTGGAAACAACTTACTTACATTGAGGAAAAACTTGAAAACACATGTGTTTTAAAAGGCCCGGATCACACCAGAGGGGTTGACCCTCATTTGCTTGCGTCTAATTTGATGGCTTTCCTTCCTCTTTTGTTTCTCACGTCCTAAGAAGCATAGTGCTTTACTTTCATCCTAATTGAATGGCTTGTAACCTTCCATTATTTTTTTTTGCAGTTTTATATAGCACAAACTTAACCGGAATCCACGCTTTACATAAGCACCAGTTATATTACACAAAGACACATTGTTTTTTTAGGTGGAGCCTAGGCAGCTCATGCGCTGCTCAGTGAGTTATTTGTATTGGAGTATGGACTTGAAGCACACCCACTCTCCGCCCATATTTGTCATTGGCTTTTGTCATTGTCCTTCGTAAATGCTGGATTCTGATTCATTAAGAAGCTTGTTTGTCCCTCTTAAGTACTGCTTTGTCTTTATTTGTAACATCCCATGATCAGTGGCCCTTTTACTTTTGTTGTTAGACGGTACATCTTATTTAGTCTGTAAGTACTATTTTCTGTAATGCGTTTCTCCTACTGCAGACACCACATGCTCTCCTGCAACATTCAACGCAGTCAGCATGCCAGTCTAGGCTAGGGGCACTTTTGCAAAAAAATAAATCATTTGTTTGTCAATTTGATGAACACATGCTTTTTTGGTAAAAGCGCCCCATACCGCGCTTTCACTTTAATAGCGGCCGTGGACCTTTCTTTAGACACGACTAGTTTAAAGAAAGGGGCGCGGCCTCATTGAACGTGAAAGCGTAGTATGAGGCGCTTGTAAACAACAAGCATTTGCAATGCAATAGGTCTAGCATTTTAGAACCTTTGACCTATTGGTATTGTAAAGGCCAATGCCTTTTACTATTGCAGGTTTTTTAACCACATAACTAAAAGACATTGACATTTACAATGCCAATAGCTAAAAATCTCGTAAATGGGAGACCTATGCATTACAAATGCTTGTTTTAATTGTTATGTGTTTATGGATAATGAAGAAGAGACAACTTTTATGGTATATATATCAAAAGAAAGTTATTTATTACTGTATTGCATTTCAAATCCCTGACACAAGAACATCTGACAAAAATCAAGACAGATTACCCTTCCTGGCCATCATGACAAAAAACATGGCGAAAAAGATAAATCAGAGCTTTGCAAACTTTTCATGTTGTTGACACACTTTTTCAGACATGCATCATTTCGCGACATGGTAATTCAATTTTACTAACAAATCTGAGGGTAAACTAACCGCATATAAGAGATACGGACAAAACATAACATTTATGTCATATAAATGGTAATATTTAAATGTATGGGGAGGGGACGCAACATCTCTCATGAAACCCTTTCATGTATATTTTTTTAAATATATGATTTGTAAGATAGTACATACATTTCCAAGACTGTTGTCATTTATAAGTAACAATATGTAAATATGTGCAAGAATTTAAAAAAAGTATTTAACCAACAACACTTACTATTTTAATGAGATGTATGAGGTTGATAGAATGAACACAGCTGCTCAATATTTGGTGGAATATTAGATAAAGACACTCGCATTTTGTCATCAAGCATTTTCAAGCATCCACATTTCAGTGTCTTTAAGTCTTCATCATTGAAAAGGATACTTCACAAATGTATGTAGTAGAAAACTGCAAAAGCATTTTTAATGCTTTTTTTACCTATTTGGATGCATTTTTGAAACACAAATCTAAAAGATGTCTGAGTCACCCTCTTCATGCATCATTACCAGACTTTGATCATTTTTATTCCATCTAATTCTTCTTCTTCAATACGTGAAAAGTTACCAGTTGCAGTTTAAAGAAATTGATTTCTGATCCAATCATGGTCTTGGATTTCAACATTTGGGAAGTAATGATGAACTTTCTCTCGGAGCAATGTTAAACAGTTAACAATCTGACATCACATTTCAGCTCACACTCAGCAGTTTTGGAAAACATTTTAGAGTTGCCTTCTTTCACTTTCTTTTTCCAAATTGCTATTTTGTCTCTCATAGCACAAATATTGTCTACCACTGTTAACATATGTTCTCCTTTTCCTTACATATTGGTGTTAATTTTATTCAAATGTTCTAATATGTCTGCAAGATATGCCAATTGTGTGCACCAAAGTTTGTTTTGAATTAGAAGCAGAATTTGTTTTGCTGATTTTCCTCAAAAGGTTTAAGCATCATTTCCCGCAATTCGTATACACGACAAAGCACATAGCCTCTTGAGTGTCTGTGTGCAGTAGAAGCTTTTTTAATCTGGGCCCCCATTTGTTCACAAATATGAGCAAATAATCTTGATTTAGGAGGTCTGCTTTTAATGTATTTGACCATTTGAACCACTTTGTCCATAACCTTTCTTAATTCATGAATGATGCTGACTGCTTCTTTATAGATTTTGAAAGCTCAATAAAGTATTCTACTGGTTTTTCTGACAAGTGACTGTGTTTTGAGGTAAAATGTTTTTTAAATGTATGTGTCCCATACTTTCATTTGCAAGTATAGCCCCGCAAACTAAGCAATGGGGACAAGGATTGTTTTCATTAACAGAAAATGCAAACCCCAGTTTCATATAAGCTTTATTGTATAAACAAGGATTTGAGATTTTTCCTTTACACTTCTTACATACTGAGGCAGACTGTTCAGTTGATTCTTGTGTACTTTCCTCAGTAGCTGCTACATTTTGTTCATTGCAAACATCATCTTCCCCAGCTTTTTGTTTCTTGATTATAAACGTATCCATGTTGTGTTTTTGTTTGCCGCAAGTGTCAAGGCATGGACCGGTCCAAAAATGACTACTTAGAATGAGGTCACAGAAAGAATTCAGAGGATAGCAGGAGGTGAGGTAGGAATTGGCTGCATTTACTATCACACAATTGGGGAGTTTTATTTTTTCACTTTATCTTCAATCAGGTGATGCCCTAGCTGTGGTCTGAAGAGAGCCACTGGGCATGATAAGTGCGGGTGTCAGACATAGTTTTAATTTGTTCATGCTCTTATGATGGCCTAGAGTTTATGATGGCAAAGGAAATCATTAATAGTCCAATACCAAGATGGTCTTCTTTTGTGGCTCCCCGGGTGTGCTTGTCAGGATGCACCTCAAGAGAATATGGCTGTACAAGAGGGTCACTCTTCAAACATTGGTCTTCCCACAATGTTCTGCTATGTGAGGTAGTTGGAGTTACAACAGGGTAGTAGTCTGTCGGTCAACTCATGCTTCAACTTCCCAAGCCTACTCCTTTGGTGTTCCAACATACACACAGGCACTGGATGGTGACACCCCACACCGCTGGCGATGCTGCTGGTGCTGGAAGCTTGAATGGGTCTGCGGGGATGGCAGGAGCGAGCGCAGCAGGAGCTACAAGCATGTGGAGCTGAAGGAGCTGCCACATGGTGATACCCCATGCCACTGGCAATGCTGCTGTCACCCCCCCGCCAGAAGCTTGAAGAGGTCTGCGGGGGGCAGCAGCAGCGAGTGCTGCAGGAGCCGCCGCAGTCTTTACTCACTGCCACTGCAGGATGCTTCAATGGGTCTGCGGGAGGGCAGCGAGCGCCGGATTGCAACACACCACGCCTCTGGCGATGCTGCTGCCAGCCTCCCCCTGCCGCTGCCAGTAGGTTCAATGGGTCTGCAGGGGGGAGGCAGCGAATGCTGCACTGCAGGAGCCCCTGGCTGGTGACACCACAGTCTGTATTCACTGCCACTGTTGCTGCCAGATGCTTCAACGGGTCTGCGGGAGGGTGGCAGCGAGCAGCAGAGATGCACCAATTCTAACCACAGCTCACTGCCACCACAGGAGACTCCTCCTCTTCCACAGGAATAGGTAGTGTATCAGTAGCATGCACAGTACCGTCCTGCATGATGCCTAGACCGCATCGAGTGACACACTTACACATGGCAGCTGACACTCTAATGTGTCGCAACACACTATTTGGAAAAGCTCTGGGATGAGTAATTAGGTTCCTACAATTAATCATGACAGCCACCACAAAATATGGAAACACTTTAATATGATATACCATCTTTTTATCAGAATACAAACATCACAGAAAGTCATATTTAATAACCCAGAGAAGGGATTTCTGAAGGGGAGCTGACTTGAAAACCTTATTAGGTCAATTAGAGTCAACAGGTTTCTACAAAGCAGTACGGTTTAATCTGAAAACTTGGGAAACACAACAAATGAGCTTCAAAATAAATGTAACAAGACCCATAACATTAAACAGGATTACATGGAACACCACATGTTGTACATCTTATACTGTTCCCTTGCCCACTAGCTTGTAGGGGCACCACTAAAACATTAAAGATCAGGCATCGGGACCAATACAGAACATACACAAAGATGAAGACAAATTTTCGCTTTCAGATCATTTCAACAAATACCATGAACATGAGTAAACCTTAATGGTTTTTGGAATAGACAATATCCCTAAGAAGAACAGTGGGGATAATCAGGAGTTATTACTGAGACTGAGAGAAAGACTTTGGATTTTTAAACTTGACTCAGTCAAGAGAGGTCTCAAAAAAGAAATTGAACTACACTAACCATTTCCTATATCCAATGAGAGACATTCCCTTAAAGAAATACATGATCTTTAATTTAAAGATGTGCTCAACGTACACAAATACAGACTCTTGAATGTTTTACCAGCAACTAATTTGATGATTCCATCCACAAGAAGCACATCCGTAGACTATCTAGAGATACAGCTGTAGGAGAATTAACATGCTCTACTTGCATCCAATTCTTGTTTTTAATTGTGCCAAAGTGTTATCCAAATAAAATTTAAGACATTGGGAATTCCTTTAGGCAATTTTAATTGAATAGCTTTGTAGATCCACTATCAAGATCGCTATCCAAAGAGCCTCTGCCTACTACAAAGGTTGACCCCATCCGAATGTATTTAAACTCCCCATGACGACTCCTTGATGAACAATGCCACAGAATTTTCGTGGGTGAGATTCATTTAAAATACCCTGTTCCTTTACTGAGGGACACAGATTCTAGGGACAGTTAAGGACACTGATGATTATATGTTATTAATGCTACACAAATCATTCACCAATTTGGATAAAAATCGAGAGTGGGCTATCTCTCTATTGATTTGCTGAATCATGCCATGAGCCACCTGCCCCTATTGCTAAATTGGAGCAGGGTGCAGGGGTGCGTGCCCGCTAACCCCCTCCTCTGACCCACAGCACTGTGTGGTGGTTATGATATTGTTGGTAGCATTGGTAGTGGAACTAGGTATGGCATCATTGGTATTGTTGGTAATATTGATGGTCTTATTGGTGGTGACATTGGTCATATTGGCAGTATGGGTAATGTAGGTAATTATAGTGGTATTGAAGGTGGTGTCAGCTGTGATATTAGTAGTATTGGTAGTGGTGGTATTAGTGATGGAGGTATTGTTGGCATGTGATATAAGTGGTGATATGGCACTGGTCGTGTAATTGATGATGGTAATGTGGTGGTGATATTATTTGTCTTGCTATTGATAGAGCTTACTGCAGGAAAAAATATTGTTTTCTGTATACAAGGCATTTAAGAGATATTGATGGTGAGGTTAGCAGTATTGGTGGTGTATGACATTGGTGGTGTGTATGGTATTGTGATGGTTGCGGTGATGGTCTTGACAGGTATTGTTAGAGGCATTGGTGGTGTGTTAGGCTTGGTTTCCCTGGTGCGGTTTCCCCAGACTTTATGCCTTTATCTCCTGCTTTTTTTTTTACTATGTGATGGATTTCGTTTTCGGCTGGCTTAGATGCTTTGGGCACTTTGCCACTGCTGATCAGTGTCAAAGTGCAGTGCTCCCTGTGTAAATTGTAAATGAGATTGGTTATCCCTGATTGGCATATTTGATTTACTGGTATGTACCTAGTAAGTAGCCCAGGGCCTCTAAATCAACTGCTTCTAGTGGGCACGCAGCCCGGGCTGTGCCACCCACATAAATAGCTTTGTAAATGTATCCCGGACTTGCCACTGCCATGTCTGCGCACACAGTTTTAAACTGCCATGTCAACTTGGCAAGTGCACTCACTTGCCAGGCCCCAATCTTCCCTTTTCTTACATGTAAGGCACCCCTCAGGTAGGCCTAAGATACCCCTGGGCAGGGTGCAGTGTATGTAAAAGGTAGGACATGTGCACATTGCTGTCTCCACCTCATGCTCATGTGGTCATGCTGCACCAGAGAGGACAAAACTGGTTTGGACTGAGCTCAGAGACCCTTGCCACAAAGGGTATAAAGAGAAAATGTAGTATAAATAAATAAGGCTCCCGGTTTTCAGTTTTTATGGATTTTTACAGATACTTACAGACAGAAAACAAAGTGTTTCCTGTCTGTAATTATTTTTAAAAGCGGAAAAATGCAGAAAAGTGTGCTTCTTGTGGGTGACTCTCCATGCTGTTTTTCGTGATTTCTAGAACAACAACTGAGCAGATAGGCAGCATGGAAGTTAAAAATAGGTTGAGATTTCCCTAAATGTAGGTATATGGTAATATATATTTGTATTTGTAATTATAATGCTCAAATTTACCTGGAGGTGTAGTGTTTTGCTATATTTGGCTGCTTAATTTGCTTAAAAATGACAAGCAGCAAAGTATGAGTGCGTGTTTACCAGTTAAATAAATGTGGAAATATACCATTTTATGACTCCATATCTTTGTAAATCACAAAATAAATATGGATAAATACCAATAAGATGAGCAAAAAATAAATATGGATAAGTTCAGATGGAAATGTTAAAAAAAAAAATACTGCAAAACTGGGAGCCCTAATCATAAACCACAGAGAATTAGACCATTTCTGGACTCAAGAGGAACCTCTGCCAAGGAGAAGAGCTGGAGAGCTGTAAGGAGGAGTACTGCCCCTTTGCTGTGTGTGCTTTGCTGGGTTGGCCTGCAGTTGCTGCTTCTGCCAAGGCGAGGACAAAGACTGGAACTTTGCTTTGAAACAGCTTGAAGAAGAATCTCCAAGGGCTTGTGTGTGCTTGAATCCTGTTCTGAAGTCTCAGGGCCAATAAAACTTCCCCTGCAACCCACTGACTAGCACATGGACTCCTCTGTGGACTCTTGCATTCAAAAGGGCGCCAATTCCAGTTCCTGGGCCCTGAGAATTGTGTGGTTGGTTCTGCAAAGGAAGAAAAACAACCCCGATGCCGTCAGCAACTCGCCAGTGACGCCGCGACCAGTACTGAGGCCAGGGGCACCGCTTACGAAGTGGCTGCACTGAAGTTCCAACGCTCTTTGACGCCCGCAGTTATCGGCCTTTCCGCTCATTCTGTCGGAGCCAATAACCGACGAGGGTGACTTCACAAACTCTTAGATATCGCTTCGCCGACACCACCTAACTTTCTCTGTCCTGGATTCAATACCTCACCTCCTCACAGATTTGACGCCTCGCCTCCCCCGTGGCAACCGGGAACCGGTCCCGCCTTGTCACCGACGCCTCACCTCCACGACACCATGCATCATCTACTGACTTTGTTTCCAAGGTAACATTGTTTGGGGGGTCCGTGTGACTCCTTGCCCAACTCCACGCGCTTCTTGGTCGGCGACGTACTTTGGATTTATGCCTGTCATGATGTCGTAATAGCCCCTGCTGGAGCTATTTGTTGCTACAAGTGCTATTTTTTAAGTAACTGTTATAAAAGTTATATTCTTGATAAATTTCTGTTGGATTTTTGTTGGTTTGGTCTTGTTTGGATTAAATACAGATACTTTATTTTTCTAATCTGGTGTAGTGTCCATTTGTGGTGTTTTAACTAACTGTGTTACTGTGTGTTTGCGTACAAATACTTTATACATTGCATTTGGGATAAGCCTGTCTGCTCATGCCAAGCTATCAAAGAGTTGAGCAGGGGTTATCTAAAGTGTGTAACTCCCTTATCCTGACTAGAAGCAAGGGTCCCTACTTAGACAAAGGTGCAAACCTATGCTAGTTCGAAACCCACATTTTGAACATGGGTACATTGTGACTATGGCGATGGCATTAGCAGTAGTTGCTGGATGCTTGAATGTGACAAGAATTGTGATGCTGGAGAGTACTTCTAAATGTAAAATAGCCCCTCATGCATTGCAAGCACTCCATGGTAGGCAGAATGAGCCAACAAATAGACCATAGCAAGAGTTATGAAGGAAATACTCATCTCGGCCGATCTAAGATGTGTTTGGCAACGTTTACAGTCCGTATCTGAAAACAAAATCCAGAAAAGCATATAGTTAGAAGGGGCTGACCCAGAAACCACTCTATGTTTATTGTAAGCAAAATGTTTTGCAGCCAGCTAGCTGCACTGTGAACTGACACCTAAAAAGGGAGCTAAATCCAAACCCCCTCCAGGTGGCGAGTCTCCCTTCCCCGCTCCCCCCATCCTTCAAAGCCAACTGCGCGCTTTTACCTTAAATCACCACTGACAACTTTCTTGGGTGCCTGAAAAGGTCGCAGTTTATTCATATAACAACAATTTATATATTTACATCACATTGTTCATGGTTATGTACACATTGCATTATAAAACCATGTCACTTCTTTATTTATTTTGCTCTTTAGCATTGTCTCGCATTATGGACCCAGCCTTCTCAATAACCTGGGAGGGGAGGGACCCTTTTTTGGGCTTCTGATTTACGGGTCTAGGCTTCAGCTTGCTACCGATTTGGTGGGTGTCCGTCAGGAACTGTTCGGGTCGCAAGTGCCGTCCCGCTCGCCCTGTACCCTTTCGTGGGCTCTCCCTTCTCCCAGAGGTCCCTGCCGTGTGGCATCCCAAGGACCTTTCTTGAGCCTCTATACTACTTTCTTGCGGCTGAGTCCTTTGCTCTCTTCTCCTTCTGAAACCCCTACCGTAAGGCATCCCAAGGGTCCTGCGGGAGCATTAACTATAATCTTTTATGGCAGCATGCCCCCCTTTAGCTCCCTCAGTGCCCCTGCTGTGCGGCATCCCAAAAACACTGTGAGAGCCTTCCATCTATCTTCTAGTGAGTTCTTCTCTTTTTTACTAATTTAGGGGCATATCTACAAGGCGGAGATAGAAAGTTATCGCTGCTTTTGTGGCCGTTTTCGGCCGAAAAGCGGCGATAATTTTATCGCTATATTAGCAAGGTCACACTATTGTGTGAAACCTTGCCTTAGCGCCTGAATTCCTTACGCCCATCTTTGCATTTCTAATGAGATGCAAAGTGGGCGTTCCTCCCCAGGATAACGGGAGAAATGTCACTAAGCGACATTTCTCCTATTATCAAGCCTCACGCAAATCAGCATAGCGACAAGAAAAGTAGCGATAACCTCTGTTATCGCTACTTTCCTTACGCCTGCTTTGAAACTGACTTAGCCATGATATCCTATGGAAGGTGGATATCATGGCTAAGTATGTGAGACCCTATCAGTAAGCTATCGCCAAACTTCGAGGGATTATCGCTGGGTTTCCAACGATAATCACACGCTTGGCAGTTGGTGCTAGGATTTTATTGCTTTTGAGATAAGCGTTGCTAATAGCACGCTATCTCAGCGATAAAAATCCACGCTAGCCAGCGATATTTATCCTAGCGCAAAGCGCGCTTAGCGATAATTATCGCTGGTTGTTGCTGATATGCCCCTTAGTTAGGTTAGCTCCGCTACCCCTCCACCATGCGGCTGCGACGCCCGTCTCTTAGGTGTGGTGGGTGGGATTCTTCTTCCTTTGTCCAAAGTAGGGGGGATGTGTGAACTCCACTGGGCCGTATGATGCCCCCTATTATCCCCCCCTTGCTCCTTCGCTCGCCCCCTGATTGGGGGGGAGTTGCTTCTTCCGAAGCGGGCTAATACTGGCCCCCGTCGGCCTAGCCTATATGTTAATGTGGGGGCGGGTGGGGGAGGGCCTCCCGCTCCCGAACGGCGTTTTACCCGGGCCTCTATTGGGTCCGACTTCGCCTCCCCGGCCCGGGTCCTAACCCCCTCCAGGTGGCGAGTCTCCCTTCCCCACTCCCCCCATCCTTCAAAGCCAACTGCGCACTTTTAACTTAAATCACCACTTACAACTTTCTTGGGTGCCTGAAAAGGTCGCAGTTTATTCATATAACAACAATTTATATATTTACATCACATTGTTCATGGTTATGTACACATTGCATTATTAAACCATGTCACGTCTTTATTTATTTTGTTCTTTAGCATTGTCTCACATTATGGACCCAGCCTTCTCAATAACCTGGGAGGCGAGGGACCCCTTTTTGGGCTTCTGATTTACGGGTCTAGGCTTCAGCTTGCTACCAATTTGGAGGGTGTCCGTCTGGACCTGCCCGGGCCAAGGGGCCGTCCCGCTCGCCCTGTACCCTTTCGTGGGCCCTCCCTTCTCCCAGAGGTCCCTGCCGTGTGGCATCCCAAGGACCTTTAGTTAGGTTCGACGCCCGTCTCGCGGGTGTGGGTGGGATTCTTCTTCCTTTGTTCAAAGGAGGGGGGATGTGTGAACTCCTCTGGGCCGTATGGCCCTTTCATTTTCCCCCCCGGCTCCTTCGCTCGCCCCCTGATTGGGGGGGGGGGTTGATTCTTCCAAAGGGGGCCAATCTTGGCCCCTGTCGGCCTAGCCTACATGTTAATGTGGGGGCGGGTGGGAGAGGGCCTCCCACCCCCGGACGGCGTTTTGCCCGGGCCTCTATTGGGTTCGGCTTCGCCTCCCCGGCCCGGGTCCTTTCTTATCGAGGTGTCTTATACAAATTTTAAAAATGGTCTCTCTGTGAAAGGAAAGAAATTAGGAATAAAAAGAGAAACACATATGAATGCTGTTTAGAAATGCAATACGCATTTTTCTTTTCTTTTTCCCTTTTTTGCTACACTCAGCATATTAAGAAACGCACCAGAATAACAAAATAGTTATGCTAGAACGTACAGTTTCTTTCCCAGCAGATAAGGTATAATTAACAGCCATTTCGATTCAAATTGCTTACGTACAAACTGTACCCAGCAATGTCTTTTAGAAGAAGCATTTAACGTTTTTTCACAGGATACGCGTGAAATTTGTTTTTGACATAAAAAGAGGAGACTTATATTTAAGCCTGGAACCTAAGCATTAGCAAGACAAGATGGCAAGGAAAGAAACGCGCAAAGCCCTTATTAAAGTAACTGGGGAGCCCTAGAGCGCCCAAACCGAGGTGTGTGTGGGGGAGGCGGTCTGCTCCAGTGCTGACAGGCGCGCGACTGCAAGTCTAGAAAGCGCGCAGCTCCTCGGCGCCGCAGCTCGGAAGACGGAAAATGCTGGAATAAAATGGATATTAGGCTCGCTTGGCAGAAAGCCATTTAGCTAATTGTTACTTGTTGACTCTCTGAGGAGTTTTTGTTGCCACTTGCACATGTTTATGTGATGAATACAACAGGCTAGAAATACATAATTAGAATAACATCCTATAAAATTAGAGAATTACCCAATGACATTAACAAGCGCTGGTGGCTAGGAAACCGAGCTGAGCGCCGTCCTGCTGCGACGTAGGCCGTCTGCTCGTAGGTCTGCCTCGTCTGGATCCTGACGTGCGAACAATGACAGTGATCGGTTGCTAACATTTAAATATGAAAATGACAGGACCTGCAGAGGCCCTACAGCCAAGCTCGTCACCACCTGCCAGACTGAAGCAGCGCCTCTCTCAGATTTAGAAATCTGACTTCAGCATTGCAAATACCTGCCTGTGTAATCGTGACAGCCCAGGGCTATATTTGAGTAACATTAGCGATCACAATCGCCTTGAAAAATCCCCTTTCTATTCCCGCTTTTATAGCCAACCCGACAAAAGCTGGAACAATCTATGTTACTTCTGCACGTCTGCATAGCGAGGACGGGTTTATTATTCGCAGCTTTGGCGCGTGTATTCTCTGCTTCGTGTAATAAAGTAATGCGTTCACATTCAGGAATGGTGCTCACAGGTCCATTTGTCGAGGTAAACGGAATCGCACATTGTTCCTGCGGGAGCTGTTAGAACATTTCTCACTAAAGACATTCAGTAGTAATAATGCGCGGTTCATTTGTTTGCCTAAAATGATATTATTCCGGAGTCGCAATTTGTTTTTGAAATCCACGGAATGAGACACTGGTGTGGGGGAAGCGCTACTCAGCAGAGCGTGACATGGGGCCGAATGCAAGCATACTAGGTACCAAGGTACAATGAAAAAAACAACACCATTAAGCTGTAGAGGGCGCCTCAAGCCTTTGGCCGGGTGCATTGCACCTGTTGCACTAATGATGCGATAGGGATGTCCAAGACAGTTATAATCCCCCTAGAAAACTACCACTGTGGGCACTGTGCAGGGACAGGCATAGACGGACGTCCTGGACTTCTACCGCATTGGGGAGGTTCTTTCCATACTGGGATGCATAAGACTTTCGGATCCTATAAATAATCACACCGGGTAGCTGACTATGGGGCAGATTTGCAAGCCCCGTGCGCCACTTTTGCGCCGCCGTTGCGTCACTTTTGTGATGCAGCGGAGGTGCAAAGCTAGCACCATGCTGCAACAGATTTACAACGTGACGCATCTAGGGAGATGCGTCACGTTGTAAAGCTCTGCGCCAGAAGTAGGCGTTCCTGTGCAAGGGGGGGGGGGCGTTCCGTCGCAGGAACGCCTCCTAAAAGTGGCTGAGTGAAATCTACAAGATTTCACTCAGTCACTTTTAGGCCCATGCTGCGTCAAAACCCTGTGCCTGCCTGAAGCAGGCGTGAGGATTGACGCAGCATTCACAAGATAGGGCCCCCCAGAGCATTGCTGGAGCTGCGTCGCGCCTGCGATGTAACTCCAGCAATGCGCCACTTTTACAGCACAGATGCGTCACGCATCTGTGCCGTTTTTGCCCCGTGGTGCGCCGCATTGTAAATGCGGCGCATCCATGGTGGCGGAGCTGTGGCGCACAATTACTGGCGCATCCCTGCTGATATGCAGGGATGCGCCACTTATTGTAAATATGCCCCTATATGTTTACCCTTTACTGATCTTGACATTGAATATAAGGGCGGTGTCCCCTCCAGGAGCACCAGTAGTAGCTTGCGCCGTCGTCAACATTGCTTTATTTGCCTGTGTCCATTGTATGGACCATATCAACGCAGATTCAATTTCAGAGCTCTCAAAACGGTCTTCTCGTGATTTTATGAACTGGCGAACGCCAAGTCGAGCCATCTGTTCTCAATTCATAAAAAACAAAATACAATCAGTCGAGGGTTCTCGGTCCATTGATGCACTACAACATTTTAGGCTTAGGGGATTTGTCTCCGTGAAGATGCTTCATGGAGACACATTCTAGACACAAGACCTATCTGCCAAGCCTGCCAGCAGGGACAGGACTATCTTGTGACACTTTCACTCAGAGCAGGAAAGGGTAATAACACAGAATTGTGGATGGTCATTTGTCAATAGCAGTGCTGTCACACCAAATTGACAAGGTAAAGAAAGGTTGAGAGTCCTATGCCTCGCATGCACCCATTTCTGAATTAGCACAGGACAAATGTCACATAAAGAGTAATCTAAGGATTGTCATAAGTCTATACACCCCCCCTAGAACACAGACGTCATTGGAGCCCATAACTCTTTCCACAAAAGACAACAGCCCGAGTTTTAGTTGTATAACCTGTCCAAACGTTGACGTCACAATAGCATGCCAGGGCATCAGGTTGTTCTTGGAGATTAATAGATGCCCACCGGTCTAATAAAACTAGATAACCTGCAGAAATGCTTTGGTATCCTCAGGGAAAAGCCCGAGAGAGATTTGTGAATGGAAAGTTCTCAGAAACAAGTAAATCGCACAAATCTGTTTGTCCCCAATGGAATCAATCATAATGTTGCCTGATTGAAAAGCACTGCATTAACATCAGTGTCAAACATGATTGTTTCCACATGCCCATTTATTAAAGACGTTAGAAATGCACTCCGCTTGATAAATTAAAATGTGTCATAAACAGCACCTGTGTGCTAATGACAACAGGGAGCAGACAGGTTTTGTGCAAACTGATGATTAGGTTTATAAATCACAGAAACACGGCTGCACATTTCACAAAGAGTGGCACAAACACGAGGAAGCCAATTTTTGCAGAGCTGCACATTGCTAATGATGCAGCCCCTGGTGGTAGAACGAAGTGCAAAAGACAAGTGAGGCAATTAGCGCTCTACTCTGTATTGTTGCATTGATAAAAATGGAACAGAAACAGTTGGGACCTATTTTTAGCTCTGAGCTTGCTTCTGAATTAGTCCAATAGATGGGAGACAGGAAAGACTTATCATTTTGTACTACTCTGTACTCATCATACGTCTTTGCAAATGGCAGTCTGTATTCAAAAGCAGTTTAGCGGAACGCAGTGACCCACGTTGATAAGTGCAATCCTGTTGTAACTGGGTTTTGTTTTAATTCTGACTATAAAGTGTGTTTTTTCAAATGTGGCATTTTAAATATAAATATAACCTCAGGGTACTAGAGAGAATCATGGTCAAGACATCATGACCAGCAAAACAAATTGCAAATACAAAAATTTGAATGAAAACTAGCTGTGCTTCATGGTTGTGAAACTGAGCGCGCTGCACATTGCAGAGTGTACGTTCATATACATCATATTTCTATTAGTATCTTCTTTACTACTGTAGGAAGCGGGCTCTTAATGTGGAATGCCAAAAAGAGGTACACCTTGCAAAGAGTCCAGATATTCCCTTACTACTGTGCAGGGGCTTACTCTAGCAATCCCAGAGCGCTCTTCTAGGGGGTAGTGTGGTCAAGCAGGCTTAGTCTTATCAGAGAGGAGTGTTAGACATCTGAAAATACACAAAATAGTCAGTAAATGATGCACACGACTCAATAAAGAGATCCACAGCAATTTATAAAAATGAAATGTATCTATATATGACTTTAGGCACCAAGATCATCAAGATCAGGTAAGTACTTTTTAAAATAGCAGGTTTGAAGAAAGCAGGTTTTTTATACTTTAAATCGTAATTGGAGCACTTTGCGGGAATGTTAACCTCTGTAGGAAAATCATGTTTTGCATTTGGACACTCAACAGCGACTTAAGGACTTAGGGTGAGTATAGGGCAAGGTCCAAGGCTGCACCAAGAGCTCACTTCAGGCAGCACTGTCTACGGAGATCGGTCCGTCAGGAAAGAGGCTGCAGGCTCTGACAGGGGGACCAGTAGGGCTGAACCAAAAGGGGGGCTCAATTCTTGCGATGCTCGAGGATACGGGAATGCCTTTGGTCCTCATCTACAAGGGCGACGGGTGCAGAGGTGTCTTTATGTGTCGGATTTTCGACACCTGGTGCACTTGCGATAGAGGGGGCCTGCAAACAGAGGCTGCAAGAGGTATCTGAAAGTCTACAGTGGGCAAGTCCAAGGTGGGCTGTGTCTCTTGAGGGCCAGGGGACCACGCTGGCACCATTGGCCCACTTTAGCTCAGTCTAGGAAGGATGGGTGCAGTGGTGTTTTGCAGTGTTGGGTTTTTGTGGTCCGGAGCACTCATAGTCTTCTTTGGGGAGCCTGCAGGATGCAGGGAAGCAGCTCTGCTGCTCCACGGGAGTTCTTGAGTCTTTGGAGAAGTGCTGGCAATCGTCCAATGCTTTGGAGGATCAACAGCTTGCAGGGGGAAATTACTTTGGCACATTTGTCAAGAATAGGCAAACAGCCCAGCAGGGTTGGTGCAAAGTCAATTGCTTCTTCTGCATTTCTTGCTTTTGCGGCTTTTCAGACCTTCTTCTTCTTTTGGTCATCAGGATCTGAGTTCCTGGTGACAGGGCTCCGCTAAATACTGAATTTAGGGGTGTTAGGGGAGTGTAGGGTAGTAGACAATGAAATACTTACCCATTGGGTCACTACGTCCCCTATATGACCACTTCCTGGGGTTAGTGGGCATAGCCCTGTCCCAGAGACCCTAAATTTGCCATCACCAAATGGTCACTTCTGAAAACTTGCACCCATTTCAGGTAGCCCAGTTCAGGGAGGTGCTCGCCTAAGGGTGGATACACCAGTCTTGCCTAGCTAATTTTCCACCTGTTAAAGTGCAAAAATTCTCTGGGCAAAGGGGGTTGGTTTCCTCTCCTGTGAGAGAAGCAAGATTTGCATACCAAAAGCAGTGGGCCTCTTTGAAGCACCCCCTGCTTGAGCAGGCTTGGTTTATGACTCCAGAGAGCAAAGGCCCTCACAGTTGGGAATCAGAAACTCATCTCTGTTGGCAGGCTGGTTAGAACCAGTCGGTCAGAACACCAGTGGCAGGTTCGTTTTCAGAGGGAACGTCTAAGGTGGCCTCTGTGTGCATGTATTACTCAATCCGGCACTGGCATCAGCCCAGGTTTATCAATACAAGATGTTTGATACCAAATATCCCTTTTTTCAGTGAAGCCATTGTTTAGCTGGGTGTTGGACTTGGCCCTTTTTTGCAGGGTCATCCCAGAACTTTTTACCTTCCTCCTGTATTTTTTCTGACCTGTTGTTGGCTGTTTTATGACTCTGGGCACTTTACCACTGCTGATCAGTGCTAAAGTGCATATGCTCTCCCTATGGTAAATTGATGTCTGGATTAGTGACTGCATGATTGGCTGGTTTGGTTTACTTGTCAGACCCTAGTACAGTGCACTGAGTGTGCCCAGGGCTTGTAAATCAAATGCTGTTGGTGGGCTTGCAGCACTGGTTGTGCCACCCACAGAAGCAGCCTGTAAAAGTGTGTCTCAGGTCTGCCATTGCAGAGCCTATGTGCAGTCTGGTACTTCCATGTTGACTGGGCAAGTGCACCCACTTGCCAGTCCCTAAACCCTCCCTTTTCTCCATATCAGACACCCCTATGGTAGGCCCAAGGGCAGGGTGCATTTAAGTATAAGGTATGACAAGCCCAGTGGGCGTAGCTAGGGTGGGGCGGTGGGGGCGGTCCGCCCCAGGCGGCACTATTTTGGGGGAGGACAAAGGCATTCAGCTAAGGCTCGGCTTGCTTTCGTGGATGTTCGGGGACGGGCAGAGAAGGAATAGGACTCGGGCAATGTCCTCTTCTTTTTTGTGCTGGCAGCTGTCCCCCCCCTCTCATCCTATTATTCCCTCTCTTTCTGTCTTGCTCCTCACTTACTGAAAACCGTAACTTGAAGAAACGGTTAACAACCTCTCTTTCCTTCTTTCACACGTTGCTTCCCTGTGAAATGGATCCAAAAAAGAAAAACACTCTTGCGGGAAATGCCCTTTTTCTGACATTTTTCTATTCCAAAGTGCAGCGGGATGGAGAGAAATAGAAGGTTTTTAATATGAAAAATAAATACATAACTAAATAAAGCAAGACAGAGTGGGTGCAAAGTGGCCAGATTGGTTTTATTCACATCCAAACACATCAGCCTCACTTTACAGAGTTTGACAGTGAAGCGCTACTTTTGTTTTCTAGTCTTTCTTTGAACAGCATTGTTGTCCCCAGGTGGGGAAGTGTACCATTCCTGGAGGTACGCAATACCTGGTTGATGGGTGGATTGGAAAATAGAATGTCTACCATGGCTCTGTGTTTATGGATGTGGTCTTTTTAAACCATACTGCTTACGTTTATTAAGGATATAAGCAATGGACATTGAAACGGTTCCCTTCAGGGCCCTGTAGTCATGTCCTTAACTTTTCAGGTAAAACCACTCGCTGATTTCTGAATAGTGAGTGAGAGATCGTTAAGGTAACCATGTTGTTTCTGCTTACATTTCACATGCTTTACTTAATCTTGCATTCCCCATGAGTGTTTGCTTTTACTTTTTTTTTTAGGCAGCATATTACTCTTATCAAGTGCATAATTTGAATTGAGCCACATCCAAGTGTTTATAGCGGGCACAATTAGGTTGTAGCTGAAGGCAGTGCGAGTTTCTCTCAGTGGGGCAGTATGGTGTTCAGTGGGGGAGAGTATGTAGAACTATGGCCAGAGCTGTCCTATTTGGAACTGGGGAATGGGGTCAGCCTTCATGACCAGTCCACCAGACCACTCTACTGAGGGAGCATATTCCCATGCTAGACCTTACAAGGCCTCACTAGACCTTAGAAGGCTTGATGTCTTAGCACAAGCAGGTGTACCGTAGTGGTGTCAATTGTGAGTTAACCTTGAAGGCCTGTCCACCACAATCCATACTGAAGTTCATCTCCAGTCTTGCGGGCAGGCCTACGAAGCAGCACACCCTAGAGCAACAGTGATCCAGCCACTGTGACTCTGTCACTGAGGTCACATGAACCTTGAACAGGTTAGGGCGATGCGAACGGTGTGACCGAACTGGGTACCTATTTCGGGTGGGTGCGTTGTGTTTGCAAGTATATTATGGTTTAAAAAATACTTGCTGCCTCCTTCCTGGCCTCCAGCATTTTTCAGAAACAATAAAAATGTCATGATAACTTCGGTGATTAATGTTCTTCCTAGAGAGAGATCCGAGTTTTGTCTAGTGGAAGGGTTGACTCCTGGAAAGGTAGTACAGAGGTTTAATGTGCCTGCTGCAAAGAACATGTACCATGCAGATCACAAAGTGCACTGCTTTAATGGGGGGACCATGATGAATGGTCATTTAATGTCAGCTGTAGATGATGGATCCCTGAACGTGTCATGTATGTGCATGTTTGCATTGTGCTGAGGGGATTACCAGGTAATTGTTCACGCAGCTCTCTGATGGATGTTACATGCGGTTTTTCTGAGTCCCCAGATAGATCATGCAGTCTGTGTGTTCTCTTCTGTACTGCCACTCACTGCCAGTCACCGGTGTATTCAATTGTGTAGCCTTGGACCGTGTCATGTATGTGCATGTAACTTGCATGATCGAGGTAACTATTAGCGGCGATACTACGTGTCTCTCGGTCCTCTTTCAAGTGCTTGCCATCCTTATTCCCCAGCAACTCCCTCTCCCCCCTCCCCCCAGGGGCGGCAATCTGAGGGATAGCCCCGGGCGCCGCAAGCTCTAGCTACGCCTCTGGACAAGCCCTGATGTGTGTGGCATGTCCTAATAGTGAATTACAGCCATTTTTGTTTTTCACTATTGCAAGGCTACCTGTTCCCTATAGGCCAGAATGGGCAGTTTGATTATTACATCTTATAATCCTAACTGATTCAGGGAACTAGGTAGAAATTCAAGTGTAGTATGCCTGAACTCAGAATGATAAAATACATCTTTTAGTGAAGTTGGTTTTAACATTCTGTGTTTGAAAATACCACTTTTAGAAAGTAAGTCGTTTCTTGTCTAACCATCCAAGCCTGCCTTTTCTTGGTTGTGTATTCCTTGTCTGGAGTTTGAGTGACAGGGGCTGGGGGATTCCAATAGACAGGGTGAGTCAGCATAAAGCTGAAAAGAGAGATCTGCATGTAGAAGGGTCGGAGGAGTTGCACCTGGGACCTGAATAGGGCTGTGCCTTCCCTCCACAATGCTGGCTCCACCTCCTGTGGTGCGTCTGATGTCCCTGTCCTGCACTGTGAAAGGAAAGAAGGAGTCATGTAAACAGAGTGCTCCAGGACTGTGTATAAAAAGGTGGACCCAGACCCCAGAATTTTAGATCAATTTGGGAAACAAGAAGAAACTTTTGCTGAGGAGAGGAACCAGAGAGACTGAGGAGAGACTATCCCTAAGCTGAAGTGCTGCTTGGGGGATTGGCCTGCAGTGGTTGCCTGACTGCCAAAGAAAGGAGAGAGGAACTTTGTGTGTACTTTCATCAACTTGTGAATGATCTCTAAGGGCTTGAGATAGAGCTTGCCTCCTGCTGAAGTCTCAGGGACAACAGACTTCACCAACCAGCTCCCTAAGAGTCTTTTGGAAGTGCCTGCTGCTGTGCTGGACTTTCTGAGGGACTGCGTGTCGCAAGGAGCTGGAAGCGCGACTCACGAAGAAGAAGTGGGTCGCTGCCGCTGTCGTCGCATCGCTGGAGAAGAGGATCGACGTCGCATCACATACCGCCGCATCAACGGAGAAGCATGTCTCTGCCGCTGCAGCTGTCGCATCATCGCCGAAGCGCCTCGCATTGCCGAAGAACAGTGTCGCTGTCGCACCACCGGGAAGCGTGTCGCAGGGCCTGTCATGGCTCAGAAGAATCGTTGAGTCGCCACACGGCCGTCGGGTGTGCACGCATCGTGTCGCATCAAGAAGAAGACGTCATCTTTGTCTCATTGCACTGGATCTTCATCACATCACGGCGTTGCGGGTTGCATCGCCATGGAAGTGCAGTAAGAAACCGATGCATCCCCTCCCCTCGCAGAGAAGAACCGACGCATCCCCTACGCACCAGTAGGGACCCGACGCATCACCGTTCTTGCGTGTAAGGAACAAACGCATCACCTTCCCTGCAACACTTTCGTTGTATAGCGTTACGCATCCTAAGGTACATTGAGCTCAAAGTGTTGCATTTACCATCTTAAGAAAATTAAGCTATTTCTACCATTTTTAAAGTACAGTATTGTGGATTTTTGTCGTTTGTGGTCTTGTGTTAAGTCTATATAAAAATACTTATTTTTATACTACAACTTGTGTGGTGTCCATCTGTAGTGTTGTCACTGAGTTACTGTATGTGTTCACAAATGCTTTACACACTGCCTCTGAGATAAGCCTGTTTGCTCATGCCAAGCTACCAAGGGGGTGAGAAGGGGTTATTGTAGGAGTGTACCCCCTTACCCTGACTAGACGCAAGGGTCCCTATTTGGTCAAAGGTAACTACCTCTGCCAACTAAAGATCCCCAGTGTTAGATCCCCCAGATCTAACACTGGGGAACTCATTGTCAGGATCGTACGTGTGCTCACCTGTTGGTTTCTGCAGAAGCGCCCTGGAACTGATGATTAGGTCCACTACTTCCCCAACCCCGTACCGCGCCTATCAGACTCTAGGCTGCAATAGGAGGTCTGGGGAAGAAGGGAAACAAAACAAGGAAAGTAGGGATCTCTCAGCTTATGGCACCAGCCAGGAGTCCTCGCACAAATGGAACTGGAAGGAAAGAACAAACAATGTATATCTATACTCTAGGAAAGGAAAATTAATCTAGATAAACCCCTATTTAGAAAGATACCTTAAAGCCACCCTTCTTCCTCTAAGACAGGACGGGCTCCACCTTACTAGGGGTCTGAACTATAAAGGGACAGAAGAACATGTAATTATTACAATGTAAAGTCTACTGGGAGTAAAAGAGACAAACAGATCGTAATGCTTACTGGGCGGAGTAAATGGAGCATCCAGGTAATAGGAATCCAGATATAAGCAAGAACGAATTTCAGACTGCTCTTCCTTCAGAGAAGTCTGCCTTGGCCTAAACTCATAACCCAACAGGATACTGGAATCCACAAACAGAAACGATAAAGAAAATAAGGCAGCGAATACTCGCTGTTACCGTATCCCCTCTGGCAGTTGCAGTGTCCTCTTTTCGTGACTGTTCCAATAAGGGATATGCGGTGTGGAAAACAAATAGAATCAAGTCTCTTCCACCAATATCAGGAATGTTCCATGAACAATTATTGGGGGTTTTCAGTATTTTCCATAGTCTCCCACAAAGATAATTGACAGCCCCGAAATACACGCGAGTAACACCAGGTAATCCGACCGGTCGATGGAAATCCAATCCAGTCGACTAGTGAAACCCCCGATGCACTCTACCTGTTTGCGGAACTGCCTTTCACCCCGTGGTCCGAACAACGGACAGATACTGGAATAGTTGAAGCACTAGCAAGCAAGAGACTAAGGGCAAAGGATGCCGCGGCACTGACTCTCTGCACAGCACCGTGCACTCCGAACAAGGGAACGGGTTCTTCAAGGCGGGTACAAGACGTCCGTTCAGGAACGCTGAAGGCACCGTAGGACTCTGTGGCTTCTGGAAACGGAAGTGACGCAAAGCGCATTCCCCGGCGGAAGTCAGGCTTTTGTTGGCTGCCTGACCTCCTCGCGCAAGCGGTTAGGATCCCGATGTCTGTAGCGGAATGAAGACGGCAATCCTGACACTCATTTCTATCAGTATCCAGCACATCCTTGTAAAATGGATTCCCTCTTCACTTGTACTGACAGCAATGGACCTGACCAGCACAGGGCATACCTGCTGGTGCAGTGATGCCCTCTCATGTAGTATAGTGTACCCTGCCTTAGGGCTGTAAGGCCTACTGAGGGGTAACTTACCTATACTGCATGTGGTGTCTGTATGGATGTCACACAGGCTGTGTACCATGCCGCATTTTCATTTTCGTCAGAGTTAGAATCCGGGTTCTCTGGTTGGCACAGGTAGGTACTTGTGACAAGCAGGGAACCTTTCCTCTAGTCAGGGTAAGGGGTTACACTCCTAAAACAACCCTTGCTCACCCTCTAGGTAGCTTGGCGCGAGCAGACAAGGCTTATCTAAGAGCGTTATAGGTTAAGCATTTGTGAACACATACAGTAACCCAGTGACAACACTACAAATGGACACAACACAGGTTTTTATATTAAAAATAAGGATTCTTTATATAGAGTTACCACAAGACCATTAAACGACAAAAATACACAATACTGTTACTTTAGATGGTAGAAGTTTGCTTAGTTCTCTTAAGTTCTTAAATGCGACACTTTAAGTCAATGTACCTTAGATGCGACATGCAGGGCAACGAAAGTGTTGCAACGATGCTGATGCGATGAAGTTTTTGGTGCAAAGAAATAAAGACGTGAAGATCTTCCAGATGCGTTACGCTTCTCCGATGTTGCGAGAAGACTCGACTTGATGCGTCAGCTACAGCGGCGTCACCCTTTAGGCGATGTGACGACAGCGGCCTTGGCAGCGGCACTCTTCACCGACGTTTGCGAGACGCTTCCGCTCGATGCGATGCTGCAGCGGCGACACCCCTTTACGCGATGCGACAACAGCTGTTCCGACGGCAGCACGCTTCTCTGTGGATGCGAGGTGCTTTTCTTGATGCGGTGCAATGCGACAACTACGATGGCTGCGATGGCGACACGCTTCTTCCTCGATGCGAGACTCTTCTCTTGATGCGGTGCAATGCGTCAGCTACGATGGCTGTGATGGCGACACGCTTCTTCGGCGTTACGAGACACTTCCGGAATGATGCGAGAAGCTTCCGCTCGATGCGATGCTGCAGCGGCGACACCCCTTTACGCGATACGATGACAGCAGCTCCGACGCTGGCACGCTTCTCCTTCTTGTGTCGCGCGTCCAGCTCCTTGCGACACGCAGTCCCTCAGAAGGCCCAACAACAGCAGCAGGCACTTCCAAAGAACTCTGGGGAGCTGGGGGATGAAGTCCACTAGTCCTGAGACTTCATTCAGGGGGCAAGCTCAGCACAAGCCCTTGGAGATCTTTTAAGCCCAAGTTGAAATAAAGTCTTTGTAGTCTTTCTCCTCTCCTTCCAGCAGCAAGGCAACCACTGCAGGCCAATCCCCCAGGTCAGGGACAGTACTCCTCCTTACAGCTTTCCCAGTTCCTTCTCCTCAGGCAGAGGTTCTTCTTGTCAAGCAGGGTCTAATTTCTTGGGAGCAGGGTCCCAATACTTATACCCCTAATTCCTTTGTTCCTCTGGGGTAGAGGGGCCTTTGCCCAGTCCAAACCAGTTCTTGAGCACTTTGTTGACATGACTCTGCCTTTCTATTCAGTGTGCAGGGCAGAGACATCAGCCGCTCCACAGGAGGTGGAGCCAGCATTGTGGTGGCAGAGCACAGCCCTATTCAGAGTCCAGGTGCACTCCTCCCACCCATCTGGATGTCAATCTCTCCATTCACCACCAGGCTACCTAGCCATGCCCCTCACACAAACCAGACAGGCAGATACACATCATAGCAGAGGCGGGCTGAAATGGTTAGGCAAGCAAATACCAACTTTCTAAAAGTGGTACTTGCAAACACAGAATATAAAAATAAACTTCACTAAAAGATGTGTTTTATTATTCTGAGTTCAGGCATACTAAACTCGATTTTCTACCATGTTCCCTGGGTCTGTTAGGATCATAGGATGTAACAATTCTAACAGCCCATTCTGGCCTATGGAGAACAGGTAGCCTTAAAATAGTGAAAAACGAAAATGGCTGTAATTCACTATTAGGACATGCCACACACATCAGGGTTTGTCCTACCTTATGCTTACAATGCACCCTGCCCTTGGGCCTACCATACTAATATGAAGTTAAGGGAAGGTTTAGGGACTGGGAAGTGGGTGCACTTGCCCAGTCAGCATGACAGTACCAGACTGCACGCAGGTTCTGCAATGGCAGACCTTAGACACATTTTACTAGGCCGCTTCTGTGGGTGGCACAACCAGTGCTGCAAGCCCACCAGCAGCATTTGTATTTACAAGCCCTGGGCACTCCTGGTGCACTTTACTGGGGTCTGACAGTAAACCAAATAAGCCAATCATGGAATCCAACCAACATATACATTTAAAATAGGGAGCACTTGCACTGTGGCACTGGTTGGCAGTGGCACAGTGCTCTGAGCAGCTAACACCAGCAAAACACATGAGGCACAGCGACAAAAAGTGGAAGGGAGACTTACGCCAAGGTGCCAGGTCTAACAGTCAGCAACAAGACAAACACGCTACAGTGGCAGTTTGCATGACATCAGTGGGGTGGCCCTTAGGGTGGCACCATTCATGCTGCCACCGTTAGGGACCCTCTTTAGCACCTCTGGCCTTGGTCAAAGGGTGGGGTTTGAGGAATGGGCACTACACCAGTGGCAGTGAATGTATATAAAGGTAGGCAAAGTAATCATCTGAAGTTACTCAGATTTCAGCTGCAGATGCACTGATCAATTCACACAGACTGCACAATGCACATACATGCTAATAGCATCTTCCGTGTCCATTTGACCTTTTTGGTACCTGTGATTGGCACAAAATTCATGTGTCTATCACATGCAACACTGCAGAAAACAAACTGAAAACGTTTCTACTAGTCCTGTCAGCCTTGGGGTGGTCTTCAACTAAACCTCCTGCTTACCTAACTCAATTTTTGTGCTGAAATTTCGTCTTGTTGGCCTTGGGACTTTATGTACTTTACCATTACTAACCATTGCTAAAGTGTTTCTGCTCGCTCCCCTAAACATGGTTTGATTGGCTTACACCTGCTTGGCATATTTAATTTACATGCAAGTCCCTTATAGAGTAACAAACCATATACCCATGTCAAAATTAAATGCTACTAGTGGGCCTGCCTGCAGCACTTATTGTGCTGTCCACTTAAGCAGCCCCTTAAAACATATCCCAGGCCTGGTATTGCAGCTTGACTGCAGTTTTAAACTGCCAATTTGACTTGGCAATATAACCTCCTTGCCAAGCCTTAAACTCCCCTTGTATCACATACAAGGCACCCCTGACATAGGCCCTAAGTAGCCCATTGGGCAGGGGGGCTCTGTAATTAAAAGGGTGGACATATACCTGTAAGCTTTACATGTCCATAGCAGGAGAGTCCGGAAATACTATACTCTTCAAAGGACCTTTCTAGAAACTTCTCCCACCTTCCATAGGAAGGGCACCAGGGTATAATAGGACCTTCAGACCCACTCTTCAGTTCACTTCTGTACCTGTAGAAGGACGCTTCATGGGCTGCCTGCTGCTGTGATCTGCTGTGCACTCTGCTAGACTGCTGTTCTGTACCTGGAAGGACTGCTTTGCTGCCTGAAGCCTGCCTTCAACCTCAGAGGCAGCCATTGAGCCCTGCATCTTCACCCAAACCTAGGACTACCAAAGTAACTCCAATGGCTAGTTTGCTGGGCTCCTATTAAGAGCCACAGGGACACACATCATCTTGAACCCGCACCTGGACCAACACTGAGGGAGTCCTGAACCCCCAAGCTGTGTCTCAGCAGTCTTGGACACTTGGTTGGGATTCTAAAGGTGCCCAGATGGTCAATCCAAAAACTGAGGACTTAAAAACTTATTTTGGCCAAAAACTGCTCTGAGAACCAGGAGGAGACTGGGAACAACCTGCTTTCCTGTCCGCCTGAGGTACATTGCTGGACTGATTGACTTCACTTCTTCTTTCGCTACATTCATCTCCACAGCAGCATATCCTTTTCAGCGATCCTTTGCCAAAAGGGCTTCTGAGTCCCTGGAGCTGCCTTTTGCTACATCCTTCTGCCTCGTCTCACAAGAAAGTTTTGACTTCCAAAAAAGAGACTGAGTCCTTGCATAGAAATCTTCACTGTGGCTTTGACCCACTCCCCGACAACAATGCTCCCTCCCCGAACACCTCTTTCAGTCCTGCCATGCTGATCTTTACCTTCTCAGAACGTCTTCTTCACATTTTTCTCACAATTTCAGAAGGTATGGGCTGACCAGGCCCAATCCACCTCTTGTATCTGAACAGCATGTTGTAAGTGATGATACAGAGTCCATCTGTACATGTAGGATGTTCCTTTATTAGAGGCTCGTTTCCAGCATAGATGATCAGGATAGAAAGAGTAGATAGATAGTACAAAGACAACCCCACCAGGAGCAGGCTCCCAACAGCTCAGCCTGAGTTGACCAACTGCCACTGTAAGCCCAGAGAGACACACAGGCATTCCATGATGTCATGATACATTCTACAGAGCTATACAGTGGAGAATAGTAGAGAAGTGATTTACAACACATCCTCCTTCCTTAGGGAACGACAGCAGAAATACAGAGAAAGATATGCAAGATACCTCAAATATAACATTAACATGAAAGTACAACAATGAGATGCACATATCTAATAGTGTATTACAAGAGATAACAGAAAAACCACTAGCATGAGCAGGTATGCAATAAGAAGCAGGAAAACTAAATACCTTAAAACTGCAAATAACATTGCATTACTACAACACACCCCATCCCCCTCCCTTAGGGAAACATGGCTTAGATGAATGAAACCCATGCAATGGAGAGTTATCACACCCACAACCTCCCCAAACACGGGTACACCACAAGATAAACACCCTGGTAAACAAAAGTGAGTGTAGGCACTGACCCTTGGGAGAAAACGACATCCCCAAATAAAAGGCACAACAGAGGTAAGATACGGTCCAGAATACCTCCACAAAAACAACAATACACCAGGGAGAAGGCATGCTGACACTGATAAAAGTCTGTTAAGGGTAAAGGAAGAGATCTAAATACTTCCCCCTCAAAGTCCTACGAACTTGAAACAATTGACCACGAGTTCCAAGTAGGCGAACTTCAACCGGAGCATAGTGTCAACATGAAAAGATGCCCCGTGGGCAGTAACCCTAGGAACTAACCCAACAACCTCCACCAAAAAAAAACCCCGACGTAGTACAAACCCTGGAAAATAACACAACCTCCTCTAAATAGGGTACAAAACAGAGTACTCACCCTGGAAAACAAAATTACAACCTCCCCTAAAGAGGGTACACCACAGGGTATTCGCCCTGGAAAATTAGAGGCACCCCCACAACCTCCCCAAAGACACACTCTGGAAAAGAACATAACCTCCCCTAATAAGGGTACATTACAGGGAGAAGTGCCCTTGAAAAACTGCACAACCTCCTATATAAAAAAATATAGAGAACACTATGGAAAATTGGAAACAAAAAACCCAAAAAATTATAGGCGTTGACTACCCCCACAACCCGGAAATGAGTACACTCTACATACGAAGACTAAATCGGGACACACACCGCCCAAAGGCCCACTACACTTGTGAGCTGTACGTAACGCTCACTGTCTAACAACACATTAGGTAAAACTGAAATAGAGCACAGACAACTGACTACCCACAAACAACACAGCTTCCCCTAAATGGTGCTCACCGATATAGTGCGTAAACCACCCCTAACTTAAAACTACCACCTCTCCTAGATAAGATACATCACCTTTGAAAATTTCACAACCTCCCCTAAATAGGGTACACCACAGAGCACTCACCCTGGGAAACAAAACTACAACCTCCCCTAAATAGGGTACACCACAGGGTACTAACCCTCGAAAACATTTCACAACCTCCCCTAAATAGGGTACACCACAGGGTACTCACCCTGGAAAACAAAACTACAACCTCCCCTAAATAAGGTACACCACAGAGTACTAACCCTGGAAAACATTTCACAACCTCCCCTAAATAGGGTACACCACAAGGTGCAAACCCTGTAAAACTGCAAACTAAATTAGAAGCATTGACTACCCCCCACAACCTCCCCTAAGTAGGGTACACCACAGGATATTCGCCCTGGAAAACCATACAACCTCCCGTAAAACTGCAACCTCTCCTAACTAAGATACATCACCTTTGAAAATTTCACAACTTCCCCTAAATAAGGTACACCACAGAGTACTAACCCTGGAAAACATTTCACAACCTCCCCTAAATAGGGTACACCACAGGGCATTCACCCTGGAAAACCCCACAACCTCCCCTAATTAGGGTACAAAGAGAGTAATCGAGTAAACGTCACCCTAAAAAACAAGTTGAGGCACTGACCACCTAGAAACAGCTAAGCATTAACCGCCTACTGAAGAGGCTATGTTATAAACTGAGTGCCCCCACAAAAGAAAGATATGCACAACTACAGAACATGCATCATCAGTATAAGCATTACCCAAGGTCTCTACACACAACTCCATTCTAGCTTGAAGTTTTTTTTTTTTTTAAATGAACACTTAGTCTTGGTTGCAATACTGTTACTTGTACATTTGTCTCCACTCGGCTCTGATATTGGGACCTATATCCCCGTTGTCGGTTCTGTGACCATTGTCCTCTCTGGAACTGGTTCTATGACCCTGGTACTAGTTCTGTGAACTATGTCCATTGCCGGTTCTGGGACCTTTTGTCCCCTCTGCTACTGGTTCTGGGACCTTTGTCCCCGCCCGATACTGGTTGTGATACCTTTGTCTCCTCCATGTTCTGGTTTGGCTCTCAATAACCATTTCCTTGTTCTCATCACCTTCAAGTAGCTTCTATATTTGCTAATTGCCAGCTCGCGATGTACCAACAGTGCATCCAAAATATTTTAGATGGATATTAACATCATGTAATCCGCCAGTGTAATTGCATTCCTCATGGCAGTGATTGAGAAATATCTCATCATGCAGACAGAATTGAATGAAAACCCTTCAAGTTCAGCACCCAAAACAAATGTGTAAATTTGACTGAACACGCAATACACCACCAGCACTACAACAGTCTCCTTTTCAACACCTCATACCCTGTGTTCTGACATTTTGGCGGCATCAAGAGGATCAAGAGGATACTCATTTTAGGTCTTCTTTGGTGACTTTACTAATTTATGTGCTTTTGAAGATCAGCACCAAAACAATAGCTGTTCCTGTTCTTGACATTCCTGGTTTTAAACTCATTGTCTTTGCTCTGTGTTCTTTTCCACAGTATTATACTTTCCTAGTTCTGAACTTACAGTCATGCCATGTGAACTTCAGCCTCTCCAGACATATTCCAGTGGAAACTTTGATTATGAGTGTACTGCCTGTCCTACCACCCCGCAAATAGTTTTAAAATAAATAACAATGTATTTTCCTCTTGAACGAGCTCTTAGATGTATTATTTTTTTCCCTTACTTGTGATAATTAAAAGCTCCACAAGGTGACAGTGTTGTAAGAAATTTGATGCTGTGACAGTCCTCATACACCATTACGGGTGGAATGCAGCGTATACACAATAAACCTCGGGCTTGACACTAAGTTAATTGTGTTGCGATCCCGATTTCCTAGACAATTCTTTCGAAGCGCAGCATTCAAACAAAAGGACAGCAATTACTCACTGTTTCCTTTCCTCACGTTTAACTGCTTTGTCAAGTTTATCTTCCTGTTAATTACACTCCGTGGCATTGCGTTCCGGTAACCTTGGGAACAAGATACCAAAATGGCTGCTCAACGTTGCGTGACCTTGCGCCATGACGCACTGAAAGTCCTTCTCAGGTCAGATTCTGGATGCTGATGACGTAGCACTGTGAATGCGCCGGTTCTCCGCTAGGACATATGGAGATTCCACGACGTCATCATTGTAAGAATGGCAGCTCCGCAGGAGGAACACTCGGCTGGCAAACGGTAAGATCAGTGAATCGGTCCGTGAATCAGTTCAGGGCAAACGAACACAATGCTTAACCTAAGATTACCGGTGCCGCCAATTACCAAGTTTTCTCAAACACGGCTGCCTCATAGGTGCTAGACATACCTTCCAGCGTGTCACCCGATCTCCTAATGATCCCTCTAGCGGCTTGCCTTTACTGCGGACAACAAATTCCCAAGTCTCTTTCTAAATTGGCTCCATTTAAATTAAATGCAGGTTTCACTCCAGTAAATCACCTATTCTGACCTGTGATCTTTCTTTCAGCGACGTAAACGTCTTGGCTTACAGTTGATAGCAGTTGAGTACTGTGACATGTTTAGTGTATGGCAGTTTGTCTCGACTCGCAGTACACAGCATGCTTCCTGTTAACTTTAATTTTAGTTTCATCTCCCTAAATGGCGCTCGCGGCGAATATAGAAATATTCAAACATCACTGATCAGATGTCTTGCACGGAGGCACTCGGGCATTGTCAGACTGGTCCTGTTTGCGGTCAAATCATTCCTCAGTACACAGTTAAACAGGACGTACTAGAAGCCAACACATTCACCGAACCAATGGCTTGCGCTGCATGCAGCTTTACCAAACAAACACATTAATTGCCGATTTCCTCACCAGTTGAATAAAAGTTGCTCACCGCAGGATGCTCAGATTGTCCCAAGAAGTCTCCCTTCCATTTTCTAAATACACCGCTGCTCTCACGATAAGACTTTGGTGACAAATCACTGAGGGTGCAAACAAGTCACGACACTCCCAGGCAGACTGAGGGCTCAAATACAGCAAGAGGACACCGCAGGCTTGTTGCCAGGGAGACTGTGCCCTCTTGAAGCCTTACAGGTGACAGCAGGCTCCTTAAAAGTATGGAGACAAACGCCCAGGCTGCAGGCTGTCCAGATGGTACAGGACACTGGTGGGGCTGTCTAGGGCGTTATCTCTCAGTTTCAATTGACGTTTTGAAAGTCCTTAAAGTATTTAACTGCTTGTCCTTTAGTTCCTTGGTTGAGCTTACTCCTTACTGCACACGTAGGTTCAAAATCGTCGCCAAAGATTGTTGTAAATGATGATACAGAGTCCATCTGTACATGTAGGATGTTCCTTTATTAGAGGCTCGTTTCCAGCATAGATGATCAGGATAGAAAGAGTAGATAGATAGTACAAAGACAACCCCACCAGGAGCAGGCTCCCAACAGCTCAGCCTTAGTTGACCAACTGCCACTGTAAGCCCAGAGAGACACACAGGCATTCCATGATGTCATGATACATTCTACAGAGCTATACAGTGGAGAATAGTAGAGAAGTGATTTACAACACAGCACCCCGCCATGGTCATCCATATTTTTTTACTTTGACCCGATCTTGCATAACTAGATGTCCAATGTCAGCACCATTATCATTCAGGTTCTAGTTTTTAGTAAATACTTTAAAAATTCATAACTCCGGCTCTACATGTGTGGGAGACAGCAAGATGGCGGCTGTCTGAATGCGGCCGTTGGGAGCCCTCCCTTTCTGCCGCTCCGCAATCCATGTTTTCCAGCCCTCTCTCTAACACAGCATGCAGCTGAGGAAGGCGGGTGCTGCTGCCGGTCAGATGGACTGCTACGGGAGGATTTCCGAGGCAGTTTTACTTTGGGTGGTACAGGCTCATCGTGTGTGGTGCTTGGTGGGTGGCCTCATTCTTCAGCCACGTTATGGCTATTAGCAGCGGTCTCCTCCCTACTAACATTTGTGAAATGCCTCCTGTGAAGGCAGCCAAAGTACAGAAAACCTGCATGGAGACCGGGGCAATCCCCAAAAAAACCTTAACAAAGGGGGACCTCGGGTGTTCAGCTAAAGGTCCTGCTGTGCTGGAAACAGGAGGCACTTGGAACCTGGACCATCCGAGATGACGGGAGACAACACCAGGTTCCAAGCGGGTCCGCTCTGAGACAAAAGGTTTTTCAGAGGAGCGAACTCCTCCCGAGCCCCAAATCGGCCACCCACACTCAATCATAGTGTAACTTTTTCATACATGCCCGTAAGTACGCAGTTCACACACCTTAGCGGGTGTGTAGGTACTAATTGTTTTGTTTTTCACTTATCACGTGGCACCACATCTTTTGCCACTCATTTATTTTCACGGTCCTGGAGAAAGCCCCTCCTACATACCCCTGTGGGCTGAAACATGTAGACCCAACACATAGCCAACTACAAGATAATAATTTCTTCTCTAGTTGCATTTCACATACTTTTTAATCATATCCTGAGCCACCAACAATAAATACTAAGAGGCAAGGATTCTCAGAGATATTTTTATTCACACCACTTTATATTTCTGCACCACACCTGCTCTGCTGTAATTAGACGTCGTAGCACAACCGGGGGGCATTCGGCCACCCGGTTGGGACTCCAATGATGAAGCATGACACCAACCAGGTTGGTGTGTGAGGGGTCTTTTAACAAACCCAGTTGGTCCCAAACACTGCCTATCAGTGAGAGTACCACATATAGATTGGGTTCGTCCATCATTGTTTAAACATATATTATACAGGGGATACGGATGCACCCCTTTCCTTCCCTCGCTCTCCCTTTGTTTTCTACATACATTTCAGGTAACCCATCGAAGTAGCAGCATGTCCATGTGAAAATGACTCGCTGTGTTAAAAGTACACTGACAAAGTAATTTTCTCCTTCCTTAGCTCTCCGCGTCAAATGTATGCCGAGAAAGTCAATTACTTTGTAAGTAAATTGACCCGATAAACTGCACGCTCTAATAGAAAAGAAAATAATCTTACTTGAGAGTCTTGTTTCCAATTTGAGAAAGTTGGCTTCCTAGTAACGGCTTCTGTAGTAGTCCAAATAACTGCTGAGTTATGTAGCTGGAGTTGAGCTGTTGGTAACCCAGTCGTCACCAGTGTTAAATAGTAGGTTCCTTGGTGAGTGAAGACACAGGAGTCTGAATATTTTCTGAAGTTGTTTTAATCTCAAGTTGAAGGTGTACAACAGCTCAGCCACCCAACTGGCAACAGGCTCATCTCAATACAGATAAAATATTCTAACTCTGAGTTAGGGCAGCTTTTACATTCCAGAACACATACATGTCACTAAAGAATCCTGATAACTACAAAACACATAAGTATCTTTACAACAGCATCCATTCTAGTCTTAAATGCCACACCAACTGACCTCCTACCCTTATTACCTGAGCTGAGGTGGGGGCTTATAATAAGCCAAACTCTCCAACTGTAAAATTAGCTCAAATACAAATTCTAACCTTCAAATCATACAATAAGGTTACATGGGGGTAAACATCTGTGACCTAAACAACATAAATACTTCTGTACTACATTTGGCCGAATGTTAATGTGGTCTGAACAGCTGAAAACTGTCAAAGCAAAATGCTAGAAATCAAGTGGTGACATACATAGGTTTTGTCATACACATGACACCGTCTACAGCACATAGGAAGATTGAATGCATGTTATACTACACCTCAATTGCCTTCAGAGAGCTTTGTAGCAATAGTTGATGAAGAAGTAAATTCTATTAGATCCAGCTTTGGTTTTTGAAAATCTACTCACCGCGGTCTTATTAAAGTGCAATTGGGCCATTTGTGGCTGCTTTTAGTGGATCAGACTGCTGTGCTGTATTCTTACAGTGTGCGAGCATTGCCCCCTCCTCCCTCCTAGCCCACTTCTCTCACACCAGAAAGGCTGTGGCCTTGAAGTATAATTAAACATTTTAATAAACAGGCTATTTAGGCTGCTTCAGATGCTTTTATATTTTGTTAAATGGAAGATTCCAAATATGTTTTATGGTTATCAGATTTTAAGGTAGTCTTTTTAAGAAATGTAGACATGGGGAGGCATAGGGCATTGATTATGATCATTAGGTTCTATACAGTGTGAGAGCTGCAATATGCAAAACGGCATGATTGTACTTGCTACAATCAAATATTTGTTATGACCTCTGTAGCGCATGCTACTCAATCAACATCTTGAACTCAATCTAGTACATCAGTGTAACTGTGTTGGATATGTTTGTAATTTTAAAATAAATAATATTTGGAGATAAATGCAATTGCTAATGTATGAAATATAATTATACAATTCAAATCTTATGAAAAGCCCCACTTGATGTAAATAGTCTGTATTGTCACCTATTCCTAGTGCTGTGCTGTCCTCCATTGCTGCACAGCACAGTTAAATCTATTTACATTTTTGGGTAACCTGGGTCTCCGGTCCAGGTCTACAAGGTTTGAATTCCCAACCAACGGGTGCAGGAACTGAGTTCAGTACACCATCGCTTGAGTGGGGAAGACCAGGTTACTGTAGTCCCTCACAACCCACTGAATATTCCTGCTGGTGTGGTTCTGCTTTTTCTGGGTTACTAACAGGGACTTAAAAAGGGCTCAGGGATGCAGTGGTAATTCAAACCCAATCTCGTTCTTAGAATAGCACACTCAAGCATTGACCTAAGAAAATACACTATACATTTAAAAGTGTTTTATTTCAACAGTTTTATCCTGTTGCTTAACACGAGTAATAGCCACAAAGAATATAATTAAAACAGTACTAATGCATGTTGCTAGCACTGAGAATAAAATGAACAGCTTTAACATATTTAGTATATTCCTAACAGCCTACCACCCTAAAGCAATTTCAATGCGCTAGACTATGAGAGCATGGAATAGCTAGATTGTCTCTAGTTTTTCGGAACCAAGTTCACTGCATACCTGTTCACAGCAGATCATCTTTGGTTATCAGACTTCAACTGAGAGAGAGTTTTCCCTCCTGAATATAAACACATGATCAGCTGGGATTAGCTCCTCTTAACAATGGATCATGATAACTTAGTGTGAGGTATCTCTCAAATTCAATAGTCAATTTAAGGGGTCTATATAAGGATGACCATTGACTTTTAACCAACATTTGGGAACTTTCTGATAATCTGAAATATAACCGGTCTAAATCAGCATGAGGCAAATACGTCAGCTCTGACTAAATGTCGATCTTACATGTCGACTGTCAAATATTGAAACAGAGATGTCACAGAGTTTGTGGCAGACTTATGGTGCCTGATGTTATAGCAAAGTCGTTGATTAGACGAAATGACACTTTCACAAATTTGGCCAAAGATAATGACAGGTTAAATGTAGACCAAAGGTAGATAGACTAAGTAACATTCTCATTTTGGAGTTTGACTTTGGGAGTTCATGACAACATACCCACACATACACAAATACAAGCAAGGTACAAGGAAGGAGGGTAACATTAACAGATGAAGTGGCACGCTACATTGAGTTGAACAAAGAAAGAGCAGGCATACAAGAGATAGTGAAGGGTACTGAAAAGAGCAGGGACACAAGAGGTAGTGAAGGGTACTGAAAAGGGCAGGGACACGAGGGATGATGTAGGGAGCTAGGAAAGAACTGAGGTTCAAGAGATGGTGTACAGAACTCAGAACAGTAGAGACAGTGTATGGTGCATGGAAAAAGAGAGGTGTAAGAGATGAGGACTATAATAAATATCCAGTTCTACAAATAATTATGTTACATATAGGGAAATATAAGGGGCAGACATAATGATGTTGTCTACAACGAAAGAGTAGAAACATAAGCAAGCATTTGGGAATTCAATCATCTGTGCAAACAGGCACATCTAGTCTTTAAACAGAAGAAGGAAAGAGTGGCCCATTTCATACAAAAGCAAGCAATAGTTCCTTGGTTAAGATTGACAACTGGCAGTAGAACAGATGGTTTACTTGCTTATGAAGCACAGATAATGATCAAGCCAAGTAGGTTTCAAGTAGAATATTGAACATATCAATTATTGCCAACAGCAGCCACGTAAAATGGTTTATTGTTAATCTTTAATGACCATAACAGAGGAAAAGTGAAAAATAGTGTTTGACATCTGGGTGCTTGGACTGTAATATTGCAGGATTTTTGTTTCTAGTTTATACTTTATGGAATCCTTCGAAATGTAAAAACTTTATAAGACAAACATGATGTTACTTTGAGATTGGCTATGACAAGAAAAGTGTTTGTCAAGCAGTGGAATGAATCAAGTGCAGGAAAACAACCTTCTGTTCTCAAACAGAAACTCTTGTTGACATGACTCCAATCATAACAGAGGGACATAAAAGTGTACATACTCCTTTGTACATTACACAACCATAAGACACAGTTAACAAAGCTATCTGGCGACTTCAGTTCAATTTATGTGCGCAAAAAGGTAAATTCACCATTGTAAACCAGCGTCTTGCATTCAGAAAACATGAATTTGTAATTATAGTGCAATATACTCACATGTAGTGTAATGATAGTTTGGGAGTAAATCTCCTCAGACGTGGGGCGTAAACTAGGTGAGTACCAACAAACTTGCACAATTGTGGCTATTTACAAACTTTTGCAAGCCGCTTCCCAACCGGGACATTCTCCGAAATGTATTCTTTTCAAGGGCGGAAGTGTCTGTGTGATTGAGTGGAAAAGTAGAGGGAAACCAATGCCTAAATGATTGGAGTAAGGGCAGAGGGGTTTCTTCACGTGAAAAAAAATCCCCCTACAGAAATAAAGAAATTAAAAGTTAAAAGTGCAATTACATTTTATCAAGGATTTACTAAAAAGCTAATTTTGCTCACACAAAAACATAATTCACAAATTAATTTCAGGATAAATAACGATTTCTGAAAAAGATGCTGAAATATATTTCCAACAGAATATTGTGAATCAAGGTCATGACTTTGGATGCTATCGTTTTTTTGTGGTTTTTTTTGTAATTTTTCTCTACATGCTCATTTAGAGTGAATGTCTTTTATGGGTTTATCTCTTTTTCGGGGTGGTAGGTCTCTTCATTTGCTACCTGTTCCATTCATCCTGAATCACTCTTCCAATAATCATTCAATCCAATATCCACATCTTTAGTTCTGGATATCCCCAAATGCACAAATGCTTAGTTTTGGGAGCATCTCTTAAGAAACCTTCATATCATGCACCATTTTGGATGATGATAATTGGACTGCCTCTAATTGGGTTTTCATTTATCATTTATTTATAGTTTTACTTTTTTATTGATTTATCAATGCACATATTAAACCGAATCACTTCTTGGTACATTAGAACTAGGGTGGTGTTAAATTAAAATTCTGTTTGTGAAGCTTCAAATATACAAAACTTCACTTGTTTTTTAGTAGATTCTTCCTACAATAACCTTATTAGCATGTGGATTATCCTGCGAAAATGTATAAACGTCGGATCAAGTTAGCAGTACTGGGTTTTTCATCAATCCTACTGGAAGAAGCTGCACCCCACATCTCTGGGAAGAATCCCCTCAGTCAATACCATCTCTTTGGTGGAAGCTTTGTTAGGTTGTAGCCTTCTTTGTCCATGCCAGTTTTCACAACTACATAACATACCCACACTGATGCACCAAAAAGTAATCACTCAGATTCAACAAATAAATTACATGCAGATATTGGGCTTCATGTACAAAATACTTATCCAGTATTGGATCTTTAATAGATTCACATGTTTGAATCATCACCACCGTTGAGGTGGGAGTCTCACGGTAAAAATACATATATCTATATATATATTTAAATCTGGGGTTCTGGGGTAGCAAGGGCTCCTTAGACTGTGCATCCTACCTTGCAGACAAGTAATGAAGCACACAGCCACATTAAGAATTCTAACCAAAAATAATAGGCAATATCTACTCAGAGTTCTGGAGCACACATTAGGGACCAGGCTTGCTTTCCAGTTGAGATATAAATTAACGCCGGACTGCTTGTGCATTACACTTCAAACATGTATATTCGATATCTTGTGGTCCAGAAGGGGCCAGTGCGTAGCAAAATAACTAATGTTGTCATTGTGATCTTGGTAATTCACATAAAAGAGTAATGTTCTGAAACTATGGGAGCATGACCTAGCGTCAAACAAACTCTAAGTGTGTTTTTGCAAATGACAGTTACCAAAAGTCCTTTATCTACTGCTTGAAAAAGAATGAGTAATTTGGAGTAACTGTGCCGAGGCTGTGGGAAGAAAAGTCATTTAAAAAGCAGAGGTCAAAGGCTGGTGAGGCAAATGGCCTTTAAAATGCGGGCTGAGCCACGGGTGCCATTTCCCCGCAAGCATAACAATGCTTGCTTTAACCACGCATATGCATGGTTAAGGCAGATAGCGGTCTAGTATCCGGGTCGACGAGGAGAGGAGAGGAGAGGAAGAGGAAGCATTGGAACAGGAAGCTCCGGACGCGGACAGGAAAGTGGGGCTGGGGGCGGGTTTGTGGGTGGGGGTAGTTTAAAGGGGTGGGGCTCGGTTTTAGGGTTTCAGGGCAGGGGGTAGGGTAGTTTTTGGAAGGGGGCAGGGTTTTAGGGTTCGGGCAGGAGTGGCGGATTGGGGTGGTGTTAAGGGCTGGGGCTGGGTTTGTGGGGAGTTTTTAGAGGTACGGTCTGGTTTTTAGTGCTCAAGGTTGGGAGTTGGGTTGTTTTTTTAAAGGAGGGCAGGATTTTAGGCCTCAGGGTAAGGGACAGTTTTAAGGGAATCACGGGGGTAGGTTTTAGGTCTCAGAGCGGGGGCTGGGGTCAGGGTAGTTTTTGGTACAGGCAGGATTTTAGGCCTCTGAAGGGGTAGTTTTAAATGCAGGGTAGGGTCGGTTTTAGGGCTCAGGGCGGAGGGGAGGAAGGGGGATAGGATTTTAGGGCTTAGGGCAGGGAGGGAGGTCGGAGTAGTGGTAATTTACCATGCATATCCCTTTAGCGAAAATGCCTTTACAATGAATTTCGATGTAAATGTATGCGTGGTAAAGACGCATTCGTGGGTGGGACATCATTGTAGAAGCACCCGTGCGTGCTTCTGTCATACAACTGCTGGCAATGATAAACAGTTTCACTCAACAATCAGGAAAAATGAATCACAACACATATGGCTACTGATTTTTCATTTCTTAACGTCATCACTCCCTCTACACTATTCATTCTTTGGGTTCTGTATTCTCTTTAATATGCATGCTTACTGCTTCAGAAAAGACTCTGAAAAACTCTCTTTACTATGTGATTGTTATTCAGATTTGCTGCTTTGAATGCTATCAGGCTGTTCATCTACTTTCCCTTTTGCTCACTTCTAATCCGTGAGCACTGTGGTTAGATTCTTCTTTATTTTCAGCTCTGGTTTGCATTGTTATTACATTCATTCACTTAGCATTTACAGCCTTTAAAAACACAAACATCAACAAATGATGCACTATGTAATTCGTTGTTTTGTAACTTTTTTGTACAGATCTCTTAGTATGTCTCAAAAAGGAGTTTTTTGCTTCAACGAAATCCTACTTTTCCTGGTATGAAACACTTAGGCTGAATTTTGTACGAAGACCTAAGACTAGGAGGCATTTTAGAGCAACCATCAACTTGGTCACATGCTATGTGGTGTAAATAACAATTTTACACAGAAGAAGAGACACTCTGGGGCATATGTACAAGAATATGGCGCAGCGCGGTGGCAGATTTTGCCACGGCGTACTGTGTAATTTCCAAAACGCAGGGTTGCACCGTATTTACAAGAATATGGTGCACTCCTAGGTTTTCCCTAGCGCTGGTGCTAAAAATAGCTACCTAGCACCAACACAGACACCCTTGCGCCATAGTGCAAAGGTGTCTGCGTTGCAGGGATGACTTTTTATCTGCAGGAAGGTATCCCTTCCTGCACAAAAACAATCATTAATGGCGTTTTGCTCCTTCTATGTGTGCCACAGAATGCAGCACACAAAGAAAAAGCAAAAACGAGGAGAAATAAAAGTATTTGGTGCGCCAATCCAATGCCTGCTTTGGCATGGCACTCGTTGTTGGTGCTGCTTCGGACTTACAGATCCTTGTAAATCTGGGGAAGCGTAAAAAACAATGGATGTTGCAGTGGAATACCCACAGCAGCACCCACTGTATCCCCTTTCAAGCAGATACCTGCCTGAAAGAGTACCAAATTTACAAAGCGGCGTTAAGCCATGCAAAGTGGCTTAACGCAGGCTTTTTAAATATGCTGCACTGCATTGCGTCACCAGAACGTGGAAAAAAGTGACATTCTGGTGGCGCAATTCGCTTGCACATATGCCCCTCTATTTCGAGTGCACTCCCCAAATTGCAGTTGTTACATCATTTGTTTTCTTGGCTTACGAAACAGAGGCCCTCTGGCAGCTGGGCCCCTAATATTGGGTTGATAGTACCTCTTGTGGGGTGGGCGATTTAGTGCAGGGACATTTCCCACAGCTGACAATCTTTATAAAGTCACTACGGATATAGCCAAAGTTCAAGCAATATAGGGCTGTAGGGTAGATAGTTTCTGAGATTACTGTAACTGATATTCTAACGTTCTTTAAATCTTTGAAAACAAACAGTGTACCTAAAGGGATCTAACATCATGTTAAAAACATATCAGATGTTACTAAATTTGAAAATTTGACCTAAAATCTCCAGGATATATGCATAAACTGTTGTTGATTTGAGATCTGTTCTGGCCTGCTTAACACACACTGTTTACTCCATGACCACGCAATGCAGTGGTCCCCTAAAAACCATTTAATAAAGTTATGGGAGCTCATTACATAAAATATTCCCACTCCAAGGCGAAGCTGTATTTTACACTGCTGCAGCAGTAATCCTAGGCCAAGAGGGATCATATGTAGAAATATAGATGGGTAACTGAATAATAATTAAATGTTTACTGAGGGGGTTCTGAGAGACATCAACTAGACAGTGATGTAACTTAGAATCCTGAAGTGCACAGCAACCCTTTCATTCAATGTTGCGCTTCTAAAACGCTACATATGTATATATAGGCACCCACACCATCTGACCCTGCTTTCAAAAGCTATGCAGGCCTAGATGAGTCATGGGGAAGCATACACAACATAGCCACAATTGCCTTAGTCTCCTAGGCTGTGTTACATTGGGTGTCCTGGTACACATTATCATCTGGTCATACCTCCCGCCCCCACCCATTAATAAGAAAGTAATATCTGACTTCCTTTCATCCTCGCACATCACTCTCCACATTACCTTCCATTTCAAATACCTACCTGGTGTCCGCCACTCACTGTCCTAAACCTTTGCATTTACCCTAGCCTCCTCAACCCAATGTTTTATAAAACCTGGTCCCCTGCCACATTTTCACACCAACCTCTGTAGCTTCCCATCCCTAATTGCCTGAAGCTGTGTTCTGTGCTATCCATTAGCACAAGAAGCTAGTACTGAATTGATATTAAAGCTAGGAGAAGACCCAGCACTGCTATGGTCCTGTAAAGTGCAAGGTGCAAAGCAGAGTGGTCCTCCAGGAGAACCTCCTCATGGCCCACCTGCTGTACTAAAGGGGATTTGGAAACCTCCCCCACCAATATAGGTGATAATGATGCAATTCCTAAACGTTATGAGCTCGGCTGTCGTTTGATAAACCTCATAATGCAGGATAAGATGCTTTGTGGGTACAAGAGGCTTAGAGTGGCAAAAACAGCTGCTTCCCCTCCTAACCTGGACTCTATCGTCATTAGTTAAACATTTAACAGTAAATTCGAGGAATACCTGAGCTAAAGTTTAAGCAAAAAAAAGCAGCCATACACACATGATAACATATGCTACAATAGGGCCAGCCTAATTGGCATCAGCTGGTGGCTAATTTGTGCTCAGTGGCAATAAAGTGCTGAGTACATAACAGGTGTGGAACCACAAGGCCTAATCTTGGCGGGATAGGGGATAAAGGCATTGTTATTCTTACTACACACCTAGCAACACAACTACAAGACGCAATGTGTGCACACCCACAGCCCACCATTTGCACTTTCCTAGAACAGAAGGCCTAAGGCCCTACTTAGCAAGGTGTGTGGCCTCAACCTATTTCTTTTTAAATGTCAATAAACTGCACCAGCCAAATATTCAGCTTAGTGTTCTGAGAATTTAGGGACTCCATAGTGGCTGATCTGCAAGTTCTTATTCCTTGGGCTTTACATTTGTTCTGCAGCAGGGCGCACCACTGCGTGTTTAGGCAGGAGCAGAGGATGTACAGTAATGTTTCCTTTTTCTGATGGTATAAACAATATCTTGAGTCCTCCCATTGCCCTTTCTCCTGGCATTGGGTTTGAAGTCGAGGGTGGGAGCACCCCCAGTTATGGACATTAGCGTACTCTTAACATTCACAGCGTAGGCTGCCTCAAAGAGGGACGGACCCTGTTGCTCCTTGTACGAGTTTAGCACCAGCCATCCTCGAGCTCACTTCGCTAATGTTATTTTGCCTTCCCATCGACTTTTTAGCCTAATGCTTTCATTTACCAAGACTTGCTCACTTGTGTCTAACTGCCAGTGCTTAATCTAAGACGGTGGTTTTGGGTGCTCGGGACTGGCGCATAATTGTCAACACCGGTACTAATGACAGTCTGCCACATAGTGGCGCTGTTTGTGCAGTTTAGAGCTGGGCACAGCAACTGTTTATGAATTCAATGTACATCAAAAATGACTAATAAATGCCACCAAAGCCATTTCACATAGTTGTTGGAGCTGGGAATAATCTGAATTGTCTCACTTGCTGGAGTGCAATGGTTAGTAGTTGTGTTGGTATTGTCATTAGCAGCGCTGGATGGGGCAATGTGTAGTGCAAGCTGTAATGGCCTCCTGACGAGAGCCCTAACACCTATGATTTTACCAATTAAGCAGGGCTAACTGTCAAACGTTCACTGAGGCCGAGCGCCTTGATGCAGCCCTGCAAATATCTTTCAAATACATCTGTCCCTCTTTGTAGGATGATTTCGCACCAAACAAAAGAAGATAGTGAGTCCTTAGCAGCACTCCTCAGTTTATGACAGCTTTTTACAAAGGCCCCTGACCTGTCTAGGGATTGTCTTACCAGTAAAAACCCGAGTCTGACTTGTGCAGGCTGTGCCGACCTCGACAGGTGGAAAATTGCTTTTAGATTTGTATTGTACGCTTTCCCGGGAAGCTGGCATCTTAACCTAGCATATTTCACCTCCGTATTAAAGCTTTGGGATCAGTTTTGATTAAAATACTGTGACTAGGGGTTTAAGGTTGTGTCCTCAGGGGGATTTTGCTAGGGTCAAAAAGGCAAAATTTAGGGCCATTGATTTCCCACCAATAACTGCCTTTTTCCTAAGTGGCCCTCGAGTCAAACTTGACCCCCAAGCAGACATAGGTGTTTGTTTCTTCTATCGGGGATCCGTTGAGCAGTCCTTTGCACTGCTCGGAGACGCGCCGGTTTAGCGGGATGACCTTGTTTTTTTTAAGGTTTGACTCTAACAGATTTTCATCTGAAAAAAACGCTAAGCGGGTATTTAATCTTTGTAACCCTACTTGGGTGTTACTAAAAAGAAGCAGGTCGTCCACGTAGAGGATGTTGAATAAAGGCAGACCACTGAGGCTCAGGAGCAGGACATCAACGCATCAAGGGCTGGATATAGATCTGAGATGTACAGATCGAATAGAAAGAGCACAATCATGCTCCCTCATTTTCAGCCAATCACTGTGCCCACCTCCCTCGACAAGTAGGTCCCATCTCCGACCTTAATCTTGACCCAAGTATTTGTATAAAGCAGACTGATTGCCCTCAATAAGTTATATGGAATCCCCCAATGAGGAAGCTTTTCCACACCTTATTCTGTGGTACACAGTCAATCTCTGCTTTAAAGTCGACAAAACACATGTACAGTGGCAAGAGGGTATGACTTGCTCTTTTCATAACCAATCCTACAGCCATTAGGCTTGATAGGGTCCTTTGATTCTTTGTATATCCCATATGGTTTAAGGGCAACCTACCTGTTTCTTGCACCCACGGCAAAAGATCTTGTAACAAACAGTAGCATTGAAAATTATTTAAGATCCAAGCCCAACAGTGCCATCAGATGGTAGTCACTTAGGGACGAGGCTGATCCTACTTTAAAAATAGGATGGATGTTTGTACCTCTCCAATTGTTTGAAATATTCCCATGAGCTGGCACGGCATTGAACATCACAGCCAGAAAGATTGCCCATATAGGTATATTTTATTTCAGAAGGGCTTGAGAGATACCATTCGGACCAGGGGCGCAGTTAAGGAGCATATTCTTACTAATCTTGGTGATGCAGTATATTCTAACGGAATGAGGGAACTGCTTACCACTTGGAGGTTTTCTGAGGGTGGTCCAAGGTGTAATTTCAGATGCTCTGCCCAGCCACCCTCACTAATGTTAGCATTGTTTGCTGCCCCCCGGCCTTTATCAATTTCATTGATTTGTTTCCAAAACGTCTTCAAGTCTTTTTTTTTAAACATATAAAAGCTTGGCCTATAGGACCACGTGCCTGTTTTTTACTTGAAGGACCAGACCTCCAATTTTTTTAAGGGTTTTCCTATCATTGCATAAAGATTTTAACAAGATTTGGTTTTGAGGGAACAGTGTAGTTGCCCGAGGGCTCTACCAATTATTTATCTTAGCAATCAGATAGCCCTCGGCACATTGGGACTACTTTGACGGGCAATGCTCGCCCCTTTATATGAGCTTTTAACTCAGTATTTTGCCATCAGGTGATCGGAGAAGCATTCCCAAACTGCTATCGGGTTTGGCTGTTTGGTTGTGGTGGCTTCAAGGATCTCTACTGCGACGGAAGTGAGGTCACGAATGGAGTCAGCGATCCACTTTAGGCGCTTTAGATCTTCAGTATAAGTGTCTTGTTGCAGAATTCTGGTTGGGCTGAAGCTGTTCTGATTGGTCGAAATGGTTTGGGGATGGTGATCACTCTATGAACAGTAAACGATTAATTACTTGACCATATAAGCAGCAGTTTGCCATAGAATAGTCCAGATATGAAACTGTTTTGTCTGACATACTTATCTATAATGGTGACATATCACCCGTAACCATTCAGGACTATTAAATCAGCCAGCTCACAGGCTCTCAACTGTCTTTCCCGATCTTATCTTGATGCCTGTAGCATGAGTAGCATTGGTCCAGCTGGGCCCCAATTGAATCAGCATAGTCCTCATCACAGTGCTGGAAGAGGTTTGAATTGATATCTCCAATAATTAGCAAGGTTGCTGTCAAACAGACATTTTTTCAGCTTCTGAAACAGATTACAGATTAGTTGTTCACTATCGCAGATTTTCCTTTGGGTTGAATATAAATATTCACAAGTACAAAAGGGGTTTCAGCTGCTGTGACCAGCCCTTCAAGCGCAAGGCCAATAATCAGGGTCCTTGTATGTAGAACACTGTGATCTTTGCAGATAGCTTGGAGGCCACATATATGGCTAGCCCAATTTTACTCTTACAAAGGGGCTACTTTTGCATGCAAACCTGACGTATTTCACAATCCATTTGATGGGGCTGTTGGATAGAGCCCATGTCTCTTGAACCTCTATAATGTCAAATGGTTGCAAATAATTCAACAGAGTGGGACATCCTCAGTTTTTGACAGCAATCCTCCCAGATTCTAGAAGCTTATAGTTGGACAACTTTGTTCCTAAGTAGTGATACAGCTGATAAGCTTCTGAATCTCTTTGATACATAACTCTTAGTTTAAAGAAAGTTTATTTGTTATAAACATAGGATATAATGCAATAAACAAAGAATTACATATATGCATAAATAATAATATTGTAAAAATGGGAGGGTAAGGGAGAAAAAATAAAATAAAAAATAGAGCAGAAAGAAAGAAAATATGGGAAAAAGGGGGAGAACAACCATATTATACATGATATACAAAAAGCAACAATTATATATAATAGATAAAAATTCCTACATATACTGAAATATTCTATAAACATAAGATAAATCGTAATTAAAACATTAGTAAATGCAAATTCAAGGAGGTTTGGACTTCTTCAATACAGGGGTTATGTGCTGCTAGCTTTTTAGCTGAGGCGTTTAAGAATTCAGTAACGGGCATCCAAAGTGATTCTCTTTTAAGAGCAAGCGAGATTGAGTGTACATAAGCTCTATCTAATCTATGGTTATAGCAAACGCCATACCACCATGCTCGAAAAGATACTGCTGAGGCATTTTTCCATGATTTAGTGATCTGTTGAAAAGCAACAGCAATGAGCAAATCAATAATATGAAAGGAAGGGGACCAAACTTCGAAGATACTACCTAGGAAAATATGTGTAAAAGAAAAAGGAATATGGGAATGATGAATGAGGTTAATCTGCCGCCAGACTTGGGTCCGGAAAGTATGGATTGCTGAACATTCAAAAAGCATATGTTTGAGATCTGCTGATGGAGTGTTACATGACTAACAGGAAGAGGAGATGTTATGGTCAATTGTATGTAATTTAGCTGAAGTAATGTAGAGTCAATTATAAATAAAAAATAAAGTTTGGGTAATGTTAGCTGCTCTAGAGGATTTCCTTACTTTAGTCCAGATTTTATTCCACATTGGAATAGGGAAAGATTCACCCAAATAAGATTCCCAACTGCATTCTATGTCAGATTTATTACGTGGAAGAGGAATATCCATACATTTTTTGTATCTTAGAGAAGCCGAAGAAGAGTTAGTTAAAAATGATGTGGTAATAGGTGTTAAGGGAGTAGAAGTATAAGAAGTGGAGAAAGAATCATAGGAGGTCTGGGCAACTACTGTTAAAGATATATATTTAGAATGAAATGAAGAGGGTAGAGAGAAGCGAGATTGCAGTATTGAAAATGGTATGCAGAGGCCATCTTGAAAAAGTTGGTGAGTTCATTTGAGACCATAAGATAACCATTCTTTCCCAAAAATATATTTATTGTCAAGTCGAATATGTTTATTGTACCAAATTGATGAATTAAAAAATTGTGCACGTTCATCTAGAGCAGAAGAGAAAAGTGGTTGGAAAATTTTTCGATAATTTTTAAGAATAGGGTGGGAGAATGATAAGGGTACATGAGAAAGAAAAATAAATTCTTCAAAGCAGATGTGATGAAAAAAGGCTCTCTCAATGTCTACCCACAAAGGAGAAGGATGAGAATCAGTCTCTCTTTCAGACAAGGAGGAATGCCAAAAAAAAAATGAGGTGTGATGAGAGTAAAAGTCTGGAAAATTAACACACCCATATGTTTAGGTTTTTTAAGTTTACTAAGAGACATCCTAAGAGGTTTGTTATACCATAATATTTTTGAAAGGATACCATATATAGATTTATAGAAAAACTTAGGAATGTTAATAGGAATATTAGATAGATAGAACAATATCACTGGAACCAGCATCATTTTTATAGAATCTAATCTACCCCACCAGGATAAAAATAAGGGGTGCCAACGTGAAGTAGAAGAACGTAAAGTGGATTATAATTCTTTTAAGTTTAAAGCGACAGTAGCTTTAATAGAGGGAGTAAACCAAATTCCAAGATATTTTATTTTATCTGGGTTCCAATGAAAAGAGGAAGATAAGAAGTCAACGTGAAAACAGAGTTTGTTCACAGGGAGGATCTCGCATTTGTCAGCATTGAGTTTATAGTCTGAAACAAGGGAAAAGTCAGTTACTTCTGATAAGAAAGCTGGTAAAGAGGATTGTGGATTGGAAATGAATAATAAAATGTCGTCAGCGTAAGCTGAGATTTTTAGTTGATTAACTCCATAAGAGAAACAAGTAATATCCGTATTAGGCCGAAGTTTGAGTAAAAATGGCTCTAGAGAAAGGATAAATAAAAGTGGAGTAAAGGACATCCTTGCTGAACTCCTCGAAGAAGGGACAAAGTGGGAGATACAAGACCATTAGTTAAAATCAAGGACCTGAGAGAGGAATAAAGTAAAGAGACATAATTAATGAATTTTGGGCCAAAACCAAACCATGCATGGGTTGGCAAAATGAATGCCAACTGAACCTATCAAAGGCTTTCTCAGCATCTAATGAGATTGCTGCTAAAGACTTTTTATATGATTTAGATCTACTTAGAACGTTAAAGAACAGTGTTGTATTATCCGATAAATGACATCCTTTAATGAAACCACATTGCTCTTTTCCAATCAACTGAGGCAAAAAAGAATCTAACCTAAGGGCAAGGATGGGTGTGACCCACTTGTGGGACACCCCCGCGCCGCACGGCCACCAGCTGCTGTGTGTGCCCCCTCGCCTTGCCCTCTGCCTCGCTGCCTGCCTCGCTGCCGGCTGACGCCGCTGGCGTCTGTTTTTGCTTGTTTTGTCTAGCATTTGTGCTTGTTTGAACTGCATTTTCCTCCCGTGTTAGCAGCTTTTGTCTGACTTTTGTGCCTGTATTTTTTCTAGTCAGTTTCAGCCCTTTGCGTTCTCCTGCCTGTCTGCCCGCCTACCTCGCCGCCCTCCGCCTTCCCTCCCCGCTCCCCGCTTCCCGCCACCACCGCTGACCACGCCCCTTTTTCCTTTCTGTTCCCTCCCCGCTCCCGCCTCCCAGCTGCCCCGCCCACCCGCGCACTTCGCCTTATATGGCGACCGTGCGAACGCGCAGCGGTCACGCGCAGCGGGCACACCAAAGGTAAGCCCGTCTGCGCCCGTCCGCGACCGGACCGCGCCCAGCGCCAGGACCCCTGGCCAACGAAGATCCCGACCGACCCGCCTGACGTACTCCGCCGCCACCCTCACCGCTCTCAACACCAGCCGACTCCCAGAATGCCATCAAGCCACTCCACGACGTACCCACGGACCTTTCAGCTGCCACGCCTGCAAGTTCACCTGCATCCGGACCAGCCTCGCACCAGCACCCACCAAGTCGAACACCAGCAGCACCCACCTCAAGTGCATCCTGCTCAACACCCGCTCCGTCCACAGACACGCCATCGAACTCTGGAACCTTCTAGACGCCACAGCCCCTGACGTCGCCTTCCTCACGGAGACCTGGATGAACGCCTCTTCAGCTCCCGACATCGCCATCGCTATCCCAGAGGGCTACAAGGTCGTCCGGAGGGACCGAAACGCCAACCAGATGGGAGGAGGCATCGCCATCATCCACAGGAACACCATCCGTCTCACGACCAGCACCGACAACACCCTGACCAGCGCCGAACACCTGCATTTCCAGATCCACACCAACCCGAACACCACCCTCAGAGGCACCCTGATCTACCGACCCCCTGGACAACGCACACAATTCAGCGAGGACATCGCCGACTTCGTCAGCCCGCATGCCCTCCCCTCCGCCGACTACATCCTCCTGGGAGACCTCAACTTCCATCTGGAGAACAACAACGACCGCAACACCAGCACCCTGCTCGACAACCTCGCCAACCTGGGACTCAAGCAACTGGTGTCCACCCCCACCCACCTCGCCGGACACACACTCGACGCAGTCTTCTCATCCAGCACAGACATAGACTTCAGCCACGCCACAGAGCTTCAATGGACGGACCACAGCTGCGTCCACTTCACCTTCAAGAGAACGACGACCCACCAACACCAGCAACAGGCAGCCCGCAGAAGCTGGAACAAGATCACAGCAGACCAGCTCACCACCTCCCTGAACCAGCACCCTCCTGCCAGCTCAGCGAACCCCAGCCAAGCCGCCGACAACCTCACGAAGTGGATCAGCAACTGCGCGGACGAACTCGCCCCACTGAGGACCCCGCCTAGCAGACCCGGCAGCAAGAAGGCCCCATGGTTCACCGACGAACTCAAGAGCTCCAAGAAGAACTGCCGAGCCCTCGAGAAAGTCTGGAGAAGGGAACCGACACCGGACAACAGGACCTCCTTCAAACTTGCCACCCGGAAACACCACCAGCTGATCCGCGCCGCCAAGAAAACAGCATTCAAAGACCGGTTGGACAACAACGCACACAACTGCAAGGAACTCTTCAACATCGTGAAAGAGCTTTCCAACCCCAGCGCAGGAAACAACGACATCACCCCATCGCAAGACCTCTGCAACTCCCTCGCTTCATACTTCCACAACAAGATCGCGGACATACATAACAGCTTCAACAACCAACCAACGCACACCATGACCGAACAACCACCCCCCACCACCACCCTCCACGCCTGGACCCCGATCAGCACCGAAGACACCATCCGCACGATGAACTCCATCCACTCCGGATCACCGACCGACCCCTGCCCTCACCACGTCTTCAACAAGGCCGACGCTGTCATCGCACCCCACCTGCGAGACATCATCAACACTTCCTTCGACACCACCATCTTCCCTGAGAGCTGGAAGCACGCCGAACTCAGCGCCCTACTAAAGAAACCTACAGCGGACCCCACCGACCTCAAGAATTACCGCCCCATCTCGCTCCTCCCGTTTCCAGCCAAAGTCATCGAGAAGACCGTCAACAAGCAGATGGCCGCCTTCCTCGAGACAAACGGATCCCTCGACCCCTCACAGTCCGGCTTCCGAGCCAATCACAGCACCGAGACCGCCCTCATCGCCGCCACCGATGACATCCGAGCCCTGATGGACAATGGAGAAACAGCGGCCCTCATCCTCCTAGACCTCTCTGCGGCATTCGACACGGTCTGCCACCGCACCCTAGTACGGCGCCTCAGCAACATCGGAATCCAGGACAAGGCGCTGGACTGGATCATCTCCTTCCTCGACGGAAGAACACAGAGAGTCCGCCTACCACCGTACAAGTCAGAGGCCTCCGAAGTCACCTGCGGCGTCCCTCAAGGATCATCTCTGAGCCCCACCCTCTTCAACGTCTACATGAGCCCCCTCGCGGCCATCGTACGCAAACACAACCTCAGCATAATCTCCTACGCCGACGACACCCAACTGATCCTCTCCCTGACCAACGACCCCGCCGCCGCCAGATCCAACCTGCACGAAGGGATGAAAGAGGTAGCAGAGTGGATGACGACCAGCCGCCTGAAACTGAACTCGGACAAGACGGAGGTCCTCATCCTGGGCTCCTCACCCTCCGCCTGGGACGACTCCTGGTGGCCTCCCGCCCTGGGCACCGCACCCAAACCGACAGACCATGCACGCAACCTGGGCTTCCTCCTGGACTCCTCCCTCTCCATGACCAGGCAAGTCAACAACGTCTCCTCGGCGTGCTTCAACATCCTTCGCATGCTACGGAAGATCTTCTGGTGGATCCCCACCGAGACCAGGAAGACCGTCACCCAGGCCCTCGTCACCAGCCGACTGGACTACGTGTAGCGATCACCCATAACACAAGGCTTCGTTACACACCCATGCCAGGTTTTCGCCACTTTCATAGTTTGTGCCCCAAAGACTACGATTCCCAGCAGGCCATGGGGCGCATCTCCGCGCCTGCAATACATAAGCTCCGCCGCCAGGAGGGTAAGGTGCTTGACAACAAGAAGCATGTCAGGATTGTAATGGCGGATGGTGCTCCCCGTCGGAATTCAGCTAGAAGCATTGCCGCATATAGTCCAGTGTCGGGCCGTGTCCCGTCTCCTTAGAGAACCTCGAGGAAGAAGTATCCGAGTTCCATCTCCTCACAGGAAACGTGAGCGACCCTTCGAAAACCGGAGTCAGGTACCGCGGAGAATTGCTCCGTAACATTTTCCCCTGCTTCTCCGAGTTCCTTCCCCGTGTTTGCAGCGTTCTGTGGCTTTACGTGCCTTCCGTGTACAAACATTGAGTGCAGGAGGAACGAGAAGTCCCGTTCGTATTTCCCCGTGTGCGCTGTGATAGAGTGCATATTTCGAGACTGTTATTTCATTTCCTAGAGTTAGAAAGGGCCAGATAGAATTATTTAGTATTCACGCGCATACTAGCAGCAAGACTTTGGACCGAAGTTTGTTTTATGAGGAGTTTGGCATGAAGTGGTTTCCATCCGGCTGCCATTGTACTCCGTTCTAAATACCCTTGTGTTGGTTCTTTATCTCCACGATTTTCATTTGTTCTGTTTTCCCTTCCTGTGCAGTTTGTCTTGACCCGGGACTGAGTGAGACGACATCACTGTCCCCGCTCGACGAACAAAGGCTATTCAGGAATCCTTGCGGTGTCAAGGACCGTCGCCATTTCGGCTCAGCCAGAAACAAGCATAGGATTGCACCCCTTCCTTAAGTTTCCCCTTCCCTGCATCCCCCAGATAGCGTCTCTCGCAGGAGGGTTTTCTATTCCTCTGTTGGGGGCGCTGTTCAAGGGAGTCAGGGAACAATTCATCGTCCCTGCTGGAGCCCTGGAAATAAGGTTAGTGGCGTTATCTGTAGTACCGTGTGCTGCTGACAACCTGACAATCCTGACACTACGGCAACGCCCTCTACGCCGGTACCACCGCCAAGCTCCAGAAGAGACTCCAGCGGATCCAGAACGCCTCAGCCAGACTCATCCTCGACATCCCACGAACCAGCCACATCTCCGGACATCTGAGAGACCTTCACTGGCTCCCCGTCAACAAAAGAATCACCTTCCGCCTCCTCACCCACGCACACAAAGCCCTACACGACCAAGGCCCGAGCTACCTCAACAGCCGAGTCAACTTCAACGCTCCCAAACGCCACCTCCGATCAGCCAACCACGCCCTCACCGCCGTCCCCCGCATCCGAAGAGCGACTACAGGAGGAAGGTCCTTCTCCTACCTGGCCGCCAAGACCTGGAACTCCCTCCCGACCGACCTGCGCCTGACCCAAGACCACCTCTCCTTCAGGAAGAAGCTGAAGACCTGGCTGTTCGAGCAGTAGCGGCACCCCCCCCTCCCCCCCCCCCCCCAGCGCCTTGAGACCCTACGGGTATGTAGCGCGCTTTACAAGTGTCACTGATTGATTGATTGATTGATTTTTGCAAAGATTTTGTAATCTAAATTAATTAAAGAAATGGGTCTATAATTCTTACAAAGAGTGTTGTCTTTGTTGTCTTTTGGGAGTAGGCAGATCAACGCTTCTTGAAACGATCCTTCCGATTTTTTAATAGAAATAAAATATGGAAATAATTGATGTAATTTGAGAAGAAGAAAAAGGGGGAAGTGCGAATAAAAGTTAATGGTAAACCCATCAGGGCCAGGAGCTTTTCCTTTCTTAATAGCATGAATAGCAGTAAGAATATCAGTAGTTTGAATATCTTCTTCCAAAGAGGAAACATCTACATTAAGGGATGAAGGTGGAGGAATAGAAGACAAATAACGAGTCATATCAGCCTGCTGAGCAGGAGACTCAGGAGTATAAAGTTGTTGATAAAAATTGGAAAATTCTAAAAGAATGTCTTCATTTTTATGTACTATGGTATTAGTTGAGGTTCAAATAGATTCAATCTTGTTGCGCCTTTTTTGATTTTGAGATAATTGGCAAGAAGATTGCCAGCCTTGTTTTGCATGCTATAATATTTAGCACTAGATTTAAGTAAATATAAGTTGGCAGATTCAGTGGAGAGTTTGTTAAAGGAAAATTGGGCTTTGATAAGCTCATTCAAATCAAAAGAGGCTTTTGTCGAGAAATATGAATGTTCTAATTGTTTAATACGGGAGGTGAGCGAATTCATGATTTGGGCGGATGCTCTACTGTTTTGTGCTACAAATGCAATAATGAAATCTTAGAAGCAGCTTTGAAAGTGTCCCAGATAAGAGGAGGGGAAGTATGAGGAGATTCATTTTCTAAAAAGAAAGTGTCTGCAAATTTCTGAAAAGCAGGTGTAAATTTAGGATCGATTAGAAGGGCATTATTAAATCTCCATCTTCTAGTACCTTCAATGGGGGGAGTCAATTTAAATTTAGGGTTACAGGAGCATGATCTGAAATTAATATAGATCCTATGTCCAAATGGGAAATATGCTGAGTAAGAGCTTTTGAAATAAATAAATAATCTATACGGGATTGTGAGGAGTGAACAGGTGAAAAGAAGGAATATTCTTTGAGAGTGGGGTGACATAACCTCCAAGAGTTCACTAGGGATCTTTTAGTTATAGTAGACGTGAATTGAGTGTGCATGGAAGAGGGGATAAACTTAGACTTGGAGCACCTATCTAGGAAGGGGTTCATAACCATATTGCAATCTCCTCTCAGAATTAAATAATCATCAGCGTATAACATCAATTTAGATAAAATCTGAGGCCAAAAGAGCTTATCTGGAGTTGTGGGTGCATACACGTTAAAAATAGTCAGAGGAATTTTATAAACAAGTAATGAAACTGAAACCCATCTACCTTCAGAATCAACATCTTGATGTAGAAGTTGAAGATCTAAACGCTTGTGACAAAGGATAGCTATACCATTACACTTACCTGAACCTGGAGATGCATAAACGTGACCCACCCATTGGCGTTGAACTTTGTTAATTTCCTTGCTTGTTACGTGAATCTCTTGTAGTAAAGCTATATCCCCTTTAAATCCAGCAATATGAGATAAAACCTGTTGACGTTTGTTGGGGGAACCCAAACCTTTAACAGTCCTGGATATACCTTTTAACAACATTTATCTAGGCAAAAACATTGAAGAAAACCTAATATGAATTGTAAATATTAAAATGTAATAATATATCATAAATAGGGCTCCCGGTTTTATGGTATTTATTTTGTTAACATTTCCGTCTGTATTTATCCATATTTATTTTTTGGTCATTTTTTCAGTATTTCTCCATATTTATTTTGTCACGAGCAAAAAAAAAGACGGTGTAGCTAGTATTTATTCACATTTATTTAAAAAGGCAATGAGCACTTGGTTGTTATAGATTCAGATAGATTTATGCAGATGGGTAAATGGATTACTGCTTTTAACAAAGAGATTCTTTTGTTACTTGCTGTTAATAAATGTAAAACCTTCTAATATAAGACAGTGAGCTATGAATGACCTTGTAAGCCTCACTGTCTTATGTAACGCATCCTATGCAGTGATTTACACATGATTTATTGTATTGTTTTTGCATTTATATAGCGCTTACTACCCTTTACGAGTCATTGAAGCGCTTTTTATTCAGTAGCATGCACACAAACTCAGTATAACCCCGCAGGATGAGCACAGGCATTGACCAGTAAAGGTTAACACCGTCCTCACTTTTAATGTCCCCACCGCTTCTTGCTCATGGAGGAGCCTCCCCAGACCGAAAATGCTGCGGTACTCTGAAGACTCTGACTGCAGCAGGACGATCTCGGCGGGCACTCATAATTTAACCTGAGTGGGTCAGGACACGAACGCTGGCTTGGATACATCAGCTGCACTCTCGTACCATGCCAGTTGAACTCTGTCTTTTGGCCTGAGGTGTCTCCCCTTCGCTGACGTTGAGGATGGTATGTGTTGGGTAATAACAGTTCATTCAACTGGGTGTGCCTGGAGCATAGTTGGAGTCCATGGTGAAGGTTCATGAAGGTGTTGTGGGATCGACTGACACCCCTGTTAGACTACCTTGCTGTATCCAGTAACCTGTCGGCAGGGCAATGTCTTGTCCAACTCTCCCACCTGGGGAGGCCCTTTGTCGGGTTTGCCACGGGACTGCTTGTAAGCTGAGGTGGGGCTGTGTGTGTGCCGACGTGGGGCAGCTGCAAGACCACCGAGGAGCCAGTACCCAGTAGTTCGCACAAACCTCAGGGGTGGCTGAGTCTTGGTCAAGACATGCTCTCACTGCCGCAGCTCAGGTGTAAGCCAGGTTAGCAGTTAGTTGCTGGGTTTTCTTGTCGGCTGGTTTGCAAACGGTGTAGGACTCCAGTCCATTGGTACTCGATATAATAGTGTTTGACGCATTTGATGAGGATGGGCGTGATGGCGTTGCCAGTCGTGTTGAATCTGGACAATAGTTGGTGATGACTTACGGTGATGGTTACAGGCCTTCGTTCTTGAGTCAATCACCAAGAGTGGGGGTGGCCAGGTGCTTCCATTTCTTTTGGGGAGACATCTGCATCCTTGCACTTGGACTTCTTGAGTTAGGAGAACGTCGACGACAGTGGCGTGATGGACAGGCGGAGGAGACGTGAGGCATGAGACTCTGTTTGTGCAGGGTTGCGGCTTACCATCAGTCTCCCCCTAGGCGGTCGCCAGTTCATCGTCGGGTTGTCACCCACTTTGCTTGCTGTTGGAGTGCTGGGATGCGCACCTTTAGCAGCTCAAGTCCTCTTCAACGTGCGGCCCGGCCACTCACGACTTCCCCTTCTGAGTTTGGTCAGTTGTCATATTCATAGGGTGGACCCTCCGCTCACACTTCCATGTTTCCTGCTGAGTGCGGTGTCATGCACACGGCAATTATGATGTGGTTGCCATTGGACCTGGACGACAGGTGGTGATGATCTTCTTGGAGAGGAGATTCCTGGAGGGACTTTGCAGCTACATGTCTCTGCCTTGCTGAAGCTGTTCTTTCACCTCTGGCATCTGCTGTCAGGAGCAGGAATGCCGTCCGACTTCGACGGCCGACACTCGGGGATGGACGGTCGCACTTGGAAGTGTTGGGGAGAGACGCGGTTCGCGCTTGCTGCGGCTTACGTTTGGGTCTCCCGGGGGGCTGTCTCCAGGGATGTCGTTCCGCCCTGGTGGATGTCTGGTGTCTCTGGGTGTGGTCTTGGCTTGTGGCGCTAAGAGTCCTCGTGCTTCTCCTCTTGTTTTCTGTAGCGCAGCTCTTCATGGTGACAGGTTTGTCACTCTTCTTTGCGATTCTTCTTCCGGGTGCAGTCGCATGCACCTTGATCCAGAAAGGTCAACAGGGCCTATCAACTTCAATGGTCTCTGGACCATGTGGGTGAGACTTCCGTCGCTCTTCTCTGCTGGGTGGTGGACAGCCACTTGTCTCATGTACTCCTTCTTCAGGCAGCTTCTTGAAGCTCCTACTCCGGTTGTTCCCTTTTCTGGGAATGACTTCCACGGGCAGTAGGGAGTTATGGTAGTGGCTGGCCACTTGGGAGTGTGCGACTCTCCTCTTGCCTGTCTTGGGTCACCGGCAACTCAGTCTTGAGGCAGTGTGAGGGAGGACACTGTGCTGTGTTTGGCCCACCCGGGGCTTCGTTGCTGCTGTGGAGATGTAGAGGATCTCCCTGCTGTCTCCAGCATTGCTTCTTTTCTTTGGAGAGGTCTCTTTCCCTCCTGGGCATTTACCTGTGCTGACACACTTCTGGGTGCATGTGTCACGCACCTCGGACTGCTCACTCCTCGTCTTCTTCTTGGGCACCCTCTTCTGGCACCTGGCGTGCCTGCTCTTCCTCCTTGCGGTGGTGGTCGTTCACCACCAGGGGCGTATGGCGCACTCTTCTCGCTTGTGGTGGCGTTGGGCAGCCACCGGTGGTGCGTGCTCTGCGCCAGTCTTTCTTGTGCTTTTGGCGGGGAGATCTATCTTGAGACGTTGCTGTCTGATCTATCCTTGCTGGTGGTAGCTGTCGTTGCCGTTGCTGCTTGTGTTTGGCTTTACATTTCTAGTGCCTCCCTGCGGGGTTTCTCAGTCTCTCCCCGAACTTTGCAAATGTGGCCGGCAGTGCTCTTGTCTTACACCGACAGAGTTCAGGTATGTAGAACTGGTGAGACATTCCTCCATGTGCACCTTGTCATCCTGGGTACTGCAGGCAGCTTGGTTGTTGTAGATCCTCAAAGTACAGGGCACTGCAGGCCCCTTTCATTCAGGTACTTGCCCCTTTATCACCTCAAAGCTTCACATGCAGGCTATCTTGGAGGCTGACTCGCTGGTCTATTCTTTCTGGGCCAAGGATGATTGGGGTTTCACGAAGCACACCACTTCTTCAGTGCTGTGGGCAGTTTCTTTGTAAACAGCCCGTCGAATTACTGCTGCTATGCTTCCCAATGGCCACTAGGTGGCAGTGTAGCACTTTCCACAGGCACCGGCAGTCTTTTCTTAATTTGTGGGCCTTTACCTTTGCTGCTGAGGCCGGTTCTGGCCTCCTCTCCGAGTCTGCCTGGGGGATGGAATGCAGGCCATGTGTCCTCAGCTCACAGTTGCTCCAGGTCCAAGTGCAGTAACGGACCCTGCTGCTGGGGTCTGTGCTTCCGAGAGAAGGTGAGGTTCTGGGGGTATTGACGGCTCTCACTGGCTCTCTTGGGCTCTGTTGGCATTATGGGAGGCTGCAATGACTCTCCTCATGCTGTGGGCCATGCCGCCCATGTAGCCAGATTTCCCCATGCACCGCGCGGTGCATCTTCTGCATGGTATAGCGGGGTGATTTGCAGGAACTGTTCTCATTCTGCTCATGCGGGCACCGCTGGGTGTAGCGTTTGGTTTGGCACTGGTCTATCAAGGGTGCCTTGGGTAGGGGTGAGGCTTGTATTGACCGCGCGCTCTTGTGGCAGTGAGGACTGAGCACCGGCATGCGGTGTCTGCACAGCGGTATCGCGACCTCTGTTGCCTGACCTGCTGGAGGTGCACTGCAGACCTTGTCTGGCTGGAAGACTGTTTTCAGTGTTGCTTCTCACCGGGCCGCTGTGTATTCTCCCTGTACCGCATGGGTACAATCGGCTTGTGTTCCAAGTACGGGTGCGGCTGATTGGTCATGGCACTGAGTGCCATCGCTGTTTGCTGGGCTTCATGCTTGTCCTCAGTAGCTGCAGGAGTCGGGAGTCGTTCAATGGAAGCAGACTGCGTTGGGCCCGAACCAGAGACTCGCTGCAGAGGTGGGTTACGGGCCTTTAGTACCTGGGGGTGGGGGGTCTCCTCCACTGCCAGTAGGCTCGTCTTGAGCGGGTGCGGCTGCCTTACACAGCCTCCCTCCGCTGCTTGCAGGCAAGGCAATTGGCATATGTCTGCGCAGGCCTACAGCATAGGGACGGTCTCACACCTACATCTGCTGCTTAGCATTTACTCCGCCATCGAGCACTTCAACCGGTGGCCTTCCCCCGGGTTCACCACTCCTTCCCCTCAGTACTTTGGGACATACCGGGGTACACGAACGAGTTGGCCAGCAGCGTGCATCGGTTCTTTCTTTCCAGATGCACTCTTTTGTCTCTCTTGTGGGCTCTTCGTCCGATGTACTGTCGGTGCAGTTCTTCTGTCTGCTCTTGTGACAGAAGCAAGAGCTGCCTCTCGCTTGTTGCAGGACTGTCGGCAGCGTGGTGCTAGCTGCGATACCTCCCCTTACACACTGATGACTCTCTAGCTGTGTTCTCTTCACCTACGCCGTTGTGCTGGCAACAGGCAGGCTGCACTACCCCCCACAACGACCAGTAAAACAGCTGCCAGGTTACACACAGTGCGAACCTCCTTGTCGGCAATGTTGTGTCGGGCCCTAGGCCCACCTGACTATAATGACTGACATACACACCAAGGGTAGTAGGGTACTATAACTGGCCACGAGCACGTGCACCCGGGCCCTTTTATTAACAGGCTCATGTCACTCGTGACGCCTGTAATGGATGGGTGTCGGGTGCATGTGTGCCCACTCCCCCAAGTGAGTGGTTAACAAACTCTGTATCTGCTGAGACACTAGAACGTGTCCAGCAGGACACAACAAAGGGCAATGACAATCCAATGGAAGAAGGTCTACAGCCACCTAAGGAAAGAAAATCTCTTGCAACCTCCTCTAAAAAAACACAGTTTCACACAGCAGGATAATTACAGCAAAGTCCTTTGGAAAGAACAAAGGGGTCTAGTGTTCAAACCGGACAAGAAAAATAAAATGTGAAGGTGACTGAGGAAGAGAGTGCCTGTGAATATGACATTCAGCTGAAATCACATGAAAGTGAAACGCATATAACTTTCAAAATATCTAAATTTTATTTTTTCTATTGCCATGATAATACAAAAAAACAGATGTTTATTGGCTTATGCTAAATCACGAAAGTACGCCCGCCGTCCTGCACAAATGATGCAAATGTACATACATATTTATAAAATGTAACCACGTCATTGAATTGTTCAGAATTTCGAGGGGCGCTATGGTGCCATTTCTTGACAGTTTTGATGAAAACATCTCTTCCATCAGCTTTCAGGGTCACATACTGAACGCAGGAAATCAATGTAAATAACTAAATACGTTATACATCTACAGCTTTTTTTATTACTGAATAGAGCTCGCTAGACCGTGTGCGATCTATTTTCCTAAATTACAGTTCCCGGTTTCGTGCAGTGTGATTTCTATTCAGAGTCAGAGCTTGCAGAACAGCCTTATTTATCCAGAAGTCTCACGGATAGATTGCTTAAGTGAGTTTTCTTTCTTCTAAAGCATTGCGATTGTATTCCTATATGTTCTTGGATGAAATTATCAGACACACATGCAATGTGGTTGGAACTTGGCCAGTATTCACTCGCAGGTCAGTCACAGGCTCCCTACGATAAAGTTCTTAAACGAAGGAGCTTTGCAGGCCAACACTAAATCTAGTGCCAGTTTATATGGCATGACTGGGGGTGAGTGCTTGCAATGTTCAACACTCCGTCCATCATTTCCTTTGGTTTTTGCTTTGTTCGCCATAAGTTGGCAGGGTATGCTCAGACGTGAGTCCCTTGCTCACTTTGCCACTGGATTCAAGCAAGCCTGGCTGAAGATGGCTGAAATGCCAGAAACCGGTCCTAGGAAGCTTGGTTCCGGTCCAGGGAAGACATGGCTTGGCAGTTCGGGCTGGACTGTTCCCATAAGGCACAGGGTCAGACTGATTTGCATATGGCCATGTCTGAACTGGGGTGGCAGAGTGGGCTAAAGAACAGTGATGGATTAAACCCAGATCAGTTGACTGGGGGTGAGTGCTTGCAATGTTCAACACTCCGTCCATCATTTCCTTTGGTTTTTGCTTTGTTCGCCATAAGTTGGCAGGGTATGCTCGGACGTGAGTCCCTTGCTCACTTTGCCACTGGATTCAAGCAAGCCTGGCTGAAGATGGCTGAAATGCCAGAAACCGGTCCTAGGAAGCTTGGTTCCGGTCCAGGGAAGACATGGCTTGGCAGTTCGGGCTGGACTGTTCCCATGAGGCACAGGGTCAGACTGATTTGCATATGGCCATGTCTGAACTGGGGTGGCTGAGTGGGCTAAAGAACGATGATGGATTAAACCCAGATCAGTTGACTGGGGGTGAGTGCTTGCAATGTTCAACACTCCGTCCATCATTTCCTTTGGTTTTTGCTTTGTTCGCCATAAGTTGGCAGGGTATGCTCAGACGTGAGTCCCTTGCTCACTTTGCCACTGGATTCAAGCAAGCCTGGCTGAAGATGGCTGAAATGCCAGAAACCGGTCCTAGGAAGCTTGGTTCCGGTCCAGGGAAGACATGGCTTGGCAGTTCGGGCTGGACTGTTCCCATGAGGCACAGGGTCAGACTGATTTACATATGGCCATGTCTGAACTGGGGTGGCAGAGTGGGTGTTAGAATCCGGGTTCTCTGGTTGGCACAGGTAGGTACTTGTGACAAGCAGGGAACCTTTCCTCTAGTCAGGGTAAGGGGTTACACTCCTAAAATAACCCCTGCTCACCCTCTAGGTAGCTTGGCGCAAGCAGACAAGGCTTATCTCAGAGCGTTATAGGTTAAGCATTTGTGAACACATACAGTAACCAAGTGACAACACTACAAATGGACACCACACAGGTAGGTATATTAAAAATAAGGATTCTTTATATAGGATTATCACAAGACCATTAAACGATTAAAAATACACAATACGGTTGCTTAGTTGGTAAAAGGTTGCTTAGTTTCTCTTAAGTTCTTAAATGCGACACTTTACGTCAATGTACCTTAGATGCGACACGCAGGGCAACGAAAGTGTTGCAGCGCTGCAGATGCGTTGAAGTTCTTGGTGCAAAAGAAATAAAGACGGGATCTTCCAGATGCGTGACGCTTCTCCGAGGTTGCGAGAAGGCCCGATTCGATGCGTCAGCTACAGCGGCGTCACCTTTGACGAGATGCGACGACAGCGGCCTTGGCAGCGGCACTCTTCTTCGACGTTGCGAGACGCTTCCGCTCGATGCGATGCTGCAGCGGCGACACCCCTTCTGCGAGGTGCGGCAACCGCGGCTCCGACGGCGGCACGCTTCTCCGTGGATGCGAGACACTTCCGGTCGATGCGAGACGCTTCCGCTCGATGCGATGCTGCAGCGGCAACACTCTCTGCGAGATGCGACGGCAACAGCTCCGACGGCGATACGCTTCTCTCCCTTGCGTCGCGCTTCCAGCTCCTTGCGACACGCAGTCCCTCAGAAGGCCCAACAACAGCAGCAGGCACTTCCAAAAGACTTTGGGGAGCTGGGGATGAAGTCCACTGGTCCTGGGACTTCGTTCAGGGGGCAAGCTCAGTTCAAGCCCTTGGAGATCTTTAAGCACAAGTTGAAATAAAAGTCTTTGTAGTCTTTTCTCCTCTCCTTCAGCAGCAAGGCAACCACTGCAGGCCAATCCCCCAGGTCAGGGACAGTTACTCCTCCTACAGCTTTTCCAGTTCCTTCTCTTCTGGCAGAGGTTCTTCTTGTTTCAGCAGGATCTGATCTAATTTCTTGGGAGCAGGGTACCAATACTTATACCCCTAATTCCTTTGTTCCTCTGGGGTAGAGGGGCCTTTGCCCAGTCCAAACCAGTTCTTGAGCACTCTGTTGACATGACTCTGCCTTTCTATTCAGGGTGCAGGGCAGAGACATCAGCCGCTCCGCAGGAGGCGGCGCCAGCATTGTGGTAGCAGAGCACAACCCTATTCAGAGCCCAGGTGTACTCCTCCCACCCATCTGACTGCCAATCTTCCTATTCACCACCAGGCTACCTAGCCCTGCCCCTCTGGGTTTCCCCAGCCCTGTCACTCACACAACCAGACAGGCAGATACACATCATAGCAGAGGCGGGCTGAAATGGTCAGGCAAGCAAATACCAACTTTCTAAAAGTGGTATTTGCAAACACAGAATATTAAAATAAACTTTACTAAAAGATGTATTTTATTATTCTGAATTCAGGCATACTAAACTCGAATTTCTACCATGTTCCCTGGGTCTGTTAGGATCATAGAATGTAACAATTCTGACAGCCCATTCTGGCCTATGGAGAACAGGTAGCCTTACAATAGTGAAAAACGAAAATGGCTGTAATTCACTATTAGGACATGCCACACACATCAGGGCTTGTCCTACCTTATGCTTACAATGCACCCTGCCCTTGGGCCTACCATAGGGGTGACTAATATGAAGTTAAGGGAAGGTTTAGGGACTGGGAAGTAGGTGCACTTACCCAGTCAGCATGGCAGTACCAGACTGCACGCAGGTTCTGCAGTGGCAGACCCTAGACACATTTTACTAGGCCGCTTCTGTGGGTGGCACAACCAGTGCTGCAAGCCCACCAGCAGCATTTGTATTTACAAGCCCTGGGCACTCCTGGTGCACTTTACTGGGGTCTGACAGTAAACCAAATAAGCCAATCATGGAATCCAAACAACATAAACATTTTAAATAGGGAGCACTTGCACTGTGGCACTGGTTGGCAGTGGCACAGTGCCCTGAGCAGCTAACACCAGCAAAACATATGAGGCACAACGAAAAAATGTGGAAGGGAGACTCACGCCAAGGTGCCAGGTCTAACAGTGGGCTAAAGAACGGTGATGGATTAAACCCAGATCAGTTGACTGGGGGTGAGTGCTTGCAATGTTCAACACTCCGTCCATCATTTCCTTTGGTTTTTGTATTATTCCAACCAACACCACAACTATTGCCAGTTTATATAGCATGGGATTCAGCCAACCAACACCACAACTATTGCCAGTTTATATAGCATGGAATTCAGCCAACCAACACCACAACTATTGCCAGTTTATATAGCATAGGATTCAGCCAACCAACACCACATCTATTGCCAGTTTATATAGCATGGAATTCAGCCAACCAACACCACAACTATTGCCAGTTTATATAGCATAGGATTCAGCCAACCAACACCACATCTATTTCCAGAAAATATATAGCATGAGATTCATCCAACCTAGAGCACATCTATTGACTGTTTATATAGCATGAGATTCAGCTGTGTAACACAGGCCCAACCTCCCAGGGTCCCCCCTCTATCCCTGCATATACGGTAAGAGTGGTTGATGTGTGTTGTATGGTTCTGAACCCTACGAGCATGAGATTGCTGTGCCACCTCTGTGCTGTGGTCCTCCAGAACAAGTGATTTTTTGCAGTGACATTTGAGCACATGAATGAATTGAATTGCTGCTAAATAGCATCCTATGTGCTTGATGTTTTAAGTTTCTATTAGGTGTGTGTTTGAAGTGTATTTTCAATTATAGGATTGCACCTTCTAGGAATTCACGAAATGCAAGCATAAGTTAACTGTTGTGGAATAGTACCAGTGAATAACTGAAGTAGGCCTGAAGTGTGAGCGTGAATTAATTAAAAATCATGCAAGGATCCGACTCCTGATGAAAGTCAAGGTCCCTAAAGGGCAGTGCTTAATTTGTAAAAAATAAAAAATGTGCCAGAGCCCTCATCAGGAGGCCATTGCTTCTTGCGCCACCCAATGCCTCTGCCAGTGCTACCAATGACACTACAAACCCAAATACTTTCCATCACACTCCTACAGTGTGACAATTCAGACTATTACAGGCCCCCAAAGCTATAACAATGACTTGGGTGGAAGGTATTAGTCATTTTTAATATATATTGAAGGGATAAGCAACAGTTGTTGTCCTTATTGCTAAATCAGACAGCGCCACCATGTCGCAGACTGTCATAAGTGCTGTGTTGACAATTAAGTGCCTCTGCAGATCACCGGGAACCACTGGCTCAAATTAAGCACTGCTATAGGTATCACTACACTGCAGAAACATGTCGGTCATGTTATGCAGTAGGAATTATGCTCCAAGGCATTGCAACTTTGTTTTTTAATATCTCCTGTGTTCCAAATAATTAAAGGAGATTTCTTGAGAAACCCCATCATTTTGCATTATGCCACTGATGGGATTCTAATGACCAACACCCAGGGCTTTAAGTAGGCCAGGTCTCACCGGGTCTGAGCACCGGCAGTTTTTTACGTCTCACCTAGCGTTGCAGCGCGCATGCGCTGCCCGCTCTGCGAGGGCTATTGTGATCGAGGAGATTTCAGAAGGGGACTTGAAGCCCCGCCGTTCATTTTCATTGGCTGGCGTCATCGTTTATGTAAAACAGTGGCCTCTGATTGAAACTGAAGCTTTTTTGTTTACGCCCTGTCTCCTTTTCGTCCGGCCCATCCGGACTGAATTGTCTGCTTGCCGGCTGTCGTGACTGAATTTCTTATCTATAGGGGGCGTGTATGTTTACGAGTTAGTCTGTGTGTCTGAGCAACTTTTTACATAGCTTTTAACCACTAGCAACTCTGAGCAAAGTTTAAGCCGTAGCCATTTTCTGCCGTTTTTCCTCCATCTGCGTAACTGTAGGGCAGGGCTGCTACCCGCAGAAAGATTTTTATTTCAGGGATGGGTGGAGGTTTAAAAACGAAGGCGGGGAAAGGACGTTTTTTAGTTGTAATAATTTTATTAATGAAGTACATATTTCAAAAATTATTTTTATGGCTTTTGCTTCCGCTCGGATCGTGTTAGAACGCATGTTCATGTGCGAGTTACGTGCACTGACTGTGCGGTTTGGCCCGGTGGAAGCCCTGCGAAGGCTGTAGTTGGTGGGCGCCCGTGCTTGCGTTTTGGTTTCTTGGTGGCTATCCGCCATCTTTTCTGTGCGGGTCTGTCAGGGAGACGGCGCATTGCCACGAGTCGACGAAGACGGCGCTGCAGACACAGGGAAGACACAGGGATTCCCGCCTCGGCCTCACACTAAAGCTACGCACCACAGACTCTTTATTGCCCATGCATGAATTACAAAAGCGGAGCTCCGGTGAAATGGAGGTTTATAAGGCGAACCGTTCTCCTCCCCTTGCTGGCTGCGCCACTCGGAGTTTCATCTCTGCATGAGTTAAGGAGAAAAAAAAAGCTGCGCAAGCGTTGGACGAGCCTACAAAACACCATCACACTTGCAAAACCCTTCAAATGCGTTTTTTAGATAACCCTTCTACTAAAGATTGGTTCTACCTTTCTATCATAAAAGCATGCATCTAAAACATTGCCTTTTATTTCTGTTAATACATGTGCACCTATTCATAAAGTGATGAAAATTTGCTAAAAGAGGAATTAACATGACAGTAGAATGCAGTATGGTTCGATACACTTCCAAAATGGACACAGTATGGCCACAATCAAAACAAGCATTTGCAATGCAATAGGTCTCGCATTTACGCAGTGTGACCTATTGGCATTGTAAATAACAATGCCTTTTATTTATGTTTTGGTTTTTAAAACATAAATAAAAGACATTGTCATTTACAATGCCAATAGCTTAAACTCGCATAAGTGCGAGACCTATTGCGTTGCAAATGCTTGTTAAAGAGTGCCTCGAAACGGGTCTCTATCGGGCTCTGTTTTGTGCCCTGGGACAGGCGGTCCGTTTTTTTCTGGACTGCAGTGGGAGCAGGCACATTGATGTGCGCGTGCTCACACTTCTCACTAGTGGAGAAGTTACGGCATGATGTCATGCCCGGTGAGCGCTGTAGGGTAAGGGAAATCCTTTAAAGAGAGTCATTTTCTCTCTGGATTTCCCTTCTCTTTTTGAAACTCAGGAGCAGCAACATTGTCGTGGTGTCACCAGGACTTTCAGTGGAAACTTTTTCAATATTATGTACAAGCCATAGTTGCTGCTTATTTATCTTATGCAGCTAACAACCATTGACAAAGCCAATAGTTCTGACTTGTTGTAGGTATGATGTTACTTTTATCATATATCTGGATGCAATGACAGAAGCAACAAAATACAAGTTGGGTGGCATACTATGCCAAGCACAGATTTGTAGCTTACGTGTTTTAAGCAACGCCCTTAGTTACATTGGCCATGCCCCTTCAAGAGGACCACACAGTTTTTTCATCCCACTTAAAGCCATTCCAACACCACCACTATTCTCATGTCACATCGAAAGGGATTCTGCCGACCAACGCCACTTCTATTGGTAGTTTATGTGGCATGGAGTTCCTACTGACCAACACCATCTCTATTGCCAGTTTATGTGGCATGGAGGTTCTACTGACCAGCACCACCTCTATTGAGAGTTTATGTGGAATGGAGGTTTTACTGACCAGCACCACCACTATTGCCAGTATACCTCTCAAAGGGTTCTGATGAATTATACCAATAAAAGTAGCGCTATATCTTTCTAATATGATATAACCTTTTTCTGAATAGGAGACCCAGGTCGACAGGTTAGGATTAAACAGCAATCAAGCAACAAAACAAAATACCCTGAGCATGGTTGTGACAGAGGGAAAATAAGTAACGACTCTGCAGGGACAACACAAGGCAGAGCATGGCTCGCCAGAGCCGTCTTAACGCATGGGCACAATGGGCAGTTGCCCCGGAGCCCCATGAGAATAGGGGACCCATGCAGACCAGAATTTAACACTAATTTTCGTTAAACATTTTTATTCCTGTGAGTGGTTGTGTAGGCAGGGCTCAGTGCAGTGATTTGGCGCGGGGTCTGTAATGCTGTTGAGACGGCCCTGAGCTTGGCCATATATGTACATGTCTCTGCGGGTCATATCTCATTATCCAGAGGCCACTGGATGTCTGAGAATGGGGTTAGGTCACTTGGTAATCAAACGTGTACAGGGTACATAAGTTAACATTTCACTAGATGTTACCTCAAAGTCAGGACAGGTAGAAAGCCTCAACATTGCAAGATTTTCTCCTACATGAAACTGACATGTCAAATTGGGTGTGCTGCTGTGCTGTCAGTGTGGCGCTGGAATAGGACCAGGAACGCGTAAAATTGAAACAAACGACCCGTTTCCCTTTATTAAAATCTGCGTTGTGGATTGGTCCGACTGTCGGGATTTTGATTCCTGTTGACGATGGCGAATCTTGGGTTCGGCCTGGCAGAGGGGAAGGAAAACCAGCCTTTTCTTCTCTGACCTTAATGCTCGCGGTCCGGAACATGATTCCCCAGCAGCAGAATAAATCAGCGCGAGCCCTGCGTGAAGGTCAAGGTGTTTACGTAGCTTCGCCCTGTGCACCCTGTTACTGATCCAGAACAAATATTGAGCCACCGCTATTCTCTGAGGAGAAGAGTGAACTCTTTTCGTTTCTTTTTTTTTTTACTTCTCTGTAATTGATCACAATGTAACTGGCTGCAGCAGCGCCGAGCACTGATTACCACCTTTGCACCCGATCTGCTCGCGTCCATTGTCATCTGCAAAGTGATTTCAGACAACCACAAACTCCAAACCAGAAATGCAGTTAGATAAAAAAAAAACGCCTTTCAACTCCCGCCTTCCGTGCGCCTGGTGTTGATGCGATTGTGCATAATTAAGCAATAGAGCGTCTCGTGTGACAAATTGGATACCGTCTCTGGATCCTGCCGTTGTTAAAAGGTTCACTTCCTGTCACCGCCATCAACCTCTTGTCTTCAGGCAGGGAAGGCGTGCTTCCATCGATTGGATTTAGAGACAAAATGCCTCCAAAATACACTGGCAAGAGAATGCTTCATGGTAGAAATAAAGACAGTTAAACCCAAATGTGCTTTAAATTCATATAAACGACTTTTCCAAATGACTTTCACATGGAACCCTGTCCGTCCTTCCTTTGTATTAGAATTACAAATAGTATTTATCTGAAATAAAGGCAAAATATGAAACAATAACGACTGAGAATACATATTTATAATATAAATGTATACGAGTAACACTCGACAGGCAGCAATTCCACATTGTCTACCGATGTAGAAACGCATTAACGTGCACTTTAAGGGTGAAATGCTTAGCTCGGAAAGAGCACTTATTCTATTATTGCTCTATAACAAAATCAGTAACATGAAAATATGTATTTTCTCACCGTATTCTGAATTGCATTCTTAAAGAAAGCATGTTAAAAACTAGCTTGCGGATAGTGCGCTGTGCTTTTGATGTCACCAACAGTTTTATTAAATAGTACAGTGCCCCCTGCAGACTTTCCACTGCACTGCATCCCTGTTCGCCGGATTCTCTTCTAAGCAGTGATACACCGAGTACGACAATTTTAGGTTTAGTAATTAAAAGGAAAGATGCATGGCCGATTAGACCACCTGTATTTCTCTCAAGCTTCACTGAGACTTCCACGGAAATGTACTTGAGTAACTTGTTGTGTTTTTTAAACTTCTTTTTGTATTTCTCATGGTTTTTATTATTTGTCAGTATTCTTGTGTTTAATATCATTTTACCATTGTGCTTTTTATTTATTGTTCTTTTTTACTTTTTTGAAAATTCTATAAAAATGATTGGAGATTTAAAAAAAAGGAAAGATGCATGTACAAACTTGAAGAGCCAAATAATGGATCTTTCTATTTGATCAGACTTTCACATGCCTAGGCAAACTATAAAGACCTGATTTAATTCACAGAGAATCAGCAATATTGTTAACAAAACTGATTTTTAAGACTAAATCAGCAATTCACAGTGTTACATTTAGAACACGAAACAACCAGGGAGCACAGAAATAGAAGAAGTTTGGATAAATGTTCACTGAATAAAAAAATGAGTAAATGTCCAAACAGATTTGAGTCCACAAAGCTGGGAATCTCTTAGAACAATCAGCAACATTTAAGAGGACTGGCCTTGAAGTGTACATTAGCATCTAATGCGGTCAGTAATAGAGGCCCCCCCTCACCTTCCCCTCCCCCACCCCCAGCAGTTAAGCAGACAGCTTCTTTTTTACTATGTAAAAAACGGAAAAATACATTATGAGCTTTATGCTTTAGTAAACTCCTTTAGCACGCGTCATAGTTGCCAAGGCCATTCTGGTTGGGCGTTTACAGTTAATCAGACTCGTTCAAAGATAGTTTTAAAGGCGCTGATAAGAAAAACCTACTGCCTCAGCAATTCTGATTGGCTCGTCTACAAACAATCTGAGCCCGTCGGTAAGCTCACACCATTCTGACTAGCTGCTAAACATCCAATCAGTATAGCTGTGAACAGACTACAGCGCCATAACTAGTTCACACCCATGGAGATAAAGCAGTCTTGTCCAGGACAGAAATCCGCCCCTCTGCATGCAGTTTGGACTTTGGCAGTTATTCCCCAAATATAAACTGCTTCACAGGCACCTAATATATTAACGGATTTCGCTCTGTGCATATTTTACTTAATCGTTTCTCTTCAACAACCAACCAACGCACACCATGACCGAGCAACCACCCCCCACCACCACCCTCCACGCCTGGACCCCGATCAGCACCGAAGACACCATCCGCACGATGAACTCCATCCACTCCGGATCACCGACCGACCCCTGCCCTCACCACGTCTTCAACAAGGCCGACGCTGTCATCGCACCCCACCTGCGAGACATCATCAACACATCCTTCGACACCGCCACCTTCCCTGAGAGCTGGAAACACGCCGAACTCAGCGCTCTACTCAAGAAACCAACAGCGGACCCCACCGACCTCAAGAACTACCGCCCCATCTCGCTCCTCCCGTTTCCAGCCAAAGTCATCGAGAAGACCGTCAACAAGCAGATGGCCGCCTTCCTCGAGACGAACGGATCCCTCGACCCCTCACAGTCCGGCTTCCGAGCCAACCACAGCACCGAGACCGCCCTCATCGCAGCCACCGATGACATCCGAGCCCTGATGGACAATGGAGAAACAGCGGCCCTCATCCTCCTAGACCTCTCCGCGGCATTCGACACGGTCTGCCACCGCACCCTAGTACGGCGCCTCAGCAACATCGGAATCCAGGACAAGGCGCTGGAATGGATCATCTCCTTCCTCGACGGAAGAACACAGAGAGTCCGCCTACCACCGTACAAGTCAGAGGCCTCCGAAGTCATCTGCGGCGTCCCCCAAGGATCATCTCTGAGCCCCACCCTCTTCAACGTCTACATGAGCCCCCTCGCGGCCATCGTACGCAAACACAACCTCAGCATAATCTCCTACGCCGACGACACCCAGCTGATCCTCTCCCTGACCAACGACCCCGCCGCCGCCAGAGCCAACCTGCACGAAGGGATGAAAGAGGTAGCCGAGTGGATGACGACCAGCCGCCTGAAACTGAACTCGGACAAGACGGAGGTCCTCATCCTGGGCTCCTCACCCTCCGCCTGGGACGACTCCTGGTGGCCTCCCGCCCTGGGCACCGCACCCAAACCGACAGACCACGCACGCAACCTGGGCTTCATCCTGGACCCCTCCCTCTCCATGACCAGGCAAGTCAACAACGTCTCCTCGGCGTGCTTCAACATCCTACGCATGCTACGGAAGATCTTCTGGTGGATCCCCACCGAGACCAGGAAGACCGTCACCCAGGCCCTCGTCACCAGCCGACTGGACTACGGCAACGCCCTCTACGCCGGTACCACCGCCAAGCTCCAGAAGAGACTCCAGCGGATCCAGAACGCCTCAGTCAGACTCATCCTCGACATCCCACGAACCAGCCACATCTCCGGACATCTGAGAGACCTTCACTGGCTCCCCGTCAACAAAAGAATCACCTTCCGCCTCCTCACCCACGCACACAAAGCCCTACACGACCAAGGCCCGAGCTACCTCAACAGCCGAGTCAACTTCTACGCTCCCAAACGCCACCTCCGATCAGCCAACCACGCCCTCGCCGCCGTCCCCCGCATCCGAAGAGCGACTACAGGAGGAAGGTCCTTCTCCTACCTGGCCGCCAAGACCTGGAACTCCCTCCCGACCGACCTGCGCCTGACCCAAGACCACCTCTCCTTCAGGAAGAAGCTGAAGACCTGGCTGTTCGAGCAGTAGCTGCACTCCCCCCCCCCCCCAGCGCCTTGAGACCCTACGGGTATGTAGCGCACTTTATAAGTGTCACTGATTGATTGATTGAGCTCTAGTTTAGTTGTAATAAAATGGAACATGTTTTCTACAGGTGGGTGTGTGGATTAGCTACCACTGGGTTTTTGGAGGTCCTAAGGGTGAAATTCTTTCTTTCAAGCAAGGTGGCATTATCTCTTTTCAGAAAAGATGCGAGATCATATTTCAGTAAGGAAAGAAAAGATTATGTAAAATGTTCCGTATTTGGAGACTGCCCATTTAATATATTTTCCAGGCACACCACTCATATTATTAGAAACCCGTTCTGTTTGCAGACTTTTTTTCCCTGAAGAGGTTTCCACCAACAAGGTGGGAGCACTTTCTCCACAAGAAATAAATGCAGACTGATACGCCTAGGTAGCATGGTCAATTTGCCACCATTTTCTATATGTTTCAAAGATGAGCCAGAACATTGGGGTTTGTGTTTTGGAGAAGTAAAATAAAATTTCCTGCCATTTAAGAGTTTTCCCCTAGATCGCTGGAGTCATTGATTTTTTTCTGCCTGGAAATGTGATGTTTTAGTATGGCAATTTTGGGCAAGAGAAAAAGCTACCATAGCTTTGGAAGGACTGCTCCAAAGTAGCCTACCTTTCCAATGATGTGTCAACCTCAATTTAATGATGAACTGGGTCCCAAGATAAGATACAAACAATCAAAAATATCAAAAATATAGTCATTCATTTCATTTCATAAGGCTTTATTCGGAACAAAAAAGCAATGTCCATAAAAGCACACATATAATAAAAGACAATAACAGTACAATTACAATCACATTAGACAGCTGATATATAAAAAGAAACATATAATACAGGCAAGGGCAAAATAAATATTTAAAAACTCATACTTTTCCTAACATTGCTAGCTTTTAGTAGGAAAGTAGCAGTAAAAAAACAGATGTCGGGGTGGTGCAGATTAAAGAGCAATTTCATAGAATCGTGTACTGTCCTGACACCAAACTTAACAAAAATGGGTTTTAAAAAAGCTTTACGGAAGTTCCCATATAATTGACACAGCAAGAGAAAGTGCATAGTGCTTTGTGCTGAGAAGTTATCACACGGACAGGGACCAACAGGCTGCTTGTTCACGGAAGGGAAGTGTTAGAACCGGCGGTCTCTAGTTGGCAGAGGTATACACTTCTGACAAATAGGGACCAACCAACTCTAGTCAGGGCAAGGGGATTACACACTCAGATAACCCCTGCTACCCCCTTGGTAGCTTGGCAGAGCAGACAGGCTTATCTCAGAGGCAGTGTGTTAAGCATTTATGACCACATACAGTAATAAAGTGAATACACTACAGATGGACACGACACAGAAGTTATTATAAAAATAGTATTTTTATATAAGGCTTAGCACAAGACCAAATAACGACAAAAATATACCACAGTCTTAATAAATACTCTTTGGCAGGAAAAATAATAGTTCAAGTAAGGTTTCTTCTTGGCAAATAGTTCTTTAGCAAAGTATTCTTCTGAGCACGGTTCTCTGGCAACAATGTAACCCCCACAGGAGTCACACGACGTCGAGTCTACAAGATTCCCAAGGTTCGGCGTCGACCGCGAGAAGCGCTACGTCGAGCCTGGAGTTGCAACAGACCCCACAAGTACAGTACCTTGAGAACCGAAGAAAACGATGATCCACGGCGTCGAGATGTCGGCGTCGAGGTCGGCGTCGATCGTGCCTCGGAGTCGGGTCAATCCGCAGCGGTGTCGAGGGATGTCGGGCCGGAGCAGCGCTCACGGCGTCGAGAAGGGGGTCGAGTCGATGCGATCAGCAGCGGTGTCGGGACGGGGTCGCTTGGAGGTGGAGCCGATACTCACTCCTCACTGGCGTCGATACCGGCGTCGAGACGGTGTCACTTGGTGCCGGGGCCGAAACCCACTGCTCACTGGCGTTGCTGCTGGCGTCGAGACTGCAGATTTTCCCTTGTGTACTGGAAACAACACTTTCCAGCAATTCAGCAATTCAGTAGATGGTGAAGTCCTTTGGCCCTGTGACTTCAGCAGGAGACTGGCACTCTTCCAGTCCTTGGAGATTTCCTAGCAAGTGTTCAGAGAGTACACACCAAGTTCCTCTCTCCTTGTTCCTTGGCAAAAATAAAGAAGCAGCTTTCAGGTTCCTCCACAGCAAAACAGCACTCTGGCAGAAAGGGGAGGCAAGTCCTTAGATCAGCAGGCTTCTTGTCCTTGGTACAGGTTTCCTTGTCAGAAGTGATCTGAGTTCTTGGTTCAGGGGTCCTTCTCTTATACCCCTTTTTCCCTTTGTTCCCTTTGTCCAAGCAGGGAGATTCCCACCAGCTCAGGTTTGTTGGGGGTGTTGCCAGGCAGAGGCACCTGGCCTATTCACTGAGCAGGGCAGAGTCCTCAGCTGCCCAGCAGGAGGCGGAGCCAGTATTGTCACTGGCAGGAGCAGGGCTATCAGTCGCCCAGCAGGAGGCGGAGCCAGTATTGTGTCAGGCAGGGCAGGCTACTCTTCCCTCACTCTATGTGTAAACGCCCCATTCACCCCACACTGACTCATTCAGACCTCTGGAGCCACCCAGCCCCTGACACACACACCAAACCAGCAGAGACCGGTAGATAGTTGGACAAGAAAATAGCCACTTTCTAAAAGTGCTATTTTCAAACATAGAATTTAAAAACCATCCATCCTAAAGGGTGTGTTATTAAATTCTGAGTTCAGGGATACTAAACTCGACTTGCTACCATGCTCCCTGAGTTAGATAGATTATAATGGAGTTAATAATCAGTCTGCCCAGTCTGGCCTATTGGAGGCAGGTAGCTCTTCAATAGTGAAAACGAAAATGGCTGTAATTCACTATTAGGTCATGCCACACACATCAGGGCATGACCTACCTTTTACCAACAATGCACCCTGCCCTAGGGCCTACCATAGAGGTGTCTGAAATGTGGCAAAGTGAAGGTTTAGAGACTGGTAAGTAGGTTTCCTTACCAAGTCGACATGGCAGTCAGGGACTGCACGCAGGCGACGCGGTGGCAGGCCTGAGACACATTTTACACGCTGCTTCTGTGGGTGGCACAACCAGTGCTGCAAGCCCACCAGCAGCAGTTAACTTACACGCCCTTGGCACACGCAGTGCACTAGACTAGGGTCTGAACAGTAAGTCAACCAAGCCAATCATGGTAACACCAATCAATGTAACAATTTAACATAGGGAGCACTTGCACTGTGGCACTGATCAGCAGTGGCACAGTGCCCAAAGCAATAATCCAGCAAAAACATCGTAAACAGAGGAGGCAAACAGAAAAAAATGGAGGAGAGACTCATGCCAATGATGCCAGGTCTAACACGTGTCCCCTCCAGCTGAAATGTGGGGAGAACTACCCTTCACCCAGGGAGTCCTCATCACTAAGGCGGAAAAATCTGGACAGACCATCAGCATTGGCGTGATCTGTACCAGGGCGGTGTTCCACCGTAAAGTCCATCCCCTGTAGGGAAATGGACCACCTCAACAGCTTTGGGTTCTCACCCCTCAGCTGCATTAACCATCTGAGGGGCCTGTCGTCTGTCTGAACCCGGAAGTGAGTCCCAAACAGGTAGGGTCTTAGCTTCTTCAGCGCCCAGACCACAGCAAATGCCTCACGCTCTATCGCACTCCACCTTTGTTCCCTGGGAAGTAACCTCCGGCTGATGAAGGCTACAGGTAAGTCTCGGCCCTCCTCATTCATCTGTGCTAGAACAGCCCCCACACCATGCTCTGAAGCGTCTGTCTGGACAATGAATTCTTTTGAAAAGTCGGGTGCCTGGAGGACCGGTGCTGTACACATTGCAGTTTTCAGGGTGTCAAAGGCGTTCTGACAGGCGTCAGTCCAGATCACAAGTCTCGGCTGCTTCCTGGAAGTCAGCGAGGTCAAGGGGTGCACAATGTTGCCATACCCCTTGACAAACCTCCTGTAGTAACCCGTGAGACCCAAGAAGGCTCTCACCTGAGTCTGGGTTTTGGGCGGTTCCCAAGCCAGGATGGTATCTATCTTGGGTTGCAGGGGGGCCACCTTGCCACTCCCTACTTGGTGCCCCAAGTACACCACTGAACCCTGCCCAATCTGGCACTTACTAGCCTTGATTGTGAGGCCTGCTCTGCGCAGGGCCAACAACACTTCCTGGAGGTGGTGCAAGTGTTCCTCCCAGCTGGCGCTGAACACTGCTATATCGTCCAGGTAGGCGGCGCTGAAATCTTCCAGCCCGGCCAATACCTGGTTAACCAACCTCTGGAATGTGGCAGGGGCATTCTTCATCCCAAAGGGCATCACACGGAACTGGTAGTGCCCATCTGGTGTGGAGAATGCAGACCTCTCTTTTGCCCCATCAGTCAAGGCGATCTGCCAGTACCCAGACGTTAGATCAAACGTACTAAGGTACCGGGCAGCCCCCAACCGATCGATGAGCTCATCAGCTCTGGGGATGGGGTGCGCGTCAGTCTTGGTGACCGAATTGAGTCCTCGGTAATCCACACAAAACCGAAGTTCTGGTGAAGCACCAGGCGCTGCAGCCTTTGGGACCAAGACCACTGGGCTGGCCCAAGGACTGCTAGAGGACTCAACCACCCCTAAGGCAAACATCTTGGAGACCTCCTCCTTGATATATGCTCTGACCTTTTCAGTCACCCTGTAGGCCTTGTGCCTCACAGGAGTGCTGTCCCCAGTGTCGACATCATGGACACACCACTGAGTGACACCAGGGATTAAGGAGAACAGATCAGGGAATTGTACCAACAGATGGCGACAATCTTGCTGCTGCTCAGGGGTCAGTGTGTCAGAGAGGACAACACCATCCACTGACCCATCTTTTTCTTTTGCACACAGGAGGTCAGGAAGAGGCTCACTCTCCTCCTCCATCCCAGCATCTGTGGCAAGGAGCATGCCCACTTCGGACCTTTCTAAGTGGGGTTTTAACCGGTTGACATGCAGGACCCTTAAGGGGTTCCTGGGAGACTTCAAGTCCACCAAGTAGGTGACATCGCTCTTTTTCTCCACAACCTCAAATGGTCCAGTCCACCTGTCCTTGAGCGCACAAGGTTCCACAGGGGCCATGACCCAAACTTTCTGACCAGGTTGAAGCTCAACCAGAGTGGCATTCTGATCGTACCACCGCTTCATCTCTTCCTGGCTGGCCTCCAGATTTGCCTGAGCAAGATCTCTGAAGCGCCGAGTCTGGTTCCTAAAGGCCAGCATGTAACTATATACATCCTGGGGAGGTTTCCTGGGAGATTGCTCCCAGCCTTCTTTGACCAGACTCAAAGGTCCTCTTACCGGGTGACCATACAAAAGCTCAAAGGGGCTGAACCCTAGAGACTTCTGTGGCACCTCACGGTAAGCAAACAGCAGGCATGGCAAGAGGACGTCCCATTTACGCCTCATTGGTTCTTCAAGACCCATGATCATGCCTTTTAGGGTCCGGTTGAATCTCTCAACCAGCCCATTACCTTGAGGGTGGTAAGGAGTGGTAAACTTGTAGGTTACCCCACACTCCTTCCACAGAGACTTCATATAATTCGAAATGAAGTTGGTGCCCCGGTCTGACACCACCTCTCTGGGGAACCCCATGCGGGAGAAAACACCCATCAGTGCCCGTCCCACCACGGGGGCCATCACTATTCGGAGAGGGATGGCTTCCGGGTACCGGGTGGCATGGTCCACCAAGACCAGGATAAACCTGTTGCCCATGGCTGTCTTGGGGTCCAGTGGCCCCACAATGTCAATTCCCACTCGCTCAAAGGGGGTACTGACGACGGGAAAAGGTTGGAGGGGAGCCTTCTGCTTCCGCCCACTTTTCCCACTTGCCTGGCAAGTTTGACAGGTCCTACAATGGATATCTGAATCCCTTCTCATCTGGGGCCAACAAAAATGGGTGACAAGCCTGTCATAGGTCTTGTCCTGCCCCAGATGTCCAGCTAACGGAACGTCATGAGCCAACCCCAGTAGGAAGGCTCTGAAGCGCTGGGGTACCACCAGCACACGGGCTGACCCAGGTTCAGCAGCCTTAGGCTCGCTATACAGGAGGTCGTTCTCCCAGTAGACCCAATGTGATCCTGACTGATCACCTGTCGTTTGGGCTGAGGCCTGCTGCCTCATACCCACAAGAGAAGGGCACACTTTCTGTTCAGCACAAAATTCCTCCCTGGAGGGACCACCATCCTGCTGCCAATGGGTCAGCTCGGGCAGGTCTCCCAGTTCGGCCACTTGTTCTCCTGTCGGTTCCAGGGCATCCCCCTCAGGGTCTGCTCCCTCCTGGACCGCGGGAACGATGGGGGACGGTTTCCCGCGCCCCCTGCCTCTTCTCTTCACGGTTGGGACCTGGGCCATACTTTCAGGCTCCAGGGCCCCATCAACACCCTTACTGACTGACATGGACCAGGTGGTCGCACACACCCACTCAGGCAGACCCAACATTTCCAGATGCGATTTTCTCTCCACCTTAGCCCAAGGGGAGTCCTCCAAATCATTGCCCAAGAGACAATCAACAGGCATGGCGGGCCTCACAGCAACCTGAAGAGTACCTGAGACCCCCCCCCCACTCAAAGGGAACTTGAGCTACCTCACACTGACTCTGTGAGTTGTCAGCAGCTACAACGGGGTAGAATGCATGAGGGACCACCTGCTCTCTGGACACCAAGTGACACTTGACAGCTGTCACACTCGCTCCGGTGTCTCTGAGAGCTTCCACCCTATGGCCATTAATGGTCACCCACTGCCTATATTTCTTAGTGTTACTAGGCAGAGGGGTTGGAGGGACCATTTCCACGTCTCCTAAAGAGACCAGGGACATTTCTGCGGGACCCCACCCACCGGGGGCACCCATCTCCTCCCCTCCCAGGGCTACACTCGCTACCTGCCGAGGGGGTGCACGCGGCGGTGCATTCGAATCCTTCATGGGACACTGGGGATCATAATAACGGTGTCCCACCTGCTTACAGGCATAGCAGGTCATGGGGCCCCTGTGAACAGGTTTACCTGTCGGGGCCTCTGGCTTCTTTACAGGGGGAGGCTGGGAACCCTTCCCTTGGTTCCCTTGGGGACTACTTTGGGGCCCTTTCTGAAACTTCCTCTGTTTACCCCTGTCCCCCCCACTCTTCTGCTGGGGACCCTGCCCACCTTTGGCTGAGTCTCCCACTGGACCCTTGTGGACCCTGGTACTGACCCAGCGGTCCGCCTCCTCAGCAAGTTTTCTAGGGTTAGATAGCTTGCTATCAACAAGGTGCTGGCGTAGCTCTGGAAAACAGTTATTAGACAAGTGCTCCCAAGCAAACAAATCATAAAGAGCATCATAACTATCAACCTTGCTACCCTTTATCCAACCATCCATGGTTCTGCAGAAAAAAGACACATATTCAACCCACGTAGTACCAGGCAACTTCTTACATTCTCTAAAGGTTTGTCTGTACTTTTCTGGAGTTAAGCCATATCTCAGCATTAAAGCATCTTTCATATGAGTATAAGACATCCTATCCTCAGCAGGAAGGCTCAACAAGGTATCTCTCCCCTCGTTTGTAAAGCGGCTCCACAACCCCGTTCCCCAATCCTTCTCAGGGACCCGGTGGGCCAACAATGCTAACTCATACGCTTTAAACCATTGGCTAATATCTTCATTCTTACTGTAATCCTTGATCACATCTTTAGGAAAATAAAACCTACTTTCTGCAGGCACAGATGGAGTGCTGCCACCAGAGGGATTCAACTCTAAACTCTTAGTTTTAAGCTCCATCTCCCTCACCATCTTCTCACGTTCAAACGCTAATTTCTCTCTCTCAAAATCTAATCTTTTGCTCTCCATTTCAGCTTCTCTCTTGCTTCTTGCATTCTCTAATTCCAACTGCCCTCCTAATTTAAGTTTTGCCATTTCTAACTTGTACCCCCTCTCCTTCTCCCTGTCTTCTAATTCTTCGGGGGAAAGGCTCCTAGAGGACGCACTACTGCCTGGAGATGACACTGGCCCACCTGTGGGCTCTTCCTCTTCCTCTTCTTCTTCCTCTTCCGGTACCACCACCGGATCAGAGGGATTTCTGGCCTCTAACCAGGCCTTCAGCGCTTTGAGGAAGCCCTCTTTCTTTGAGACACCTGTGGTAGGAACTTTAAACTGCTTGCAAAATCCTTTTAGATCTTTTAGCGTGTAGGAATCTATCTTCTCCTTATCAAATTCCCCCACAACATTCTCCACAGGTGTAGCAGCTCCGGCATTCTCCATGGTCAAAACTGGCAGTGTTTAAAAAAATAAGCTCCAGGAAAGCGGAGAACAAAAATAGAATATCCTACCAAAAACAGATTGTGGCTGCGTTAAGGTCTGCTTTCACTATGTAGCGTACACTAATCACTGCACATGAGTCATAAATGCAAAGTTCAAATCCTCACCGCTGACCACCAATGTTAGAACCGGCGGTCTCTAGTTGGCAGAGGTATACACTTCTGACAAATAGGGACCAACCAACTCTAGTCAGGGCAAGGGGATTACACACTCAGATAACCCCTGCTACCCCCTTGGTAGCTTGGCAGAGCAGACAGGCTTATCTCAGAGGCAGTGTGTTAAGCATTTATGACCACATACAGTAATAAAGTGAATACACTACAGATGGACACGACACAGAAGTTATTATAAAAATAGTATTTTTATATAAGGCTTAGCACAAGACCAAATAACGATAAAAATATACCACAGTCTTAATAAATACTCTTTGGCAGGAAAAATAATAGTTCAAGTAAGGTTTCTTCTTGGCAAATAGTTCTTTAGCAAAGTATTCTTCTGAGCACGGTTCTCTGGCAACAATGTAACCCCCACAGGAGTCACACGACGTCGAGTCTACAAGATTCCCAAGGTTCGGCGTCGACCGCGAGAAGCGCTACGTCGAGCCTGGAGTTGCAACAGACCCCACAAGTACAGTACCTTGAGAACCGAAGAAAACGATGATCCACGGCGTCGAGATGTCGGCGTCGAGGTCGGCGTCGATCGTGCCTCGGAGTCGGGTCAATCCGCAGCGGTGTCGAGGGATGTCGGGCCGGAGCAGCGCTCACGGCGTCGAGAAGGGGGTCGAGTCGATGCGATCAGCAGCGGTGTCGGGACGGGGTCGCTTGGAGGTGGAGCCGATACTCACTCCTCACTGGCGTCGATACCGGCGTCGAGACGGTGTCACTTGGAGCCGGGGCCGAAACCCACTGCTCACTGGCGTTGCTGCTGGCGTCGAGACTGCAGATTTTCCCTTGTGTACTGGAAACAACACTTTCCAGCAATTCATCAATTCAGTAGATGGTGAAGTCCTTTGGCCCTGTGACTTCAGCAGGAGACTGGCACTCTTCCAGTCCTTGGAGATTTCCTAGCAAGTGTTCAGAGAGTACACACCAAGTTCCTCTCTCCTTGTTCCTTGGCAAAAATAAAGAAGCAGCTTTCAGGTTCCTCCACAGCAAAACAGCACTCTGGCAGAAAGGGGAGGCAAGTCCTTAGATCAGCAGGCTTCTTGTCCTTGGTACAGGTTTCCTTGTCAGAAGTGATCTGAGTTCTTGGTTCAGGGGTCCTTCTCTTATACCCCTTTTTCCCTTTGTTCCCTTTGTCCAAGCAGGGAGATTCCCACCAGCTCAGGTTTGTTGGGGGTGTTGCCAGGCAGAGGCACCTGGCCTATTCACTGAGCAGGGCAGAGTCCTCAGCTGCCCAGCAGGAGGCGGAGCCAGTATTGTCACTGGCAGGAGCAGGGCTATCAGTCGCCCAGCAGGAGGCGGAGCCAGTATTGTGTCAGGCAGGGCAGGCTACTCTTCCCTCACTCTATGTGTAAACGCCCCATTCACCCCACACTGACTCATTCAGACCTCTGGAGCCACCCAGCCCCTGACACACACACCAAACCAGCAGAGACCGGTAGATAGTTGGACAAGAAAATAGCCACTTTCTAAAAGTGCTATTTTCAAACATAGAATTTAAAAACCATCCATCCTAAAGGGTGTGTTATTAAATTCTGAGTTCAGGGATACTAAACTCGACTTGCTACCATGCTCCCTGAGTTAGATAGATTATAATGGAGTTAATAATCAGTCTGCCCAGTCTGGCCTATTGGAGGCAGGTAGCCCTTCAATAGTGAAAACGAAAATGGCTGTAATTCACTATTAGGTCATGCCACACACATCAGGGCATGACCTACCTTTTACCAACAATGCACCCTGCCCTAGGGCCTACCATAGAGGTGTCTGAAATGTGGCAAAGTGAAGGTTTAGAGACTGGTAAGTAGGTTTCCTTACCAAGTCGACATGGCAGTCAGGGACTGCACGCAGGCGCCGCGGTGGCAGGCCTGAGACACATTTTACACGCTGCTTCTGTGGGTGGCACAACCAGTGCTGCAAGCCCACCAGCAGCAGTTAACTTACACGCCCTTGGCACACGCAGTGCACTAGACTAGGGTCTGAACAGTAAGTCAACCAAGCCAATCATGGTAACACCAATCAATGTAACAATTTAACATAGGGAGCACTTGCACTGTGGCACTGATCAGCAGTGGCACAGTGCCCAAAGCAATAATCCAGCAAAAACATCGTAAACAGAGGAGGCAAACAGAAAAAAATGGAGGAGAGACTCATGCCAATGATGCCAGGTCTAACAGGAAGGCAACCAGATTATGCACAATCCCCATTCTTAATCTAGTTAAAACAAACTGATGAGAAACTCTGGTCACTTGGGTCAAATAAGGTTGATAACCCTCCATTTCATTCATATTGCTGTAACGCACACAGGTGGAAAGAATGCCAGTATTGCAGGCCCGCCTCTCAGTTTTACACATCAAAAAGATTTGCTTCATTTCTGACTTTGGAATTTCTGAAGCCCCATATCTATCAGTTTTAATATCAAGGCCATAGATCTCCTGGAAACTGTTGATAATATATTTAATCCATGGGATCTTTAAGTGGTTATCAACAGTGAGACAATCATTAATAATGGCTCTGTTTAAAGATGTCTCTTCTTTCAGCCAAATTGACCGCCACAGCAATAGTGGCCTCAGGAGGATCAGATCGTTCATAAATGGAATACCAAGTTCTCTATGGACTAAGTCATTAGAAGCAGATTTGGGCAGACACAAAAGTCTTTTTAAAAAGACATTCTCCTCCACCTGTAAGCACCCGGCCGGGGCAAGACCCCAAACCCCCGCCCCATAAAGGGCGGTGGAGAGGCATCATGACTGAAAGATCTTAAGCATATTGCTTATCCGTTTATCCCCTAATTTAGTGGCAAAAGTAAAGACCCCATTAGCGCTCCTTACCATCTTAGCTCTAACATTTATATGCTCGCTGGCCCAACTGCAATTCTTGGAAAAAGTGATACCAAGATAACTAAAATTATCGACTTGTTGGACCCTATGTTCGTCTATATAATAAGAGTGGGGCTTACTCTTCCCCGGCCCACACTCCATGGTATAGGTTTTGGTTTTATTAATCACTAATTTTCTGGATTTAATAAACTGTGAGAACCCATCCATTAAGCGTTGAAGGCCTATCGGGGTCCTGGACAGTAACACGGCATCGTCCGCATAGAGTAATACCGGGACACTGATATTATTAACTCTAGGGGCGTCTGCCGCTACCGTCTGTAGGACGGAGTCCACTTCATTAATGAAAAGGGTAAAGAGCAGGGGGGCAAGAACACACCCCTGTCTTATGCCCCGCCCAATCAAAAATTTGGTGGTACACTCCCCACTAGAACCATATCGTACGCTAGTACGTAGTTTGACATAGAGTCGGGCCAAAAAAAAGACAATACCCTCAGGGGCCCCCATTTCAATCAATTTGGCCCAGAGAATTGCATGGTCCACCATATCAAAATCACTACTCAAATCTGCGAAGCAGAGATAAATTGAGCCCTTCTTAGCCTGGGTGTATTTCCCGATCAAAAGTTCGAGATTTAAACATTGCTCAATCGTCCTGCGTCCCTTTTTAAACCCATACTGGCAATTTGCCAGGATGCCATTGGTTTCTGCCCATTCTTCCAGCCTGACCAAAAGTACCCGGCTCATTATTTTCACAGAGGAATCCAGCAGGGAGATGGGACGATAGTTCTTCATGTCCCCCCGATCTCCTTTCTTAAATATTGGTATTATAATTGATTCCTCCCAAGTTGGGGGTACCCCAAAACAAACTGCTGCATTAAAAACTTTAACCAACATGGGTCCCCATACCTCCGGGACTAACTTATAAACATCGATGGGCACCCCATCGGGACCCTGAGCCTTTCCCCCTTTATTTGCACCGATGCTATCTAAGACCTCGGTGATGCTAATGTCCAAGGGGACAATGGGCCAACAGTCATTATGATTACCCAAGGCTTTATCCGAATCAAAAATTGTAGAAAAATGGGAGATCCATGTTTCCATACTGACCGTAGATGTTAATTCTGGTACCTTCTCATCTTTTAAAAACGGACAGTTAACAGTGGCCCAAAATAGTGTACAGTCTTTCCTTTCAGCAGCCTGTGTCAATTTATCCCAGGCCTGGTGTTGTAACTCCGTCTTCCTTCGCTTAACTGTTATCTTATAATTTAATCTAAGCTGGGACACCTGGCTCCTAACTCTAGGTTTGGATGCCAGTGCATCTTTAAGCTCTTTAAGTGCAAGGGTGCAAGCATGGTTGAACCATCCCCTTTGCTGATTGGACTTACGCTCAGCTGATTTGGTAAATTTTTGATCAATGATAGAATTAATTCTAATAAAATGTTGAATAGGATCGGTAGTGACGTCAGCCTGCTCAAGAATCTCAATAATTTCAAGTAAGCAGCTATTTATAATTAGATCAGACGTCATTTCCGCTTTGTCCCCTTTCCATCTTAACCTTGTACCATTTGGTCTATGTGGTTCAATATTAGCTATAACCCCCGAATCAGGTACAGGATTTTCATTCCATAGAGTGACCTCTACAGTAATACAGTTATGGTTGCTAAGCAATTATATCCACGACCTTAGGTGCCAAACTCCAGGGCACAAGGTTCGATGACATACTGATAAAATCAATAACAGTATTTACCCCCTCCCTAAAAATGTGGGAATACTCTCACCTAGATCATTCTTCTCATTGACCAATATTTCCATATCATGTGCCGCTAAGAGATTGTTCAGGGATTCCCCATACTTATTATGAGGGAAATGGAGATCCGCATCCCCAAAGCGGTTAGTGACCCCACACATACAATGGTTGGAGAGGGGACATACTGCAATATTAAAACCCCCCGCCATAATAAATTCAAACACAACATTTGAACCCGCTATAATATCAACCAGAGCACTACCTAGTGCGTCTACCACCAGGTGCCTGGTGCTGTCAAAGATGTTATTATAAAAATTGATTAAAAGAATGTTTCTTCCATCCCCCTGAGAAAGCCATAAAATCTGGGAATGAGCCCCCACTAAAACATGTTTTTTAACAATAATGGGTAGTTTGACAGAGATCAAAACCAGAAGCCCTCCCTTAGCTCTACCAGAAGTAGATGCCGTAGCAGGTAACTGATAGGAGACAAAACCATTGTAACCGGAGAATTTTTTGCACCAAGTTTCCTGGAAACAAAAGATATCGAAAAGGTCGATAAATTCTGACCACCCCAGACTGTCTTCTTTAGATGCTAACCCCGCAACATTCCAGCTGGCAAGAAAACTACTCGAGGACCCAATGGATGTTTCAATAACTTCATACTGGATAAGTATGCTTGGACTCGGACAGTGGTTGTGTACTACAGGCAAAACCCCACTACCCCCCTCAGCATCACCCACGAAGCTGGATATCGAGCAACAATCAAGAAGCACACTAACGTTAGCCGGGAGCCCTGTAGTAATTCCTTCTGACTCTACTCCACAGAATACTGTTCCAAATTCAAGCAGCGCCACATCAAGATCCAGTCAATCATTAGAGTCTAAACCACTCAGGGATTGGTACCGGTTGGATGTAACCACCTCAAACCTACTGGACACACTAGAGGCACAGCCTCTACCCCTTCTAAAACCGTTAGGGGGCTGATCAATTAAATGTTGATAGAAAAATCCCAAAGGTCTGAGTAAAATTCCCTGTTCGTTCAGGGGTCGAGAAGTGGCTCTGAACAAGGTAGTAGTAGCAAGTTGGGGATTTTTAAAGTTAACAATTACACAATCACCACTGATACTTTTGTGTGAGTTCCCTATCCAATTGGCTCGGATAGTGGTTAGAATTTGATCAGACAAAGCTACTGGGAAACCGCACTCTCAGTTAAGCCAAGCCACAGTTTTATACTTCAGAGATTCATGAGTTTCTAGGTTACTACGGGTCCCGGTGTCCGAGAGTGGTGGAACGTTAGTTAAAACTACCACAGATGGTGCACAGTCCAGGGGTAAGTTAGGCGTCGAGTAACCATATCGTTTAGACTTCACTTCGATGTTCCCTGGCTTATCCACTGTCACAATTTTAGTTGGAGTACTTAAACACACCATTGGGTTCGGTACAACTACATTAACTGGGCATGATCCCCCATTAGGTATCTTAAGGGTCTCCATTACAGGGCCATTGACCTTTTTAGATTCTTCTGGGCTAACCTTTGTCCCAATATGTGAATTCAAAAGGCCTCCCAACCTCTTTATTTCCCCCGAAAAAGTATCAAGTTTGTCCATTAAAGGTTTAATAATGTTGTCAAACTTTGCATCTATAATGCTAATCAAGAGCTCTAGCTGCTCGGGGTCTAGTTTTTTTTTTTTTTTTTTTGAAAAACCTTTATTGACATTGCAAATAAAGACAAGTATGGGCCTACAACCCTCGGGGCCGGCCGCTAAGCAGTGAAAGTAACAGCAAGCAGATTCTAATCACATGCAGCACCTCGGGAAGCAGATTCTCCATGCTAGTATTCTCTTATCCACTGAACAGCCCAAGAGGGAAACCAGGATATAAAAGGTTTTCATTTTACAATAAAGGATAGAAGGATCAGGTGCCAATCAAGTTCTCAGCAGCGAAAAATGGCAGGCAGAATAGTGAACGTCAACAATAAATAGCAATCTATCAAGTCAATGGCGCTGAAACAGGAGGTTCAGGATGTGGAGGGATATCACGAGCCGTTTGCGCCTGCAGTCTCCTGCCCTAGGACCCATAAAACCCCACGGAAATGGGGCACAAATGAAAAACAATGATTGGCCACAAAGGAAACCTACCGCACTGACCCCAGAAAAGAAAGACAAAGAAGAATAAGAGAAGAAAAAGAAGGCCATAGAAACAAAGTAAAGGACTATAGAAGCCCCTCCCCCAACCCCCCACCCTGCACCTCTGCAGATGACTACGGCCCCCCCCCCCGCAGCGTGCCTGTCGCCCCAGAACCAGACCCGAAATATAGAAGAAAGAGAAAAAGGGGAAAGAGAGGAAACCCCCCCTAACAGAAAAGGGGAGAGAGTAATAATAAACTGGAGGAGGGCCTTCAACCATGCCCCCGGCTTCTCCCTCCCGCACAATATCTTCCTCCCCAACGCAAACAGTAAACAGCAAAAGTTCGGCCATATCTAAGAGAAATGGGGAGCATTATTCACCGACTACACTATTAGTTACATCGTGAAAGCACACAACCCCCAAGCCCGCCCGCCTATTAAATGACAACCTCTGAAGGATCAGCCTTATCCTTGGTCACTCTTTGCGAATCCACCAATGCATACCCATCGACCCATTATAATGTCCAAGGTTACAAGGAAGAGGAGCATCCAAAGAAGACCAGGAAGGGACACACACATGTGGGGAGGACGTTTCGGAACACCAACACAGTCATCGTCATGGAAGATCACCTTTCCCAGTACTGCCCCAGGGCCTGCGCCGCACACGAGGTCCAGGAAGGAGGAATCAGCCAGAGCAGGCGACTGTCGCGTGAAGATTGCCTGGATCGCCGGAGGCCGCGCGTGGGACAAAGTCACCACCTTCCGCTCAAGTCCAAAACCTCCGGAACAGACCGACCCCACAGCCAGCCAACCACACGCTGCCACAGTGTCCAAAGTTTCCATCTGTCCCTTATTCACAGAGGCGGTCACGGTACTTTCCTCCTGTGGAAGGTGAGACAGAGCCTTATGTACCTGGGGACAGGCCGACCGCAATTGTTCCGACGCTGACGCAATACCATCAAGCTTCCAGTGGCGGCTGGTGGATTTTGAGACTGGTGGGGCGAATGCATAATGAATCAAAATATGCGAGCGCGCGTAGCGCGCGAGCTCTGCGACAATAAGGAGGGTTCGGGGGGGGGGGTTGTCCCCCGTGAAGAATTTTTTTTAAAATTGGCATCTTTTTGGTGCAATTTTCAGCACTATTTCTGTGATAAATGGACTAAAACTTCAGTTCTTCTAGGCATTCATGAGAGAAAACTCATACATTGTTTCAGAGAATTTCTGGGTTGACAAGCAAATCTGACTTCTGAAGAGGGATAGGGTACTAAGCAAGACTGCTATGGCTCTACCCTTTCCAATAGAAAACACTAGGTAGCGATGTGAACAAGTTCAATTGACAAACCTGGGGTCTAGAGAGGGTCCCACTCCTGAGAAAGAAATTCAAAAAAGGATTGCCAAATGGTGCATTTTAAAGCAAATGAATGCAGCGATAAAGCAAGGCTTATTAAGCAGTGGGAACGTATAGTCTTGAAATTTTAAACAAGTTTAGCTAGAGAGGCAGTTGCAGGGAGAGAGGATACAGTGAGGGAGAATGCATTGGTAGAAAGGCTGCACAGATGGAGGATGCAGGGTTAGAGAAAACACAGATGGAGGGTGCAGGGATAGAGTATACATGGAAGAAGAATGCATTGGTAGAGGATGCACAGATGGAGGCTGCAGGATTAGAGAATACCCAGAAGGAGGGTGAAGACAGGATTCATGGACGAAGGATGCGGTCGCAGAGGATCACAGGGTGCGTGGAGGGGGTGCAGTTGCAGGAAACATGCTGACAGTGGATGCACGAAGTGGAATGGCGAGGCTAGCTGGCTGGAGGTGCTCAATGCTTTGCTCTTGTTCACTGGTAGGTATCAGCCCTCGTCCCTTACCCCCGCAGCACCCAGAGGCACCTGACTGCTCCTGACAGATGTTACTCATTCATTCCTCGCAGCCTGTGCGATTCTGCTGGCCACCAGCTTGGAACACGGCCAAGGAGCAGGGTGAAGAGGCGCTAAAAGTCAACCCATGTTTTTGGCTTCAGTGTTTTAACTAGCGCGTGGTCTGAGGCTGTACAGCTGCCTTTGAGGTCTGCCATTCGCAAAAACAGCACTGGTGGCGTGAGTGGCAGCTGGGATCAAAGACCCCCAGCATGGAACAGGATGACCCCTGCTGTTCATGTTCACATTCATGCCACACACAGAGCTTCACTGCTTCATTATCTAGGGCAGTGATCTGCTGCCCTGACATTGCATTCCTCTGAGATTAGCCCTCCCCTCCTTAACCCTGGAGCAGCTGAACAGCGAGCGGCTGCCTCTGGGAGGGTGGAGGGGGAGAGTGCCATCGGACCAGCCCACGCTACGAGCCTGCTGGCACCCAGTGCTTCGACTAATCACTTCTAACAACAGTTCACACTAACACCGTAGACTAATCACTTCTAACACCAGTTCACACTAACACCGTACACACTTCAATGCTGCTCATTCCCTGGCAGCGAGAGGATGAAATGCTGCATCAGCCCTGCATCAATCGGACCAGCCCACGCTACGAGCCTGCTGTCACCCAGCGCTTCGACTAATCACTTCCAACACAGGTACACAGTGACCTCAGAACATCCTGGAAACACCTAGAGATTTACACATTTTGGCAAATGTACGCCTAGTGTTCTGCTTACTGTTTCTAATTTCTTGCAAGCTTCTCCCCTTTCCGTGCACCGTCCCGTGGCTGTCATAGCAATTGGTAAAAACAAATTACATTTTAAAAAAATGTCACTCCTATGCTGCTCCCGTTTGCTCTGGCAGAAGCTTTAAAAAACACATCACTCAGCACAGCTACCTCCAGCTAAGAGAGGCATTAAATTGTGCCCAAGGAACCCCTCGACAAAACCGGGCCTGGGTTATGCAAGTGAAAGTACCATAAAAGAAAACATAAAATATTTAAAAAGTACAGAGTCAGGCAAGGCTGGAGTGGCCTCCACCCTGCAAAGGAAAGTACAGGAGAGACCATGGCTCAGCCTGTTTCACCACACGGAAGCTCTCGCGCTTTCAGCAAATGCGTGATTTACTACATCAATGGATTCAATCAATCTTCTCAGGTCAAGAAGACAAAAAGGAGACCAGAAGCAATTCGAGCGTAAAACGGATTTTCAAAGGTGCACATACAAAATGCGCTTTAAAGCGGGTATAAGACGCGGCGCCATAATTAATTAAATTAATCAAATAAACTTACCAGGCATCCCCTCTGCCGGTCCTGCGTCGTGGAACTAACTTCTCCCCGCTCTTTTGGTTGACTGGCAAGTGGCAAATAAGAAGACTGGATGCAACTGGGGGTGACGTCTCGGCTGTATCCTGGCATTTGACAGGGCATAGGGCAACTGTACGTCACCGCCCGAGCAGGATCCTATCTTCAGGCTCCTGAACTACACTAGGCATGCGCAGCATACCTAATGTAATGTTAATGGAGTTGGATGGTAAAATAAAAAAGCGCTCTACTCGCAGTTGCGCAGTTGGAGTCTAGACTCCTGCTGCTCTCTCGCCTGCCTGCCTGTGCGTTTGTTGACTCATGCGCACTTGAGGCTGTGAAGCAGCTGCCAGCACAGGCCGGAAATGTAAACAGACGAATTGTCAAAGCTGTCAATTCGTCTGCTTACATTTCTTGCTGCCTGATTAGTGAGCAGTTTTTCTTGTTGATTGCCTTGTGGGGCGCTGCCCCAGCGCCCCCTATGGACCAGCCGCCACTGCAAGCTTCCTCCCCAAAACCCGTGCGCCGTGAACCAGGGTGGAATGAAGGGCTCCGAGAGCATCGAGAAGGTCACCGTACCCCAGCGCGGCCCCCCGCGCTCGCTCCGCTACGCTCCTCTGCGCCACACACTCCCAATCTTGCTGCGACCCAGTGTACAGGATGATAGAGTCCATCCTATCAAGATGGCCGCAGGGCAGGGCCACCCCGGATGGGGAGAGGGTCTCAGGCACAAGCGCATCAAGTTCCATGTCACTGCAAACAAGGGTCCGGAGGCAGGCAAAAAGTGTATCCAGTGTGTGGTCACAGGTGACAGTCGTTCTCCCCCTGGGCCAGTGTCTGCGAAAACCGGGAGCAGCCCGCGCAAATCGGGATGAGCCACAGGCCGCGTCCGATCAGTTCACTGGCGAGGGTCCAGGCGATCGCCGATAACCCCTGGAATCGTCACCCCGGGTATGCACCCGTCACGCTATTCTCGGTGATAGGAGCGACCACAGCGAGATTCAGGCCAATATTCGCGCCGCTTCGGTATTCCGACTCCACCCGGTCACCAATGGCCGCTGTTGTTGAACTGCAGCCCGGCCATGTTGTCCACCCGAGGTCCCGGCTCCAGGGCCGCACAGGCCGCAAACTTCAAATGAACATTTCTCGGGCGGTACCGCCGCTAGAAGCTTCAGGATCACACGATCGGTTGCCGCTCTCAATCACCAACACGGGCACGTAGCGCAGGTTGAGGATCTCATGCAGGATATCTGTGCGGGATGCGGAGATTCACGGAGCCGGGAGCCTACGCTGCCATCCCGGTCGCCATCTTGGCTCCTCCTCCTCTCGGGGTCTAGTTTTACTTGAGAGTTGTTAATTACTGTACCTGGGTCACTGACAACACACTTGGATGGGGGGTCAGATCTTTTTTTGTTATGATTCCCCCCCCGTTTTGGAAAGGTTATCCTACCTAAACCCCTCCCTGATCTTAGTACTCTCTGGGCTCTCAGAGCCGGAGAGCATGAAACTGGTGGTACATGGGAAGACTCTGGCGTGATCAGGTTGGGGTCTAGTTCTACATGGGTAACCGTAGTTGGAAGTGCAGGAAACTCCAAGTTACCACTAACATCCCCTGATGAGGTGGGCAAGGAAATAAATGAATTGGGAGCACTAGGTAATGGAGCAGAGGTACTCCCCCGACCCAAGGATTGTCGGCACTCTTTATTAATTTTGTCAACTACTTTACCAAGATAATTGTCAAGGGTAGCTGAAGTAGGACGTGCGTTCTCCTTGTTAACTTTAGACATATTTGGCTCTCTAAATGTGCGTACAGCCAAATATATGGTTAAAAAACCGAAAAAAAGCCTTAATTAGGAACAGCCAGTATCCCTTAATGCAATTATGTTAAAACACAAGTCTACAAGCAAACAAACAGGTAGGCAAATGAGGCACAATAACAGTCCCTAGGTAAAAGACCTAATAGTGATATGTTCTATTATCCAGTTCTGTTTAGGCGATTTCAAAAGGCCAAGGACCAAAATCTGTGGCCCAGCCCAGCCTCGTACTGCCCCGGACGGCCACAGATGGCCCGCCCTTTGCCCGGGCTTAGCCCGGCGTCCGCGACGCGGAGGGAGCTGCCGCAATTTAAGCGCCTCCGGGCGCGCTGGTCCTGGAAGTGGGTGGGCGGTGCAGGATGTTGGCGCAGGGCTTGCTGGGAGCTGTAGTCCCCCCCGCTGCGGCCGTGAAGCTGGAAATCAACGGCGGCGGGAGGAACAAGCTGCGTCAGGGCCCCAGCAGCAAGTGAGGGGAGGTATATCTGCCTGGTTCCCTCCTCGGCCCGTTTTGATTTTGAGAAGGTCCCCGCTCCTTAGTGGAAGCTGCCGCAATTTAAGCACCTCCGGGCGCGCTGGTCCTGGAAGTGGGTGGGCGGTTCAGGATGTTGGCGCAGGGCTTGCTGGGAGCTGTAAGTCCCCCCCCGCTGCGGCCGTGAAGCTGGAAATCAACGGCGGCGGGAGGAACAAGCTGCGTCAGGGCCCCAGCAGCAAGTGAGGAGAGGTATATCTGCCTGGTTCCCTCCTCAGCCCGTTTTGATTTTGAAAATATAGTCAAATAAGGACTGTAGTAAGGACTCCCTTAATACGTACATACATTGTTAAGTTAGCATAACCACGTTAGAGGTTAGAAAGCCATCTTGCTGCTTTTGCGCACGACACTGCGTTTACATGTTATTTCTTAAACAAACTGCTGACTCGAGCCTTGCCTCACACGAGAGCAATCTATTGTTACCATCCCGAGCTCTGCGCAGCGACCTTGGTCTGTACATGGTGTGACAAACAGTCTGGATTATTACACAATGCATGTTTTCCACTCTAGGTTGATCGACTCACTATTTAGCCATAACACACGAGCAGCTGCAAATACCTGAAAGTTGGTGCTTTTAATATCACAGACATCATGTTTATTATTCAGACCGAAGACGAGCCTTCCTGCGAGAAGACTCCTGATGCTCCTGTGATGTGATTTCACTAAGCTGATCTTTGAGGTATGGGGTCCCCTATTCAAGCCTAAGAGACCTTCTACTAGCATAATAATAATATTAGCTTCTTAGTAAAGGGAAGGTGGTAGTATCCACTGTCATTATAACATGATCACCCCTTTTATATTCTATGGTATTGTAACGATGCTGATGGTTTTGATTTTAATCATTTGTCTGCTTGTATTAGCCAAAGTACTGCATCTTAGGACACGTGGTCTATAAAAATAAACTCTTTTTATTTACACCGTGTCTCTGTTGATTATTGTTGTGGACTGATGTGAGAATAATATACGAACAGGTATTTCCGATTCCCACCATTCCTGAGAGTATACTGAGTCGCTTGTTCTGGGTTGTCTTTTCATTGGGACCGCCGAGCTAAATCTCGGATAACGAATGGGACACTTATGCTAGCCGGATACTGGGTTCTGGGTTCTGAGGTGAGTTTCTGGTACACCACAATTCACTGAGGTCCTGGGGTTCTACGCATAGTTCTGTGTATAAGCAGAATCCCTGCAACATGGCGCACCTAACGTTTGGTCTATGAGTTGAAACGCCTTAGTAGTGCTTGTATTAGTCCACAATACCCTCATTCTTGTTTCCGGATAACAAGTCTGACGGATTTAAACCTACCTAGTTCTATTGATATAGTTTCCTTCAAGCTTGATCATTAAAAAGGTTATTGAACCCTTGTGCTACTGATAGCTTCGAGTGTAGTTTGTCCTAATGTCGATAGATATAGCGGCACATAGCCGTGCAGCTCTGAAACGTCATTTGACGCAGTATGGGGTGCCGGACACTGGCATGGACGTCATCTTTGTGGTGGGAGCCGATGCGGCATATCCATATGAGTTGTTCTACTCTTGGGTGACGATTCCGGCGGTGAGTGCGGTTGATAATACCTTCCATTCTTACACTGCAACTGCTGTGCCAGCGAACTATGTACCATATAGGACACAAGAAATACCAATATCTGCTTGGCAGCATCTTATTTGGTTTAATGGCGCCCTTCCCCATGTGGCTATACCGCCGAGAATGGGCCCTTTGTCAATTGCGGGGGCCACTTGGCCGGTACTAGCCGGATTTACGCCTCATCCCCGTTACCTCACAGTGACGGTGGCTGAGTTGCGTGTACTACACACTGCTCTTATAACAGTATATAGGGCATTAGTGCAGTATGTGTCGCGCAATATGCAGGCGGGGGTTCCTGCGGTTGCGGGACAACCTACTGATCACCATGCGGTGGTCATTAGTCCTGTTATGGTTAATTCTGTTATGGGCAAGCGCCCCCAAACGAGGGATGATTTTCCCTTTTGGCTTGCTGAAAAATTTGACCAGATAGAAGCGGTATACCCAAATACATCTCCTGTGGAGAAACACAGGATCCTTACCATTAGTTTGCCTAAAGACTTGGTCCCCAACGTAGAGGATTGTGTTAATTGGGGCAAGGTCTTTGCAGCGACGTACGCGCAGTGCTTTGGCACTCCGTCTATGATGATGCTGCCCTCCGTTATCAAACGTGTTCAAGAGAACCATGGTGCGGAGTCTGCGATAGAGTTAGGGATGCGGCTCCTCGGACAATTTGACCTGGTGGCTACCATGATAATGGGAAACCTTAAGGGTGATGCTTTGCAGTTCCAGGTTCGTAATGAACTGAGGCGAGTTGCTGAAGAGGATAAACCGCAGGAATTTGCGAAAATAATCGCTGGTGCATACCGGGATTTGGGTCGTAGCTCTTTAGGAGTTAAGCCTGTAATCAAAATTCCCGATCTAAAACAGCAGGGTAAGGCAGAAGCCTCTGGTAAGGACGACCGACCAAGTTTTCCAAAACAGAATTGGCGGTCTAAACAACAGGGAAAGCAGCAGCAACAGAAACAGGGCTCTCGGCCTGCCTCTCCCGTACAGTCAAGTAGTGAACGCACTTATGATCTGCGCGATCGTGCTACTATTAAGTCTCCTGATAGATTTCAGGTTTCTGAACAGCGTTCTCCTCGTTCTTCACAGGAAACATCGGCTACACAGTCCGGTGGCGGAGGCGGTGGCAAAGGTCGGGGTGCTCCACAACAGCGTGACCAACCCCGACAGACTGAGGGTAAAGGCAAGCAGGACGAATTTGCACGACAAAGACCCCCGTTTCAGAAGAAGAAAGTGGCGGCTCTGACGGCAAGGTATGCCTCAGATAGTGCGGACACAGCTTCGGAACCGGACATGGGCGCTGACGCTACTGGACAGCGCAGCGGAAATTACCATAGTCCGTCAAGCTCTGCGTCCATTTCTGGCGGTGACAGCAACTGATATATTGGTTACTGTTGAAACAGCTGACACCAGAGTGGCTCCCCCTGACAGACTTTATGAAATAGTCTTATTAATTGAGGGTGACATACAACGTACAATAAAAGGGATTTTTTGGGATAATCTGACCACCACCTATGATATCCTCCTAGCGGAGGCAGATTGGCCTCCAGCTTTCATTTTAGAGGCTCCTAGAGGGGAGGAGGTAATCCTCCCGTCCTTTGCGCACACAGTGCCTAAGGACCAAGCTGAAGTGTATGCTGGGGAGTGGGCGCTTGCGCTTGCGCCGGCGGTGTATCGTACTCAGGTGGGATGGGACCGATTGTCCCCCTGCCATGAGATTCCATTGCGGTCTATGCCCCAGCCTCAACCACAATATCCCATGCGTCGTGAAGCTAGACCCCACGTCGCGACAATCCTTGAACAATTGGAATATCAGGGTGTTATTGAAACTTGTGTGTCCCCTATGAATAACCCTTTATTCACTGTAACGAAGCCTGACGGCTCGTACCGTTTAGTTTTGGATTACCGGCACCTAAACTCCCATTGCCGGACCTGCGCGGTACAAAATACACATAGCTCGGCTTTAGTCGACAGTCTCGTGCGTAAAAGGTTTAAAACGACACTTGACATTTCAAATGGCGTTTTTAGCCACAACCTGTCCACAATGAGTAGCCAGTGGACGGCGTTTACTTCGGGCTGCAAACAAAAACAGTTTACAAGATTAGCCATGGGTTACAAAAATAGCCCTGGCTTCTTTTCTGCTCGCGTGGTTTCTCTCTTAGAAAGAATTGACCCCGATGCATACTCCTATGTTGACGATATCTATCTTACGGATGATGAGCTGATGCCACATCTGTCTCGAGTCGACAATATTATAGTGAGTTTTGCTGACTATGGCTACAAATTCAATTTTGCGAAGTCTCACATCGCAGAATATACAGTGTTGTTTTTGGGCTACGAGCTCAATAATGAAGGTAAGGGGTTAGCCCCCCACTTTCTGGAGAAGTGCGCATGCTTAAGTGCTCCTACGACACTGAAGAAATTGCAATCTCTGCTGGGCTTTCTGAATTTCGGCCGTACGTACATTCCTGATTATGCCCAGCGTATCAAGCCGCTTTACGCCTTGGTACAACCTTCGTTTTCGAAGTCTAGCTGGCAGCTAGAACACTCTGCAATTTTACAGTCTTTACAGGCTGACCTTCTTGCTTCACAATACTTGCTGACACGTGATAACCGCACTAACCTGGTAATAAGAATAGTACCAGGCGCCGTGGGGTTCACGTATTTGACGTTTAATGAGGGCGATACAGTCCCCATTGCGTACAAATCCCACTTGTACACCTCTGCTGAATTACGTTTTTCCACGGTCGAAAAAGTTCTGACTGCTGTGCAGATGGCGATCCTCAAGGAACGCGCACTGTCGCATGGGAAACAGATTCTGGTTGTAACACCATATCCTGCCTTAGAAGCAGTGACTAAGGCAAGTGTACCAAATTCTAAAGCTTTGCATCCACGGTGGATACAATGGGCCACAACACTGACGTCGCCAGATGTCACTTACATCTTTGATGCCTCATTACAGACTCAAGAGTACTTGCAGTATGAATTCGTTCATCCGGCACCTCTGTCTTTGCGCCCGCTCGAAGAATACCATTGTGTCATATACACTGACGGGTCTGCGCAGCCCGCAATTGGATCAAAGCACGCTTATTCAGCGGCTTGCGCAATTGTCGTGGGTACATTCGTAAATGGTGAATTCCAATCTGATGCAGTGCATACGCAGTCATTGGGTGATTGTACCGCGCAATTAGCGGAGCTTCGGGCTCTGGTGCTTGCACTGGAGTTTGCTGATCCCCGAGTCACTACTCTTATAGTGAGTGACTCCTTCTACTGTGTCCAGTCCTACAATGACAATTTACACTTCTGGTCTCAGAATGATTATCGAGACACGAAAGGTAGCACAATTAAGCATAAAACGCTTTGGGTTCGAGTGGCAGACTTTAAAGAACGTCTCCCTCTCGTGAATGTTATTCACACTCTTGGTCACCAACGACTTGGTGTCCATGCTGTCGGCAACAGCTTAGCTGACGAGGCAGCAAAAACAGCAGTGGCTACATACTTAGTGGCAGCAGTTACAAGATCCAAAAGTAAGATTGATGATGACATCTTGGCAGCTATTGCTGCTACAGAGAAGGGAAGTGATTACCCGAAGGGTTTTCCCTCTCGTTATATTTATCATTTAAGTCCTGATAACGTCCCATTAGTGAGGATTAACGACGTTGGTGACAGAATTATTCCCAACGCGGACTGCAGACCAGCACTGATCCTAGCTGCGCAGGAGGGGTTGGCGTCAGCCCACGCCGGTGTGTCAGCTACAATATCTCTGCTACAACAACGTTACTGGTGGTTTGGTTTATATAAACAAGCGCGTGCATATGTTCTTGATTGTGACATTTGCCAACAGATTAAACCTTCTACTGTTGCGCGCCCACCACAGACACAGCTGTACATCTCTAATAAGCCATTTGGTTGTGTTTATTTAGATCACTGCGGTCCTTTTTCTTCTGATACTGCGTGCAAGTATATCTTGGTTGCAGTGGATTCGTGCACACGTTTTCTTTGGGTATGGCCACAAAGGAGTGCTGACTCGCGGACTGTCATCAGGGATTTGCGTGTCTTTGTGGGAACTTTTGTGTGTGGTACCTTCCATTCTGATCAGGGCCCTGCGTTCGCCTCTAAGGCTTACAAGGAGGCTATGAGAAATTTGGGGGTCCTAGTCAAATTTTCGTCCCCCTACCGACCTGAGGGAAATAGTGTGGTGGAGCGAATGAACCGTGACTTAAAGCAATCATTGACAGCACGTGTTTTAGGCACAGGCCGGAACTGGCTAGCCCATTTGTATAACGTCCAAAGTGCACTTAATAATCTCCCTAGAAGGTCTCTGGGTGGGCGGACCCCGTACATGATGCTCTTCGGAATCAGAATGTTTGTTCCAGACCTTGATGGTCTAGACGTGGCGGCGGCGACCGCACCCTTTGACGTAGATGATCACTGTGCTGTTTTGCAGACTCTACAAGAAGCCAGAGACTCTCTTTCGAAAGAACACTTGCCCTCCACATCTGAAGCTGAGGTTCAGATTCCGGTAGTCGGCTGGCTACCCCGAGTTGGAGACCTGGTCCGTGAGAAGGTGGAGAACAAGAAGGAGTTCGGCCCCTCTTATCGTGCACCGGTTCCAGTGCTTGGAGTGCAGGGTACAAGAACAGTCATTTTACCTCCACTTCCTGGTCGAAAAGAAAACAGGTACATCTCTATTGACAATGTCAAACTTCAGCGAGTGGCCGATACTTCTTAGTCTGGCTCCAGCAGTTTCATGCCAGACGATGCAAAGAAATTCAACGTTGGTTCCTGCTTCTAACACCTTGTCTGATGTTGCCATCGAGATGCAGTCAGTTACTGATCCCCTGTTAATACCACCGGCTGGTGGTCTGCCCGATGACACTGAGTATGCTTATCCTACAAATGATCACTCGCCTGTTTTACAATCTACGGCGCTGGACCAGTCCAGTTTCTCCTTTGACACTAATTCATTGCCCTCCACCCCACCTTCGAACATTGCTGTTTTTGCTAGTTGGTTTAAAAGACATTTTTTGGTGGCCCCTTGGACATACATCTGGTTAATGCTTTTCAGTATTTTTTTGTTTATGTCCATTGGATTTGTAATAGTGTTTTTCCGTCTGGTGGACGGTCACTATCTCAAAGAGAGATCAGCAATTAGACTTATCAATGGAACTTTGGCCCCCCACTCCTCGTCCCACATCATGAAACGGGACCAGACTTTTGTGAATATTACTGCCTGGCCCGTCATGGATGGAATCGCATGGGATGCTGTTAAATTTCAAATTCATGGGCCTACAGAGGTCATTAATGTACCTAATGTATTTCGTGTTTCTATGGGTGATGTAGTTAAACAGAACATACGTTCTGATGATTGGGATGTACACGCCATTGAGGCACTGTTTTCAGATTTGAAATATTATGCCGCTTTTGATGCTGAGGATTTGTATGAAAATGCGGCTAATTATGCAGAACAGTATTGTTTTCAGCATTATGGCAATCACTTCCTGCATAAAGCGAATACATTTAGAAATTTTGTAAATTTTACCCAATGGGAACACTGTCCCACCCCCTCTTTTGGCAGTTCACATACATTAGTTGATAAGTATACTTATTTTACTGATTTCAGTGTTTCAGACCCGGCATCCTTTTATTTTAAAGTTAAGCCTGAGTCTGCCTCAAAGGTTAGACTGACACACACCAAATTGCTTTATTCTAAGTCCTTTATGGATGAGCTGTCAATCAAAGGTTATGATCTATGGAAGGCTACTATTGATCTTAAGTCGGTTTGGGGTTCCAAACCGTGGCAGGTTCAGGGAACTGAAGCTTTACACCGTGCCTGTCTAGTACCAAATCATATGTTGTTTTTAAATTCAACCATCTTCCAAACCACCTGTTTCGGATTGGCCACTTCTAAAAAACTAAATTCGCCTTCTGTGCCGGATCTGGGCGCTTACCCAAATTGGGATAATCACACAGATCTGTCCCTTCCTGCTTTGCAGTCATTAGTTTCTAATTCATCTTTCAATATTTCAAAATTTAGTAGTGAGGGATGGTTAATTTGGCAAAGCAGTTCTGATACCTGTCAACGTCGTTTTCTAGGACTGAAGCCGGGGTATACTCAGGAACGCGTAGACCCACGGTTTGAGTCGTCACATACAGTAACTACATATTCTGTAGGGAAATTATGTCAGTCCTGGCTGCGACATTCCACCTTGGCATCTGTCAAAGTTCATTTATCAAAATTACATGACAAAATAGATTTGAATGATTTTGTTAAAGGTCCTGTGGGTGGCAGATCCAAAAGATGGGCGTATGCTATTTACAACGAAGTATGGAAATTGTCGCAAATTGAGGCAGCTTCACGATTGAGAGCTATTGATCAAGCTAATATGGAAAAAGTATTAGCAGTTATTGATAACAGCATTAGCATTCTTTCTTCTCGAATTTATACATTAGATAATATTGTTTCTTCAATTGTTGATATTGTGCATGATGATATGTCAGTATTGTATCATGGTCAAAACCAGTTGCGTTCTGTTATGCAGTTTGCATGGACATTACAAACGTTGAAGGCAGGGAAGGTCCCCTGGGACTATCTGAATACAACATCATTATTTCTTCCCTTTAACCTTACTGACAAACAGCAGTTCATGTCCATGAAAGATGCTTCATATTCCTTGTTACATATTGAAAAGTTGGAGCCGTTACCTTTCTCTGTGGCGGAATTGGATTCAGCAGTGTGGTTATTACATGGGTTGATAACTCTCCCATTCGCCCTTTTTAAGTTTACCTCTTGTATGAAACACTATGCTCTGGGTAGATAAGAACAGCTGGGTACCGCTTTCATACATGAGGTCTGGTCCCTCCCTTTTACGTATAGATGTACAAGAGACGGTACTGAGGTTTATCTGAAGGGTGAGGAATGTACAACGACACCTGATCATTCTGTAGTATGTAGGCACATTCAGTTGCACAGTGCTTGTAATGTACACGCCCCGAATTTGGCCTGCGTCCTCAAAGGTATCCCGGTACCAGTGATTACACCATCATTCACGCTGCTTGCAAACGGTAGTTATTTGATTTTAAATAATGAAGCTTGCTGCGGGATGTTAGTGGGAATCCCATATATAGTAACTGTATCACAGAGAGTTGTCTGCTGCAATAATGTTCTGTTTCCTCCCCCGCATGGGCCGCTGGATGTTTCCATCTGGCCTTCGATTCCAACCTTGAAAGCAGAGTTCAACAAGATGAGCAGAATAAGAGCTCTTTTGTCCCAAAAGGAGGTGCCATTGACTTCCTCCCGAGAAACATTTGTCCTTCACGTAGCAAATACGCGCACTGAGGTACAGGCGCTTTTGAATACGGACCTCCCCCTGCATTTTGGTGCTTTGATCCAAACAATTTTCAATGCCTCGTCCACAACCGGCCTGGCTCATTTTTTTAAACTTGTGGGCTCGGGCCTCGTGACCTCTTTCCAAACTATTTTTGGTGTGATTCCGGCATTTTTTCATTCTATTTTCTCGAGCGTCTTTGGAGGTGTCCCGTTAATTCTGGCGCTAGTGGCAGGTGTGCTACTTTTACTTTTCATCCTACGGAATGGCTGCTCTTTCTGTGCCACACGACAGCCTGTCCCGTCTGCAGCTTCTTCGTGACAGGATGCTTGAATACTATGGCGTCCTGCCATTGGCGACTTTGAGCCTGGCATATGGATTATCCTTCCGGTATTCCTACTTCACCTGCGTGCAACCTGTCTTCCACTGCCTAGATTGTCCCTTTGAATGGCCTATGGATTTGTGCTTAACCAACATGGTGTCTCCGGACCCGGATTATGATCTACTGATGAGGCCCTTAGTGTCTCACGAGTTCGCCTGTTCTGGTGTTCGGATTATGGCCTGCGGTGCGGCGCATGGTATCCTGGGTAATTGGGACATCGCGAGGGCGGCATATGACTTCTTGGATATGAGTTATTTGGAAGTACACGCTGGTTGCCCTCTGATGGTGCTAGAGGCTCCGCTAATGGAAGAACATGTATGTTCCTTTTCTTTGATTAACTGGATGGCTGAAACCTTCAGTGGCCGTGCCAATGATTTTCTGCTGGAAGCAGTGGCCACATATGCTGCATATACATTCATGGATTGAGTGAACTGTCGTCCACTGTTTTCCTCACGTGTCTTGACCAGTCCCTGTGCGTCTGCACTTCTGCCCGGTGAGGCGTTTTTTCATTTTTTTCACCCCCCACTGCACGTTTGAGGTTTTTTGTTTTTTCTTTCCACTTTTGGTTTTTTCATTCTCGGACTTTGCCTGAACTGAACCTTGTTTTTTAAATTGAATACGCCTTGTTCTGCTCTGTCGCACTTGAACTCTGCGTTCTCTCTTTTCTTGCATACTAAGTGGTGCTTCGATCAAGGGGGCATGTAGTAAGGACTCCCTTAATACGTACATACATTGTTAAGTTAGCATAACCACGTTAGAGGTTAGAAAGCCATCTTGCTGCTTTTGCGCACGACACTGCGTTTACATGTTATTTCTTAAACAAACTGCTGACTCGAGCCTTGCCTCACACGAGAGCAATCTATTGTTACCATCCCGAGCTCTGCGCAGCGACCTTGGTCTGTACATGGTGTGACAAACAGTCTGGATTATTACACAATGCATGTTTTCCACTCTAGGTTGATCGACTCACTATTTAGCCATAACACACGAGCAGCTGCAAATACCTGAAAGTTGGTGCTTTTAATATCACAGACATCATGTTTATTATTCAGACCGAAGACGAGCCTTCCTGCGAGAAGACTCCTGATGCTCCTGTGATGTGATTTCACTAAGCTGATCTTTGAGGTATGGGGTCCCCTATTCAAGCCTAAGAGACCTTCTACTAGCATAATAATAATATTAGCTTCTTAGTAAAGGGAAGGTGGTAGTATCCACTGTCATTATAACATGATCACCCCTTTTATATTCTATGGTATTGTAACGATGCTGATGGTTTTGATTTTAATCATTTGTCTGCTTGTATTAGCCAAAGTACTGCATCTTAGGACACGTGGTCTATAAAAATAAACTCTTTTTATTTACACCGTGTCTCTGTTGATTATTGTTGTGGACTGATGTGAGAATAATATACGAACAGGTATTTCCGATTCCCATCATTCCTGAGAGTATACTGAGTCGCTTGTTCTGGGTTGTCTTTTCATTGGGACCGCCGAGCTAAATCTCGGATAACGAATGGGACACTTATGCTAGCCGGATACTGGGTTCTGGGTTCTGAGGTGAGTTTCTGGTACACCACAATTCACTGAGGTCCTGGGGTTCTACGCATAGTTCTGTGTATAAGCAGAATCCCTGCAACAGGACTAAATCAATAAATGATTTCTAGGGCAGAATGACAAAAAGTAAGGATTACAAAAAATAAAAGGTAGGGTACAGAATAATTAGAATTCAGGTGTGTTGGACTTGGCCCTTTTGGCAGGTTCACCCCAAAACATTTTGCCTTCTCCTAGCCTTTTTCTGTAACCTGGTGTTGGTGATTTTAGGCCTGTGAGCACTTTAGCACTGTGGTCCGGTGTAAAGTGCGTGCGCTCTCTGTGTATGTGTGGTGAGAGTTCCCTGCCCTCCCATAGGAATGCATTGGGGATGAGTGTGTCCATGGTAATTCCTGGTATGAGATGAGTGCAGGGTCGTGTTTAGTATGTATGTATGTATGAACTCGTGAGGATAAATGCTGCGCAATGGTGTGCGCAGATTTATGGTGACTGGTGGAGAAATGCCACTTTTAGAAGTTGGCATTTCTGTGTGCTATGTGTCTGCCTGCCTGATGTGAATTGCATGTCTGGCTTGTGAGTGACAGGAGCTGAGAGGAGTGGATGGCTCCAGGAGGGGCAGGGTGAGCTGAATGGGATGCCTGGCGGAAGAGTGGTGGGAAGGGGTAATCCCCTGACTCTGAATAGGAGGGTATCTTCCCTAGTGAATGCTGGCTCCACCCCCCTGTGGTGTGTCTGATGGTGAGCACCCACGTAACAATGGGGAAGAGGAGCCCTGTCCACAGAGTGCTCCAATTCCCCCCTGAACCAGTAATTCTGCTGGTTCCCCAAGCCCTGTGCTGGCACAGACAAAGGAAAAAGGTGTATAAAAGAAGGGGCTGTGACCCCATAAAGGGGTTCAGTTCGATACTTGGGAGCTGTTCCTGTCTGGCTGGGGGGACTGGCTGCTGCTGGGGCCCAGGAGGAACCGCCATGAGGGCTTGCCTCAATGGGCCCAGCGTTTGCCCCCTGAACATTTGCTTTAGCGCCTTGGGAGCGCTGGACTCTTATGTGGTGGAGTGCTATCTTTTAAATTACCACCCAAGGGGAGCGCTGGTGCCTAGCAGCATGCTGCTGCAGAGAGGGACGTAGGGATTCCCCCGAGTTTCCTGAGAGTATTGTGTGCACACCCCACATAGTAAATACTTTGGCAGCAGAGCGGGAACCCACCTCGCGCTGCCGCTGCCGAGAAGAGTGGGAGCCCACCCTGCTTTATGCCCAGTGAAACGGCGGGTGTCCACCACGCTTTATGCTGATTCCTGAGGCGGGTGCCCAACCCGCGTTGTCCGCCCTAGCGGGTGCCCACCCCGCTGGATATTGTTTTCTGAAGAGGGAGCCTAGCCCTCATTGCCGCCGAGAACAGGGAAGAAGCCGCGATCCGCGGCCCGCCTGGTTGTGGGTGGGGCCTCGTGGACGGAAGGGGAAGGGCCCTGCAGCTGGAAACGAAGCGCCATGTTCGAAGACCCAGGCGGGAGCCCACCCCGCACTGGAACACGCTGCATAGGAAGTCCGGAGCCGTGCGGGCTCCACACCCATGTCCTGGGTCCCAGGAGGGTGCCCGGGTGAAGTGAGAGGTGGCGGCCGGGGCCGCCGATGCAAGTGGGGGGCACCCATGAGTGAGGAGAGCCCCGCGTGTGAAGGCGCCGCTCCAGAGCCCAAGGAGACGTCTGGAGCCTTGAAAGGCTCCCAGTGTAAGTCCAGGACCTGAGGGAAAATGAGGTGCCAGGTCATGCGAGGCGGAGGAGATGAGACCAGGGGAGTTCTGCCCGCAGCCCCGAGAATGGAGCCCAGAGGAGACGGAGCCAGCAGCAGCCACTAAATAGCTCGGTGAGTGGGGCTCAGTTGTACGGTGTTCGGGGGGGTGTCGGGGCACGTTGCCAGTGCCCACCCCCTGTGACCGTGCCTAGGGTGCCCGCGCTGATTTTCCAGCTGCCCCCTGACAGTGGGCAGCTGCCACATTTGGCATACTTCTACTTGGAGTCCCAGTGGGGCTCGAAGGGCATAGTGATTGCCCGCATGTATTGTGCCGTTACCCAGCTGCCACACCGGACAGTGGGCAGCTGCAACGAGGGGGCCATGTTGTTTCCAGAGCCCGTGGGACTCCAACGAGGGGCACAGTCGTTTCAGGGCCCCACTGGGGGTCCTGAGGGCCCTGCGGGGTCCATGCCCAGTTGGCCACAGGTAGTAATAGAGTCCTATTGAGACTGGAGAGGCACAATGAGTGCCAGGCCTTCTTTACATCACAGCTGCCCGGCAATTAGCAGGCAGCTGCACCGTTTAGGCCATTTGTTGTGACACAGACCCAGTGGAGGACCCAGGAGGCACCATAGTGCCATCGCCACTATGTCTTTGGGGGCATTTTTGTCCCTTGTGATGAGAGGGGAGTTAGGAAAACTCCTGCCCTGTCCCAGCACATTTTCACACTTTTGGGATTCTGCTGCATTGGTAGCCAGTTGTGACATTTTGGGACAGAGGGCATTTGAGCCCCTGTGAGAGGCCAGTTGGCCTGCGGTCAGTTGGTAAGGTGCTGTGTACACTTTATCTGGGCTAGGGAGGCCTATTGCGTAATGTGTATTGCATATTGTCTTTATGCTTGTGATGCCCAATGTCATGTTGTGATGTTTTGGGGGTAGTACCTGTTTGCGTAATGTGTCTATGCTTATGGGGTTGGTGCATAATGTGTTTATGCTGGTGAGGCCCATTGCGTAATGTGTTTATGCTGATGAGGTTTGGGCCTGGTGTGGGTTTATGTCTAATGTGATAATGCTTAGGTCATTATGGTAACAGTAATTACTGGCTGTGTTTTGCATTTACTTACCTGCATTCTGATGGTTCAGACTGTGGCCCGATTGGCCTGGTCCTGTATATAATCCCCTGTGAATATTACCCGTGGCAGTTGGCACAGTGTAAATGTGTGATTATGTTTCTAATGTGTTTATGACAATACAAAGGCACATTTTTCATATAACCTTGTGTGGAGTTTCTTTTGTGGTGTGCCTAGTGTGTTGCTGCTGTGAGTGTGTGTTGCGCAAACACTTTACACATTGCCTCCGGGATAAGCCTGACTGCTCGTGCCAAGCTACCAAGGGGGTGAGCAGGGGTTATCCTTGGCGTGTCACTTCCTTGCCCTGACTAGACTGGTGGTTTCTGCCTGGCTTTGGCGCAAGCCTTAGCCAACCAGAAATTCAATTTCTAACAAGGTGTATAAATCATTGCCAAAAATTCCATCAGTAAAGAAAAGTAGCAAATTCGAGGGAAAATGCAAAATACTAAATGTGAAACAAAATGGACAGCATCCTTAGTATCACCTAAAATATTCTGGCTCACTTCCAAATTCAAAGGTTTATATAGGAATATTTTCATGGAAATACTTTGAAAGTGCAAATGCATCATAATGTGAGCAAAATAATAAAATGTTAGCAAATCAAATCACAAAAATGTTGACACTCTTATATTGTCACATAGCTTTTCCACCTGAGCAATATCCCTTAGTAAATATTAGATTAGCCCCTTTCTGACCTGATGTCATTCGCAGATGTCTGAACAAACTGGTTACAAAACAAAAGTGAACTGCAATACTGCATGCAAGTGGGAGAGTCCTTGAAAGAGATACAACACAGATCCCATGTTAGAGAGCTTCCTTCAAGGACATCATCAATAGAAAATAAACAAATGACACTGCTTGACTGTGTCCAGCAGAAATAATCAAAAGTGAAGGTGACAGAGTAAGACATCCATTTTGAACAAGCAGGTGTTGAAGCCTAGTTAGCATAAGCCAGGAAAATGCACTTTAACAAGACATATTAACATTAGTTCAATTGGCAACAGTATCATGTCAGTGTATACATGTAAATTAGAGACTAAAACCACATTCCGGTCATTGTTAATTATGTACAAAAACTATAGAATGCACAAAAAACTCCCACACCCCTTTACGACCAGTAAAACAGTATGCACAAATGGGTAGGTTTATTAAAGTTGAATGTTGATAGCCTTAATCTGGGAATGACTATATCGCCTCATTAAACCCATACCAGCCTGTTTCCCCTGCAGGGTCCAATCATAAAACACAACACATTCACATAATAGGTTCATGAAATGCTGAAAGTACAATTTGCGCATGCTAGATACAGTGTCACATGAAGATGAGACAAGTGTAGTAGAAGCACCATGAAAGCGTGCTTTAAAACATGAAGTGAAGAAAACATGCATATAAGACAAATACTAATACATTTAAACAAAGTTGAACTAATACATTTCTTATGCATATGTTGCTTATTAACGTATATTGATGGAATTTTAATGTTAAGGGAAGTGACCGTGTTTTTCATGCTTTCTGTCAGTGTGCACCATTTAGAAAAGTTGGTGTGAAAACGCATAGAAATGAAGTACAAGCTTGAAATTTTGCCTAATAATACTAGAGCATCTATAGTTTATGAAATTGTAAAAACTTTTTTTGCAATATGAATTTAGAAAAATATGCACTTATATGAATATTGTGAATATGTTTGGTAGTAGAGTATTTCTAACGTTAGCAATTTTCATGTCATACTGACTGGTGAACATTCTACATATTCTTTTTGTGAATTGATTTAATTTCGCTATATGTGGTATTGGATTAGAATACACTCATTTAAACAAACTTAAAGGCAAATTCAAAATGCAATTTTCTAATGCTGACCTTTCCCCTGATTTAACACAATGTTTCATTTTGCGCTAGTGAAATGTTGCTTTATTTGTTCTGTACATGTGTATTTCCTGACATTCCTGAATGTTTTTTGAATGTTCACAGTGATTTGTTCCTGTTGGAACAGCATTGCAACTATTACTTTTGATAGCAACTTTGTATTTCTTTTCCACCTGTGTGGACTTTTGAATCTCTAGTGTCTCATTACTAGCATGAGAAAGCTTCACAATGTTTCAAGTATCTCAGGAGACATTACATGATTCCGATCACACAATGGTCTTTAGATGGTGGTGTGATGCCACCTCACTGGGACAATCTTAAAAATGTCATAAAAGAAGAAACCCCAAAGGAGGGGCAACGAAGACGGCATTGATTTTTGATTCTCAACACATGACCGCCATTCTGATTTTCCTACTCGAGACCCGAATGCTATGCTGATCTAATTTTGAACTAACTTTTGCTTTTGGACTGCCTGGTTGATGCTACAGTTGGTGGCTGATGGACTCTTCATTCCTTTGTTGCTTTATTTATGCCAATGGACTCGCCCTGAACTTTAATTTTGAACCCTTTTCCCATATTCGTATTACTTGAGCTGTTAAACATAGAACTATCCTTCTGCCTTAATGGTGGTAGGACTCTGTACTTCCATAGTTGATTCTGATTATAACTATCTGAGAAAGCCTGCTTAAATGTTTGGCCTTGTTATACAAGCTATGATATTCTTCAATGAACTTCTGAAGAAATCACTCATGGCAATGAACTTTGAATCTTTAATACAATAACCAAATAAATCTTATATCTGTCTGAGTCTATTATTGAGTCCTATTGGTTCTTCTATTCAAACTGTGCTGTTTACTAATGACTTAAAGTGTTGTAGACAGAACATCAGGTGCGTTTTGCATTGATGTTGCAAAGCTTTTCGCCTGCATAATCCTTACTTGATTTAACTTCTTCAGGAGGTTGGGTCTCCCATTTGCTATGCTTTATTTCTACAGCATGGTGTTGAGAGTGGTGTACCTAAATCTGATTTGAAATTTGTCAGTTGGCTGTCAATTAATGATCCTCATTGGACAGCTACTGTGGTGTTTGGTTACCCTAATTTCCACCCCTCTGATTTTTTTTTACCACGCTTACACTACAACAGACCTTTTCAGAACCCAGCACCCTTACGATGAGCATGAGGAAATAATAAATAAAGACATAATCACACATACCATGAGACCCCATGCAAAAATCAGGGCACATTCTAAACTATGTCACAAACTCTGCAAAAGTCAGTCCTGTCCATACTATTAGGCATGGGGCAGCAGATACAGAATAATAAAATAAGCCACCCAAAGGCAGCTCAGAACAGCAAGAATAAAGAGTCTACTGCACAATGTCAGTGACTGATTATAAAAATGCCATGATTAAGAGGAAAGGAAGCCAAAGTGACAACTAGTGGTGTGAAAACCAAACTGCATGCTCTAAATTAAATCTGAACTTTAGAGCATGCCGTAAGACAGAGTGAGACACGAAGAACATCTGATGGCAATATAAGCATGGACAGAATTATTTGAAAGCAAAACACTCCAGAAAAACATGAGAAATGCACAAATACATAGACATATAAGGAAAATAATGAAAACAACTCATTAAATAAAGTAATTGATGATCTAGCGCAGCCAAACACATCAGTTTAACCGCACATCAATAAAAAGGGGAGAAAGATCACAAACCACTTACAATGCTACTGCAGTGCCACAGCGCCAGCCATCACTTCACCCAGGCACTATGGAATCACGTTGGACAGTATGACGAAGCAGATAAAAAAAACTGTTTGCAAGCTAGAGAGGTAACAATAGCCCAAAGAAGAAAACCTACTTCTACACTAAAGGGCGAAGAAGTGTACAGTTTTATAAGAAGCACTCTAAAAATAACTCCCGACCACAAAACAAAGGAGCACTGAAAGCACTAAGGGCCATATGTAGGTAACATACTATTTACCGATTCATAAATACCGAATTTTACCGATTCTGTATTTATGAATCGGTAAATAGTATGTAGGTAAATAATCGGTAATTATTAGCGATTCGGTAAATATCGGTATTTATGAATCGGTATTTACCGAATCGGTAATAATGCATCCCTTCCCATTCATTCCTATGGGCCTGGAGGCCCATAGGAATGAATGGGAAGCCATTTACTATTACTGATTCGGTAAATACCGAATCGGTAATAGGGGAGTCATTATCATGGGTGGCAGGGTGTCACATTGACACCCTGCTGCACCCCTGATTCGTGCATGTGTGCACATGTGGCGCACATACATGCCCTAAGGGCATGTATGTCTGCCACATGGCACTTTTAAATCTGCAAAATATAGCTTTTTGCAAGGCATTCGTTATTTATCACCAACCTGTATTTGGTGGTAAATACCGAATTCTTAATACTAATATTCACTCTTTTGTGTGCTCCCTACATATGATTTCAAGATTCGGTAATTTACCGAATCTGTATTTTACCAATTCAGTATTTTACCGATCCATTACCGATTCGGTAAATTACCGAATCCTGAAATCATGCCTCCTACATCTCAAATGCCTAAATACCGGTCGGTAACGGGATATTTACCGAATTTCGTCCGTTACCGACCGGTATTTAGGTACCTACATATGGCCCTAAGTGAATAATTTCAGCCACAGACTAACCTAGACTACAAAAGATACAAATCCACTAATACTTGACATTGTGCAGCCGAAAAAATTGGTTAGTTTCACACACGTTTGCATCATCATCATCATGTACATTTAGCATTCCATCACTAAAGATATGTGGTCAAACTATTTATGAGAGTTACTTATCACAGCTCCTCAAGTGTATTTGTCATCCTAACCTCATGATAATAGAGATCATTACTATAATACCCAGACCTAGACCTTGGAAATGGTCTCACTTAAAAGACCTATAATGACACTTCCAACCTTATTTCATCTGAGAAAGGTCAGCAGTTAAAAGGCTGGTGCTGAGGGTGGCTGCACCTTTACCACTATAGCCGTAGTCTACCCAACCTATGTAGTCTTTCCCATGGTGTCGGTGGGATTTTTCTCTGAAAGTGCACCTGCCGACATTGTGGCCACTTTTGGAATAAGCACTAGAAAAGCCAATAGGATTTGGTGATGCGAGAGCTATTGGCTTTGTTAATGTTAATGTCTTTCAGCCATGTATTCAAAGAGCACACCTCGTAAGCAGGTAAGCTGTGATTTAACGCCATTTTCTGGGTGTCAGTGGCAGAACTGTAAATGTTTCAAACCAAATCTGTTTCCTCCTTGCCCACCCTCGGGAGTGCTCTCACTGTGAGCAGCAAGCACAAGTGTATTAAATAATTGCAAAATGCTGGTGTTACATGAGAACATTTAACAGTCTGCCCGAAAGGCAAAAGTAAAAAAAAAAAAAAAGGAACACACATAGCAAACCTTGCCAAAGCCAATTGGTCTCACCAATGCAAGAGCTATTAGCTTTGACAATAACTTCTTGCCATGTGGTGCAGCAGCATGACTATTGTGCAACATTGCAGTAAAGAAATGAAAAGTAGTATGACGGGGACTTCACCGGCAGAATCATAGCACTTTTTTCTTTACTTTCAGTCATGCTGCACAGCAACTGCATTGCATTACAAGATGGCTAAACAAAAGCCAATATCTCAGCGTAGGCATGGTTGATTGGCTTTGTCAATGCTTGTTTTACTGTTCCCTGTAGTTCACCTTACAATGCTTAATTTTTTCATTCTCATCCCACTACACCTTTTCCTAGAGAACGAAAGCCTGATCTTGTGGCAGCATCAATGCTTGCTGTCTTTATCCCTAAAGCAGTTAATACGTATATTGGTTCAAATCAAGCCACCACATGTTTTAAGCACATTGCCTGGCAATAGTGCCTACTGGAAAATGTATAATGACCAGAGATATGTGTGGAGTGATTTGTGCTGCTTGTAACCACTAGCTGAATGTTCAGCTGGATTGCGTGGCATAAAGAGCATTTTCCCAACCCAGGAAAGGAAGGGAATTCAAAAAGATAGAACTAAGGAGGATCTCAGAGGTAGCGCCATTTTTTGTTTTGCCAGTGGCACTGTTGAAAGAATGGACCAATGGCCACCTTGAAATGGGTGGCTTATCACGTAATGATTTCACTTCAGAATGAGGACACAGGTAGGAGCAGTGGTTTTGCAACTGTTTATCGGAGAACACAGATTTTTAACTCCAGGGATTCAAACCATAATAGAAAAAAATGATCAACCTCAAGTCCCTTCACTCCAGCCTGTGGAACTCTACGGCCAGCTCCAGAAACATTACCTTAGCTAAGCAGTAGATGGCGCCTTTCATGCATGTTAATGCAGAGGCAGAGGCAGCATATGTGAGGCTGTGCCCTGACGTGCTGTAAGAGTTACTCGTTAAACAAGGCAGAAGATAGAATAACCTTTCAATTGCTTCCTTTGTTTGTCAAAAGCTTCATGTAACTATAGCCAAATGGGACCTGCTGAAACATCCAGATTGCTACAAATGTGATGGGAGAGGATGTTGCTTCACGCCAAGATCTGTCGGCTTTGGAACAGGGGAAGTGGGATCGAGTCTCGGTGTCGGCCCAACATGCTGTGATTCTAGTCAAATCACTTACTCTCCAATAGCCCTCCAATACCTTTGGTCGAGTACCTGCTGTTTATACTATAAAAAAGTTGAATAATGTGTGCTTTGGATACCAAGATGCTTCTAGTAAGACGCTCACTGTTGAGTGTTTGAATGTGAGAGGATGTGGATAGGGTTGGTTTGGGGCGGGTGGGAGAAGATTATGGAGCACATGAAAACATCAGCACTCGTGGAGTGATGAAACACAAAGAAAGAAAGAGCTCCTAAAATGGGAGCAGTGGATGGACACAAGTGCTTGGTCCATGCTCTGGGGGAGGGCTAAACACAAGAATAGGCACGATGCATGCATGCCATGGACAAATGGGGACAAAGGATATGAGGCAGATGATGGAGTGAGCAAATGGGAAGCCAATGGGTGGGCTGAATCTCACAGATTAAACTCAACACGTCTCTTCAAGACAGCTCTTGCGCTGTTTAGCTGATACCTGAAAAAACAATCCCAGCATACTCACAAGGGAATGGTGTCATTTTGTCTGGTCAGCATTATTTTACATTTACAAAAGATAAACTCAGAGAGAGGGGATTGGTTCTTAGAAAAATTTAAATTATTGTCTTTGAAGTGCTCAGAGTTTTCTCCCTTATATTAGAAAACTATTCTGTTTAAGACTCATGTTACTTTTTTTTTGTTTGCAGTTTTATATAGCACAGATTCAACCCAACGACATTGTAGTGCTTTTCATGAGCACCAGTAAAATTACATGAGAACACCTTTTTTGTAGGCACTGGGGGATTAAATGATTTGCCCAGAACCACTGGCTATTGCACTGATGTCAAAGACTCAAACCTGGTTCCCCAGCTCCAAAGTCAGCAGCTCTGGCCATTAGGCTACATCCCCTCCACCTTGTCATCATAACCTATTAATAAATCACTATATAAACAATTATCCATACGTACATCTGAACATTAATTTAATCATAAGGCAGTCATTACAAACACAAGTGCTTGAAACTAGTGATATCTCACTTTGCTCACTAGAGTGTATCGTGAAGATAAAAAACGAATGACAAACAGATGAAAAGATACTTGGTAACTACAGAGATCGTTATCTCAATTATTTAGAAATTTCTCACATTATGAATGTTTCATATGCATTAAAGTCAATGGCTTTTGGATCCACAACGAATTCATGGACAAATCATCAGGACATATGGCATATAGGAGGCCATGAGGTCCGGGGAAAGGAGGAAAACTAAATTGGTTTGGGGGGCTGTCGGAGCACCTCAACCAAGATCAGATTGCTCAAGAAGCCAGGCAAGAGTAGGGCAAACAGGCCAGGAGATAAGAATCTCATCCCAGTAATTTCTTCACAAATGATGTTATACAACATCCGCAAAGAGACGTCTGCCTATAAGCAAGTACAATTATAAGGTTTTGATAGCACTTATGTTTAGAGTATCCTAGTCATTTGGTCGTACAACAGAATCCCAGTAAAATATTCTACTTGATGTCCTTTAATCCCTTCCCCGCTCATGACGGAACCACTCCGTCATGAGCCACGGTTGCGCTGTGCTCATGACAGAGTGGTTCCGTCATGCTACGGCCGTTGGCGGCCGCTCCGCCCAAGCGGCACTAATTCCCCGCCTGTGCGGGCGATTAGCGCAGTGGGCGGAGACGTGACGGAACCACTCCGTCATGAGCACAGCTCAACCGTGGCGTGGCTCGTGACGGAGTGGTTCGGTCACGAACACAGCGCCACCGCACCTGCCCCCAAACCTCCCCAGCGCCGCGGCGGAATTCCTGCCGCGGCGAAGGGGTTAAGTGCCAGTCAGGGCATTGTGTATTAAAAGCCCTTCAACATATATGCAGTTGACCACACAGGGTTTAAATGTAAATGGTACAATCTTGCACAAAATCTCATCAACAGTCAGAGCCCGTTGACACAAGTGCTATGTTAAAGTTTCTTTTGTTTAACCACACATGCTCCCAAAGCCCACTTTAGGACATGTTGAGAGAAAAGTACAGATCTATCCCAGCCAGTATGCAATACCCAATGCATTTTGCTTTTGTTAAGGTTCACCTGCATTTTTGATTTTTGGATGAGTTTGTGAGACTCCTATCTTGTAGGGACTCCTCAAAATGCAGAGCTGGCTTCTCAAAGACATCCTTTAGTGTGCCTTAAGAAGTAAAGACCCCCCATTAGTCTCCCAAGCTGCACTCTCATTGGGTTAGCCCCCTTAAATCAACCATGTCCTCCGGTGGCAATGCGAAGGACCCTGGGCTAGTGGAGCAAACTGTTAATTTAGGAAGTTAACATTAGCCTTGAAGTACAGTCTTTAAAACTTAGCACATAAGAATTTGCATTAGAAACCATGACTAGTTGCATGAGACCACCCATGCGCCTGATCTCAGATATTCAAGATGGACATTTCACCTTATATGCTGAACACTAGTAAAGTCCATCTTTTTTCCCAGCTCTGCAATTTTGTACTGGTATTGCTCATATATTTTGCCGTTAGGAGCTTGCTACGCATCACTTAGTGCATGTACTCTGAACCTTAAAATATGCGTTGCGGCACACATGAAAAAAACAAAAGGCCAATGATTGTTTATGTACAGGAAGGTCCCCCTTTCATCATATTTTTAAAAAATGCAGTTTTGCAACTTCTGAAGCAGTACACGTAGAAGTTCAAAACGGCATTTAAAGATTGCTTCTGTGCAGAAAGGGGGATCTTCCTGCACATAAACAATCTTCGCCTGCATGCAGATACCCTTGCACTATGGTGCAAGGGTGTCTGAGTTGGCGCTAGGCCGCTAAGTGTAGCGCCAGCGCAGGGGGAAATGCAGGGCTACACCATATTCTTGTAAATATAGTGGAGCCCTTCGTTTCTGAAGTGGCAAAGTGAGGCGTTAAGCCAGGAAGGCTAACGCCTCACTCCGCCACTTCCCTTGTAAATATGCCCCTGTGTGCTTGGTTACTGGCGCTATGTACAAAGTCCTGTCTGTGGTCTTGGTGAGCCTGGCGGTAGTCTCTCATTGACCGTGCCCCCACAAACAAACAAACAAGCATTTGCAATGCAATAGGTCTCGCATTTGTGCGAGTTTGAGCTATTGACATTGCAAGTAACAATGCCTTTTACTTTTTGTTTTAACAACCTAATTAAAAGGCATTCATTTACAATGTCAATAGCTTAAACTCGAGTAAATGTAAGACCTATTGCATTGCAAATGCTTGTTGAACATGTTAACATTGGCGGGGTAAAGACTTAACATGGTAAGTTTCAGTTTAAATCCCACATAAAGCAATAAGCCAAAGAAAGATAACCAAGAAGACCCCTTAGCCCATGTGCGTTTAACCCAGTACGTTAGAGGTTCTACCTGAGCCTGTCTTCACCTGTAGAGCTGCCCTAATCACCCCACTTATAATGAGCTAGACCCCACAACCTGCGAGGAGAGGTTATCACCAAACATCCGGTCCTGGGCTTTCATGTGACAACTTAATGCCTTTTGGGACTTGTAGTCTTTCATTGCCTCCATGCAGCCCAGTTGGTCTTGCACACCTGTATAATGGAAGCACAAGGTGTGGAAAAGCCCCAAATATCCAATTGTCGCCAAAGAAGGAGAAAGGAGACTCCAATGTCGCTGGTAAAGTCTTGAATTCCTTAAGACCTATCCCACCAAGACAGTGTTTTAATAGCGCCATAGTCCTGTCAGCTTCACAATCTTCACCCTCCAACACATCAACATACGCCAGAAACATTGCTTCCCAGATATACCATTTAATTTGGGGTTCACCGGGGATTGCTAGGAAGGAGGGAGGAGGTAAAATGCCAGTCATTGCGGAAAAAAAAGTTATTGCTGCACAAGAAGTAAGTGGATCCCTATGCAGTAAAATTCATGCACTCCAGACTTGTTTAAAATAAGCTCTCGTGGACACGTGTGTAGAAATGTGTGCGTGTCACAGAAGAGAAAAGCAAACCTGCAGCGGGGCTCCTTCTGCGATTAGACTCTGTCAAGAAAAGCCTGTGATTGTGAACAGCTGAGTACTGGGCTGTTAATGGATCATTGCAGTAAGTGTGTCTGTTCGCCTAGAAATCCAAAGTGGCTAATACCAGAGCTGCGTGTGAGAGGATCCAAGCAGGGACATCGAAACGGAGTAGGCAAAACCGGAAGAAATTGCTGGAGATCCTTAGAGGTTACGTAAGCGTTTCCGGATCGTCGCCAGTGTGGAAAAGCCCCAAATATCCAATTATCGCCAAAGAAGGAGAACGGAGACTCCAATGTCGCAGCACGCCTTTATTAGGTCCTCTCAGAGAAGTCAGGTAAAGTTACCAATACCGCTAACCGCCACCCGCCATCCTATATCCCTTCCCGCAACATTCAAAAGATGCCCCCACACACGCGATCACATTTGAACTCGGCACGTGCGCTGCTGTGCTCGAGTCCACTTCAAATGACAAGAAGTCACACATGTAACACAAGGGGCCTGATAAACAGAGGGAGGGAGCAAGCAAGGGGGCCCGACCGGGGGAGGGAAGTAAAGTGAAAACACGCCATGCGCGTGTTCTGCTAAAACGCTATGACCCGTACTCATGCACATCTCCTGTCCTCCGTACGCGTGTGTGCACATCTCCTGTCCTCCGTCTCCGTACACATGCACATCACCTGTCCCTATTCTGCCCAAAAACCGACGACAATAGTTCTCGCCAAGGCGAGTAGCGCATGCGCTGCGTTGCTAGGCGACACCTAAAAAGAGACTGAGAAGTGTAAAAGAGGTGCACAGAAGGGAGAGGGATAGACAAACTAATACCACAGAAGGATATTGATCTCTATATCATTATAGCTGACATGAAAGTAAATACAAATTAATTTACTTAAAGCAAGTAGTTAATTTCATCGTACAGATTCTTTAAATCTAGTATTCATTTCTGTGCTGCAGTGAAATCCTAACTGGAATAAAATATTAACAAGTCCAAATGGTTTCAGTAACCATGAAAGTAATTGTACTGTGCAGTCATAAAACGTAATGATGCTTATCTTTGTTAAGATTTAACGCCTCGTTTTGCATCAAATCTGCTTGAAATATGCAAAGGCAATGTGTAACTTTATGCCCTTAGCTTGTATTAATGTTGTTTTTCCTGCACTATCAGATGACATATTGCAACGTTTTTTCCAAAGTCACATCACAGGCATTCAATTAAATGTTAGCGCCTTCTGGTTATTCTTTAGTGTGTTTGTTTTCATTTTTATTTATGGGCATTTCGAAAAGAAACAATAAACAAGGTAATAACACAGGAATAAGATGGGGGAGGGAAAAGGGGGTGGTAGTAAACATCCCTCACATATCAAATCATATTCCCTTGTAGTGGAAAAAAGCAGAGGGACAGACAGCATAAGGGGGGAACCATCACTATTGGGCAAAAACTGAGAAAACCAATACCCTCCGCAGCAGATGCTCAGGAGATAGGCGAGAGAGGTCGGTCTAATCCTCAGAACAGGGCTTTAAGAGGGCCACTGTCAGCGGGGGGGAACGGTGGGTCTCCATTACAGTCAAATTCACGGCACTGGACAAAGTCACATCGCTCCTCACTGACTAAAATAAAGTAGCACCAGAGGCCCCCAGATGTCCTGTGGACAAGACCGCGCCATCATAAGCTTCAAATAATTCATAAGCTGCTCCTGGCAATATGCAGCATCGGCTACCCCTGTGGATGGCCACCCTCTGTTTAGTCAGGAGCAGTAGCAGGGCAGTGAGGCCTTAAGCTTCAGGGGGAATCCCCTTTGCATAGCCCAGAAGGGTCACCTGTGGTGTCCGCAGCGGAAATGACCGGTGCTCTGGGCCACCTTAATGTAAACATTGGCCCAATTGCTTGCTACATTAGGGCAGTCCCAGGTGAGGAGGAGGAACGCAACATGCAGCGTGCTTCTGCAACCAGACCCATTGGATGCAGTTGTACAAGTGTGCGATAGAGTCTATGCAGGAATTTAAAGTGTATGAGTCCAAGTCTGTATTTGGGCGTCAGGGCTGTGTATTGGCAAAAGCAGTAAATTCATTGTACTTCAGAGATGGGGGAGGGAGGGCTGGATTGGGTCTAGTTCCCTGTCAGCGCTGCAGGCATGCACACTGGTGCTCCTCCAGCATTGCAGTACACAGGCAGGTGACCAGTATGCAAGGAGAGGGGTTGGTTAGTAAATGGCCTAGAGAATGCAGCGTGGCAGGCAGCGCAGGAAATGTATGGTGTAGAGCTTGGCATGTGGCGTCGCCTACATCAGTGTGAATCACCTGCTCGACACAGCAGATACAAAAACAAATGGGGTATCCGCGACACTTCGCCAGGGGTCGTCATTACAGATATTTCGGAGGGCGGTAGGAGGTTTGAAAATTCTGTATGTTGCATCCAGTGACAGTTCCCCGACCACCCCCCTTTTTAAAGTGATGGGAGATGGGTGCTTGCGGTATGGCATCTGAATGTAAGTGGGAAATCTGTATTTTAAATTATCTTAATTTGCTATTGACCAACAAAAGTGTGACTCTGGTAAATTAGTGTCACCTACGTGTGCCTGAAACTGCAAATATGTGTAACATATTTACAGATTTGTGTGATGAAAACATATGTAATGCAAAACCGTGTGCTGACCCAATTTCATAGTCGTGTTTCCCTCACAGGGTTACAAGCTGGGTTTAATAATCCTGTTTCAACCAGACTTTTTCTGTGCTGAAAGTTTTTTTGTGTTCAAATATCTTCATCGCATATTGAAAGAGAAATACATTTATGATGTATTAACAATACAACAAGACAGATTGAAATATAAATACCTTAGTTCCGAAAATTTTGAGAGTAAAAAGAGTTCATAGCAAGAATCATTACACAGGGATAAAAAGTATGGTAAACATATCATCATTTAAAAAAGGTAAGCAAATAAATATCATGACATATATTAGATGTTACAAAATTCAACAGATAGTATGAATCTCAGATATATGAAACAGTGAAAGCAACTGCAAATATCATGTCAAACATATACTAGTTGTATTGCTTAATAAATAAAAGACGATCAATAGGGGGAGAAAGTAGAAATGAGGAAGAGAAGAGAAAGATTACTGAAGAAAAGAACAGAAAAAAAGAAAAGATAGAAATGCGAGATGTGGGAGTGGACATCTGCTCCGATAGGAGAGAATACATTAAAAAGTGGAATCCAAAGGGTACTGAGCTACCAACCCCTGAGAAGACAATTTCATATAGTTGTCCAGGGACCACCATACATTACTAGAGATGGAAGGCAAGTAATGCTTTCCCTTAACAAAAGTATGAGCTCCACGTAGGTATGAGACCCATGTCCACCAGGTATAATAAGAAAGCAGATGAAAAGACTTCCATTCCATTAGTAAAATTTTAGCAGCTATGGCTAAAAGCAAATCTAATAGTTCCAGATCCATATTGTCAAGAGGTAAAAGAATACCTGTAGCCCAAGGACCCAGTAAGATCATAGGCAAGGAAAGCACTATAGATATATAAAAAATTAAAGATAAGTGTTTCTGTATTGGATTCCAAAAGGAATATAGTAACGTACATTCAAGAAACATGTGAGAGTGGGTGCCTGGTGCAAGCTTACAATTCCAACAGAGATCACTATCTCGTAATTTCAAATTATGTAAATGAGCCACGTCCAATGTAGAAGATTTAATGTAAAGAATTTAGATTGGATAAGTGAAGGAGCGATTTTATTACATAGGGATAATTTCCCAATCAAATACAAAGTATCTTGTAAAATATGCTTAAAAGTGTCATCTGCAAAATGATGAGACCATTTAACAGAAGTAATCGTAGATTGTGAAGGAAGTGGAGTGGATAGGAATACATTTTAGATGCAATATGGCCTGAACGTAACCACATAGACAGGAGTGAGATAATACCAGAGTCCATAGATGGGATATTTTAGCAATTTTAACCTTTAGTTTAAAAAAAGAGTAAAAATCCATATTGCAAAGACTGTATTTCTTGGCTAAAGAAGAAAAGGGAAGCGGATCATGATTAGAATCATATAAGTCCTTTACTAATCTAATGCTTTTGGCAGCCCACAAGGAGGCTATACTAGGATTGACGTCAGTAGAAAGTTTAGGATAATGCCATAAGAGAGACCATCTTGACTTATGTATAGGTTTAGAAACCTTTTTTGTCAACATATGTTATTGCATTGATGGTGTCTAATAGAATACGTTGAGACTGATTTAAAGTAAGCTTAAAAGCTGTGAAAAAAGAAGGAGTGGAAAAAAGAGTGCAAAGTTCCCGTCCAATGTAAATCCAAGGGGGTACATGTTGTAAATCCGGTAAGAACCAAAGAGCACCTTGGGATGCTTTAAAGGAAATTTGATACAGATTCCAGTCCAGAAGATTACAACCACCCAACTCATAAGATTTCCTGAGTTATTCAAAAGTAATTCTAGCTCTTTTATCGCTCCATAGGAATTTTGAAGAGATTGAATCAAGGTCATGGAAGAAGGCAGAAGAAAGGTTTATAGGTAACATAGAAGATAAAAAATTAATAATCGGGTTAATCATCATTTTAAGAGTTTGCAGTCTTCCCCACCAAGAAGTATATTTAGGAGACCAGGTAGATAATAGGTCCTTAACCTTGGATATAATATGAGCTTCATTATAGGTGATGGTGTCTGACAAGTTCTTACAGAACCAAATCCCTAAGTATTTAATAAGAGTCGATTGCTATTTAAAACCTCAATCACCCATGTGAGCAGGAAAACACAATGCGGTTAAAGGGAATAATTCCATCTTTCCTTTGTTAAGAGTGTATCCAGAGACAAGCAAAAAATCCCTTATGATGTTAGAAATGACGGCAATTGCTGATGCGATATCCTCTGAAAAAATAAGAACCTCATCAGCGTACGCAGCTGTTTTAAGAGTATAAGAGCCAAATTGAAACCCCTTAATGCCCTTGTTCAGATTAAATAAGTGAAGCAGTGGGTCTATGGATAAGAGAAAAAGAAGGGGTGAAAGAGGTCACCCTTGTCTTGTGCCCTGACAAAGATTAAAAAAGGGAGATTTGGTACCACTAATTCTGATATTAGCTTTTGGTTGCGCATAAAGAGACATGACCGTATTAATAAAGGAAGCACAAAGGTTGTGAGAGTCTAATACTGCATGTAAAAAAGGCCAGGAGACTTTATCAAAAGCCTTTTCGGCATCAAGGGCGATCGCTGCCGATGGCAAAACTGAAAGATTTGCCTATTTCAATATATGACAAAAGGTCCGAATGTTGTCTCTGGCAAATCTCCCTTTTACAAAGCCTGTCTGGGAATCATGAATAAGATTGGGAATGTGACACTCTAAATGTTTAGCTTCCATATTAAATAATGAGATTGGACAAAAAATCTTACGATCAGCATGATCCTTACCCTCCTTTGGTATAACAACAATAGTAGCCTCAGGAGCCGTACCAGAAACCTTACCAGAAGCAACATAATCATCGAAAATCATCTTAAGACATTTGATTAATGAAGGAGTAAATGTTTTTTAAAAGGCGATAGGAAAACCATCCGGTCCTGGAGCTTTCCCAGAGCGAGTATCCTTAATAGCCCAGATGATCTCTTCAATCTCAGTTGGTTTTCCTAATTCTTTCATGTCAGTATGAGAGATAGTATTAGTGGGAATCGACTGAAGAAACTTTTGACAGGTAGTCATGGTAGATTGATTTTTAGGAGTGTATAATGTTTCATAACATTTTCGAAAAACTCCAAGAATTTCTTGGCTATGAAATAATTTTGAACCATTTTATCATTAATGAGAAATGTGAGAAGTATTGACATTCGTGTTTTGATGTTTTAGCGTGGAAGCCAAGAGCTTACCAGCTCTATTCCGTAACAATAAATGACAAGATTTTTCGGCATGTACACCAATATAAGCTCTTTTAGGGGCATATCAACAAGGGCTTTATCTCTGCTTTTTTGGCTTTAAAAGCCAAAAAAGCAGAGATAAAACTAGCACCCTATCAACAACAGGGTGCTAACACGCAAATTTGCATGTTAGCACCCTTTTACTCTGCGCTTCCCCTTGGATCTCTAATGAGATGCAAAGGGGGCGTTCCAGAGTAAAATAATAGGAGAAATGTCGCTAAGCGACATTTCTCCTATTATCAAGAATGTCGCTAACCCTGTTAGAGACAAAAAAAGCAGCGCTAACCGCGGTTAACGCTGCTTTTTTACGTCTGCTAATTTTCAGACTTAGCCATGATATCCTATGGAAGGAGGATATCATGGCTAAGTTTGCCTGTCCCTATCAACAAGGTAACGTGTGATTATCGCTGGGTTTCCAGCGATAATCTCACGTTAGCCTGTTAGCGTGTAGATTTTTATCGCTATTGAGATAAGCGTTGCTAATAGCACGCTATCTCAGCGATAAAAATTCACGCTAGCCGGCGATAATTATCCTCACGCTAAGAGCGCTGAGCGATAATTATCGCCGGTTGTTGTTAATATGCCCCTTAGTAACTATGGAATTAAAAGAGTATTTCAGGTTTTTTTATATCCTGGAGGAGTGATTTATCGTTTTGATTGTCTAAATAGTTCCTCTTTGCATTTAATATCATTCCCCAAGGATTGAAGGGATTTTCTAATGTCACTAATCCTACTGACCATTTTTTTAATAACATGACCCCGTATAGTACATTTAAATGCATACCACAAAACTACTGGGGAGTTGACTGAAGATTCATGATCCTTAAAGAAGTTATCAATTTCCACATTAAGCTCTTTAACTTCATCATTATCTTCCAAAATTTCTGTATTGAGAAGCCAATTACAAGGACCTCTCATATCTGTGAGATTAAGAATAGTTAAAGAAACCGCCACATGATCAGAAACCACTATTGGATGAATCATGACATTTATAGTATGTTTTGAGAGAGAGGCATCTACCAAAAAAAAATCTATGCAGGAAAAGCTAGAAATTGGCGAGGAGAAGAACGTGAAGTCACTACCTGTAGGATTATGCAATCGCCATGCATCAACCAGATGAGGAGATGAGCACATGTTGAGTAAATGTTTATGCGCCCTGGGGGGGTCGAAATTTAAACGCAGAATGTCTATCCAGGATCAAGAGGAAGATTAAAATCCCCGCCAACAATTGTTCTAGAATTCTGTGGAATTTCAGTAAGTTTTTTATGAATGCTACGCTAATAAAGTGGGTCAATCATATTTGGGGCATATCAATTCATAATGTATAGATCTTCCGTACCATTAGTCAAACGACTAAGTAGCCATCTACCACTGGTGTCATGCTCAGCCCAACAATAGATAAACCAGAGTTTTTGGATATAAGGGTACAACCCCATTATTTTCTCAGAAGCCTCAGATCAAGTAACATTAACAACCCAGGGGCATATCAGCAAGCAGGTGTTAAAAAATTATTGCCGCTTTTGCGTCCGTTTTCGGACAAAAAGCGGCGATAATTTTATCGCCTTATCTGCAAGGTCACGCTATCGCGTGAAACCTTGCCTTATCTCCATTTCCCTTAACGCCCATCTTTGCATCTCTAATGAGATGCAAAGTGGGCGTAATTGATATTTCAATAATGAATAATAATACAAATAGATAATAAACACATATAAATAAGTTATCATCAACACAGAGTAACAAGAAGGTCAAGAAGTCAGATAGAAAATAGAATAAGCAAACCAAATAGAAAAGACAAATATGAGGTAGAATAAAGCAAAGGAAAGAAAATAGAATATGGAAAATGTAGAAGAAGATCCTTAAATTGTCATAAGACTAATAAGAGAGAAAGTTAATGATAAATCCTAGATTAAAATATTATTACACCAATGAGGTTACATAACTATAATATAAGACAACTGCACAACTGCATAACTGTCATAACATTGGTTGCGAATAATGTCGTGAAATTAATATATCTATGCAAAAAAGGGATACTGCCTGAAAAGCCCAGAAAACAGAAAAAGAACAAAGTATAGAGCAAAATATAGATTGGAAAGAGCAAAAAAAAAAAGAAGACAAGAGGTTTAAATAGTAAGAAATATATGCAAGAGAAGAATATGGAAGAGAGAAAATAAGTAAGTGGGTAGATATGAAATTGAATACCAGCATTTGTAAAGCGCACAGCTGGCTCAGGTTCGACATAAAAAGGTGTGCTACCACCACGTTAATAGATTAATGTTCATGGCTGCATGGTGTAACTATAAAATACTGGGGAAAGTGGAAGCCAGACCAACAGAACCAAGTATTACTCTAAAACATTTGAGCCTCGATCATCTGTCTAATGTTTAGAAAAAGAAACAACAAAACATACTGACGAAAATCTTCAAAGATTTTAGTTAGCATGTTTTATTGTTTCTTAATAGGAGCAAGGCACGTCTCCGGAAACTGTGTGCATTTCTAAACTATTTAAAAACAAGCAATAGGGCCTTGCATCTTTACTGTTACAACTCAACAATTATTTAAATAAACGTGTATCACAGCCCAATAATATGTCATGAAGGTGGGAGAATTGCTTTTATAAATGGAAACACATCATAATCAAGCCTTCCAACATTGATGTAACGATTTATAAAAAAATAAATTGTATATGTAATATAATGAAATGAATCACATTCACAGTATTTCGGGTGCATAAAAACACAATGGGGCATATTTACAATGTCTGGCACATCAACAGGGATGCGCCAGAACAGATGCAACACGCAATTCTCCCCTTGACCCACCACGGATGCGTCGCATTTACAATGCGGAGCACCGTGGCGCAGGGATGGGCAGATGCGTGTCGCATCTTGTGGCGTAAGGGCGGCGCATTGCTGGAGTCGCGTAGCAAGCACGACGCAACTCTAGCAATGCACAGGGGCCACCCATACTTAACGTGGTGTGTCACTCCTTATGCCTGCTTCAAGCAGGCATAAGGGTTTGACGCAGCGGCGTCATAACACTGACTCAGTGAAATCTTGTATATTTCACTGCGTCAGCTTTTTGGGGCTTTCCTGCGACAGATGCAGGTTTCATGTGGTGCAGTGCTTTACAGCATGACGCATCTGCCTAGATGCGTCACGTTGTAAATGAGTCGCAACGTGACGCATGGTTTACGCCACCGCTCCGTCACAAAAGTGACGCAAAGGCGGCGCAAATGTGTCGCAAGGGGCTTCTAAATCTGCCCCAATGTATGCATTTCCCATTTGTTTGTAATAGACACAGTGTTGCTGTCATGACAGATGATAAAGGGTTTAATGGGGCCCATAAATATTAGAGAAGAAATTAAAGTGACAGCTTTACACGTTCATCCTATGTTAGAGATTGTGCAAAGACCTTCTTCTTCTATCTAACACGATCGTACAGAACATTAAAAAACATAAAACCGGCCCATAGACTCTGAGCAGACCGGTTTTATTTTTTAAAGTATTATGTGCTTTTTCGTGAGCCCCAGAAAATACCTTGAAATGTTGTATTGCTGGCAGTAGGCCCGGATTTGCAGCAGGACTGTAGGAAGGCTTCCGCTCCAGGACCACACTCAGCAGCAGGCCAATCTGCTCTCTTGCCTCTGCTTCCGCTCCCTCGGGCGCTGGACATGTTGGGAAGAGATATTTAAAAACAAACTTGGGCAAGAAAAGAATCAAATACAAGTGCAGGCGTACAAAAATTGAACTGGCCTGTGATTAACAAAATAACATTAGTTCATCTAATGACTGAGAAGACATCTAGTATTTTTATATCACAAAATATATTTTAGTTTTTTTAAGAAATAATTTTAAATACAATATGTGAAGTTGTGGAAATATAATCATCATAGTACATTATTTACATTCACAGTGTCCTGGACAATGATCACTTCTTAGAGTAAACATTGGGAACATTTAATGGATTAGTTATTACTGTTCAGTCTACAAACCATGAATACATATGACTGAAAACAGAAAACATTGGTTCATGAAATCCTGGTTCATAAAGGATTTAGCTCTTGGTGTGAATGGCTTTACGTGCGTTTCGGCGGGAATGCCTTCATCAAGAAGCGGTCAATTAATTCACTGAAAAGGGCACAAAACAAACATTAGGCTATATGATGTGTGCGCCCACAACTGATATATAAATAGTGACATTCTCATTAAAATCAGCAGGTGAGTTAGGACCACTGTGACCACTAATGGTGCCCGAAAGATTTTGGCATCCGAATCAAATGACCTGATATCATGAAAATCCCAAGAGTGAAACGAAAGTCAAAGAGGAAAAACACCAATAATTGTAGAGTGTGGAGAAAATATAATAGAAAATGCTAGAAAATAAAGATTTAAGACTTGAGTGGCAGGCAGATATATATAAAATTACTAAAAGTGTATATTAAAACATGCAATGAGCATACAATGAGCCGTAGAGTGTCATGCATGGCACAACCATAATGGAAGAAGAGACCTTGAGTTTCCAGATAGTGTTGCTAATGCTGCAAGTCATTATTATTAGATAGTTATAGTTAGGACCGAGTTCCCATAGGAAATCTGAAAATTCTATTTTGAATAACTTTGGCGCCGGTTGACTTATCTTCGTGAAATTTTTAAAACTAACGGGGCTCTCCGCTCAGCTCCTACCCTGAAAGTCTCGGGGTGATTCGTCAAGCGGGGGCTGAGAAAAAAGGGGGGTCCCAAAACGCGTTTTCCCCATGCATTTTCCCATAGGACCTTTAGTCGAAGGTACACAGAATTACTTGAAATTTGGCAAAGAGGTAGTCCTCAAGTCAGGCATGTGCCTTTTTCTTAAATGGTGTAAATCCGTTCAGTAGTTCCTGAGAAAATCAAAAGTAAAATCACATATATATTATTATTATTATTATTAAAAAATTTTATAGAGCGCGTAGTCACCCTGAGGTATCCCAGCGCTAAAGATCCCTACCTCAGTGGGTTCGGCGGCTAAGAGGGGGACAGCAGGTTTCAGAAGGAGGAGAGTTAAAAAAAAATTAAGGGAACAAGTGGGCTTTGAGCCGTTTCCTGAAACGTAAGAAGTTGGGTTCTTTCCTAAGGTCTCGGGGGAGCGCGTTCCAGAGGCGTGCGGTGTGGACCGAGAAGCGTCTTCCACCCGAGCGAGCTTTTCTGAATCTGGGCATGATGATAAGGGACTCCTTGTCAGATCGAAGGGATCTTGGGGCTTTGTAAGGTTTTATGAATTTTCTAAGAATCGGAGGGCCTTGATTCTGCAGAAGCTTATGCGCCAGGCATAAGGCTTTGAAGATCACTCGTTCCCTCACTGGGAGCCAGTGAAGGAGCTTCAGAGCAGGTTTGGCTGAAGCTCTGGCCGGGGTGTTAGTGAGGATCCGGGCCGCCGCATTTTGGATTTTCTGAAGTTTGTTTAAAGTTGCTTCGGGTGCGCCCAAGTAGATTGCATTGCTATAATCGAGCCTGGAAAGTATGAGGCCTTGGATGAGAAGTCTTTGCGATGTGAGTGGGAGTAGGGGCAGGATCTCTCTCGTAGATTTCAGTAGTCCGAAGCAGGTACCGGCTACTTTTTTGGCCTGTGTGGTAAATGAGAGATCGGCTTCGATCCATACTCCCAGGCTTTTTACTTCCTGTTTTGGGTCTGGGGGGGGGCCCAGACAGGGGGGCCAGATGTCCAAGGGAAAAGTGAGACCTTTTGGACCCAGAAGGAGGATGTCCGTCTTTGATCCATTCAGCTTTAAAGCTGAGTTGTTCATCCACTCTTGTATCTGCGTCAAGCAGTTGAATAAGTCCGCAGGTTGTTGACTGGGGTGGGATAGGGAGACGACTAATTGTGTGTCGTCAGCATAACTGACGATGCTCACTCCGAACGGGGTGACAACCTCCTCCAATGGGGTCATGTATATGTTAAAGAAAGTGGGGCTCAAGGAAGAGCCCTGAGGCACCCCACATTGGAGGGGTGTTTCGGAGGAGCAGGTGTTATTCTCCCAGATCTGAAAGGACCGTTGGGCCAGAAAGGAGGAAAGCCAGGATAGAGCAGTGCCTTCTAATTCTACCTTCTTGAGCCATTTAATCAAAAGTTGGTGGTTGACGGTGTCGAAGGCCGCACTCAGGTCGAGGAGGATCACTGCCACTGATCCTCCTTCGTCTAAGAGTGCTCTGGCCTCCTCCACCGCCGCCAGGAGGGCGATGTCAGTGCCCTGTCCTGGGCGAAAACCTGTCTGCGAGTTTTTTAGCAGATTATTAGATTCAAGAAACTGGGAAAGTTTCTTGTTCACCAGTTTCTCGGCGATCTTGCTAGTCCCAGGGAGGAGGGATATTGGTCTATAATTAGCCAATTCCGCTGGATCCAAGGAGGGTTTCTTTAAAAGCGCTTTAACAACTGCCGCTTTCCAATTAAGGGGAACGATTCCCTGTTGAAAAGACGCGTTAATCAGATGGGTGAGGGGGGGGATGATGATGGGAGCTACTTCCTTGAGGGTCCGTAGTGGTGCGGGGTCCCTAGGAGAACCGCTTTTGATAGTTTTTAGCGTGTTCTCGACTTCTTCGGTGGTTATTTGCCCCCAAGAAGTTAAGTTAGGGGAAATCGGAGTGTCGAGGGGATCGCTAATGGTGGTCGGAATGGAAGGAGGGATGGAATTAAGGATTTTTTGAATTTTTTCTTGGCAAAAGCTGGCTAGCTGGTGGCATTTTTCCTGGTCAGCTTTGGGGTCTGGGGGGTTTCTCGGGACGGGATCGGGAACCTTGATAAGTTCTTTCAGGATGTTATAGGTTTCTTTACTGGAGCAGGCGGCTTTTTCAATTCTTTCCTGAAAGAACAAACTTTTTGTCTTACCAATAGCAGATTTGTATACTGATAAGGAAATGAGATAGGAATCCTTATTGGTGTTGGATTTCTCCATCCTCCAGGAGCGTTCAGCTCTTTTACAGTCCTGCCAAAGCGACTTGAGCTCTGGAGTGTACCACGGGGCCGAGGGTATTCGTTTGGTGTGTCTGAAGGTGGTGTTTTTAGGGAGGAGTATGTCCAACGAGGATGTGATCCAGGAGCTAAACTGTTTATCGGCCGTAATAGCATCAGAAGAAAATGATGGCATAGAGTTGGAGAGAACGGAGGACCATTCGGATGGTACAAGTTTGTGCCAACGTCTATCGGTGACTTTCATTTTCGTGGACTGGGTGGTAGCAGTGGGGGACTCCCAGGAAATGGGGATTAAAAAATGATCGGTCCATGGCAGTGGCAAAGAAGGACTCGTGGTAATATTGGCATCATTAGTGAGGACGGGATCTAAGAGGTGTCCCTTGTCATGGGTCGGCTCGTTATTCACCAATCGAATGTTGAGTGACAGAAGGTCCACTAGTAGATCAGAGGCAGATCGGTCAGCGGGATCAGTAAAATGGAGGTTAAGATCACCTACAATAAGAAAGTTAGAAACAGAGGCGGCCAATTGAGAGGTCGTTTCGGTGACTGTGTTAAGTAGATGAGCAGTCCCGAAAGGAAGTGCGTCGGGGAGGTTTGAAGGGAAAAGTGGCAGCTTTCAGCATCTTCAATGTTGGCGTCATTGATTCTACAGCTGAGGTGATCGCGGTAGATTATGGCCAACCCGCCTCCTCTTCCTCTGGGTCTATGGCGGGTTTGGATGAGGTAGCCTGGGGGAAGGGCGGTAACAATATCCGCATTCGTGCTGTCAGAAAGCCAGGTTTCTGTTAAAAACAATGTGTCTAAGCCTTGGTCTTGGATCAGCCCATTAATTTCGAGTGCATGCTTGGGGCGGGAGCGACAGTTAAGAAGACCAAGTTGTAGCCTGAGATTGGCTGGGGTCAGAGTGGCTGTATGGCAGCGTGTGCAGCTTGTAAAGGGTTTACCTGCTTCGTGAGTGTAACGACAACCTTGGTTTTTTCCAGGTCGGAGGTCGCGAAGCATGTCTGCTGAGTACATCAGGCGACTGGGAGATGGATCTGGGCGCATCCCTGGGCCTGGGTCCATCCGGGCCCGCACGGGCCCAGACGGGCTTGCCTTATGCGCTCGACCGCTGCGCTTACGTGGGAGGCACATTTAATAGGCGGGGGGGGGTGGGCGTGGCCTGTCAGGTGGGTGTGGCCTCGCGTCTGCTGCGATGGCGGCCGTGAACAGCAATGTGCTAAAACAGCGCTAGTTCCGCTGTAATGTGTTGAGCCTGCTTGGCGCTTTCACCCAAAGAAGAGCTCAGGTAAAGATAGAAGTTTTAAAATATGTAAACACAGAGAAGAACCATTTTTTAAAATAGCGAGTATCTCCTCCGGCTTCCGCCTCAGAGGTTAGGGTTCGACTGGTCGCGCTAGCAATCCGCGCTGTGTTTATAGGCGGGTGGTGTGGGCGTGGCCTGTCAGGTGGGCGTGGCCTCTCGTCTGCTGCGATGGCGGCCGTGAACAGCAATGTGCCAAAACAGCGCTAGTTCCGCTGTAATGTGTTGAGCCTGCTTGGCGCTTTCACCCAAAGAAGAGCTCAGGTAAAGATAGAAGTTTTAAAATATGTAAACACAGAGAAGAACAATTTTGTAAAATAGCGAGTATCTCCTCTGGCTTCCGCCTCAGAGGTTAGGGTTCCACTGGTCGCGCTAGCAATCCGCGCTGTGTTTATAGGCGGGGGGTGTGGGCGTGGCCTGTCAGGTGGGCGTGGCCTCGCGTCTGCTGCGATGGCGGCCGTGAACAGCAATGTTCCAAAACAGCGCTAGTTCCGCTGTAATGTGTTGAGCCTGCTTGGCGCTTTCACCCAAAGAAGAGCTCGGGTAAAGATAGAAGTTTTAAAATATGTAAACACAGAGAAGAACCATTTTTTAAAATAGCGAGTATCTCCTCCGGCTTCCGCCTCAGAGGTTAGGGTTCCACTGGTCGCGCTAGCAATCCGCGCTGTGTTTATAGGCAGGGGGTGTGGGCGTGGCCTGTCAGGTGGGCGTGGCCTCGCGTCTGCTGCGATGGCGGCCGTGAACAGCATTGTGCCAAAACAGCGCTAGTTCCGCTGTAATGTGTTGAGCCTGCTTGGCGCTTTCACCCAAAGAAGAGCTCAGGTAAAGATAGAAGTTTTAAAATATGTAAACACGGAGAAGAACAATTTTTTAAAATAGCGAGTATCTCCTACGGCTTCCGCCTCAGAGGTTAGGGTCCCATATATCTGGGCGGAGCCTAACCACACATCTCACGTGAGATCTGATTGGCTGTCAGCACTTCATCCAAGAAGTGTTGGCAGCCATCTTGGAACCAATATACATAATAGCACCTCATTAAAAAGCATTGCAGTTAATAGAAGGTTTTAAGACTTTAGTTAAATTATAAATCATTTGTTGATGGTACCATACTCATTTTAGGAATTGTGGTGTGTTCTAAGGTGATTTTACCATGTGAAAAAGCCTTCTGCTGTGATATCATGAATCACGTTTGAGAGAAAACTATTTTCTCATGCTTTTCCCACAGAGGTTTGGAAGGTGATCTATAAGCTACTGAGAGCATATTTTCTGTAAATTCACATTATCTTTCTCAGTCATGTGAGAATGAAGTCTGATATTCTCAGTAAAACATGTACATCCAACAAGGGCAGAGACTGTCAGTTGATTCCTTTGTGTTCTACTGCAGCTTCCCAGAGTGTTCTAAAGAACAACTAGAGTGCTAACAGTCCTATTTATGACAAACGTATGGCACACCTGAAGCCATCTTGGTTGGAATAAAGTGGTAATTCTTAAAACATTTAATTTAAAAAGGAACAAAATCAGGGGGTTCATTTTGCCATAGAAAGTATGATTAGTGCTGCAGAAAGAAAAATTAGGGCACATTTTGAGTGACTTCTCAAATCCTCTTCTATTTCATTAAAAAATTCTGACATGCAGACTGAAACATGCACTTTCAATACCAGCAGCAGACTTCCCTGGTGAGCAGTAGCTTTACTACAGTGATCTAATAAGCAAATAGAGTGCTAACATTCTGAATTTATGGCAAATTTGTGACACATCTGAATGCCTTCTTGATGGAATCAAAGTAAAAAACTGAAAGTATTTCCTACTGAGGAGACTGTAGTAAATGAGGAAATTAGGAAACATCATAACAAATAAGTCTCCCAAAATGGCCACCAGAGACAAAAGAGCCCACATGTAGCCCAAATATCACCCAGATGTAGCCCAAGTATAGCCCAATGACAGAATGTCCCAGAGTGTTCTAACGAACAACCTGAGCGCTAACAGTCTTACTTATGACAAAAGTATGGCACATCTGAAGCCATCTTGAATGGAATAAAGTGGTAACTCTTAAAACATTTAATTTACAAAGGAACACAATGAGGGGATTCATTTTGCCATAGAAATTATGATTAGTGCTGCAGAAAGAAACATTAGGGCACATTTTGGCTTCTCAAATCCTCTTCTATGTCATAAAAAGAAATCTGACATGCAGACTGAAACATGCACTTTGAATACCAGCAGCAGACTTCCCTGGTGAGCAGTAGCTTTACTACAGTGATCTAATGAGCAACTAGAGTGCTAACATTCAGAATTTATGGCAAATGTGTAACACATCTGAATGCCTTCTTAATGGAACCAAGTAAAAAACTGAAAGTATTTCCTACTGAGGAGACTGCAGTAAATGAGGAAATTAGGAAACTTCATAACAAATAAATCTCCCAAGATGGCCACCAGAGACAAAAGAGCCCAAATGTAGCCCAAATATCACCCAGATGTAGCCCAAGTATAGCCCAATGACAGAATGTCCCAGAGTGTTCTAACGAACAACTAGAGCGCTAACAGTTTTACTTATGACAAAAGTATGGCACACCTGAAGCCATCTTGATTGGAATAAAGTGGTAACACTTAAAACATTTAATTTACAAAGGAACAACATGAGGGGGTTCATTTTGCCATAGAAATTTTGATTAGTTCTGCAGAAAGAAAAATTAGGGCACTTTTTGACTTCTCAAATCCTCTTCTATTTCATAAACAAATTCTGACATGCAGACTGAAACATGCACTTTGAATACCAGCGGCAGACTTCCCTGGTGAGCAGTAGTTTTACTACAGTGATCTAATGAGCAACTAGAGTGCTAACATTCAGAATTTATGGCAAATGTGTGACACATCTGAATGCCTTCTTGATGGAACCAAAATAAAAAACTGAAAGTATTCCCACTGAGGAGACTGCAGTAAATGAGGAAATTAGGAAACTTCATAACAGATAAATCTCCCAAGATGGCCACCAGAGACAAAAGAGCCCAAATGTAGCCCAAATATCACCCACATGTAGCCCAAGTATAGCCTAATGACAGAATGTCCCAGAGTGTTCTTAAGAACAACTAGAGCGCTTACTGTCTTACTTATGACAAAAGTATGGCACACCTGAAGCCATCTTGATTGGAATAAACTGGTAACACTTAAAACATTTAATTTAAAAAGGAACACAATGAGGGGGTTCATTTTGCCATAGAAATTATGATTAGTGCTGAAGAAAGAAAAATTAGGGCACATTTTGAGTGGCTTCTCAAATCCTCTTCTATTTCATTAAAAAATTCTGATATGCAAACTGAAACATGCACTTTTAATACCAGCAGCAGACTTCCGTGGTGAACAGTAGCTTTACTACAGTGATCTAATGAGCAACTAGAGTGCTAACATTCAGAATTTATGGCAAATGTGTGACATATCTGAATACCTTCTTGATGGAATCAAAGTAAAAAACTGAAAGCATTTCCTACTGAGGAGACTGCAGTAAATGAGGAAATTAGGAAACTTCATAACAAATAAATCTCCCAAGATGGCCACCAGACACAAAAGAGCCTAAATGCAGCACAAATATCACCCAGAAGTAGCCCACATGTAGCCCAATGACAGAAGTGTGCATTTGCAGTTTTATATAGTGCAGACTTGTCAGGTATTGGAATGCTTTACATGAGCATTGGTTACATCACACAGGATCAAATTCATTTTGGTTGTGGACATGGGGAGATTAAGTGATTTGACCACAATCACAGAATGTTGAGCTGAAGCAGAAACTCCAACCTGGTTCCCCAGTTGCAAAGTCTGCAGCTCTGGAAGTAACACCACATCCTCTCGCCAAGGTGCAACATTTAATCACGTGGTCAACTGGATAAAAAAACATAAAGATTACAAATAATTTAAAAGTTCTTTGTCGCTATTTGAAAACTCAGAAAATATGTCCTCATTTTAGTTTTTTAGAGCACTCACCATAATTTTGATGTAAATAAGACCCTCTCATATATGTAATTTCTAAAGGAAATACTCTAGGTATTACAGTTTTGATTACATCAAGATGACGTCAGGCGTTCCACACTTTTGTAATAAATATAGAATGTTAGCAATCTAGTTGTTCATTTGGATACTGTTGAGAGGCAGAGGCCAGGGCCACGGACTCTGAAAATTGAAGGCAGGTAGGAGAGTGCAGAGGCAACAATTTGACTACACTGGGCAGGCAGGAAGGGCAGTGGCAGCACAACAGACTATGGAGGGCAGTGGAAAGGGGGACAGGGGCAACAAACCAACAATACAGGACAGGCAAGAGAGGCTGTGGCAATATAATAGACCATTGTGGGCAGAAGGAAGAGGCAGTGGTAGTACAACCATACATGCCAACAGACCCGTTTCAGCCAGGAAACGTCCAATGTTTTTAAGCTCAAATGAGCTTTATTTGATCTGTCTCCTGTCTGAAATCTCCTCTTTTTCAATGTAACTCAAAGGGGAAAATCAATACCCCAGTTTTTTTTCAAAATCTCCCTCTTACCAAGTTCAAAATGTTCGCAAGTATGGTACATTGAATCATGGTAGGCAGGAGGAATTGGGGTAGGGTCATGGACTCGGATAACAGAGGACAGGAGGGACATGGAGAGGTGCACCAAACTGACCCTACAGGGCAGGCATCAGGGTTTGCAGCAGCACAATACACCACACAGCGCATGCGGGACGGGAGTGCAGCACAACAATCCATAGAAAGCAATAGGGAGGGGACAGGACCATGCACATGGACAACAGTGAACAGATGGGAAAGAGGCAATGGTAGCTAGCTGACCATAATGGACAGACAGGACAGAAAGCTGCAGCATAACTGACCATAAAGGGCAGGAGGGACGGATCAGGGGCATTACAATGGAACAGACAAGCCAGGAGGGAGGGAATAGGGGGTCTGCACATGGAAACAGAGGGCTGGGGGCAAGGTGGCAGGGCAGGAGCAGCAAGATGACCATGGAGGTCAGGCAGGATGGGCACTAGAAACAAGACACACCATGGAGAGCAACAATGAGACTATGGTGACATACACACAGACCATGGAGGGAAGGTGGGAGGGGGTCAGGGGCAGCTAGCTGACCACACAGGGAAGGTGGGAGGGGCCATGGCAGCACAGAAGACCATGCATGGCAAGCAGGAGGGTTAGTGGCAGCACAATGGCTATGATGGGCAAGAAGGAGGGTGCAGGGGCATGCACAAAGGACCATGGAGGATAGAAGGGAGGGTCAGGACCTGGGCACAGACAAGAGAGTTCAGGGGAAGGGGCCTCACAACAGACCGCGCGGGGCAGGCAGGAGCAGCAGTTGCAGCACAACAGATCAGGGAGGGCAGAAGGGTGTGGCAGTAAAATGGACCATGGAGGACAGGAGGAAGGGGTTAGGGGCATGGCATGTGGACAGGCAGGGTGGAGGTGGCAGGGACAGGTTACAGTCATCTGACAATGCTAGGCAGGTGGGAGGGGAGTGGCAGCTCAACAGAACACTCAGAGTAGATAGGAGTGGCAGGTCCATGGAACATAGTGGGCAAAAAGGATGGAGCAGGGGCATGCACAAAGACATCGGAGGGCAGGGGGAAGGAGAATAGGGGCAGCAAGCTAAGCACAGAGGCTAAGCAGGATGTCAATGATGGGCCATAGAATTGGGCAATGAAGGGCAGGAGGAGTGGACTGGTACATCATGCTAAATGGAGGGCAGTGGCAGCACATCAGACCATGCATGGCAGGAGGGAGGATGCTAGTCCATGGATTCAGACAACAGAGGATAGGGAGGAGGTGGATGGGGCAGCAAGCTAACTGTTCAGAGAAGGTGGGTATTAGGAACTTTATTGTTTTTAAAATGTGTGTCTGTGCAAACTACTTAAAATATGAACAAGTATGCAGCATAATCTCACTTTTATTCAGGAAGAAGAGGACGTTTGTGACTGTGACTCTGGGCTCACTTGGCAGAAACAACCCCTGACCCTCCACCCCCATCGCAAAATGTAATGCCCGTGAAAAGGGTAGGTGGACGCAGTGTTATATAGAACATTGTCCTGAGAGCACGATTGAAAATGAAAACTAGATGTAGTATATGGTATAAACTGTGCACCAAAAAGTGTGATATAAGATGAACCGGGGCGTGAAATATAATATGCAATACATTGTGCGCAATGACAGATTCATTGGAGAGCGCGAGATAACACAGGCACTAGCGCGTGCTATGCGATATGCGCCGTGGAGTGTAATATGCACAGGGCAGTGTTGTGTAACATAACTAGTCTCTAAAGTTGTAATATAAAATACGTGCTGGGGAGTGTAACGTTGCATATGCACTGTGACAAAGATATGGATCCCAGATTGTAATATGTATGGCATAGCGCTATGCGGTATAACATACACATCGAGGAAGGCACGTTAGATGGAACAATATAACCCGTGCGAAGGCAAGTGTGGCATGACATATTCACGGGGTGATGTTACAGTGCACATGGGCTAGAGAGTGTCATAGCATACGCACTAGCTGGTGGAATACAACACAGAGGTGTGAGGCAATTGGCGGGCACTGGTGGGTGTAACACAGCATTGGGCTCAGCCAGGAGCACGCTGTGACTCTCAAGTGAGGTTCGCCTCCTTTCCAGAGAGTAAAATAAAAAGTATTACACATCCGGCGGTGGATGTGTTTTTTATTAACCGTGAGGGGGGTTTCTTGCATAGTTTTGTCGAATTTTTGTCGAATCCCGTTTGAATGGCTTGGTGTGCGTGTATATTAAATGTGCCCGTCAATAGCTACCCATGTTTGTATAAATAAACAACAAGGGTGTCTACTTGGAGAGTACCCACCGGCGGGGGTGCCGGGATTAGGCACGGTAGGGCGTCAGACACGTCAGAGCTTCACTAGCGGTGTAAATACATTCCATGTGGATTCATTCTATGCATAGTCGCCTTTTAATGAATATCACGCAAATCGTCATGGGGATAGGTACATACGGTTTGTCCAGCATGTCCTAGGTGTTTCTATAAATATATATATTTTTAAAATAATAAAAAACAAAGGCCGGCCCCGGGGGATGGGGTCCCCGGAGCCATATGTGGCCTGAGGAGGGGGGCAACGCAGCCCCCTCCTGAAGAAAGGCCATGACCTGGGGGTTGGGGTCCCCGGGGCCGATTAAGACCTTGGGAGGGCCAAATTAATTTTTTTCAACAAAAAAAATTAGGGTGCAGGCCCTGGGGGATGGGGTCCCCAGGGCCAGTAAATTAGAAAAAGAAGGGGGGCCACACAGCCCTCCTTCTTAAAAAAATAAAATAAATAAACGACCGGCATTGTGCTGGAGGCCACGCCCCCTCCTTGCAGCACTCTGCAAACGCGCCCCCTGGTCAGTTGTAAGTTGGGGAATTAATTCCCCTTCAATACTGAGGGTCCCTGAGGGCCAACTAGCCCAACAGGTATCTCCAGTGTGCGCCAGGGATCTGCGTTGCAGACAGGTGTTCTGAGGCCACGCCCCTTTTTACACCTCTATGCAACGCAGCTCTGTGGCGCTTACTGGAGGTACCTAGTGGGCTAGTTTGACCCGAGGGACCCTTAAGATTCAAGGGGACTTAATCTCTCAACTTAGAACGGCCACAGGGCGCGTTTACACAGTGGTGAAGGAAGGGGACGGGGCCTGAGGTGACGTGTGCAAACACGCCCTGTGGCGCGTTTTAAGTTGGGGAAATAATTCCCTTTCAATCCTGAGGGACCCTTGGGGCCAACTAGCCCACCAGGTGCTTCCAGTAAATGCCACTGCTCTGCGTTGCAGAGAGGTGGTGCAGGCCGTGCCCCTTTTTACACCTCTCTGCAATGGCGCTTACTGGACGTACCTAGTTGGCTATTTTGCCCCTAGGGATCCTCAGGATTCAAGGGGACTTAATCTCATAACTTAAAAAACGGCCACAGGGCATGTTTACACAGTGGGGAAGGAAGGGGACGGGGCCTGAGGTGACGTGTGCAAACACGCCCTATGGCGCGTTTTAAGTTGGGGAAATAATTCCCCTTCAATCCTGAGGGCCCCTGGGGGCTAACTAGCCCACCAGGTGCTTCGAGTAAGCGCCACTGAGCTGTGTTGCAGAGAGGTGGTCCAGGCCGTGCCACTTTTTACACCTCTCTGCAACGCAGCTCTGTGGCGCATACTGGAGGTACCTAGTGGGCTAGTTGGACCCTACGGACCCTCAGGATTCAAATTAACTTAATATCCCAACTAAAAACGGCCACAGGGCGTGTTTACACAGTGGTGAAGGGAGGGGACGGGGCCTGAGTTAACGTGTGCAAACAAGCCCTGTGGCGTGTTTTAAGTTGGGGAACTAATTCCCCTTCAATCCTGAGGGACCCTGGGGTCCAACTAGCCCACCAGGTGCTTCCAGTAAGCACCACTCCGCTGCGTTGCAGAGAGGTGGTCTAGGCCATGCCCCTTTTTACATCTCTCTGCAACGCAGCTCTGTGGCGCTTACTGGAGGTACCTAGTGGTCTAGTTGGACCCTAGGGACCCTCAGGATTCAAGGGGACTTAATCTCCCAACTTAGAACGGCCACAGGGCGCGTTTACACAGTGGTGAAGGGAGGGGACGGGGCCTGAGGTGACGTGTGCAAACACGCCCTGTGGCGCGTTTTAAGTTGGGGAAATAATTCCCTTTCAATCCTGAGGGACCCTTGGGGCCATCTAGCCCACCAGGTGCTTCCAGTAAATGCCACTGCTCTGCGTTGCAGAGAGGTGGTGCAGGCCGTGCCCCTTTTTACACCTCTCTGCAATGGCGCTTACTGGACGTACCTAGTTGGCTATTTTGCCCCTAGGGATCCTCAGGATTCAAGGGGACTTAATCTCATAACTTAAAAAACGGCCACAGGGCATGTTTACATAGTGGGGAAGGAAGGGGACGGGGCCTGAGGTGACATGTGCAAACACGCCCTATGGCGCGTTTTAAGTTGGGGAAATAATTCCCCTTCAATCCTGAGGGCCCCTGGGGGCTAACGAGCCCACCAGGTGCTTCGAGTAAGCGCCACTGAGCTGCGTTGCAGAGAGGTGGTCCAGGCCGTGCCACTTTTTACACCTCTCTGCAACGCAGCTCTGTGGCGCATACTGGAGGTACCTAGTGGGCTAGTTGGACCCTAGGGACCCTCAGGATTCAAATTAACTTAATATCCCAACTAAAAACGGCCACAGGGCGTGTTTACACAGTGGTGAAGGGAGGGGACGGGGCCTGAGTTAACGTGTGCAAACAAGCCCTGTGGCGTGTTTTAAGTTGGGGAACTAATTCCCCTTCAATCCTGAGGGACCCTGGGGGCCAACTAGCCCACCAGGTGCTTCCAGTAAGCACCACTCCGCTGCGTTGCAGAGAGGTGGTCTAGGCCATGCCCCTTTTTACATCTCTCTGCAACGCAGCTCTGTGGCGCTTACTGGAGGTACCTAGTGGTCTAGTTGGACCCTAGGGACCCTCAGGATTCAAGGGGACTTAATCTCCCAACTTAAAACGGCCACAGGGCATGTTTACACAGTGGGGAAGTGAGGGGACGGGGCCTGAGGTGACGTGTGCAAACACGCCCTGTGGTGCGTTTTAAGAGGTAGTTTTAATCCCCTGCCCTATTATATACTAGGGGCTTACAGAGGAGGTCATGCTGATCACAGGGGGACCCCAACGCATAGTGTTCCCTAGTGTATGTAGGTGTTTTCACTGTATTCTGAGTGTCTTTTAACATAGCACTGGCTCTTGGACTGGTTAGTCAGACTCAGTTACCACCAGTATCCGTCTGAAAAAGTTGAGGGTACAGGATGATTTTGCAACAAGGCTTCTTTCTGCTCTTCTGTTTGTTCTTTCTGCACGTTATCCTTCTTCCTGCACTTTTCTTCATCTTTGAGGACTTCTGTTGCTTCTTTCTGCATTTCTTTTTTTTCTTTCTGTGCGGTTTTTTCTTCTTTCTTCACATGTCCTATCTCTGTAGGCATAGTTAGAAATTAGCATTTAAAAAACCTTTGAAATTCACTGAAAAAACCATAGGTTTCAGGCACGTTATAGTTAGGAATTAGCATTTAAAAAACCTTAGAAATTCACTGAAAAAACCATAGGTTTCAGGGGCATTATAGTTAGCTGGACTTTTCACTCATACAAAACCATTGAAATTCCCCCGTTATAGTTAGTTCAGCTAACTATAACTCGCGCGCCCGCAATGCACTGCTGATGACGTCACATATTACATCACTCATGACATGGTCAGTGACATCACTCATGACATCACTGATGACATCTCAAATGACATCACTAATGACATCACTGATGACATCATCCTTGTGATAGAGTGGCAGACCTCCTCTTCCCCTACTATAACCTTTGATACACACATTCAAAAATAGAAACTACAATGTTCAAAACAATGGACATACCAATACCAGTTACAACCTATTCAGTAATTCTAAGATCCACATACACATCCACTCATTCACCAACAGTCCTATACAGTCACTCATACATGTACTCACTCATCATATGTGCTTGCACACCTATACATCCTGTTACACAACGCCACTGATCCATAGAGTTACTCACACACATAGTCACTCATGCTAATAAAGAATCAAACATCCATTTACTTGCATATACTGTTATACACACACCACCACACTTACTTCTACAGAAACTTACACATACTTAGTCTTTTAAACAATCACTTATAGAAACACATGCTTATTCATACAGGAACTCTTTCAATCTCTCACTCTCACATATACTCACTTATATACACCAATAGTCACATATACTAGTTTAAAACATATGTAGTTACTCATAAAGACACTATTGAGACAATCTATCACTCACTAATACACCCATGCACACACTCATCCACCCATACAGTCCTGCACACATGCTGTCTTCAACACATACAAACAGTGAGTCACTCATTCATGCACCTATGCACTACGTAATACCCCCCACCGAACCATACAGACACTCAGACACTCATACTGATACTCAAAAAACCAACTAATAACCTATATAGACACTCATGTAGCTACTCACCAACCCATGCAGCCACTTATACACAAAGTGAGAGACTGATACAGATATTTACACATTTAAACATTACTCACTAAGCCATGTATTCACTAAGATACACTTAATCAGTCAGTTATACAATCAATTTTTCAAAAACAAATCATCCATTTAGACACTTATATACCCATTTATTCTTCCTTCGACCTTGATATATACATATATAAAACATATGTAATTTTCAGAAAAATACACATTCACTGGATGATGTCATCAGTGATGTCATTTGAGATGTCATCAGTAATGTCATGAGTGATGTCACTGACGGTATTAAGATAGAATATCGACGGGAAAATATCGACTAGCAATAATATCGTGGTAAGAATTTCGAGTGTGAAAAATATCGTAATAGAAAATATCTTTGTTAAAAATATCGTTTCTTGAGAATGACAAAAATATCGTCAAGAAAAAATATCGATGAACAGAATATCGTTGATCAAAATGTCGTTTCATATAATATCGACAGAAAAATATAAGTTGTTATAAAATTTATAAAAAAATATGTATTATGTTTTTAAAAAACTTACAAAACTCCTACTAGTAATAATATGTGTTAAAAAATATTTTCTACAAAAGAATTGTTAAAATTTTAGTAGCGGGTTATTGGTATTATAGGGGATAAGGGTGGGTAGTAATTTAAAATTTGTTTTTTACAAAATTTCTAAAATATAAAATTAGTAGAAAATAATTAAGAAATCGAAATTTTAATTAGAAATTTCGATTTGTTCACGAAATTAAATTTGTAATTAAATTTTAAAATTACAAAAAAAATTTTAGGAGCGGGTTATTGGTATTATAGGGGATAAGGGTGGGTAGTAATTTAAAAATTGTTTTTTACAAAATTTCTAAACTATAAAAATATTAGAAAATAAATAAGAAATCGAAATTTTAATTAGAAATTTCGATTTGTTCACGAAATTAAATTTGTATTTAAATTTTAAAATTCCCCCAAAAAATTTTAGGAGCGGGTTATTGGTATTATAGGGGATAAGGGTGGGTAGTAATTTAAAATTTGGTTTTTACAAAATTGCTAAAATATAAAAATATTAGAAAATAATTAAGAAATCCAAATTTTAATTAGAAATTTCGAATTGTTCACCAAATTAAATTTGTAATTAAATTTTAAACTTCCAACAAAAAATTGTAGGAGCGGGTTTTTGGTATTGTAGGGGATTAGGGTGGGTAGTAATTTAAAAATGTCGTTTTTTAAAAGTGTAGAAAATATTAATAAATTAGAAATTTATCATGAAATCAAAATTTAACTTCGAAATTTAAAATTTTACATGAAATTTATTTTGTTATATTAATAAAAAATATTAAATAATATTGAATAAGCGTTATTTTGGTATTATAGGGTAATAGGGTATAAAAAATAATTTAGAAAGAAAAATTTATATTGTTTACTAACCTGCACATTTCCTGACTTATGTTGGATTGGAGTTAGAATAGTAATTTTTTATGGTTTACTATCCAGCACTTTCCCTGACTTATGTTTGATTGGAGTTAGAATAGTAATTTATTATGGTTTACTATCCAGCATTCTCCCTGACTTATGTTATGTTTGGAGTTAGAATAGTAATTTATTATGGTTTACTATCCAGCACTTTCTCTGACTTATGTTGGATTGGAGTTTGAATAGTAATTTATTATGGTTTACTATCCAGCACTCTCTCTGACTTATGTTATGTTTGGAGTTAGAATAGTAATTTATTATGGTTTACTATCCAGCACTTTCCCTGACTTATGTTGGATTGGAGTTTGAATAGTAATTTATTATGGTTTACTGTCCAGCACTCTCTCTGACTTATGTTGGATTGGAGTTTGAATAGTAATTTATTATGGTTTACTATCCAGCACTTTCCCTGAGTTATGTTATGTTTGGAGTTAGAATAGTAATTTATTATGGTTTACTATCCAGCACTTTCCATGACTTATGTTATGTTTGGAGTTAGAATAGTAATGTATTATGGTTTACTATCCAGCCCTTTCCCTGACTTATGTTGGATTGGAGTTTGAATAGTAATTTATTATGGTTTACTATCTAGCACTCTCTCTGACTTATGTTGGATTGGAGTATGAATAGTAATTTATTATGGTTTACTATCCAGCACTTTCCCTGAGTTATGTTATGTTTGGAGTTAGAATAGTAATTTATTATGGTTTACTATCCAGCACTTTCCCTGACTTATGTTATGTTTGGAGTTAGAATAGTAATTTATTATGGTTTACTATCCAGCACTTTCCCTGACTTATGTTGGATTGGAGTTTGAATAGTAATTTATTATGGTTTACTATCCAGCACTCTCTCTGACTTATGTTGGATTGGAGTTTGAATAGTAATTTATTATGGTTTACTATCCAGCACTTTCCCTGAGTTATGTTATGTTTGGAGTTAGAATAGTAATTTATTATGGTTTACTATCCAGCAGTTTCCCTGACTTATGTTATGTTTGGAGTTAGAATAGTAATTTATTATGGTTTACTATCGAGCACTTTTCCTGACTTATGTTGGATTGGACTTAGAATAGTAAATTATTATGGTTTACAATCCAGCACTTTCCCTGATTTATGTTGGATTAGAGTTAGAATAGTTAATTATTTTGGTTTACAATCCAGCACTTTCCCTGACTTATGTTGGATTGGAGTTAGAATAGTAATTTATTATGGTTTACTATTCAGCACTATCCCTGACTTATGTTATGTTTGGAGTTAGAATAGTAATTTATTATGGTTTACTATCCAGCACTTTCCCTGACTTATGTTGGATTGGAGTTAGAATAGTAATTTATTATGGTTTACTATCCTGCACTTTCCCTGAGTTATGTTATGTTTGGAGTTAGAATAGTAATTTATTATGGTTTACTATCCAGCATTTTCCCTGACTTATGTTGGATTGGAGTTAGAATAGTAAATTATTATGGTTTACAATCCAGCACTTTCCCTGATTTATGTTGGATTGGAGTTAGATTAGTAAATTATTATGGTTTACAATCCAGCACTTTCCTTGACTTATGTTTTGTTTGGAGTTAGAATAGTTAATTATAATGGTTTACTATCCACCATTTACCCTGACTTACGTAGTATTGGAGTTAGAATAGTTAATTATTATGGTTTATTATCCAGCATTATCTATTTACTATTTTTAATAAGAATAATATATGTCATGTTGTAATATTCATTTCAACAATATAAATTAAAAACATTTTTATAACATTTTTACATACATATGACAAGTTTCTAAATTAAGAAATAACAATTTTTAGATCTTTTTTTTTATATATTTTAATTTGTTACTGCAAAGATTTTGAACATTTTATAAAACATTTAACATAATTTTTGTTAACAAATTATATTGCAGTTTTGTACATAAATACAGTTTCAATTATGCATACTTTAGTATATTAAATTTTTATATTTTTAATAAAAATTTAATATATTACAGATTTTAAATGACATTGATTTTATCACGATATGTACATAACATAAATTTACATTTTTTAACATTTGAGAAAAATATTTAACAATGAAAAACATATTTTAATATACAATAAACAATAAATATATAAGTCTATTGAACATATTAATGTATATTTTACAATATTCATTTGTTTTTTAAGAATAAAAAGTAAATTAGTACTAAACATGGTAAATTTATATTTAAAGGATGGATTTAGCTATTAGGTCTAAGTATGCTAGACCTTCTATACTTGGGTACAGTCTAGTTTTTTGCTGGAGATATTCGTACATATTTAATGTTTGTTTACTTAGTTTAGGGCCAATTTTAGAAAGGGATTGCTCTATTCTGAGTTCTTGGTAGCTTTGTTCTTTTTTAATGCTTTGGATTAGTTTGTGAAGTGTTGGTTGATTTCTTCCTAAAGTGGCTTGGAAGGCATTATGCCATCCTTCAACTGCGTTGTTAGTTTTAGCTTTCTGTGCTATTGTACTAGCATACACATTCCACCATGGAATTTGAAATTTAGGTTGTCTACGGTGGCCTGAACGATGTAATCTTCCAACCCAGGTATCTTCAAAATAGTCCAAGAAGGGAGTTAGTATTTTCTCATTGGTGCGGTAGAAAGGGCTGTCAATTAATAAATTGTAGTAGTTAGCTACTTCTGTTGTTGGTACATATGCCAATGCAATCAACTTTTTTATTTGATAAGCAAAGTGACTGTTTGTACAATATTCAATGCTTAAGGTAGATTTTTGTAAGTGCCTCCATATACTTTGGTTGTAGTGATAATAACAACCTTGTATTGAGGTATGGGGATATATCTTAAGGATAGCTTGAATCATGGCTATTTCAAAGTCAATTATAATTCTTTGAGGATAGTAATTATCTGTTAATTCTTTGATCTTTGTTAAAAGTTCAACGTAGGTAGTATTTGTTTTGTTTGGCAGCAGAGTATAAACTAGAGGGATATTTGTCTCTTGGTATTCCCCATGGATGGTGTAAAGTTGATAGAAAGGTTTGGGACAAACTTTAAAAGTCCCGTCCATCATCCATGTTTCACATGATTTAAGTTTTTGCAAATTACTATTAGTAGCAAAAAGTAAAACTCGTTTGTCATGACTCTGGTTGTCGTACATTAGGAATTTATCCTCATTATGTGTAATGGTATATTCAGGATATATTTTTATATCCTTAAAACTTTCTGGCGTTGGTGGAGTTGGATCTGAAGCACGTTTAGTTTTTGAAATTAATCTTTTTAAGTTGGGAATAGAAGGTAGTTGTCCTGTCACATGTTCTGGCACTTTGCTTAAAACATTTTTCAAAATACTAGTGCTTGTTTCTTGTGATCCTTTACTAGCATCTTTCAATGTTTCCAGTGCTTCTCTAACTTCCACTTCTGTTACATTTGGTGGGTGGTTATGCTCACGTACGTTTACCACATTGTTATCAACAGTTGTTGCTCTACCATAGCATGCACTTGAGTAATATTTGCTACATTTCCAATGGGTCTTATTCTCTTTTACTCTTTCTTGGGTGTAGGTGTAACCCATGTAGTTCAGCATTAGTGTCCCTTTTTGCGAAGTAATGAAAGTAGCTCCAGTTGCCATGTCTAAGGTAGATCTGTGGAAAATATATATATGTATTTTTAAGAACATTGAAGACGATTTACAGAGATGTGTATAAGAGCAGGAAAAAGCGTGAACATATACTTACTATGTGGCTTCACTGGTAATTCTTTTATTCGTATTTCTCTTTCTGAATTTTCTTATTTTTAAGTTCTGTAGTAGTGTTAAAGAATAATTGAAAGACATGATTTAGTGTTATAGGTGTTTGATTTTACTTTCAGAATTGTTATACATACAGTGACTATACTTACTTGATGTAGTAGAAGATGTTGGTAGTGTAGTTGTAGATAGGTAAATAATTTTGTAGAGTCTGTGGAAAAAATAATCATTGGGTTACTTATAGTATTTGGATGATAGTAGTTGTTAACATATGAAGTAAATAGTACATTTACTTAGCAAGTTTAAATAATTTTTATCAGCTATCTAAGTAGACATGGAGAAGGTAGTTTATAAATGTTTTTACATCTAATTTTTTGGTCGTTGTTGATAAGTTCAACATGTTTTGTTTTCACTCTAAAGAAGAACAGTTTTTAAATTAGGGAGTTTATCTACTTTTTGCTAAGTTCGAATGAAAAAAGCAATGGGATTTTACTTACTTGAAGTGTAGTATGACGTTTTGTAGTTGTAGTCGTAGGTTCGTATTCTCTTCTCTCAGCAAGGTAACCGTTTTTCTCCAAGTTTGCGCCAAAAATGGTAAATTACGTTAAGTGTATAATTGTTTTTATATTATTGAGTTAATTAATGGTCGCTTTTGATTGGTTCAATTAGTGAAATTTCAAAATCATTGGTCGAGAACGTAATTTCGAATTAGAAAACCGTTATTTTCGTAAGAGTTTGTTGCATCACTATTTGTTTGTTAAAGTACATTGTAAAAAGGTTTATATGTGTTTTTTTGTTTGATATGTAAATAGTTTATATGTAGAAAATAATGAAATGTGTTTCACATTTAGGCCATCGGAGTGTATGATAGTATCAGTAAATGTAATTTTTTTTAACATATATTATATATTTTTATATCAATAAGTATTAGGAAAACTAAATAATTATATGTGTGAATAGTTTTGTAAAGTAAAATAGTAAAAACAAGTGAGTAAAATAAAAGAATCGTGCATATCGAGTTGGTAAAAAAAAGACGATATTTTTTGTATATTTCTATAAGTAGATAGGTCGTCGATGTTAGTGTAGTCGATATAAATGTCTAAGGTAATGATATTTAAAATAAAGTCGATAATGTAGTAGTCGATATTTATGTTGTAGATATTAGTGTGAACGATATTAGGGTTGTCGATAAAAAAAAAATCGATATTTGTGTGAAATCTTGTTTAAGTATAGGATGACGATATTAATGTAAGCGATATTTTAGTGACGATATTTATTTCTGACGATATTTATGTTAACTATATTCCATCATGGAACCGTCACTGACCATGTCAGGAGTGATGTAATATGTGACGTCATCAGCAGTGCATTGCGGGCGCGCGAGTTATAGTTAGCTGAACTAACTATAACGGGGGAATTTCAATGGATTTGTACGAGTGAAAAGTCCAGCTAACTATAACGCCCCTGAAACCTATGGTTTTTTCAGTGAATATATATATATATATATATATATATAGCCTTAAGAGGCTGAGATTTATCTAAACTCACAGGACTAAAACCATAAGGCTATGATAAAGATGAAAAGGGCCACTGGAATTTGGGGGCCTCAATCTAATGTCTGGTCCAGTAGCGGGCACAGTTCGATGAAAAACAAGGATCACAGTATCCTATTTAAAAGAGCATTAAAGAGACATTATGTTTACTGCTTGAGGTCGGAGGACATGATATTATGTGCGTGGGCTAGTCTAGGTATAGCATAGTTACCAGTTTTTCTAATAGCAAAGGCTTCAGTGGATAGTCAGATGGGAGTATTGTAGTCTGGAACACGAGCTGCCGTCACTGGTGAGATTATTATACTAGCAGAAAAAGAGGACACACAATGAGTGTACAAGCAATGACAGGCATTGCCTACCTTGACACATAAGACTAATAGGACTTTACTTACAGGTGGATAAACTATATGTAAACACAATTGCCTACAGATGGAAAGTGTTAGGTGAGTTATGATTGCCTCCAGTTTAGTGTACTGATTTTGAAGAAATAGAAAACAACACAAACAAAATTGTGGAAAGGCTTATGGTGGCATAACTTACTGCTAAAGTAGCAACATTGCTCCAGATCTCTGCTACTCTCGAAAAGATTGCATGTACTTTCCAATGCTAGGAAAGATCCTTATACTGCTGGGCAACCAACAGACGAAATAACTGCTGTCAGTCTGCAGGCAAGCAGAATGAACATAGAAAAAACAAAAGATTCAATGGCTCATACAGAGTCTCAACACTCAGCGGTTCTTACCTAGAAAGTGGCAGTCTGACCCGCACGCCTCTCTCGGTGCAGCAAGAGGTCAAATCGAATATTTGGCGTGCCAAAGAAGTGTAAGGAGCAACCCGGGTGTGCAAGATGCATAGGTTAAAACAACCTGAGAATAATTAAGCGCCATAATGAATCGGACCAGCCAAGGCAAACCGGATGGTTCCGCAACATGACAGACATACATGTACCAGGTCAGACCAATATATATAGTAAACAATTTATGTATAAATCCAAATGTGATGAAACCTGCCACGGACAAAAACAGCACTGATACATGGTGCTGAAGTTTATAACCAGTCTCCAAAGAATGTAAAGGAAAAGTTTAAGCCAATAAAATATGGATAACATATCATCTCTGTGGTATACGATAAATATGCAAATGTCTTGCTCCGACTGCTATCTTCATTGTCATGGAGACATCTTAAAAAGAGTCAAAACATGGCAGGGTAGATATGTGCAGAATCTGCTTAAATTGTGTGGAATATCACAGCGGAAATTAATATCAACCCAGTTAACTAGAAGCATCAAACTTCGTATCTTATGTTGACACCAGCTAGCACATGCATAACACCACGGCAAGTAATAAGAGTAAGGACCTGAAGTTCCTCACAAGGAACGTGAACAGGTTGGGAGACAAACTTAAGTGAGTAATACTCATCCAGTACTTAAACCATCAAGCGCCAGACATAGTTTTCTTGCAGGAGACTCACCTAATCAGCAATACGTGCAAAGCCCTTAAAAGCCCTTAATAGGCCACACTAACTGACCTGGCAAATTTATCATAGACCTCCCCATGGGGACACTAGTTGATTGATCGGCGACATCCACGTAGAGCCCCTATCAAGGGGTCTAAACTTGCACATTTCCTCTCAGCACTTGGCCTGGTCGAAATCTGGAGGCAGCTCAACCCCACTACCAACCAATTTGCCTTTCAATCGGGGGCCCATGATAGCCAGTCTCGCATTGATTACGTACTTACCCACACCGAAGATCTTCCCGATTTCACTGAAACCCGATGTTTGGCAAGGGATATCTCAGATCCCTCCTCAGTGCTAGCAAGAATGGGAATAGGTATCCAACCAAGATGCACAACCCTAACAATCAACCCATGAGCACTAAAAACACCACATATCAGAGCTGAATTGCTAAAAGTAACAGACCTATATTTTAACAAAAACATAGGCTCTGTATCCCCGCCACAAACTATATGGGGAGTGCGAGAAGTTGGCCTGATATATGCTGTCCACTAGTTATAGTGGGCACCCTGTACCAGTCCAAACAACCCCTTATGGTGATAGGTTAAAGACAACCTTTATTGAAAGCTATCCTAGTGGTAGCTATGGAGAGCAGCCTTCAGGCTAAGTCATGAAGGAATGTAAAGCGGCTTGTTTTACCAGTCTATAATCTCTTGAGCCACTAAATGAAAGATATCCACACCAGGTATATATATAAAATATATGTATTTATTACTAAAAATACCCTCCTACTCTCTTTATGAGGCTAGAGGTCAAAACACATAAGTTACACTTCAATAATCACAGTAAAATAGCACAAATACACGTCAGGCCTTATGGGCGAGCCAAACCATATACAAAAATAGTGGTATAAGAACCACGACTTAACTAGACACAAGGCCTAGAGCCTGTAGAATCGCTGGGACCCTAAGGAACCACCCAACGTAGGGACACAGGGGACACAGGGGACCCACGGGGGGCGTGTGCAGTGTGTGAACACAGCCACAAGCTCCCGTTAGCTTCTAGGGGGAAAATCGCGGTTAGATTTTTAAAGATTAGGGACACTTAGAAATGAGTCAGGACCAAACCCTCTTGGACTTAGGAAGTTCGAGGGCTAGCACCCATGGGAGCACCGGAGTATCCGTGTTACCTCACACAGGGAAGCCGGGTGCATAGGTGTCTTTTGGTGTCGGGTAGCGTCGTCGATTTCAATGGGAGCTGGCGTGAAGATGCAAAGTGTCCGAAGAGATCCAAGCATGGATCGAAGATGAGAAGAACCTGAAAGCAGAGGGGACAGAGTCACGGTCACTAGCCAGTGACCAGGAAGGCGATGGACAGATGCCCACCGATGTCGGGTGATTTCAGGTAAAAGAGGTGAAGCTTGACTCTTCAGCCACGAGGACCAGGAGGTGTCGGAGGACAACCAGGAGCTGGATTCGAGCTGTCCCACAAAGGATGTCGAGTGCTGCAGCATTGGTGCCCAGATTGGACACACCAAGCCTTGGCAACAGCAACCCACGCAGAAATGAGAAAGATGCTTCGGTGCAGACCAGCAAGGTCTGTGGGACTCACCACTTGGTAGGGAGTTGGGGCACATCAGGTGCAACCAGGAAAGCCCAAGGAAATTCAAAGTTACCCCTTCAGAGACCCACCAGTCAACGGACCAGGGATCGCGAAGGGACCTCAAGACGAAACACAAAATGGCAGCCTACGGGTCACTCGGAATGACCAAGCCCAACAATCTTCAGTGGATTCAGTGCTCGAGGTGGGGGCTATTAGTCAGCCCAAGCATGACTTCAAGAGACGTCGAGAAGTCAATGCACTTGCAGAAATGCACGGTGACCAGGAGTTCCGGTTCCACGCTACTCACGAGGGCTGTGGGTGTCAGCTTTGCTGGGGACTCGGGTCAGCCTCTGAGATGTCTGGAAATCTTCTTCCTGGGCTGCAAATACTTCGGAGTCCCGTGGGAGCTTTGGAAATGCAGACCGGCAAATTGCATCATTGGTGCCTGCCAAGCAGGGGAGTCACTCCTTGACCCCAAGGGAGATTTCTTCAGTCCTCTGGTCTTTAGCAGAGCGTCGAAGGTCCAGGATTCGGCTTCAGAGTTTCGTCCAGGGTAATCTGAAGTTCTGGTTACAGAGGTTCCTTACTTATACCTAAGGAAGGGGTTGGACTAGCTCTGGGGACCCACCTATGGGAGGGTTTGGAAAGAGGGGTGGCTGCACCCATTTCCTTTTTCCAGTTTTGTGCCAGAGCAGGGGCTGGAAGCCCCTGAACCGGTCTGAGCTGGACTATGCACAGGGACACCAAATGTGCCCCCAGTGCAGGACTTCAAAGCACCCAGAGAGTGCTCCCACCCAGCCCCAATACACATAATCCTGTCTGGAAGGTGGTTACACCTCCCCGTGACAGGAAACCTATTGTCCCAGCCTCACCTGCCGGAGTTTCGGTCAGCAGTAGGAGGCCAGACATGTGTCTGTGGCTGCAGCATCCATTTTGTGATGCCAGGGCTCTATTAAGTTTCTACCGGGTATACCAGTGCTGTCATGTCTCTCCCTCTAGAATTGTGGGATCATACTCCCACATCAGTTACTGGTGTGGGGGTATGATTCCAAGGTGTTTGACACCAAACACGACATGTTTCCGTGCAGCCAGTCCAAAGTTAGCATTTACCGTTTGGTTATAATGCACTTAAGAGTATATGGTCAGGCTGCACTACTGACAAACCCGGAGAAGAGATTCTGAAGGCTGCAGAGGGTCTCAGCTCATGCCTGGGCACCCCCTCACATATAATCAAGCACCCTGCCTTCAGGATTGATAAAGCCTGCCATAGGGGTGACTGATAGGTTTGTATGTGCAGTATATGGTGAGATATAGTGAACTTATATCTCAGTAAGGGGTGAATGCACCCCCTTACCCAGGATGCAGTAGCAGACCTGTGGTGTCATTTTGGGTGGCTTTCCAGTGGTGGCATAATACCTGCTTCAGCCCCTGGTAGGCCTCTGGGGTACCTATGCCCTGGGTACATAGTATACCATATACTAGGGACTTATAAGGGCACCTCAGAGCCAATCTGAACTGTACCTAAAGTACATGGAATCATTTTAGAGAGGAAGCAGCTAGGCTGGGGCCCTGAATAGCAGGGTCCCAGCCAGACTAAAGTCGAAAAATAGTGAAACACCAGCAAAAAGTGGGGGTTAACATGTGAAGCAGATCCTACTCTCCTACAGGGAGCATATGGGGTAGTAATAAAGGGCAAAGCACTGGCTTTAATGATGGGATACAAAAAAGAATTAACATGGCGTATAGAACAATTGGAGGATAAAATCTTAACGGGCGAAAAGAGCATAGCTCGACGACTGATGACTTACTCAAACAAACGCTAGAAGCTAAAAAGTTAGACTATAGGCAACTCCTCACTGAGGCAGCAAAGTCCAGGCAAAAGACCATATACCATAAAATATACGAACATGGGGAGCGAACGGGCAAATTGTTAGCATGGCTTGAATAAAGAGTGCAGGAGCAAAGATGGATCCGCCAATTAAGGGAGGCCAAGGGAGAGGAAATAGTCGACCCGCAGGACATAGCAGTGACATTTGGCAACTATTTCGAAACAATCTACACATCGGTTTCTGCAACTATGGTTCTTGATGCCCGAAACCTTCTGCCCACTATCCAGGTCAACGGACTCTCTCCTGCGGAATGGGATTCCCTTGAAGGGGACCCCACAGCAGAGGAGATACAATCAGCAATCGGAGATATTCACTCTGGGAGGGCAATAATCCCTAATGGGCTCCCAATCGAGTTCTTTAAACTGGCAGCAACAAAGCATATGCCCCACCTATGCCAAATGTACTTAGATAGCTATAAAAAAGGACACTTGCCAGCAGAGAGACGACCTGCCCCCATAGTAGTAATACATAAACAGGGTAAACCCACTGACGACTGTAAACCATATTGACCAATATCTCTTCTGACCGCCGGTGCTAAGATTTTCGCCAAAGTGCTGGCCAATAGACTAATTCCCCTAATCACAAATCTGGTGCACCTTGATCAATCAGGCTTTATGCCGGGCCGCAACACTGCCTCAATCCTTCGCCGCCTACTTGGGGTTTTGATTATCAAAAATGGGGTGACCCTACTTGGGGTTTTGGGCAGGGTGGACACGTTCCGAGAGGATGCTGCACTGCTGTCACTGGACGCCAAGTTGGCATTTGATACTATTGAAGGGCCCTTTCTATTCGCAGTATTGGAACAAATGGGTTTTGGACACAATTTCATTAAAGTGGATTAACCTCCTATATACTGATCCACGAGCACAAATAGTGGTAAATCGCCACACAACACGACAAATCCAATTGGGGAGAGGAACTAGACAAGGGTGCCCCCTGTCACAATTGATATTTGCACTTGTACTGGAACCCCTGGCGATTTGGGTAAGGGGTGACCCATTGGTACGGGGACTTAAATGGACAGAATGCCATGAGGACAAAATCTCCCTCTATGCAGACGACATATTGCTATATATGGCATCACCGTCGTCGTCAATTCATCGCATTCTGCACATTTTTCAAATCTGCGGAAGCTACTCAGGCTACACAATAAACTGGCCTAAATCCCTAGTATTCCTACTGGATGGCATGAGGCCTAAACTGATGCACAAATACGACATTACCATGGCAACAGATGTGTTCCGCTATCTGGGAAATTCATGTCACCACTGACTCAACACGATTCTATGACACTAATTTGAGGGCCCTTTAATCCGTTTATGATCCGATGTCAAGCACTGGCGAGCCTTCCACTGATCCTCCTGAGATGAGCAGCTCTTTCTAAAATACTGGCACTACCTCGCTTCTTGTACGCACTGTAAAATACCCCTTTCATGATCCCAAATTCCGATGTTGTGAGCATTGAGAGTGCAGTGCGCACTATGCTGTGGGATGGGAGGGCACTGCGTATTGCTATGCAGAAATTAACTGCGGGATGGTATGAAGGTGGGATAGCTTTACCCGACCTTAAGCTCTACTGACGGTAATCAATCGTTGGGTCCATGGTCCACAAACTGACCTGGAATAAAAATGGATTAATAACACCGAAACCTTGAGCTATCTACAGATTAGCCGTGCCCTAAAACAGCGATTCCCGAGGGCGGCCCTCTACCTGAAGCATCCCTACTCGAAGATAGACTACTGCTAAATCCTATGCCTAAGAAAGCTATCTCCCTAACAAATAAAAAACTGCTGAACAATCTACCTGACCAGTTAGCACGTCAAAGGCAGCAATGGGAGGTAGATGTAGGTGACCTAGAGGATGATGACTGACGAGATGCACTGGCCTCCCGCAGGGAAATCGCCATTCCCATGAGACGTAGACTGGCTCCAGCTCAAAACTCTGCACAGAGTCTACTTATCAGCAAGAGTCCTGGTTAAGATGGGGAGGGGAACAGATATTTATTGCCTTCGACAGTGCTCCTACGAGGGAATCTTCTTCCACACGATATGGGAATGTCCAATCTTTCAAACATACTGGGTAGCAGTCACATCAAAAATGGAAGGCCTGGAGGGGAAACTTAACGCTACCCCGAAACTTTGTCTATTAAATATATGGGAATCCACTGACCTAATGCAAACTGAAAAATCATGGGCTTCACTGGAATGGGCTCTCGCTAAATGGAATATAGCACAAACATAGGGAATAGGGGAACCACCATTAATAAAAGGTTGGGAAGCTGACACGGACAGGGCCATGATAGCGGAGAAAGACGTCTTTAAATATAGGGAATGCCCCAAATAATATGGGCAGCATGGAACACACATAGAGGTGAAACATACTTGTCTTCTACGGTTAAGCTATGCAGGAGGGAAGAGAAGTCACAAAAGTCACCAAACGCAGAGGGGTAGACACAAAATATGGAAAATGTAGCAGACTGTTACATCAAATGCGTTGTACACCCATGTTGTAAAGCATCAATGTCAAATGATTAACTGTCCAGCTGTGTATTTTGTTGTTTCGTTAAATAAAAAGATGTTTTTTAAAACTTAGTTTCTTAGAATCAACAAGTTGAAATTGAGGTATCAGAACAGTTTAGCATGTGTGCAGCAGTAAATACCACATGCTTGATGCTGTGTTTAGAGCAGGACAGGTTAGTTACAGGAACAGACGCAATGATTAGAACTGGATCTGTATGGATTGTCACTAGATGGCGTTCAGTAGTTCTTATAGCTTGATCCCAGGGAATTTAAAGGTTTAGTCCCCGTGTTGAGGTTTCTAGCAAAAAGATCCAGAAAACTTCCCTACATTTCTGCACAGATTCATGGTTAATGCCTGGACAGGCCTGTATTTTCTCAAGTATGTACCACTTGATATCATCTGGAGAGTGATTCATTTCCATGAAATGTTGTACCAAAGGTGCCATGAATTTTCTTGTGCAAATGGCCAGTCTGTGTTCAGTTAGTCTGGTTGCTAAGGGAAGAGAGCAAGGCCAGATGGGAAATGGCCAATCACTGCATGGCTTCAAATTAAAGCCATACAGTGATTGGTCATGTTCTGAAAACCTCCTGCCCCACGCTGCCTCATGTGCATGGGGACTAGAGAGACCTACGTGCGTCTCCTGCTCTTGAGACAATCTAGATGCTGCTCAGTTGCTGTTTTTGCTAGTAGACAGCATGAGTTCAGCATCAGCATTAGCTCGGGCAGGCAAACCATACACTCCTTAGGAGACTGGGGGACTGTGGCTGTGGTCCACCAGGCTCACTAAAGTTGTTCAAGTAGGGGAGTCCTCAAGTGCGCATGGCTGGCTGGACACAGAGAGTCACCTGTCCAACCAGACATGGGCACTTCGATTCAAGCCAGCTTCCCTGCACAGCCTGCTGCAAGCCCCGCCCGCCCTCATGTAATTACACTAGTTCCTGCAAAAAGACCTCAGGGGCGGTGTACCAGAAATAAAAATACTAATTTTAAATAGATTAGTTTGACATTTAATGCATGAGCAACAGATGCAGGCGGACAATGCTTCGGCGCTCTAATAGAGGGGTCTTTCCTGAGGCTCTCATAGGTACTGGCGAGATGACAGGGGGCCACCTGATACCCCTCCACCGCAGTGTGGGATGTAGCCAATAATGTATGTATTGGGTTTGTGTACAAGATGCATATTGGTGCATATGGGGTGCATTAAGGCCACATTGTTGGAGAGGTAATGTTAATATATCTCATGCTACCCTCGGCTGTTTAGCCGCCCAGACCAAGAATATTAGATTGGAGTGGAGTCGCTTCAGAAATTGTGTGGTGAGATGGATCAGGATAGTGATAAATAAATAAAGGAACTTAGCAGGACGACCATTTTGGCAATGGCGATCCTCCCTCCCAGGGACAGAGGTAATCTAGACCAGGTCAGTATGCGCTCCTCCAGCCCCGTCATATCCCTGCCATAATTCGCACTCCACTACTCATAAATATCTCTGCTGAGCCATATTCCTAGGTGACGAATCTGCTCGGTGACCCACTGTAACGGTTATTCGGGCTCGAATGGACGCATACTCAAGGTGAAGGGAAAGGGGGGAGGCTCTGAATCATCTGCAGTATCTCTTCCACCGTGAAAGGGCATCAAGTTATATGCTGTGTGCATGCTTGAATCAGAGAAGCTAGAGCATGTCAAGGTAGGCACCAGAGCAGTCTCATTAGGAGTGACAAAAGCATGGTGCAACTTTGAGTGGAACAACTGGTCGAATTGTGTATGACTTACTTGCTGGTCATCAACAAGCTCTGTCACATAAGCATTGGCCCATAGCTTACGGAGAAGGCTTGCAATCGTTTTGCCAGAGTGGTCGCCCTGGTCGAAGCGTCTTGCAACTTCCTCCTTGTGTAGGTAATGTGTTTCCTGAAGGGCATCCTCTTTGTAGGCCGATAGTTTCTAAGGGCAGCAAGGGTTTGCACATTACACATCATGAAGAATTCAAACTGAAGGGAATGGATATCACTTTCTAGTGTTGAAAGTATCCCTGATTGTTTTGCTATACAGCCTCTGTGAATTACAACCTTAAATGCCTCACATAGCAGGGATAGTGAGATAACCGAGCTCTCATGGTGGACATAAAAATCAAGTATCTCTGCCTGAATTGCATCTCCAAAGACATTGCTGAGGGCATTTGGAGCTAATCTCTAGGTAAAGGCCCAGGTGAGGCAAGCGTGGGGAGAATCTCCAGCAGGGCATAAGCGTGGTCAGATAAGGTATGAGAAAGGTGAGTGACATTCGTAGTCCAGGGAAGGGTGAGCAGCCAGTAGTCATGATACAAGTGCCCTCAACGCTGTTAGCATGTTTTAAACACCAAATGTCTTGCAGTTGATTTTCACGCATGAGCATGTGGAGCTGGGTAGCCCCTCTAGAGCGGGGTCTCAAGTTAACGCTTGATTGGTCTGCAGTGTGGTCGAGGATGACATTAAAATCGCCACCCCAAAGAATGGTGCCTGGGTCAATAGTGATGATTAAACACCATAGTTCTACAAAAAAACTCTGGGTTGTCCATGTTAGAACCGTATACTGAGACTAGAATGATTGGGGGTGTGTGTAGTGAGTCAGTGACAATGACATACTTCTCTATCACACAGTGTATGGGAATGCGTATGGTGGTGCCCCGAACATAATTAAAGTACAGGGATGTGTGAGTCTCCGCGACCCACCCAGCCCGAAGGCGGGAAGCAGTTGCCAGAGTCAAATGGAGTTCCAGAAGGAAGCAGATGTCGATATGGTGTCTGTTAACGTTGGCATGCACTTGGCGTGCCTTCTACCTGTCCATGAGCCCACAGATGCTCCAAGTCACACAGCGAATGGTAGTCATCTTGCGTCTAGAGGGATAATGTGGGTTGAACCACAATGAAGTGGGGTGCAGGGTACGCACAGCAGGGAGTTACAATGAGCAGAATGTCTCGACAGGTGGGAAACATGTGAGGCAGAACAAGAAAATAACAGCCACAACATAATACCTACCCACCACCCACTTCAACCCACCCAACTGGTTGAAATTTCTTATTCCATCCCCAACCAAATTCATACCCCAATATAAACAGATGCCAATGGGAGTCATCCCATTGGGCAACAAGGAGCTAATTGAAGATCTCGGTCATGGACTGACTGGGTGGCTGAAGAAACAGGAGAAGTACCCCTATCAGGGGTCAGTACCGATGAAGCTTGAAGATATCAGGTACCTTCGCCCAGTAAAGTCCTATCATGACAGCCACATCTCAGGCAAAGCAGACCAGTAAGTCAGAAGAGGCTGTGGGTTAGAGCACAACTACTGCTCCGGCACGTGCAAAGGGGAACATGTCCTCACCCAGGTAGCAACAGTCAAGTATCTAATCATTGTCACTCAGACGGCCTTCCTCATACAGTGTTAATCCAGCCTGAGCAGTTTCTTTGGTGCTTTGGTGCTTGTCAGCTTCCGGGAGAATTTTATTGCTGCTTTAGGGGTCGGTAAAGTAGAGCGGCATGCCCTCAAACTCGATCCGTAGCTTTGCCGGGTGTAGTAAGAAGTAGATAATCTCAGGTTTTTTAACCAGCTGTTTGACAGGCAGGAATTCCCAGTGGGTAGCCTGCACCACAAGGGTGAAGTCAGGGTAGAAGGAGATATATTTGTCTTGGTATTGGACAGTTCGACGTTTTCTAGTGAGGCGTAGAATAGTGTCTCGGCCACCATTATTGTGGAGATGGGCAGCAATGGGTCACACCGGCATACCATGAGGAGGGCGGTGGTCAAGCGCAAGCTGTGCTCGCTCCTCAATGAAGACCGCAGAGAGAGCATCATCAAACATTGAGTGTAGCATGTGCTCAACATAGTCTTCCATTTTGTTGATGGTGGTGCATTCGGGAGCGCCAATGATGTGGAGGTTTTTGCACCTGAAGCGCGCTTTTAGGTCTTCACATTTAAGCCTAATAAACTCTAGTATTTTGTCCATGCAGATTAGATGCTCACCAGTGGTGGCCTGGGTATCCTCCATGTCAGAAGTGCGGCCTTTCAAGTGATCTAGACGACTGTCGTGTTTATCCACCCGCTCTTCTATGCAGTCGATGTGGTTCGTCAGGAGGTCAATTTTGGCATTGATAGTGCGGAGGCTGTTCTTGACATCTACCAGCTTCACTTTTTTGTCCAGAACTTGTGTGCTGGTGCTAGAGACAGCTTGGTGTGTGGCGCAGAGCTTTTAGCCTGGTCCGTATGGTGCTTTTGCCTCTTTCACTCAAAGGCAAGCTTGGACTGCCGGACGTCCAGTTTCTTTGTAATGCAACATTGTAGAAGGGAGTAGCGCATTGGGCTCTCCTCACCCGGGGGAGGGTACAAGCAGACCTAGCCACAATGGTTTGTGTGAGAGCCAGGCGGCAGTGGAAACAGCGTGCAAGTCTCTGTAGGTCTTGTTGCAGGCCTCGTTGGTACAATTAGGGCGCCTGAGTCAAGCAGCCTCTAAGAGGGGGTCCCCTCTTCATAGCTCAGTAAACTGGCTCCTATAGGGCCCAGCCCCATCCCAAGCTATAATATAGAAGTGGTAGACATTAACAGGCTCAGAATCGCAAGGGCAATCTGCCTCTGCTCATGCATGGAAGGCCGCCAATGATCTCCAGGGTGGCGGTGCTCTCACAAGGGCCGACACTGTCCATGCCGGGCTCAGGGGAATCAGTTGCCCCACCAAATCAATGTGCTGTAGGCTGCAGCAACTGGGATAGCAGGCCACGAGGCCACTCCTGGCGCAGCTCTGGCTTGGAGCAGGCAAGAGACAGTCCCCCATCCTAGGTACACCAAAGAAAGAAATATTGTGCACAGCCGAGTCAAATGATAACAGTACGCAGCCTCAGGTTCATATGATGAATATGGGTGCCTAAATCCTAGGGAGTAATGCTGGATTACCTTATAGGTCAGCAAAGCCTCGGTATGCTGGGGCCATCTTGATACTGGGCTCTATGGCGCACCCCCTAGTTATTCTTTAGTGTGTGATGCCAAATGAGATGTGTCCCTCTCTTTAACATTACCCATATCAAAATCTTCTACAAACACTCTCCACTCATCTCCTTGCAGTCTACATGCACAGCCTCAATGTGTCATGCAATGGTGCTCATCTGCAAGTGGAAACATGGTAAAGTGAAGCGACAGTTGTGTGGCAGCTGGACAAACAATTGGCACTCCTTTCGCGTCATGTACACTTACCCTTCTGTTTGTACTAACATAAACTGGCTGATGCTGTTAATGGTAAGGGACTACTTGATAAAGGAGTTGTGGCAAACACAAGGAGATGATGGACGGAGCGCTGAAACTTTTCAGACACTCACCCCTGTCACAGATCTGGGTTGAATCCATCATCGTTCTTTAGCTCACTTTGCCACCCCAGTTTAGACACAGCTTTATGCAAATCAGTCTTGACCCTGTGCCTCATGAGAACAATCCAACCTGAACTGCCAAGCCATGTCTTCCCTGGACTGGAAACAAGCATCCTGGGACCGGTTTCGGGCTAACAGCCATCATCAGCCAGGCTAGCTTGAATCCAGTGGCAAAGTGAGCAAGAGACCCACGTCTGGGCATACCCTGCCAACTTAGGGCATACAAAGCAAACACAAGGAGATGATGGACGGAGCGCTGAAACTTTTCAGACACTCACCTCCAGTCACAGATCTCGGTTGAATCCATCATCGTTCTTTAGCTCAGTTCGCCACCCCAGTTCAGACACAGCTATATGCAAATCAGTATTGACCCTGTGCCTCATGGGAATAGTCCAGCCCGAACTGCCAAGCAATGTCTTCCCTGGACAGAAAACAAGCATCCTGGGACCGGTTTCGGGCTAAAAGCCCTCATCAGCCAGGCTAGCTTGAATCCAGTGGCAAAGTGAGCAAGGGACCCACGTCTGGGCATACCCTGCCAACTTAGGGCGTACAAAGGAAACACAAGGAGATGGTGGGCAGAGTGCTGAAACTTTTCAGACACTCACCCCCAGTCACAGATCTGGGTTGAATCCATCCATTAATGGAGTTGTGGCACCAGTAAGACTTCAAGTATCACAGGAGATCTGATTGGCATATATAGACCAGTGGGCCTAAGGGGGGCGTGGCTAAGCACGCGATGGAAGCGGACGTGCCCGGGTAGAGCTCCCGATCGAGCCCTCCTGCCCCGGGCCGCTTCTCCGCTGCAACAATCCTGAACGTTGCGGATTTGGTCGGCGGGCCCTCCACGGAGCTTTCTCCGCCACCTGGCCAAGTTTGAGGCGAATCGGCGGTGGAACACCGCGCCGGCCCCACGGACGAAGCCGTGACCGCTCTACAGGACGCGCGGCCGCGGCTCGCGACTACGCGAGACCGGGGCGCTGCCCTGTCCCTTAGGCCCGAGGCTGCGGTCTGAGGAGGAGCTACCGCGACGCCGAGCGGCGGCCCACGACTGCGACGAGGGCGGACTGGCGACGGGGAGGCCACGCTTGAACTCACCTGGGGACCCCCCTGTGACGCCACGGAAAAGACGGTGCCAACACACGCTGTCACCACCCACGGAGCCCTGGAACCGCTGGGGGAGCGCAGACCTGGGCCTCCTTGGCGCACACACGCAACGCGACCCCTGCGCCACGTGCTACGATACGAGCCGACGCGGGAAGAAGGACTCAGGGGCGCCCCGCGGACTAGAAGAGGGACACTGAGAGCTGACCCGGCTGCGACTGAGCCCCCCACTGGCTGAGCCCCTGAACACGCGGCGAGGGCGACACGGCCTGGCTGGCTGAGACGGTGAGACACGGCGAGGTGAGCCGCCCCCATCCCGCTGAAGCAGGGCATCAACGGAGCAGCACCCCCCTACCCCACGACGACAGGGGGGTCGCTTCCGCGCGCTGCTGGCTCCATGCCTAGAGGGGCGCGAACCCGCTCCGGACCGGGGTTGACGGCGGAGAAGAGGCGCCACGAGCCAACGAGGCCTGCGATGGATACGGACCATGTGACGGCGAAACTGGACAGTGTCCTGGCGGCCATGGAGAGGATGGAGGAATCGCTACAGCAGACGCGCGCCTCCCTGGAGACCCGCATAGACAGTGTGGCAATTGACCTGACGCACCTCAGAGCCGACCACAAAAAGCTGCAAACGCGCACCACCGCGCTGGAAGACGCCATGGCAGAGGTCGAGCCAGCGACGAAACGAGCAGAAGCCGGGGTGAGCGACCTTCTACACCGGGTGGAACTACTAGAGGGAAGGGCTGAGGACGCGGAAGGCAGGGCACGAAGGAACAACATCCGCCTGGTGGGCATCCCGGAGCGATGGGAAGGGGCGAATCCTGTCCGCAAGGTCGAGGACTGGCTACGGGACCTATTACCGGACAACACGCTCTCCCCGCACTTCGTGGTGGAAAGGGCCCATCGCGTCCCCGCGAAACCACCACCTCCGGGCTCTAACCCTCGGCCGTTTCTCCTCCGAGTCCTCAACTACAGGGACCGCGATGCCATCCTGCGGGGGGCCAGAAACCTAGGGGACATTACCATTGACAACGCGACAGTGATGTTTTTCCCGGACTACACGGCGCGAGTACAGCGGCAAAGACACTCTTTCCTGCCCATCAAACGACGGCTGCGTGAAGCGGCCCTCCAGTACTCGCTGCTCTTCCCAGCCAAACTGCGAGTGGTGGCACACGACAAAACCCATTTCTTCACGAGTCCCGAAGACGCGGAGGCCTGGCTTGATGGCGGAATGCCAGCCGCGCCGCGACGGACGACGGGAACAGGCGCGATGGAAAGACCGAGGGGACCAAGACGACGACGCCACCGCGGGTCGCCCACACCGCCGCCAACCGGCGGGACACCGAGCCACTCCCCGCCAGCGGACCTTGTTCATCAGGAGCAGCGGGACGCCCTGCGCAGGGTGGCGGAGATTAGCAACTCTCCGGCGTCGTCGGCTCGGCCGGACGCCAGCCCGACGGCCCACTCAACGGACGACGAGGCAATCTACGGCATCCCGGACACACAGGAATCTGGAGGACCTCCGGAGGTCACACCGCAAACAGTGGACCTCTTTGGCTGAGGTGCCCCGGAAATGTGATGCCACCTGACGTACATTGCCGACCTCCCGAATCCCTACGAGATGGCCCCTTACGGACCTGAACTTGCTTGAAAGGCCTAGGCACCTACGCTGACGGCGCTGAGGGGGGGCCCGCCTGTGGGGCCGGACACTGTAAGTACAATTTCTACTTATGGCCGCACGGCCTACACACCTGATTCACACTCATGCAGAGACACCTTTTACTGCCGCATGCTCGGCTTGTTACTATTGGGGGGTCGTGGGGGGGAGAGTGCCCGCGCCCTCCCCCTTCCCCCCCCCCCTCTCCGTGGGCATCCCAGCCCCCCGCTGACATGATGGCTGGGCGCACAGCTGCTGCGGCCGTGAACTATGGCCATCGGACGCCCGCCGACCGGCAGCAACATGTACACAACGCCTGGGAGGCATGCGAGGCGCTTCCGAACCTACATTGCTTCCGTTGTTGTTCAGAAGATACTTCACCCACCCCCCGAGACTGTCTAGTTCGTAAACTCGCTTGAGTGTTTGGACGGCGACCTGTTGTGCAGCCGACCTTTTGGTATTCTACAAGTTCTCATCTCTCTTTATTTAGTTGCCATGTTTCGACTTTCTATGCACCCTTTCTTCCCTCTTCCCTCACCCTGTTGGAGATCACGACACTGCATGCACATCACTAGCTGTAGCTACGCAGCGGGTGCGGGCTGCTGGCCCCGGGGGGCCCTTGAGATGGGGGGATGCGCTCTTGGGGGCGGAGGGAGACCCCCACACACAGGACAGTAATGGCTAGTACCCAAATATGCACCTGGAATGTCAGGGGGATGCACACACCGGCTAGGCGCTACCATATTTATTCGTACCTAAAGCGGCACAAGATTAACGTAGCGCTGCTTCAGGAGACGCATCTGAACGGCGCTGAGGTGCGGACACTACACCGTAGATGGCGGGGACAACTCTACGCCACGGAATACTCCTCATTCGCGCGTGGAACACTGATATGGATCCGCCCGGGGACCCCGTGGGAGGCCACAGACATTGCGATAGACAGCGAGGGCAGATACACGGCCGCGCGAGGCAGGCTAGATGGTCATCCTATCACATTGATGTCCCTTTACTCCCCCAACATCGAACAAGCAGGCTTCCTGGCGCGGCTATCAACGACTATGGCGCCCTGGCATGACACTTCGTGGATTATAGGGGGCGACTATAATTGCACCTTAGACACCACGCTGGATCGCTCCTTCCCGCCCCCCGCGAACGCCCCTACCAGGGGAGCCACGAAGGCGTTGCTGGAGTGGGCTGCGCAATGGGACTTACACGATGTCTGGCGACAGCGCAATCCGGGGACGCGGTCGTACTCCTATTACTCTGGCGCTCACGACCTGTACGTCCGCCTAGACCGCTTCATGGTATCCACAGACCTCCTACCTCATGTGACGGACGCGCAATACATGGGCCGCACACACTCAGACCACAATCCGCACTTCATGTCCGTAGCCTGGGCCCACCCACACCCCCCTGTCCCCACATGGCGCCTGCAGCCAGCGCTGCTACTAGATGCGGCTTTTCGCGCTGCCCTACTCGAGCGTACTGCGCAGTACTTCGAGGACAACACTGGCACAGCAACGGACTCGAGGGTGGAGTGGGATGCCTTCAAAGCCGTGATACGGGGTCACTGTCTGCGCACCCAGGGGCAGATCAGACACCAACTAGAGGGAGATCTCACTAGGCTGGAAACGAGTTTACTTACGCGGGAGGAGGAGGCGGCGGAGGGAGACGAGGGCCCGCTACAGGACGCCCGCTCGGAACATACACGCCTCCTGGAGCGACTTCGCCATGTCAACTACGCGGCACACTCGGCGAGGACTCACCGCCTTGGTGACAGGCCAGGCAAGCTTCTAGCGTGGCTGATTTCACGGGATGCCCGCTCCAAGCCGGTAACGGCCATACTGGGCGAGGGTGGGGAACTGGAGTACACGCAAGCTGGCATCCATGACACTTTTACTGCCCACTATACCGCATTGTACCGCTCCCGGCTCGCGGTTCCCTACGCTGCTATTGCAGACTATCTCTCCCCTCTGCCGATGCCGCAATTGACTATCGCTCAGCAAGACGAACTCGGCGCTCCACTGGAGGCGGACGAGCTTAGAGAGGCCATCTTTCAGCTCTCCAACGGGAAAACTCCGGGCCCGGACGGGCTACCGGCTGAATTCTACAAGGCTGGCTCGGATATCTTAATCCCGGAGCTCCTGCGCATGTACGCGGCGGCGGCGGAGGGCGCTGCCCTGCCCCCAACATTGAACGAAGCCACGCTGGTCTCTATACTTAAGCCGGACAGGGACGGCACGCGGGTGGGCTCTTACCGCCCACTGGCTCTTCTAAACACAGACTATAAGATTCTTGCTTCTGCACTGGCTAGGAGGCTGGCCCCTCACGTACCCACTCTTGTACACCGGGACCAAAATGGGTTCGTCCCCACACGCCATACCTCCCACAACATCCGCAGGCTCTTCCGGGTACAGGAATACGCCACGCGGCAGTGGCCCAGGGCGGGATGCCTGATACTGGACTTGGAGAAAGCCTTCGACTCCGTCGAGTGGCCATATCTAAGGGCGGTTGCGGAGAGGTACCAATTGGGGGGCGGCTATAACGCCATGATCGCCCTGCTTTACAGTGAGCCGACCGTCTGGGTCCGCACGGGTCGCATCCTCTCGGCCGCCATCCGAGTCCGCAGAGGCACCCGCCAGGGTTGCCCGTTGTCGCCGTTGCTATTTGCACTGGCAATGGAACCCCTGGCTGCGACGCTCCGAGCGCACGGACTGGAATGGGGAATCCCATTGCCGGACGGCCTACACACGGTGTCCCTATATGCAGATGATCTGCTGCTATACGTCAGAGACATGACCGCCATCCCTGCTTCCCTCGCTGACGTTTTCCGCACCTTCGAAGCACTGTCGGGCCTGAGGGTTAACTGGGCCAAGTCGGGAGCCTACCCCTTTGGCTCGGAGACACCTGAGTGCGACGTCCGACTGGGAGGAGACAGGCTGCGGTGGTACCCCACCACCTTCCGCTACCTGGGGATACGGATCTACAGGTCCCCGACGGACGTCCTAGATGGGAATCTCCTCAGAGCAATCACATCCGTGCGCACGCAGGTTAGCTACTGGAACACCCTGCCCCTCAGCGTGCCTAGCAGGGTAGCACTGACCAAAATGATAGTGCTGCCCCGCCTCTTGTACTACTTTGCAAACCTGCCCTTGTATGTGCCCGTCAGAATATTCCGCGACCTGGAGGTATTGCTGCGCACCCTCATCTGGAACAAGGGAAGGCCGCGGGTAGCACTGGCCAAACTGTACATGCCTGCTGACTCTGGGGGACTAGCGGTCCCCAATCTGGAGCTATATTATCTTGCAGCGCAGATGCAATGGGTGGCGGGGTGGCTGAGTGGCAAGCAGCTAGAGGACACTGCCTCACACGCGGTTGCTTGGACGCGGACGCAAGTCCACACGCTGTTCCATCCGCTGACTCGTGCGCCCTGCCCCTCCCAGATTTACCTGGCGGTAGCGCGCAGGTGTTTCCAGAGGTGCCTTCGCCTCACCCGCGCGACCACGCCGTACGCTCCGGAGTTACCACTACTGGGCATGCCTAGCCCGACGGGACCCCTCACGGAGGCCCATTTGGCAGGGTGGGAACAGGCAGGTGTAGATACGCTAGGTGACCTGTATGAGGACGGCGACTTGCTGACGTTTGCTGCCCTGACGGACGGCACGGCGCTCCCGGCAGGGCAGTTTCTCCTGCATGCCTCCCTCATGCAGACGCTCTCGGCCTCTTGGGGCGACATGACGACGGAGCTGCCGACGCATACCTTCATCCAATATCTGCATATTATGGGCAGTGGCGCACACGTCATACACTGGCTGGTGCAGGCACTCCTCGCACACTCACGACTGACCACCTCGACATTAAGAGAACGCTGGGCGACGGACAGGGGCAGAGACTGGACAGATAAAGAATGGGCGATGATACTGGCCAGCCCGGTTAACGTTCCACGCAATCCCCGCTTCAAGCTCATACAATATTACATATTGCAGCGAGCGTATCTCACCCCGGAGAAGATCAATAAATATTTCCTGCGCACGGATGCCGCCTGCCCGCGGTGCTTGTCACCAGGAGCGGACCTTTTGCACATGCTCTGGCACTGCGCTGACGTGCAGACGTATTGGAGCGACGTGCTGTCACTGATCGAGCGCGGCGCGGATGGACGACTGCCACGCACGTGGGAAGCGTGTCTCTTGGGCCTGTACAAGCGCACAAAAGCGAACAGAGTACAGGCGCGCTTTTGGGACATGGGACTTGTTACAGCCAAACGCTTGCTCACCAAGCACTGGAAGGCGACGGCCCCTCTGCACATCAGGCACTGGAGGGCATCCTTCGTCAACTGGGCGCAGGCGGAAAGCGCAGTGCTCCTCCGTGAGGAAACTGCGGGACTCAGGCAGTACCCCATCGCTCACCTTTGGGATGACCTCCTCGCCACCTTTCAGACGGCCTGCCGAACCCGTGGGATAACCTAAACACTAGGCGGACACTGATACACTACTAGATCGCTGGCAACATGTCTGAGACCCCGATGCGGTTAGCTCCTGGCCCCCTCGACCTGCATATTCCCCTGACACATCTCACATACCGCGCGACAGGCTACTACTGACAGATACTTCTTGCGCTGTGCTCTGGCGCACGCGCGGGACTTACTGCCGCTGCTACCTGGGAGGGCACGCACAATGACGACCCCCCCCCCCCTCTCCTCCTCCCCCCCCCCCCCTCTCCCCTCCCTCACGATCGGCCACTCGACGCGCTCCCCGGGCGACCGGCTACGCCCTGCTGGACAGCCCCTCTCTCCTCACACATTGCTGCACGCGGATCTCCTTTTTCCCCCCCCCCCCCCCCTCACCCTTCTACTTCTGGCCACTACCCGAGTTCTCGACCCTGACCTTGATCCCTAAAGTTTACGTTGCACACCCGGGGCACAACTCGGCGACTGACTACGCTCCCTAGCAAAACATGTGTTCCATTATAGCAACGGCCGCCACGCGCACCCTTGCGAACTACGCTGCAACCTCCTTGACGCGCTTCACCCCACGCTACACGCGGGCCACCGGGACTCCGATGTCCACACATCAGGGCGCTTGACGGACAACCCAGCACCCAGCACACATCCTTCTGCGAGCCCAGGAGCTAGCTGACAATGATGCGCAGCGGGCGGATACGAAGCGCCCCCCTCACACGCGGACAATGCGCTTTAGCTGAGAAACAACGCGACACATATCAGAAAAACACCACCGATTCGCTTACACGCAATGTACACACCTGAATCCTCTATCTAGGTACAACTGAGCTCCGCCGCCGGACCTCCGGGTTGTCGGCTAAACGGCTGTGTTTAAACATTTGACTGTATGTACCCGAACATTGCTGACCTGGTGCTCTGTCGCAGAATTGTACATTGCCAATCGATGCAACTATGGTTAATAAAAGTTCTCAAAAAAAAAAAAAAATAGACCAGTGGGCCTAAGTGTGAGAAACAAACCAATTTTATGTCAACATTCTTTTTAGAATCAAAAGGAAGAAGGTGAGCAACGGCAGACCGTAGTAGCCGCACTTCCCTGCTATATTCCCCTTAAAGTTTAAGAAAAGGTAGTTCGAGTTAGTGTGCACATACAACTCCTGCACTTGCCGTTGTTGGGTGCCAGCTGCCAAACAAAGAGAGAACTTTACCAAAGATGGAGTGGTGCACTACCAAGGTGATATTCTCAATAAATTATGTTGACTTGTTTTGTTGTATCAAATAAATCCTTTATTTTCAATGTCATCCGACAATACAAAGTTCCAGCCAACGCGTTTCGTTCATTAGGCAATGAACTTCTTCAGGGCTGAAAGTTACAATACATAAATAAAATAAATATATACACAAACATTTCGTTTCGCTAAACTTTACATATTTGTTATAAAAGACATGATGGCAAAAGGGCATGTGACAAGGCAACAGTGCGGGGAAAGAGACAATTGACAAGATAAAAAACATGCGGGGAGTGAGACCCATGTACATACATAAATAGTCTAAACAATCCCTCTATTCCGGTATTGCGGCAAGTTCTCTTGGACATTCTACTATAATGTACTAACAAAGTCATTGGATGAAAATTTGCAAGTGTGTGATAAACGTGGTGTGGTTCTAGCAATGAAGTCCAAAGCCTGGTTGGGGATATCCCTCTCATGCAAGTTTAGAAAAAGGGGGATGTGTGACAATGGATAAGTAATTGGTAAGTTGAAAGAGAGTAGGGGGAATCTGTACATACCGTTCGTAAGTTTATGGACGGTGGCGAGAAATGTACTTCAGGTCCCCATGTGTTGTAATAAGCGGGATGCGAGCTTGGTATGGTATGCTCGTGGTGGTTGTTACAGGATGCGTCTGTCTTGCAGGTGCAAACTAATGCAACGGATGAGGCCTCCTTGATAAGGGCCAGGATCTGTAGTCCGGGGGGGGGACAAGGATATGAGTACATTTAAAATAAACATTTTGATTTGATTCTTTTTAGAATCAAATCAAATCACAAATGGCTATGCTAGCAAATATTCTTTCTTGTGAACATGTGATCATTCAGTTACTTTGACAAAGTAGTGGCCTGGTAGAAATAGCTGGATTCATCAATTCACAGTTATGAACCTGGCCCTTCCTGTATTGACCCCCGGGTCACTGTTTGGTAGCTTTTCTCAGTTTAAAGTTTAAAACTGCGAGTGATGATGAGAAAGATAAGAAATAGCGCTTATAACCAATATCACCTTAAAGAGATAAATAATGCAATGCGCAGACAAATACATTCTAAGAAAAGCAATAATGTAGTTAAAAAATCAGCCTCTGATCAAAATGGAGTTAATTGTGAAATCAGAATTTATGGAGAAGGTCTTAAAATTGAAGATTATTGAAGAGGGTAGCTGAAGCCTACTTAGATAGAAAAAGGTTCTTTAAAAGTGCAAAGTATAAACAGAAAGTTTAAGTGGACAATAACTCACACATGCAGAAAAAAGATCACCAGCGCGTCAGGACTCAGTTGACATTTATTTTGTAAACAATTAAACCTGCTCTGGTGTTTTGTGGAACAAAAAATTAAAGCAACTGGGTGTCAAGGCAGAGTTCGGAAATTCTTCTAGTGAACCAGTGGAAACACTTTCCACAACATGATCCGTGCTCACATGGCAGGGGTCTTAAAATATGGCATGTGGTTAGCATCCCCATCCCACCAGATGATCTGAGGTCTTCACAGAGATAAAGACAACAGCAGTTCCAGAGGTCTTGCAGACGGCCTGCCGTACTCTAAGTGACCTCACAAAATCTGGTCCTAGATATCTCCTTACCCCAGATGAGAACTCTTGACAATGTCTTACATGCAATGGAGACTCACAACACAGCATGATTCAGCTTGTGCCCACATTTACAAATTCTGAATCTATACAAAGGGTCCTAATTGGTTCAAACGTCTAGCCGTGAACAGAACTAAGAAGAAATCTCATTGGACTAGCTCATTGTACCTGTAAACAGGTTGTGCTGGCAATTATTTCTCAGTGGAGCTGCCAGCTATCTTGGTGGGTAAGCCTTTCTTGTACAAAGGTACTTGGCAAATATATATATATATACATAGACATACACGTCTGCAGCCTTAAGAGAGGCTACAAATCTCCAGATTACATTGAGTTTTCATTTTATAAAGCACCCAATCATAGAGAATTATGTCATTAAAATAAGATGCCGATAGAACATTTTTCACAAACCTTTATTGAAATGAAAAGGAAAGGGAATATAAGACATTGTTTGCCATTAGGTTGCTATTCAAAGCAAAACCAAAGAAAACTAGCCCTGTGCCCTTAAGAGCCACACAGTGCCCCGTGTATCTCATCATGCCCCACAGATGACAGTAAGGTCAGTTCATTTTTACGGCTTCTACTGTTAGGATCCTGGAGCACTGAGCTCCGCCATTTTTGCAATTTAGTTAGTACAATCTTTCTAAATCCTTTACAATGTAACATCTTTTAACATTTCTCTGGATCTAGAGTGCAGAGAACCTTTTCTCTGACAGAAAGATAATTAATTTTTCTGTCAAGAATGCCTTCAAGTTTTCTGAAGTGCCCCTGCTGTGGGCAGAAAAAGGCACTGACTGATCCACACTCAGGGCCACATGTATCAACAGTGGAAATAGGAAGTACCTAATTGCGATTTTTTGTAAATCGCTATTAGGTAATTGCTATTCCTAGTGGGTTGCAAATCGACCTACCTCATGAATATTAATGAGGTAGGTCGCAATTTGTGATTCATTGGGAATTGCTAAAATAATGGGAATGGTGACCTGCTGGGGTTAGCAGACACCATGTCCGTGATTTCTCTTAAATAAAACAATTTTTGTTTTTAAATGCGCCTGTTTTCCTTAAATGAAAATGGGATGAATTTAAAAAAGAAACATGAAAAGTTTTCCTTTCATTTTTTTAAGAGCAGGCATTGGTCTGTGGGACCATTGCTTGCTCTGAAAAAACTTGTTCACTACCATTCCCAAAGGGGAAGGGGTCCCTTGGAGACCCTTTCCTATTTGTGAATGGGTTACCACATACTTGAAGTAGGTGGTAAAATTCTCATATTTTGAGACTGCATTTCGGTCGCAAAACATTCTCACATACTGCTGTGATTCGTTATTAGAAAGGGACACCCTAAAGACACACCTTCCAAATACCGAATCGGTATGTAGTCGCAATTCCAAATTCCGATTTGGTAACATATTACCAAATCGCAAATTGGAATTGATACATACCAAAATGCATTTTACCAGTGGCGAAGAATCGGGCCGTTTGCGACCAGTAAAATGCATGATACATGTGGCCCTCAGTCTGCATTGTCTGCTTCTCAAAGTCCCATCGTCTTGAGACCTCTGATTGCTGCCAGAATTTCTCCATGGGCATTCTTAAGGATAGAGAGAAGATCAGACTCCATGGTCTTTAAGAGTGAGAAATTACTCGGTCATCAAGAGGCTTTGGGAAAGGTCAGTCTTCTTACCACAGGGCCTTCCTCTCGTTCCAAGGACTCCTACAGACAAAGATCTTGTGAAAGACATTGAAAAATGAGATGTTCCTGTTCAACATCGAGAAGTATGACAACGAGCAAGATTCCGGTGTGCTTACAGTCGAATACACAGATGAAGGAGAGGTTAAGCTTGGCGTTCGACATCCTGACTAACATCGCTGTCAAGGCCACCATCAATAGCTAACATACATCATTTGTCGATGCCCGGGGGCATGGCAAGCAGCCCAAGATGGCCATTATCTGCTACCTTGAGGACGGACCCCCATAGTGATGGTGATGGGAGAGTGGTGCTGCGATCCGGAGATCTGAAAACTACACTGAGACCTGGGGCGGGCCTGCTACGCGCTGCAACATTTGGTTGTGCCTGCCTTCATGGGTGTGACGATCATGGAGAGAAAGCGAGTCCAGCTGACACGTACCTGCTCAGACTGATTGTAGGAGTCGCTGGACTGCTGTGACGGTTGGCGAGCAGCTGAGATCCATTTCCGACTGTCAGGGATGAGCGCCCAGACCTAGAAGTAAGGCTGCTGCTTTGGCGGAAGGACTGGATGGTGAAGGCCCAACCGAGGCTATGTTGGCCCCGGGGGCGGGGCTGCATCACTCGCAGCTCTCGCTCCCGAGGTTGAGATTAGGGCCTCATTTCCTAACAAACTTGATCCCGTTCTCATTTTGGGAATTGAACTATTGCATGGTAGTGACTGGCTGCTGGGGTACGGCGTGAGGAAAAAGGCGTCCTCCTCACAGTACAGTTCTCCCAAGAGGCCTGTGGCAGCGGGCCGCGACAGACGCGGCTGAGTAATTATTGAATCTCCCTCTCCTGATGCACACTGGCGCCCACGGGGACTCAAGGGTAGGGCCCCCCATGCCTCCTCCTGATCCTCTATAGTATAGGCATGGAGGCCATCTAAATTGGGACAGTTATTACCCCACCTTCGCAGATCATTCATCCATAATACCTCACCCCTCGCGAGTGCAGAAGCTCCTGGATAACTGTTACCCAGCTGCTTACTGGTCACAGAGTGGCCATGATCTCTCATCATCCCTTCAACCCACTAAGGGGGGATAACCAGTCTGTGTGGATTCTGTCATTGCCGAAGGCTCAAGGTTAGGATCACCTGCATTGACCTGCGCTCCTTTAAATAGCCCTGCAGCCTCCTGTACCCAGATGTGAGATCATCTCTGGGTGGACACCACTGGCTACTGGCTGGTCACCTGGAACTGAACTCTTACTCAACAAGATTGATCGCAGAGATGCATGGCCCAACCTACTGGCTTCTATCCACCGGGCCGCGTCACTCTTGAAGCGGGTTGATGCTGGTGTGGCTATCAGACATAACATTGGCCCCTCTGAACACCGATACTAGTGGGTGCCTTCACCACCTCCACCTCTCCTTTAGGTCAACCCTCCAGATTACACAAATTCTCTAAGCCCATAAAGTACCATGGGGCACTCCGAAACTGAGGCACCCCTATTGAAAAGTTGCTCTGGTTCTTCGCCCTCTGAGACCTCTTCAGCTCACTACCTGCCTGGGGACGGTGAGCAGGTAAACCCCCTACTGACAAATTGGATATGATCCTGCAGGAGATATGTGACTCCAGGGCATCCATATCACAACAACTGGGGGCAATATCCACAGAGCTCAACATACTAAAGGACAACCACTGTAAACTGTCGGACCGCATCAAGACTAACAAAGTGGCACTAGAAGAGGTGAACCCTAGGGCAAAAGAATTCTGTTTGACTGTTACCATTGCGACATCAGGTGGAGGTCCTCCAGGCCGGGCAGATGATGCAGAAGGGAGATCCAGTCGGAACAACCTCTGCATAGTCAGTCTTCCCAAGGGATCAGATGGTCAACATCTGACGCTCTTAATCGAAGAATGGCTCAAAACAATAGCGGTCCCAGCTGGACAGTCCGACCTTTTCACAGTGCAACGGACACACCTTGTACCCACTAAGAAACCAGTCCCCAGTGCAAACCCGCGCCCTATAATAGCAAGAATCTTGAACTTTAAAGATTGTGATTTCCTTCTCCAGTCAGCCGTGACAGCACCGCCTTCATGGTTGACAACGCCAAAGTTTCAATATTTCCTCATTTTACTCAAGCAGTACAACACAAACGCTCTTCTTTTTCGGAGGTCAAACCCCACCTACGAGCAACTGGTCTTTCCTTTGCGCTTTTATGTCCAGCTAAACTGAAAATCCTCCACAATCAGCGCTCTCACTTCATTTAAATGCCCAAAAATGCTTGGGACTGGTTGGAGCGACACGTTTCTGGAACCGCCGGAGGGTGGCACAACACGCTGTTGTTGATGAAATCAGAGAGCCCCCACGCAGGCACAGAAGAGGAATCCTTACTCAGGACAGTATCACCGGGGCGCCGTCCCCTGAATTGGTATTGGAGGGCAGACGGGAGGCTCTCTGTTCGGCGTCAACACTGCGTACTGTCTGTCCACCTATTGGCTCCAGTTCCCACAGAATGCGACATCAGACTCTGGGGGAGTGTCGCCTTATTCCCCTTGATTTCCCCTCAACTGAGCAACGACCCACTGAACTGAGTGTTGAAGAGATATCCTTTTTACGGTTGTCTACTTCACAAATCTGCCTGTGGGGTGATCGGTTTCAAGATATTGTATAGTGGGACTTATTAGTAATGATTCATATGGCATTATATACATTGGGTTTACTTATGCACTTGTATTTGTCACTCAGCAGCGGGCCTTTTCTTAAATTAATGCCGCCGACATGTATTTTCACGCAAAGGTTAGTACATAATGCTGCTAAAGTATCACCCTGTAGTCCGGCCAGTACAGCACCACCATTAAGATGGAACTTACATATATACTTCCTATTTGATAAGAACTGTTTGCCAACCCCAGAAGCGTAGGCACTGTTTTACATTACAGTTCAGCATGTTTACTGTTTTGGGAAAGTTTAGTCAAGTGGAGTTTACTCACTTGACAGAGCATTGGGTGTTTGTTTGCATATTAAGCTTGAGAATGGTCATGTTTTCAGATAATATCGGGGATGAGCTTTTGGCAGGGAGGTGGGGTTCTGATGCTTTAACTCGAATTCTCAATGTGAAGAATTGCTAAATCGTATACATTTATTACCTGGAATGTGCGTTAAATGGGCTCAATCCAAATAAGACATAGAGTATTGGCTCAGTTACATAGACATCGTGCACGCCATGGTGTACCTTCAGGAGATGCATCTAATGCCTACAGAAGTTCACAAGCTACAGAAACGATGGAGGGGACACCTACACAGAACTTCATATTCAGCGTTCTCAAGGAGTACAGTAGTGTGGATAAGGGCTGGGGTCCCGTTCCCAGTGGTAGGAACTAAGATCAATGACCAAAGCAGGTATGTGTTATTGAAGGGCACGTTGGATGGGAAACGGTTATCTTGGGGTCTATATATGCGCCCAATACGGATCATGAGGCTTTCCTGGCTCACTTCTCTATCGCACTGGCGGACTAGGCTCAATACCCCTGGCTGATAGCCAGGGACTTTAATGCGATCCTCGATACAGCCTTGGATCGCACATATCCTCCCCTCCCAGGCACTGCAGTAACACAGCAAACCAAGCTTCCATGTCAATGGATGGCAGGGTGGAGCTTAGAAGATGTCTGGCGAGCTAATAACAAAGACCTGCGGGAGTACTACTTTTATTCACATCCCCATGTCCCCCATTCGCGCCTAGATAGATTTATGTGTCTATATACCTTGCTCACAGCCATAACTCACACTACCTACTTAGGCAAAACTATATCGGATCATAACCCATTGGAGCTCACACTACATTGGGGCCGAATACCTTGCCTGATTCCAACATGGCAATTGCAACCTCAGGTTTTAGAAGACTCGGTATTTAGTAAATACTCCGGCCACCACAATTACCTCCTCTTTTTCTGAGAATGCAAGCACAGCTACCATGCGGCTGCTTAAATGGGAGGCCATTCATGTGGCAGTTCTCTTAGTCTCAATGGGCACTGTGGTGGGGGCTAAACAGGAAGTCACCCAGAACATTACAGAACTAGAAGCAAAATTGCAATCCCTAGAAGTAACGGCCCAGTCTGACGCTTCACAGGAGGTAGAGCTGAGGGAGGCAAGAGTGCGATATGCAGAACTACTAGAGCGCCTGTGACTAATTGACTTAAACGCCTATACCCAATGGACACATGCTGAGGTGGACAGATCAGGTACCTTACTTGCCCGTATGATACAACCCCAATTCTCTTCCACACCTATACTATCAATCACTACCCCTGCTTATAAACTAGTGTCAACGCAACTTCAAATTAATACAGTGTTCCATGACTGTTATGTCAGGCCTGTACAATGCCTCACCGTCCCCTCCCCTCCCCCACCCCCCGGAAACAATAAACACTTTTCTAGCAGAGGTACCGCTCCCCATAATCTCCACAGCTGAGGCTAAGGAGCTGGCATCCTCAGTCACGAAGGCGGTGTTTTGAATGTAGCTTCTCACCAATAAGCCACACCCAATTCCTGCACTCCCACCTGGGAGGCAAATATACCACTGCACCTTTGAAAAATATACACTTTTGAGCATGTCTTACCACCCCTGGCACAGCAAGACTTTAACACAAAACAAACAGCACCTTTTGAAAAGGGGTTTTATTTAACAAAATGCAAAGACTCTATCACTTTTAGAATAAGGCTTGGGGTTTATTACATAATACTCTCTAAACAAAGGCTGTCTCAGATACCAAATGCATAAGATTCAAATATATGTAGCAAACTTATAATCTAAAGGCATGAATCAATAACTGAGCAAACTATAATACTGATTAATAAACAAGAAATAGCTGATATAAGATAAGATATACTGGACGTCCTCAAAGAGATCAGAAATATATATATATATATATATAAATTCACTGAAAAAACCATAGGTTTCAGGGGTGTTATAGTTAGCTGGACTTTTCACTTGTACAAAACCATTGAAATTCCCCCGTTATAGTTAGTTCAGCTAACTATAACTCGCGCGCCCGCAATGCACTGCTGATGACGTCACATATTACATCACTCATGACATGGTCAGTGACATCACTCATGACATCACTGATGACATCTCAAATGACATCACTGATGACATCATCCAGTGAATGTGTGTTTTTCTGAAAATTAAACATGTTTTATATATGTATATCTCAAGGTCGATGGAAGAATAAATGGGTATATAAGTGTCTAAATGGATGATTTGTTTTTGAAAAATTGATTGTGTAACTGACTGATCAAGTGTATCATAGTGAATACATGGCTTAGTGAGTAATGTTTAAATATGTAAATATCTGTATCAGTCTCTCACTTTGTGTATAAGTGGCTGCATGGGTTGGTGAGTAGCTACATGGGTGTAAATATAGGTTATTAGTTGTTTTTTTGAGTATCAGTCTGAGTGTCTGCATGGTTCGGTGGGGGTATTACGTAGTGCATAGGTGCATGAATGAGTGACTCACTCTTTGTATGTGTTGAAGACAGCATGTGTGCAGGACTGTATGGGTGGATGAGTGTGTGTATGGGTGTGTTAGTGAGTGAATGACTGTCTCAATAGTGTCTTTATGAGTAACTACATATGTTTTAAACTAGTATATGTGACTATTGGTGTATATAAGTGAGTATATGTGAGAGTGAGAGATTGAAAGAGTTCCTGTATGAATAAGTATATGTTTCTATAAGTGATTGTTTAAAAGACTAAGTATGTGTAAGTTTCCGTAGAAGTAAGTGTGGTGGTGTGTGTATAACTGTATATGCAAATAAATGTATGTTTGATTCTTTATTAGCATGAGTGACTATGTGTGTGAGTAACTCTATGGATGAGTGGCATTGTGTAACAGGATGTATAGGTGTATGAGTACATATGATGAGTGAATACATGTATGAGTGACTGTATAGGACTGTTGGTGAATGAGTGGATGTGTATGTGGATCTTAGAATTACTGAAGAGGTTGTTGTAACTGGTATTGGTATGTCCATTGTTTTGAAAAGTTTAGTCTCTATTTTTGAATGTGTGTATCAAAGGTTATATTAGGGTGAGAGGAGGTCTGCCACTCTATCAAAAGGATGATGTCATCAGTGATGTCATCAGTGATGTCATTTGAGATGTCATCAGTGATGTCATGAGTGATGTCACTGACCATGTCATGAGTGATGTAATATGTGACGTCATCAGCAGTGCATTGCGGGCTCGCGAGTTATAGTTAGCTGAACTAACTATAACGGGGGAATTTCAATGGTTTTGTACAAGTGAAAAGTCCAGCTAACTACAACACCCCTGAAACCTATGGTTTTTTCAGTGAATTTCTGAGGTTTTTTAAATGCTAATTCCTAACTATAACGTGCCTGAAACCTATGTTTTTTCCTGTGAATTTCAAAGGTTTTTTAAATGCTAATTTCTAACTATGCCTACAGAGATAGGACATGTGAAGAAAGAAGAAAAAATGCACAGAAAGAAAAAAAAGAAGTGCAGAAAGAAGCAACAGAAGTCCTCAAAGACGAAGAAAAGTGCAGGAAGAAGGATAACGTGCAGAAAGAACAAACAGAAGAGCAGAAAGAAGCCTTGTTGCAAAATCATCCTGTACCCTCAACTTTTTCAGACGGATACTGGTGGTAACTGAGTCTGACTAACCAGTCCTAGAGCCAGTGCTATGTTAAAAGACACTTAGAATTCAGTGAAAACACCTACATACACGAGGGAACATTATGCGTTGGGGTCCCCCTGTGATTAGCATGACCTCCTCTGTAAGCCCCTAGTATATAATAGGGCAGGGGGATTAAAACTACCTCTTAAAACAGGCCACAGGGCATTTTTGCACACATCACCTCAGGCCCCGTCCCCTCCCTCCACCACTGTGTAAACGCGCCCTGTGGCTGTTCTAAGTTGAGAGATTAAGTCCCCTTGAATCCTAAGGGTCCCTAGGGTCAAACTAGACCACTAGGTACCTCCAGTAAGCGCCACAGAGCTGCGTTGCAGAGAGGTGTAAAAAGGGGTTTGGCCTCAGAACACCTGTCTGCAGCGCAGCTCCCTGGTGCATACTGGAGATGCCTGTTGGGCTAGTTGGCCCTCAGGGACCCTCAGTTTTGAAGAGGAATTAATTCCCCAACTTACAACTCGCCAGGGGGCGCGTTTGCAGAGTGCTGCAAGGAGGGGGCGTGGCCTCCGGCACGATGCCAGTCTTTTATTTATTTTAATTTTTTAAGAAGGGGGGCTGTGTGGTTCCCCTTCTTATTCTAATTTATTGGCCCTGATGACCCCATCAACCAGGGCCTGTCTCCTAATTATATTTTTTTGACCCCAATCCCCAGGGCCTGCCACAGTTTTTTATTATTTTTAAAAAACTATATATTTATAGACACACCTAGGACATGCTGGACAAAGCGTACGTACCTATCACCATGACGATTTGCGTGATATTCATTAAAAGGCGAGAAACCCCCCTCACGGTTAATAAAACACACATCCACTGCCGGATGTGTAATACTTTTTATTTTACTCTCTGGAAAGGGGACGAACATCACTTGAGAGTCACAGCGCGCTCCTGGCAGAGCCCAATGCTGTGTTACACCCACCATTGCATGCTGAGTGCCACACACCTCTGTGTTGTATTCCACTAGCTAGTGCATATGCTATGACACTCTCTAGCCCATGTGCACTGTAACACCACCCCGTGAATATGTCATGCCACACTTGTCTTCGCACGGGTTATATTGCCCCATCTAACGTGCCTTCCTCGATGCCTATGTTATAACGCACAGTGCTATGCCATACATATTGCAATCTGGGATCCATATCTTTGTCACAGTGCATATGCAATGTTACACTCCCCAGCACATATTTTATATTACAACTTTAGAGACTAGTTAGGTTACACAACACTGCCCTGTGCATATTACACTCCAAGGCGCATATCGCATAGCACGCGCTAGTGCCTGTGCTATCTCGCGCTCTCCAATGAATCTGTCATTGCGCACAATGTATTGCATATTATATTTCACGCTCGGTTCATCTTATATCACACTTTTTGGTGCATAGTTTATACCATACACTATATCTAGTTTTCATTTTCAATCGTGCTCTCAGGACTATGTTCTATATAACACTGTGTTCACCTACCCTTTTCACGGGCATTACATTTTGCGATAGGGGGTGGAGGGTCATGGGGTGTTTCTGCCAAGTGAGCCCGGAGTCACAGTCACAAACGTCCTCTTCTTCCTGAATAAAAGTGAGATTATGCTGCATAGTTGTTCATATTTTAAAGTAGTTCGCACAGACACACGTTTTAAAAACAATAAAGTTCCTAATACCCGCCTTCTCTGAACAGTTAGCTTGCTGCCCCATCCCCCTCCTCCCTATCCTCTGTTGTGTGAATCCATGGACTAGCCTCCTCCCTCCTGCCATGCATGGTCTGATGTGCTGCCACTGCCCTCAATTTAGTATGATGTACCAGTCCACTCCTCCTGCCCTCCATTGCCCAATTCTATGCCCCATCATTGACCTCCTGCTTAAACTCTGTGCTTAGCTTGCTGCCCCTATTCTCCTTCCCCCTGCCCTCAGATGTCTTTGTGTATGCCCCTGCTCCATCCTTTTTGCCCACCATGTTCCATGGACCTGCCACTCCTATCTACTCTGAGTGTTCTGTTGAGCTGCAACTCCCCTCCCACCTGCCTAGCATTGTCAGATGACTGTAACCTGTCCCTGCCACCTCCACCCTGCCTGTCCACATGCCATGCCCCTATCCTCTTCTTCCTGTCCTACATGGTCCATTGTACTGCCACACCCTTCTGCCCTCCCTGGTCTGTTGTGCAGCAACTGCTCCTCCTGCCTGCCCCGTGCGGTCTGTTGTGAGGCCCCTTCCCCTGAACTTTCTTGTCTGTGCACAGGTCCTGACCCTCCCTTCTATCCTCCATCGTCCTTTGTGCATGCCCCTACACCCTCCTTCTTGCCCATCATAGCCATTGTGCTACCACTAACCCTCCCACTTGCCATGCATGGTCTTCTGTGCTGCCATGGCCCCTCCCACCTTCCCTGTGTGGTCAGTTAGCTACCCCTGAACCCCTCCCACCTTCCCTCCATGGTCTGTGTGTATGCCATCACAGTCTCACTGTTGCTCTTCATGGTGTGTCTTGCTTCTAGTACCCATCCTGCCTGACCTCCATGGCTATCTTGCTGCTCCTGCCCTGCCCCCTTGCCCCCAGCCCTCTGTTTACATGTGCAGACCCCTACTCCCTCCCTCCTGGCTTGTCTGTTCCATTGTAATGCCCCTGATCCATCCCTCCTGCCCTTTATGGTCTGTTATGCTGCAGCTTTCTCTCACACCTCTGTGTTGTATTCCACCAGCTAGTGCGTATGCTATGACACTCTCTAGCCCATGTGCACTGTAACACCACCCCGTGAATATGTCATGCCACACTTGCCTTCGCACGGGTTATATTGCCCCATCTAACGTGCCTTCCTCGATGTGTATGTTATAACGCACAGCGCTATGCCATACATATTACAATCTGGGATCCATATCTTTGTCACAGTGCATATGCAACGTTACACTCCCCAGCACATATTTAATATTACAACTTTAGAGACTAGTTATGTTACACAACACTGCCCTGTGCATATTACACTCCACGGCGCATATCGCATAGCACGCGCTAGTGCCTGTGTTATCTCGCGCTCTCCAATGAATCTGTCATTGCGCACAATGTATTGCATATTATATTTCACGCCCCGGTTCATCTTATATCACACTTTTTGGTGCACAGTTTATACCATATACTACATCTAGTTTTCATTTTCAATCGTGCTCGCAGGACTATGTTCTATATAACACTGCGTCCACCTACCCTTTTCACGGGCATTACATTTTGCGATGGGGGTGGAGGGTCAGGGGGTGTTTCTGCCAAGTGAGCCCGGAGTCACAGTCACAAACATCCTCTTCTTCCTGAATAAAAGTGAGATTATGCTGCATACTTGTTCATATTTTAAGTAGTTCGCACAGACACACATTTTAAAAACAATAAAGTTCCTAATACCCACCTTCTCTGAACAGTTAGCTTGCTGCCCCATCCACCTCCTCCCTATCCTCTGTTGTCTGAATCCATGGACTAGCCTCCTCCCTCCTGCCATGCATGGTCTGATGTGCTGCCACTGCCCTCCATTTAGCATGATGTACCAGTCCACTCCTCCTGCCCTCCATTGCCCAATTCTATGGCCCATCATTGACATCCTGCTTAGCCTCTGTGCTTAGCTTGCTGCCCCTATTCTCCTTCCCCCTGCCCTCCGATGTCTTTGTGCATGCCCCTGCTCCATCCTTTTTGCCCACTATGTTCCATGGACCTGCCACTCCTATCTACTCTGAGTGTTCTGTTGAGCTGCCACTCCCCTCCCACCTGCCTAGCATTGTCAGATTACTGTAACCTGTCCCTGCCACCTCCACCCTGCCTGTCCACATGCCATGCCCCTATCCCCTTCCTCCTGTCCTCCATGGTCCATTTTACTGCCACACCCTTCTGCCCTCCCTGATCTGTTGTGCTGCAACTGCTGCTCCTGCCTGCCCCGCGCGGTCTGTTGTGAGGCCCCTTCCCCTGAACTCTCTTGTCTGTGCCCAGGTCCTGACCCTCCCTTCTATCCTCCATGGTCCTTTGTGCATGCCCCTGCACCCTCCTTCTTGCCCATCATAGCCATTGTGCTGCCACTAACCCTCCCGCTTGCCATGCATGGTCTTCTGTGCTGCCATGGCCCCTCCCACCTTCCCTGTGTGGTCAGCTAGCTGCCCCTGACCCCCTCCCACCTTCCCTCCATGGTCTGTGTGTATGCCACCATAGTCTCATTGTTGCTCTCCATGGTGTGTCTTGTTTCTAGTGCCCATCCTGCCTGACCTCCATGGTCATCTTGCTGCTCCTGCCCTGCCACCTTGCCCCCAGCCCTCTGTTTCCATGTGCAGACCCCCTATTCCCTCCCTCCTGGCTTGTCTGTTCCATTGTAATGCCCCTGATCCGTCCCTCCTGCCCTTTATGGTCAGTTATGCTGCAGCTTTCTCTCCTGTCTGTCCATTATGGTCAGCTAGCTACCATTGCCTCTTTCCCATCTGTTCACTGTTGTCCATGTGCATGGTCCTGTCGCCTCCCTCTTGCTTTCTATGGATTGTTGTGCTGCACTACCGTCCCGCATGCCCTGTGTGGTGTATTGTGCTGCTGCAAACCCTGGTGCCTGCCCTGCAGGGTCAGTTTGGTGCACCTCTCCATGTCCCTCCTGTCCTCTGTTATCCAAGTCCATGTCCCTACCCCATTTCCTTCCATGATCCAATGTACCATACTTGCGAACATTTTGAACTTGGTAAGAGGGAGATTTTGAAAAAAACTGGGGTATTGATTTTCCCCTTTGAGTTACATTGAAAAAGAGGAGATTGTAGACAGGAGACAGATAAAATAAAGCCCATTTGAGCTTAAAAACATTGGACGTTTCCTGGCTGAATCGGGTCTGTTGGCATGTATGGTTGTACTACCATTGCCTCTTCCTTCTGCCCACAATGGTCTATTACATTGCCACAGCCTCTCTTGCAAGTCCTGTATTGTTGGTTTGTTGCCCCTGCCCCCCTTTCCACTGCCCTCCATAGTCTGTTGTGCTGCCACGGCCCTTCCTGCCTGCTCAGTGTGGTTAAATTGTTGCCTTTGCAACCTCCTACCTGCCTTCAATTTTCAGAGTTCCTTTTTAAATTAAATGTTTTAAGTGTTACCAGTTTATTCCAATCAAGATGGCTTCAGGTGTGCCATACTTTTTTCATAATGAAGACAGTAAGCGCTCTCGTTGTTCTTAAGAACACTCTGGGACGTTCTGTCATTGGGCTATACTTGGGCTACATCTGGGTGATATTTGGGCTACATTTGGGCTCTTTTGTCTCTGGTGGCCATCTTGGCAGACTTATTTGTTATGAAGTTTCCTAATTTCCTCATTTACTGCAGTCTCCTCAGTAGGAAATACTTTCAGTTTTTTACTTTGATTCCAAAAGCATTCAGATGTGTCACACATTTGCCATAAATTCAGAATGTTAGCACTCTTTTTGCTCATTAGAGCACTGTAGTAAAGCTACTGCTCACCAGGGAAAACTGCTGCTGGTATTGAAAGTGCATGTTTCAGTCTGCATGTCAGACTTTTTTAATGAAATAGAAGAGGATTTGAGAAGTCACTCAAAATGTGCCCTAATTTTTCCTTCTGCAGCACTAATCATACTTTTTATGTAAAAATGAACCCCCTCAATTTGTTCCTTTTTTAAATTAAATGTTTTAAGAGTTACCACTTTAATCCAAGCAAGATGGCTTCAGGTGTGCCATACGTTTATCATAAGTAGGACTGTTAGCGCTCTAGTTGTTCTTTGGAACACTCTGGGAAGCTGCAGTAGAACACAAAGGAATCAACTGACAGTCTCTGCCCTTGTTGGATGTACATGTTTTACTGAGAATGTCAGACTTCATTCTCACATGACTGAGAAAGATAATGTGAATTTACAGAAAAGAAGCTCTCAGTTTAGCTTATAGATCACCTTCCAAACCTCTGTGGGAAAAGCATGAGAAAATATTTTTCTCTCAATCATGATATCCCAGCAGAAGACTTTTTCACATGGTGAAATCACCTTAGAACATACCACAATTCCTAAAATGAGTATGGTACCATCAACAAATGATTTATAATGTAACTAAAGTCTTAAAACCTTCCATTAACTGCAATGCGTTTTAATGAGGTGCTATCATGTATATTGGTCCCAAGATGGCTGCCAACACTTCTTGGATGAAGTGCTGACAGCCAATCAGATCTCAGGATGAGATGTGTGGTTAGGCTCCGCCCACATATATATATGATTTTACTTTTGATTTTCTCAGGAACTACTGAACAGATTGACACCAGACCTGCAAAAGGCACATCCCTGACCTGAGGACTACCTTTCTGCCAAATTTCAAGTAATTCTGTTCAGCCGTTCGGGCTGTACCTTGGACTAAAGGTCCCTATGGAAAATTGCATGGGGAAAATGCGTTTTGGGACCCCCCTTTTTTCTCAGCCCCCGCTTGACGAATCCCCCCGAGACTTTTAGGGTAGGAGCGGAGCGGAGCGCCCCACCTATTTTGAAAATTTCGCGAGGATTCGTTAACCGGCGCCAAAGTTATTCCAAATAGAATGTTGCGGATTTCCTATGGAAACACGGTCCTATCTATAACTATCTACTGGCGACCGCCAGTAGATAATATATATATATATATATATATATGTACTGTTGGAGGAGAGAGCAAGCAGCGGTCAGTATCGGTCCACTGCTTGGAAGTGGCTAAAGATGCAATTTCATTCTTGCACTCTGGTTGGTCTGCCGGGGTATAAGTGTTTTTCACAGCCAAACATTGGTTTGGGACATCACTTGGTGTTTTGAAGATACCGATCATTGTATCTGGACTTCACAGTGGAGGGCATGTAAACCCCGAGATGGACTACAATGGGATTATGGAGGCAGAAGCCAAGGAGGTTGGGCCAGTAATTGCTCCAATCAACGAGAATCTACTTAGACTATGAACAACGAGCCTCCAGTTGGTAAACATCGAGATAGTGGAGCGGGCACTGAAGAAAGCCGTAAGGCTGAAACGCGTCTGCCCTAGCGTTTCGCTATTTTAAGTAACAACGAAGCCTTCGCTGCAATAAAGTTTCCTTTGCCATGGAGCATGTGTCGGACCCACTTCTTGAAATGGGATTGGCTTTTCATGTTTTAGACGGACTGCAAACAACCGTCTTACCCGGCACGCCTCTCGGTCTGGAGTGACGCGCAAGTTTGCGTTGTGGTGTGGTGTTTGGAAGGCACAGCGCGTCACCCCCTCCGATGGTTGGATATACTCACCGGAGTCTGAACTGTTGGAGGAGAGAGCAAGCAGCGGTCAATATCGGTCCACTGCTTGGAAGTGGCTAAAGATGCAATTTCATTCTTGCACTCTGGTTGGTCTGCCGGGGTATAAGTGTTTTTCACAGCCAAACATTGGTTTGGGACATCACTTGGTGTTTTGAAGATACCGATCATTGTATCTGGACTTCACAGTGGAGGGCATGTAAACCCCGAGATGGACTAAAATGGGATTATGGAGGCAGAAGCCAAGGAGGTTGGGCCAGTAATTGCTCCAATCAACGAGAATCTACTTAGACTATGAACAACGAGCCTCCAGTTGGTAAACATCAAGATAGTGGAGCGGGCACTGAAGAAAGCCGTAAGGCTGAAACGCGTCTGCCCTAGCGTTTCGCTATTTTAAGTAACAACGAAGCCTTTGCTGCAATAAAGTTTCCTTTGCCATGGAGCATGTGTCGGACCCACTTATTGAAATGGGATTGGCTTTTCATGTTTTAGACGGACTGCAAACAACCGTCTTACCCGGCACGCCTCTCGGTCTGGAGTGACGCGCAAGTTTGCGTTGTGGTGTGCTGTTTGGAAGGCACAGCGCGTCACCCCCTCCGATGGTTGGATATACTCACCGGAGTCTGAACTGTTGGAGGAGAGAGCAAGCAGCGGTCAGTATCGGTCCACTGCTTGGAAGTGGCTAAAGATGCAATTTCATTCTTGCACTCTGGTTGGTCTGCCGGGGTATAAGTGTTTTTCACAGCCAAACATTGGTTTGGGACATCACTTGGTGTTTTGAAGATACCGATCATTGTATCTGGACTTCACAGTGGAGGGCATGTAAACCCCGAGATGGACTACAATGGGATTATGGAGGCAGAAGCCAAGGAGGTTGGGCCAGTAATTGCTCTAATCAACGAGAATCTACTTAGACTATGAACAACGAGCCTCCAGTTGGTAAACATCGAGATAGTGGAGCGGGCACTGAAGAAAGCCGTAAGGCTGAAACGCGTCTGCCCTAGCTTTTCGCTATTTTAAGTAACAACGAAGCCTTCGCTGCAATAAAGTTTCCTTTGCCATGGAGCATGTGTCGGACCCACTTCTTGAAATGGGATTGGCTTTTCATATATATATATATATATATACATATATATATATATATATATATATATATATATATATATATGTATATATATACACAGTAGAGGATCACTCTGGATGTGCACCTCCCACACCACAAAGAAAACACCTCAAATGATCAAAGAACCACACATCTAAATACATCACCTGGTGCATACACTGCCCACTTCTGACCGGGGGAATCACAGCCGGGGATCAGAGCTCAGAAAGCCAGGGTTCAATCCGAGATAGACACGTCTGCCCTCACTCGGAATCCAAACTCCCAGTTTCTCAGCTTGCAACCCTCAGCTTTAAACACACTAGGAGATTCGCGAAAGACCTCCTCCCATCACCAGAGGTATTTTACCGGAACTGGCCAAGTACCAAGCAAGCATCCTCATGGCAGTAAGGAGTTCTCAAGTCTCTTCCTCCATTCACACTTCTTCCAGCCTCTGTCTTGACGAAGCGCTCACAAGGCCTTCCACAGTACACTAAACAAAAACAATCGCTCAGGAAAACAGCAAGACCTTGAATGTGAATAACCCAAACAACTTGCAAGCACTGCTGTGCACGCAGCAGCAAGGCAGAGTCAGACATGAGGCCCTGTCAAAGGCAATAGTCAGCATCTATAATTCTCATCCACACAACTTACAAGCACCACTGTGCACACAGAAAAGTTTGAAGCAAGGTAAAGTCAGAAAGCAGGATGACATGAGGCCATGTCATAGCCAATAGTAAAGACAGCAAGATTACAGGACAGAAGAGAAGCAAGTATATGCAGGACCATCCTACATTAAGGCTAGGGTAATATAACACACTAAAATCAGTTAAAATGGTGGCAGTCGGAGGTCATCATAGGGTGCCAGACTACAAGAGTGGCTCTTTCACCACAGGCGGAAATTCATACGGCCATTAAGGAACTAGCCCGCAATACGGTGCCGGGTTCAGACGTACTCCCCATTGAGTTCTACTCCACCTTTGCATCACAATTAGTACAGAAACTGCTCCAGCTATACATTATATCCTTAGAAGAGGGGACCTTGCCATCTACTGTCAGGGAAGCGATAGTGGCATCTTTATTAAAACCTGATAAAACTCCCACTGACCTCTCCTCCTAATGGCCTCTATCGATACTCAATACAGAGTACAAGATACTTTGAAAAATTCTGGCATGCCATCTCCTTCCGATGCTCCCTGAGCTGATCCATTCAGACCAAAACGGCTTTGTTCCGCAACTAAGCGCTTCCTTGAATATATGCCAACTATTCAGCCTAGTGGATACAGCCCATGAACATTTCCCATTTGTAGGCTGTTTGACTCTAGACATACAGCAGGTATTCAACACACTGGGCTGGGACTACATGTTGGCCACGCTGCGACAATACAGTATCCCTCCTGCATACTGCCAGTGGGTAGAACTGCTTTACACAATGCCCACAGCCAGAGCTAATACCGTCCAATATATTTAGGATATTCTGCTGAACTTGGCAGGAATGTACCTTTTCACCACTTTTGTCTGTATTGACGATAGAGCAGCTAGCCCAACATCTTCGTCAGGCAATGCATCCAATTGGAACACCCATAGGCCGGACTACTCACTCGATCTCCCTGTATGCTGATGATATGCTCTTGTATCTTAGGGATCTCTGCATGGATACTCATGCGCTGGCCTCCCTTCTGACACGACACAGCATTCTATAAGGGCTACTGATCAACACCTCTAAATCATGTGCTTGCTTCTTTATAACACATATACACGCTACCTGCCTCACAGTTTGAACCTGTACAACTGAGGGTGGAACCGGTCACTTTTAGATACTTGGGCATTCAAGTATACAGGCACACACAGAACACCCTGGAAGGTAATTTAGTACACACTATCAACACTCTGAAGGCGCAAATATCCTTTTGGACTTGATTGCCATTATCTACAGCAGGGCGACTAGCAGTGTCCAAAATGGTCATGTTGCTGAGTTTACTGTATTATTTTAGTAACTTACCGCTAGAGTTACCTGCCTGGATCTTTAACATTCTGGACTCTCTACTGATAGGCCTGATCTGGGTAGGTGGGCGCCGGAGGATAAGCCTCTCAAAGCTCCAATTACTGCCGACTAAAGGGGGCATAGGGCCCCCAGATTTTAGGGCATATTGTATAGTTGGCCAGCTTCAGTGGCTGTGGAAAATTTTGGCTCTGTTGGGTACAGAATTGATTCTAGATTTACTGCATAACAACAAATTAGAAAAACATATGACTTGTTCAAACGGCGCAAGTGATATGGTGAAAAACAATGAAAAATGTGCTGAGTGTGAACAATATATATACAGTGCTGTACGGATGGTTGAAACCAAGACATATGTTCATGAACTGTGACAGCCTTCTAATGTTATCTCGAAACCATAAAATGTAAAAGAATATATTGAAATATCCCTTAATACTACTTCAGATTTACGCAATTCTTTTGGTGTCCTGTTTGTCCTTCCTTCTCTTATATTGTCATTGATTATTACTGGAAAGTTTGAGTACTATTTTCTAATTTGTTATTATTCAGTAAATCTAGAATCAATTCTGTACCCGACAGACCCCACATTTTCCACATTCTTGTACACCCTTTCGGAGGGGCACTGGATAACCCATTATACTAGATTCAGCTTCAATGGCTGGCATATTGGCTGGCTGGCTAAAACGTATTTGAAATTGGCTACACACCCACACGGCTGGGTCAAGGGACACTACACAATACTCAGCCCAAACACCACGAAACACTGTATAGACACACTACTACTCAAGATTGCCATGCATTACTGGAAAATGGCTCCAAAATACACTAACATTCCCTTCCCTTACACCCCGAACATTCCACTATGTGGCCTACCAACATCACTGGGTACACTGACAGCTCGTAAATTAGCTCCATGGGAGAAGGACGGAGTCACGGTGGTCGGATTCCTGTTTGCAGATGGTTCCCTGATGCCACACTCTGAATTTGTGCACAAACATGGGGTAACCAAAACATTATTTCTAACCCATGCTAGTATTATGCACTATGTAAGGCTACACTGGCTAATAGAGAACAAGGAACCCCCCACCTGTGAATTACTCAGTGTGCTTCATACAATGGGTCACAGGAGCCATCTAGTATGATGGTTATACAAGGGCATACAAGAATCCTGTTGCTTACCCTGAAACAGAAATGGGAGACTAACATAGCAAAGCTCCTGTCAGATAAGGACTGGGCCACGGTTCTTGAATATCCGAAACAAGTCTCTCGCAATACCCGGTTCAAGTTTCTACCGCTCTTAGTCCTGCATAGGGCATATTTAACAAATGCAAAAACAACACTTGATGGACAGAATGCAGAACAATGTCATACATTCACCGCAGTACAGAGATCTGGGCCTAAATGCATCGTTTTTTTGCTCACCATGCCGTTCCAGTTTGAACCCAGCCATATATAAATCAGTCTTGACCCTGTGTCTCCTGGGAACAGTCCAGCTTGAACTGCCAAACCAGGTCCTCCCTGGACTGGAAACAAGCATCCAAGGACCGGTTTCGGGGTTTCACCCCTCTTCAGCCAGGATAACTTGAGTCCAGTGGTATGCAGTGGTACCCTGAAACCAGTCCCAGCATGCAGTTCGGTCTGGACTGTTCCCATGAGGCACAGGGTCAAGACTGATTTGCATATGACTGGGTCCAAACTGGGGTGGCGTAGTGAGCAAAAGATGGATGGATTTAACCCAGATCTTTTGACTGGGGGAGAATGTTTGCATTGTAAGCATTCTGTCCATCATTTGTTTGCTGTAACACTTTTCGCCCTAAGTGGGATGGTTATGCCCAGACGTGGGTCCCTTTCTCACTGTGCCACTGGATTCAAGCTAGCCTGGCTGAAGAAGGGTGACATACCCTGAAACCGGTCCCAGGATGCTTGTTTCTGGTCCAGAGAGGACCTGGACTGACAGTTTGGTCTGGACCGTTCACATGAGGCACAGGGTCAAGACTGATTTGCATATCGCTGGGTCCAAACTGGGGTGGCGTAGTGAGCAAAAGAAGGATGGATTTAACCCAGATCTTTTGACTGGGGGAGAATGTTTGCATTGTCAGCATTCCGTCCATCATTTGTTTGCTGTAACACTTTTCGCCCTAAGTGGGGTGGTTATGCCCAGACTTGGGTCTCTTGCTCACTGTGCCACTGGATTCAAGCTAGCCTGGCTGAAGAAGGGTGACATACCCTGAAACCGGTCCCAGGAAGCTTGTTTCCAGTCCAGGGAGGACCTTGCCTGGCAGTTCGGTCTGGACTGTTCCCATGAGGCACAGGCTCAAGACTGATTTGCATATGGCTGGGTCCAAACTGGGGTGGCATAGTGAGCAAAAGAAGGATGGATTTAACCCAGATCTTTTGACTAGGGGAGAATGTTTGCATTGTCAGCATTCCGTCCATCATTTGTTTGCTGTAACACTTTTCGACCTAAGTGGGATGGGTATGCCCAGATGTGGGTCCCTTGCTCACTGTGCCACTGGATTCAAGCTAGCCTGGCTGAAGAAGGTTGACATACCCTGAAACTGGTCCCAGGATGCTTGTTTCCGGTCCAGGGAGGACCTGGCCTGGCAGTTCGATCTGGATTGTTCCCATGAGGCACAGGGTCAAGACTGATTTGCATATGGCTGGGTCCAAACTGGGGTGGCGTCATGAGCAAAAGAAGTATGGATTTAACCCAGATCTTTTGTCTGGGGGAGAATGTTTGCATTGTCAGCATTCCGTCCATCATTTGTTTGCTAGGGCATATTTAACTCCGCTCAAGCTGCATGTAATGTACCCCTCAACTTCCTCGGTGTGCCCGTGCTGTCATAACCGTGATGCTGATCTTATTCATATCCTTTGGGTGTGCCCCTCCATATCTGCTTTTTGGGGCGTGGTTACAGAGAGTCTCTCACATTTATTGGGGATAACCACATGGTAGTCTCCTGAAGTCTGCATCCTAGGTATCTCTCCACTCTCCCGAAAAGTCAAAGTGCTTCACTGTTTTACCGACCTGTCACCTTTGGTGGCGAAAAGAATCCTGACACAACATTGGAAATCCTGCAAACCACCCAGGGTAGAGGCCTGGGGAGATGAAGTACTACGCTGGGCCACTGCAGAAAGCGCAGCCCTTAGGCGAGAAGAATCCAGGGGGCTCAGTAAAAAAACAATCTCGATAGATTGGGCTCACTTGCTAGAGCAATTCCAGATGCACATATCTGATATTTAATAAATACAGAACTGTGTATGTTTTACCCACCTATCTGCTGCACATTGAGTCGCATGTTACACTGCTACTGCACAGAGGCCTTACTGGCTGGCCTCACCCCCACCCCCCTGAAAATCATTTTTACAGCTAAACTGACCACTCAAGCTAGTTTAGGGAAGGGTGTTGGGAGGGAGGGGTGGGTTGTTCACTTTCTTTGATCTATATGTTAATGCTTTTATGTGTTCCTTCAAAATCTGTGTGCCAACATATATTTCAAATGTGAGCTAAAATAGATTGGTCTAATACTTAGATGGATCATAGATAAAAAGATAAGCTTCAGTGTATTGTCATCAACTAGATAAATTGGTCTGACTGTATGAATGTACCACTGGTGTCTGAAAAATCAATAACGCATGTTTAAAAAAAAAATCTTTTGTCGGCACCCAAGACACACTAGTCAAAGTCGAGTCCAGTGGAGAATATTCTGTCAAAGCAGGGCCAGATCGCAATCTCCATTGAACATTTCTCCTTGTTTGCTACAATGTTTGCAGAAGAGACCTGTGCCACATGCGGCTGACTGGATATTCCCAAGGGTCATACCGCACACACCATGTCCTAGAGGGACACCATATCTTCATGTCTCACCAGGCCCAGTGTCTGTCCCTCAAACAACCACTTTAGGCCTTTAAGAAGCCCACTTCTACCATCTATGACAGATACGTCAGAATCTAGGATTTCACTTTGTTACCGCTAAAGACCCCAAGGCGACATCTAGCACCAGGTGCACATCAAGCTCTATGAGGCTTCATTGTACTAGATCTAGACGTAGGAGAAGAAGATCTCCATCCTGGCCTATGTCTTCTTGCTCATCAATCAGAGACTACTTGCCTACTTTGTTTGACACACCTCCTTCAAGAGTGTCTCCAGTGGAGATCTTCTTACTTTCAGTAACGTTTTGATAAAAAGAGCAACTGAGGTGAACCATCTGTATCTACAGGAAAACCTCCAGTCAAGCAATGAGTAGTCACTTCCCCCTTCTCTGTTACCCGCTCTGTAGGGGGAAGAATCACCAATCATCTCAAAAGAGTGGTGCTTTGTAACAAAGGACAAATGAGTCTTGAATATTGTTCAAAATTGTTATTCTCTTTGATTCAGGGCCCCTCCTCCTTCTGTTCCACCGTAGTAAACATCATACCACCAAAAAGACCTGTGCCGAAAAGTCAAAATTATGTTACAAAATCAGGCTGTACAGGATGTTCTGCATCACCAGAAAGGACTGGGGACTTGTTCCTGGTATTTTTGGGTGAGAAAGAAAGCAGAATTCAGACCCATTTTAAATCTGAGAGTACTGAACAAGTACATAGGAAAAGAAAAGTTCAGGATGCTGGCATTACCTCAGATCTACCCATTGCTACATCAAGGAGACTGGATGTGTTCAATAGATCCACAAGGTTTTTACTTTCACATCTGAATATCTACAAAGCATCTGTTTGGCTGCACCGACTTTCGCACAATTATACATTTTCTGCGTTAGCCATATAATTTATCATCTGCTCCCTAATCTGCAGATTTGAACAAAAAAAGCCTTGTTTCTTGCTCAAACTGCTCAAACGTTACCAAAAATGCAGAAACAAGTGGTACAGCTGGGTGGAAGGCCCTTTGCAAACCTAGAATGGCCACCTGTTACTTATTGCTAAATGTGGCTGTTAAATTAATACTAATAGTGTGCAAGCCACTCTTGCTTCCTTCTGCTCCTCTCTTGCCTCTTTCTCCATTTCTGTTGCTTCTTTCTGCACATTTCTTTCTTTTTCTGCACTTCTGCCTCTTTCTGCAAATCTCCTACTTGCTGCACTTCTCTTCCCTCTTTCTGCACAGCTGTTGCCTCTTTCTGCACCTCATTTGCTTCTTTCTGTACCCCTCTTGCCTCTCTCTGCACCCTTCTTCCCTCTTTCTGCACTTCTCTTGCCTTTTCCGTACCCTTCTTATGTCTTTCTGCACCCATTTGCCTCTTTCTGCACATCTGTTCCTTCTTTCTGCACTTCTTCTTTTGTTTCTTTCTATACCTGTCCTGCTTCTTTCTGTACCCCTCTTGCCTCTCACTCCACCCCTCTTCCTTCTTTCTGCACTTCTGTTGCTTCTTTCTGCACTTATCTTGCTTCTTTCTGCACCCCTTTTGCCTGTTTCTGTACCCCTCTTCCCTCTTTGTGCAACTCTCTTGCCTCTTTTTATACCTCTCTTCCCTCTTTCTGCACCACTCTTGCCTCTTTCTGTATCTCTGTTCCTTCTTTTTCACCTGTCTTGTCTCTTTCTGCACCCTTTGTGACTCTTTCAGCAACTCTGTTGCTTCATACTGCAGTTCTATTCCTCTTTCTGCACCCCTCTTGCCTCTTTGTGTACCTCTCCTACCCCTTTTTGCACCCCTCTTGCCTCTTTGTCCACCTCTGTTGGTTCTTTCTGTACCTCTTTTGCTTTGTTCTGCAATTCACTTGCCTCTTTCTGCACCCGTTTTGCCTCTTTCTGTACCTCTGTTGGTTCTTCCTGCACTGCTCTGGCTTCTTCCTGCACTGCTCTGGCTTCTTCCTGCACCTCTGTTCCAAATTTCTGCATCCCTCTTGCCTTTTTCTGCACCTCTCTTCCCTCTTTCTGCACCTCTCTTGCCTCAGTCTGCCCACCTGTTCCCTCTTTCTGCACCCCTTTTGCCTGTTTCTGCAACTCGATTGCCTCTTTCTGCAGTTCTCCTGCCTCCTCTGTGCCTTACTTGCCTCTTTTTGCACGTCTGTTGGTTCTTTTTCACTGCTCTTGCTTATGTCTGCACCCCTCTTGCCCCTTTCTGTACCCCTTTTATCTGTTTCTGTACCTCTCTTGCCTGTCTGCACCTCTGTTCCCTCTTTCTGTACCTCTTTTGCCTGTTTCTGCAACACTCTTGCCTCTTTATGCAGTTCTTCTGACTCCTTCCACACCTCTGTTGCATCTTTATGTATTTCTCTTGCCTCTTTCTGCACCTCACTTGCTTCTTTCTGCACCCATTTCGCCTCTTTCTGCACCCCTCTTCCCTCTGTGTGCAACTCTCTTGCCTCTTACTACAACTCTCTTCCCTTTTTCTGCACCAATCTTGCCTCTTTCTGTACCTCTGTTCCTTCTTTTTTTACATGTCTTGTCTCTTTCTGCACCCTTCGTGCCTTCAGCAACTCTGTTGCTTCTTTCTGCAGTTCTCTTCCTTTTTCTGCACTACCTCTGTTGGTTCTTTCTGCACTGCTCTGGCTTCTTCCTGCACTGCTCTGGCTTCTTCCTGCACCTCTGTTCCAAATTTCTGTATCCCTCTTGCCTTTTTCTGCACCCGTCTTCCCTCTTTCTGCACCTCTCTTGCCTCAGTCTGCCCACCGGTTCCCTCTTTCTGCACCCCTTTTGCCTGTTTCTACAACTCTCTTGCCTCTTTTAGTAGTTCTTGTTAGAAAAGGTAGACGGACCGGGAGGGTCGGCCGGGGTCAGGAGGAGAGGTCTCCGGGGAGAGCCGTCTCCAGCGATCGTACAGACAAGTAACTTCCCCCCCACAGACAGATATCACACACGGATAAGGTTCAGTGATCTTTATCGACACTTATTTAAGGTACGGTAAAATGGTACAAGGAGGTCTGGACTCAGGGGTCCCCTCGATTAGAGTCTCGTAAGGTAGGGAAGGGGGTAGCGGGACAGTCTATTTACCAATCAGGTAATTCGGATGAGATGGTGATGAGCTCACAATCCTCGAGCTTGGTGGTTAGGTGGTATGGGCCGCGGCAGCGCCAGCAGGTCCCGGTGCGGATGGTCGATACAACGGGCCGCGGCAGCGCCAGCAGGTCCCAGGAAGATGAAGGTTGCAGAGGGCCGCGGCAGCGCCAGCAGGTCCCGGTGAGGATGGTCGGTACAACGGGCCGCGGCAGCGCCAGCAGGTCCCAGGAAGATGAAGGTTGCAGAGGGCCGCGGCAGCGCCAGCAGGTCCCGGTGAGGATGGTCGGTACAACGGGCCGCGGCAGCGCCAGCAGGTCCCAGGAAGATGAAGGTTGCAGAAGGCCGCGGCAGCGCCAGCAGGCAGGACGATGGTTCGCAAGAGCGGGCTACGGCAGCGCCAGTAGACCGTCAGGGTTGAGTTCACTCGGTGTCTCTCGACTCCAGGATACAACTGCCTTCCTGCTCCGGAGCTGTCTTAGTTATAGGGCTGGTGCCCTTTGATGTCCGGACCCTCGCACTTGGAGGTCGGAGGGTCCGGGATGAAGGTGTCCAGACACCCAGCAGGGGGTGGAGCCAGCGCCTGGGGGCTGCTGGAGGCGATCGGCACCTGGCGGGGGAAGAGCTCTTGACGCTTCGTTCTCCCATTGACCTGCCAAGTGGTCCGCTCACCTCCTGGGTGGATGGTGGTGCCGGGATGTCGGGGCCGGCCAGGCCCGGGGTTAGGGTCGAGGGGAGGCCACGCGGCCGCGTGGTGCCGGGCCCAAGATGGCGGCTTGACCTGGCCGGGGAAGCCGGTGGGGCTGGACCCCGTGATGAGTAGGGGTCCGAGGGCAGAGGGTCCGTCGGGAGACGGAGTACAGGGGCTTGTCACGGGGGTATGCTGGGCGGGCCGGAGCTCGGGCCCTGTCGTGCGGGGGGGGAGCCAGCCCTCTGTGTGGCCTGTCCAACATGCGTCCCCCCCAGCTGAAGGCGGGGAGAGTCACCCATCTCCTTGGGGACTCTCTTCGTCGAGGCGGAAAAAGCGGGACAGGCCGTCCGCGTTGGCGTGGTCTTGGCCTGGCCGGTGCTCCACAGTGAAGTCCATTCCCTGCAGGGAAATGGACCAGCGCAAGAGTTTTGGGTTCTCCCCCCGCATCTGCATCAGCCATTGCAGGGGTCGATGGTCGGTTTGTACCCGGAAGTGGGTACCGAAGAGATAGGGCCGGAGCTTTTTGAGGGCCCACACTACTGCAAATGCCTCCCTCTCGATTGTGCTCCAACGCTGTTCTCGGGCCAGGAGACGTCGACTGATGAAGGCCACCGGCTGGTCATGACCTTCGGGGTTCAGCTGAGAGAGGACGGCCCCGATGCCGTGGTCGGAGGCGTCGGTCTGTACTACAAATTCCCGACTGTAATCGGGGGCCTGGAGCACCGGGGCGGTGCACAGGGCGGCCTTCAGCTCTTCGAAGGCCGCTTGACAATCAGGAGTCCAGTGGACCCGCTTCGGTTGATTCTTGGATGTGAGTCCCGTGAGGGGCCCCACGATGCTGCCGTAGTCCTTCACGAACCGCCGGTAGTAGCCGGTGAGCCCTAAGAAGGCTCGGACCTCGGTCTGGGTGACGGGGGGCTGCCAGGACTGGATGGCAGCAATCTTAAGTTGTAGTGGGGCCACCAGCCCGCTTCCCACTTGGTGCCCCAGGTAGGTCACAGACCCTTGGCCAATTTGGCACTTGCCGGCTTTAATGGTGAGGCCGGCCCGCTGGAGGGCTTGGAGGACCTCTTGGAGGTGACGGAGGTGGTCGGACCAGTGGCGGCTGTATACAGCGATATCGTCCAGGTAGGCAGCGCTGAATTCTTCGAGCCCTGCCAAGACCTGGTTCACAAGACGTTGGAATGTGGCGGGGGCATTCTTCATGCCAAAGGGCATGACCTTAAATTGATAGTGGCCATCGGGGGTGGAGAAGGCTGACCGTTCCTGAGCCCTGGGTGTGAGGCCGATCTGCCAGTAGCCCGCCGTCAGGTCGAAGATACTAAGGTAGCGGGCGGCCCCCAGCCGGTCGATCAGCTCGTCTGCTCGGGGGATGGGATGAGCGTCGGTCCGGGTGACAGCGTTCAAGCCCCGGTAGTCGACGCAGAATCTCAGTTCAGGGGCGGTGCCGGGGGCAGCGGCCTTGGGAACTAATACAACTGGACTGGCCCAGGGACTGTCCGAGGGCTCGATGACCCCGATCGTGAGCATCTTGGCCACTTCCTCCTGTATGCAGGTCCGTACCCGATCTGGTACGCGGTAGGCCCGGTGCCGGACAGGGGGACTGTCCCCGGTGTCTACGTCGTGCAAACACCAAGGGGTGACCCCGGGGGTGAGTGAGAACAGGGCAGCGAACTGCAGCAGGAGGTCCCGGCAGTCCTGGCGTTGCTCCGAAGTGAGGGCGTCGGAGAGCCGGACCCCATCCACGGAGCCGTCCTTCTCCTGAGTCTTTAAGAGATCCGGGAGGGGCTCGGAGTCTTCTTCTGTACCACTGTCGGTCGCCATCAGGAGGCTTAGTTCGGAGCGCACAAAGTGTGGTTTGAGCCGGTTGGTGTGGAGGACCCGCAGGGGGTTCCGGGTGGACCCCATGTCGACGAGGTAAGTGACGGGGCTTTTACGCTCGACCACTTTGAAGGGCCCCGTCCACTTGTCTTGCAGGGCACATGGTTCGGTGGGGGACATCACCCATACTTGCTGCCCAGGCTCGAACTCAACGGAGGAGGCATTGTGATCATACCACCTTTTCATGTCCTCCTGACTGGCCTCGAGGTTCGCCTTGGCCATCTCCCTGAAGCGCCGGGTCTGGTTTCGTAGGGCCAGGAGGTATTTGAAGACGTCTGGAGGGGTCGTTAGGGGGGCCAACTCCCAGCCCTCCTTCACGAGGCTGAGGGGCCCTCGCACAGGGTGTCCGTATAGGAGTTCAAAGGGGCTAAAGCCGAGGGACTTCTGGGGTACTTCTCGGTAGGCGAAGAGGAGGCACGGGAGTAGTACATCCCACTGGCGACGGAGAGGCTCTTCCAATCCCCCAATCATCCCTTTGAGAGTGCGGTTGAACCGCTCCACTAGTCCGTTTCCTTGGGGGTGATAGGGGGTCGTGAATCTGTATGTGACCCCGCATTGTTGCCAGAGGGACTTCATGTACTTCGATATGAAGTTCGTACCTCGGTCGCTGACGACTTCTCGGGGGAAGCCTACCCGGGAGAAGATCCCCATCAGGGCCCGGCCAACCACTGGAGCGGTCACGGTCCGTAGGGGCACCGCCTCGGGATAGCGGGTGGCATGGTCCACTAGTACCAAGATGAACCTGTGTCCTTGTGCCGTGCGAGGGTCCAGCGGCCCCACAATGTCTATCCCCACCCTCTCGAACGGGGTGGTGACCACCGGGAAGGGTTGTAGAGGAGCCTTAAGCTTCCGGCCACTCTTCCCGCTTGCTTGGCATGTGGGGCACGATCGGCAGTGGTTCAGGACGTCATTCCTCATTTTTGGCCAGAAAAAGTGGGTCACCAGTCGACTGTACGTTTTATCTTGGCCCAGGTGCCCAGCCAGGGGGACATCGTGGGCTAGGTTGAGTAGAAAGTCTCGGAAGCGGAGCGGTACCACCAGAACTCGACTGGCCCCCAGCTCGGCGATTCTTTGCTCGCTGTAGAGCAGGTCGTTATCCCAGTAGACCCAGTGGGTTCCGGTGGTGTCCCCGGCGGCTTGGGTGCTGGCTTGTTGGCGAAGCCCCTCGAGGGAGGGACAGGTCTTTTGCTCCTGGCGGAACTGTTCTTGGGTGGGCCCCCCTTCTTGCCGCCACTGAGCCAGATCCGGAAGGTCCTGGGGTTGCGCGTTTTCTTCGGGGGCCGGGTCTGGGAGGTCGGCCTCGCCGTTGTCCTCTACGGGGGCAACCGGGGGCGGAGGTGCCGGCCATTCGGTTTCTTCTGATCGGGGGGCGGCCCGGCCGGCCATGGATCGGGTGGTTATGCAGGCCCAGTCCGGGAGGCCCAGCATCCCCAAGTGCTCTCTTCTCTCGACGGTGGCCCACGGGGAACTCTCGAGGTCATTCCCCAGGAGGCAGTCCACGGGGGCATCGTCCCGGACCGTCACTTTCAGTAGGCCGGAGACCCCTCCCCATTCAAACGGGACGCAGGCCATCTTGCACATGCTTTCAGAGTTATCTGCCGAGCGGACGGGGCAGAGAATGTTCGGCAAGATCTGCTCGGGCTTCACCAGGTGACAGCGGACGGCCGTCACGCTGGCGCCGGTGTCGCGCAAGGCCTCAGCTCTCTGTCCATTAATGGTCACCCACTGACCGTATTTCCTGGTGTTGGCGGGTAGGGGAGCCCGCGGAACCATGTCTCTTCCCCCTAAGCATGCCAGGACCATGGCGGCCGGTTCCCACCCTTGCTGGTCCGGCTCACACTCCTCGGGACCCTCCAACGACTGCTCCTCCCCCAGGGCAGCGGCAGCTACCTGGCGGGGTTTGGGCGTTTGGTTCAGCGGGCAGTTCGGATCGTTGGCGTAGTGGCCTAGTCGCTGGCATCTGTGGCACGTGACGTTGGCTCGGTACCCAGGCCGCAATGGGGGGTTGCCCCGGCCGGTCGGCGGCGGGGTGCTGGCCACGGTTGTTGCTGGCAAGGCGTCTCTCCCCCGCCCCTGGCCTCCTCCTCCTCCCCGAGGACGGTGCTGGCCTTGGTTGCTTCTGTTCTGGTCGTGTGGCCCTTTCCGGCCCACTCGGGTGCTCTCCCACCGGTCAGCTTCGGCGGCGAGCTGCCGGGGGTCAGTCAGCTTACTGTCGAGTAGATGCTGCCGGAGCTCGACGAAGCAGTTGTTTGACAGGTGTTCCCATACCATGAGGTTGAAGAGCTGTTCGTAGGTGGTGACCTGACTTCCCTTGATCCAACCCTCGAAGGCCCGGCTGAAATAGTTCACGTATTCCACCCAAGTGGTACCTGGGATCCGGGTGCAATCCCTGAACCTCTGGCGGTACATCTCGGGCGTGAGGCCGTAGCGGGTGAGGAGGGCAGCCTTCATGTGGTCGTAGGACGACATTTGGTGATCGGGGAGCTGCAGCAGGGCATCGCGACCCTCGTTGATAAATCTCCCCCAAAGTCCGGCTCCCCAATCACTCCGGTCGATCCGGTGGGAGGTCATTGCGAACTCATAGGCCTTAAACCATTGTTGTATGTCGTCTTCTCGGACATACTCGCGGACCACATCCTTGGGGATGTGAACTTTTTTCTCAGTTGGTCCCGGGGTGTGGGGTCTTTCAGGCACCCCCAAGTCCTTATGTTGTTTGCGCAGTTCTATCTCTGCCAATTGGCGCTCGTGCTCGAGCGTTATCTTTTTCTCTTCCAGCTCTCTCTGTCTCTGTTTTTCTTCTCGCTCCTCTCGAATCCGCATCTGCTCGAGGTTGAGTTTCTGTTCAGCTAACTTGAGCTCCCCATCCATCTTGAGTCGTGCCATCTCTAATTCGTGCAGTCTGACTCTGTCTCTTTCTCGTATCTCCTCCGGTGATAGGCCCGTTCCCCGTTCCTCGGGAGTCGTGGCGTTCCCCTCTGGTGTGACGCTGTTTTGGTCGGAGGGTCTTGCGACCCCCGTTTCTGTCCACGACTCAAGGGCGTGCTTTAGGTCATCCTTGGTACTCAGGCCAGTGGTAGCAATGCCAAGTTCTATGCAAAATTGTCTCAGTTCGCGGTGGTTGTACTCCTCTAGTTTCTCCATTTGGAACTTCTCGGTGGAGCTGCTATCTTTGGTCGACATCGTGCTTTGTCGTGGGGTGAGCTACTCTCTGTACGATTACGCGTTGATTCGGATCGCGCCGCTGGCCACCAATGTTAGAAAAGGTAGACGGACCGGGAGGGTCGGCCGGGGTCAGGAGGAGAGGTCTCCGGGGAGAGCCGTCTCCAGCGATCGTACAGACAAGTAACTTCCCCCCCACAGACAGATATCACACACGGATAAGGTTCAGTGATCTTTATCGACACTTATTTAAGGTACGGTAAAATGGTACAAGGAGGTCTGGACTCAGGGGTCCCCTCGATTAGAGTCTCGTAAGGTAGGGAAGGGGGTAGCGGGACAGTCTATTTACCAATCAGGTAATTCGGATGAGATGGTGATGAGCTCACAATCCTCGAGCTTGGTGGTTAGGTGGTATGGGCCGCGGCAGCGCCAGCAGGTCCCGGTGCGGATGGTCGATACAACGGGCCGCGGCAGCGCCAGCAGGTCCCAGGAAGATGAAGGTTGCAGAGGGCCGCGGCAGCGCCAGCAGGTCCCGGTGAGGATGGTCGGTACAACGGGCCGCGGCAGCGCCAGCAGGTCCCAGGAAGATGAAGGTTGCAGAGGGCCGCGGCAGCGCCAGCAGGTCCCGGTGAGGATGGTCGGTACAACGGGCCGCGGCAGCGCCAGCAGGTCCCAGGAAGATGAAGGTTGCAGAAGGCCGCGGCAGCGCCAGCAGGCAGGACGATGGTTCGCAAGAGCGGGCTACGGCAGCGCCAGTAGACCGTCAGGGTTGAGTTCACTCGGTGTCTCTCGACTCCAGGATACAACTGCCTTCCTGCTCCGGAGCTGTCTTAGTTATAGGGCTGGTGCCCTTTGATGTCCGGACCCTCGCACTTGGAGGTCGGAGGGTCCGGGATGAAGGTGTCCAGACACCCAGCAGGGGGTGGAGCCAGCGCCTGGGGGCTGCTGGAGGCGATCGGCACCTGGCGGGGGAAGAGCTCTTGACGCTTCGTTCTCCCATTGACCTGCCAAGTGGTCCGCTCACCTCCTGGGTGGATGGTGGTGCCGGGATGTCGGGGCCGGCCAGGCCCGGGGTTAGGGTCGAGGGGAGGCCACGCGGCCGCGTGGTGCCGGGCCCAAGATGGCGGCTTGACCTGGCCGGGGAAGCCGGTGGGGCTGGACCCCGTGATGAGTAGGGGTCCGAGGGCAGAGGGTCCGTCGGGAGACGGAGTACAGGGGCTTGTCACGGGGGTATGCTGGGCGGGCCGGAGCTCGGGCCCTGTCGTGCGGGGGGGGAGCCAGCCCTCTGTGTGGCCTGTCCAACAGTTCTCTTGCCTCCTCTGCACCTCGCTTGCCTCATTTTGCACCTCTGTTGGTTCTTTTGCACTGCTCTTGCTTCTTTCTGCACCTCTCTTGCAAATTTCTGCACATATCTTGCACATTTCTGCATCCCTCTTGCCTCTTTCTGCACCCCTTGTGCCTGTTTCTGTACCTCTCTTGCCTCTGTCTGCACCGCTGTCCCTCTATCTGTACCTCTTTTGCCTGTTTCTGCAACTTTCTGCAGTTTTCTTGCCTCCTTCTGTACCTCTCTTGCTTCTTTATGCACTTCTCTTGCCTCTTTCTGCACCCCTGTTGCTTCATTCTTCACTTTCCATGCTTCTTTCTGCATCTGTCTTGCTTCTTTCTGCCCCCCTGTTGTCTCTTTATGTACCTCTTTTCCCTGTTTCTGCAACTCTCTTTTCTCTTTCTGCAGTTCTCTTGCCTCCTTCTACACCTCTGTTGCTTCTTTCCGCACTTCTCTTGCCTCTTTATGCACTCTCGTTGCTTTATTCTGCACTTTCCATGCTTCTTTCTGCAACTGTCTTGCTTCTTTCTGCACCCCTGTTGTCTCTTTCTGCACTTCACTTGCTTCTTTCTGCACCTCTCTAGCCTCTTTCGGCACCTCTGTTGCTTTTTTCTGCACATCTCTTGCCTCTTTATGCACCTCTGAGTTAGAGGTAGTTTTAATCCCCCTGCCCTATTATGTACTAGGTCCTTACAGGGGAGGTCATGCAAATCACAGGGGTACCCCAACCCATAGTGTACCCTAGTGTATGTAGGTGTTTTCACTGTATTCTAAGTGTCTTTCAGCATAGCACTGGCTCCGGGCCTGGTTAGTCAGAGTCAGTTACCATCAGTACCAGTCAGCAAAAAGTTAGGGGCACAGGATGACTTTGCAACAAGGCCTCTTTCTATACCTCTGTTGATTCTTTCTGAATATCTCTTGCTTCTCCCTGCACTTTTCTTCGTCTTTCTGGACTTCTGTTGCCTTTTTCTGTATTTCTCTTGCTTCTTTCTGCACCTTTCTTCCTCTTTCTGCACATGCCCAACCTCTGTAGGCATAGTTAGAAATTAGCATTTAAAAAACCTTCGAAATTCACTGAAAAACACATAGGTTTCAGGGACATTATAGTTAGATATTAGCATTTAAAAAACCTTTGAAATTCACTGAAAAAAACATAGGTTTCAGGGACGTAATAGTAGAAAGTAGCATTTAAAAACCTTGGGAAATTCATTTTAGTAACCACAGGTTTCAGGGACGTTTTAGTTAGTTGGACATTTCAGTTGTTCACAACCAGAGAAATTGGGCTATTATAGTTAGTTGAGCTAACTATAACTCCGGCCCAGCAATGCACTGCTGATTTCATCACATATCACTCATGACATGGTCAGTGACATCACTGGCATCCCTCATGACTTCACCCACTTAATATCTGATGCACCTCATCACACCCTAATATAACCTTTCATACACCTACTCGAAAATACAGACTACCATTCTCGAAACCATACACACCAAAACCAGTTCGTTTTTTTAATGAATTTCAAAGGTTTTTTAAATGCTAATTTCTAACTATAAGGTAATAGTTGCGTTTGCAGAGTGGTGCAGAAAAGGGCCTGGGTCTCTGCCCAGCGCTCAAGAATTCCCCTGCGTAGGACTTATAGGAGGGCTACTTGGCCACCAAAGTCCCTCAGGAGTAAAGTGGACTTCATCCCCCAACCAGTACTGTGCCAGGAGGTACATTTGCAGAGTGGTGGAGAAAGGTGAGCATGACCTCTGAAGACCTCTTAGCAATCTCACTGTATAGGACTTACAGGAGGTAACAGGAGGGGTAGTTGGCCCCCAATGTCAACCTTGGGGGCCAACTACCCCTCCTATTACGTCCAGTAAGTCCCGCACAGCAGGATTGCTAAGTTCTCATAGCAGGCAATGCCCCCTTTCCCCACCACTCTGCAAATGCACTTCCTGGCACGCTCTTGGGTGGGTATTAAAGTTCCCTTTGCTGCTGGGGGCTCTTAGGGGCCAGCTAGCCTACTGATACCTCCAGTATGCCCCAGATAGTGGGATAGCTGACAGGTAAACACAGGCCACACACCCTTTCTCCACCACCCTGCAAACACGCCTCCTGGCACGTTCTGGGTTGGGGGAATAAGTCCCCTTGAATCGGCCTGGGCTAAAAATCCGTTCCGCTCACGGAAATTGCGATCATTTGACATTTTCGCGTTCCGCGGAGAGCGCGAAAATGTCAAAATTTCCGCAATCTGCATTTTAACGGAAATTTTTTGCTTGCTCGCGCTGTAAAATAATACATTCTTGCGTGCACGCGATCGCCTTACCTGAATCCCCGCGTTCGCCGACAAGTTTTCCCAATCCGGTCGCGTTCTCCACGAGATGTTGGATTGTTGGTAGCCATTTGCGCTGTCTCGCGACAGTTCGCGCCCGCAGTAACATCATTCATCGCGCGATCACGTCTTTCTTCTCGCGATCATGCACCGCGAGGCAAGTGAAAACAAGATGGCCGCGCCCGTGAGCAACAGCATGGGTAAGTTGGCGAACCGCGACCACGCAGAACATACCACGAACGGGCGGGAAAAAAACTTCCGCATCTTCGTGATATATTTACGCGTGTTTGCGGAGATTTTTAACATTTTCGCGATAATTTGAAAAGGGAATTCCGCAAATTCCGCCCACCCCTACCCTTGAATACTGAAAGTCCCTGGGAGCCAACTAGCCCACTAGGTACCTCCAGTATCCACCAGTCCCTGTGGGCCAACTAGCCCACAAGGTACCTCCAGTACCCACCAGATACCTCCACACCAAGAGGCGCGTTTGCAGAGTGGTGTAAAAAGGGGCATGGACTCAGACCACCTCTTAGCAATTCCACTGTGTGGGGTTTACTGGAGGTACATGGTGAGCTAGTTGGGCCCCAGGGACTCTCAGGATTCAAGGGGACTTAATCCCCCAACTTAGAACATGACCGTAGGCGTGTTTGCAGAGTGGTGCGGGGAGGTGGTGGGGCATCCAGTGAGATGATGGCTTTTCTTTTTTTTTCTTTTTTTGTTAGAGGGGGGCTGTGTGGCCCCCCTTCTCTTAATATTTTTTAGGCCCCGGGGACCCTATCCCCCAGGGCCTGACCCATTTTAAAAAAAAAAAACGGGAAGAGACCCCTCCCAAGGCTGATTTCGGCCCCGGGGCCCCATCACCCGGGGCATGGCCTTGTTATTTTTTATTTTTTATTATTAATATGGGAGGGGGCCGCGTGGCCCCCCCTTCCCTGGGCCACTATTGGCCACGGGGACTCCATCCCCGGGGCCTGGCTTTGTTTTTGTTTTTTTAATCATGGAAGTAGGGCCGCGTGGTCCCCCTTACCTGGGCCACTTCTGTCCCCGGGGACTCCATCCCCCGGGGCCTGGCCACCCATTATTTTTAGTTTTAGAGGGGGGCCACATGGCCCACCTCCCGGGCCACTTCTGGCCCTGGGGACCACATCCGCCGGGGCCAGCCCTCACGTTGGGGACTTCAGGGGGAGCCACAGTGCCCATGCGGTCCCTGCCGGCTCCCCGCATCCTGCTGACATGCAGCTCCCCTTGTCCAAAAGCAATGTGGAAGCGTGAGCAGGAAACACTTCTATGAAGCAAAGCAGAAGCTTGCAATGACAGGGTGGGAGCAGTGCTCCCGCCCTACCATTGCAAACTGCAATGTCCCGGGGGTAGGCACCCTGGGACATTGCTGGAGCCGGCCCTGGGGAGTGACGGTCCCCAGGGCCATCTATGGCTCAAGGAAGGGGCTGCGGAGCCCTCCTTCCAACATGTACATAGGCCTGGGGAGGTAGTTGTCCCCGGGCCGGGGGTCCGCAACGGACCCCTGCATTAGCACAGGGGAGGTGGTGGTCCCCGGGGCAGTTTAGGGGTTGGAGCCCCCCAACACTTATTTATTTAAATTGAAGCCCCGGGGAGGTAGCGGTCCCTGGGGCTTGAGGGGGCCCACGAGGCCCTACACCTCATATAAATTGAAGCCCCAGGACGGTGGCAGTCCCCGGGGCAGTGGGGGGGAGGAGCCCCCTCGTGCATTTTTTTAAAGCCCCGGGGAGGTGGTGGTCCCCGGGGCTGTGAGGGGGCCACATGACCCCGTGCATAATTAATAAAGCCCCGGGGAGGTGGCGGCCCCTGGGACGGTGGGGTCCCCCGCAGTCCCTGCATATATTTTGCACATTGCCCAAGAGAAGTAGCCCACCCGGGGGCTTATAAAAAAGAAGCGCGGGAGCCCGCGCCATGTTTTTTAAAATATTTTTGGCCAGATTCACGCACCCAGTGCAAATGTAGCTCTAATTTCTTTTTTTTAAATGCTTTTTTGGGCCCTTGGTGTCCCTCTGGCACCCCCTGAGCACGCCTAAGGGGGCAGGGTGTCTCTAACCTGCCCCCTTTTCTTTTTATCAACCTTTTTTCTTGTGTCTCAGTTCTACCTAGTCACAAGATGGCTGCCAACACTTCTTGGTTTGAAGTGTTGGCAGCCAATCAGAATCAAGCTGGTGCTCGGGAGGCTTCGCGAATCCTCCTCGGTCATCAGATATATAATTTTTTTAAACATGAATATTTCAGTAGCTACTGGACGGATTAACACCATTTAAAAAAAAAGCACGCTTTCTGAATCAAGAGCTACCCTTTTGCAAAATGTATTGTAATTCCGTTCAGCTGTTCGGGCTGCAGCTTTGTCTAAAGTTTCCGAAGGATAGTAACATGGAGAAAACACGTTTTGGGACCCCCCTTTTTTTCTCGGCCCCTGCTTGACAAATCACCCCGAAACTTTCAAGACACTAGCTGACCGGAGCGGGCCATTAGTTTTAAAAATGTCACGAAGATTCGTCAAACGGCGCCAAAGATATTGGCAAGTCAAAAAACGGTTTTCCTATGGAAACTAGGTCCTAACTTGCCAGTAGGTAATAAATATATTTTTTTATATAAAGATATAGATATAATTTTGAACAGGATTCTCCCCTACAAGAGAACTAGGATTACAGGAAAGCAACTTTTCCTTCTTTAAATGGCACTGCGTTCTTGATCAAAAGCCTTAGTTCATGCAAATGCCTTTGAATCTGCATTTGCAGATACATTTTCCCTCTAAGCAGGGTCACTTGAAAAATAATGCAATATTTTTGTAAACAATATTCATGAGACAATATTTAAGTCAAACGATATATGACTATGATGTTATGACATACAGTCCTATATGTACTAGCTGCTAAGCTGCTAAAAGCAATATGCACCTTCTGCTCCCCAACCTCAGAGTTTAACAGTGTGAACAATTGGGTCTTGGAGTTACATGCGCTACACCAATATGTCTGTGGATAATGTGGCAATGGCTTTACCAATCTCAAAAGTGCAGTTCCCACAGCCTCACTACCAGTCTCCAACGGGCACATGGCACCATCCTACCTGGCAGCAAGATGAAAGAAGCAATGTCTCAGCTAATAGAGTTGAAGGAATTTTAGGACAGTGAGAAAGTCATACTATAGAGTCCCTATTCATAATTTTACCACACATGTTCTGCTAATTGAAGCCATCATGATTGCAAACAAATTTGCTTAGCTACCGCATGCAATCCAGGAACACCCAGGCTCAATAATGGTATGTAAATCTACCCAGCCCATTTTGCATACTTAATATTCTCTTAAAGAATGGGTACCACGCTCCCATGTAAGAAGTAATATGCATGATTGTTCCTGTGAGCACAATGCACTTTATGCTCACAATAAATCAGGCTAGGGCATACATTGCATATTTGCACACCGAACAATCCTTTTGGCTTGCACACTGTGCACCGACCATAGATGAAATGCGTGTTTTGTACGATATGTAGAATGAAATCTGTGCTTTTAAACACCACAGGCTAGGACCAGCTCCACATAAGGTGGTCATGGACTTATGCGGTGCCACTCAAAGATTCCTTCTAATTAAGAAACTGTATGGCTATATCTTGTGCATTTTGATAACGAACCTGTATTATTGTATATTTTCCATTTTGTCATGGTTTTAATTAACCAGACAATAAACTATTTTGTTAAGCAAACAAACTTGTAGAAATGGAGTTCACACAAAAACATATAAAATATGTCTTTTTAAGTCTCCCAAAATTCCTCAGGATGTCACTGGGCAAAAACAGACAGACTCAGGGGTAGAGGTAGGCAGAGAAGAGAGAGGTTGATATATGGAAATAGAGGTGAGCTAGATAGTGAAAAAGTTAACTTTCACACCGGGACCCTTGTATGGTGAGAGCCTGGGACCATTGCCCATCCCTTTAAACGTCTCTCAGCTAATTAACTACTTTGCAGCACTTAACCCCTTCAGTGCCCATGACGAGCTGGACTCGTCATGGGCTGCGGTGGCGCTGTGCCCATGACGAGTCCAGCTCGTCATGAACTCCGCTCGCTAATGCAAAGCGCGGCACTGGGCGGGGAAAGGGGCGGGCATGCAAGGGGTTTAAAGAAATGGACATCGTGGTGAAGCTGCTCCCTGTTCTTTTATTTCAGTGGTGAGGAGGTACACAAATGTTTTCTCATATTATGCAACATGGGTTCACACAATGACTAAAGGGCAGCACTAAAGGACTAGTGGGTACATTTTGAACCTCACTCAAATAGGTAGGTATGTACGTATAAAAAGCCAAGCAGGGTGAGTTGATTGGCAGTGTGCATGTGTGAGTGAGTTAATTGGCGAGCACCTCACACTGGCTGACAGCGAAGAAGTGGATAGTGAACATAAGGTGCCAATCAAGCTACACTGCCTGTTATAAGATTTATGGGATAAAGTACACTCTGGCATACATTATAAAGATATTGCAAGTCACCGAGGAATTCCACGATCAAATAGAGGAACAAGGCCAAAGGACAAGTTCTTTTATAGGTGTTGAGACGGAATATCGAGTACGAAATCACGACTTACACAAATATCGAGTTGGAAATATCGTGATTAAGAAATATCAACAGCAAGAATATGGTGGTCAAGAATATCGATTTTAAGGTAAGAAATATCGTTTTTAAAAATATAGAAGTCATTATTATTGTTTGCAAAAATATAGTTGTTTAAAATATCGATTTTTTTGTTAGTGTTATGTATTTTAGTTTATATTTTAAAGATATGTGATGTATTTTGGTATAAGTATTGTTAATGTTTTAATATATGTGTTACATTTTTAGTAGCTATCAATTTTATTTTAATTACATTTTGCGTTATTTTTAGATCTGTAGCGGGTTGTGGGTTTAAAGGGTAATAGGGTGGGAAGTAATTTAATTACAATAAATTAATGATTTATTTATATTTATTTAATTTAGATTTTATAGTGTTAATTAGGGGAAGTAATATATTTGTAATTAAATATTAATTGGTTGTTAATTAATATTAATTAATTAATGGATAATTCATTATGGTAATTGTGTAATGTTTTATAGGTGTGGGTTGTGGTAGTTTATTGGGTAAAGGGTGGGAAGTAATTTATTTGTAATTAATTAATAATTAGTTCTTAATTCATTCATTCAATCTTTATTCGGTTTAAAAAACCATAAAAGATAAAAGATAAAAACAATTCAACATACCAATAGAAGAACACATCTTAAAATACAGTTTAGACGAGTGGCAGTCTCGATTACGTCTTTGGGCATTTTCGATGGTCTTTGGAAATTGCACTTAGAATAAAATAATAGGAATAGTAAAAATATCAGGCAATCAATGGGTCTAGTCCAGTACATAAAAACACTCTATTTGCAAATTAAAACTTGGTCACATACAAAAATGTATAGAAATTGAAACTTCAAATATAAATTTTGGTTGACAAGTAAGGTGCAAATTCTTTACTAGTACATGAAAGTGCTCAGTACAGTTCATAGTTTGGTGATAAAGTGCAATTGCTATGGTAATGCATATAAGGACTTCACTTACTGCAGCATTATACTTGTCAAAAGAGGCTACATAGAAATATCTAGTGCTTTTTATTGAATGTGGGGCGGATATAAGGTGCACGTTCGACAAAGTGCATATCTAGATTAAAAACAAGCAATATATAAAAATTATAGGTTCTTTTTTATTTATTTTTTGATTTAAAAATGGTATGCCTTCTTTTTCCCTCAATAATTTGACAGCAGGGGCGTGGCCTGTTGCCGACGACGATGGCTGCTTGAATAAAGAGCTCCGCCGGGCCAAGCCCTTAACACCCTGAAATCTGGCATCGATCCACTAGGAGTGACCCAAATCTGCTCCTATTGTCTGCGATACAACCCCGGAACAGCTAACTACAAAATCTGGCCCGTGGAAAGACGATTTGGGGCTGCTCCATAACATCGAGGAGACGCCACAGCTGCAGGTGAAGGCCGTGTGCAGCCTGGAGGTAACACCCCTCGGCCGCCTCCAAGCTCGCTCTTTGCGGAGGCCCACCCCTGTACGATCCTGCTAGAGCTGCACCTTCGTACTCTCGCTCCCCATTCCCCGAGAGAGAATCCTGTAACCCGCCTCCTTCAGCGCCAGAGGCTTGCGTGTATTTTGGCGGCTGCACTGGGGGAGCGGGAACCCACACCACCGGAATCCCCTGGGGCCAGCCCGATGCTGCATGGCACTGGGCCGGAGGAGCTGAGCAGGGCCGTGCTCTCACACACCTTTGGAACTAGCGGCTGAAAACGGCAAGCGGGGCAGACGCAATGGACCCTCTCCTGGGCCCTCTGCCTGCGGTCATGCGGTCCTTAGTTTTCCCAGGGTTGGGCGGGGCCCGACGGGGCGCCCAAATGGTGATGACAGGAGCTGCAGCAAATGAAAGCAGTTAACCCCTTCTCCCACTAAAACGGTGGGGTAGTCGGCCTTTCAGTAAGTGCGGGGGGACAGTGAGGCCCCCTACAGAAAGTCTGTGTGCCATCAGAGCCTGAAACGGAAGTGTGCGGCGGTGGCAACTAACTCAGGCGAAAGGCCTGTTTCTCCAGTGTAAGCCGGGACGGCCAGGACATATTCACACATACACCAGCCTACACCAAACCATACTAGGACCTGAACGCGCCACCCGCGCCGGAGAGGGTCACAATCTACTGGACGGCTTGGGCTGATCTACACGTGTTCCTGAGGGGCCGGGCCCGGGGGGGGGCCACGTGATAACTGACACCTGGTGCAGTGGCGGTGGCCTCCCATGGGACCTGTCGGGACTAGCCCATTCCCCATCGCACTGGCGCACTCGCCGAGGCCACATTGACAGGAAGCCCTGGGGAACCGTACCAGACGCTACCAGTGCTCGCACACTCACACCGGTGCAGACTGGGTCACTTGTAGAGATACACTGTAATGCCGCTGCTATACTCAGGGTACACGAAGGCAGAGACATTCTCCTCCCACGGGGTGGACGGACGTGTGTGCCCACAAAATGAAACCCAAGGGCAGCACTGCAGTGCAATCAAGTCAGCTCGATAAATATGTGGTCCCAAAACATTGCCCCACAGACGAGGGAGCTCAAGGTGGCCAAACTGGAGAAACTGAACTGTCCCTCACATCCATCATGGCGGCCATCCAAATGCTGGGTGCCACACTCAAAACCATTGACAAAGTCTCCATAGAGATGAACCTGCTGAGAGCGGACATGAGTAAAACCTCCGATAGAGTAAAGGTCAACGCAGCAAATGTTCTGGACCTTCAAACCTCCACAAAAATGCTCAAGGAGCTGGTGCAGCAACTAGTCCACCAGCACTGCCAGATGGCCCTAAAACTCGAAGACCAGGAGGGAAGAGCCCGCAGAAACAACATAAGAGTGATCGGGGTCCTGGAGGGCTCAGAAAGGCCGAGTTTGAACCTCTTCCTGGAGGACTTGATCCTCAATCATCTCAAGCCGAAGCGGCTCTCCACCCTTTGCACACCGGGCACCAACCCCCAAGCCCAAACCGGGAGTGGCACCCAGGACTATAATTGCAAACATTCTCAACTATAGAGACCGTGACGCAATCCTACAGGCAGCTCGAACACCAGGTGACCTACAACTCGAGAATGTGATGGTGCGATTCTTCCCAGACTTCATGCTAGCGGTGCAACAGGAACGACGATCCTTTGATGGGGTCAAGAAAGAGCTCAGAGGAAGAGGAATCAAATTGTTCTTCCCCTCAAAGCTCAAAATCATAGTAGATGGCAAATCCCTTTTCTTCACGGCTCCATCGGAGGTGCAGGACTGGCTGGATAGGGTGACCATGCGTAGATCAGCGACGGCTGCAGGTGACAACTGGAGGGACACCCGCACCCACTTGCCAGGCTTGGCGGATGGTAGATCACACATTGAAAGGCAGAGTCAGCGTTCCAGGAGGTCGAGGTCCAGTAGCCCGGGGACACTAGTGGTTCAAAGAGACTAAGCGAGACCGCTAGAGAGCACCTGGCACCTTGCACTTTACCCTGAGCCCTGGCCCTGCTGCTGACGCACTGAGCACTTTGCCGCCGGTCCCTGGAGGGACGTTAAAACTACGGACGCGGTCCCGCATCGGTGGGAGACCGCTAGAGAGCACCTGGCACCTTGCACTTTACCCTGAACCCTGGCCCTGCTGCTGACGCACAGAGCACTTTGCCGCCGGTCCCTGGAGGGACGTTAAAACTACGGACGCGGTCCCGCATCGCGGGACGCGCGCGGGCGTGCCCGGGCGAAGACCGGGCCAAGACGGGCCCGTCTTAGCCCGTCATAGACTGTAGTAGACTGGACTGGGCCACGACCCCTGAGCCTGTAAGGTACTGTGTGAGGGGGCTTTGTTACTGTTACACCCTCGTGTTTGCGCTCCTAGCCAATACGTACTGAATGTGATTGTGATCCGTTCCCTAACTGTTATAACTATTCAAGGAGGGAGGGTAAAGCGCACTGCAGCGTGAGGCTGGAGTGTCTTAGATATGGGAAAACGTAAGGCACAAACCGCTCTCCATAATGCTAATAGACAATCGAACCCACAGACGCGCTCACGTCAGACATTACTTACTTATCTAACTGGGGCAGTGGCAGTAATTGAGCAACAGATTTTAACTGTTGAGGAGTCGATAAGTACGGCTAATCTAGAACCCATCACAAACCCAATAGCTGATAATATTATGCAGGAGTGTTCTGACACTCTAGCTGTACCCGTACCAGCTAATACCATTAATAATGGGTGCAGTGTGATTCGCTAGCTGACCAGACCATCAACTGCCAAGACTGGAATATTCACAAACCAGATAGAACACTCATAGGTAGTAAGGGAGGTTGAGAAGACATAAACACAAAGAATGGACTACTGACCCCAAGTAGCCATAACAAAGCAAGCACATATATACAACAGTGAACATATCAGACCATATTATAGAAAGCGATCATGAGCAGGAAGGTCAACCACTCCCGAAGCGAGCCAGAAATCTTGCCCCCACCCCAAAATTTGTGGGGAATTTAAGTGTACCGCTGGTATTACCGCAACCGATTTTGCAAAAAAAGACTTATAAAAAGGCACCCCCGCCAGCCCAGCATAAATTAGGGGATAGGGGCAAGCAACTAGGTTCCTTGAATGCTCACATTGAAAAGGAGGTAATTAAGACGAATGATAAACTGGACTCTCTGGATGCTTTCATTAGAATAACATTAGACAATTTAACTAATAGGATTGGGAAGCTAGAAGACTTAGTACATACCAGTCTTAGTAACACTCAACAACTCTCCGTGGGCTTATTAGATATGCACAAATCTAAGATGGCAGGTAGCGAAATGAGAGTAAAAACTGCCAATTGGTTGGCACTATGTTTGTCAGTAATGAGGAACAGACTAGAGACTCCCAACGTAGGCTAGCGCACAACCCCTCTCCTAACCTAGAGACTAATCCAATTATCCATCACCTAACCACGCCCACAAAAGTCCGGGGCCCAAAACACTCCCCTATTATCACTGGGCAGGGTCATGTAGATGATCAATGCAAAAATAACCCGGATCTGCCACCACCAGCCACCCCATATGTAGCCGTGCTAACAAATGTACCGAGCCTCCCAAAGGGGACCACGGAATCGTGGGAGAGCTTAAGAAACAAGTCACTACATTGGTTAGGTTCTAGAACTGGCCTCACAGAAAGGTTGTATGATGATTTTAAGCTGGCCAGAAGGGCACCGTGGATTGGTAAAGGCCAGAAGCTTACGAGGGGGGACTGTGTGATTTTATCATTTAAAACCCCAAACTTGGTCCGCGAAATATTGTACAGAGCGGGCCCCTCTTCGACCATCACCCAGGGCATTAATCTGGTGCTGCTAGGCTTTTTTTATCACCCTGCCAGCCTTAGCAAATCTGCCCACACGAGGGAAACCTTCACACTGGGTCCGCCAAGTCGATTTAATGTCCCTGTTCAAAATAGATTTGAAACTTTTTCAAATCTTAATTTAGTCGATTGACAACAAATGGAAGAACCTCCCCGCATAGACATACCCAATACCAAGGATCGGGTGGCCAGAAAGAGCCTCCCTGACTCACTAACCATCACCACCTTAGATGAGCCACTAGCACATAATGATCTAGAAAGCATCGGTCTAGAGCGAGAGCTGATGGCTACCAGTACCATGGAGGGAGTTCTCAAGCCAGCACGACACATCGGTCTGTCGCAACTTCAAGACAATAAAGCAGGGACAAATGATCATGGAAGAGGTCTAGAGGTCCAGAGCAAAATATTATTTTGGAACATTGCAGGGCTAAAATCAAAGGTGGATAATCCCCTATGGACTGAGTTTAAATAATTTTAAAATAATTAACCTACAAGAAACTTGAATGCAAGACCCCCTACATATCAATGGTTATAAAACATTTTATACGCCAGCCACTGCAACAACATCTGGCAGAGCCAAGGGGGGCCTGTCCACATATGTTTCCAATTATCTTATTGTTGCAAAAATTGAATTCATTTCTACCGATCCCTATTATCATATTGTGACCCTCCATCTAGATAGTACTTTTTGTCTAGTAATCGTAAATTTTTATAATAACATGTCACCGGCTTTGGTTTTAGATATCATGAGGTCATTGAGTTGCTCTCTCCACACACTTATTACCCGATTAAAGAAGGAGGTGTTTGTGATTTGGGGTGGGGATTTTAATTCTCCCTTTTGTAAACATATCGATGACGATGTTTGTGGGTTAACGTATGGCAATGGGGATAGTTTTGCCCATTTCCCGCATACATTATATGGGGATGCTTTAAATGACATAATGTTTACCCTTGACTTAGGATTTGTCAATAGATTGTGCTCCTCTTTGATTCCTTTTACCCCTACATTTCATGCTCGAGGCCTATCATCTACAATTGATTTTATTTTGTCTTCATGCAGATACTCCTTATCAATAATTTTATGACATACGAAATAGCCTTAAGTGATCATTTCCCCCTCAGTGTTGATGTAACTATGCTTAATCAGAGCACTAACGCTAGATCAACTGTTGCTGACAATGTAGACCACATTGTCGGCATTAGACAAAATGGGTATGCATTGAAATGGTCCAATGTAAATACTAACGAACTTATTTCAAATATTGTTAGCAACTGTAAAAGTATGTTTTTTAAATGTCTAGATGAGACCACACCTAGCAATGAGATTAGGGAAAACTTTTTGACAATCTCCAAATATATAAAAGACTCACTAACTGCTAAAAACAACAGGACCCCGAGAAGCAAACAAGGTTGGTTTAATGCTGAATGCTCAAAATCATATACTTATCTTAAAAATTGTATTCATGCAACAGTCAAAAACACTGAACACATAAGGGAGGCAAGACGCAATTATAAAAATGCTCTTAAAAATGCTAAGTCTACCCTAAAACAAAACACCTGGCGGGCATTACGTGATGCTGCAGATAGTCGTGATTTTTCTGCCTTTTGGAAAGTGGTGAATTGACCTTTTATGGTAGATAAGGAATCGGCGGTAATGGAGGTTGCCATTTCGGAATCTGAATGGGTCAAACATTACTCTAACCTGTATAATAACCCAACTTTAGAGGAACAAGGCCCCACATCCAATACCCTGGACATAGTACATGATTTTAAAATGAATTTTACTCTAAATGAAATTATTGTAGCTATCGATTCTAGCCCCTCTGGTAAAGCTCCAGGCCCAGATGGCATTCCTGCGGACCTTTTTAATTCTAATACAGCTTTATGGGGTCCTCTTTTAACCCAGGTTTCTAACGCCTGTAATTGTGCCTTTTTACCAACTTGGTACGAATCCCTGATTGTACCAATTTTTGAAAAGGGCGACAGATCGAACCCAGCTTGCTATCGTCCGATATCGTTGTTGGACTCTACTACCAAGATTATAGGCCGGGTTTTACTTAACAGATTGCAGACCTGGGCCGATGAACAAGACATTATTAATGACCTCCAATATGGGTTTCGCGAGGGTTTGGGCACAGTTGAACAGGGGCTGAACCTCCACATTTTGATGGAAAAATATACCAAGGCAAAAAAGAGTAGATTTTTCATGACCTTTGTCGACCTAACGGTAGCTTTCGGCTGCGTCATGCATGATAAGCTGTGGTTGATTTTAGAAGGGCTCGGCGTAGATTTTTTAATTATTGCTTTTTTAAGGGAACTCTACTCCGGAGCCAGGGCTAAGGTAAGATATGGAAGAAATGGAGAATGCACGCGGCACTTTGGAATTGAGAAAGGGGTGATGCAGGGCTGCGTCCTTGCCCCATTTCTTTTCACATTATATATAAATGGTTTAGAATCTGTTTTAATTAAATAGTGTAGGGACCTACCCAAGGCAGCTAAGCGTTACATCCCGGCACTTATGTACGCAGATGATGCTGTTTTAATGGCCTGTACCCCACTTGCACTTCAAAAGGTAGTTAATTCTTTTACTGGCTTCATGTCAAACTTGGGACTGTCTATAAATTGCACAAAGACTTATACCATGAATTGTGGGGCAGGGACAAATAGGAGGGCTAAGACCATATTTATTAACACTAGTCCAATCGAGCAAACAAAAACATTCTCCTATCTAGGGATCTTATTTGAGAGGACAGGAAGCTGGACTGAGGCTATCAAGAGTAGACGTCTGTTGTTCGTCAGGGCATTAGCGGCCCTGTCTAACTTCAGCCGAAAATTAGGTAAGCGTCCACCGGTTGAACTGATACACATTTATAAAGCCAAATGTGTTTCCATTGCCACCTATGGAGCAGGTGTTTGGGGTTACGCTGACACAAAGATCATGCAGATTGAGGAAAACAAGTTTTTGAAGTTTCTTTTAGCAGTACCCCAAAGCACCTCAACTTATATTGTACACATGGAACTGGGTATTCCATACTTGGAAGATATTATTAAAATCCAACCCATTCTTTTATGGCACAGAATCTGGATGTCAGAGGAAACAGGATTTAATCGTTACCTACTGACCGATGCACTGAAATCTGACGGTGCCAAATTCATTAGGTGGCTGGAATATGTGAAAAAATTCATGTCAGATATAGGACATACTGAATACTATATAGATCCCAGTGCTATGCGCACCATCTCTAGGAAAGAGCTTAAGACCTGCTGCATGGACTATCTGGGCGAAAAAAGAACAGCTGTTGAGATGAAAAAACCCACTGCTCAAGCCCATTATTTGACCTTGTCCTCACCTACTATTCAATTATATCTATCATTAACTGATTATGATTTTGATCGTCTTTTGTTGACCCGTTTCAGATTTAATTTGATATTTAGACTCCTAAGTTTTCCTATGAGTAACGACTGGTCTAGACATTTGTGTAAATGCCCTTGTGATGGTACCTCTATGCAATCCACCATTCATATTATTTTATTTTGAAAATATTATGAAGTACCTTGAAAGAGATGGATTGCACCAGTTTTAAAGTCTATTGGTTTAAGACGTTGTCGCCCCGCCCTTTTAGCTTTGCAATTTTTAGAGAATGAATTCATCATCGCTTCTGTTACTGTATTTCTTAAAAATGTTTTTAGATGCAGGAAAACAATGATCATGTGATCGCCAAAACATTCATGTTTGATAAGGATTTTATTGTTGTAAATTATTCTTTTTTAACACTGTACTTTGATGGTTATTGTATTTTATAACCAAATAAAGTGATGATGATGATGATGATGACTAAGCGAACTAAACTGTGTGGTGTTGACCTCATGGACCTGCCTCAACAAACTGTATTGTATAAACTTTACAATGATAAGGTGGGTGGGGGACACTCCGTTAGGTCGGGGTTGGTAAGATCCTTGGGTCCTTAACCTGACATTTTTCACTGAGGGTGGGGGTAGACCTTTGACGGCCGGAGTCGTTGCCAGCCCATAATCCCTTGTAAATTGTTGACTTGTTCTCGGGCGATAGGCACTCTGCTAGTTGGGGATGTTGGTAATTTTAAACCTACGTGGCAGGGTAGCAGGGAGGGGGGGACGGCTTTGAGGGAAGGGTGTTTTTCTTAGTTCTATCGTAAGTTTTCTTTGTCCAAGAGGGTGGGCGGTCGGGGGATGTCTACTGGTCATGCAGGAAACGATATATCATGATTTGGTTGTGTTGCATGATTCGCTGGTGCTACAAATATTTGCTTTGTACAAGTGAATATGCTGTGGGATAAGAGTCTAAAACTCATCAGTTGGAACGTCAACGGGCTTGGGGACAAGGTGAAAAGAAGCATAGTGCTCCAATACATAAAGCGCCACTCCCCGGATGTCGCCTTGCTCCAAGAAATACACCTGATTGGTAACAACTGTAGGGCACTAAACAGGTGGGGATACACAATGGTGGCCCACGCTGGCTTCACTTCCGGGTCCCGAGGGGTAGGCATCCTAATCAAACGTACATTCCCACTCAATATCAAACACACATGGATAGACCCACTAGGGCACTCTGCGGTGGTCTCGGAACACTGGGAAGGGCAAACCCTTATGCTCCTAGTGGTATATATTCCACCGGGTCTTCAAACACAATCGTATAAAGATCTTGGGACACTTGTACTCTCCCTTCCTGAAGGGCAACTCATACTGGGTGGGGACTTCAACGCAGTTGTTTCAGGGGTCCTCGACCGCCATCCGCCCCGGGACATAAACACTGGCCACAACTGGCTCTCCAACTTCGTTGAGGCTTTTGGCCTCACGGATCTTTGGAGAATGCGCCACCCTAACCTCCAACAATACACTTTCTTTTCAGGGTCACACCAGACATTCTCTAGAACAGACTATATTCTCATGCCCATACAACAAAACACGATTACGCAAGAAGTCAGGCACTTAGCGAGAGGCATTTCTGACCATTCTCCTTTGTGGGCCCACCTCACCGTTGGTGAAAACAGGGTAGGATCTGTAGCACCCATCAAGCCGTGGTATCTCCGCGACCCGGAAATCAAAGCTGCGCTCACCCGAACCCTCGATCAATATTTTCAGGAAAACGAAGGCACTGTTGGCTCCCCTACTACATTATGGGAAGCGTTCAAAACAGTAATCAGGGGCCACACCCTCTCGGCTATAGCTGGGCTACGCAGGGAAAACACAAAACAGATGGTTATTATTGAACATGACCTCCTTTGCCTCGAGGAGGCAACACAAGAAGGCGTAGATCCAGTTGCTCTCCACAGAATGCAGCTCAAACAAGCCGAATACAAAGCGCTAGACACAGATGCTGCCAAAACCCTAGTGAGAGACAAGGATGGACGCCTGTACGACCAAGGAGACAAAGCAGGCAAATTGATCACCTGGTTGGACAAAAGAGAAAGGGCAAATAGGCTGGTGCCAGAGCTTAAGAGTAGTTCAGGAGTTGTGGTGACAGAACCCCATGACATAGTACGTGAGTTCGCTGTCACTTCATGCAAGTATACCGGAGTGGCTCGACACTTCCGGATGAGGACTCCTCTGCAACTACTTGCAGACATCCCATTACCCGTCCTCACCGACCCCGAAAGAGAGGCATTAGAGAGTGCACTTACCAATGAAGAGCTAGCTAAGGCGATCAGATACCTACGACCTGCAAAAGCCCTTAGCCCAAACGGTCTGCACATTGAATTATACAAACTCAAGCCTGACATACTGGCCCCCTATCTAAAGAGCATGTTCGAAGACAGTAAAGAACAGGGTATACTCCACAAGACCAACGTATTGCCACACTGGTGGCCATACCCAAAGCAGGGAAACCAAAAGATGAGTATACCTCCTACAGACCCATCTCCTTATTGAATGCTGAGCCCAAAATACTGGCGAAGCTACTGGCAAACCGGTTAAGACAAGTAATAGGAAATTTAGTGCCCTCCGACCAATCGGGCTTTATGCCACATTGAAACACCGCACTTAATTTGAGAAGACTTCACGGTGTACTGGGACGACATGCCACCATCCAAGAAGATGCCATAGTGGTATCGCTGGACGCAACGATGGCTTTCGACACACTCGAATGGGCATACCTTATGGCGGTCCTCCAAAAGCTAGGCTTTGAACCCAATTTTATTGGATGGGTTCGGCTCCTTTAAACCGAACCACTAGCACAGGTGGTAGTAAACAATAAAATATTGAATGTTTTTGCCCTCGGCAGAGGGACACGGCAGGGGTGTGTCCCCTCTCGCCCCTACTTTTTGCTCTGTCCCTTGAGCCACTGGCAGCCTGGATACGGAGGGATCACTCCATTAGGGGATTTAGAAGGGCCGCAGATTGAGAAGATCGAATCTCACTATACGCAGATGACATCCTCCTATATCTCACCTCCCCTCAGAAGTCATTAAGGGTAGTCCTTGATATATTTACAAGTTTTGGGAAAAACTCTGGTTATAGAATTAACTAGAGCAAATAGCTGCTATACGTCCTGCATGGTAACCCCCCCCCGCAGTACCAAAAGACTGCCTGATTCAAACAGTTACTGACGGATTAAAATATTTAGGTATCTTCGTCTCAACGAATGCTAAGATCTGTTATGAACGGAATCTCCTTCCCCGTACAGAGGTTCAAGCGCGACACAGCTATCTGGAAGACACTCTCACTCTCTTTACTAGGACGAGCAGCCCTCTTCAAAATGATGACATTGCCCCATTTTCTTTACGCCCTCCAGAACTTCCCAGTTCCGCCGAGATTTTTTAAAAACTTCGAAACTACTCAAAGAGACCTACTTTGGGACGGTAATTCCCGCATATCACTTCAAAAATTGAAACTCGGCTGGTATGATGGAGGCATAGCACTCCCTGATATCAAAAAATACTATTGGGCAGCACACCTCTCAGCCATAAACCAGTGCACTTACCGCGGTGGAGATGACCCAGGTTACAGGATGGACAAGTGGGTACTCCCAGGTGGTAGCTTCACTAGAGCACTAAATTCCAGACCCAACAAATACTCCCTGACAGGCCCCACACAGCTTTCAGTACAAATCTGGCACGCGGTAACACGACCTTAGGGTGGGCTAAAAAACTGTACCCCCCAAGTGCGCGCCCTCACACCGCAACGGGCCCCCATAACCAAACCCCACCAGCCTTTCCTTGGCAGCATCTCCGCCATGGAAAGGCCTTGAAAACACCCACATCATAATATCGCTGGCGGTGCCTGCTAGTTACCGCCACCATATTACTGGCCTAGCTCCGCCCAGCCGGTCAGCGATCGTAACAATTGCCAACCGGTGGAAAAGCGGCAGACGGATTTTGCGACTGCCGCGATACCCACAACCATTATAATATGGCAGGGGTATTTCTTGTTACGATGGTATGATGGTCTACCGCTTACTGAAGGTGTGGCACTAACACTGAAAGTTTTATACCCAAGCTTATAGGGAGTTTCGAGTGCCCAGGTTTCCTGTCGCAGGCAGATTTCACTAAGATTAGTGTACTCCTACCATTCATCATCTTCCAATTTATGTTTCAACCCTGCTATGTTCCAGAATGTCAAACGTAACACTGATTGCCCATTTAAATCACCCATTTGAGATGGATTGACTACGGTATTGTCTACTCCTTCTTCACCCCGATCTACTTGGTTGGTGTGATTCTTGAAAGTGAACTCATGTAGAACTAACTCTTCATTGGAAGGGGTATGAAGCCTCTCACTATATTCAGGTGTTGGGGGAGGTAGTGGTTGTCAATCAACTGCTTCCAAGCTGTTATCTCAGGCGTCGGAACATGATTGTGGTCTGGGGTTGACAGATACTTGGAGACTTCTATCTGTAATTTCGCGGGGATTGAATAATATAAATCACACTGGGCTACAGAATAGTGGACCTGTTCTGAAGTCAAGGGCTAGCAATCCGTCAGATATAGTTTTTGTTTTCAATGTTAAGAGAATGGCATCAAGAGCTATATTTTCAGAGCTTAAGGGTTCCACCTCAAGGATGTCAGACCGTATTATATATCTACAGTTGTGCTTATGGCTAATCCAATGGATTACTTCATTTTTTTAATGACTCCTCATCTTTCCTATAAGAAGAGAGACTGAGTTTTGGAATATTTATCATGGTCACTTTCCAACCCATTTGCTTGGGGATACCAGATTCCCTGCGGATGTTGAAAATCTGCCTATCTGCATTATGGCCAGCGGGAAGATGGCCCCTATACTGTGTAGCATGATGGTCCTGCTCCTGTGCTATACTTTCCCCGCCTATTCTGTGCAAGTTAGTAAGGTCCCCCCTATTTGTATTAGGTTGTGTTTTATATGGCGTACCACTTCTCAGAGCTGCCCTAATCGACTCGTCCCCCATCACAAGTCTTTGCTTTCCCGACTATGTAACATTCTATATTCCCAATCGTGCCTGTTCTTGGAGTTCCTATCACGTAGTTCAGGTCTTGAACCCTCATGTTCTGTAGCCGCTTTTATTCCCTCTAATTTTTTGTCTCCTTTTGCTTGGCCTTTTATACTCATGTTGTTCTTTATTTGAGTTTGGGGTTCAGTCAGTCTCCTCTTACAACATGCTCAACATTCATTTAGGACAAGTTCCCTAGCTAGCCCGTCATGAGTTGTTAACTCACTTATTATTGCTTTTAAGTTGGCCACCTCTTGTGTTAGAATATCTAGTTTCTGGATGAGGTTTTCTATTGTATGTGTACTTTCAAAATTTTGTAGACTGCTTTCCTGTGAAACTTGCTGTGGAACTGACTGGTCTGCTAGCTCATTGTTTTCACAAATTTTCCCCTGTGAATTAGTATATTGTGGATGTTCCTGTATGTGTGGATCTGTTGACTGTGTGTGTGTTGCCATGATAGAAATATTTGACCCTCTTTCTGGAGCTAAAGCGGAATACCTGTTTATTCAGACATTTGGAGTAAGAGGCTCTCCCTCTTCCACTGAACTATTTGTTAGGGTTGGTAGGCAATCTTTTTGCGCCTGATGGATCTGGGTGTGATTATGAATATCAGAGGTGTGTTGAGGAGAATTGCTAGTGGGCGTCATTCTTGGGGATTCGATAGTCACTATTGTCATATCCTTTGCTATTGAGCTCTTAGTTTGGGAGTGAGGATGACATTTAGTATAAAAAGAGGTGATTTTTGGATTGTGTTTGCCAATTGTGCTACATTCAGTATTTAGCATAAACTCTACTTCTTCAGTTAAGTTATCTATTTCCTCTATAGAGCAATTATCAGCTGCACTGTTTTTAATTTTCGAGGGTTTGCCCTTAACCTGACCATCAAGAGCCATGCGTTTGCCCATTTGGTGTGTATGTATATAGCTGTGATGATTGATAGAGTTTACCACACTAGGTTCCCCTAAAAGACCCCCTTTTCTTATTATAAATATAGACCTCCACAGAGTAGAGGCTAAACAATAGACTACAAGACACCAAAACAAAATATGAGAAATACAACTCAACTATCCGCTGTCCGCTATTCACGTTATACGATTCGCCCTTCCAACCTAATGCCTAAATATTTGTAACTTGTGTAAACCAAACCTCTGAAATTATTGGTATCCAAGGTCAAATGTTCTGCCAAGTTTTTATGTACTAGGAGGAGAGTTCAAGTCCCACTTGAGTTGTCACTGCAGTGTCACTGATGCCAAGGAAATCAAATGTTTTAATGTCTTACCTACAGGGAGCTTGGTAAAAAGGAAAACAGTAGAGCCGTACATTTAAAAAAAATAACATTTAGATGTGGGTTGTGAATTGTGTGGGTTTATAGGATAGGAAATTTTTAAAAGTACATTTATGTATTGATACATGTTTTTGATTCTAAATAATTACAGTGAAAACTAATCCGTAATATATATTTTTTGAAAATTATTTTGTATTCTATTTGATATGATATTTGTAGGTATTTCTCATATGAATTTAACATTGTAATATGTTTTTTTAAAATGTAATATTAAATATATTTGTATTTTAATTTTTAATATATATATATATATATATATATATATATATATATATATATATATATTTTAATATTTTGTTTGGTACTATTTTGTTTGTTTTTACTTTTGAACTGACTGAAGTGAGAATATTAATTGTTACCCCTTTGCAATCCAACATTTTCCCTACTGTTGCACTGATTGGAGTGGGAATAGTAATTTTTATCCTGCCACTATCCAACATTTTCCCTACTGTTACACTCAGTACAGTGGGAATAGTAAGTTTTACCCCTCCGCTATCCAGCACTTCCCCTACTGTTGCACTCATTGGATTGGGAATAGTAATATATGTATATTTGTATATAATTTTAACATTATAAAATAAATTAGTATTAATAGTTTATTAACCCCTTCCATGCGTCGGACGAGCGGGAGCCGTCCAACTCATAAGTGCTCAAGTGCGTTGGACGGCTTCCGCGAGTCCGTCGAAATGGCATAGGGAATCCCTCTGATGCGGGCACCAGAGGGATTCCCTTCTTCCCCCCAACAGCCTCTGGAGCTGGGGAAGAGTGGATCCACATAGATTCCTGAACTTTCTTTCACAGAAATGTGAGGAAAATATGTTTTCTTTGACAAAGTTTGAGGTTTGCAAGGGATTCTGGGTAAGAGAACCTGGTGAGCGCCACACAAGTCACCCCATCCTGTATTAACCTGGGTGTCTTGTTTTCATAAATGTATAGGTTTGCTAGATTTCCCTAGGTGCCGGTAGAGCTCGGGTTCAAAATCTACAGCTAGGCACTTTGTTAAAAAAGGGTCCGTTTTCACTGTAAAAATGTGGTGTGTCCATGTTGCATTTTGCTTTGTTTGCTGTTGCGGCACTAGGTCACCCACACAAATGAGGTATCATTTTTATCCAAAGGATTTGGGAAATGCAGGGTGGGTGGAATTTTGTAGATTCACCCAGAATCCAGAACTTTCCATCACAGAAATGTGAGGATAATGTGTTTTCTTTGACAAAGTTTGTGGTTTACAAGAGAATCTGGGTAACAGAACCTGGTGAGATCCACACAATTCACCCCGTCCTGTATTCCCTGGGTGTCTAGTTTTCAAAAATGTATGGGTTTCCTAGGCTTCCCTAGGTGCCCGTAGAGCTAGGGTTCAAAATCTACAGCTAGGCACGTTGCCAAGAACAGATTAGTTTTCACTGTAAAAATGTGGTGTCCATGTTGCATTTTGGGTCGTTTCCTGGTGCAGGCACTAGGCCTACCCATACAAGTGAGGTATTATTCATTTTTATCGGAAGACTATGGGGAATGCGGATGGGTGAAATTTTGTGGATGCACGCAGATTCCAGTTTTTTCAATCACAGAAATGTGAGGAACTTGTGTTTTTTTTACAAAGTTTGAGGTTTGCAAGGGATTTGGGGTAACAGACCTAGTGGGAGCCACACAGGTACACCCATCCTGGATTCCCCTGGGTGTCTAGTTTTCACAAATGTATAGGTTTGCTAGGTTTCCCTGGTGCCGGAAGAGCTAGGGTTCAAAATCTACAGCTAGGCAATTTGCAAAAAAATGGCCCGTTTTCCCTGTAAAAATGTGGTGTGTCGATGTTGCACCTTGTGCCATTTCCTGTCACGGGCACCAGGCCTACCCACACCAGTGAGGTATCATTTTTATCAGAAGACTTTGGGGAATTCAGGGTGTGTGGAATTTTGTGCATCTACGCAGATTCCCGAACGTTCCATCACAGAAATGTGAGGAAAATGTTTTTTGTTTAGACAAAGTTTGAGGATTGAAAGGAACTCTGGGTACGAGAACCTGGTGAGAGCCACACAAGTCACCCCATCCTGGATTCCCCTGGGTGCCTAGTTTTAAAAAATGTATAGGTTTGCTAGGTTTCCCTAGGTGCCGGCAGAGCTAGGGTTCAAATCTACAGCTAGGCACTTTGCAAAAAAAAGGGTCCGTTTTCACTGTAAAAATGTGGTGTGTCCATGGTGCACCTTGTGCCATTTCCTGTCGCGGGTACCAGGCCTACCCACACCAGTGAGGTATAATTTTTATCAGAAGACTTTGGGGGATGCAGGGTGTGTTGAATTCTGTGGAGCCATGCAGATTCCAGAACTTTCCATCACATAAATGTGAGGAAAATTAGTTTTTTTACAAAGTTTGAGGTAAGGTATTCTGGGTAACAGAACCTGGTGGGAGTCAGACAAATGACCTCATGCAGGATTCCCCTAGGGGTCTAGTTTAAAAAATGTATAGGTTTACTAGGTTGCCCTACATGCCGGCAGAGCTAGGGTTCAAAATCTACAGCTGGGCACTTTGGAAAAAATGGTCAGTTTTCACTGTAAACGTGTCCACGCTGCGTTTTGGGCGATTTCCTGTTGCGGGCACTAGGCCTACCCACACAAGTGAGGTTCCATTTTTATCTGGAGATTTAGGGGAACACAGAACTGTAGAGCAACTGTTATTACCTATTGACTTTCGATGCTTTTCTGCCTTCCAAATGTAAGATAATGTGTAAAAAGAAATCACTTTGAAAAATGTCCCATTATTCACAAACTAGTATGGGTACCCACAATTTTGGAGATGTGCAAATAGCTACTGTTTCTAAACTCTATATTTTCAGAAATACATAGGTGTCTTTCATACCGATTTTTTGCTATATACCCGGTACACAACATTGCAAGATGCTGCTCAGTTATTGGCTCTGGGTTCAGTAGGTTCTTGGTGAACCTACAAGTCCTATGTATCCACACAACCAGAAGGGTCCACCGGATGTATTGGTATATTGCTTTAAAAAATCTGTCATACTTAGAAGTAGTTACAGGCACAATTTCCTTTTTTTCAACTCATTTTAAATTTTTCCTATTTTCAACTGTTAGTTTCTATAAAAATGACCCCTTCCTAAATTATGAATTTTTTCTACTTTTTTTTTAAATGTATCGCTTTCCAGGATCCATTATTGCTTTCATACCCATTTCTACCATTAACTAGAAGGAGAACGAAAGCACAAAAAATAGCAAAAATAGGCTATGTTCAAGTAAAATGCCAACCTGTGTAAACAATGTTTGTGTTCTTACAAAAGTTAGTCTGTTCCTGAAAGCTGGGAAGATGGTGATTTCATTACCACAAACCCTTTGTTGATACAATTGCAGGGAAAAAACAGATGTTTTCATCTTCAGCACTTTTACCTTTTAAATCCCCATGATGAAAAGGACACAAATTTGGCGTGGATACCTTATGTGGTCAAAAAGTTACAGGGGCCTAAGCTCAAACTACCCCAAATGGCAAAAAAGGCTTAGCACAGGGGGGGAAAAACCCTAGCAGCGAAAGGATTAATAGTTTAAAAGTAAATATGTATGTATATATTGATAATTTCGTATGTATGTTTTTAGTTAAGTTTATTTGTCATATTTTTTTTAATGTATATTAAATCCACTTTATTTTTTTAAATAATTTTATTATTTAACTATATTTTTAACATCGATAGTTTTTTTCAATATTTTTGTACTTACATGTTTAACCCCTTCAGCGCGGCGCGGATTACCGCGCTGTGCTGAAGGGTTTGTGCGCGGGCGGGGCCATGACGGAGCGGTTCCGTCATCCGCACAGCGCAACCGATGCGCATGACGGAACCGCTCCGTCATGCGCATCGAAGGGGTTAAGTATAGGTAGTCGATATTTTTGCATTCTATATTTTTTCATCGATATTATTTACTTCTATATTTTTCACATCAATAATTTTGGCAGTGAACCCTTTTATTATGTTATGGAATTCTGAGACACACCATCACCTTTCCCACAAACAACTTTTAACCTTGGTGCGTAACTCTTTCATATGACAGAGAGAGCATATTTACAAACACGAAGAATAAAAATTGAATAGTGTAAAATTAAACACATCATAAAAGCTGTTGGATATTTGTGACAAAAAGATATTCAAATCAGTTTATTTTTAAAAGGCACAGTAGCTCTGAATGTGTAGAAACATGCAGGAAGATGTTATCTTTTTTATAGTTACCTAAAGAGTGCAAAATAAATATATTGCCATAAATATCTCCTATCTGCTTGTCACTGCAGAGCAGAAGAAGGAAAAACAACATTTTGTTTTTGCTACTTAAATAGTTGCTTTAATTATGCTCTGTGGCCTGACCTGTCTTTACCCCTGCCTGCTGGCTCTGGCAGCATGGATAGTGATGTCAGAACTCATCTGCAACAAGTTATTATAGTAGAGTTCTGACATAATTTCTTTTGAATAGGTGAATGGGTGTATTACAAATTGCTTATTATAAAGAAATTAAAGGCAGGTTTTAAATGCAAAGAAGGCAGTCTCCCATGTAATAAAATGTATCTTAAGGCCAAATTGCAATCCACAGGAAGTCTAATCAACTTAAACAACCACCTGGATAGTGGGATTACAAGTGTCACCACCAAACAGGAAGCATCTGAAGAGTACTTAATCACAACATAAACATGAGGTAGAAGTGTTACATTTTATTTTGGTGTTTATGTTGTAATGTTCTGGTGCTCGTGCAAGATCTTCTCTGGATTCTAGAGTGTGGAATCTAGAGGAGATCTGGCCGGACTGGAAGGAAAGCGGACAGTTTATACGATGTGTCCCCAGGGTTGTTAATTGCAATAAATCTACTATTTCACTACGGCAGCCCATCTGACTTGTTCTTAAATGTGGCGACGAGCGGGTTGAAAATGGACCCGTACAACCCTTGGGACGAAAATTAACGTTCGGCGGAAATTCAGTAAGAGAAATTTGATTGAATAATTGATGTGACAAGACTGTCTCAGCTGCGACTGTGCTCCGGATCTAAAAGAAATCATATATTATGCTACGTCGTGGGATGCTAGTGTTTTTGTGATTGCCGAGAATGTGCCCTAAGAGTGCAGCTTTTATGTTGCGATGCAAATACCTCACGCTTTGACCGGCAAATATTTATGTGGAATTGGTGTTTTGCGCTGCTGTGTCACGCTCATTGTGTGATTATTGCCGAAAACGTTTACCTTCGTATAAAGATATCGTCGACGCTAAGTCCTTTGTTTTCATTCAAGTGCGCATCCTTCCGTTATCAACTGCAAGGCAAGCGCAACATTCTTTGTGACGTTGGAGTTTCCACGTAGCCTTCCTGTGCCCGTCATCGCACGCTGCATTGTGAGAGAATAATCTGACGTCTCGCTGTTTACTGCATTTTCATTGGCAAGGAGTGGTTGCACAGCAACGCAGCGCGCTCCGGTATACTTCGTCAAGCAAACAATGACATCGGTTTTCGTGTATTCAACGCGATAAGATTTAGAAGAATTAAACTCAGCTGTTACATTTCTCAAACTTATTGGAGTACTCAAGTTCTAGAATTACACCACAATTACTTGGCCTCACAGCGTTTAGCTGACAACGGTGTCTACTTTTTTATGTTAATTTATTATGTTAACAGTGACTGTAAGAATACTCAAATAGCAGCATTACAGTGACTAACAACCTTGTGACAGCGGTGTCTACTTTATTTATTTTAGTTTATTGTATTACTTTCTTTAGGTGTCATCATTCAAGCTATCGAATAACTGCTAAATTATATATATTAATGATTTAACTGCTCTTTTCCCTTCCTTACATTCATCCTCAGGTTATTAGTACCTAGTAGCTATGGAAACTACTTCTGTTTTAGCTCCAACAATTTTTTAACAAAATCCTAGTATGCCTCCTATGGCATGGGAGGATTGGCAAGAATCTTTTGAAACCTATCTTGAGGCAATTGGTGGCGAGACCTTTTTGGCCTTGCATAAATTAGCTCTTTTGAAGCATAATTTAGGTGTAGAAGGAAGGAAAGTTTTAAAAACTTTACCCAAACCTGTAATAGTCAATTCTTCCACCCAAAACACTGAAGGCGGTGAAGATGGTAAGTCCACTGATGAGGAGATTGTTTTTGATACTTCTAAAGCGGAACAATTTGTCACTGACGAGTATCTAGAAGCCTTAAGAGCTTTAGAGGAGAATTATAGTAAACAAAACAGCATTGTTGTTGAAAGACACAAATTCTTTTCCAGAGCACAATTATCAGGTGAAACCGTTGAACAGTATGTTTCAGTCTTAAGGACATTAGCTGCGACATGTAAATTTAAAGATCTTCATGAAGAAATTATTAGAGATCAATTCATTAACTGAACCAATAATTCTAAATTTCAAGAAAGATTACTAGATCTTAAAGAACCGTCCTTACAAACAACCATTAGTGTAGCTAGGAGAGTTGAAAATACTTCTAGATATGTAAAAGAGTTGAATAATGAACACACCAAAAACCATAGTGATGTATGTGCTGTAGAGAATCACAAATCCAGAACAATAGGTGATGTACCCAAAAATCACAGCGATGTAGTCAAACCTAAACCAAAGTTTAACTCTGTTAATGAAAAGAATAATAATCCACGTACTAAATTCTCCAATGTAAGAATGCCTTTCACAGCTAACAAACGTTTTTGCTTCAGGTGTGGTAGTAACAAACACTCTGCAGATACACCATGGTGTCCTGCCATCAATGTTACATGCTTCAAAAGCAACAAAACAGGGCATTTTTATAAAATGTGCAGAACTGGCGATCGTGAATTCTGGAAGCGTTCTTTGAATGTAATTAATGACGCTTGTGAATCACCTTTAAGTGATAGCGATAGTGTAATCGAAGTATTAGTCATTTGGGAAAATGAAGTTGATGAAGTGTCCGGTACATACCAACCACCCAAATGTGCTTTGTCTATCAACCAGGTCAATGTCTCCTTATGGGCTGATTCTTGTTCGCCGTTTACTATAATTGACAAAAATATCTGGGGGTCCATTGGCAAGTGTATTTTTTTGCCATCTGACGTTGAACCCATAGGGTATTGTGGGAGCAAGCTTCCTGTTTTAGGATATTTTGTTGGCAACATTCTATACAAAGGAAGAAGTGAACAAGCCAACATATATGTGGTTGAAAAGTGTAGGGCTTTGTTGGGATGGAAGGAACAGAAACGTTTAAGAATAATTCTTGATCCCAATCATCCCAACCAAGTTCTTTTACCAGAAGACTGTACTGTTTCTAAATGGAGTAAGAAATATCCTGATCTGTTCAGTCCAAAATTAGGTTGCTTGAATAAATTCGAGCACGTATTGTGTTAAAAACAAATTCCCTTCCGGTGGTTCACAAGGTTCGTAATGTACCTTTCATTTAAAGACCACAATTAAAGCAAGAATTGGATAGGTTATGCGAGGAAAATATTATTGAACCTATCGAGTCATCGGAATTGCTCAGTCCGGTGGTTTTGGCACGCAAACCTAATGGAACAGTGCGCATGTGTGTGGACTTAAGAGACCTAAATAAAAACATCTGGATTGATCGCCATCCTTTGCCACGCATTAATGAAATGATTACTTCTGTTAAAGATGCCAAATATTTCTCATCAATAGATTTATCTAATGCATACCATCAAATAAAGTTGCACCCCGACTCTCGGCACCTTACATCGTTCATCACTCCAGAGGGTGCATTTCAATTTTTAGGAATGCCCTTTGGATTGGCTTCTGCTTCTGCAGTCTTTCAAAGACTTGTATGCAGCATTCTCAAAGGTATCGACAATATGCTTGTTTTTCAAGATGATGTACTTGTGTGGGGTAAAAATGTAACAGATCATGAGTCTATTTTAAATGAAGTTTTGATGAGATTACAACTTGCTGGTTTGACCGTTTCTGCTGAGAAGTGTAAATTTGCCGTGACACGAATTGATTATTTGGGACACACTTTATCTGCAGAAGGGGTCAGGCCTAAAAACAATTTACTTGACACCATTATAAATGCTCCGCCGCCTTCAGACAAGGTACAATTACGTTCTTTCCTAGGGCTAGCAGAGTATTATTCAAAATTTGTGATACACTTTGCGTCAAAGGTCCACTGTTTAAGACTTTTAATGAAGAAAGGTGTCAATTTTATGTGGAACCCTGAATGTCAATCTGCTTTTGATAGCATAGAGAATGACATTGTCAAAGCTGTTGCTCTCAAACCTTATGATCCCCACAACAAATTCATCATATTTGTGGATGCCAGTGCATACCGTTTGGGAGCTGTTTTAATGCAAAGGAAAGACAACAGTGAATGGGTAGTCGCTTTCGCTTCTCGTACTCTAAAAGGTGCAGAAGCTACTTATTCTGTTATTGAAAAGGAAGCCATTGCCTGTTTTTGGGGTATCAATCATTTCAAAGCCTATATTTCAGGCACAAATTTTGAATTGAGAACTGATCACAAACCATTAGTAGACATTTGCACTACCAAAGGAGCCGGCAAACCCACTCCCAGAATCGCCAAATGGTTATACAGATTGCAAGAATATGATTTCAAAGTAATGTATGTACCTGGTCTTAAAAATGTCAATGCAGACTGTTTATCGCGATTACCTCTACCTAAAAATTCTAATGATGATGTAGTACATGAAGATTTTGATGAGGAGTGTTTGGTAGCCACGGTAGATGAAGCATGCAACGGTGCAATCAGTGTAGAGGAATGGAAACAGGCCACTTTGGTTGATCCCGTGTTACAACGTTTAGTTTCATGCTTGGCTGAACATTCTAATCGTCAATTATCAACTGACAAGGATTTGTCGGAATACAAAATGATCTGGTTTGAATTATCTGTTGAATCAGAAACAGGGATTGTTAGGAGAACAGACAAACTAGTTGTACCTTTGGGATTACGCTCTAGATTGTTAGAACTTTTGCATGAAGGACATTCTGGTATGTCAAGCATGAAAAGAAGGGCAAGATGTGATTTCTGGTGGCCTTGCATGGATGAAGATATTGATAGGTGTGTAAGGAACTGCATTGCATGCATGTGTAGTGACAAATCTCATGTATCACAAGACACCACCATTACTCCCACTGTATTTCCAGAGAAGCTGAGGCAAAAATTAGCCATGGACATTTGTGGTCGATTTAATGCCAACAATATAGCTGGTAAATTTGCTTTTGTTTTAATGGATTATTATACAAAATGGCCCGAGGTAGCTTTTGTGAAGGAAATCAAAGCATCCAATGTCATCAATTTTTGTGAGGAAAGTTTTCATAGGGAAGGTTATCCTGAAAGCATCACCACAGACAATGCTCCACAATTATTAGCTAATTAATTTAAGGAATATCTGAAGGAGCATGGTGTGGGACATAATACTACAGCTGTTAACAATCCGAGGGAAAATGGAGTGGTTGAAAGGTTCGACCGAGTATTGAAAGAATGTATACAGTTGGCTGAAACGGAGGGTGTGGATTGTAAATGTTCTGTCAAGAAAATGTTATGGAATTACCGCAACACACCTTATTCTGCCACTCAAGAGACCCCTTTCAGTCTTCTCAAGGACTGAATAGCGTGTAGTAAAGTCACACCAGCATGGATGTGTAGAGCAACCTCGAGGTTGGTTCCCAGGGAAGTTTTGGAGCGTAGTGTAAATGATTACCAATGCAAGTATGCTCAGAGACATAATGACAGAATTAGAGGTCGTACTCGTGAATTCAAAATTGGAGATTGAGTGAGAACTTCTCTAGAAGGCATTCCTAAAATGGGTTCATCCAGGTGGTTCCAACCCAAAGAAGTTTTGAAGGTTAGTGGCAATTGTGTATGGCTAAGTGACGGACGGAGGTGGAACTTAAGGAAAGTAACTTTATGCAATGATCTAGAACGCAATATCTGGTTAAATAAGAAATGCAATGTTGGTGTTCCGAGTGCTAATGATTCTAATCTTCCTGATGTGACAAAAAAGATTGTTACTGATTTATCAGTCACACATAATCCGGGGGTCAGAAGATTATCTGGTCGCATTGTTTGTAAGCCTAATTGGCTTAAAGACTATTATTGTGCCTCGTATACATATGTTGATCTATTATATTTATTTTTTGGTTGTTTTGGGAAGGGGGGATGTGTTACATTTTATTTTGGTGTCTATGTTGTAATGTTCTGGTGCTCGTGCAAGATCTTCTCTGGATTCTAGAGTGTGGAATCTAGAGGAGATCTGGCCGGACTAGAAGGAAAGCGGACGGTTTATACGATGTGTCCCCAGGGTTGTTTATTGCAATAAATCTACTATTTCACTACGGCAGCCCATCTGACTTATTCTTAAAAAGAAGAATAAAGCAAGATGTGCCTGAAGCTTAAACAGAGTGTGGATATTGTGGTGGTGTGCTCCCTCATGCAGGAGGCTCTCTTTTATAAGTGTGGGAAAAGATGAAGTATGGGGATTACACATTTATGCCTGGTACTAGCTAGTGGATGGTGGTGACTACTGGTGAGCCCTAACCAATGAGGTAAATGTTACAGGGGCTATCTCGACCCACCTTGGCCACAGTTCCTTTTAACCCTAGTACAAACAATCCCACAGTGACTCTCACTCTCAAAATCCAGGACAGAAAAACACTTCTCTCATGGTGCAGACTCTCTGTGCTCACCCAAAAGTGTGGCCAGGGTACTGAGCAGTGCCCCCCTCCTTTGCCACATTAAATGAGTGCTTGGGGCAGCTTTCCTCCCTAATGGGTTTGGTGGCTGTGTGACTAGGATGACAACAGATGGGGCCTTTACCGGTGTCACCAAACATTTGCCTGTGACATGGAAGGCTCTTTTGCAGTAAATTCTCACCGTGGGCAAACCCCCAAACACCTCCCACATCCATGATACTGCCTCCGCTCTGGGGACAGCTTTCACATCTCATCAGGGCTAAGCACTCATTGGGCTACTGCTGAACAGCAAATGTAAATTAGCCTCAAGAAGCTTCAGGCAGGGAAAAGATGCCTTTTTTAAAGTTACTTTTCCCTAATATTTATTAAAACATTACTTCACCATTAAGTTGGGCTTTAAATACATATCAAAAAGAGTGGTTTAATCATATTTCTAGATGACACAATCTATAGAAAGCAGACTTAATGTTTAATATTGCTTCCCAAGTGTTTCTTTATGAGCCAGTCAGCTTTGTACAGCGAAAATAGCTTTTAGGCGCTAGTCATTGTAAGGACATAAGAATATTACATTTTTACATGCCCTACTTTAAATACCATTCCCACTGCCTTGTGGGCTAGAAAGTCTACCTAGGAGTGACTTATTAATATTTAGAAGGACGTTTTTCTCCTGTCAAAAAGAGTTATTTCGGCAGGTTGCGCTGTAGATTTTAAACTGCAGCTACCAGACTACAGAGGTGAACCTGGAGTCATGTTGGCCTTGTCACAGTAGTGGATGGCACTTTACTGCTGTATTCAATAGTTTCCATTTAACTTTCTGTGCCATGGCTGTATTTTGGGCACCAAATACTATGGCCTTAGAGGAAAGTTAAGTATGTCAATTAAAAGTTAATCAATTTCGACATGCTTAGGGGTCAAAGCATAAGCCCTGGGGCCTGGTTAGCAGTGTCCCAGTGCACAGGCTCAAAAAACTAGCTGCATCATTACACAATAAGTGAGGTTGACCACGTACAAAGAGGCACTTTCTTACAATGGTATTCTCTTTTAAGATAAAAATGACTAATGCTCCCCTAAAGAAAGAAAGTTAGGAGAGAAACGGTCCCTTTACCTAGGGTTATCAATTTTTCATTGCAATGTTTTTTTCGCTCAGTGAAAATAATTACAGATACCTAGCACACCTGTCTCTTCTAAGGGAGAAATAACTCAACTGTACATATAAGGAATATTGCAAGACGCCTTGGAGTTCCATGTCCTAGGCATTGGGTGTATCCCTGTGTGTGGAAGGAGAGGAGCAATTCTTTCTGCCTCTTTTAAAAGTAACACACTGTTGTGCAACAGTTTTGGCTCACTCACACCAGTCACATTAAACAGGTGTCTTTTATATAGCAACGAAGCCCATCTGCACATATCAGGAGGCCTGAATTGTGTAAGGCCGCTCTGCTATCATCTGTGGTGTGCACACGTGAGATGCGAAAGAATTATCCATATTATCAACCGAAGTAGATGAGGTCTTAAGAAGGTATAAACCTCACATGCTATTGTAGTCACAGATCATGGTGCAGAACGTGCACATGTTTAGTGGTTACAAACAAGTCCTTTACGCTCAACATTCAATGTGCATAGGGAAGAGGCAGCTGAGTACTGTAGAGAACAGCATGGTGGAGGCGATTCAGGATTGAATAACAAGTATCTTCTTACAGTGTGAACGTGTTTCAGGGGCATTAGAGTGCTTTAAAAAACACACGTGGAAACATAAATGTTAAGCAGAGGGATCGAGTCGCATCCAAGGTCAGCACATAATAAAAGGAGGTTACAAATCACGGTGAATAAAGACCAGCGTGACACCTCTCCGGGGAGGGGTGGGGTGGGGTCAGTAGCTAGAGCAGAACGTGTGCGCGTGTTTGTGCATTCAACCCACATCACACCAGGGCCTCTAGGAGCTTAATGGCCATGTGCAGTCTCTACCAAGGGCAGGATAAGCCCCTGAAAATAATGTTTCCTATGCCAGAATAGATTGCCTATTCTTCTCTGATGACTGCATTATAGGAGCGCGGTCACGCCTCTTTATCCAAGGCAGGGCCGCAATCACTCCACGCACACACAACGGGTTCAAATTATGGGCTTTGGATAACAAGCTTTGATGCTTTATTTCACTCAAGGTCATACATATTTGCTGGTTTGCAGTCCTCGTCATAGACCACGCTGATTAAGAAACGCATCCTTATATTAGGGTTAATTTACTCCAGTAATGACCACTTGTTTATTTGCCGAGTGCCTCTGTCGGCTGTGTGCGTTGTTTGTTTGGAGACATGTAAGATATCTTCCTGCAGTCACTAAATCTGAACGTGGAGTCAAAGTCATCACTTTGGCAACAAATAATTAATTTGCAGACGTATGTAAAATGGTATGGGCACAACTAATGTCAGACATACGTAAAATCATGGTATCCTCCTCTAAGGTGACAGTGCCTACTGCCAAAGGGCTCGTTTGAAGAAAGGAAGTAGGGCCAGAAACAGCCTCCTTAAATGAGGTGATCAGTCACCCTAGGCGATAGGATGGCATTCATCGATAGATCACTTGTTCTGCACCGGCCCCCAGGCTAGTGAGTGCCTATGTGTGAGGACTGCTTATATCAAAATGCTCAGTGTATGAAATGCTGATCTGCAACAAGTAACAGACAATAGAAACTGAAGGTCTAAATGAATAAAAGTTACTTGGATATCGAATTGGCTTTTTCATTGGCTTACCTTTATGTGCATCTTAACCGATTAAGTAGTTTGTAATTACTAAAACTCTGACAAATTAGAGTTATCACTCTTACTGTGATAGAGAATAGCTTATTTTTTAGAACTTTTGTGAAGGTTCTGCTTCATTTTGACCCATAGTTTATTTTGTGGACATAAAATCTCAACCACTAATAGTCATGGAAGTGCTGCAGTCCTCAAATATGTGTTGCAAGGTATTCATGGTCACAGCAACAGTAAACCCTTCAAGGTTAAAGAAAAATTGGAAAAGGGTTGCAGACAGCAAAATGGCTGTGCTTTGTTTATTGCGGAACTGGAGATGTGTATAGGAAAGTACCATTTGGCCTGTAAGCGGTAAGTGTCCTTACTGATCACTTTTGGTTTACTTTCGTGTCGCGGAATACAAAACAGGAAGGACAGTGAATCTCGCCTTGCTCCACAGGTGGTCCCTGATTGGGCTTGGTGTCCCTGACAGTGCTGAGCTGTCATCTGGATCTCCTGAGCCACCATAGAAGCTGAACATATCTTGACTGATTGACGTAAAGGTATCTTTCAGACAAAGACAGCTTATGATCATGTTGGTGACTACCCGGTAGCATGGATCCTGCATTGGAACGGCAGCCAGGTGTGATGAACTTTCTGAAATTGTATCCAAGTATGTGTGGCTTTGTGATATTAGATTCGTGCAATATGGCTTTGGAGTAGTTTTTTTTTTTTTTTTTTTACTGTAATTACCCTTGGGAACGCTGGTGTTCGTATACAGAGTGGAAAAAAAGCCTCATTAAGGAATATAGTGCATCAATTAGAGGTGGCCATAAATATGACAGCAAGCAAAAACAAGCATTGGCAATGCCAATAGGTTGCGCCTATGTTTGAGATCCCTTGGGTTTGACAATATGTTTTCTTAAGTCATGTTGTACAGTTACGGCTGAAAGCAAAAAAAGAAATGTGCTAGGATGCGGTGAATGCTGGTCATGCCATAGCGTGTTTGATGTAATGGTCAGGGCTGCCGACTATGGAACGGGGTACCGGGTTCGAGTCCATCTGTCAGGCTCAACATCCGGTGATGCTGTGCAAATCACATGATTTCCCTGTACCTAAAAAAATAAAAAGAGGAATGTGACCTTGTGTAATGTAACCGGTGTTCATGTGGAGCGCTTTAATACTTTCAGTCGAGTTGTCGCTCTACCAATTCTGAAAAGGGAAAGCAGCAGAGAAAAGTAGAAAAACGGCGAGGAGTGCGAGAAAGAGAGAGCAATATTGGTGAAGGTTGCACCGAAGCCCTAAAGCACACGCACTCTCACACAAAAAAGGCAAAGAATGCAACCTACAAACACATGCAGTCACACAGACTAATTTCATAGTTGGTTCCACTTAAAACAAGCATTTGCAAGGCAATCAGTCTCGCATATGTGAAAGTTAGAGCTACTGGCATTGTAAATGTTATTGATTTTTACTTATGTTTATTGTTTGTGGTGGACTGGATGTATGTTGGTTGTCGTGCAATTATTGGGTTTGATTTGAACTTGTTAGCTGTGGAATTATGCGGGGTGGAATAGTGTGGTGTGTAGTGTACTTGTATTTTTGAATTATGCGGAATGGTGAATTGATTAGGGAGAAAATTGTAATAATAGATTGAAAGTAAGATTGAGAGGGATAGGTAGTTTGTGTATGAAGTGGTGACTGAACCCTAGATAGAGTAGTAGAAAGAGTGTGTGAGAAAGAGACAATGAAGGGGAGAGAATGTTATAGATGCAGAAGACGCCGAAAGAACAGGAGGAGCGTGTGTGTTTGCGGTTTGGATTTTTAGAAAATTTCTGGTAAAGAAACTGTGCTGAAAGACCTGAAGTGAACCTAAATGAGAAATGCTGGAACAGTGCGTGTGTGTGCAATGGAATTATGTGGATAATATTTGTGTGATAGTAAGTGTAGTGGACATATATGTATTGGTATTGTGTGTTATGGAGTGTCATGTATTGAATGGAATTATGTGGTGTGGAGTTGAATTATGTGGCATGATGTGGAATTTTGTGGTGTGGACTAGGTGTATGTGATGTGAGTGGAATTATCTATTGTGGAGTTGAATTTTGTGCCGTGGAGTGGAATTGTGTGCAGTTGAATTGTGTTGTATGGAATTGTGTGGCACTGAGTAAAATTATGCTGAGCAGAATTGTGTGGCATGGTTTGGAGTGTATTATGTGGAGTGTTGGTATGTGGCATGGGGTAGATGTATGTAGAATGTAATTATGTGGTGTGGAGTGTATTGAATTATATTGCATGGAGTGTATAATGTAGAGTTTGGTGTGTGGTGTGGAATTATGAGAAGGTGAAATGTGTGGTGTAGTGGAATTATGTAGTGTTCATTTGTGTGTTGTGGAATTGCGTGCCACTTAATTGTGTGGGGTTGTGTTGAATTCTGTGAAGTTGAATGCTTGTTGTCTTCATAAGCCAGCTGAGTGTGGGGTGCACTCTGCATCGGCTGGCCTTATTGTCCAGTGACGTCTGCGGGCCTTAGATTGCGGTTGACTTGGAATGCACTAGGGCCAGAATTATGAAATTTAGAACTGGCGAACCAGGTTTGAGTTTCAGCGTCAGCTCAACACCATGTGAATCTCCCAACAGTGCACGTGGTCAGTGTGGGATGGACTGTCTGTGTCCCTAACAGTGTAGCACCCACTTTGCCAGCAGTTTTCCAGCCACCAAGGCTGATCCTACAATGGATTCCCCCAGCAGAGAAATTCTTCATTAGCATAACTAAAGAATAAATACAAATGAAAAGCTGATGTTTGCATGGCACCTACTGTGTGCTGCCACGTCTCTCTCCCAGTAAGCCGTATGTGTATAAATGGCTGTCTCTTAATAATGCTTGTGAGGGGGATGAATTTGAATCTAAGCCACATCGCTTCCTGCTAGAGCTGCGGATTGCATTCTAGTGCGATGTTGGTCGATGAAGTCAAGAGACTGACTGGAATAAGAAGAGGAGAAAAAAGGTATGAAGATGGTGACACACAATGAGAAGGTGGAAGGGAAAGAGAATGCATGGGATAGATGGTGTGAAAAATGAACAAGCATTGGCATAGCCAATAGGTCTCGCCTTTGAGACCTTATAAGTGTTTAGTTATGCAGCACAATATCCTTGGTGCAACAACATCAACTGTTACATGGCTAAACACTTATGAGGTCCCAAAGAAGAGACCTATTGGCTAAGCCAATGCGTGTTTGTTTTGCATTCTCTTGTTTACATATGATCCTCTTCCCTTGGTACTCACTTCAATTCCTTCCCCCTCACTCACTGTTAATACCTCTGCCAAAAAGAGGAGTACTTTAACAGTATCTGAATTTGGCACAACTAAATTAAGAATTACTTGGGTGAGGCATACTAAATGTCAAACAATTGTCAGGAAGTGCGAACATAAACTAAACAAACAAAACAAATGCTTTAATTAAATTAACAATTATCAAGCAGGATGCAAATATTGGATTGAAATTTTAATAACACAGTCCTTTAAATTAATTAAGGAAATCCATTTAGCATGTAAATGTCATTTTTTATGTGAAATTACTTCTGTTCAGAGTTAGTCTGTGGACATAAGCAACTGTTCAAGAGTGTTGCAAAATACAATAAAACAGATGACCAACTCGAACGCTTTGCCTGTACATTTGTGTTACCAGATATACTTATAATAAGGCCTCAGTGAAATTTAAATGACATTGTCTTAATTCGTCTAATATCAGAAATTTTGCTTTACGCTTGCTAAGCGAAATTTCCAACATTACACCACTTGGCATAATTATCCACCATTCATGGTACAAATTTACTGCAAACGCATAATTCATGACAAAACCATGCATTTTGTTGACAAGTTTAACAATGGAACTGAATCACTCAATGAGCTGAGAGAAATCGAATTAAACTTAAGGCTGCATTGAGTGAAGAACTTGAGCTCTGCACTTCACGTCATGGGGAAATTAACCCTCCCCTATCCTCCACGCAGAGGGTCTCTTGTCGATGTCTGGGGCAAAATTTGAGTTTTTAATAAAAGAACTCTAAAAAAATAGAGATGATCACAAAGTCAGACACAAGATCAGCTATTGCGTGAAATTCTGTCCTCCTGTGAGTGTTATGTGTTGAGCCACTTGCGAGGAAAATGAAAGCAAGGTACACACTCATGTACAAAATGCTTGTAACTTACTGATGTGACATGGTCCCAGAGCATTCACAAAAAAAGCTAAGCAGGGTTTGTATGTGTATATAAAATGCTTTTGAGTCACCTGCATGACCCGGTTTCAAAGTACTTGTGATAAAATAATTAAATGAGGTATGCACTGCATCCAAAATGCTTGTGCATAACTAGCGTAGCCTGGTGTAGAGTACTCATGAGAGAAAGCCAGTAGCGGTCCGTGGAGGGAGTTTGGTGGGGCAGTGAGGCGGGGCGGGGAAGGGGCAGGGTGGGGAAATATAAACACCGGAGTATGGATGAACGGAGGCAAGTACACATTTAAATAAATAAAACGAATTCCTTTGCGCGCGCTGCATCGCAAAATGCGATGCAGGGGGCGAAACGAAATCCGTTTTAGTTATTTAAATGTATACTTACCTTCGTTCATCCATATTCCGGTGTTTACATTTCCCCGCCCCGCCTCACTGCCCCACCGAACTCCCTCCACGGACCGCTACTGGAGAAAGCTAAATAGCATTACAAAATTTTGAAAACAAAAAATTGTGATGTTCCATAAACATAGAAGTAGGACTACAATGTTTCATCGTTCACGGTGGATAGAACGACTTCATTGACAGCACTTGCCAACAGAAAGCACAGACATGAAAGCACAGACAAGGGGAAACCTAAGACTTTATTAGCAAATCCAAGGTGTTTGGCCCCCCTAAAGTTAAACAATATATGCATTAGCATACAAAATGCCTGTAAGTTACTGATGCCAACGAACACTCACAAGAGAAAACTATGTCAGTGTGTTGCGCCCCAAAAGCGAGAAACTCCACAAGTGAATGATTGGCCAATAATTGTGAACTTTGCAAGACTGGGCTCATAAAATATAAACTTTGCACAACCCTAATGAAGGCCATCCTCATACTATCCAGTTCCATCATAACACGCACCAACCTCTAGGCACTCCTTAGAAATGCCAGCATTGACCAAGCCAAAATCGTGCCAGCTAACGTTGTTTTAAGTTGTTTATCCAGTCGCTAAGCTGTGCGATTGCCTATTTCTTACAAACAAATATGGGCACAGGAACTGATGGTACAGCTTGAAATATGTGAACGTATGCTTTCATTTAAAATAGCCACACCTGTTTTTAAAAGATGCTCCTGTTTAGAAATGTTTGCTACAGTGAAATACATTGCCTACCACTGGCTACAATTTTACATTTTTGCACTTCGTTTAGATTTTGTCACCATATGAAATACGGACTTTCAAATGTAAGCAATACTTTTCGCTACTCTTAATAATGAATAATTCGCTTGTGGGCGCCATTCTCCGGCTGAAATGCGGAGCCGATGTGGTGCGCTTGCACAGATTGCTTCACAGGTAGTAACTAACCGCAAATGAAAAGCTAATGTGAACAAATTTACCGTTAATTAATTTAATGCAAATGATTTGGTATTTACGTACGGGCGTGTTCTTGAGTCAGGGCTAGAACAAACATTTGTATTTTCACCCAACAAACTAAAAAAAAGTTCATTTATGCGCATTATGTCAAGCCGAGGAAACTGACAGTAGTGTGTGGTAACTTCCCGTAGGCAGTAGCAGGGTTTGCGTGCAGTTCACGCACGCGCAAGAGGTGCATGCACGGCTGTGGGTCCAGGGAAGGGGGCGGAGAGGAGGCTCTGAGGGAGAGCGACGTAAAGCCATATATCTGCTTTGCGCGCGTGCACGCCTCGTGCACTGTAGCTCTATGCCAGCGGTAGCACTTTGAAAAGTCCCTTACAAAATGTCTCTCCGAGCAAGTGCATGCGCTGGGTTCAGCAAGATCTAAAAATGAGGTAGAGGTGAAGGAAAAAAAGGCTGATGTCCGAGCAAGAGGAGAGGACGAGAAAGGGGAGAGAAAGATGGTAGGAGAGAAGGAGGTACATTGTGGTGGAAGAAGGAAGAAGCCAAGGGCTACAGGGAATGCATGTGAAAAAAAGAGGAAGGTGGTAGATGAACTAAAAGTTGAAAAAGAACAGATAAAACAGGTAGTGATGGAAGTGGCAGGTGGCAGAGGAGAGGGAAGTGAATAGAGGTTGGGGAGGGGTAGACAAAAGGTGAAGGGCGAAAGGGGAGAGATAGATGGAAATAAACATGAGGGAGGCTCTGACCGAGGGAGAAGTGCCTCGTTGCTTTCCCCAGAGTACAGGTTTAGCTCAATACTCGCTAAGTAATTGAAGAGTTACTGTAAAATATTAGCTCCTGCTGAACCCCAAAAGGAAAAGGCTTATCATTGCAGATCCAGAATTTCAGAGGAAGTGGGTGCATGTCCCTGAAGTAAGTGTTTAGACTGCACGAGGGTGCCTCTCTTTTAAAAATGTCTCACAGATGCTCACATTAGAATTATGCCTTTAGGGGAGATTAAGTAAAGCGGACCGGCACAAGGTGGTGGTGGGGTGATGGCTGGGGACCAAAAAAGAAATGCAATTCTGGGGGATAGTTTTAAAAGAAAAAAGGGTTGTGTGTACTTCTCTAGTCTAAATAAAAATGTGTACACTTTCTTTCAGGAGGAATTAAGTGCATACGATCCACGAGCAGAAAATCAGGAAGTGATATCACTGCGTGTTAACGTACCTGGCTCAAGTGCTACTGCTTGTTGTTGGAATCCCTTATCTGAGCCATCCACAGCTCCGCCCACTAAGGGGTATATTCACAAGAACGTGTGCTAAACATCACCAAAAAATGCTAACGCAACTTTAGACATCGCAGCCTATCGCGGGAAAATAACCCAGTGTCAACGTGGAATTCACAACACGGCGGTACCATGCGATAGTCCGCCGAAAACGCGGCCTATGTTCGCGATATAACCACCTCGATAGAGATAAAAACACAAACCTCAACACGAAAAAACATGCGATGGGCCAAAGTGTGATGAGGAAACCAGCAATAAGCAGCGCCAGGCCTGTTATACACACATGGCAGGCCAGAAAAATCACTGTAAAAATAGAAAAACACTCAAACATAAACTGACCAACACCCAAGCACCATGGAGGCAGCCGGAGCATGTGCAGAGGATGAGCACAACCCCACAAGCACCCCGGATAACCAGCCTGGGACCTCAGGGACAGGGAAGGGCAAGGACAAGAAGAAGAGGAATACAAAGTTCAGTCCGCAGGAAAACAAGATCCTAGTCACGGAGGTGATGGAACACCATCAACAACTGTTCGTCACCTCCAACGTGACATTGGGCACCAAAAATGGAATATGGCGGGACATCGTGGACAAGGTGAATGCCGTCGGAGAGCACAAGAGGTCAATGGACGAGGTCAAGAGGCGATGGACTGACATCAAGTGAAAGACCATGGATAAACTCGCAGCCAACCAGAAGGCAGCAATGCAGACTGGAGGTGGGAGCCCAGCGCCACAGCTCCTGCTGGATGACATGGAGGAGCTGGTGTCCACAGTCATCAGTGTGGAGACTGTGGCCGGAGTCGGGGACCGGACACTGCTCGACAGAACACAGCACAACCGCAACAGGGTGAGTGACCACCAGGTACTAGGGGGACGGGTGGAGATGGCCACAATGGCACACATGCACAATCAAGCAGAGCACAGTGCACACTCACAATGACTCTGGGTCATGACCCTGATCTACAGACTGTCACAATGTACAATGCCATGCTGTCTGAATGTCAACATGTACCATGCGGCTACGTACATGTGGACACATTGTAATACACCATCTCCCCTTCACATTGCAGGGGCACCGTCAACACCTCCTGCAGAGCAGTCCCAGCCACTCTTCACTGATGACAAGGAGGACACCCCCAGCATCGACACCCAAGCCCTCCAAGACATCATTGACATCATCAGCTACTCACCTCCAGGATCAGGGCAGCCCAGCTGCATCAAGGAGACCCCACCTACTATCCAAACCACCCAGCAGGAGGCACCCAGAGCCCCAGCAGTCTCCCAAGACCCCCAGGAACAACACATGGCCTTCCAACACCGTGTGCTGGAGGGCCAGAGGGAGACTTCGACATCATGGCTACCAAACTGGATGCCATCCATGGGTGTATAGGCCCGCTCCATGGTTTCCAACGATCCCTGACTGACATTGCTGGAGTCATGACATGGAGAGAAGAACACCTGTCCACTCAGAGTGGCTCCAGCGATGGCAGCAGTGAGCTGGCACACATGCAGAGGATCATGGAGGACATGGTGCAGATGGAGGCGGAAAGGATGGCAGCCACCGCTGCACATCAGCGAAATGTAGCTGGGATCTACCAAGCCCTGCAGATCCTCATCATGTCATTGCTGCCACAAGGCGTGGGGCTGATGAATGCTGCTGCCCCCACACCATCCACATCTCCGCCCCCTGGTGTGTCAGTGCCTCACAGTGCGGCAGGCGTATCCACTCCGGCACCTGATGTGTCACTGCCACACAGTGTGGCCAACAATCTTCCTGCGGCCCCTTATGTGTCAGTGGCACACAGTGCCGCAGCCGGTACTGCAAAACCCACAGGTGGGGCAGAGCACACATCGGAGGACGTGGATGGGTTTGAGTTCAGAAGGAGGCACTAGCATTCATTTCCACCACCTGTTTCTGCTTGGTGCCGCACATGGCCCCATGACCATCCACTGACCCCCGATACACTCTGCTGCACTCACCTTAGACCGCGACATGGACTGCCATTTCCTGTTCGATGACCAATGAGACGGCGACCAGACTGCGGACTGTCCCCTTCCTCTTCCGCAGTACTTGTCATCCCCGGATGGACTCTGGCTGCCCTCCACGGGCCTATATTGTGTGGTGTGCTTGGCATGGCCCTGTACCACTCCAGCTGCAAAACTCCACTGGATGTGGAATAAACATCTAGTAACGCACTGCTGTGTCATGTCTTTCATCATTCATGTATGAATGTATGGATGGATGTAGGGACAGTGATTTCCCTAACGTCAATGATGCTCATCTAGTGGGATGCCAGTCACAGTGTGCTACATTGCCTTTTGTGTTTCGTGTGCCGTGGACACTACAACAGGGACACACGCATTAGTCACTTCCTTGTCCGGACATGGACCGAACCACTCCCAGAGCCCCCAAGTCATTGTTGCAAGCCGTGCGCTGGTCCGGCTTACGCCAGGCCTGCCCACACCGCTTACGCTCCGAAGGGGGCCCACATAGCTACCTGTTGCAGGCGTACTCGCTGGTGGTGTGCAGGTCACTGGTCTAGTTGTCAGCATGTCACGGCCACTTCCTGAGGGCAGGCTTGCACACACACCACACCCATCCGGCACAGGCGTCACAGGCCATGTGACCCCGCAAATATAAGGGGCCGACAACGTCACATTCCCCTCTGCCGGTGGTGACGGGATGACGGATGCTTCGCGGTTCTCAATCATAATGGGCCCATGAGTTGTTGCACACAGGGTCAGTGGCACTCGAAGCCTTGCGACCGTCACGGGCCTACCACCACGTGGTGCTGACTGGAGTTGCACAGGGTTAGTGGCACCCGAAGCCTTGCGGCCGTCACGGGCCTACCACCACGTGGCGCATACTGGGGTTGCACAGGGTTAGTGGCACCTGAAGCCTTGCAAACGTCATGGGCCTACCACCATGTGGCGCTGACTGGCATTGCACAGGGTTAGTGGCACCGAAATAGCCGAGCGGTGTGCAGCCTGCAATGATGACGTGCGCACTGATGTGGTCTCCGCCATTGATGACTCAGGACTCAGCATCATATGTGGGACTTGCTGGGCCATGGGTCTGGTCCGTATGATTTGGACCATGCCATGGTAGCGGGACCAGGGCCTGGAGCTTGCACGGGCCCATGATGTGCCCACTGATGGACACACTGGTTGCAGCAGGTGAGTAGTGGGGCCTGGGTGCGCAGGGGCGGTGGTGTCTCTCTCTCTTCCTTCCCAATCTCTCTCTCTCTCTCCCTTCCTTTCCTTCCCTCTCTTTCTCTCTCTGGCTTTCTTTCCTTCTCTGTGTCTCGTTCCTCTAATGTGCGCATGACACACGTCTTGATTTTGTACTTTATTTTCCAGGCTGTGACGTCGAGTTGTCCCTGACGGACCCAACAGGAGTCTTCCGCATTGGTGTTTTGTGTTGTATTTCAATAAAGTTTTTGGTTGCTACTTCAGTGCTGTGTGACTGTTTCTCGTTCTTCTGGCCACACATGTGTGTTTATTTTTGGCAATGTGCGTCATCATGCGCTTTTTGTGGCTCTTGTGTCGTGCACGGTATGTGTATGTCCGGGGGAGGAGAGGTGGGGGGCTATGGGTGGATGCAGTGGGTGTTGTGGACCTAATGAGTATCCACGTTGCATGATCATTGTCTCCATGGCGTCTGTGGGTCTTCCAGGGTGGCTCTTGGCTGGGCTCCCTTTTATGCTGCAGGTAGTCGTCCTGCTTAACATCAGCAAAAGGCAGGTGTTAATTCCCTGCTGCTACCGCGGCGTATCGCCAGTTTTTAGTTCGCATCACAGATCTGGCAGGTTGTTGTGAAATTGTGGGTTTTTCGTGGGTTTTTGCACGGGAACGCCTATTCTGCATCTTATTAGGGTTAGTTGGTGGTGTCCACCATGGAGATACATTTTTGGGGCAGTCATCGCGGGAATACTGGCGATGTTTGCAGTTTGCACTGGCTTGTGAATGGGGTATTAAATCTATCTCCACTTTTGATGCTTTAAGGTGGAGATAAATCGGAGATAAATCCTTGTGAAAACACCCCTAAGTCTGCTTGTGTGGGGGGCCAAGGGTTAGACAAAAAGCTGCAATTAATTAACAAGCGTTCGCACATGTGAAGAGCAGCTGCCCAAAAAAAGTTTCAGGAAGAAAAACGCACTAACGTTTGTATACAACAAGCCCAAGGCCGACCCCCTAAACAAATAGTGCAAAATAAGGAACGTAAAATAAAAAAGAGTTCAGTCTGCTGGGAGGGTCCAAAACACCCAAAGGGGAGACTAATTAAGTATCCTGAGCAAACAAAAGCGGACATTTATGAAGGGCACAAATAGGAACAAATTGAAAATATGGAATGCGATTCAAGCCACAGTCTAGATTACAGCATGCCTCACAGAGCACTGCTTATGCACTGCCTAGACTTGACCTAAAAACAACTGACAACCAACAAAGCGAAAGATTGAAAAAAAAGCGGCGGTCGGAAAAAAATTCAGATCTTAAAAAAGGTAGAATAACAAACACTACAGTCACATAGACGCCTATAATAATCCTAGCCATTGAAAAAGTCAGATAGGACAAAGTGAAAGTTTGGGGGAAAAAATGCTTACAGTTACTCTAAATACAAATCTAATATATCACATAATAGACAAGATAAGATGTGGCTTAATGGTCAAAGCTGCCGACTTTGGAACAGGAACTGGGTTGAGTCCCGGTGCCGGCTCAACATCATGTTATTCTGAGCAAATTACTTAATCTCCCTGTGCCTTAAAAAGAGGGATGTGTCACTGTGTACTGCAGCTGGTGCTCATGTAGAGCGCTCCAGTACCTTCCGATCAACTTGTCCCTATACAAAACTGAAAACAAAAAGAAAAAACAAAAACGGCAGAGATAACAAGGAGAAATATGGAGAGGGGTGCAGAGAGAGTGAGCAATATGGGAGCAGGTTGCACGGAAGTCCTAAAGCACAAAAAAAAGGCAATGAAGGCAGCTAGAAATAGTGCAGTCACACCACTGCTAACTCACATAGAATAAAGTGAACGTTTAGAGAAAAAATGCAAATTTGAAAAAAATGTTGCCCAAAAAAATGAAATGTATAAAAAATCATAATAGCATCCGAAGTAAATGCTGTAAAAAAACGTTTTCGAAAGGACAGCGCAAATAGAGGAAGGACACAAATTAAACTAAATGCATTTGTACTTTGTGCTTGAGCAGGAAAAATAAAAGGTGTGATTTCAGGCATATGGTGGCCAATTAAGAGGCAGCTACAAAGAGTGACAATCAAGCCTGCAAATGGCAAGTGATGGCGGGACTCCAAACCATTTACTGCATAAAATATCCCTCAGAGCAACAGAGGCGAGACGAGGCCTAATGAAGGAAGTCTCATCCACCCACCCTTGCTTCTCACCTTATTTAGGGATGAGGGATGTGCTGCATTTGCTGTCAGAAATGCCATCTTTACCCGACAACCTCAGGTGAGGGGAGAATGGAATCACAAGGGCTGCCAGACCCAGGGTGTCCTTCCAATACGATTTTCAAGGATTTTGTTCCTGCCCAGGCCAGCCACCCTCTTGGGGGTTTTGTGTTGTGAAACCTAAAAAAATAAAAAAATTCTGCCAGCATGGCAGACTGCATTTTTTCCAATGCAGCTTCTGCCATGATGCTGGGAACAGTTTCTGCCCCCAAAAAGTTGTCACCCAGAGGCCAACTCTGCAATTGATAAATATGTGGTGGCTGGTCCAGAAGGCAATGCCACACTAGCCATCGGACAACTACCAGTCAAACTCTGAATGAGGAAATTAATTCATTTGAGGATTCCACAACCTTATTCCTGTGAACCATAAGCCCCAGCACACTCTAATAGTGATGGTTTTAATTGTTATTTTCTGATTTCTAAATTTTGTTTAAAAAAAGGTAAGGGGGTATTTTTCTACATTTTTGTAATGTTATATTTATTTTTAAAACATTTTGTAACTGAAAAGTAACACAATCCATAAGAGGATTTCTGTAATCTTCCTCTAACCGATTTCTTGCATATCCAATCCTATGTTCTTGACAATAGGAAGCTAGTTATCCAGGAAATGCTTCATATCCCATAGGCATGCGCCTGATGGCCTTATAGGGTCAGTGCAAACCAAGAGTCTTATTTATGAGCAGTTGGCGCCTCCACTGCATCACTTTCTGTGATGCTGCAGCAGTGTAACAAATGCGCCATGTTGCGCCATATTTACAAAGTGATGCATCTGAGCAGATGCGTCACTTTGTAAAGCCCTGCGCTACATTATACCTGCATCAGGTATAAGATATGCAGGGTGGCAGTTTCCCCGTACAAAAGGGTCGTAGAAGTGGCGCAGTGAAATGAATGAGATTTCACCACTCAGTACAAAAAAACCCTACACAAAGAGGGAAAGTGTGGGTAGGGGGGGTCCGAGGGATATGTTTAGAGACCAACTACAGTATAAATCCCCAGTCAACAAACATCATACCAAAAAATACTGTGGGTCTAAAAGTTCTGTGTGAAGACCTGATATATTCAATTGAGTGAAAACCATCTGGGGTATACCCAAAAAGGTTGAGTTCCCATCACCCACAAAGGTGGCTATTCATCATCTGGGAACTCTGAACTGAACCATAACAACCAACCACTTAGGTGATTATGGTGGTTATATGGTAGTCTCAGTCGTGGGTGCCAAAGGTAGGGTGATGGTTTGCAGTGCCGAGAATATAAAAGGAAAAAGTGCTATTAAAAATGGCTATCAAAACACAAACAATTTTATTCTGGTGCTGTCTTGATGCCACTTTAAAAACAGTGCGTGGACAGCGTAACAAATAACTGTCAGAGTGTCGGTCTACATGTTTCGGCTATTGGACTAGGGAGTCCAAGCTCTCATCAGGACCAAATGCGCTACTGCAAAAACGTGTAAAAAAGGAAACTTATGTGAACTAATAATTGGGATGAGTTCCCAATACGACCTGATTGTTCTAGTACGTTTCCCTGGAGTTTTTGAGGGAAAGGAACCTGGTTACAATGGAGAAAAGAAAATCTACTCATTTCTGAACAATCTCAGTATTAAACACAGAACACGGCTAGATGTGATGTACTAGCGGCCATTTACACAATACTAGTAGATGTATTGTTTAAACAAAATGATAGTCATATCAATAAAACTGCTTATGCACTTACCCGTCAGTTTTCGGGTATGTACCTCGCCTCGCCTGGCATCCGCTCAGGACAGGAGGCACCGCTCTATGAAGAAGAGAGTATCAAAAAGTAAAGTAAAATAGCCCCTAGGTAGTTTATCCTGTTTAGTTAGTTAAAGTGGGGGGAGGGTGAAAAAACTTCCACGTAGTGTCGTTTGAAAATGCAATTATGATAGCATGGCAGAATCAAGCAATCTAGAGAAGTCTAATAAGACGATAAAGAAATATACATGTGTGTGTATGCTGACGTATTTAAAAGTACACTTTGATGCTTGCACAAGATTGAAAGCGGGTCTATAATGCAAAATAGCTGTTGCAAATCCGCGTTCAGCCCCAGATTAGTGCAGCCGTAGTGCTCGATCATTCAGAAGGGCTCAGGTGGAAGAGGCTCAAGCTATGTCTACATAGGAGTGAAGGAGCGTGCAGTATAGCGTGTAGGACTCGCGCCTAACCAGCAGCTCGTCTATATAGAATAAATGAAGTTTGAACATCAAAAATAGAGTATCAGAAAAAGAGTATAGGACTCACCTCTCCGTCGGTACCCCGCTCTAGCAACTGAGCTGGAAGGGGAGGTGGCGGACCGACCGGGGGAGTTTCCTTATAAGCACCAATGAGCGTCCAGCATCGTCAGTTTCTACGGAACGCTCAAAGGGACGAAATAGCTTGTATGGTGTTTCCTCATTGGGAAACCTGGGTAATGTAGTTGTTTGAGTGGTTCCTGTATTTAACAGAGTACGGGAAGGATTTAGGCGACATATTGGAGTGTCTGCCGATGAGGTGCGGTCAAGGTAACTTTTTCAGCGAACTAGTGCGCGACAAGTTGGCACCCACGACTGGGACTACCATATAACCACCATAATCACCTAAGTGGTTGGTTGTTATGGTTCAGTTCAGAGTTCCCAGATGATGAATAGCCACCTTTGTGGGTGATGGGAACTCAACCTTTTTGGGTATACCCCAGATGGTTTTCACTCAATTGAATATATCAGGTCTTCACACAGAACTTTTAGACCCACAGTATTTTTTGGTATGATGAGATTTCACCACGCCAATTGTAGGACGGCACTTCGTCAAAATCTTACACCTGCCTCACTTCAGGCGCAAGACTGAGGAAGGCTCCTTTAACATAGGACTTTCCCATGTGTAATGACCCATTGCTGGAGTAGCGTCACTTTTGTGACACACTCCAGCAATGCGTCATTATTGCACCTACAGATACGTCTGAAATACTGACGTATCTGTAAATCATTGCGACATGGAGTAGCGTATAGTAAATATGACGCATCCATGGTGTTTCAAGGAGGGGGCACTGAAACGTGTTGCACCGCTGTTTTCACGCAGCTATGCAACACTTTTCAATAATGAGGCCTCAAGTGTTAAGAAACCTCCGTGGACCTGAATGGTTCTTTGAATTTCCCACTTTAACTCCTTATTCCACCTGCCAGCACTGTAGTGGAGCTATGTACACATTACTTGTTTATCTCCTTTGAATGTACAAGCTCCCACCCGCATTCAAATTAATTTTTCATTGCAATGTGTTTACTCTTAGTGAAAATAATCACAGGTGCTATGTAAGCATGCCTTTGTATTCTAAGGGAGGAATAGCAGCAACCATACATGAAACAAATATTGCAAGTCAATTTGTAAATCCATGACTGAGGCACCTGGTGTATCTGGGTTTTCGGACAAGAACGTGATGTTCTCAAGAGGAATGAGAATTTGTTGCATCCCTTTTAAAAGTAACACACTATCATACAACAGTTATTAGTGCACATAACGCCAGTCACATTATGAAGGTGTCATTTATGTAACAAGAAGATCATGTGCACAGATCAGTAGGCCTGAATAGTGTTACGACTCCCTCTTCTTTACAGTGTGATGGGCACATGAGGGAAATGGAAGGGTTAGCCAAATCAAAAATTGACTACACTGGCATTTAGGCAACTGGTTCAGGGGGGATTTGGAACACTCTGTTTACCCAGCTCCTCTTCCCCTTTGGCCGTGTGGGGGCTCACCATCAGACACACCACAGGGGGGCAGAGCCAGCTTTCACTAGGCAGGCACAACCCTATTCAGGGACCAGGGACTTCCCCTCCCACTACTCAGGATGCAGATGTCCCTGTTCAGCCTAGCGCTGACTCACCCTGCCCCTCCTGGAGCCACCCACACCCCACCAGCCCCTGTCAATCACAAGCCAGACATGCAATTCACATCAGGCAGGCAGACACATAGCACACAGAAATGCCAACTTCTAAAAGTGACATTTCTCCACCAGTCACCATAAATGTGCGCACACCATTGCATAGCATTTATTCTCACGGGTTCATACATACTAAACTCGCCCCTGCACTCCTTTCATACCAGGAATTACCATGGATACACATATCCCCCATGCATTCCTATGGGAGGGCAGGCCAATCTCACCACACGGACTCAGAGAGCGCACGCACTTTATGCTGGACCACAGTGCTAAAGTGCCCAGAGGCCTAAAACCACCAACACTACACAGAAAAAAAAGCTAGGAGACAGGCAACAAGTTTAGGGGTAAACCTGCCAAAAGGGCCAAGTCCAACACATGCCTACCAACAATGCTGATGCCAGCACCTCTAGAAAAATCTGCTGCTTGCAGAGCAACACACCCTCACTCTGAAAACATGCCACAGAAATCTGGAACACAATCACGACCCATGACTCGGACATCGTATTCATCACAGAGACCTGTTTGAACCCCAAATCCACTCAAGACATCGCTACAGCTACCCCCAACAGATACAAATTCGCCCACCAGAACTAATCCAATAGAAACAGCAGGGACATCACACTACAAAGAGAACCTTGAATGCTCTACCTCCACAGATGAGTCCACCCCCTTCATGGAGCACCTCAACTCTCAACTCCAAGCGTGTAATGACCCATTGCTGGAGTAGCATCACTTTTGCGACACACTCCAGCAATGCGTAATTACTGCGCCTACAGATACGTCTGAAATACTGACATATCTGTAAATCCTTGCGACATGGAGCAGCGTATATTAAATATGGTGCATCCATGGTGTTGCAAGGAGGAGGCACTGAAACGTGTTGCACTGCCGTTTTCACACAGCGATGCAACACTTTTCATAAATGAGGCCTCAAGTGTTAAAAAACCTCCGTGGGCCTGAATGGTTCTTTGAATTTTCCACTTTACCTCCTTATTCCACCTGCCAGCACTGTAGTGGAGCTATGTACACATTACTTGTTTATCTCCATTGAGTGTACAAGCTCCCACCCGCATTCAAAATTAATTTTTCATTGCAATGGGTTTACTCTTAGTGAAAATAATCACAGGTGCTATGTAAGCATGCCTTTGTATTCTAAGGGAGGAATACCAGCAACCATACATGAAACAAACATTGCAAGTCAATTTGTAAATCCATGACTGAGGCACCTGGTGTATCTGGGTTTTCGGACAAGAACGTGATGTTCTCAAGAGGAATGAGAATTTGTTGCATCCCTTTTAAAAGTAACACACTATCATACAACAGTTATTAGTGCACATAACGCCAGTCACATTATGAAGATGTCATTTATGTAACAAGAAAGATCATGTGCACAGATCAGTAGGCCTGAAAAGTGTTACGACTCCCTCTTCTTTACAGTGTGATGGGCACATGAGGGAAATGGAAGGGTTAGCCAAATCAAAAATTGACTACACTGGCATTTAGGCAACTGGTTCAGGGGGGATTTGGAACACTCTGTTTACCCAGCTCCTCTTCACCTTTGTCCGGTGGGGGCTCACCATCAGACACACCACAGGGGGGCAGAGCCAGCTTTCACTAGGCAGGCACAACCCTATTCAGGGACCAGGGACTTCCCCTCCCACTACTCAGGATGCAGATGTCCCTGTTCAGCCTAGCGCTGACTCACCCTGCCCCTCCTGGAGCCACCCACACCCCACCAGCCCCTGTCAATCACAAGCCAGACATGCAATTCACATCAGGCAGGCAGACACATAGCACACAGAAATGCCAACTTCTAAAAGTGACATTTCTCCACCAGTCACCATAAATTTGCGCACACCATTGCATAGCATTTATTCTCACGGGTTCATACATACTAAACTCGCCCCTGCACTCCTTTCATACCAGGAATTACCATGGACACACATATCCCCCATGCATTCCTATGGGAGGGCAGGCCAATCTCACCACACGGACTCAGAGAGCGCACACACTTTATGCTGGACCACAGTGATAAAGTGCCCAGAGGCCTAAAACCACCAACACTACACAGAAAAAAAAGCTAGGAGACAGGCAACAAGTTTAGGGGTAAACCTGCCAAAAGGGCCAAGTCCAACACATGCCTACCAACAATGCTGATGCCAGCACCTCTAGAAAAATCTGCTGCTTGCAGAGCAACACACCCTCACTCTGAAAACATGCCACAGAAATCTGGAACACAATCACGACCCATGACTCGGACATCGTATTCATCACAGAGACCTGTTTGAACCCCAAATCCACTCAAGACATCGCTACAGCTACCCCCAACAGATACAAATTCGCCCACCAGAACTAATCCAATAGAAACAGCAGGGACATCACACTACAAAGAGAACCTTGAATGCTCTACCTCCACAGATGAGTCCACCCCCTTCATGGAGCACCTCAACTCTCAACTCCAAGCGTGTAATGACCCATTGCTGGAGTAGCATCACTTTTGCGACACACTCCAGCAATGCGTAATTACTGCGCCTACAGATACGTCTGAAATACTGACATATCTGTAAATCCTTGCGACATGGAGCAGCGTATATTAAATATGGTGCATCCATGGTGTTGCAAGGAGGAGGCACTGAAACGTGTTGCACTGCCGTTTTCACACAGCGATGCAACACTTTTCATAAATGAGGCCTCAAGTGTTAAAAAACCTCCGTGGGCCTGAATGGTTCTTTGAATTTTCCACTTTACCTCCTTATTCCACCTACTAGCACTGTAGTGGAGCTATGTACACATTACTTGTTTATCTCCATTGAGTGTACAAGCTCCCACCCGCATTCAAAATTAATTTTTCATTGCAATGGGTTTACTCTTAGTGAAAATAATCACAGGTGCTATGTAAGCATGCCTTTGTATTCTAAGGGAGGAATACCAGCAACCATACATGAAACAAACATTGCAAGTCAATTTGTAAATCCATGACTGAGGCACCTGGTGTATCTGGGTTTTCGGACAAGAACGTGATGTTCTCAAGAGGAATGAGAATTTGTTGCATCCCTTTTAAAAGTAACACACTATCATACAACAGTTATTAGTGCACATAACGCCAGTCACATTATGAAGGTGTCATTTATGTAACAAGAAAGATCATGTGCACAGATCAGTAGGCCTGAATAGTGTTACGACTCCCTCTTCTTTACAGTGTGATGGGCACATGAGGGAAATGGAAGGGTTAGCCAAATCAAAAATTGACTACACTGGCATTTAGGCAACTGGTTCAGGGGGGATTTGGAACACTCTGTTTACCCAGCTCCTCTTCACCTTTGTCCGGTGGGGGCTCACCATCAGACACACCACAGGGGGGCAGAGCCAGCTTTCACTAGGCAGGCACAACCCTATTCAGGGACCAGGGACTTCCCCTCCCACTACTCAGGATGCAGATGTCCCTGTTCAGCCTAGCGCTGACTCACCCTGCCCCTCCTGGAGCCACCCACACCCCACCAGCCCCTGTCAATCACAAGCCAGACATGCAATTCACATCAGGCAGGCAGACACATAGCACACAGAAATGCCAACTTCTAAAAGTGACATTTCTCCACCAGTCACCATAAATTTGCGCACACCATTGCGTAGCATTTATTCTCACGGGTTCATACATACTAAACTCGCCCCTGCACTCCTTTCATACCAGGAATTACCATGGACACACATATCCCCCATGCATTCCTATGGGAGGGCAGGCCAATCTCACCACACGGACTCAGAGAGCGCACACACTTTATGCTGGACCACAGTGCTAAAGTGCCCAGAGGCCTAAAACCACCAACACTACACAGAAAAAAAAGCTAGGAGACAGGCAACAAGTTTAGGGGTAAACCTGCCAAAAGGGCCAAGTCCAACACATGCCTACCAACAATGCTGATGCCAGCACCTCTAGAAAAATCTGCTGCTTGCAGAGCAACACACCCTCACTCTGAAAACATGCCACAGAAATCTGGAACACAATCACGACCCATGACTCGGACATTGTATTCATCACAGAGACCTGTTTGAACCCCAAATCCACTCAAGACATCGCTACAGCTACCCCCAACAGATACAAATTCGCCCACCAGAACTAATCCAATAGAAACAGCAGGGACATCACACTACAAAGAGAACCTTGAATGCTCTACCTCCACAGATGAGTCCACCCCCTTCATGGAGCACCTCAACTCTCAACTCCAAGCGTGTAATGACCCATTGCTGGAGTAGCATCACTTTTGCTACACACTCCAGCAATGCGTCATTACTGCGCCTACAGATACGTCTGAAATACTGACATATCTGTAAATCCTTGCGACATGGAGCAGCGTATATTAAATATGGTGCATCCATGGTGTTGCAAGGAGGGGGCACTGAAACGTGTTGCACTGCCGTTTTCACACAGCGATGCAACACTTTTCATAAATGAGGCCTCAAGTGTTAAAAAACCTCCGTGGGCCTGAATGGTTCTTTGAATTTTCCACTTTACCTCCTTATTCCACCTGCCAGCACTGTAGTGGAGCTATGTACACATTACTTGTTTATCTCCATTGAGTGTACAAGCTCCCACCCGCATTCAAAATTAATTTTTCATTGCAATGGGTTTACTCTTAGTGAAAATAATCACAGGTGCTATGTAAGCATGCCTTTGTATTCTAAGGGAGGAATACCAGCAACCATACATGAAACAAACATTGCAAGTCAATTTGTAAATCCATGACTGAGGCACCTGGTGTATCTGGGTTTTCGGACAAGAACGTGATGTTCTCAAGAGGAATGAGAATTTGTTGCATCCCTTTTAAAAGTAACACACTATCATACAACAGTTATTAGTGCACATAACGCCAGTCACATTATGAAGGTGTCATTTATGTAACAAGAAAGATCATGTGCACAGATCAGTAGGCCTGAATAGTGTTACGACTCCCTCTTCTTTACAGTGTGATGGGCACATGAGGGAAATGGAAGGGTTAGCCAAATCAAAAATTGACTACACTGGCATTTAGGCCTTCAGACGTTATAAACCTCATATTCAAGTGTGGTCAAAAATCATGGTGTAGAAAGTGAAATTCGTTTTCTGGTCGGGCTGTTCCCCTAACATTTTCAGCTCAATGGCGTGACCAGGAGTTGGGTGGATCAGGGACAGTGTCAACTTCACCAGAACCTCAGACTGCACCTCCCAGCAGCCTACGCCACTGGGGTAAGATTTGCTGCCCGGTTTCCTGCCACAAATGGCCTTTTAATCATTACCGACTCCTGCATTGTGGGTCTTCGCCAGCCCCTCAGACTACACCTCCCAGCAGTCTCCGTCACTCGGAGGATACTTGCTGCCCGGTTTCCCACCACAGTTGGCCTCTTAACCAACGCCGACTCCTACATTGCGGGAATGGCATGGGTGGCCAAGGGCAGGCCCATCTGAGCCTGGAAGAGACTAGGCTGGGCGATCCCTCTTTCTCCATTGTCTGGTAAGTAACCTCGCCCCCTTTTTTTTATCAGCACCTGCACTCAGTGTCGGCTCTTATGCCTGCCCGACACCGGTTTACTTAGAGCTGCAAACTGCTCAGAAGCTCTCCCTCCAGCTCCTATGCCATGCGCACCCACCTCTGGCTGTCTGCTCATTTCCAGGCTGGCCTCGCCTGCCATTGACCACTGCCCGCACATCCACAGGTGCCCCCTCCAACAGACCCTATGAGCCAGTAGTCCCTGCAATCACTCCTGCTCCTCTCCACAATGGTGCCTCCCCTGCAGAGGTCCAGCTATCTACCTTCCCTCCTCATCCCTCCAGCTATCTGTTTTTCCTCCATCAAAGAGACCACAGCATGACTTCGCAGCAGATGCACTCAGCGGGTATGCCGCATGTACGGCTGGACCATGTTCAGGACTGGGACCCCTAATCCCATGGACTGCCACCGGTTCACCTTGGTCGAACTTCGAGCCCTTAAATCTGGGCACCAGGACAACAATTGCGCCCATGCCCACCAAACGCTATGTTTCCTGCCAGAGCTCTCATTTCACCTGCATCATGAAGAATACCACTCACCTCACTTCCATCAGCCACACTACGTCACACACATGCTGTTAGAAATGGGATCTCTGGTTGGCTAAGGCTTGCGCCAAAGCCAGGCAGAGACCAAAACTCTAGTCAGGGCAAGGGAGTTACACGCCAAGATAACCCCTGCTCACCCCCTTGGTAGCTTGGCACGAGCTGTCAGGCTTATCCCGGAGGCAATGTGTAAAGCGTTTGCGCAACACACACACACACAGCAGCAACACACTAGGCACACCACAAAAGGAACTCCACACAAGGTTATATCAAAAATAGCCTTTGTATTGTCATAAACACATTAGATCATAATCACACAATGTACACTGTGCCAACTGGCACCAGGCAGTATTTTCAGGGGGCTATTTACACATGACAGGGCCAATGGGGCCACTGTCAGAACCCTCACAAATCGCCAATTGTAAATGTAGCACAAATAGTATATGTAGAGCACAACCAGTAAATGTAGAGCACAACCAGTAAATGTAGCACTAATAGTAAATGTAGAGCACAACCAGTAAATGTAGAGCATAACCAGAAAATGTAGAGCACAACCAGTAACTACTGGTGAAATACTGAACTGAGACCTAGGTCCTGCAACGTAAAACAGAGGATGCATAAATCGCCTTGGGCATGAATCACATTAGGCGTAAAACTAGATTAGCATTACACATTATGCACCAACCTCATACGTAAAAGCACATTATGTAAGAATAATGGTGCATAAACACATTAGGTACTGACCCCAGGCCAACTGGCCTTCCGTGGGGCTCAAATGCCCTATGTCCAGAACAGTCAGGGTGTAAGCTGCCAATGCAGCAACAGGCGCAATGCGCTGGAGGCTTGGGGTACTCCTCACCCCTTCCTTATCAGCAGAAGAATGCCCCCGTGATGCAGCTGTCTGCCACGGCGGCGCAGCTGAGGAAACAGAACACCGGCACCAACTGTGCCTTGGGACGCCCCACTCTGGGGCTGTAATAATAACCGCAAGGAAATGCCCCACCGTTGCAGCTGCCTGCAACTGCGGTGCCGCTGTGAAGATTGGCAATGCACTGGCACAGGGGGCGGGCACTGGCAATGTGCCCCGACACCCCCCCCACCCACTGAAGACTGAGCCCCACTCACCAGGCTCACGAGGCACCTCTAATCCTCTCCTCCGGTCTCAGGCGGCAACATTGCTCTTCACCCGGTCTTCTTAGCATGCAGGGCTCTCTCACCACACGGAGCCCTGCGTGTGTCACGCTGCCTCCTCCCGCGGGCCTCAGGGTTTCCTGACAGACGGCCGGGCACGGGCGAGTCTCTGGGGCTTCCCTCACTCACGGGAGCCCCGCTTCACGATGTGCCTCGCTTCACCCTGTCCCCCTTCTCGAGACCGGGACTTCGTTCTGGAGCCCGCGAGACTCATGGACTGCTTCTGCCTCACATCACCACCCTCCCACAAACAGGGAGACCCTGTGGACTTCTGGGCCGCCGTGGGCAGCGCGGCGGCCCTCAGTGTTCTCTGTGGCGGCGGCCTTCCGCAGGGGCACAGACTGGCGGGGTGGGCTCCCGCTCCGGTTTCTTAAAAAAAGTATAACTCCGCGGGGTGGGCACCTGTGAATTAAATAGCGAAGATGCTGGGTGGGCACCTGTGAAACGGCACAAATGCGGGGTGGGCTCCCGCTCTCCCACGAAGCATGGGGGAATCCCTACACCGGGGATTCCCTCCCAATGAAGTGCAGCTCCGCGCTGCCAAGCCCCCACACGCTCCTTTTCTTCTGGGAACAAGAAATACAGCGCTTCCCCAAAATGAAAAATAAAGCGCTCTTCCAAACAAGCAAAGTGCTAGAGTCCAAAGGTCAGGGATGAAGGGGGCAAAGCTGGGCTCAGGCAGGCCTGCACACAGGTCCCTTCAGCCGGGAGGCAGTCCCTTGTGGCCGGTCCTCCTAGAGCCCAGCAGCAGCAGGCCCCCCCCAAGTCAGGAACAGCACAACAACAGACATGGGGTCACAGCCCCTATATTATACCAACATTTCCTTTGTGTGTAGGCACAGGGCTGGGGGGAAAACCAGAAGCAACTGGTTCAGGGGGGATTTGGAGCACTCTGTTTACCCAGCTCCTCTTCCCCTTTGTCCAGTGGGGGCTCACCATCAGACACACCATAGGGGGGCAGAGCCAGCTTTCACTAGGCAGGCACAACCCTATTCAGGGACCAGGGACTTCCCCTCCCACTACTCAGAATGCAGATGTCCCTGTTCAGCCTAGCGCTGACTCACCCTGCCCCTCCTGGAGCCACCCACACCCCACCAGCCCCTGTCAATCACAAGCCAGACATGCAATTCACATCAGGCAGGCAGACACATAGCACACAGAAATGCCAACTTCTAAAAGTGACATTTCTCCACCAGTCACCATAAATGTGCGCACACCATTGCGTAGCATTTATTCTCACGGGTTCATACATACTAAACTCGCCCCTGCACTCCTTTCATACCAGGAATTACCATGGACACACATATCCCCCATGCATTCCTATGGGAGGGCAGGCCAATCTCACCACACAGACTCAGAGAGCGCACGCACTTTATGCTGGACCACAGTGCTAAAGTGCCCAGAGGCCTAAAACCACCAACACTACACAGAAAAAAAAGCTAGGAGACAGGCAACCAGTTTAGGGGTAAACCTGCCAAAAGGGCCAAGTCCAACACATGCCTACCAACAATGCTGATGCCAGCACCTCTAGAAAAATCTGCTGCTTGCAGAGCAACACACCCTCACTCTGAAAACATGCCACAGAAATCTGGAACACAATCACGACCCATGACTCGGACATCGTATTCATCACAGAGACCTGTTTGAACCCCAAATCCACTCAAGACATCGCTACAGCTACCCCCAACAGATACAAATTCGCCCACCAGAACTAATCCAATAGAAACAGCAGGGACATCACACTACAAAGAGAACCTTGAATGCTCTACCTCCACAGATGAGTCCACCCCCTTCATGGAGCACCTCAACTCTCAACTCCAAGCGTGTAATGACCCATTGCTGGAGTAGCATCACTTTTGCGACACACTCCAGCAATGCGTAATTACTGCGCCTACAGATACGTCTGAAATACTGACATATCTGTAAATCCTTGCGACATGGAGCAGCGTATATTAAATATGGTGCATCCATGGTGTTGCAAGGAGGAGGCACTGAAACGTGTTGCACTGCCGTTTTCACACAGCGATGCAACACTTTTCATAAATGAGGCCTCAAGTGTTAAAAAACCTCCGTGGGCCTGAATGGTTCTTTGAATTTTCCACTTTACCTCCTTATTCCACCTGCCAGCACTGTAGTGGAGCTATGTACACATTACTTGTTTATCTCCTTTGAGTGTACAAGCTCCCACCCGCATTCAAAATTAATTTTTCATTGCAATGGGTTTACTCTTAGTGAAAATAATCACAGGTGCTATGTAAGCATGCCTTTGTATTCTAAGGGAGGAATACCAGCAACCATACATGAAACAAACATTGCAAGTCAATTTGTAAATCCATGACTGAGGCACCTGGTGTATCTGGGTTTTCGGACAAGAACGTGATGTTCTCAAGAGGAATGAGAATTTGTTGCATCCCTTTTAAAAATAACACACTATCATACAACAGTTATTAGTGCACATAACGCCAGTCACATTATGAAGGTGTCATTTATGTAACAAGAAAGATCTGATGAGTCAGTAAGAAATCCAGCAGCATTGTAGTAGAACAAACTAGTTACATAAACAACAGTGAATGAATAGAATACTGCATGCAAGCGGGAGGTCCTTGAAAATATGTACCAAAAGCTATAGACCCATTTCTGAGAAAATAGTGTCATTCAGAAATAAATAAATCCACTTCTTGCTGCACATAGTGTTAGGCAAAAATGTAAACAAAGGGTAAAGATGATGCATCATCCATTATGGACAACATGGCGTTGAGGCCTAACTAGGCCTAATTAGCTTAAGCCAGAAGCATACACATAGTCAAGTCTAGATGAATTGCTTTACAAACTATTTATAATAGAAAAACACAAAATTGCTAACATTGTAGGAGTTACAAACAAGGCAGAAAGGAGGCATGTACTCCCAACAATCAAAGTACCTATGTACTGTTTATTACAAAGTGCAATCACAGGTAGAAAGTAGTATGGTATTGTATTGGATGACACGGTGATAGCAATTCGGGTGTGTGAAAAAGGTATTTTTTTAAATGATGAGAACATGGCCCAAGGGTATTAGAGCACTTTACAAAATAAATCATGTAGAAACAAATATTGAACACAACCAAAATCAAAGTGAATTAGTCATATGCAAACTCAAAACACGAAAGAGGAACTATTCCAGGCCAACATCAAGATGATGTTTGTAGTTTGAACAACAAGTGTGCTGCAGTGTTTATGCAATCAACCTTCAACCCACAAGGGCATGTAGGAACTTAATGACTACGTAAAATGTCTATGAAGAGTAGAAAGAGTCCCTGATGTTAATGTGTTTTCCTATGCAAGACAAGATTGAGTATTCTTCTTTAATGACTGCAAGTAGATTGAAAATTATTCTTTAATGATTGTATGGTAAAGGGAGCAATTTGAACATGGTTACACCTCTTTCTTCTACACCAGATAGCAATCAGTTAACATACATGAAACGAGTTCCAATGTTAGAAATTTAAAAAACAAGTCTTTATGGTTTACTTCATTCAAGGTCATATTTAGTGGTGATTTTGAAACACATTTTAAAATGAATGTTCATTGTACGACCTTGCACCATTGGTGTGGTTCTCCCTTCCAATTGTTTCCTGTTGCCTCTTATGTTTTTGCTGGTTTTATATGCTTTGGGCACTGTGCCACTGCTAATCAGTGCTACAGTGCAAGTGCTCCCTATGTTAAATTGATGTATGGATTAGTGACTCCATGATTGGCTTATTTGGTTTACCTGTCAGACTGCATGTGCCCAGTACGTATAAATCAAATGCTGCTGGTGGGCTTGCAGCACTGATTGTGCCACCCACCGGAGCAGCTTGTAAAGTGTGTCTCAGGCCGTCCATTGCAGAGCCTGTGTGCAGTCTGATACTGCCATGTTGACTTGGCAAGTGCACCCACTTGCCAGTCCCCAAACCTTCCCTTTTCCACATGTCAGATACCCCTAAGGTAGGCCAAATGGCAGGGTGCATTGTAGGTAAAAGGTAGGACATGCCCTGATGCGTGTGGCATGCCTGATAGTGAATTACAGCAATATTTTCTTGCCTAACTAGCCAAGCCTGCCTCTGCTAGGTTGTGTATTCCTTGTCTGGTTTGTGAGTGACAGAGGCTGGGGGGCTCACGGAGACAGGGTGAGTCCGCACAGGGCTGAATAGACCTATCTGCATGTACAGTGGTGGGAGGAGTAGCACCTGGGCCTGAATAGGGCTCTGCCTGCCTTCAACAATGCTGGCTCCACCTCCTGTGGTGCATCTGATGACCCTGGCCCACACTGTCAAAGGAAAGAAGGAGTCTTGTAAACAAAGTGCTCCAGGACTGCACAGAACTGGTTTGGACTAGGTACAAACACTCTCTGCCTTCAGAGACAAAGGACTTTGGTGTATAAAAGGGGGGACCCAGACCCCAGAACTTTAAATCACTTCTGGGAATCAAGACAAACCTTTGCTGAGGAGAAGAACCAGGAAGCTGAAGGAGGAGACTACCCCTGTGCTGTGTGTTTGGGAGTTGGCCTGCAGTGGTTGCTTCACTGCCAAAGAAAGGAGAAGAGGACTGAGTGTGCTTTTCATCAACTTGAAGAAGAATCTCCAAAGGCTTGAACTTTGAGCTTGCCTCCTGCCTGAAGTCTCAGGGATACAAGACTTCACCAACCTGCTCCCCCTAAATTCCCTTGCTGGGAATTGAAGTGCCTGTTGTTGTGCTGGGCCTTCTGAGAGACTGCGTGTCACTGGGAGCTGAAAGCGCGATTCAACTAGGAGAAGCATGCCGCCGCCGCAGAGGTCGCATCAGCAGAGAAGCACATCACAGGGCCTGTCGCGGCTCCAAAGATCATCGAATCACCGCACAGCCGTCGGGCATGCACGCATTGCATCAACGTTGTTGCATCGTGAGCAAGAGCCATTTTGTCACATCGCACCGGAGAAGAGTATCGCATCGAGGTGCCATCTTGTCGCATCGTACTGGAGAGCAGTAAGAAACCAACGCATCACCCTCCCACACAGTAAGGAAGCGAGCATCAACTCCCCTGTGCAGCAGTAAGGAACCGACGCATCCACTTCCCTGAGTGTAAGGAACCGATGCATCACCTTCCCTGAGACCCTTTTGTTTGCATTACGTTACGCATCCAAGGTACTTTGAGAGTAAAGTGGGGCATTTACAACTTAAGAGAACTGAGCAATTTTCAACCATTTTAACGTCTATTTTTGAGTCCAGTATTGTGGATTTTTGTCGTTTGGTCTTGTGTTAAGTCTATATAAAAATACTTATTTTTATAATACAACCTGTGTGGTGTCCATCTGTAGTGTTGTCACTGTATTACTGTATGTGTTCACAAATGCTTTACACACTGCCTCTGAGATAAGCCTGCCTGCTCTTGCCAAGCTACCAAGGGGGTGAGCAGGGGTTATTTTAGGAGTGTAGCCCCTTACCCTGACTAAATGCAAGGGTCCCTATTTGGTCAAAGGTACCTACCCCTGTCAACTAGAGACCCCCATTTCTAACATTCATTCACACCAAGTAATAACTTCTTGTAAGATTGTTTAGACATCAATATTGAAACTTAATAATACAAAAAGGATTAGAATGCTGTAAGGCTGCTTTTTATGTTTCTGTTCTGTTACTCTAGTAAACATGTTATTTTGAGGGACCTTTATTAATAGTTGTTCCGCAATTTGTTGATACCAGGGCACGATTGCTTAATCAGTCTTTGTTTGGGTAGTTTTTTTTCCTTTTTTGCTGATTTCCTTTTAAGTGATCTTCCTTCTGTGTAGGAGTGTAGTTTCGTATAGCTATTGCCAAGATACTATCTTTCATTTTGACTTTGTACCCTTTTCATTTATTTACCTCTGTTTTTTGTGTATTTGTTGTTTTCTTGGGATGTTTTTCCTGTACTTTGATGTGTGATACAATATGATTCACATATTTTACCCTACTCCTATCCTCGTGAGGTTAGGCAAAGAAAATTCTGAGAAGTCATTCACAGGCACTCCAGTAACTATAAGTGACTTTGCAAACTAGTTGGGAATCTGCTGTGTGTAATTGTACTATGCACCACAACAGAAATTCCTTTTGATTGATATCAAGATCAGCCCAACATCTGGAATCAGTAATAGGTACCCAGTGACCGCACTTTGATTATGCCACTATAACTGGCTTTGGGGCCTTATCCACAACCCAACTCCGAACCTGATTCCCCCGAAAGCAAGAGCAAGTTTGGAATAATTAGGATAGGAAATAACTACCCTTCTATCCCCCCTAATGGCTGTCAAAGGGATGAGGACTCGGGGAAGATAGTTTTAATCACAGATATACTTCCTAAGCCCGTGGGCAGCCCAAACTTACCACAGCCACTCTACGACGCAGCCGAGGTTCCATAAGGGTTGGTAACCCCTACAATCGCCTTAGACTGTGACAACTCAGCCCTCTGTCATATCGCATCATGGAACATTGCGGGTATCCGGTCCAAGCTAAGCAATCATTTGTGGTGGGATTTTGTTTTACAAGTTGATTTTTTATGTTTTCAAGAAACATGGTCAAAAGAGGCGGTCCATAAGAATGGGTATAGAACTTGCCACATTCCAGCAATAGATGGTTCGAGTGGGAGGGCCAAGGGTGGTCTTTGCACTTACATATCGAGTGCCTTGAAGATAAAGGAAATAACAATGTGTGCTAACGACCCCTATTTTCAAATACTTACATTGGATATAGATGTAAAACATTGTCTAGTTCTAACTAATTTTTACAATAACATCCCCCAAGCCGAAGTAGGAACTGTTATAAAGAATATCACAAAACGATTGAAATCCATCAGCAGAAGTAAGGCGAAAGAGACGATAATGCTACTGGCGGGTGATTTTAACTGTGCGTTATGTGTCAATACCGAGGATAATCTATGTGGGTTCCCAATTGAAGAGGGGGTATGCTCATCCCATTTTCGGCATTCTGCCTTAGGGGAACAACTAAATGAAATGATTTTTTCTCTTGACTTGGGATTTGTTAACGATTTGTGCCCAACACCCATCTCTATGCCTTGGACTTTCAGTGGTAGGGGTTTATTATCCACCATAGACTATGTTTTAATGTCAAGCAATTGCAAGCATAGTCTTTATTCATTCCACGTCTCAGTTATCTCCCTTAGTGACCACTTCCCTTTGTGCTTGTCAATAAAGCTAACATCAGGCAAATCGGTTAAACTTAGTACAAATGACCAGCTGTTAGAAAATATAGTTATTGGGAGTACAAATGGTTTTTCTCTGCACTGGTCCATGGTAGATCAGTCAGCGATAATTAAGACAGTGGTGGACAGATGTAAATTCGCCATCGAGACATGTTTGTCTGAAACAGCCACCCCAGATAATATTCTTGCCTCATTCCTGGTGATATCCCAAACTATAAAAGAATCTCTCCTCAGACGTAAAAACAGTAAAAGACATGTGAGTGGATGGTTTGACTCCAGATGTACGCAAGCACATTCTCACCTAAAAAGGGAGTTACATAAATCCCCTAGAAATTTGGCCGATCTGAGGACCGCTAGATGGGATTATAAACAAGCATTTAAGGCAAGGAATAAACTACCCTGAAGAAGGAGGCCTGGAAGGCATTACACACGGCCTCATTGGCGAATGATAGTTTGGCATTTTGGAAGGCTGTCAAAACACCTTTTCTCTCACCCAAGGCTGGCCCAACCATTGAAATAGCAATCAGTGAGGATCAATGGCTTGAGCATTTTTCAAGAGTATATAATAGTGAGGGAAAACCCGATAAGATGGGTAGTAATGAGCAGGAGGATTATAACTTTAATTTACCTCATCTCGACTCTGGCTTGTCGTTCACACTAGATGAAGTGGAGCGGGCACTATCCAGAACTCAGGGTGGGAAGGCCCCTGGGCCAGACGGGGTCCCCGTGGATTTGTTCAAATCAAACATTTCACTATGGGGGCCCATCATAGCCCAGGTGATTACAGCTAGCTGTAGTACCTCTTTTTTACCTACCTGGGTAGAATCCACCATTGTGCCCATTTTTAAAAAGGGGGACAGGCAGGACCCGGGATGTTACAGGCCAATTTCTTTACTTGATGCCATAACAAAAGTAACAGGTAGAATAATATTGGAACGCCTGCAGGATTGGGCGGAGGAAAACTCTGTTGTGTCTGACCTGCAGTACGGTTTCCATGCTGGGCTTGGAAAGACAGAGCAGGGCATAAATCTATCAATCCTGGTGGGGAAATACACAAGGGCAAAGCAGGGAAATCTATTTTTAGCTTTTGTGGATCTCACAGCCGCATTTGACTGTGTGATCCACAGTAAACTCTGGCTTATTTTAGAGGATATGGGGGTTGAAGTTCAGATTATTTATTTTCTTAAGCGTTTTTATTGTGATGCCAAGGCACGTGTGCGTTGTGGATTGAAGGGTGAACTTTCGGCTGCATTTCCGATCAAGAGCGGAGTCAGACAAGGTTGTGTCTTGGCCCCATTTCTTTTTAACCTTTATATTAATGAGCTGAGGAACGCCCTTCTCAAAGCCAATAAAGATTTTCCACAAGTGGGAGGACGCCCAATACCAGCGCTTCTATACGCGGATGAATCGGTGTTGATGTCCCGCACACAGGTTGGTCTTCAGAGAGTGTTAGACAGCTTCTCTCTTTTTATGAAAAATCTTTGCCTGAGAGGTATCAAGAAACCTAAAGACATGTTTGTTGCAGGGCAGAAGATCGGGGCAACTAAAGAGTTCCCATATTTGGGAATTCGTTTTGCACACAATGACACCTGGGTACAAGCAGTTTCAACAAAAAAGCTGATACTCCTCAGAACAACAGCAGCCCTAACTACCTTTGCTAGAAAGCTGGGAAAGAGACCACCAGAGGAGCTTATCAAGATCTATAAGGCAAAGTGTGTTTCATCTGTTATATATGGGGCAGGAGTCTGGGGGTTTACTGATTCGCTTGCATTCCAACGCATAGAAAACTCTTTTCTAAGATATATTTTATCAGTCCCGAATAGCACTTCATCATATATATGCCATGCGGAGCTGGGGCTCTCTTTCATTTCTGATTTAATAAAGTTAGAGCCTCTTCTTATTTGGCATAGGCTATGGAACAAAGAAGAGGCCAAGTTAAACAGGTATATACTACTAGATGTGTTAAAATTGGAAGGGGTTTGGAAAATCCCATGGATTAAATATGTCCGTAACACTCTAAAAGATCTTGGTCGCTTAGAGTACTTCACGATCCCTCTATCTATTTGACAAATAACAAGGAAAAAATTAAGAAAAAAGGGTCTTTTGCTGTTGTATTCCAATAGAGTGTCATCTGAAATTTTAAAACCTACTGTACTTCATAATCAGATGATTTTAACTACTTTTAATATTCAACCCTATTTAATTTTCGTACCCGGAGTTTATGATAGATTTTTATTAACTAGATTCAGGCTTGGGGTATTTTACAGACTAGTTACCCTGCCCACAATGAACGATTGGTCTCAACATCTCCCTCCCTGCCCTTGTGATAATAACTCCAACCAGTCTATGATCCATGTAATGTTGTTTTGTAAATTTTATACCCATCTAAGGAAACTGTATTGGCACCAGTTTTAAAAATGTTCGGGCTCCGCCAATGTCGACCTGCTTTACTCGCCATACAACAGCTTGAAAATGCGCACATTACTTTAAGAATAGTAACTTATTTTAAGAAAGTCTTGAGACATAGGAACTGTTTGTTTATTTAATCATTCTTTGGATACACTACATGTGAGTTTAATCATGTTTTTAACTTTACAATGTATTTATAGCGAGATGATATTCTTATCATTTTAGGCTATGTAATGATGAGTTTTTATAGTGGCACGATATTTTTAACGTTATAAATCATGTATTGTTGTTTTTTCTAGTGCTTTTATGATTGTCTTATGTAACAATTGAATAAAGCTTTCTTGATTTGATTTGAGAGTAAAGTGTGGCATTTACAACTTGAGAGAACTGAGCAATTTCCAACAATTTTAAAGTCTATTTTTGAGTACAGTATTGTGGATTTTTGTTGTTTGGTCTTGTGTTAAGTCTATATAAAAATACTTATTTTTATAATACAACCTGTGTGGTGTCCATCTGTAGTATTGTCACTGTATTACTGTATGTGTTCACAAATGCTTTACACACTGCCTCTGAGATAAGCCTGCCTGCTCTTGCCAAGCTACCAAGGGGGTGAGCAGGGGTTATTTTAGGAGTGTAGCCCCTAAATCTGACTAGACGCAAGGGTACCTATTTGGTCAAAGGTACCTACCTCTGCCAACTAGAGACCCCCATTTCTAACATTCATTCACACCAATTAATAACTTCTTGTGAGATTGTTTAGACATCAATATTGAAACTTTATAATACAAAAAGGATTAGAATGCTGTAAGGCTGCTTTTTATGTTTCTATTCTGTTACACTAGTAAACATGTTATTTTGTGGGACGTTTATTAATAGTTGTTCCGCAATTTGTTGATACCAGGGCACGATTGCTTAATCAGTCTTTGTTTGGGTAGTTTTTTTCCCTTAAGTGATCTTCCTTCTGTCTAGGAGTGTAGTTTCGTATAGCTATTGTCAAGATACTATCTTTCATTTTGACTTTGGACCCTTTTCATTTATTTACCTCTGTTTTTTGTGTATTTGTTGTTTCCTTGGGATGTTTTTCCTGTACTTTGATGTGTGATACAATATGATTCACATATTTTGCCCTACTCCAATCCTCATGAGGTTAGGTAAAGAAAATTCTGAGAAGTCATTCACAGGCACTCCAGTAACTATAAGTGACTTTGCAAACTAGTTGGGAATCTGCTGTGTGTAATTGTACTATGCACCACAACAGAAATTCCTTTTGATTGATACCAAGATCAGCCCAACATCTGGAATCAGTAATAGGTACCCAGTGACCGCACTTTGATTATGCCACTATAAATGTACTGAGGCTCAAAAGAGGAGAAGGTGCATCCCACTTAAGATGGTTAAAATGGGCCTGTTCCAAATTTCAATTATGCCGGAGTAATCTGAGTATTTTCAGTAATTCCACATTGCTCTTGTAGGTGGAATTGCCTATAATTAGTAGGGGTGGGTGGAATTTGCGAAATCCACTTTTGCAAATTATCGCGAAAATGTTAAAAATTATCGCAAACACGCGGAAATATCGCGAAGATGCGGAAGTTTTTTTCCCACATGTTCGCGAGATTTTCTGCATGGTTGCGGCTCGCCAACTTACCCATGTGGTTGCTCGCGGGCGCGGCCATCTTGTTTTCAGTTGTCTCGCGGTGCATGATCGCGAGAAGAAAGACGTGATCGCGCGACGAATGACATCACTGCGGGCGCGAACTGTCGCTAGACAGCGCAAATGGCTAAAAACAATACAACGTCTCATGGAGAAGGCGACCGGATCAAGAAAACTTGTCGGCGAACGCAGGGATTCAGGTAAGGCGATCGCGCGCGCGAGAATGTATTATTTTACAGCGCGAGCAAGAACCAAATTATCGCTAAGCTGCGCAATGCGGAAATTTTGACATTTTTGCGCTTTCCGCGGAACGCGAAAATGTCAAATTATCGCAATTTCCGCGAACGGAACGAAATTTTAGCCCAGGCCTAATAATTAGGCGATTATCCCTTTTCATGTAATTTTGGTGAAGCAGAGCCTGTCTTACTCTAGCGGCTTTTCTTGGGCTGTCTGATCGTTGTCACTGATGCTGATGAAAAAGCACATTTAGTGATCAGCCACTCGCTAATCATGTTCTGCTGAATTAAGCTCTATTTCTTAGTGCAAAAATGGATCCCCGCATCCATTTTGGATGCAAGGGTACATTTTGCTGTAAGAAATCAGTGCTAAATGCCCGGGAGTAAGTTGGGGAAAAATCCTATCCCAAGAGCACATTTAGCGAGCGTGAGCAGCTGCTCTCTAATCATGTTCTGCTGCATTTTGCGCTATTTCTATTTCTATTCTATTTTGGATACAAATGTGCTAAGAAATCGCACTAAATACAGAATTACTCTACTCGCATAATTCCCCCATAATCTTCCAGAATTCGTAGGTAATTCTGCGTTGATTCCAAGATGCGATGAGGCTGCACTATGAGGTCCTATTGCGTCATCGGGTAGCCCGGCGATAGGACTTGCAATGCAAAGTTTAGACATCAAGGGTGCAGTGCGCAGCTGGCGATGCGTCGGCTCCGAAGAATTGAGAGATGGAGGCCATCGTCATTGTAGAGCTGTTATCGAACAGGGATACGAGGACTTGGGCTGTAGATGCACCAAGCTATCAGCAATACGTCGGTTCTAAGAACTGTGAGGGCGATGCAGAGCTTCTGTGCCAGGTCCAATCCATGCAGCATGTGGTAATGCGTCGGTTCTGCTCGAGGATGCACCGCTCAGTCCCGAAAATTCATTGGTTTGGCTCAAGGATGGACCGCTTAGCAGAGAAGATGTGTTGGTTCTGCTGGCAAGCACCTTAGGCCCAATGCCAAGGGTCGAGGACTGGGTAGGCACCACTTAGCAGGACAGACTCACAGATGGTATAGACCAGGTACAGATGCAAGGTTGTTGGAAGCCTGTTATGCCTCTGAAGCTTCAGATTAGGAGGCCAGCCAACTATCCCTTGGAGTCACTCTGGGTTCTGGGTTCAAGAGATGAAGGTCCAGTCGTTCTCAACCAGGCAAAAGGGCAGCAGGCAACAGGTTTGCACACCAAAGCAGCAGCACATCAGTCTTTCTTTCTAGCAGGTCCAGAAGTGTGCCAAAGTGGTGGTATCTGAGATCCAGTACTTATACCCAGCGGTACCTTTGAAGAGGGGGGCATGGCAAAAAGATGCCATTGAAGTGCACAGATGTATTTCGTTCCTGCCCTAGCTCCAGACTCACTAAAGGGGGGTATACAGCCCTTTACGTGTGGACAGGACACAGCCTATTCAGGTGTAAGTGAGTCTGTGCCCAGCTCCTCCCTCCCATCCTGTCAGGATGGCCCATCAAGTCACACCTAAGCTCCCATTGTGGGTGGCTGTCTAGGTGGAAAACCCAAAGCCCAACTGCCAACTACACCCAAACATGGGATCAGAGACCGGCTACAGGCCCGAAATAGGTTAGGCAAGAAAATGCCTACCTTCTAAAAGTATACAAAACAGTGATGGGCAGAATGCTCGATTTAATCTCAGCCACTAGTAATTGCACAGGGCACACCATGCCACCTCAGTTTGGACCAGCTATGTGCAAATTAGGCTTGACCCTGCTCCAATGGGAACAGTCCAGCGCAAACTGCCAAGACATGCCCTCACTGTACCAGAACACAAGCAGCAGCCCAGGGCCGGTTTCGCCCAAGTTATGGAAGGAGACTCCCATTACCTTTTTTATGTTTCACACACTTTTAGAATTGTAATTTAAAATCCAACTTCACCATAATTTAGGATTTTAAATGAGGATTCCAGGGACACCAAACTTTATCCAGTTATACCTTCCCTTTTGTAAACCACACTTATAAAATATAATAGGGTAATCCCAAAGTAATCCGATGGGAGATATAGGCCTTGCAGTAGTGAAAAACAAATTTAAGAGTGCTTCACTACCAGGACATGTAAAACCAAAAATTATATGTCCTGCTTTTTTAATACATTGCACCCAGCATATTAACCTTGATTAGTAATCACTATCAACATTATAATATCAATAAAGCATGTTAAAATGAGTCTGTTATTTTTTACACTTTCTGGCCACATACTGTACTACAGACTCGGCCCACAGAGAACGCTGCATATCATATATTACTCATACACCTTCAAGCCACATTAAATGCAACCATAGAACTAGCCCCTAGAGGGTACTGCACTCACAACAGTAGAGGAAAAGCTCTAACCGTGGGAGTGTTTGACAAATTATGTAAAAATCCCAGAGGGTCCTGAATTTCTTGACCTTGTAAAGTTAGGGTCAGTGCATTTAAAAAATGACTTCTGGGTTTCTGCTGTAGCTCTTACAGTTCCCCCTCAACCCATCTTAGGTTCATGACTTGTTGTCCCGAACTCATGCCCTGAAGCTTCCATGAGAAGCAAACAAATTTGCAGCAGACGAGTCTCTCCTGAGGTATTATGGGGTGCTCCTCAAGGAAGAAGTGAATAGTATAACAGCGGGTCTTCGTCTGTGCTGGGACCCAATCGTTTGCTTCCCTTCGTTTATTGTTTTTAAGGAAGAGGTGTCCGGTCCGACCTGCTACCCATCTAGACATGTCTCCACTGGTTGGAGGCAGATCAGGAAGCCCACCCCTATCTGTCGCTGCCGGCTCCCTGTGTGGGCATCATCTCCTGGGCTGTCAGCAGGAACCGCAGCTCTTCTAGGGAGATCTTCTCTGTGGCTACTGCCCCGCTCCCCCAGACATGGGCACGGGCAGCGGGGTCCGGCTCACCACTTCTGGTGCCGGGGGTTGGAATCCCAGGCTTCTTGCATGTGTCCACCCCCAGTGAGATGGAGGTCCCTGTAATCAATCAATTCATGAGGTAGGGGGGCATAGGTATGTCCTTTTCCATGAAATAATTGACTTAAGGGGTTTGCTGTGGCCCTCAGAACTTGGCCCACCCCAAGGGTAATCTTTAATCGAGGCACCAGGGCACTACACGTTTGCTCTTTGCTAAGGGGCCAAAGGTCACCAATCTTAAAATCCCCATATCTCTTGCCCTGTTGGGCCGATTCAGATGATTTTGGAATCGTTTTACTCCTGGTTGCGAGCTCTAGCTACCAGGAGCAGGTTTATCACACCTACTCACCTCCAAATCGCTGTACCTTACAGGAAGATGGTTCCACTGGCTTTATTTGCCAGCTCTCCTCCTGGTCATTGTTCTTGGTGCAGAAGTGCAGATCTTTCCCCCCACTGGCCCTCAGGATGTGTAAGGTGGTCATCCTCACTGGCCCTTGGAGAGACCTACTGGCCCTGGGGTCAACTGGAGGCAGAGTCCTTAGTGCCTTTGGGAGTGAGAGAATTTCTCCTTCCAGTTGACCATGGCTGTCACATTCCCAGGGTCCAGCAGTGAAAAGTACAAACAGCTCCAACCAAGAGAGCTTCCCCCTTGTGCAAGGATTTTTAAGTACGGGAGGGAGTTCTAGAAGCCAGGCACCCCTGGCCAATCCTAGGGTGTCACTTCACCTCTCCATCCTTCTCCCAACCCTCCTACACAACACACTGGGAGAATTCAAAATGATGTTACCCAGGAGTCACTAGTCAAATCTACTGCTGGAGGCTCAGCTCCATCACTCGCTGACATAACTGCAAGGGTTTTTTCCACCAAACGTTCAAAGGGGAAACCCTCTTGTGTTGACTCCAGTAATCTGGGCTTCTTCCTTCGTTCTGTGGGCCAGGGTATTCCCCAGCCCTGATGCATTGTGGCAATTAATTAACAAATGCATGTTTTGATCCCCACCCTTTCCTGCTCAGGAGTTGTAGGAAGCACTGTTAATTCCTCCTTTTCAGTGGGGTGGCATTTGTTCCTGCTGCTGGTGCTTAAAGGTAGGTATCTCATTGGCTATTACCTGTCACCCCCTTTAGCGTCTCTAAATGTTGTATTTGGGTGGTATCCCTGGACCCTGAACCTGCGATTTGATGGATACAAAGAAGATACAGACAAAGAAGAGCTGCTGACCCGAGAACAGAAGACCTACTGCAGAAATATTGGCGCAGAACCCTGCGTGCTGCGTCCAGGACTCAATAATCATGGTGTGCTGTCTTGTCCTGCTGCTGTGAGGACTCCAAGAACCCCTGGGCACCCGCAGCCCTTTGCTAGTCACCAGAGAGCTTCCTTAGGGAAGAGGAGGTGCTCTCTGCAGGCCGCAGGCACCGAACAGCATAGTCCGGTTTATTGACTTGCTGCTCCCAGGTGACTCAAATGCAGCATCCCAGCAAAACTAGGTACATCAGTTGCAGACGGCCGGATCCATATCCCCACCTAGTATGAAGAATGATGACACCAGGACATACCGGAGCCATGCCACACTAATATCCGATGTACTGGACCCCCTGCAACCTACACCTAGACAAAGTGTTCATTCCGGGCTCCAACTGCTCAGGAAGCAGGCACCCGTTGCGGGACGTCGAGTCCCCCAAAACGGGAGTTGTCCCTGCAACCTGCCTGCATTTGACCGCGAAGACATCTTGATGCACACCGCCCAGCTGACCTATCCACTCTGCACCCAGCCTGCCTGACCTGGTTAACGATGAACCAGCAGTGCTTCCGTAGTCCTGAGGCCCTTGCGACCTGTTCCCTTGAGTGGGACCCCATGGACTTACTTTTAAGTCCCCTTGTGCAGTGTGTTACAGCTGGCCCCCTTCTTCGTAGTGCACCGGCTACCAACAACCTCAGCACCCTGCTCCCGGCCGAATCCGGGATGGTCCCAACAATCCGCTGGTGCAACATTGGACCTGGTCTTACTACTTACTTAAATCCAGAAGGTGTACATCAAAATCCAACTGTATGATTTTATATGCATTTTTCTTTTTTCTCCCATTGACTTTAATGGTGCGTGATTATGTACAAGAGAGATTTATTCAGCAAACTTAAAAAATGTACATCTTAGAAAAATGTACTTGCTCTTGGTCTGAAAAATTATATAAAAAGCACTGTTATTTTTTGCAAATTGGTCTCGGATTTATCCTTGAGTGTGTCTATTATTTATTGCCTCTGTGAGTACAACAAATGCTTAGCACTACCCTCTGATAAGCCTAACTGCTTACCCTCACTACCACAAATAGAGTGTGAGAATTACCTACTTTTGTCTCTGTATACCAAATTGGGTTATCCTCGACTCTCTGCATAGTGTCCTTCATTTTAGTGCACTAGATAGAGAGTCAGCTTCCTACAATTATGATTGGAGCGACTATTACCATTGGGAGCCTGCCTATCCGGTATTTCATAGATGCAGGAGTTCCGCCTGCACTGAGGGAGGTGTACACAACTGACGCAGCAATAGCCCTGCATTGGTTGCGATGAGATGGTGGCGTGGCGTCAGCTACAACGATCAGACAACCCAATCACTGGGAGTAGCACCAGCTATGACACAAGTGTACCGCTGCCCATGGTCACACCTGGCATGGTGAATAACTAATGTGACTGTGGCTTTGCTGCTGTTGTTAACCCTCCTTTTTTCCTTTCTTTTACAGAAATGTGTTCATTGGTATGGCACCCCAGCACTCACATAACTGAAGCATTGGTCTTCATTGTTTCTCTGGGGCTGACTGGGAAGCTCGTCCTTCTCACTTTGACTCTCACCACCCTCCCACTCACAGTGTCATGTGGAGGATGGCCAGGTAACATCCTCTCTGGCGGTGCCTGGATATTGCTTAGTTGGAACAGTTTGGACAATGTGCGTTGAGATAATCGACCTGGGTGGGGCCAAATAGGGGTTTCTTTCAATTTCTTGTTTTTCCCTGCGGGGAAACATCTTAAGTCATTGGAACTAGTGGATTGGGATATGGAGTTGGGAGCGAGACCCATATTTAGGCAGAGAAAGAGAGAGAGGACCATAGATAGTGCTGGATCCACCATCAGACTCCTCACCTGGAATGTGAGGGACTTCAACTCTCCAAGTAAAAGAAACAGGCTCCAGCCCTATATAAACAAACATAAAAGAACAGGTTACCTCTCTTCATGAAATGCTCCTAACCAAGATTGAGGGGCTTGCACTGCAAACAGGAAAGTGGGGTCACATAAATTACATGGCTTTCTCTGCCTTCTCTCTGGGAGTGCCTATCTGGCTCTTTCCCGGGGTACCCTTCCTCCCACAAATTGAGAGTGTTGGCCCAGAGGGCAGGTATATAGTGCTGGGGGTCGGATGGGGGGTAAGCTGGAGGGGAGGGATATTGCACTGGTAAACCTCTATGTCCAAATGTAGATCAAATGACCTTCCTCACTTCACTATCCATGCATCTCTCCTCTGTTACATTCCCCACTCATCATAGGTGTGACTTCAACTGCATTGTGGACACACCAATTACAGGTCCCACTCACCATTGCCCACGTTCTTGACCCATGCCATGGCAACATTTCTTCAAGGCTGTACGCAGTAGTGGATACTGGTGGGTACTTGGAGAGATCATGACCTGCTACTCCGGGAATACTGTTATCACGCAGGGTTACATTACGTTTTTTGTATTCCTGGGCACAATACTACGTAACAGACTTGTGTGATAGGGCAGCCTACTTAGATTACCTAGCTAAGACCTACTCAGACCACAACTGCATTCCTACAACGGGACACTTCCAGACTACTGATCTCAACTTGGAAACTAAACACCAAAGCCCTAGAAGACCTGGTTTTCCAGGACTCCCTAGAAACTCCTCTCCACAATTATCTAACAAAGATACGTCACTAAGGCGCACAGTGAACAGGATAAAGTTGGGCACTTATTCGCATGGCTTGCTAGCCCCCATAGGCATCACACAAATATTATCAATGGTTGACCAAGCCGGCCATAAGGTGTATATGCAAGCAGGTATTGCTACTGTATTTCAAGATTATTATGCCAGCCTTTACACTACCCGACCTAGCCTTGGCTTACATGAGCTGCACTCTTAAACCAGCAGGCTGCCGTGTGATGTAGCTACTCAGTTTGGGGGACGGGTGGCTGGGGTAAGTCCAGGATGTGAGAGAGACCATCAGATTCATGGTCAGGGGGACAATGCCAGGGGATGGATGGGTTACCTGTAAAATTCTCCTCTATGTTTATGGACATACTAGCACCGATTGACCAAACTCTGCAACACCGCAAAAGAGTGTGGTCCCTCCCACCTACCATACTCAAAGCCCAGCTCGTCCTGCCGCTTAAATGGGGCAAAGAGGAGGACCAGGTCTCCTCATATAGGCTGCTATCGATTCTAAACGTGGACTACAAAATGTTAAGTAAGATACTGGTTGCCAAACTGACACCTCAGCCTTAAAACCCGATACACCCAGATCAGCCAAGGTTTATCCTAAAGTGTAGTACGGTACCTAAAATCCATAGACTTGTACATGTTTGAGCTGTTGTAGATCCCCACAACATCTGGGGTGGGTTACGGGAGTGGATGAGGTCAGGACTACACACTCTGGCGGAACCTTTTGAAAACAAGTTCAGAGACCTTCAGTCCATTGTGGATGTGTTCTGGTCCCCCATCATATTCCACTATATGGCTCCATTAGGGCCACAATATGGCCCCTCTGGAAAGTCTGCACTGCTGAATCCCTAGTACATGCTGCTCCTCAGATTGTTTCTATGACATCAGGTAAAAGCAAGACAATTGCCCTGCTTTATAATGCACTGCTGCGGCAAGCTAAGTTGGACCTACAGTCCCACTGGACAGAGGATGTTGTTACCCCGATAACAAACAAAGACTGGGATAACAACCTTGAGGCCGCACCACCCATATCCAAGAATGCTAGGTTCAAACTTATCCAATACTACTTCCTCTACCAAGCCTACCGCACCCCGAAGTGGATAAATGCAATGTTTCCTGAGGCACGAGCAACGTGCCCCAGATGCGATGCCGAGGGGACGCACTTCCTCCACATGGTGTGAGCTTGCCCGGTGCTCCTCACTTATTGGGAAACCGTCACATGCTATATGGTCAATAGCTCCAGGGGCGACATATCCTCAAAACCCTGACTTATTGCTTACTGGGCCTCTGCTCCCCAATATCGGGGTTAACTATCACGTCCAGGTTTATAGACCTAGCAGTGATTTTGGCACGCCACCAACTGGTAATGGCCTGGAAATCTCCTCGGGGACCAAGGCTCATGGTATGGGTTGCAAGATTGTTAAATAGGCAGAATGTGAAGGTGCAAGCCTACACAGAGAAGCGAGACATGGACTCCTGTCTCCTCAATATGCACAGGCGTGGGACACCAGACTGCAGGAGGTGGCCCCAAATAGATGGCTTAGGCAAACCTTCAATCAGCCCTTGGTAGGGAAGAGGGAGACTCAGACTGATATTGCATCCATCGCCCCCGCACGAACACGTCCTACATTACTACATATACTAGAGACTACAAAGTGAATAACACCACCCCCTGGTCTTTGAAATCAATGCCCTCTCTCTCTTCAGTGACCACAGCAGGTTGATTGGTTTCTTCTCTTTTAGTTTTACTGTACTGTCTGAACTTATAGATTTCCTTGCATCATGGGACCATATCCTGCCCTCTGAACCACCTCTGTATTGTATTGTATTGTATTATATTGTATTGTATTGCATTGCATTGTATTGTATTGTATTGTATTGTATTGTGTTGTATTGTGTTGTATTGTATCAATGCAGCAATCTTAATTTCTTCATCGGGGTTCCTCCTAAAAGCAGTGCTCTCCTGCCTCTCACTATAAGGCATTCTAATTGTTGATACATCAGTTTGAGCAGCAATAGGCGTAATCGCGGGATCGTATTATACTTTGACTTGTATATACGGAAACCAATTAAATATAGCTTTTTTTCCCAAAAAAACTCATGGCAATCTGCCTTTTGACCCCTTGTTTAAGGCATTAAATGGAAAGTTAATCTTTCAAGCATTTTAAGGAGCAGAAAATCGACTGGTCAACACTAGAGAGTGCATGTCTAAAGAGATTGCCTCATCTAACTCCCTGTGCAATGAGGCCAAAGCGCGCTTGGAAATGGTACTTCCAGCTTGAGACCTGCTGGCTCAATTACATAAGTGAGGAGTGAGATTTAGATTGTCCTTGAGCCAATAAAGTGATGGAATCAAAATATGTTTGAAGGGAGTTGTGGCGTTACCAGCATCCATCCAAAAGCCTTGAAACTGTGCAGCCTGTCCGCCTATGGATCACTTCTCTTCAGCATTTGTTTTTACCAGGTTATAAAAGATCCAGCTATCGAGTTGACTAGGGCATGAATTTGGCACAAGGTTTTCCATATCTGATACGCATACCTGCCAGGTACGTCTACAGATAGGTTTAAACCAGGCTTCTCCAACAAGTAGCTCGTGACCTTCTGGTAGCTCACCAGCTCCCTGTAGGTAGCTCTCCTGTTTGCAGTCTAACCTATTAAATTATGAGCTTTAGATTGGTTGAATTAATATATGTTTCCTAAAATTGAAAAACATATATTCTGGATGAAAGTATAAGCGCATGAAGTGATGTTTTGACAAAAATGGATTTCCCAAATTTATTTAAAGCTGATATTTGAGTGATAAATCATGCAGTGTTGTAGAGATCTATTACAAATACTATTACCTTGGTGCCAGGGGTATTGCAGCTGTTGCTGACAGGTATAACCCATATAGAGGCATTTTTTTTACGTTATCACTTAAATCTGACTGATGCACTGAGGTGGCCACTACCAGTAATCATCCAAGGGCTGGCTATTAATGTAATCATCTCTGATCTGTTACCATAGCAACACTAATAATAGTAGGTCAGGACGATTTTCAGTGATCATAAGTAGCTCTTATTAAGGAATAGGTTGCAGACCCCTGATTTCAACACAGCATGAAGGATAAAGAGGTTGATGCTGGCAATTCAGAATAATGCTGGGATATGTCTTTGTAATGTAGTGGTTACATTAGATATAAGGCATTCTTTAGGTCGTCTTCTATTCAAAGCGCAACGCATACACATTTTGAAACCGATTTTTAAAATAATTGAAACTATGAATTGAACAAATGCATGGGTATGGTTGTTTGAGATTAAATGTAGGGGCGTTAGTGTTCCAATTGCATAATTTATACAAGCGGCTCAGAATACGACACATGGTTTTTATCCAAAGTCTCAAAAATGTAATATTGTGTATTATGTTTATACATTTTAAGTTATTATGATTTAAAGTTCTATAAGACCTTCGTCCAATGTGATGGTTCTCCCAGAAGGCAGTGACAATGATGACCAGCGGCAACCATGGAGTCTTACTACTAATCACATCTCATACATGCACGCTTGACATGTGCATGTAATGTCAGCGCAGTGGTCAGAGTGTCACATGTAAGTGGAACTTTACATGAGTGGGGCCGGAAGGCATTTCTCTCCTACTGGACCAGCAAATTAGGTGTGTTCAGTACTAGAATCCACAAATGAAAGTGCTGTGCTGCCACAAACCCTTTATATCAACAACAGAAGGACCCAGCCAGTAGCACCATGACAGGACATAGGATGCTTTTTGTGGCCCACAGGTTACAGAATCCGTTCTTGACCTCAGAATCATCACGCACAGGTTAGGCCTCAGCGTGCATGCTAGAGGTGTGCATTCGCTGTACCAAGGCAAAGGTCAGGCAACAGGTTCACATGCAGCTGGGTCAGTCATACCCACTCACCATGCTTGGGACATTCCCTCTCAACAAAGGACAAAATATGTCTGCCTATCAGCGGCTTCTTGCCTCTATACCTAACCCAGCCTCCTGGATAGGATTCCTGCCGTGAGTATGCCAATGTGGGACCTTCAGGGGTAGGAGAGAAGGGTTTCGTTTTACATTCAATGATGTCCAAACAAAGCATATGCGGAGTTACCATGAATATACTAGGCCTGGGCTAAAATTTCGTTCAGTTCGCGGAAATTGCGATAATTTGACATTTTCGCGTTCTGCGGAAAGCGCGAAAATGTCAAAATTTCCGCATTCCGCAGCTTTGCGATAATTTGGTTCTTGCTCGCACTGTAAAATAATACATTCTCGCACGCGCGCGATCGCCTTACCTGAATCCCTGCGTTCGCCGACAAGTTTTCTTGATCCAGTCGCGTTCTCCATGAGATGTTGTATTGTTTTTAGCCATTTGCGCTGTCTCGCGACAGTTCGCGCCCGCAGTGACCTCATGCGTCGCGCGATCACGTCTTTCTTCTCGCGATCATGCACCGCGAGACAACTGAAAACAAGATGGCCGCGCCCGCGAGCAACCGCATGGGTATGTTGGCGAGCCGCAACCATGCAGAAAATCTCGCGAACATGCGGGAAAAAAACTTCCGCATCTTCGCGATATTTCCGCATGTTTGCGATAATTTTAAACATTTTCGCGATAATTTGCGAAAGTGGATTTCGCAAATTCCGCCCACCCCTAGAATATACCCCTCATCACAATGGATTAAAAAAGCCGCAACAATCTATCATCCATGCCAAAACTGCCTCTTCATATTCCACCTACTGTATTTTTTGTTGTTAAATTTATATTAATCACAACATCTATTTAGACAGAAGCTTACTTGGGATGGTTTTTGCTGACTGCATTTCTTGTCCTTACCTCCCTAATCAAACAATCTGGTTAAAAAGCTTGTCGGAGTACCTTGGTGCAAGTACTAAATATGTTTAAGATGGAGGTGGGGTGAATAGACCTGGTCTTGGAAGGCGTCCAAATAAAATAATGCACTTAGAAAAACAACAACATGATATTTTTGAGCAACATGAAACTTTCTAATTTGCTAATACCCACTGTCATCGAACATACTGAATCAAACTATCAATACGAATGATGCCAGGTGTTTCCTACTGTGACCAGTGTTCACAGTATTGTAAGACCTTTACAGGTGATTGTTAGAGGAGGCTGTACATTCTTTCCTTTAGGCCCCGCGGGATGATGAGCTAAACTGAAGCATTCCTGTGTTTGGGAAGCCTATAGTCCAATTAGTGTTCAATAGAAAATAGCGGGCGGAATTGATATATATCCGACTTATTATATATACTTTTTCTCTCAAAACAATTCAATGCAGCATGATCACATGCAAGAAACTTGTTACTCTCAGCGAAAATAGATGTACTGCGCAGGTGTCAGGATCTTCCTCCCAGAGATGTGCAAACCAGCCTTGAGAAGAAGGCGCTGTTCATGCACACTACAGGGCGCTTTCCTTGCCAGGTTTGAAGATGGCCTTCTGCTTTTGGAAACTGTGCAAGGTGCAACACTCAGCTCTGTGACTTTCGGGTCTACTGGAGCCTGAAGGTTTGCAAGCATACTCAATGTCACAGGAAGCTTCAGCTAATAACACGCATTTGCAATGCAACAGGTCTCGCATTTACGCGAGTTTGAGCTATTGACATTGCAAATGACAATGCCTTTTATTTTTGTTTCTGTTTTTAAAATATAAATAAAAGGCATTGTAATTTACCATGCCAATAGCTTAAACTTGTGTAAATGCGAGACCTTTTGCATTGTAAATGCTTGTTAAAGACAGCGCCCACACCAAAATCAGTGCATGCACCTCCTTAAAGCCGGCCCTGCCCCAGTACCTGGGGGGGGGGGGAGGGGGGACTGGTGCTCGGTAGCTTTAATTTGACAATACGGCAGTTCAAAGCTCGCTCGCTATACTTCCATGGCACAAGTCCTTTAGCGGGTGATACGTTACTTTTAATGTAACAGCTGGCACTTTTTAGCACGGTCATTATGCTTTAAACGGGACAGCACTAGCACTTCAAAAGCAGTGCTGGATTAAGTCACATTTGAAATAACAATTTCTAGACGATAGATGCTGAGGAGAACTCATAATGTGGGTAGTAACAATTGCCAACTCCAATAACTTTGTCAACAACCTTCCCCAGCGGAAATCAAATATCAACAATGTCCAGACCCTACACAAGCACACAAGTACCTGTTTTTTCAGCTTATCACTCTAAGTCATTTAATGCACTTGATTAATGTGCTGCCAAAATTCAAGATCTGCTGCGTCTCTTGTCCTGGAGGCATGCTGCTGGCGCACAAACCAATGGGGGAGGGGGACGACGACGAGGGAAGAAGGACAACACAGCCTTCATCTTTCTTAGGCTGGTAGTGTATTTAATAGCGCTTCGAAGCCCTGGTGAGGCGCTGCGGCACTTCTGAGGATGGCAGAATGGTACTTCACGGCTGTGTGTGGTTAGGAGAGTGGGGGCACAGAGTGCATCATGTGGGAATGTTTTATTGCGGTGTGTGATGATCAGAGATGCTCTTTTTATGGCTGCGGTGTGTACCTGTGCTTCAGCGTGGGGAGGGCCCGGAGGGAAGACCCAGGGAGCCTTTCTGGGTCATGCCTATAACTTTGGTGTGGGTGGTAAGGTCAGAATTGTGTTGCTTTTCGGTCCGGTGTAATCTGTTAGGGAGAGACAACTATTTAAATTCACAACAAACGTCTGTTATTCAGCTCCAAGACATCCTTCTGGGTGAACGCGTGCTTTACAAATACACGTTATGGTGTGTTGTGTTGTGTTATACTCCTGCTGAGTACCGGGTGGTCTCTGGTGTTTGTTTGGTGGGTGGGAATTTTAAGGAGGTTCACAGTGGTGGTTGTGTGTGGTTGGGAGAGTGTGGACTCACAGAGTGCGTCGTGTGGGAAGTGTCTTGGTGTCCTGTGTGATGACCAGAGAGATGCTCTGTGTCCGGCTGCTTGTATGTTTGAAGCTGCACTTGAAAGATAAACGCATCAGCGTCCAAGGTGGCCCTGTGGGCAGTGCAGAGAGGCCGGTGCAGGCCCGTCTGGACAGGGGTTGCCAGTGGAAGCCTAGATGGCTGGGTGATGTGGTCACTTAGTCCAGGGTGTAGTAGTCACCTGGCCACTGCTTTCTGTGGCGTTTGAAGCCTTCAGAGTTGGTGGACTAGTGCCCCCAGGTACAGCCAATCCGGGAAAGGATAGGGTGGGGGTAGGCCTGACCCTTCTGTGGGAAACCCATGTGCGGGAAGACGTGAGACGGGGCCAGTGATAAAAGCACTTCTGGTGACGTTATTCACTTGGGGTCAAGGACAGGCTGGGCTCACTCCCAGGTTTGTTACTTCAGTGGATTTCCAAGTAGGGGGCTACAACGTCATTAAACGCAACGCCCTTGGTGAAGATGAGACCTCACACCCGCTCGCTCTAAAACATCTATGAGGATATTTGACCAGTGTATTCTTTGTGGACCCGCCATTTGCTGCCCGGTTTCATTTGTTCTCCCTAAATATTTACATGTGTGCCAGGCAGGTGGCCTCTCCTTGTGTCCTTGCTGCTGAGGGTGGACAGGCGAGTGACTGCCATGCGAGTAAATTCCTCGGGTAAATGCTTTGTGTCCCCAAAGCCAATGATGGTGTTATATTTACTTAAAACCAACTTCTACCTGAGCCTAAATGTGAATGTCACAGCGCTTGGAGACGGCTGAACGGTGCTATGGAGCTTTCCTTAGAGGACCTTGCTACTGCCTCAGTGTGCAAACTCGGTTTCCAAAGAGCGCCTGTTCCGAGATTAGATTAGTTTGTAGATTTATATAGCTCGTGAGGGTATCCAGGCGCTGTGCATGGAGACTAAGTGATTTGCCCAGAATCACAGGATGCTGTGCCGACGCTGAGACTCAAACCTGGAACCCCAACTCCTGAGTCGGCAGCTCTGGCCGCTGGATTATAGTTTGAATGTAAAGGAAACTGCCACAGATCACACGGAGCGCTTTCTGGCACGAGGCTGTCTTGACTAATTAACCTAACACAATGTAACACGGATTTGTAGATGAATGTGCCTTTTATCCTAGCCGTATTCCGAGTCACCTTGGGCCGGATATACCCCCTGAAGTGTTAAGAGGCGAACGCGACCGCCATTGATAGAGATAAAGCTTGACATTAAAAAAAAAAAGCACTGTGTTCTTTGACAAAGAGTGTACAACGGAGAGCTTCTCTTCAGGGCGTTGCCATTGTGCTAATACAAGAAACAAGCAGTGGCTGCTTCTTCTGCTCGGCGCTCAGCTCATCCGCTATGAAACTGTGTAAATTTAACGTTAAAGCGCTTGATTGTTGCCAGCAGTGAGCAGAAGCCATTTTAGGCAGCTTGCTCTGTTTTAGCTGCGGGTGCCATGCTGGAAAAAAATAAAGGATTGCGACCTTCGCAAGCAGCTGCCATGTTGTGATGAAACGCGGCTGAAAATTAGAAGTGAAAGCGATTGTTCCGTTGCCGGCGGAAGCCATTGAAGACAGCCTGCTCGAGTTTAGCTGCAGGTGCCGTGCAGAAAAAAACGAAAGGTGCACAGCCCCCCGAAGCGGCCGCTATACTGTGATGATGAGTGGCTGTAAATTAAAAGTGAAAGCAGTGAAAGCAGCAGATGGAAGCCATTTTAGGCAGCCTGCTCTGTTTTTGGTGCAGACGCAGTGCAAGAACAAGTAAAGCGATCGCGTAACTGAAAGCAATGGCTTTTGGAAACAGAGAAAGGCGCGAGTGGTGCGCGCGCGCATGCCACAGCGAGCCATATGGTTTCAATTATCGCGCCCGTGTCTGGGCACGATAATTGAAACCATATGACAGCAATGCACGTGATAGACACCAATAGGCCATGGGCGGAGCAATGCGCCCGCCTTTGGCCTATTGCGTGCTATCTTAAAAACAAACACGCAGGCAACAGCCAATAGCACGACACGTAACTAAAAACACACGCAAGAGGATGTACAATTCCAGGGTCCGTTTCGGAACCCCGGACAAAAGGACTCTCGCGGCGCGACAGCGCTGCGCGCTGCATCGCTAGGCGCAAGACCTAAAAACGGCATACATACGTAATTGATGCATTCAGGATTACATATATGGTTGCTAACACAATACTTAAAAAGTAATATATAAAGTTGATAGAGACTGCTCTTAAATTGTTTTCACTCTTGCAAACTATGCAGTATTAGAAATTCAGTGAGGGTTACATATTTTCTGTCAACAAAGAAGCCTTGCCTTACAGGAAACAAAAAATTGAGACTCATATTGCAGAATTTAGTACTGCGCTTCCAAGAAACTAACTGTGCAATGTTCAATATGTAATGAACATGACCCGAAAGGCAGCATTTCTATTACAAATTATGTACTAATTATGTTTTGATTACTTTAAGAAAGTAAACATAACATGGCCTGTCAAACCCGTGAAGAATGGCTGCCTCAAGAGGCAAAGGGGAAACTGGGTTAGGAAAACTCGAAGCCTGCAGGCTTTGGGGGGATACGGAGTGTTTGCCCGTTGGGTTTCACATTGTAGGGGGACATCCACCTTAGACATATGCAAATCAGTGCTTAGGAATTTATTATCTGCTGGGGACAATTCATAACCAAAAAGTATATGAAAAGACTCTCATTGCAATCAAAATGGTCCTCCCATTCTGATATAACTTTTGTTGGGGATCTCAGGTGTTCGGTCCTGACGAAAGCCAAGCTACCCAGTCTGGCCACAATAAGGCTGAGACATGTAGGCCAGATTATTGATGCAGATCCTGGGGCAGTCCCCCAGCTGAGGCAGAGGAGCGTCACCCACTACATTGCAGTAGTGAAGGAAAGGGAAAATAAAATGATAATAACTTGATGTTATTATCATTTTATTTGTTCCTTCCTGCTGCGGCAGCATGGAAGTGTGTCGGGCTGCTCTGCCCACAGAGCAGGGCAGGGGAGGAGTGGTGGGCACACTGAAATGCGCATGACGCTTTGGCCGGCCGTTTAGGGCCGACCAAACAGTCATGCTCTCTTAGCATGTTCTCCAGCCAGGCTGTATTACAGCCTGGGTGGAGAACATGCACAGGCCACCAGTCCCTGTCTGAGCACCGAATTACAGCGCTCATACCAATCACAACGCTGCATTACAGTGTTGTAATTGGCTATGGGGAGCCTGGCTGCTTCCTGTTCGGCTAACAGAGGAGAGAAGATGTGGGAGACGAGCAGTGAGGAGGTAAGTGTTTTTCTTTTTTACACCCTCCTTAGCCCATCGCACCCTGCCCCGCCACCCCAGATCTGTATTGGCTGCCACTGTGCAGAGTACATAATAAAACTGTGTAGCATCAACACTTTGTTTTTAATCTTGCGTGGGGGCCTAGAAATAAAAAAAAAAAGGCACAACCAGTGAATTTGGGCACCCCGAGGCAAATCTAAAAGTCAAACCTTCAACCATTTTATAAAAAGAGTCCTGTTGGAAGGCGGACCCCGAGGAGTCGGCGAGACCACCAAGGGGGGCCCTCACACTGTACGAAGTAGCCGAGCGCTGCCGAGAAGTCTCCTGAGAGATCCTTCTCCTATCACGTACTAGCACAGTAACACCACCACACCGGACTCAAGGAGGTTGTCTCAAGACAAGCAATTCTTTATCAGCAATAAAAAGGTTACGAGGTCGATATTTACACGAAGGGATCGAGGGATCCACCAAAAGTCTCAGTGTCTCTTTGGAAGGGTAGGGGTAGCGGGACAGTCTTTGGCAGGAGTGCGGTACGAGGGTACCTGGGGCCCAGTTCTTATCCTCAAGCTGGAGGACCTCCGGATCTCGGAGGGGTCGAGCCGCGACGGCGTCAGCAGGGCTCTGGCGTACAGTTCGTGGAGAGCCGCGATCCAATCAGCAGGGCTCTCAAGATGGTTTCTGCTCAGCTCGAGCCGCGACGTCGTCAGCAGGGCTCCGAGGGAGGTTTCAGCGAGGTTGGGCCGCGACAGCGTCAGCAGGGCTCCGATGTTCCAGGTGGCTTCAAAGTGTTCACAAGAAGGAGCCGCGACGCAGTCAGCAGGGCTCGTGATGGTTCCGACAAGAGTTCTTCTCCGTAGGGTCAGCCGCGATTCAATCAGCAGGGCTCTCGACTCCGGGATACAACTGCCGATCTGTGGCGGGGTTTCCCCAGATATAGGTCTGGAGCCCTTTGATGTCCGGACCCAGGCGCCCGGTGGGGGCGGAGAGGCCGGGTGGAGGTGGCCAGACGCCCAGCAGGAGAGGCGCCAGGCCCAAGGGAGTTGCAGGGCGATCACACCTCGAGAGGGGAGGACAGTTGGGGGTCCTATCGATACTGTCCTCCGCCGGGGGCGATGAATGGTTCCTGCGGCACCCCCTGGCCAGTTCGTGGTGCCTCGATGTCGGGGCTTCGCTGGGGTCGAGGCCGGGTTGAGCGGGGTCGCGCTGGCTGGTGCACAGAGTCACGTGGGTGCCAACAAGATGGCGGAGCCACGAGGGGTATGCGACCTCGTGCAGCTCAGGATGAAGGGCCTCGGTGCAGTTCAGAAGGGTGGCCCGTGAAGGCCGGGGCGGGGAACGGGCACAATCCACGGGGGTAAGGACCATGCCACGAGGCCGGGTCCAACAAGTCCTCTCGAACAGACGAGGTTGATCCCACCCAGGAACATACAACCTTTGTATCTGGGGATGATCTGTGGTAGTTCAGTACAGGAGAGTAGCCCCGCTCACTCCCCTGCCCATATTTTTCATTGGCTTGTGTCTTTGTCCTTCCTAAATGCTGCCTTCTGATTCCTAAATAGGCGTTTTAGTCCCTCCTTAGTACAACCATGTCTTCATTTGTAACCTCCCTTGCTACAGGCCCCTTTACTTGGTTGTTACACAGTACGTGTACTATTTAATTTTTTGAGTTTTTCCTACGTTATGCACAACGACGTGCTTCACTTACATTCAGCGGGCCATGCCCGCTTTCCCTTTTGAAGCAGCCGAGACAATGGCGGCCGTTTGTCTGCAATGCCATAGGTCTCGCATTTGAATGGGAGACCTATAGCATTGCAAATATTTTTTTTGTTGCAACCAGAGCCCCAACACGCAGTTCAGTAAGAGTCATTTAGTGATACGACTGGGGGCACAATTCGGTACCCGGAGGGACAGTTCGAAGAGAGGTAGAACACAGTCAAGATGTTTTAACACAACCGTAGGAAGCCATAAAAAAGCTTGACATTACCACATTACGTGAGCTTTCACAGCGCATGCTCATCCTGGCAGGCGCACGTTAGGAAGGTTAAATCACGTGAGAGCTCTGCGGTACTCTTCTAGAAAACATCCCACCAACACCATTCTCCAGTGTCAGTGCTTGGCAGAGCTGGTGACGTCAGAATAACATTTGGAGGAGGTCCGCATGGAGTACTATATTTTAAGCTACTGCTGACAACTTATTAGCTTCTAAGTCAATAGGTGACAAGTCAGTGATGCAGAAACATCATTAGGTATAGCAATAAGTAAAATAAAAAATATTAGAAAGCGTTCACATTATTCAAGAATTGTAAAACTATGATCTAATTGAGCTAGCTTTACAAACAATACAAACATGTAATCAGTTGTGCTTCAGATTCTCTTTCGATTTCCTTTATAATCTGCTACTCAGAAATGGGCATCTGATTCTCACGTCGTTTAATACAAAAGTCCATTGTCTCTTTCACTGTCCTAGCAATCTGTCTGTAGGTGGGGGCAGCAGAGATGTCACCGGCTGTGAGCTGCACGGGGAAGAGCGGCTGACCAGAGGAGCGGGCTGAGCTCAGGATACTGGGAACCAGAGGGACAGGTAGGTGTAGTGTCCTATGGGACACGTTCTAGTGTTCTGCAGGCAGCTGTATTCCCAGCCACTCCCTTGAGGGCTGGGCACACTTGCACTTCCACCCATCCATCATAGGTGTCACGTGTGATTTGCCCCAACAATAAAGGGGCCCGGGTGCACGTGCTCATGGCCAGTTACTGCACAATACCACTTGGTGTCCGTGTCAGTTATTGTCACTATGTGGGCCTGAGTCCCGACACCACATTGGCGATGAGGGGGTCGAGCTCCACGTGTGGCCTGGCCACCGACTCGTCGATCCTTGTGAGGAGAAGTATGGCCTGTGTGTCGGCTTCCCCATGCCTGCTGGAAATGGTCTCCCAGTGCCCGAGGATATCGCTGCAGCCCTGGCACTGACCGGCCTGAAAGCGAGAGGGCTGCCGTCCGGACATGGCCCGACATGCCTGATCCCTGCACTATCAATACCAGCCTGAGGCCCGAGCTGGTGGATCACCGGGGAACGCAGCGCAGCCGCATCGCCTGTACACCCGATTGCCCCTGTGGCAAGGATCGCTCCCTGCAGTCTGCCCGTCGTGAGTACTAGAATAACGACGCACCAACGAGCACTTACCATTGAACTCTCCCCAGTGCGTTGGTCACATGCATCAAGGCGCCTCGACTTGGTGTGGCATGAAGCGCTCTAGTTCAAGGCCTTCCTGCCGCCACAGGTCACAGAGGCACGCCTGAGTCGGATGCTGCGCCCCTGAGGATGATCTGCAACATCGCATAATGAAGGAGGAGAGGGGTTTGTACCCAGCCGCACCGGCTGAATGAGATCCGTTCTCCACTCTCGGCCCCCATCGATCACAGTGAAAGGGCCACAGTGCTGGCGGCGCCAACTGCCTGCCAGGGGCAGCAGCGCATCTGATCCGGGAAGGAGGTGAGAGGCACCGTTCCTGTGCCCACATCCCAGGTGGCCTAGCACAATAATAAAGCTGCTGCGGCCTTCACTATCGACGCCAGCGCCACCTGGTGATCACCGGCATAGATTGCATGCCACAACTTTAGATTAGTGGCAGCCTCTCTTCCCCTAATCAGCAGCGTCACGGGGCTAGTGCCATGTTGGACAGGCCACACGAAGGGCTTGCTCCCTCCCCGCACGACAGGGCCCGAGCTCCGGCCCACCAGGCATAACCCACGAAAAGCACCCGTACCCCGTCCCCCGACGGATCTTCTGCCCTCGGACCTCTACTCATCACGGGGCCCAGCCCCACCGGCTCCCCCGGCCGGTTCAAGCCGCCATCTTGGGCCCTGCACCACGAGGCCGCGTGGCCTCGCCCCGACCCTAACCCCGGGCCTGACCGGCCCGACATCCCGGCACCACCATCCACCCGGGAGGTGAGCGGACCACTTGGCAGGTCAATGGGAGGACGAAGTGTCAAGAGCTCTTCCCCCGCCAGGTGCCGATCGCCCCCAGCTCCCCCAGGCGCTGGCCCCACCCCCTGCTGGGTGTCTGGACACCTTCATCCCGGGCCCTCCGACCTCCAAGTGCGAGGGTCCGGACATCAAAGAGCGCCTGCCCAATAACTGGGGCAACTCCGGAGCAGGAAGGCAGTTGTATCCTGGAGTCGAGAGACACCGAGAGAACTCAGCCTTAACGGACTACTGGCGCTGCCGTAGCCCGCTCTTGTGAACCATCGTCCTGCCTGCTGGCGCTGCCGCGGCCTTCTACAACATCCATCCTCGTCGGGACCTGCTGGCGCTGCCGCGGCCCGTTGTAACGACCATCCTCACCGGGACCTGCTGGCGCTGCCGCGGACCGTACATCGACCATCTTTCCGGGACCTGCTGGCGCTGCCGCGGCCCGTTGTAACGACCATCCTCACCGGGACCTGCTGGCGCTGCCGCGGACCGTACATCGACCATCTTTCCGGGACCTGCTGGCGCTGCCGCGGCCCGCACCAACTGAGCTCGAGGATTGTGAGCTAATCATCATCTCATCCAAACTACCTGACTGGTAGACAGACTGTCCCGCTACCCCTTACCCTGCTTTGAGAGACTTGAATCGAGGGGACCCCTGAGTCCAGTCCTCCTTGTACCATTCAACCGTACCTTAAGAAGTGCTTATAAAGAACACTGAACCTTATCCGTGTGTGGTATCTGTCTGTGGGGGGGAAGTTACTTGTCTGTACGATCGCTGGAGACGGCTCTCCCCGGAGACCTCTCCTCCTGACCCCGGCCGACCCTCCCGGTCCGTCTATCCTTTCTAACATTGGTGGCCAGCGGCGCGATCCGAATCAACGCGTAATCGTACAGAGAGTAGCTCACCCCACGACAACAACACGATGTCAGCCAAAGATAGCAACTCCACCGAGAAATTCCTAATGGATAAATTAGAAGAATACAACCACCGCGAACTGAGACAATTCTGCATAGAACTTGGCATTGCTACCACCGGCCTGAGTACCAAGGATGATCTAAAGCACGCCCTAGAGTCGTGGACAGAAACGGGGGTCGCCGGACCCTCCGACCAAAGCAGCATCACACCAGAGGGGAACGCCACGGCTCCCGAGGAGCGGGGAACGGGCCTCTCGCAGGAGGAGATCCGAGAAAGAGAAAGAACCAGATTGCACGAGTTGGAAATGGCACGACTCAAGATGGATGGGGAACTCAAGTTAGCCGAACAGAAACTCAACCTCGAGCACATGCGGCTCCGAGATGAACGAGAAGAGAAGCAGAGACAGAGAGAACTGGAGGAGAAAAAAATAACGCTCGAGCACGAGCGCAAACTGGCGGAAATAGAACTTCGGAAACAGAATAAAGAACTGGGGGTGCCTGAGCGACCACACACCCCGGGGCCAATCGAGAAAAAAGTCCACATCCCCAAGGATGTTGTCCGCGAGTATGTCCGAGAAGACGACATACAACAGTGGTTTAAAGCCTACGAGATCGCCATGACCTCCCACCGGATCGACCGGAGTGATTGGGGAGCCGGACTCTGGGGGAGGTTTATCAACGAGGGGCGCGATGCCCTACTGCAGCTCCCAGATCACCAAATGTCGTCCTACGACCACATGAAGGCTGCCCTCCTCACCCGCTACGGCCTCACACCCGAGATGTACCGCCAGAGGTTCAGAGATTGCACCCGGATCCCAGGTACAACTTGGGTGGAATACGTGAACTATTTCAGCCGTGCCTTCGAGGGTTGGATAAAGGGGAGCCAGGTCACCACCTACGAACAACTCTTTAACCTGATGGTATGGGAGCACCTGTCGAACAACTGCTTCGTCGAGCTCAGGCAGCACCTCCTCGACAGTAAGCTGACTGACCCCCGGCAGCTCGCCGCCGAAGCTGACCGATGGGAAAGCACCCGAGTGGGCCGGAGGGGGCCACACGAACAGAACAGAAACAACCAAGGCCAGCACCGTCCTCGGGGAGGAGGAGGGGGCCAGGGGCGAGGGAGAGACGCCTTGCCCGCAACACCCGTGGCCAGCACCCCGGCTCCGGCCGGTCGGGGCAACCCCCCGTGGCGTCCTGGGGTCCGAGCCAACGTCACGTGCCACCGATGCCAGCGAGTCGGCCACTACGCCAATGACCCGAGCTGCCCGCAGAACCCAACACCCAAGCCCCGCCAGGTAGCTGCCGCCGCCCTGGGAGAAGAGCGATCATTGGAGGAACCAGAGGAGTATGAGCCGGCCCAGCAAGAGTGGGAACCGGCCGCCATGGTCCTGGCATGCTTAGGGGGAAGAGACATGGTCCCGCGGGCTCCCCTACCCGCTAACACCAGGAAATACGGTCAGTGGGTGACCATTAATGGACAGCGAGCCGAGGCCTTGCGTGACACAGGCACCAGTGTGACGGCCGTCCGCTGTCACCTGGTGAAGCCCGAGCAGATCCTGCCGAACATTCTCTGCCCCGTCCGCTCGGCAGACAACTCTGAAAGTATGTGTCAAATGGCCTGCGTTCCATTCGAATGGGGAGGGGTCTCCGGCCTGTTGAAGGTGACGGTCCGGGACGATGCCCCCGTGGACTGCCTCCTGGGGAATGACCTCGAGAGTTCCCCGTGGGCCACCGTTGAGAGAAGAGAGCACCTGGGGATGCTGGGCCTCCCGGACTGGGCCTGCGTAACCACCCGGTCCATGGCCGCCCGTGCCGTCCCTCGATCAGAAGAACCAGAATGGCCAGCACCTCCGCCCCCAGTCGCCCCAGTAGAAGACAACGACGAGTCCAGCCTCCCAGACCCGACGGCCGAAGGGGACGCGCAACCCCAGGACCTTCCTGACCTGGCTCAGTGGCGTCAAGAGGGGGGGCCCACCCAAGCACAGTTCCGCCAGGAACAAAAGACCTGTCCCTCCCTCGAGGGACTCCGCCAACAAGCCAGCGCCCAGAACGCAGGGGACTCCACCGGAACTCACTGGGTCTACTGGGATAACGACCTGCTATACAGCGAGCAAAGAATCGCCGAGCTGGGGGCCGGTCGAGTACTGGTGGTACCTCTCCGCTTCAGAGACTTTCTGCTCAACCTGGCCCATGATGTCCCCCTGGCTGGACACCTGGGCCAAGATAAAACGTACAGCCGCCTAGTGACCCACTTTTTCTGGCCGAAGATGAGGAACGACGTCCTGAACCACTGCCGATCTTGCCCCACATGCCAAGCCAGCGGGAAGAGTGGTCGGAAGCTGAAAGCCCCTCTGCAACCCTTCCCTGTGGTCACCACCCCGTTCGAGAGGGTGGGGATAGACATCGTGGGGCCTCTGGACCCCCGCACGGCACAAGGACACAGGTTCATCTTAGTACTGGTGGACCATGCCACCCGCTACCCCGAGGCGGTGCCCCTACGGACCGTGACAGCTCCGGTGGTTGGCCGGGCCCTAATGGGGATCTTCTCCCGGGTAGGCTTCCCCCGAGAAGTCGTCAGCGACCGAGGCACGAACTTTATATCCAAATACATGAAGTCCCTCTGGCAACAATGCGGGGTCACCTACAGATTCACGACCCCCTATCACCCCCAAGGGAACGGACTAGTGGAGCGTTTTAACCGCACCCTCAAGGGGATGATTGGGGGATTGGAAGAGCCCCTCCGTCGCCAGTGGGATGTACTACTCCCGTGCCTCCTCTTCGCCTACCGCGAAGTTCCCCAGAAGTCCCTCGGTTTTAGCCCTTTCGAACTCCTGTACGGGCACCCTGTGCGAGGGCCCCTCAGCCTAGTAAAAGAAGGTTGGGAGATGGCCCCCCTAAAGACCCCTCCAGACGTCTTCAAATACCTCCTGGCCCTACGCAATCAGACCCGGCGCTTCAGAGAGATGGCCAAGGCGAACCTCGAGGCCAGCCAGGAGGACATGAAGAAGTGGTATGATCACAATGCCTCCTCCGTTGAGTTCGAGCCTGGACAACAAGTATGGGTGATGTCCCCCACCGAACCATGTGCCTTGCAAGATAAGTGGACGGGGCCCTTCAAAGTGGTCGAGCGCAAAAGCCCCGTCACTTACCTCATCGACCTGGGGACCTCCCGGAACCCCCTTCGGGTCCTCCACACCAACCGACTCAAACCACACTTTGTGCGCTCAGAACTCAGCCTCCTGATGGCTACGGACAGTGGGGCAGAGGAAGACTCCGAACCCCTCCCGGATCTTCTGAAGACTCAGGAGAATGACGGCTCCGTGGACGGGGTCCGGCTCTCTGACACCCTCACTTCGGAGCAACGCCAGGGCTGCCGGAACCTCCTGCTGCAGTTCGCTACCCTGTTCTCCCTCACCCCCGGGGTCACCCCTTGGTGTTTGCACGACGTGGACACCGGGGACAGTCCCCCTGTCCGACACCGGGCCTACCGCGTACCAGATCGGGTACGGGCCTGCATACAGGAGGAGGTGGCCAAGATGCTCACAATCGGGGTCATCGAGCCCTCGGACAGTCCCTGGGCCAGTCCGGTTGTATTGGTCCCCAAAGCCGCTGCCCCCGGCACCGCACCTGAACTGAGATTCTGCGTCGACTACCGGGGCTTGAACGCTGTCACCCGGACCGACGCTCATCCGATCCCCCGAGCAGACGAGCTGATCGACCGGCTGGGGGCCGCCCGCTACCTCAGTATCTTCGACCTAACAGCGGGCTACTGGCAGATCGGCCTCACACCCAGGGCTCAGGAACGGTCAGCCTTCTCTACCCCCGATGGCCACTACCAATTCAAGGTCATGCCCTTCGGCATGAAGAATGCCCCCGCCATGTTTCAACGCCTCGTGAACCAGGTCTTGGCGGGGCTCGAAGAGTTCAGCGCTGCCTACCTGGACGATATCGCTGTGTACAGCCACCACTGGCCCGACCACCTCCGTCACCTCCAAGAAGTCCTACAGGCCCTCCAGCGGGCCGGCCTCACAATTAAGGCCGGCAAGTGCCAAATTGGCCAAGGGTCTGTGACCTACCTTGGGCACCAAGTGGGAAGCGGGCTGGTGGCCCCGCTACAACTTAAGATTGCTGCCATCCAGTCCTGGCAGCCCCCCGTCACCCAGACCGAGGTCCGAGCCTTCTTGGGGCTCACCGGCTACTACCGGCGGTTCGTGAAGGACTACGGCAGCATCGTGGGGCCCCTCACGGGTCTCACGTCCAAGAACCAGCCGAAGCGGATTAACTGGACCCCCGATTGTCAAGCGGCCTTCGAGAAGCTGAAGGCCGCTCTATGCACCGCCCCCGTGCTCCAGGCCCCCGATTACAGTCGGGAATTCATGGTACAGACCGACGCCTCCGACCACGGCATCGGAGCCGTCCTTTCTCAGTTAAACCCCGAAGGTCATGACCAACCGGTGGCCTTCATCAGTCGACGTCTCCTGGCCCGAGAACAGCGCTGGAGCACCATCGAGAGGGAGGCCTTCGCAGTGGTGTGGGCCCTCAAAAAGCTCCGGCCCTATCTCTTCGGTACCCACTTCCGGGTACAAACCGACCATCGACCCCTGCAGTGGCTGATGCAGATGCGGGGGGAGAACCCAAAACTCTTGCGCTGGTCCATTTCCCTGCAGGGAATGGACTTCACTGTGGAGCACCGACCAGGCCAAGACCACGCCAATGCGGATGGCCTGTCCGGCTTTTTCCGCCTCGACGAAGAGAGTCCCCAAGGAGATGGGTGACTCTCCCCGCCTTCAGCTGGGGGGGACGCATGTTGGACAGGCCACACGAAGGGCTTGCTCCCTCCCCGCACGACAGGGCCCGAGCTCCGGCCCACCAGGCATAACCCACGAAAAGCACCCGTACCCCGTCCCCCGACGGATCTTCTGCCCTCGGACCTCTACTCATCACGGGGCCCAGCCCCACCGGCTCCCCTGGCCGGTTCAAGCCGCCATCTTGGGCCCTGCACCACGAGGCCGCGTGGCCTCGCCCCGACCCTAACCCCGGGCCTGACCGGCCCCGACATCCCGGCACCACCATCCACCCGGGAGGTGAGCGGACCACTTGGCAGGTCAATGGGAGGACGAAGTGTCAAGAGCTCTTCCCCCGCCAGGTGCCGATCGCCCCCAGCTCCCCCAGGCGCTGGCCCCACCCCCTGCTGGGTGTCTGGACACCTTCATCCCGGGCCCTCCGACCTCCAAGTGCGAGGGTCCGGACATCAAAGAGCGCCTGCCCTATAACTGGGGCAACTCCGGAGCAGGAAGGCAGTTGTATCCTGGAGTCGAGAGACACCGAGAGAACTCAGCCTTAACGGACTACTGGCGCTGCCGTAGCCCGCTCTTGTGAACCATCGTCCTGCCTGCTGGCGCTGCCGCGGCCTTCTACAACATCCATCCTCGTCGGGACCTGCTGGCGCTGCCGCGGCCCGTTGTAACGACCATCCTCACCGGGACCTGCTGGCGCTGCCGCGGACCGTACATCGACCATCTTTCCGGGACCTGCTGGCGCTGCCGCGGCCCGTTGTAACGACCATCCTCACCGGGACCTGCTGGCGCTGTCGCGGACCGTACATCGACCATCTTTCCGGGACCTGCTGGCGCTGCCGCGGCCCGCACCAACTGAGCTCGAGGATTGTGAGCTAATCATCATCTCATCCAAACTACCTGACTGGTAGACAGACTGTCCCGCTACCCCTTACCCTGCTTTGAGAGACTTGAATCGAGGGGACCCCTGAGTCCAGTCCTCCTTGTACCATTCAACCGTACCTTAAGAAGTGCTTATAAAGAACACTGAACCTTATCCGTGTGTGGTATCTGTCTGTGGGGGGGAAGTTACTTGTCTGTACGATCGCTGGAGACGGCTCTCCCCGGAGACCTCTCCTCCTGACCCCGGCCGACCCTCCCGGTCCGTCTATCCTTTCTAACACGCCAAGAATCCTGCACTGACGCGTTAAGCCACCCTAAGGCCAGCAGCAGGAAGTACGACGGCCGTGGCGAGCCAAGAAGGAGCGCAGTGCCACCTAGCAGCCGTTTCAATACATCGACCCATCAGCCTGCAGTGAGGCAACTAACGCTGAGAAGAAAGGACAGTGCCACCTAGTGGCTGTCAAAAGGCAACCGGCTAAAAGGAAAACATGCTAACCGGCTCGAGCATGTAGCCAGCAGTACCTCCACGACCTCGTCTCCCAGATTGTGAACACAGGCCAGGTAAGAGGCCCTGCTGCACCATGAAATTACCTGCAGGTGTAGAGCCAGCAGAAAGGAACACTGATCCTGGTAGGAAGATTCAGGCTCAGGTCCCGCAAAACAATCAAGCACCCTGACTGCCTACAGCGGCCAACGATCAGAGGTGAGAGCAGCACAGCATTGGGAAGTGTGGCGGCAGTGCCACTTTCTGATCAAGGGTACCAGAGCACAGCACAAATCTGCAAATAAGTAACCATAGGGCACCCCGCTCATCGCAGGCAAGTAACAGTGGTTCCTGGAGCACCTCAAGGCCTTACCAACCAACAACAGACACCAGGTCCAAGAGTGCACACTGCCATTATGAGAAAGACGGCCTACTCAAACCTAATTATTAAGACAGACTACACCAAGTACAGCGAGGCATGCCCTCAGAGAGGAATGCCCAGAGAGTGGTCCTCTGCACCCTGCAAGTGAGGACAGGAAGAGACACGGAGCCGGGAGCAGCAAGGCCCAAGAAGGCAGCAATCCCCTCTGAAGCACCAAAGAAGCGAGCGCAGAGCGTGCAACTACCAGTGGCCATCCGATGCCATGGTAAGCAAGTGGTCTGCTACACGCGCCCCCAGTGGGGAACAGACTTCACCAAAAGAACGTGCACTGTGCATGCCCCCAAGAGGCTGTCTCACGCCACCACAAGTGAGAAGAGTGCGCCATTTGCCCCTGACGGTGGACGAACACCACCACAAAGAAGAAACCTACCAAGGATCAGCGGAATGCCCTGCCCGGCCAGGATGGGGGACGAGTGCACCACATGCCCAAATGGGTTGCCTAGACTTTCAAAGGAGAAAGACTGTTGCACGTCACCAAAGGCCCCTAGAAGCCCGAAGCGTCTCAGGCCCAGGCTAATGCCGAACAAACAGAAGCAGCAACACCAAAGACAGCCGCCACCAGCAAGGGTGGGTAAGAAGCCAGACAACAACGTCTCAAAGTAGCTGTCCCCACCAACAGCACAAGAAAGACTGGTGCAGAGCGCGCACTACAAGCAGCTGCCCAATGCCACCGCCAGTGAGGAGATCATTACTCGCTCCCACTGGTGTACAGACACAACCGCAAGCTACAACATAGGCACCAAAAGAGTGCGTCCAACAAGAAGACAAAGTGCACTAGGTCAGAGGTGAGCAGAAGACCGCGCCAGTGAACCTGACAGCATGGGCAGGCCCCCGGGAGATAGAGACATCTCAATAAAGAAGCACCGCTGAACGCAGCACGGAGAGCACCTACATCTCTACTGCACCTGCGAAGCCCCGCAGTGGGCCGAAGACAACCCAGAATGTCCTCTCTCGCACTGCCTCAAGACGGAGTCGTCGGTGACCCAAGAGAGGAGTTGCACACTCCACGTGGCAGGCCCCCACAGCAACATGTGCTCCAACAACAGGCGACCCGTGGCCGGACGTCACGTCGCCCAGCAAGCAAGGAGCATGTCACATGAAGTGACCGTTCCCGCCAAGCAGGCCGTAACGAAGGCAGAAGCAGGCGCCACGACGGCGCTGCCTCGAGATCCAAGCGCAAAGCACTCGAGGGAAGAAGAGTGACAGCCCTGTCACCCCGAAGAACCGGATGAACACAGGCCTGCTGAAGAGACCAACAATGGGAGAAGACCGAGGACTCACACATCAAGCCAAGAGCACACCCAGACACACCAGGCAGCCACCAAGGCGGACCAATGTCCCTGGACACAGCCTCACTGGAGAACCGAACACAAGCCGCAGCAAGCGCAAACCGCGTCTCTCCCCAACGCTTCCCCAGGCGACCGTCCATCCCCGAGCGTCGACAGCCTAAGTCAAGCGGCATCCCTGCTCCTGACTGCAGATGCCACGGGTGAAGATCAGCACCGAGTGTCCTTCCTCACACCGTCTCAAGATGGAGTCGACGGTGGCCCCGAGACAGGCAAGAGAGGATGCGCACACTCCACGTGTCAAGCCACCAGCGAAGATCAACCTCAGCAAGGCCGAGACACATGGCTGCTATGTCCCTCCTGACATCCAACTCTCCCAGCAAGTTACCACCACCTGTTATTCCGACTCACCATATGGCTGGCAACTGGCATCACACCAGTCCTCATCGCATGCGTCAAACAACACCATCCCCTGAATACTGAGGGACTGGAGTCATACACCGTTGCCACACCAGCCGACAGAAGAATCCAGAGGCTACCTGTGAACCTGGCCTACACCTGAACCGAGGCAGCGAGAGCATGTCCTAGCCAAGACTCAACCACCCTCGAAGGTTGTGCACGCGACTAAGTAACGGCTCCTTGGTGGTCCTGCAGCTGCCTCCAGTTGGCACACAAGCAGCCCCAGCACAGCCCTCCTGCAGTCCCGTAGCAACCCCACAATGGGCCTCCCCAGGCGGGAGAGTGAGAAGAGACATTGCCCCACTGACAGGTTATCGGTTACAGCCAAGCGGTTCAACAGAGACAATCGATCAGGCAACACCTCTGTGAACTCTCACCATGGACTCCATCCATGTTCATGACACAACCCACTAAATTAACTGTTATAACTCACCACAGACCATGCTCGACGTCAGCAGAGCGGAGCCATGCAAGACTGCAAGACACGTTATCATCAGTGAACTGACGGTAGGCAGCGGATGTCTCCAAGCCAGCGGTCGTGTCCTGAACTCCTCATGTTAAACTACGAGTGCCCGCCGAGATGGTCCTGCTGCATGCAGAGTCACCAGCCCATGTCTGACGTTTTGCCCGCCACCTGACTCGTAGGGCTGAATGACCCTGTGGTGTTGAGTTGACTGTTTGATTGTCTCCACACGTTGGACTAATGTTTATTGTTGTTCTTCAATAAAGTTGGGGAGGAATGTAGTGTCCTACGGGACATGTTCTAGTGTTCCGCAGGCAGCTGTACTCCCAGCCACTTGGTGTCCGTGTCAGTTATTGTCACTATGTGGGCCTGAGGCCTGACACCACAGTAGGAAGCCTTTCCGTTCCAGAAGTTTGTGATCTGAAGACCTACACGGGACTCTTCCATTAATTCAGGGGATTTAATTATGCTTGTCTTCGATAAGCAGCCTAGGGTGATCATGAAGACATAGGTCCTCAGAACTTCTGTAAAGTAACTGAAAAATGCAGTGAATATGCGTTTATCCAGTGAGCTTGCATTTTGCCTTCTATTGGGAGGGAGAAAAGGTACAGGGATGGTAGGCCGAGTGGAAGGGCAGAAGAAATAGGGTGTGCAGTGCTAGTGCTAGACAGTAATGGAGGGACGAGCACTAACAATACTGAATGTGATCAGCAGATGCTTTCAGCTGGTAAAGTAGCTCAGAGTGTTAGTGCATGTGCTGCGGAGAGCTCTTGTCACCAAAAAGGTAGTGGGCTACCCTCCATTGACTTTCATGGTGTCTGTGGTGTGACCCCCCCTCCACCCAAGTGAGTTGACCAATATCTTTTATTTTCTGCGTTACAAGTTGCACAGAGCCACAGAATGAGCTGTTTGAAAAGTTTCAAGTCAGCACTATCTCTGGGTTTACTTCTGTCTGCCTTTCACCAGCGTCACGCTTTCCATCACACGCCACCCTGTTATAATATTCAAACTGTGATCTTTCTATTCTTTAATTCTCTTATTAGAAACTACAGACTAGCATCAATCCAAGAAGATGCGCTTTAAAGTTAAAGCCCTGACTGCCTAAACATCTTATACGGACAACTTCAGGGCTATGAAACTGGAAAGCTTCAGAGCTACAATTAAGTGAATGTTTTATTGTGTAGAATATTTTATATGTCGCAACTGCCTTTGAGTGTCATGGAAGAAGCTTGGCATCTTCCAGGCAGAGCCTTCAAAAGGTAGCTGCTCGTGTAATGAAGCGTATTGTGGCAGACTTTGAGGGAGGCACCTCTGGTGTTGCTCTCAAGTCCGGCAAAAATAAAATGGAATGTTAGTGGCACCATATAATTCTCTTTACTGAAGAAATACAAAGAGCTTTAATAGGATGGTGGGAACCTTAATTTGTAAAAATGTGATTGCCCGGGCACTCGTCAGGAGGCCACTGCAGCTTGCACTACTCCTTGCCCCTGCCAGCGCTGCCAATGGAAGTACTAACACGAAGACTATAGATGAGACAATTCAGAATATTTCAGGCCCCCAAAGCTGTTCGAACGGCTTTGACACCAGGTATTAGTCCTTTTTAGCGTGTATTGGATTAATTAATGGCTGTTGTTGTGCTCATTTCAACTTAGACAGACAGCGCGACCATGTGACATACCGTCATAAGTGCTGATGTTGTCAAGTGCCGGTACAAAGAACCGGAGACCACCAGCTCAAATTAAGCAGCAAGTAACCCCTAAACTAATTCATGAAGGCTGGATAAGCTTCATGTCTCGCAGAAATGAGATGCTAAGCTTGACGCAGATGTTTCATCTCATAAATAACCACAAAAAAGCAGTCAGTCGCACTGGTCCACCTAAATACCAACAAACAACACTTTACCATTGTCAGCAATACATGGAAATTAAATGCATACAAACACTTTACCCTTCTGGGCAATACATGGAAATGACTTTTGAGAGTTTTGGCAAGAGCATGATCTTCTTAAAATGGTAATACCTCCTGTACTTCAATTTAAAATAGGAGGAATGATTTTGAAAACCGCTGTAAAGCAGCCAGCGCTGACCACTTCATAGAGCTTTTTAGGTTGAGCCGGGGCAGCACATGCACTGCTCTGCCAGCCATGCTGTATTGGAGTATGGAATAGAAGCCCTGCTCACATTTGTCATTGGCTTATGTCATTGTCCTTCGTAACTGCCGGCTTCTGATTAGTTAGTAAGCTTGTTAGTCCCTTCTTAGTACCGCCTTGTCTTCATTCATAACCTCCGATGAGGACTGGCTCTTTTACTTCGTTTGTTACACGGTGAGTCCTTTTTAGCCTGTAATTATAGACAAAAAGGGAGTGACCCGGTGTCCCTCAGAACCTGGGTATGAGTGTTTAACAAGCAAATTGGTTCTGTTGGGTAATAAAGAGATATTTTGTAAGCGCAAACCATGTCGCAAAATCAAAACATTTATAAAACATTGCTATCGCCAGAGCCTATGCATATATACACACTAATCATAAATGATCACCAAAACACATTATTTGTATATCTATTTTCCTTTTTTATCCGAAATAGATTCATTCAAATATGTTCCATTTCCGATATATTCAAAGTTTTTGCTGTAAATGGTGCTCAAGTGACATAGGCGCTCAAGTGAAAAAACAATTTGTGCCTTATATACAAAGTGGTACAGGGTAAATATACAGGGGATAATGCACGGTTTCTTTAGTGGCCAGCCTTATAACCATCCGCCCTGATTGCTATCAATGCTCCTTTTGTAATGCAGGGCTGTGGCTGGTCTGGGCCTATGTGTATCGTCGACGTTTCAACTCTAGAGGTGCTCCTTTCTGTAGTCACTGCGGGTCTTCATCAGGACTGCGTGCAGTGGGGGGGTTGTATTTACAGCCCAGTTTGGAGAGAAATCCTGATTGATCCACGGAGCAGCAGCAGGACTGAATTCTGCTCTGCCATTGCTGATTTACCCTGCCGTTCCACTCGGACTCTAGAGAATCAATTGCTGATGGAACTCCCTGACAGGTGCCACTTAGTGACACCTACTGAAAGAACTTCTCTCCAAACTGTGAAAAGTATGGCTTGGAAATACATGTTTCTAAAATAAAATTCATGGCCTTTTGTCTACACACAGGTCTTTTATGGGGAAAGTGAAGCTGGAATCTACCAGCTTGGAGAAAGTAAAAGATGTTGATTATTTGGGAGCGAGGAATACAAACACATTATCATGGGCTCCCAAAATATTGAAGAGCCAGATAAATTCACAGTATGCAGGGTCAGCGGTGATGAAGAAATTAAATAGATCTAAATTCTGACTAAAACACCTGCAATTGAGGTCTACCTCGCAAGAGGACTTAGTGCAACACTCTATGGCAGAAGTCTTCAAAATATTTGATGCCGAGACCCGCTGTCAAAACATTTTAGGCTTATAATGACAGAACCGCTTTTATTAAGTTCTCGGGAAAACCAAAAGTTCTCAAAGTCTCCCAAAGATAAGGCCAATGGACCTGATCAAACGCCTTAGCGGCGTCAACTGCCACTGCTGTCACAGGGAGATTTAAAGATTCAGCTAGATCGATTACGCTGAGCAGTGTAAAAGTCAATTCATTAAGTTGCCTTCCAGGAACAAAGCCCCTCTGATCCTTATGAACTACACTCTTAATTATCTTTGCAACCTTAGCTGCCAATATCCCTGTGAACACTTTATAATCTACGTTCAGCAAGGATATGGGCCTATAGGACTCCGCAAGCAACGGATCCTTATTTGGTTTTAAAATTAAAACATTAGTTGCTTCAGCCCAAGATGTCGGAGGATCCTCCCCTTCCCTCAAGATAGCATTAAAAAGCTTTTTAATCATAGGTATTATACTAACCTCGAGGGAAGAGTAAATTTCTATTGGGAGGCCATCTGGCCCGGCAGCCTTCCCTCTTGACATCCGTCTCATTTGTATCTTAATCTCCTCTTCACTAATCTCTAAAGCAAGGGAGTCTTTTTGATGTACACTCAATGGAGGGAGTTCAAGATTTTCTAAAAATTGCTCTATTTTACCAACCCTGGAGTAATATCATCTTTATATAACTTAGCCATATAAGTACGTATTTCAGCCCAATTTGTATATTAGAGTCAACTATTTGACCAGTTGCACACCCTTTTAGGCTACTAATTTGATTTTGGACTTTATCCATTTTAACTTTCCAGGCAAGAAGCCTGCTACTCTTCTCACCATATGAAAAATTCTGGAGTTTACTAACCCTCTAATAAAATGTTATCCAGGACACCCTGGTATTCTTGTTGAAGGTATTCTAACTCTTTAGTGATAATAGAGACTTTACTAGGAGATTCTACAGAGGCCCTTTGGAGTTCCGACTCCTTCGTTTGAATGTTTTCCAGGAGGTTGTTCTCTCGCATCCTAGAACTACGATTTTTACCCGACATAATAGAAGTGCCTAGGGCTCTCAAAAAAGCCTTAAAGGCAACCCAGATTACCTGAAATTTAGCTGAATCATTATTATTTTTAAAGAAAATCAGAGCCTCTTCACGCATCTTAAATTGAACATCCTCATCTAATAAAATTGTCCGATCAAGGGTCCATCTTATTATAGCCTTCTTTTCCAAAATTTTCAAAGAAAGACAAACCGAAGAATGGCCTGAAAGGGTGGCAGGAAAATGTTTAACCTTTTCAACTCCCTCAAGTAAAGATCGATCTATTAGAAAATAATCAATGCGGGAATGGTGTCCATATTTCTTACTAAAAAAGGTATATACTTTCTTATCCCTCATCTTTAGTCTCCATACGTATACTAAGTTTAATTCCTGGATCATGGTTTTGAGTATTGTCATTGATTTTAAGGGAGTGACATATTTTACTTTGGATGTTCTATCCAGATCAGGTCTTTGAATTAAGTTAAAATCCCTGCCGATTATCACTGGACTATTAATTAACACCAAAGCGGCCTCCAATTTACTTAGCGCATTTGGGTTATCCTGGTTAGGACCATAGTAACTGACACATGCTATTGCCTCATTTTGTATCTTAATATTAACCAATATCCACCTCCCAGATGTATCCGTATGATGACTTTCCAATTTGATACCACACCCTGATCTTATAATAACGGATACTCCTTTTGTGCTCCCTCTCTGTTTAGAGTAAACAACATCCTGGACCCAAGCCCATCTTTTAAACATAGTTAAACATTCGGTGTTCTCTAAATGGGTCTCCTGTAAGAGAATAACATTGGCCTCAGATTTCTTAAGAGATTCCATTATACGGGCCAATTTCCTTGTAGATCTCACCCTATTCACATTCCATGAGGTGAGATGTACCAAATCTTTACTCATATATTAGATATGACAACCCCCTCACTCCTACTCTAAAATATATACAATTCATTAACTCCACTTTAAACGGAAAGACCAAAAAATTTTAAACCAAAAGGTAGAGCTAATATATGGCAGAAAGAGGACATACATTATTTTTTTGCCCAACTGCTCCCATCCCCCTGTAAACCCTCCCCCAAACCCTCCTGGGGAGCCCCCCTATCTATCTCTTGGGGCGCGAACGCCTTCGAGAAACCCCTGTGCTAGCAAGATAAACCCAGTTTATTTAGTGCTCCTAGGGCCAGAGTTTTAGTAAATGGGGAGTTAACGGAATGGTTTAATATAAAGCGAGGAACCAGACAAGGATGTCCGTTGTCCCCCTTTTATTTAATATCTATATTGAACCTTTTGCTGCCCTTATTAGACAAGATATTTCCATTCTTCCTTTTAGATATAAAGATTTGGAGGTTAAACTAGCTTTATATGCTGATGACCTTATCTTGTATACTACTAATCCTAAAGAGGCTATACCTAATCTGATGACTAAGGCAGAATTATTCGGGAAGGTTTCGGGTTATAGTGTAAACCGAGATAAAACTGAAATCATGGAGTGGAACCAACCTTCCCCGACCTCTGGGGCAAAAAAACAAATGAGATACCTAGGTATCACATTAACTCAGAAGTTACTGGATGTCCCAAGAGTTAATTGGAGGAGGATTAGCCAGGAAGTAGGGAAATTATTGTAAGATGGGCAAATCTCCCTCCCAATTTATATGGTAGGATCAACTTGATTAAAATGATTGTACTTCCAAAGGTTACCTTTCTCTTTAACACGATACCCCTTTCATTTGACAAAGATGAAATTGGAAAATTACAGGGTAAAATCGGTAGTTTTATTTGGGGCTCGAAGGGCTCCAGTATACCTTGGAAGAGGTTAAGGAGAAAGTTGGAGAAGGGGGGATTGGCTTTACCGGATTTTTGGTTATATTTACATGTCCTCCACTTTAAAAACTTTAGGATGTTGTTAAACAGACCAGATGATTCTGCATTAGGTCATTTATATGGGGAAATGCTAAGTGATCTAGGCGAAGAACATGGGCAATTCCTTTTTAAGTTCGGGGACTCTAAATTTTTCAAAAAAGTTAGATTGAAGATCTTATTGCAGGCAGTGAAGAATTGGGTGTTTATTCGGAAAAACTTGGAATATCTTATTATTCAGATCATGCTCCAATATGGGGTTCCCCCGGCACCCCTGCTTGCTTGGATGATAGGCTTAGTTTACCATTGAAACAAGCGGGTATCTCAAGATGGGGAGATCTGAGAATGGGAACGGATCTGGTTACTTGGGAGACTTTGAAAGCATGTACTCGGGGACAATTAACCAGATTTAAATTTTATCAACTCTCTGCTTGGTGGGACAGGCAAAATTGGGTCGAACAGATGGATGATTACTGGTTAATTTAAGCCATGAAATCTGGCGGTATTAAAAGAGAAATTGCTCTCTGGTATCGAATTCTCATTGAAGCAGAAGATGATATTGACCAGGACATTCAAAGGATCTGGAGTCATGATGTTGTTGATATCAATCTAACCGAGACTTGGATGACCTAATTCGCATTGCTTCGAGAGATAGTTAAACCCGCTTTTTTAAAACGTAACCATCTTTTTACCTTATATCGAGCATATTGGTCCCCAGTAAAACTTACAAAAACCACCGGAAATCAGTATTTGTGTTCAAGGTGTCAAGATCCCCTAGCAGATGATTTTCATATGTTTCTAACTTGCCCAGAGATTACTAATTACTGGTTAAATGGCAGAATGAGGACCCAATTAAAAAAAAAATTTAAAAAAACATTTTAGGCTTAAGAACCCCCTCCTGGCAAACATTTCTAGAGCTTGGTCCTCCTCATCATTGCCAACTATGCAGCGGTGGCCGGCTCAGGTAAGCGGAGGTGGGGCGGGGCAGGGCGCAGCAGGCGGAAGCCGACGGACAGCGGAATAGGTATTATTTATTTATTTGACTATACCTATTCTGTAGTTTGTCAACTTCCCCACCCCTGCCCACCTCACCGCGCTTACCTTAGCCGGCCGCCACTGCGACTATCGACAAGCATGAATGCCCCCAATTCCCACAGCAATAAATTTTACATTGGGGAAATACACTAAACCATGTTTAGCAAACCAAAGGCCAGGGGGCGTGGTCAAAGGTGTGGCTAAAAACACCGTGCCTCATTTAGGCGGCATTCGTGTAGGTCAGTGCTGCAAGTCTTCTTGCTGCGCTGCCCTACGCTAATGTGAAATATGGTGCATTCCTGTCCTTTCCCTCTGCGTTGGCGCACAAATTGCTGCCTAGCGCCAACATAGGCAGGATTGGTTTTTTGCAGGAAGGGGCACCTTCCTAAACAAAAACAATCCTGAGAGGGGGTTTCCTCTTTCTATGTGTGCTGAAGAATGCAGAATCCATGGGTGTTGCGTGGGAATACCTACTGCAATGCCTATGGAACACCAACTTGACATAGAGTAAGGCAACGTAGCGACTTGAGATGCTTTGTCTTACTCCATATCTATGATGCTATGCAAAGCCACGCCGGGCGACTTGCCTCACCTCATAGATATGATTGATGCACTGGCAGCGAAGCCTCTCATAAATCAGCCCCGAAATATTTTGTTCGTTTTTTAGGTCTTTCACCATCAGGTAGCTAATGTAAAATGATGGGTAGCTTACATGAAAAATACATTTAAAAAGTTGTTACTCAGTGGGAAATGCACTATATAGTATATTATGAAAACTTTTTTATTCAATGCACAGCAGAGGTCTGTGTGTAACCAGAGAGCCACAAAATTAAATTTGGTTGGTGCAGTGAAGAATAGTGACTTGTGTATTTTTAGTGCTATGACAGAAAGCACTGTGAATGTGTAAGTCATTAGTTTGTACTTGCACTACACACATCATAAGATAGACTGCTACAAACTGTGCAAATAGTTTTAGGATAAAATGGAACTTCCAAAATGTAGATTTGAGTGACATCAGACCATAAGGAACGCATTTTTTTACATAACTGTCCCTCAACTCCTCCTCTGGGGTATAAGCGCTGTGTAAATACAGTTATGATTAAAAGCACACACTTCACATCCCAGTTGCTAACCACCATGCAAAAATAACCATCTTTGACATCACAATGCTTGAAGTGATTCGAGCAATTAAAGTCAGAACTCCTCCCTAGCATCCTTTACATTTGCAGATTAAATCCTAGCTTACATTTGCATTTTATTCAGGCAAGCAGGCACCCTGGCATGAAGGCTTGTTGACAGATTGTTTTAATTGTCTGATGGGCCTCTTTGTTTTACAGCACAAGACAAAATTTACTTCAGCTGAAGCATTTTAATGATCGCGGTTGTGTTTGTCCAAAAGGAAGAGCACAAGTTTTGTGTTCTAGGCAGAATTTAGGCCTGAAAATGCGTGAAGCCCTTCCCACGACTCCATGGCTCCCCTAGGGGTGCGTCCCACAGATTGAAGACGTCTGTCTATGGTGTAAATATCTGGGGCATGACCCAAACCAGGGGTTTGGTGAAAACTGAGAATAGATTTATACGAATGATACTCCTGCGGCCCCAAAGTGCTCCACTTATACCAATGCTCCTAAATATATGTCTAAAAAATATTACACATGATACAACCCTTAAATTGACTAACTGGATAAGACTCTGGACTGGTAAATCTCTGATCGCTTGTAAAAAAGCATTCGCAGATTTAAAACCCTTAGTTAAGTACGGTACAATAACATGGTTCAAACACATCGAGACCTGGGTGTTCAAGCTGGGTTTACACATATCCTGAGATAATCCAAAACGGATTACCAAGGAAATGTTCGGCTACATAAAAAAAAATACTGGATGCATGTACCAGAACGATGGCTGTTTAAGCCAATATCTGGTGCCCTAATGGGAAAATTTCTTGATTTTAAGAGTGACCTAGAATTTGAACGGGTTCTGGATTGCATGGATTGCATAGAACTACCCCAAGTGAGATAAAAAAAAAATCAGATATGGGAATTTACCTGTGAACACATTGAGTAGCAGGTGGGGAGAGTGTGCTATGTCACACACTTGCCTTGCATGTAAATTAAGTCTAAAGAGCATTTTTTGTTCTTTTGCCCCTTTTATCAAAACTTGAGGCAGATGTAGGTAATTCCTCTTTGCCGACTGCTGTGCATAAAATGATTTACAGATGCTGCATTTTAAGGGCTGAAAATGTTGAGCGGGTTGTGTTTTCTGTATCAAGCTATTTATCGTATGCTGGCTTACAAGATGTGGATTTCTTAGAGCATGTTAGTATTTCAGTATAACAGATGAAATAAGTATATGCTGTGTAACATCACAATTTTATTTGACAGTGATATGGATTAGAGGTACTATAAACTTTATTTTAAAGTATGTTTTATTGTATTTATGACTTTGTGCATGTTTTATGTTTTTTTCCCCCTGAAATAAATACATTAAAAAAAGGTTGTGAACAAATTGTTTTGTGAATTACCCTATACCAGAGTTTCTGGTGAGTCGCTAGCCAATTTCTGGTGGGTTGCCAAAGCACTATAAATAAAGATATTTGCTGTGCTTCTGAGACACATTTCTGCTTATTCTCTTGACAAGGGGAATGGTATTTCTTGGGGGGCGTGGCCTGCAGCCGATGGGGACAGACGCGAGCTGAAGAGCTCCGACCGCCGTATCCCCGTATTCAATCATCTTGACCCCCAGACACGATGGGGAAAGCCAAGATCTGCCTCGTGGGGGTTCAGAATGTGCCAGCATTCAGCTGCGGGGCACTGAAGCACCGGGGACAGTGCCATTGGGAGCAAGTTGGAGCATTTCTGGCCAGACGGACTCAAGCAAAAGATGGCGGCCGCGATCTGACCGCCGTGGCTGCAACTGAATTGTAGGACTGATAATAGGGCAAGCCCGGGTTGCGACACCTGCCCTGGTCGGCGGAGCCCTGCAGGGTGCTGCAGAGGTGTTGTGGGAGTTGCACGCAACTCGATCTGGAGTGTGACTGACTGTGGGGGCCTTTTCCTGGCCGGCCGGTCAAGACAAGATAGCGGCCGTGATATGACTGCCGCGACTGCCGCTGAATTGCAGGAATGACATTAAGGCAGTTTCAGCAAACTTGTGGCTTACCCACTGTGAATTCTGAGTAACATTCAGCTGAACCGGGGCTTGATGTCTAGATCAGTTACGGGGGAGGCGGCACTATGGGGTACTTTACTAGGTTTCTTATCGGGAGACCACCCCTTCCACTGTCACTAGACGTTGGTTTGTTCTAATACCGTTTGGATGGGGATACTTTCTTGGATACCTGTCCTGGGGAGGGGGAGTTGGTGTCGTTTCTATAGTTGTTTTTTTTAAGGGGATCCAGGCGTGTCACCGGGAAACGTTTTTTAAGGGTTGTACACATATGCTTCAGCAATGGGACCCCCATTAGGCTTGACTTGTCTCTCGTGGAATGTGCGGGGTATGCACTCTATGGTCAGGTGCCATAAGATACACTACTGTTTGATTCGCAGAGGCATTCAGATCACATTTCTTCAAGAAACCCATCTGCTGGCAAAAGAAGGGAAGGCGTTGCAACGTCGCTGGAGGGATCAGGTTTACTACACTACATATTCCGCCTTTGCGAGAGGAGTATTGATAAGGATAAGAGCGTGTGTTCCATTCCAATGCACAACACAATTGATTGACCCAGAGGGCAGATATGTAGTGGTAACGGGGAGATTGGACAGTACAGACCTTACGCTGGGTAGTATATATGTCCCCAAAGCGGACCAGCTGGTCTTCTTCTCCCTATTATCAGGGAGGTTGGCGACTGTCCTCACGGGATCGATTTTGCTGGGGGGCGACTTCAATTGCACCGCTGACGTTAACCTTGACTGCTCCTACTGAAGAACCAGAAACCTTATGGGCCTGGCGGCACAGGGTACGCCTTAATCTCCTGGGTTCACCTGCTTCAGCTAACAGAGACACGGGGACACTCTGTCGGCGTAAAAGATCAGATTTTATTAGCTGCAGCTAGTACAGTTGTCCTAGAAGTACACACGGTATGTTCTCAGGAGACTGCCACTTCACTCCGTGGCGCACAATCTTTTATAGTACATAGATGACATACATTAACCAAGAACACTCCCAATGTATATAAAAAGAACCAATAAGAAAAGTACAAAAACAAAGCTTTACCAATGAAAAGAACTTGAGAAATAAGGTATCGAGTAACTCGAAGAAGCCTCTCCTCCAACTGTGTTTGCCATCCCTCCCACAGGTTAAGGTATTAACGTGTCCGCAACTGACTTGCAGGTGGCGAGATACGTTTGTGTGTTTTGAAGGACAGTTGTGAAACGAGAGAATACGAGCAGAGGACAGTGAAGGCCAGAAGATAAGATAAAGTCAGAAGAGAATAGTGTGAACCAACAGATAGTTAAGACAGGGATTAGAAAAACCAGACAAGGATTAGTGTACTCCGCCAGTCTCCAACACCAGCTTTGTAAACAGAGGCACAAGACTATTTTGACACGATATTGCAGGAAAAGCAGAAAAGACTTCGTTCGCCGTGCTGCCTGAGTGAGGGCAACACAAAATGGCGACGGAGCACAAAATGGAGGCTCAATACGATCAGGATCGAAAATCGAATTTCCTCAGACCCTCCTTTTGCCAGAACTCAGGCAAGATACACAGACTCACGTTAATCTGAGTCGATGTCGATAGCCATGAGGTCATCGAGCTGTTGCTGTAACATCATTCTAATATTCTCTGTTCTTTGTGTCTTGGGTTTTGGGATGCACACAGTAGCACAAAGGTTGCATGCGGCGGGACCACAGTGCATACAAAGACAATAAGAGAAAATGATGGCTAAAACCATACCAAGGAATGTTAGCACTTTCCAACCCCATTTGGACAGTAGTCCCCAAAACCATCCTAATAACGACCAATCTCCTTCGTCCTGATGAATCGACTCGGAGATTATATGTAATTTATAGATGGCCTGGTATACTGTCGGAGCATTATCAGGTGTATAAATACAGCAACTTGATTTGATCTATTTACAGACTCTACCACGATCTGCAAGAATAACATCTAAGGCAACTCGGTTCTGCAAAGTCATAAGACGATCTGCCTGTAGTTCCGCTGTAATATTACTCAAAGCTCCTACAGTGATGTCTATGGTAGTCTCTACAACACGAACCAGTTGTCTCATATTCCTGCTGTTTGTCATAGGACCCCAAAAAGGAAGAAATCCTTTTAGGAAGTCTCCTCCCTCTTGTCCTGCTGTGTCTTTGGAATCAATCATTCTTCTGCCATATCTGTTTCTATGAAAATTTGAAGAAGCAGTGTATGTATGGGGAAGAAGAAAAGCTATATAGCAAGTTCCAGAAAAATCAGTTGGCAACCACGTGTAGGCTCTATCGTGACAGATAAAATACGTGCCCTGAGATGGAACTAACGGCGGCGAATTCTGAGATGAGTGGATGTACGTATGGGAACAAAAACTTTTTCTCTGTTCGATGTCAGTAGTCTGGTCATTTATTTGCAAACAGAAATTGCCTTGATGAGGTACAGTCCAAATTGGTAGAGATTTTCCTTGTTTAACCTTATCACTAAGGCTAGTGATATAATGAATGACATTCCAATTAGTATATGCTTTTCTCTCATCAACAGAAATTTTACTGTTTTCCATGATTTTGGCCGTAGCTACCATTCCCTTTATCAATGAACTATGACTGAAATCTGGTTCACCAATATAGGAACTGACAGGTCGTTTAAATCGGCTTTGATAAGCGTTAGAGAAAATAACAAAATAAGCCCAAGCAGAACCTTCATAAGAGAACGGAAGGACTAAATATGGCATCCCTTTTTCTGTGGTATGAGGCATTAGTCCACACACCCAACAATCGGTTGTATTAATTACTAATTGGTGTTGGTGTAATAACTGGATAAATGAATTGTTGTAATATTCAATTCTTCTAACGAGTTCATGTTGAGGAAGTGTATGAAATAGATGCGGAGAGATAGTAGAATAAGAAGGCACAGTAATAGAAGAAGGGACCATTTTTTGCTGTATAGCATGAACAATCCAACCTATACACGCCAACAAAATACATAATAATATAAAAACACATAAAGTTATACCACAACGACTGTACATTATTTTATAATAATTGTCTTTCATTTTGTTCTTTCTCTCTCTTTCGCCTAATGTAGTTTCCAACTTCTAAATGGATGCTCACGGCAATCTTCTTTAATCACTTGGTCACGATTGTCTGCCGTCCTATGACACTGCAAGTCCTGCAGGCCTATTGCCACTACTCAGGTCACAACCAAGACTCCTACCGTGACCCTGCAACCGTGATAGAAACTACATGGAAGAGAGAATCTCAAGTTTTCTTCTTCAATCTAGGTCTTAAATCGTAATGAGCCTTATCAGGTACAGTCTGATCCTGAAACAATGTTCGTGGATTTGTGGTATTCAGACGAAAATGTGGTGGTACAGCTTCTTGGAGAAGATCGTCGTTTTCTTTTTCTGACAGTGTTCCATTCAAGCGTGCAGCACTAAAAGGCATGAATCGGGGAACCTTCTCACTTTCAGAGTCACTTATACCCTTACGGACCCACTGATCAAAGGGCAAAGGCAAAGGAACCTTCTTGCAGTGCACGCCGTGGATCCAGTTCTTCTTTCCTTCAACCTTTACTGCTGTACGAGTAGTTAGGAGAACCTGACGGGGTTCTCTCCAGCGACGCTCCAAATTCTTCATCCTTTGGAAATTCTTCACACAAACCCAGTCACCTGGTTGGATGGAATGACCTGAGTCTGTGGAGGCCTCTGGCAAAGCGCTCTGAACCTGTTGATGGAGAACACATAATTTAGTTGTGAGGTCGTGTAAATAATCTATCAACATCGAGTATGGTATATCAGAGTACTTTATAGGGCGAGGGACTCCCCATACATTAGCTGGGCGTCCGAAAACTATCTCATAAGAGCTAAGTCCCAAACGAGAATGCACAGCCGTTCTGGTGGATAGAAGAGCCAAAGGTAGGGCATCGGGCCAACTAAGGCCTGTACTAGCCTGCACTTTCGCAAGCTTAAGCTGTAAAGTACCATTGTAGCATTCCACTAGACCCGCTGACTGTGGATGGTTTGCCGCATGGAACTTCTGTTTTATACCAAGACCTGCACAAACTTTTTGCATGACTTGGCCCACAAATTCGCTCCCATTGTCACTCCAGACAATGCGCGGCAAACCAAATCTAGGGGAAAACTCTTTTAAAAGTACTTTGGCTGTAGATAAAGCAGTATTGTCTTTCAGGGGGTAAGCCTCTATCCATCTGGAAAAGGCACATACCACCACTAGAACATATTTGAGATTGTTGCATGGTTCCATGTGAATGTAATCGATTTGCAACACCTCAAATGAATAGGTCGGAGGAGCAAAATGACCTGCTGGAGTTGGGGTTCCCTTTCCCGGGTTGTACATTAAGCAAATAATGCAATGTTTCACTACATTTTCTGCACACTTTGGGATTCCTTCATTTTGCCACACTGGAGCCAGAAGCTTGCATATTCCTTTTGCACTTAGGTGGGCTGGACCATGCGCCATAGTAACTACAGGTAGTACATAAGCGTCTGGTAACAGCCAACGTTGGTGCTCGGACAATTCCACCCAACATCCCATCTCGTCTAACATTCCTGTACTTTCTTTCCACTTTCTCAATTCTTTCTCTGTAGCCTCTTCTTGAATTGACTTCACACTTTCTACTGTGTCCTCATACATTCCTTTTTCTGTGACCCAATTTGCAGGGCCCGCAACATACATGCGACTTGTCGCATCTCTGGCTGTCTTTTTCGCTACCTCATCCGCAAATGCATTCGCTCGACCAACATCGTCAGTAATCTTCTTATGTGCGCTACACTTCACAATTGCTATTTGGGTAGGAAAAAGCAAGTGAATCAAGAAGGTCAGTCACCAACTGACCATGTTGTATCTTAGTGCCGTGGGAAGTAAGGAATCCCCTTTCTTTCCACAAACGTCCAAAATTAAATTCAATGTCACACCAAAGGCGTACTGGCTGTCGGTATACACGTTCATTCTTTTTCCTTTGGATAACACACACGCTCTGGTTAAGGCTATCAGTTCAGCTGCCTGAGCTGAATTATGTCTGATGCGTGCTGTCTCCACGACTGTATGCAAGGTAGTAACAGCATAGGCTGAAGTTGTCTCTCCATTAGGAAGCTTGAAACAAGAACCATCTACCCATAGCGTTCCATCCGGATTCACTAATGGCGTATCTGTTAAGTCAATTCTACCCTTTGTCTCTTCCTCAGTACGGAAGAAACAATCATGTTGTTCTTGAACACCTTTCTCTTCTGGAAGAGGCAACAAAGTAGCTGGATTTAAAGTATTACATCGTTTGATATGCACGTGACTAGCCAAGAGCGTCAGCTCATATCCAGACAAACGAGCACTCGTAAGATGCTGTGTTTTTGTTCTGTTTAGCAAAGTATCCACTGCATGTGGCACCATAACAATAAGAGTGTTATCTAGCACCATTCCAGCAGACTGTCGAATAGAAATTGCTGCTGCTGCTGTCGCTTTAAGACAACTAGGCAATGCTTTAGCTACTGGATCTAACGTAGCCGAAAAATAGGCACATGGTCGTTGTTTATCTCCAAATCGCTGTGTTAAGACTGACAACGCACAACCTTCTCTTTCATGAACATAGAGCGTAAAAGGCTTACTGTAATCAGGAGTACCTAGCACAGGAGCGGAACACAGAGCAGCACGTAAATCAGTAAAACTCCTCTGACATTCGTCAGTCCATGGAAGGGGCTGAGGCGTATCTTTCAAAGTGAGTGCCAACAAAGGTTTGGCCAACAGAGAGAAGTTAGGGATCCACTGCCTACAATAGGAAGTAATGCCCAGAATGGCACGAACCTCCCTTTGTGTGGATGGCACAGACATATGCGCAATTGCTTGGATACGTTCTGGGGTTAATCGTCTTCCCTCCTTTGATAAGAGATGACCCAAGTAGGTAACCTCTCGGCGAACATATTGTAGCTTAGAAGGTGAAACCTTATGATTAAGATTGGATAAGTGTCGTAACAATGCAACTGTCACATTCTTACATATATCCCCTGAATCAGCAGCGATTAACAAGTCGTCCATGTACTGAATGAGAGCAGCACCAGACGGCAAGGAAAAAGCATCAAGATGACATTTCAGAGCTTGACTATTGATAGAGGGACTTTCACAATAGCCTTGAGGTGCGCGTTTGAACCAGAAGCTTCGGCCTCCAAGAGAGAAGCCAAAAATGTCCCTACTCTCTTCGGCAATGGGAATACTAAAGAAAGCATTTTTCAGATCGATAACAGAAAACCAAACTGCTGTAGAAGGTATCATCATCAACAACGCAGTGATATCTGGGACAACAGGAAACTGTGGTACAACAATTTGGTTTATCTCCCGAAGATCAATTACAAAGCGATAAACAGGAGGCTGAGAAGGATCAGTGCGTTTAAGAACAGGAAGAATAGGGCTATTACATATGTTACCTCTCGTTTCCTCAACCACATCCTTCTGAATCAAATCATGAATAATTTCCAAAAGCGCTTTTTCACCTTCAGTGGAAATTCTATATTGAGGAATGCGTGGCAATTCAGCATTAGGTTTGAGAGTAACAACATAAGGTGGAATTTCAAGACAACCAACATCATTTGGACCTGTGGCCCAAAGCGTTGTAGGAAGAGAGAGCAATTCAGGTGGGAATTGATCTTTTGACAAATACATTGGAGAAGTCAGTTTCTGTCCTAAAGTAAGATATACACCAGAAGGAGAGCAATATATCGTTGCATGCAATCTTTTCAATAGATCCAAGCCCAATAGATTCTCGCCGCAACCATTCGTTAAGAGAAGCGGAACTTCTAAATCATAAGGGCCAATTGAAATAGGCAAAGGGCAAGAAACCGGATTACGAACTGTGGCGCCAGAAAAACCTACAGATACATTTGTTAAGCCAGACAAAGGTGCCCCAGGGAGTTTTGAATGAATGATAGAACTTCTCATCGCACCAGTATCTAAAAGAAATGGCTCTGAAACACCCATTGTAGTGACATTAACATAAGGTCCATTCTGATCTACTGGAATCGACACAACTCCCTCCCTTTGTCCATGGCTGTCCTAGTTAACATGAAGACTTTCATTCTTGCCTTCAACATAACAATCCTCATTGTAATACTGTGTTGACCGAGCGTTTTGCTGATCAAAGTAGTTCACGGAATTAGGAGGAGGAAGGGAATGCTGTTCTTGGGTCAACATACCTCGACCTCTACCTCTGTTTGCTGACTGGAGGCCACCACGACCTCGTGGAGCAGATACGGTCCCATTACGCTGTAATAAAACCGGACAACTATTCTTAAAATGGCCTTCCTCTCTACAATAGGCACATTGATTAGGACCTAACAAAGGTCGCGGAGTATATGGCTCAGGCTTTTGATACACCCTCTGAAACTGTGGAGACTGTTGAAACTGGGGCTGAGCATAACGAGGTGGATAAGCCTGTTGCAAGAGAACCTTAGTTTTCAATTCTTTCGTCTTTTTCTCTTGCTTATTTTTTTCTTCTTTATCTCTATTTTCATAATATTGAGCAGTAGCCAATATCTGGGCTGAAGAGGAAACAGCCCATGAACTTTCGGAGTTTTTCAACTTATGTGACAGCTCGGGTAGCAAATTAAATACGAACTTATCTACAAATAATCGCTGTCCACCCTCTGTAGTCATGTCCTGACCACTGTGATCAATTAATGTCTCCTCGAAACGAGTGAAGAAATCGGAGACACTCTCATCTTTCTTCTGTTTACACGCAGCTAGTTTATCCCAGTTAACTCTCAAGTCAGGCATCATCATTTTCATTAATGTAATAATCCTACCAGGGAGTTCTGAAATCAAAGCATCAGGCTTCGCACCACCCACTTGGGCTCTATCTGCGGCAATTATAGCATCCCAGTCTCCACCTAATTCTTGAGCATGATTCTCCTTACGAATCCTAGCCCATAACGCTTGTGGGACTACATTCCCCATCAACATATCAATATCTGCTAAATTCATAATACAGGCATCAACAGTCTGTGACAATTCTTTATAATAACCTGCAGGGTTTTTACGAGGATCCGGTAGAGACTGTTTAAGAGCCAAAACTTCAGATCTTTTCCAGGGGACATGTACCCATATTCGTTGGAAGTGAGCAGGAATAGCTTGATTAGCACCTGCTGCTGGAACCTCTTCTCTCCATACCGGAGGAACCTCTATCATTGGGTAATTTTTCAGTGTCGACCTAACTGAGGGATCGGAGTCAAGAAAAGTCTGTGAGTTAAATAAAGTTCTAAAGGTAACAAGTGTCTTTACAGCGTCCTCAACCTTAGAACCCACAATGAGTCCCTTATAAAAATTAGGCCGAATATCTAACAGACCCTGAGGAACCGAACCCAAGACCATATCCTCCCAACTTTTAACAAGAGTATCACACATAACATTGAAAACATATCTCTGCGTAGGCGCATTCCACTGTGTGAAGGTAGGCATAATGTCAGGTACACTATACTGAGGACCCTTCTCAATCCATTTGCGAGCGAGAGAGTCCAACCTTTCTCGTTCTTCGGAAGCTGGGAACTGACTACGAGACTGTCTTCGAGAGAATGCCGGAGACATATTTAACGCCTCAAAGAAAGGAGATAAAAGACCAGAGACCGTATCTGTGAGTCGTTTACGCATAGACGGAGAATTTGACATAAGGATAGGGGACAAGGTATTAGGCGAACTAACTAAAGGGGAATCTGTAATTACCGGGGGAACAGAGGGCATAGAAGATGAAGGAAAAGAAGTCAAAGGCAAAGCTGGCAGAGGCGGCAATACTTGAGGGGGCAAATGTGGAAGAGCCGGAGCAAGCGGAGGCGCAACTGGCGGCTGAGCAGGCTGTAACAACGGGGGTGCATTTGCACCTTGTACATAGGGCGGAGGCAATCTCAATAGGTGAGACATCAGGGGATCTTCCTCTAAATCCTTTCTTTTATCAGAAGGGGCAGCTGGCAACATCGGATAGCATTTATCTATCGCCATACGATGCTGTCTCTCTGAAATTTCCATCGCATTGTTAACTTCATCTTCTTTAAATTGCTGGGCAGCCTGTATAATTGTCATACCCTGTGCTTTCCTATCTCGTTTTTCTTGCTTAATTTGTCTCTGTTTGGCTTCCTTACGCCAAAGGCGGAAAGAGTCAAACATTGCCGGCCGGGCTTTTCTTTTGAATAAAATTGTTTCCAAATTATCTAGTATGTCAGGCTCAAAACTACCATTTTCTGGCCATTTTAAAACACCATCATTCTTCGTGTATCGAATCCATGTCTCGTTAAAGGCAATGGGGCCAACACCATGTTTAGAATAGAGCTCATAAGTGGGAGTTCCAACCGAAGGAATCGGACAAGAGTCCTCCAGCCGGGAATCCCTATTACAACCAAAGCAACAAAGTTTCTTAAACTTAGTCAGACCAGGCATCGTTATTTCACTGGACTGTTCACAAACATCAAGGGGGTTAACTAAATTAACACAGCACAAATGTACTTACCCCTCGGCTTCGGTTATTGCAATACCCGAATCAAAGACCCAAAGAACCTAAGAACCAAAGAACCAAAGGACCAAAGAACCAAATGTGGGAGCGACCCACCAATACTTAACTAAGATGTCTTCTTACACCAACAGAGGCCCGTCTATCGTCTCGCTTTACCATACATCACCAAAAAGAGGGCCAAGGCAGGGCAGCAGTCAGGGCAGCAGTCGTCAGTAGCCGTCAGGAAGGAGTAACCACGCTGCAAAAGACCTTCGGACCACTTTCGACATACAGGGGTCGCTTGACGTGGTTCGCGATTCCTCCAGAATTTTTTTGCGGGGTTCCTCACGACCTTCGGGAATGCAAAAATGAAGCACATTTTTTGTAATTCTGAAGTGTGATGGAAACAAAACTTTTAAGAAGCTCACAACAAATCAAGGCACTTTTACTTATTGATGTACAAATGATAAATAGACACAGAAACCTGTTTTACACACATTATCGTTAGTGCAAATTTAGAGGCCATTTCAATGGAAAAGGTGTTGTCTGTAAATGACAGTGCAAAGCTGCATGATGCTTTAGTAATAAATTAGTGACAGTATGCTCCAAAATGCACCACCAGCTACAAATAACACCCTTACCTTGTTCTTGCAGAATACATTTGCTACACTTTGTGTGAGGCTAGGATTTTTCACAAATTTCTATGACTTCAGTGATGTAAGTTTGATGTCAGAGCCCTCTCTCAGAAACTTGTTTCAGCACCACTGGTGCAAGGGTGCCGTACTATATCCCGAAGTCCAGTTTTAAACCAAACCCTTTGTTGAGTGTAAGGCAGCAAAATGTAGATAAAAATGGGTACATTTATTGGTAGTAAAAGGAAGAGGCACAGCACGAACAGGAACCAAGGAAACACTGTTAAACTGCCGACCCTGGAATATGGAACATCACACGTACAACGCAGGTACAGTGATCCATGTTCCAGGCAGAGAAAAGGAAGGGAGGGAGGGATACAGAGAAAATCAAAGCAAGAATGTAACACATCTCACCTCTAACACAAAACAAGGCAAAACGTAAAAATCAAGTTAAATATCTACCAGGTAATTTTCTTAGACGGACATTGTTTTTGACTCTTGACGCTACTGATTGTGTAGGCAGAAAAGTATCAGAAGAAACATTATCTGAATTGCGTAAGAGAGATGAATCAGTATTGTTTAAAGCTTTACATTTAGCAACCCTTCTCCGATTCCAAACCCTACCATCTTGGGTAATGACACTTTTCTTACACACTTTCACAATCCTAATGGGATGATAGAATTTGGAATAACCTTTTACCAAAAAAACAGGTTTCTTGATTCTGACCCACTCTCCTACCATGAAATCATGAGCTTTAGCTTTCATTTTTTAATCAAATGCTAATTTCATTTTGTTTTGTTTTTCTTCCACACGTTTGGCAACAAGGTTAATATCAAGAGTGTCATTGGTCGTATTAATCTTCTTTATCCACCATGGACAGATGTCAGAAGAGGGTTCTCTACCTTTCAATAGTCATAAGGGACTTACGCCAGTTACAGAATGTGGAGTGATGCGATACATCCATAACTTTCTCCTCACTATATCCATCCATGGCTCAGAAGATCCGTTAGCTGACTGAATACCATCTTTAAGGACACGATTAAAAGGTTCTACCTGACCGTTTTCTCTTGGTTCGTATAATGACGTGGTATGGTGTTTAATGTTGCACATGAGAAGAAAATCTTTCATTTCTTGTGAAGTGAGTTGAATACCATTATCAGTCACAATCACCTCTGGTGCGCCTTCACTGGCAAAGACTTCTTTGAAAAAGGTGATAATTACCTGAGATGAAGCACTTGCTACAAAATTAACCTCCGGCCACTTAGAGTGGTAATCCATGATGACTAATGCTAAGCGAGCATTCAGAGGCAATTGTTTGAAAGGACCAGATATATCAAAAGCCACTTTCTGCCAAGGGTAAACAGGCAAAGTAACAGGATTGAGAGGGGCGGAAGAAACTTGGAGCATTTTGTCACTGCTAATGCATTCTTGACACTCCCTGACTGTCTTGTCTACCATCTTGTCAAGTCCAGGCCACCAAAAATTATCCCTAAGAAGCTGTTTCATTGACATACCCAAGTGTACTTGGTGTGAAAGTGACAACATCTTTTTCTGCATATTAACAGGAGGAATAACTTTGCCCCCTTTGAAAAGTAAACCACCAACTTCTTCAATCTCAGAAGATATACGACAAAACAGAGCAATTTCAGCGGAAGCATTTATTTCCTTAGGCCACCCTTTTTTTATGTACTCGAAAATCTGTTGACACAAAACATCATCATTCATTTCACTTGACAACTCACTTTCGGACAGGTTCATAAACTCGTGAGAAACAAAATCCTTTATAATGGCAATGATATCCACTTCTTGTATAACTGTGGACACACACTCATCAGAGCATGGTAATCTAGAGAGAAAGTCAGCAGTGATATTACTGCCCGAGACATATACTACTTCAAAGTCATATTCCTGTAAACGAGACGTGAGGCGGGCTATGCGGGCAGTAAAATTCCAACAAGGGGCTTATGATCAGTCCTGAGTATGAATCTACTTCCCCAGACATAATTACGAAAATGTTCAATAGCCCAAATACATGCTTGCAATTCCCTCTCTATTACAGCATATCTCCTTTGCGTTATAGAAAGAGTCCTAGAAGCAAAAGCTACGCACCACTTGTCTCTCCCAGAACATTGACTAAGAACACCACCCAGTCCATAAAGACTGGCATCTACTGTGATGATGCACTTCTTATTAAGACAAAAGGATTTAAGTGTGGGTGCATTAACAATCTCTTTTTTGATTTCTCTGAAAGCCATTTCTTGTACATCAGTCCAAATAAATTCAGAAGATTTCCTAGTTAACTCTCTGAGAGGTTCCATTTTAGTAGCAAAGTTCTGTATAAACTTACTGTAATATTCGCATAAACCAGCGAAAGAAAGAAGTTTTTTCTTATTGTCAGGAGCTGGAGCATTAATGATGGCATCTACCAATGCTTTTTTTGGTACTACACCGTTACCAGAAAGAGTATGACCTAGATATTCTACTGATTTGCAAAAGAATTTGCATTTGGTAGCTTTAAGCGTTAAACCACTTTTACTCAATCTAGAACATACTTCTTTTAAGTGATGAAAATGTTCAGTCACATTTTTTGAAAAGATGAGAATATCATCTTGGAAACACTTAACAAACATGTTCACATCTTTGGAAAATATGGTACATGGCTCTCTGAAACACAGATGCGGCCGAAGCCAAGCCAAAAGGCATTCTTTTAAACTGAAACAACCCATGAGGTGTGATAAATGCCGTGAAATGTTTGGAATCATTGGTGAGCTCAATTTGGTGATAAGCAGACTGAAGATCGAGAGTAGAGAAGACACAAGCACCATCTAACATGCATATCATCTCATTGATATTGGGAAGGGGATGACAGTCAGTAATTAAATTAGCATTTAACGCCCTCAAATCAACACATAGCCGAATACTTTTGTCAGGTTTACGGGCCAAAACGATGGGAGAAACCCATTCAGATGATTCAATCTCTTCAATGATGTCCTCTTTAATCATGGAGTCTAAAATGTCTTTCAGCTCTGCCCTAATACTAATGGGGACACCCCTTAACTTTTGTTTTACTGGAACAGAATTAGCTTTGACTTTGATCCTATGGCTAAAACCTTTAAATTTACCTAAATCATCCAAGAACACCTGAGGGTATAAATCCGTAATTTCTGTTCCAAATAGTGATAATGCAAGTACTGAAACGGGTTCTTTGTTTCTAGGATTTAAAACAATACCCAACTTTGCTTGGTCACGCCAACCTAAAACATTGACACCTTTGAGAGCTATATATAGTTTGATGACAGCAGAGTTGCCTTTAAATTTGATAGGTACAACCTTGAAACCAACAAAATCATTTTTGGAACCATCAAAATTGAATGCAATAATATCTGGTTTACAGAGGGAATCACAATTGATCAACTCTCCTAGGCATTCCGCGCAATAATCTTGTGTAATTATTGTCGAAGGGGATCCAGAGTTTGCCATAAGTTCCAACTCTTTTTCCATGATGTAAACAATGCACTTGGGGGAAGGGATTTTGTCAGTTTCAGAATCATCAAGGTTATCTTGAATTGAAACTACAATGCCAGACTCTATACCACCCTGAGACTGATCCTCTATAGAGATATTATGAGAAACACAAGAAACTTTACCTTTACTTGGAATGGATGAGGAAGATTGAAGATTTTTTCCTGAACTGGATTTAGGTACATTCTTACACATCTTCGAAAAATGTCCTGTACGTCCACATTTATTGCATTCCTTACCAATTGCTGGACAATGTGGAAAGGAAGCTATATGATCCGGGTTACCACATCTATAACAATAGAATTGGTTAGGTTTATTACTAATTTTGTAACTAGAAATTGATTTAATGTACTAGGGTTAACAACACTAACCTCGCTAGATGTACTGGGTCTGGTATCTTTGTTGAGAGACTTAATCCATTTATCGGATTGTTCTAAAGCCTTGGTTGTACTGATGGCCAATTCCAAGCTGGGATCACCCAAAATCCACAACTGTTCTTGAACCTTCTTACTTTTGACGTGAACGATTATCTGATCTCTGATCATTTCGTCTGTCATCAATCCGAAATTACAATGTAGGGACAATGCACAAAGAGCTGTGAGAAATTCATCAAAGCTTTCATTTTCATCTTGGGCTCAAGTGTAAAATTTGAATCTATTGAGTGCTACACTAGTGGTAGGTTTAAACCTACCCGCTATACGTAAAACAGCTTCATCATAAACATTATAGTCACCAGCAGACCTGACTGGAGGGAGAGTTCTGCACACAAGTTGACCTTCTGAACCCAGAGAATGGAGAAAAATATTTTTTTTCCTCTCGGCTGACATACGTTCACCATCTATAGCTTTAAGGAATGTGAAAAACTCCTCTTTCCATCTTGTCCACGGGATAGGTGGTTCCCCTTTTGATTGTAAGAATTTTGAAGGTGGATAAAATTGCATTGTAATAGAAACTCAAAACTATAACTTAAAACTTAAGAATGATACTAGTTAGTCTATGTAAGTATACAGCATAATACTGGGAGTCCAGGTGTGCCTGTCACCGAAAATAACAGGCTTATATCTTTTACAAATGTCCTGTTAAATGTAAATATAATACGCAAAATACCACAATACCTTTAAGTATATATGCTACACAAAATGACAATATGATAAGGTAAATAGTTTGTCATGAAAATTTACTAAGGATGTGTATATTATCATGTGCACCTGTTGAAGTTACCAACTTAAGCAGAGTAAATAAATTGGTGTGCACATCACCGTGAAAAATACTGGGTTATTACATAGATGTAATTCTGTCACTGTAAAGAGAGAGATTGTAGACTTTAGTGCTGCTGCTTAGTCTTGTTCAAATAGTAGTTGTAGACTGCAGCAAATTCAATTTGTAATTGTAAACTGTAGCGAACTCACCAGCGCTACCGCCAAGTATACAGTATTACCCTGTTTTGTTCAACAGTTATTGTAGATCGCTGCAATACTTTAGTGCAGCCGCCTATTTTGTCCAAATAGTAGATGTAGACTGCAGCAAATTCAATTAGTAAATGTAAACTGTAGCGAACTCACCAGCGCTACCACCAAGTATGTAATATTGCCAGAGTGTGAAGCGTTTTGTTCAGTATAAATAGCAAATGTAGACGGCAGCGAACTCACCGCCGCTACTGTCAAGCAAACAACTTTGCCACGGCGCGAAGAATCTTCTTCCGCTATGTCCCGTGATTGAAGACTGCAGTGACATCTAATCCATTGTCGCTGCCATGGAACACATAACGATTTTGTATTTGTTCCTGATTAAGATGGCCGTCGGCGTGATGACGTGTGACGCAGCCAATGAAAGGACAACGCGTAGTATGTGACAGAACCGCTGTGTTGACGGATGAAAAGCGTCATAGCCGGTATCCAAGCAACATCGTTGGCAAGGTGATGACGTCTTCGGTGATTTGAATAGAGACTGCAAACTCCGAAAAGACGTTAAAATTCCTTTAAGTCTTGAAGGAACAGTGTAGAAAAATGGGATTTCGCCAGGCTGGTAAAGCGAGTGAAGCAGGAAACTTGCATCAATTAGCGTCTTGTCTTGATATTGAAATCGGGTCCGGAAAACTCCACTTGACCTGTGCCTCATAAAACGTGGTATGTAGAGTGTACTTCCAACCGTCGCCAAATTTGTTGAGTAAAAGGCAGCAAAATGTAGATAAAAATGGGTAAATTTATTGGTAGTAAAAGGAAGAGGCACAGCACGAACAGGAACCAAGGAAACACTGTTAAACTGCCGACCCTGGAATATGGAACATCACACGTACAACGTAGGTACAGTGCTCCATGTTCCAGGCAGAGAAAAGGAAGGGAGGGAGGGATACAGAGAAAATCAAAGCAAGAATGTAACACCCTTGCAAGTGTTTCCAGGCCAGACTCCGGGTAAACCTTCCAGTATTTTTTGCTGCTGTGTTTTAACTTCACAAAGCCATTTCAACAGAGAATGTGCGCACAGTGCCTGATGATACACAATCATCCTACTTGCACATGACTTCCACACATAAATTGGGAAATATGGATGTGATCTAATGGGCAGAGCTGCTGACTTTGGATCTGAGGTACTAGTGCAAGTCCCGGTGTTGGCTCTCGGCAAATCGCTTTAACTCCACTGCCTAAAGTAAAATGAATCTTACCTTATGTAATGCAATCTGGTGTTCATGTAAAACACATCAGTGCCATTGGGCAGTGTATATGCTACATAACACTGATATATATACATGTTCAAAATGCACCACTGGGTTTCGTTTTAACACCAAAAAAGATATGAGGTCTTACCCCAATATTCAGCTGCAGAAGAGGTTTTACAAATTTGCTAAAATCCCTGGTAGCAACACCAAGATTATCCGGAAGCCTTGTGAGTTTAGTATAGAGACACCACAGGACAGCACCCCACTCTGAAAAGAGGTCAAGCTCCAGCGTAACTCACCAGCTGTCACTTTTATGGGCAGATCAATATATTAATCACAGTCCGATAAAGACACATTGAAGGGTGTGGTCAACATCATGACATTTACAAACAATTGCTGCTAGAGAGGAATGTCAAATATTATAGAAGTTAGAAACAGGGTATGCTATTTATGTAATTCACAGCATTTGAAAGCATTTACATGGAAAACAAATCACCCTGTCTCATGTCCAGTAAAGCTGGGTATATCACAAAGGTTTGCTAGTCTAAAAAGTGGGTTGTGGTCCTAAAACATTTTGGTAGCACTACCCTAGACACTGTCTAGAAGGAGTAAAGACTGAACGAGACTTATACTCAATGCACAGGCGTTGGGTTGTGTACGGGTTGAATTAGAGCCTGTGACATTTACTGCAAAGTATGCAAGATACCCTGAGTGAGTTTACATGGGTTGAAAGTCACCATATCACATTTATTGCAAGGTATGTAAGATATCTTACCCATTACTGTTAAGGGAATTGTTATGACATTTTCAAAAGAATGTGTTAGCCTGGCCAACCAGTGCAGTCTGGTGGCGGTGTTGACACATTGTGTTTTCTGTGTGTGTTTCCCTTGTAGTACTGGTGGGTGAGAAAGTAGACTGAGTGGTATAGTGTTTCTTGTATTGCCTATGTGTTGACATAAGTGTTTGGTCTTGTTGGCAGCTTAGGTATTTACAGTATCTGTGTATATGGCAATTCTATAGTGCAAACCTTGCAAAAAGGAAGCAGACTGCCATACATGGCCCAGGGCAAACATTGCTTTAATACCTCATCAGGGTTAGTAACATCTATAAAAAATGCAAATAAAGTCAACAGGTAATAGGAGAGGAAGCTGGGTTGTGGATGGTGAATGCACTGTGATGTAGTGTTCTTTAAAGACGGACGTCTTATACTCATTCCTAAATTGGAGTAGTGTTGGGGCGATCCTGATGGATACTGGGATGATGTTTCAAAACCTGGGTGCCTAGATGGAAAAGGTCTGCTGTCTTGTTTTTTTTCTTTTTTGCACTCCTTAGTCTTCAGCCTGATGGTGTCCTGGCTGTGGGTGTACCAATAACCAATATAAATAGTAAGCTCGTCTGCAGGATAAGCAGGGGTGCTGTTCATGATGGTAGTGGCTTTGTGGTCTTGGTTTTGTGAGAATCCTATTTGTAGATGTGTGACACAGGAGCTTGATTTCATTTTTGAGAGTTTGGATGTTTTAGTGTTATATTTTTGTTCCATTTGTTCAGATTTTTTGTATGTTTCCTTTGTTGTCTTGTACAAAAGGAGGTGTGTGGTGGTCTGCCTATCAGGACACCTGGTGATGTCCTTAAATACTAAGTTGAAGAGGTGATTGGCAGATGGTAAGAGAGTGTCATAAGGGCTAAGCTGGGATTTACATTTGCTCCTGCTGGAGTCAGACTCATTTGTCTATTATTCTTACAATACAGCCTCTAACCAGGCTACACAACCGTGCATTTCTGCAACACGTCTTGCATCAAAATTGTGGTATATAATGCTATGCAAACAAGCAGTGGCAAAGCAAAGAGGTCTCACCTATACTAGATCTAGCTGCCTTGTCCATTTTTTTTAGCCATGTTGCAAAGCAGTGTGGCCATTGTGCGACTTGCTGAAAATAAAGGAAAACGAAGCACCATGATGCATTCATCATTTATTTTATTTTATTTTGAAGGCTGCTTTGCAACATGGCAAAGTAAAGAAATTAAAATGCAGTCAGCGCTAGCCGAGTTATATCGCTTATTTCCTTTACTTTCAGCCATGTTGCACAGCTGCCACGCTGCTGTGCAACATGGCTGGAAAAAACATGGACAAGGCCAATAGATTTCCTATAAGCTTACCGTATTGGCTTTGCTAAAACTTTTCATAATTTAAATTGCACGATAATAAGTATTTTATCCAGATGTTTTGCATAATCTAGTCCAGCTTACTCCTTGCTTGGCCTTTCATTTAGACAGACATTAAAGTGCTGTGAAATATAACCAATCCTTGTCCACTCAGCCCTCCGAGGCATTTTGAAGTGTACTCTTTCGTGCAACCTCTGGAAAAGCTGGCATACATTAAGGGGATTAGTGAGGCATCTGAAAGACAAGGTGCAACGGTAAGTGAGTTTGGATGCAAGATAGGCACTGCATCCAGAATGAGATGCATATCCAGGTATGTGGATGTGCATGTCCATGGTAGAAGCTGCAACTCTGGGAGATGTTCTTTACTTTCAGCCATGTTTCAGCACGTTGCACAGCGGCAGTGCTGCTGTGCAACGTGGTAAAAAAAAACATGTGCAACCTATTGGCTTTGACAATGCTTGTTTTTAGTCTCATGGCAGAAGGGGCAAGCCACACCAAGCGAAGTGAGAGCAATAAACTGAACAACAGCGGGAGGAGGGCGCAGAGGGCAAGAACGACCACAGAAAGTGGAGGAAGGGAGATATGGAGGGAGAAAGCAACATCAAGGATGGTGAGAGGAAGGTGGGAGAGAACAAGCAACACCACAGACAGTAGGAGAAGGGTGGGAGGGAGCAAGCAACATCACAGAAAGCGGCAGGAGGCTGGGAGGGGGACAGAGCAAACAACAGTGGCGGAATGGAGCGACCAACATCAGGACAGCGGGCAGAGGGTGGGAGGGGAATGGACTGCAAGCACCTGCAGTCTTATGGAGTGCAACAAGTCAACTAAAAAAAAGTACCATCAGAAGCATATGGCCCGTTGAAGGACCCTGGTCGGGAACAATAATTGGTCCATAACCACAGAATTGATAGCACAAGAAGAGAAAGTGACACCAGTAGGTGATGACCAAAGAGAAGCAAGGAAGTGAGAGTGATGTTGAAGCCAACCAACAGTAAGTAAGTAACAGAGGTTCTCCAGGCCCTTTTTAAGGTGTATTTTTTATTTGTAAGAAAAAAGACTACCAAGCACCAGTGCATGTGCGTTCTCAGCACTATGCCTATTCAAAGCTATCAGTACACCTGAAACTAAGAATGAGTTCAGCAAAATCTCTGAACACAAAACATAGATCAGCCATCTGAAGTAGAAATATGACTGTCAGATATTTTCTTAAAAATCGATGAAGGGTCAGAAAAGATACCGAGCTTGGCATTCAATTATCTTACAGCTATCATTCAGATAGGATTAGTTTCATCAATAAAAACAAATTTCCTCAAAGTGCAACCCGAGTGCCGCAAGATGCCTCTCTGGCCTTTACATGCGGCCCCTAGTCAGCAGCAGCTCTAGTCTGTTGTTTACTCGAATCAGCACTAATATTAAAAAGATGCTAAATAAACGTGGAAGTATTTATTTTCAGGTTGATTGCAGTTAAAGAAAAGAAGTAACCAGGAAGTCCTGAACACTCAACTTTAGGAACATCTGCAACATATAGGTCCGAACTACAAGAGATTTTAACTCTGCCAAAAGACGCTCTTATCCCATGGTTATCCTATGTGAAAAAGACATGTGAGAATCTGGGACGGCCGGAGCTTTGGCTAAACCCAGGGAGCGCGTGTTGTAGGATCCCTAGGAAACTCCTGGTAAAGGAATTTTATGAATATAAATTATCAAAACTTATAGGGGCTACAAAGGAGGGGTCTCTTACTAACGTATTTATTAAAATGAAAGATGTGTACCACCAAGAGAGTGTTCTTGACAATATCAGCCCGGTCTTCACCAGAAAATTGTTCCTTCAGTGGAGACATAGCTCACTCCCACTTGGGTCATTTACGAAGCAGTGGTCCAATCCCCCCTCATCAGAGCAATGCTCATTATGCACCCAAACCCGGGAGGATGACCTACATATGATCTTTTTCTGTAAAGCCTACTGTAGACCCAGAAATTATTGGCTTGTTCCCCTTCTTAAGAACCTGGGTCTTAGGCATTATCTACATGCATACAGAGTGTTAAAAACAGATCTTTCGCCCCAGGTTATGTTTGCGGTAGCTAAATTTTTAAGAGCAATGTGGCACATTCGAGCAAGACATATAAAGCAGGTTGAGGCTGGGGATAATAGAACTATTGAATGAATTGTATTTTGCACTACGTTGTTATTTATGCTCCTTCTCAAAATGTCATGTGCTTTTATTTGAATGTTAACTTTATTTTAAATGCTTTTATTGTTGTATATCTTTTATGATCTAAAATGGTCGAAATAAAGATTATGAAGAAAGAAAACAAAAGAACATCTTCATTTTTAAAGCCATCTTTTAGCACATGTAAAAATTTGATAAAGTCTTTTCAAAATTCAAAAAGTGTCTTTTGCTAACATGCAGAAGTATTATTTTAAACGTGATAAGTTTCAAACAGGAATTTTGAAACATTCATGCCCCTCCCTTCACCCTGACAACAAAGCGAGGAGTGAGCTAAGATGCAAGTCAGTTGTTATGTGCACCATCTGGGTGGGCTTGATTGCCATTATACATGGACAACATTGGAGTTCATTAAATCATACGTAAGAGAAGGTTTTGTTCAGTGCACATCCTAAGGTCATGTACTTTGAGGTTTTCTTAAATGTGATAACAAAGAAATGGAGGGAAGGTGAAATAGAAACAATTACCTAGGATCACATGATTTGGTCGAGTGGGGAAGCCGGGATTGAACCCGGGTTTTCTGTTTTCAAATTGTGCAATTCAGCCACTAGATGTAGCCAATACGCACCCCTTCACCTATCTTAACCTCTAGCAGGGCCGGCTTTACCACTGGTGGCGCCCTGTGCAACAATGTTTGCTGTGCCCCCCCCCAATGACCACCTCGCTACGGATCCCCACACTACCACCATTTGACAGTGCCCCCCCAAGTCTCCATAACCACTGTCTCTTAGATTCATTTAGCTTCATAGCACCGCTCATACAAGTTTAAGGCATCAGAGCACTTTACTTCACACCTACATTGCACGGAGACAATCATACGTTTGTAAATCAGTATATAGGAAATGTTACATAAGACAGATGCCTACAAGGTGTTGGATTCACATGTCATCCATGCGGGTAGGCAATATAGTTTAAGAGTCCTTGGTCTGGAAAAGCACAAATTCAGGGGCATATGTTCATGGAAGTGGCGGAGTGAGACGTTAGCCGTCATGGCTTAACGCCTCACTCTGCCACTTCAGAAACGCAAGGCTGCACCATATTTACAACGATAAGGTACAGCCTTGCGTTTCCCCCTGTGCTGGTGCTGGAGCAGAGTTTTCTGTTGAAAATTTATCGGGTTTTGAAACTCCAGTTTGTTTATATGTTGTGAATTAAAATTATTAATTTGTAACTATTAATTATTTGTTATTGTATGAAATTCTGATTAACCAATACGAACTAACAGGAGAAAACTACATGTGGGAATGCATTCATGTTGCTTAATAATAATGTGCAGGTTTTATTAAATGGATGTTGCTAAGTGTTGTTTGTTTTAAAGCACAAAACGCTTTTGAAATAATGTGTACTAATGCTTTACTGTGTTGCAAAGGCTAGATAATTACATACACATAAGGGTATTAGTGGGGTTAACACTGTTTAATCACTATGCTGTGGTAACGTTGTTTTTGTCTCTTTTAATTAAGATGGTCTGTTTTGGCCTATCGTAAAATGGCTGCCGTTTAAAGCCTACGCTCGAGTGACTGAATTTTGATGAGAGGGCCTTGCTGAACATGGTCGAGAGTCATCTGACCACAGTCATCGCCTGGTTTAAAAGTTTTCCGTGAGGACAGCAGTTCTGGGCGAAAGTCCAAGTGTCCTTGGAGGACAAGGGAGCCACAATGAACTTTGTGATTACAATGCTGGTTCCGAGGAAATGTGAACGTGAAAGAAACATTTGCAAAACTCGAGTTTCCTTCTTCCGTCTTTTTATTTTTGTGATTTTTCTGAGCGGAGATTTTCCAAATGTAGCGATGTTACATCCTTTCCTGCTCGCTCTGCTCAGCGGTTCAGCGGATATCTAAAACATTTTATGTTGCTTTATTTTGTAAAATTTTCTATAAGTATTGTTAGCCTCGAGAGGGTCTGAGGCCACTTCTTCCCAAACTTGCGTTGGTGAGGATCGATGCTGTGAGGACGGTGACTTGGGAGACTTCTACTGAGAGACCTGTCCTGACCCATTTATGACATTTAGCTAGAATAGGTAACTATGAGAATAATGATTTTGTTTGATTGATTTTTCTTTGAACTAATTTTAGGTAAAGTACCATTATTTTAAATTCAGTGTTGGTGGTTATTTCTTGTCAATTATTGAGTACTCTATTGTAATTATTGTTGTTTAAATCATGACTCAAGACAGTGTCAATTAGGTCTTAGTGTAGATGCAGGGTGTTTAGGAGGTTTCTCTCTCCATGGTTGGTACTGATAGAGTAATCTGAGTGTATGTTAGTGAAATGGGCCCAAGTGTATGTTGAGTGTATGTGCGTGTATCTGTGAAATTACTCTATCCGTGGAAGTAGGGAGAATTTATATGCCCTGATCTGGATCACTGGCACTACACTTAAAAGTGTAGCGCCAACGCAGGCACCCTTGCACCATAGTGCAAGGTTGTCTGTGTGCAAGGAAAATATTGTTTATGTACAGAAAGGTTACCCTTCCTGTACATAAAGAATCTTTAAATGCCATTTTGTCACTTCTATGTGTACTACTTAATGCAGCACACATGAAAGTCACAAATGGCTTTTTTTTTTTAAAAGACTGTATATGTACATGAATGGGGACGCTCCTGTACATAAACGATCCAAGGCTTTTTCTATGTGTGCTGCACAAGGCAGCACACATGGAAAAAGAATAAACGAGGAGCAATAATGCATTTCTCCTCGTTTCGTCAGCTCAAGACCATGATTTCCCTGGTCTTAATGTTGGCGTTGCCTCCTATTTAAGCTGCTCTTGTAAATAGGGGGCAGCGTCAAAAGCAATGAGTGTTGCGGTTGCAACACCCACTGCCAACCCCTTTCACGCTAAGAATTGCGTGAAAGGGTCCGTTATTTAAAAGGTAGCGTTAAGCCACATTAAGTGGCTTAACGCTGCCTTGTAAATACGGTAAGACCCCTATCGCCACGGGAATGTCACAAAAAGTGACGTTCCCGTGGCGATAGGGGCTTGTACATATGCCCCTCAGAATTTAAAATGTAACAGCATTGTTAGGGGTTTTCTTTAATAAGAGTTGATTTCTAACCAAATTAACCCTTTTTTATTAGGATAAGGAAAGACTGGGCAAAAAAACATGTATCTGTAATATATTTCTTGCAGTTTGCATGCAGCTCTTTGACGCCTGTTAATAGCTCACTGTTCTATAATAGGATTTTAACAGTTAAACTGCAAGTAACAAAAGGATCTCTCTGACAAAAGCGATAACCCGTTGACCTATTAATAGTATATGCTCTTCTGTGATCTGAATTGGACAAGTTCTTTGCAGCAGGCATGTTAACCTTCTGCGCTGCGCTATGATGAGGCAAAACTCCCACTACGAGACAAAGCTCCGGTCTCTCTAGAGGAAGACCATTAATCACCGGGGTTAACCTGACATGTTTATTGATGCTTGGAAATTGCTAGGACAAGAACGTGGAATCGGGTGCTTTTAAAACAATACACATGGCGCCCCCACCCCAAGTCATCGCCCGGTGCAGTGGCACCGATCACACCGCCCTAGAGCCGGCCCTGACCTCTAGATGTACCCACTCGGCACCCCTACCCCTGCCCCCACACACACTTTGCCCCTCAAACCGCCAACCTGCTGGCATCAAAGTGGCCCTCGGTCATACCATAGACCAAACTTTTTGGCCCCTCAGAAAATGTTTGCGAGTACCCATGATGTAAATAGATTTTCACAAGGCAACTGCTCACTCTGTGCTGTGTACCATAAACCGCTGTGGTGCTATGACTTGCCTTTGTTAATGGATGTTAGTTTAATGTATGAACTGTGCTACAACCGCATTCCGTCTCATAACATTAAACATACAGCCATTCAGTGATGACGTTATTTCCCCAGAACATTCAAAGTTATCTGGAACAAAGTTGGCGTTGCCGGTGCAGCACTATCTTCTGTTTTTGTGTGCTGAAATATCAACCCCATTTCTACCGGAAATGCAATTTACCGAGGCGCTTGCGTGGGCGAGTGTAGAGCTGCGCTTTAAGAAAAATGTATGAAAGGTAACATTTAAAAAATAAAAACGTGAGAGACTAATGTGGACGTCAGAGTTGTTCTCATGGGAGCCCTGGCATTGGTTTCTCGGTGGATATGAGACCTGAAACTAATACTGCTGCTTTAATCTAGTTATGCAGAGTAGCCACTCTCCTATATTCGTTTCTCCTTCTTCTTATAATTCTTGGGAAAGAGAGATGGGCACCCGGTGTTTTCATCTCAGAACATTTGTAGCAGACAGAAGCAGAAAATGACCAGCGTCAGCAACTGCTGCCGACACGGAGGGGAGCTGAGCGGCCGGAAGCCCGGAGCAGACGTTCCCGCAGCCCTCTGCTTATGAGGCATAATGGCACGGCCTATAACAACAACATCCGATTTACATATAAGTTAACGTTCCAATAAGAGGTTCATCCGCCTAATGAGCTTCTCCGTCAAAACACGATTTACATTTCGTCTACCCGGGGAGTTCTGCAACCTGGTCTGCTAAATGTCTTCGATTACACTTTTATGTACCGTGCTCTGTGCGGTTCCATTTGAAGCTGCAGGCGGTACAAGGTGGAATAAAAAGCTCGTTATCAGAGGTCTGTGTCGGAGCAGTCCACCACAAAAAGCTATCTGCCGCCCTGTGTGCCATTTATTTCACGTCTCCTTAAATGCCAGAGTTCACATTTCCCTGGCATTCACTTTAACTCCTTTGTGAGGGGCTTGCAACCTTTCCTGTAGTGAGAGCCGCTTCTGATCAGTCAAAATCATGGTGAGATACTGAAGGCTAAGCAATGCGTGCATTGTTACCAGACAGCCCCAAGCCCAGTTCCACTGACTATAAGCCTAATGTCTATAAAGCCAGATACTATGGTTTGGATAAAATACTTTGATTAGTGGCACTATGACAGAGCTGCCACGTGTGTCAGTGACAGCGTTGACTTTGGGGATGTATGAACATGTGTGTATATGAATGGGATATAGGTGTATGGGTGACTGAGAGCCTGTGCCATATATACTTGTGGCACAGGACATCTTTCACCTTAAGTGAGACTGTTAGATGTATGAAACAAACATACAACCATTATTTTAAGAGGGAGAAATTTAAATTGCAGAAAATGTTCTGCAAAAATGTTAAAGGCCCGCTCCAGCGTCAAAGGTCCAAGCTGAAGGCGAGGGTCTTTAACAAGTGAGAGGGCCTTTATTGGTCGGTATAGCCCCCTATGGAGGGCTATAAGGCTATTAGAACATTCCGCCCCTAGAGGGTAGAATGTTCTAATATAGTCTTAAAGGCCTCCGTAGAGGTCTATACCGGCCATTAAAGGCCCTATCCAGCATTAAAGGCCTAAGACGAAGGAGAGGGCCTTTAAAAAGAGAGCGGGCCTTTATTTGCCAGTATAGTCTGCTACGGAGGGCTAGAAGGCTTTTAGAATATTCCGCCCCTAGACAAAGAATGTTCTAATTAGTAAAACTAAGGCATCAAGGAGCCTGTGCAAGTTGAAATCAGCAACAGCAGTAAAAGACAAGCATTGGAATGTGATGCTCGGGCTTCTATCCGCTATTAGAAGCCCAGAGAACTCCATTGTCTTCAATGGAGCACTCAACATTCCAATGTTCTAATTAGTAAAACAAAGGCCTCAAGGAGCCCGAGGGGATTGAAATCCCCTTGGGCTCCATGAAGCTTTTGTTCACAGCAACAGCTGTGAAAGGCAAACATTGGAATATTGATGCTCCAGTCTTCTACCAGCTAGTAGAAGTCAGGAGCACTCTATTGTTTCCATTGGAGCGCTCAACATTCCAATGTTCTAATATAGCCTAATAGCCCACCATAACGGCTATTAAAAGCCTGCTCCATCGTTTTAAGGCCGAGCCGAAGGCGAGGGACTTTAACAAGGGAGCTGGACTTTAATAGCTGGTACAGCCCAGCTACAAAGGGCTATAAGGCTATTAGAACATTCTGCCACTAGAGGGCAGAATGTTCTAACAAATTAAACAAAGGCCTCTCGGAGTTCGAGGGGTTTTAAATGTTTTCAATGGAGCTCCCAACATTTCAATGTTCTAATATAGCCTCGAGCCCATTGCGGAGGGCTCTAAGGCTTTTAGAATATTTACTAATCCCTGCTGCAGGTGGACATTTCTTCACGCTCTTGAGGTGGGTATCATAAGCAAAAACAATGGACATCTGTGGGGTGCGAGTCAGCAAGAGAGACAGATTTTAGTGATAGGTGGCGCTTTGAATTACCGACTGATTGGCAACATTTTTGACTACTGAAAGTCAGGTAAATTGTGTGCCATTAAAGGACAAGTGACCTGGGGGGGGGGGGGAGTTGGGCGACTGTAATCCAGCAGTAAGGATCCCTAATGAGGTATTCAGATAGCCACTCTGGGGCAGCAGGTTGTCTCCAGTTTGTATTGGACAACAGCAAGCGAACACCCGCTAGGCGCATCCAAAACACTGCATTTTTAAGCAAGCACTGCAAGATTGGAAAGTGCACGCGCGAGTCCTGCTTCTGCTAACAGAATGTGTATCCAGTATGGCCAGGATGGCTCAGTGAGGTCAATGTTCACCACTAAGGTATGCAGTGATTTCAAAGTTTAAATTCCATCCTTTCGCGGTCAATACATTCAGTACCATTGAGCAGGGCAATGGCAGCATAAGTTCTTTACAATGCATACAATCTCTATCCCTACCCGAGCAGTACATCAGAGCGATTGTTAGAGGGTTATTGCTGACAGGGAAGCACGAGGCGCTGAAGGGGACTCACCCATCAATCCACTTCTTCAATGGGGCCTGTAGCCTCTTTGACAGACGGAAACCCAGGATCACATTTCAGAGCTTAATTTGAGCCCGTGCTTCCGGCCAGGCACAGTAGCATCCATTTTTGGGGTCCAGCACTTGCTTTTCCTCAACAAAGATCAAAAGACAGAAAAAAGGGGGAAGAAATATGGAGAAAAAAGTGATGAAGGGCTTAAGCAATGATGAAAAAGTACCTGCATGAGGGCGATAAAGGGGCAGGGGTGTCTCGCAGTCGACGAAATAGGCATGAATCGGAATCATGATTATACAGCCTGGGTATTTGGCAGCCCTGATATCCATAGTCCCGGACCCGGGCCCCCAGCACTCATTGTTTTACAAATTGGGCAAACTGTAAGGTAGTGTATAGGTGATATCAGAAACCATCCCAGCCTTGCTTCACTTGCACCACTTCATGAGAGAAGGTATTCTGCGAGAGTGGAAGGAGACAGACGCGAGTTCTTTTCCTCGTTTCAAGCACCACCTTTACCCTTCTGAGAGCTGAAGATTCTTTCCTGGAAGCAGTACAGATGTACACCTTCTAGTTTGACCGGTCAACCTTTAGGATCATCATAGCATTCCACCTTATTGGTCCCCAAATTCATAGGATTTCATGGCTGTGATTCAGATTTTTGTTCCGCCAGAGATGCTTTGCACTTGTGACTAGGACCAACAGTTCTCCTTTAGGTATTTTTGCTAAACACTCCTCCCCAAAAGCATTATCTCCAAGAATGCCTAGCATATGGGTTGGCAATGATATTTATCTCTGACTTCTTCTGTCAGTTGCCTGACCCAGTCTGGCAGGAAACTAAACTGTCAGCTTTTGAGCGGGTGGTACTTCAATACAGCAGCCAGAGAGGCTGTTGACTCCGGCTCTTAGGTTAGACATAGAAGTCTAATGAAAACAGGAGCAACCACTCGTATTGCGAAAGGCTGGGGTGAGGGTGGGGGGAACAAAAAAAATTAAAAGTTATAGAGAAAGAAAGAAAAATGCGCTTACCTGTTCTGATGGCCGTCGCTTTCCTTCCGATTCTCGCCGCCAGTACGTCCAGGAACTGCTGCACACTGCGTAGGCTCCCAGCTTCCAATGCCAATAGTATTCCCAGCATGTGAACAGCACTTGGATTGGTCTGGGCACCTCGGTTCAGCGCTCAGATATAGACTAGGAGCCTGTGTTGGTTTCTCCACCCAACTGTAAACCGCAGCTATGTGGCGAAAGGCCAAGTGCACATCACGGTTTGGCCTGCCCCATAGGGCCGGCCAAACCGTCATGAGCACTTGGCAGTGTACACCACTCTTCTCTCCTCCCTTTTGCTGCAACTGCAGTGTAGGTGGCCATGCCCCTTCCTCACTTCACAGTTCCAGCCTGCAGGACGTAAAATAGAAATATAATAAAAATGTTTTATTATCATTTTAATTTTGTCCTTTGCCTCTTTTGGCTTTCAGCGGGGGGGAATAATGCTTGTCCGCCATAACAGAGGCGTCGCCCTGCATAAAAAACGATAACTTGCTAGGCTTCCCATAAAAGGCTTTGCTTCTCCGATTCTGAATAGCTAGTTTTTGGACCACTGGACAATTGGGATCCGCCAAGTAAATGCACCCTTTCCTAAACTTGGAAACTGGTTGTTTCTCTATTTAGACTGGCATATTAGACCTTTTTGTAAGCTAGTGCCCCCCTCAACTCCTCCAAGATGAAATCTGCCTTTCTGTTCATAGGAAGGGTGTCCATGGACTTGGGAGGGGCCTCAGACCAAATTGAGTGAGAGCAGCCTTTCCCAGAAGGAATGTCATTTTTATTTGATCCTCTGCAAATTCATTCTGACAAAGCACTTCCCCAGTCATTACCTTGACCAATAGGAAATCATTGACTGGAATGGTATACTTAACAGTTGATGATTGCCAGAAGATCCTGCTCCAGGCAATTTTTATGCAATATTAGGCTGCATGTGCAAATGCTGTTAGGTATCAAAAATTATTGATTCTGGTTGTATCGATTGTGCAGTTGACAATGTCACTATAGATCTGTGTCAGAAATGGGGCTATTACTTTGGGAGGGGGTACCCCTGTCAACTCAAACAACCTACTATAGTTAGGTCAAAACACAATTCTGAGAGAATCTCTGCTTAACCCCTGGTAGCTATGATACTAGTAGCAGGCAACCACCAGAAATATGAGTGAAACGTTTAAGCAGTACCAACATTTTCAAAGTGAAGACTACAACACAATCACATTCTGTAACAAATTAAAAAATAGATATGAATTTGACGAGCAAAAAAACACCAAGATTATCAGAAGTTAGGAGGAAGGTGACATTTTAAGGCAAAAAGTGCAGAGAAAAAGTTGAGCACTAAGGAAACACAACAGTTTGCGAGGGGCCAGGACCTAGGCACACTTTCAAGCCATCCAAGATGGAGCAGAGGGTGGATATATCAAGCAGGTTATCCTGGTCTAAGTTTCCACCTTCAGACCTAGTCTCCAACTGCTGGAAAAGTGTCCTCTGGCCAGTGTTGCAGTCCCTGACTCCCCAGGGCAGGCTTCTGAACTATCTCCAGCTAGGTCTCCTGAAAAGTTCAGTTCTTTTTAGTCAGTTGGGCCCTCTTAGAGTCAGGAGTCTTCCTGTTTTGTGTCCCTGAAGCAGGTAAGCAGGAGACCAACCACTTGACCCTTGGACAGGAGTTCCAGTCTCTTGATGCCAGCAGGATTTTTGGGATCCTTAGGTCCTTGTGTGAGTCCTCTTCTTCCAGCAGCAGCCAGGTGTCAGGATTTTTTTTCCAGCAGGGCTTTCTACTTCAGATCGAGTCTTCTCCAGTCCATGAATGTTCTGAGGAGGTAGTGGTGGAGGTGCCAGATGTATTCTATGCACTCATCAGTGACTGGAGGAATTCTATCGTTGAATTCTAACAATTTTCTTACAGTCCAACCAGCTCCTTTTGCAGTATTTCCTCTTTGACTTATTGTACAATTTCCTAGCAGCTGCTGTTTAAATAAGATGGGACTCAGCTGCCATCGGGGAGGCTTGTTTTCAGCTTCTTGACCACTTTCCTGCTTCTACTTTTCCCTCTTACTTACTGGAAGGGTCCTGGGAATGAAAGTCAAAAAGGTAATGCTAACGCTGACCATTGTTATGTCAACTGTTCCTGTTCACTCCCAGATAGCTAATCTCTGCTAAATGATCAGCACTAGCAATGAACATCCATTGCCTTTCCTTGTCACAGAGGCAAGTCGTTGTTGTTGTCGTTGTTACCACTCCCAGCCAAAGGCGTGTTTTCCAGCAGTGTAATTGGTGATACTATTATCCCACTGGCCAACATTGTCAGATCCCAGGGACTCAACACTATCTCTTATGCCAACCACACGCGACTGATCCTTTCCCTCTCAGAAGATCCCACCAATACCAGGAACAACTTCAACAATTGCATGACCAGCATCACAGGTGGGATGAAGGAAAACTGCCTGAAGCTCAACACTGACAAGACAGAAGTGCCTGACTGAGCATGCCAGAAACCTCAGAATCATCCTCAACAGCAAACATACCATGATCTCACAAGTCAACACTGTCACATCCTCCTGCTTCTTCCACCTGCACATTCTATGCAAGATCTTCAAGTGGCTCCCCAGGACTCAAGGTGCACCAGCACCCAGGCCCTCAGCACAAGGAGACTGGACTACAGCAATGCACTTTATGCAGGAACACCAGCCCACCTCTTCTAAAGATGCAAGACCCTCTAGAACTCAATTGCCAGACTCATCCTTGACCTTCCTTGATGCACCAACATCACTCCCCAACTAAGTCAGCTGCACTAGCTCCTGGCCCAGAAATGTTGTCAGTTCAAGCTCATCACACATATTCAAGGCTCTGCACAAGTCCTGACCCTCCTACTTCAACAAACTCCTCCACTTCCATCAAGCCACCAAACTCCTTCACTCTGCCTTTCTCTCTCACGCCCAAGTACCCCTGATACACAGAAGCAGAGCCAGAGGTGGATCCTTCTCCTTCCAGAGAGTAAAGTCCAGGAATGCCCTCCCACTCCACATCAGGACCTCCATGTTGCTGCTAGAATTCTGAAAGAAGCTGAAGAACTGGCTCTTTGACTAGCACTTTAGTCCCTCTACTGACTACTACCACGGCTAGACTCAGTTTTCACCTGTCTAGATACCCTCACTGGTGATAAACCGCACTCTACAAATCGACTAATATAACATAACATCCCTCCTATTGTGGCTTGAATGGGCTGTCTAAGAAGGTCCTAGTAATGAAAAGGAGAAGTCCTCCCTGGCATCTCCAAGGCAAAAGTTAGTGCAAAGGCTGCTCTTTGTTCTGACAACTGTTCCAGTCAACTCCCAGATAGCTAGTCTCTGCTAAGTGGTCAGCAGTAAATATCAATTATTCTTTCCTGAACGCAGAAGCAAACTATTGGAAATTAGATTGTTGGTTGAGTGGGGAGTTAACTCTGCTCAAGCAGAGCCACAATCCCGGTCAGGGTGAACCACAAAAGTCACAATTAACCAGTGCTTAACCCACTGGTAGCCTGGGACAAAAGCAGCCAGGCTTAACTTAGAGGCAATTTGTAAAGTATTTCTGCAGAAGTTCAAACTGCAATAAAGTGAAAATACAATGGAAAAAAAATCCCATGTTTTAAAAAGTATAATTTAATACATTATTTGAAACCAAAATGACAAAAATCTAATCAGTAGAACAGAAGATATGCAATTTAAAGACTTTAGATAAGTAAAGCACCTAAAAGTACAATGAGCCATTTGCGGTTATCTGGTTATGCGAAACTGGGTGAGAGTCACAAGTTCAGGCCAACCACCATGGACTGAGGGCCGGATAAAAGGACAAGGCTAGTGTAGAAATTAAATACTGGTTTCTCATGCAGGTTGATCTTGAAAGAAGTTTATCTTTCCAGAGATACAAACCCCAAACCTCAGTCATGCCTAGCACTTCTATAAAGTGAACGGCTTTATTCAAATCATGGAGCCCATACATGTCACCTATGGAACGAAAGCATGTCACTGCAGCCTCAGCCTGGCTGAAGCAGGCTAAGTACATTATAACACATCACCTTTCCCTGGGAAGCAAATGTAAGTTCCTTTACAACTCAACCTAAATACAGCTATGCATACATTGAACACTAGACTCATGCAGAACACACAAAACTAAACATCTAGTTCTTGGCCACTTAAACACGGACACACAACATAAAAACTACAAGACAAATCCGAACAAAAGACACAAATGAAAATCAGGTTTACAACACATACAAACCAACACCCTTTTTTCCCAAGGGGGGCTTGGAGGGCAGCCGAACGTAGTGAGGTCTGCCTCCCGGGCAGTTTGGGAGGGGTCTGGGCTGGCTGGATTGGCCATTTTGTGGTTTTGGGCTTTTTCGGAGTGTAGCCCAATTGTAGCCCAATTATAGCTCAAGTAGCCCAAGTACCCCTATGCTAATATAATCCTATGAGGGGATTTGCCACCCACCATTTTAGGTTTTGGTGACCTGGTGGCTGGCAGCAGGGTAGCTAGTAATAGTTTTCTTGGCTGTTTACTTAGCTGTTTTCTTGGCTTTTTAATTAGCTGTGTTTAGCGGGTTAGGCATACTTATGCAGTATTATAAGGTCTTGGAGGTGGTGCGCCTGCCGAGCGAGGCAAGCCGCCTTTGATGTATTGATCCCTTCAGCTGCGCCCTCCTGGTCTTGCTTCTGTGGGGGTGGCGGCTGCCGTCTCGGCCTGCATGTCCCCTAGGTGGGCGAGAAAAAAAGCAGTAAGTTTTAGGTGCCCCTCTAATGACCGAAGTGCGGCCCCTTTCTCCCCAGACACGCCAGAGCCTTGTGTGCATTTCGAGGCTCCGGTGAGAGTGTGCACGGGAAGTTTTGGGGTTTGGGAGGTGAAGGGGGTATACCCAGTTGGGTTAGGCAGGGTAAGGGCCAGAGAGATTTAGAAGGGGAACTTGGGTTTGGGGAGTGGAGAGGGGAGGAAGGTAGAGGGAGTTTGGGCAAGGCCAGGGCTCAAATGGATGTTGGGGGAAGAGGAGGGGATCCCTGGGGATTGGGAGACGGCCGGGCGGTAGCAATGCCTGGGAAGGGCTAGATATTTTCACCTTATGGAATGAGGAGGTGAGGGACATTAGTAGAGTGGGTCAGGTTGATGCTTATCTTGCACAGGGAGGGTCAGTTGGTGAGAGTGTGCAAGGGCGGTTTTGGGGTTTGCGAAGTAGTGGGGATATACCCGGTTGGGTTAGGCAGGGTGAGGGCCAGAGTTATTTAGAAGGGAAATTTGGGTTTGGGGAGTGGAGAGGGGAGGAATGTAGAGGGAGTTTTGGCAAGGCCAGGCCAGGGCTTAAATGGATGTTCGGGGGAAGAGGAGGGGATCCCAGGGGATTGGGAGATGGCCAGGCGGTAGCAATGCCTGGGAAGGGCTAGATATTTTCACCTTATGGAATGAGGAGGTGAGGGCCATTAGTAGAGTGGGTCAAGTGGATGCTTATCTTGCACAGGGAGGGTCAGTTGGTTTGGAGGGCAAAGGTTTACATTTTGAGAAGAGGGAACAAGGGAGGCGAAGGCAGGCGAAGGCGGGGGCAGCAGAAATCTTGGTGGGGAGGCTCAGGGGGCAGGTCTTGACCAGGACCAGACAGGGTTAGACATGGCTGGGCTGGAATGGAGTGAGGGGAGGAGACAGGGTTGAGTGACAGGGAAGTGGGTGATTTGTTTAAGGTAGGGCGTCAGTGGGCAGAGAAGACCTTGGGCTTAAATAGGATAAGGAGAAGGAAGACAGGGGATGATTATCAGAAGCCCGACACACCAGACCAATCGTTATATTGCAGGGTGAGGACTCACGTCCGGGTGCGGACTTGGCAGATCTGGGTGCGGCTTACTGGCGCCAAGGAGAAGGAAGGGTGGAGCCTCTCACGGTGTACCTGTTACCATTGGGGGATCCCGGCGCGACCAGCACATGTAGGCCCCGAGCGGTCTCGCTGGCTCCAACACCTAACGGACCTCAGCGGTCTGCAGGATGGAAAACCAGCAGAAGAACGCAGTCAAAGGACTCAGCGGTGTACCGGAGGGTGCGGTTGGCGCCCCCGGAGGCGCATAGTTATGGGCCCATGAGGGGCCCCCATGTGGGGTCGCGCGAAGGTGCGGAGTTAGATTTAGATGAGGAGAGCCTTGAGGAAGGTGTGCTTAGAGATGATTTAGATGGGGTGGGGGGATAAGAGTAATGCCTCTCAGAGTGTTTTTCAGGTTTCCAGAGGAGAGTCAGAGTCTACAGCAAGGCCAACCAAGTTGGGATCGACCACGGGGCTACTAGCAAGGCGGACTGCAGCAGCACAGGCACCCTCCTTAGAGCCAGGTAAAACATATGGAAAGAGGGAGGGGCTGGTAATGGTCTCCGTGGGGACGGGAGGAGAGGGGATTTCGGGGGGGAAGAGGGTAGGTTGCGCAAGGGCAAGTATTTTTTAGACATAGAAGTGGGTACCGAGGAGGAAGGTAAGAAGGATCCAGCCAAACCAGTGATTAGCAAAGGCACAGAGAAATCTGATAAGGGAAGAAACCATCGGAGATGATAAAGATAAGCTTGAAAGTAAAGAGTTGTAGATTAAGAGACTCCATTATATGGGAGTGACTCTGCCATTGGGGGCATATTTGATGCTGGCGAATAAAGAGTGCATATGGAAAGGTGAATACGTTGAAATGCTGAAATTATTGCACAGGGAAGTGCGCGCATAAGAAGGGTCCAAAGAAGAGCAATGGGAGCTGGCTAAGCAGCCAAGGGTTTGTTCCTCTTACCATAGAGAACTGAACAGCAGCTTTCTTGATTTATGTTAGTGTTTACTGGGAGAAATTCCTGGAAAGCTGCATAGCACTATTCAAGTATGTGAAGGTCATTCGCAAAGCGCAGATCACAGGGGGGGTTATGCATGGGCATAATTCGATGAGGAATTCAGGGCCCGTATGGCCTGGGATACTGAGGCAAAAATGGGGGGAACTTGACATGGATTATGGCAGCACACGATTAGGACTTCCAGGGTCATGGGGGGCCTGCTGGGGTTTCAATAAATGGAGGTGCACGCGCATATTTTGCAGATTTCGCCATAAGTGCTCAAAATTCAGGGGGGAAACATCCCTTGGTCAACTGTTTTGGGGTAGGAGGGGTTTTCGGCAAGGGGGGCAGCAGTCGCAGCGGGGGGGGCAACACAGGGGGACAGCAGTAGCAGCATTTTTCGGGCTCAATGGGAGCTAAGGGTTTTCTGGGACAAAAGGCTCATACGCCAGTTACGGCAAATGAATTGGAGGCAGCCTTACAGAGTTATGACGGCCAGAAGGCTGCAGCAGAACTAAGGGAAAGGTTCAAAGTGGGGTTTTAGTTTGGGGTATGCAGCGCCAAGACACAGGCTTTGTTCAGAAAATTTGAAGTCAGCAAAGACTTCACAGGTTGGGCTAGAGAAATTAGACAAAGAGGTGAGGAAAGAGAGAATGGCGGACCCTTTCCCAGTTTGGCCTCTGGACAACTTGATTGTGTCACCAATTGGGGTGGTGCGCAAGAAAGAACCCGGACAATTCAGGCTTATTCAGCATTTATCATGGCCAGAAGGGAGCTCGGTAAATGATTTTCTTGATGAAAAGGAAGCTACTCTTTTATACTCGTCAGTTGACGTGATCATGTCACTGGTACTGACGGCGGGCGCAACGGCGGAAATTACAAAATGCGACATAAAATCGGCTTTTCGGTTGCTTCCAGTCTATCCAGATGATTGGGATCTTCTGTGTATCCATTTCAATGGTAAATGGTACGTGGACAAGGCATTACCGATAGGCTGTTCTATGTCATGCGCGTTGTTTGAGTGTTTTGGCACCTTTCTGCAGTGGTTGTTTTAAAAAAGGATGGGGCACATGTTAGTGACCCATTACTTGGATGTTTTATTTTTTGTTGGAACCTCTTGCTCCACGGTGTGCCTGGAGGCCCTGGAAAACTTTAAAGACCTGATGAAAGAATTGGGAGTGACATTGGCACACGAAAAGACGATGGGTCCCAGCACGGCACTGTCTTTTCTTGGAATTGAGATTGACTCCAGAAAAATGCAAGCCCGGTTGCCGGGTGATAAAAGGGATAAAATGCTGGAATTGCTTAACGGATTGGGTGGATTGGTGCTCACAGATCTGTTTGTATATAGTTATGCCTTTCATTTTAAAAATGTACGTATGCTGGCAAATAAGATAGATAAGTCATCTATCGGCTCACTTTTTTTGGCTATGCTGGAGGATATCCCGCATGGTCAATGACATTTTCTTTTTAAATTTGGAGATTCTACGTTTTTTAGGAAAGTAAGATTAAAGGTTTTGAAGGCTGCCCTGAATACGTGGATGTATGTAAGGAAAGTTTAAAAAGTTCGATACTTCTCGAGCTATGCCCCAATATGGGATTCTCCTGGAACCCCTGAATGTCTGAGAGACCAGCTCAGCCAGCCTTTGAAATCAGGGGGTATCTACTATTGGGCTGATCTTAAGCAGTGTTTAAACATGATGAGTTAGGAAGAAATGAATAATTTGTGTAAGGGGCAGTTAACTAGATTTAAATATTATCAACTAAGTTCCTGGTGGGTCACACAAGATTGGGTGGAGGATGAGGAAACAAAATTTAGCCAGGTGACGAGAACTGACCAGTGGAAAAAAGAGTTGTCATTTTGGTACTGGGCCTTTTTGGAAACAGACAAGGAACTAAAGACTGAAATTGTGAAGCTTTGGGGTCAGGAGTTTGGAGAAGAGGACTTGATGCAAATGTGGCGCGACTCCTATGATACTCTACGAACAGTAGTTAAACCAGCATCACTCAAAAGAAATCATCTATTTACTACTTATAGAGTGTACTGGTCACCTGCGAAGTTAACTAAGATCACCAGTAACTCATATAACTGTCCTAGATGGATGCTGTTAGCGGCAGATGACATCCACCTATTCATGACATGTCCAAATATATCCTCCTATTGCAATTCAGTTTGTGACTTTATTAATGGAAACAACTGGGATGCATATTACAGTCTGTACTCGGTTAATCTTCTTTGGCTTAAGTTTGGAGGAAAATGTGCAGCCTTCAGCGTGTAACGTGAAATTTTTGTTTTATGTGGTTCTCTTGGCCAGACGGGAGATATGCAGGTTATGGAAATCAGGAAGTACACCACTGTTTATTGAATGTCTTAGAAATATAATATATACCAGTGAGTCTGATATGGCATGTTACCCTACGAGTGAGAGGAGAATTTGGGCTCCGTTGGTGAGATGGAGAGAAAAGGAAACGTGAGTCCTATGATTAAGCCAATTTTACTATCGGCTAATATTCTCTCTTATTGGCGGTATGACTGGGTGTAGGAGGTGGAAGTGGATACAGCAGTACGCTTGTGGGTCATTACTCATGATTGTCTCATGGTTTACCGGTCAAGTTTCCCTTTGTAAGACCTAGAGGGATCAGAGTATACCCTAACAAGAATGCGGGCAGAATGAGGACACCAAAAAAAAAAAGAAATTGCTTAACGGAAGGACGGGGCACATGTTAGTGACCAATTACTTGGATGATTTTTCTTTGTTGAAACCTCTTGCTCCACGGAGTGCCAGGAGGCCCTGGAAAACTTCAAAGAGCTGGTGAAGGAGTTGGGAGTGCCATTGGCACCAGAAAAGACGATGGGCCCCAGCACGGCACTGTCTTTTCTTGGATTGACTCCAGAAAAATGCAACCCCGGTTTTCAGATGATAAAAGGGATAAAATGCTGGAATTGCTTAATGCCATGCTGGCACAGGAAAAAGTAATGGTCAAAGAGATATAGGCCTTGCTAGGGCATCTCATTTTTGCGTGCAGGGTAGTGAGAGTAGGGAGAATCTTTTGCAGGAGGCTAGTGAGGGCATTAGCGGGAAACAGATTGACTCATCATCATGAGCCTTTCTCTGCAGGCGTAAAAGAAGTTTTGAGAATGTGACAAGTTTTTCTGAAAACTTTCAATGGCATTACACTGGCACGGGAGGGGGGATCTCATTTGGGATGTGCAGATATTTTCAGATGCTGCAGGCAGCAAAGGTTTTGGCCTCTACCGGCAGGGGAAGTAGTGTGCCGAGCAGTGGCCGACAGAATGGAAGGAAGGGGGTAGGTCCATTCTCCTTAGTTGTGGCAGTGACACTATGGGGTAGTCAGCTTGCGCATAGGAAGGTGACATTTAGAGTTGATAATAGGGCGGTTGTAGAGATTGTGAATCATCAGTCAGCAAGGGATGAACAAGTGTTACAGTTGCTGAGGGTTTTGTTCTAGGTTGTTTGCATCATGATATAGCGTTTGGAGCACTGCACGTCCCAGGTGTGGACAAATGCAAATGCTTTGTCGGGTTCGCTGGGGGGGGAGATTATGTATGTTGGCCAAGGACGTCAACAGGTCCCCGATGCCCATGCTGCAGCAGTTGTGGTATGTAGACAACACAAGATGCTACAACTGGTGGTAGGATCACTGGCTAAGTCTACTAGGATAACCTATAATCTAGCATGGAAGGAGTTTTGCTGTCAGGTGCCCAGCGGCGCTCGAATGAGTTACAGCGAAGGGACAATGTGATTCAGTTTATCCTGGATATGATTGGAAAAGACTTATCCAGGGTGTCAATTGCAAGGAAATTAGCGGGAATTGCATTCATGGGTAAATTGCTCTGGGGTTACAGGCCTTCAGCGGGTGAATTGGGCTCAAGAATGCTAGAAGGGTGGTCCAGGGAGTGTGGCCAGCTGAATACAGTCAGGAGACCCTTGTCATGGCAGTTGCTGAGCAGTGTAATACAGATTTTTCCTAGGATTTGCACGGACGCCTTTGAGTCATGCCTGTTTTCCACATTGATGGTGGATTTTGTTGGTGCATTTAGAGTGTCAGAGGTGTTAGGGGACAGAAGGGAGGGAATCGGGTGGGAAAATGTGCTCTTGCGCGATGCAGGTATACATATATGGTTAAAAAAGTCTAAAAGGGATAAGAAGGGCAAGGGAAAATGGGTGTTGTTGCAGACTTCATTGCCTAAGCTTTCTTGCCTTTATAGATGCTGGCTTCACTGGCGAGCAGCATCCAAGGATATTGGGGAGTCAGTTTTTTGTGCATGCGAATGGGAAAAGAGTTACAGCCTTCCAACTGCTAGCGGTGCTGAGGAAGGCACTGAAGGAATTGGGCATACACGGTGCAGGTATTGGGGACACACTCTTTCTGGATTGGGGCAGCATCTGAGCCAACCAATGGAGGCTGGGGACAGGGTGATATCATGCGCTTGGGGAGGTGATCCTCAGATTGTTATAAGCGATACTTGCGCAGCAGGGATAAGGAATTTAGCACAGTTGTTACAATGCATAAGTTCATGCAATGTTTCTCGTTTCAGGTTCGGGGGCCGGCACCTTTTCTCTGGAAATGTCAATATGGGTTGTGGGACACTCCTTTGTGAAGTGGGCGTACGTACAAGCACGAGAAAGTTATTTTGGACAGAATCTTGGTTTTAATAATAAACTGTTTAAAGTGTTATGGAAAGGAAAAGGGAGCATGTTTTGGAGGGAGCAGATTCCGTGTCATAATGGTCTGCTAGTTGGAGGTCGGTGTCCGGACATTTTGTTCGTACATTTGGGTGGAAACGATTTGTGTAAAGAGAAGGGCATAGTCCTGAGGACACACATGAAGAGGGACTTAGCACTTATTAAACAACAGTGGTCAGGATGTTTTGTGCTATGGACTGCGTTGTGTCCTGCCGGGCCTGGCGGGGGGCAGTTAATCCAGGAGCAGAGGACAGAGCCAGGAAGAAGCTTAATACAGAGATGTCTCGTTTTTGCAGGGAATTGAGTTTTGGTAGAATTGTGCACAGTGACGTTCGTTTTGATGCAGTGGAATTTTTGGAAGGAGACAGGGTCCACTTTTCAAGGCTGAGGGATGGACTTTTATTTGTTGGAAATTACGGCGGTGTTAGCCAGAACGTTAAATGTTCAGAGCCACCCTAGAAAGTAAGAGGCCTATAGGACAGGGGGTCAGAGGTTTTTCGCTAAGTATTGGAAGTTTGTGAGCAGGGGCAGGAAAAGGGTAGGCAGGTAGTCCAAGTTTCAGGATAGACGTTTGTTAGTTACAATTACAGGAAGGCAGGTAGGGAACAGGGTGTCATTGGGGAAAAAAGTTTTAACTGCAATACTGTGTAATGTTGTTGCTAAGTTAATGCCAGAGTGGGGGAACTTTTGAGGGGATCTTAGGGGCGGGGGGATCAGGGGTCAGCTATTTGATGTATAACGAGGCTTTAGTTTTGTAAGGCAGTTGCCAGTTGGTTATTTTGTAATATGCACCTGTTTCAATAAAGCGGCCTTTTTCACACACAAAATGGGTCTCGGTTTGGCTTGCCCTCCTCCCTCCCAAGGGGGACTTAGGGGGCAGCCGAACGTAGTGAGGTCTGCCTCCCAGGCAGTTTGGGAGGGGTCTGGGCTGGCCAGATCGGCCATTTTGTGGTTTTGGGCTTTTTCGGGGTGTAGCCCAATTGTAGCCCAATTATAGCCCAAGTACCCCTATGCTTATATAATCCTATGAGAGGATTTGCCAGCCACTATTTTAGGTTTTGGTGACCTGGTGGTTGGCAGCAGGGTAGCTAGTAATATTTTTCTTAGCTCCACCCTCCCAGCCCTCTTTTTAAGAATTTTAGCTTGGTGCAGTCTTTGGGGTTTATTCTTTGGTGTAGGTCAGGTTTGTGGAGACAGGTGCAAAAGGGACCTTATGGAGGTTGTTGCTTGGAACAGGTGCTAGCGGGTTTTGAAAAGTTGGCCAGGGTTGGCACAGGTTTTTCGTTAAGTATTGAAAGTTTGTGAGCAGGGGCAGGAAAAGCTTAGGCAGGTAGTCTAAGTTTCAGGATAGACGTTTGTTGGTTACAGTTGCAGGAAGGCAGGTAGGGAACGGGGTGTCATTGGGGGAAAAAGTTTTAACTGCAATACTGTGTAATGTTGTTGTTATGTTAATGCCAGGGTGGGGGAACTTTTGAGGGGATCGTAGGGGCGGGGGGGATCAGGGGTCAGCTATTTGATGTATAGCAAGGCTTTAGTTTTGTAAGGCAGTTGCCAGTTGGTTATTTCGTAATATGCACCCATTTCAATAAAGCGGCCTTTTTCACACACAAAATGGGTTTGGCTTGTCTCCCTCCCTCCAAATGATCTTCAAAACAGCTGAACTACAAACACAGTCTCCCAAATAACCTGGGGGCCTCCTTGTCCTCACTTCCCTTTCAGTTTGGGGTCTATTTATTGACTCATCTCCTCTCCCCTAAATATGACCATCTGCTGTTGCCTGGGACCTGCCTGCTTCTAGATGGTTTGTAAATTCCTTGTCATTTATTAATAATCAAGGAGAGCACGATCCCTCAACATCACCTGACTTTTTTTGTACCATACCCTGCCTTTGGTAAAGTGCCACCCTGGTTGTAGGACATTACTAAGCATGGTTTTACACGCACGACTTTACATCGCATATTTAACCACGCATACCATTATCACGCTTGTTCATCTGATAACATTAAAAGTACACTTACTACGCAAACTACCAGCATGCACACTTTCACCATTCTTTTTCTTTGCTGTAAATGTACAGAATTAGTTAAAGAATGTAAATTAAACTTACCTGTACACTAGCAGCCCGTTCCGTTAGTCCATCCTGCTCCAAATTACTCAATCTTCTTTAAAAAGAGATTTTCAACCTCATGCATCCTTGGATATTCATTGAAAGTGAAATAGGACTATTGTTTAGTAGTTACTGTATTGGTAAATACTGTTAACCATAATAGTGATTACATTAAAATATTTTAATGTTTGTTTTAAGATCTTTGAAATAGTTTTCAAAATGAGTTCAATTTATGAACCTCTGGTGTGATTTATTTGTAATTTTTTTAAAGTCTTCTACACTTAATAAAATGCTATTCAGTTTTTAAAATGGGTTAATAAAATTATTTAGAATGCAAAATAATTTTACATTGCATTTAATGTGTCTGGAAAAATTTGTATTAAATGTGTGTTTGTTTTACTTAACATCTGAGTACCCAAATACTTTCCAACCCACTGTCCCTAGATTTTTTTATTTAGTTGCCTTGTTAATACTCTGGTATTACAAATAGTGCAAGTGGATTACCCCTAAGGCCTCTGCATCACGTTCAGGTTCATTTTTTTATTTTTTGAATGCAGATACCCACCGATAGTCCCAGAACCCCACACACTCCATCCTGAAAGTATTTTGGTTTACATTCTTGTTATTGATTTTAAGTAAATGAGTACTCTGGTATCAATGAAAAATACCTAGTATTAACACACATTCAGTCTTCCTTCAAGAAGCCCCTTTTTTCCCCTGGGGACCTTCACACATCCAGAATGTAAGCAATTTGGTTCCTGGCTGTCCACCACACATCATCTCAAATTGGGTCATTTCTGTACTGGTATCAATACAAAATACCTAGTATTAACACACATACTGCCACTTTTTTAGGGGGCATAATTTTCTAAAAATAAAATAAACACATTAATGCCCATGCAGTCTGTTCTGTAATCTATTTTATATTAAAACATACCAAAATCTACAAATAAACCTGATTCTACATATTTAAAACACCAATTTAAAAAGCTATGGTACAGCACTGTCACCTACTGATCAATTATATGGTAAAGTCTTGCGATGTAAAGACTTGCATGCCAACAGTTATTTCATAGTAAAAAAATGTGTTGTAAATACTGTGCGATGTAAAAACTGTTTCCCAGCCACCCTCCTAACATTCATGTTTGTCTATTTTCTAATTTGACCCAATATTCACCAACAGAGTTGACACAGTATGAACCCCAAAACTTGGTCAAACCTTTTTTTTAACTCCACCGGCTTAACTTTGACCCAATCTCCCACCTGAATGAACTTCTACTGTAAGTCTTCCTTCAAGCAGCCCTTTTTTTCCCCTGGGGTATCTTCACACTTCCAGAATGTAAGCAATTTGGTTCCTGGCTGTCGACCGCGCATCACCTCAAATTGGGTCTTTTCTGTACTGGCATTCACCGTGGTGCGATATGCCCATAGCATGTCTTTAAATGCATCCTGCTCAGGTAAACCCAGAGTACACGCTAATTGCATTGTACCCTTCACCATTTTGTTGAACCTCTCACCTAGTCCATTTCCTTGGGGATAATATAATGAAGTACATGCATGCTTTACACCAAGGGTTTCCAAACAACATCTCATCTCCTGTGAAATAAGTTGTATGCCGTTGTCTATGAGTAAAACCATGAGTATACCCTCTATTCTAAACACCTCACTTAAAATGTCAATGGTGGAGCTTGTGGTAATACGCTTCATAAAACCTACATCCACCTATTTTGTTTTTGCATACACCAATACAGCAGCAGATTTGTTGTGTTCAGGGAGACATACGAAAGGCCCAATAAAATCTAAACTTTACTTTTCCCCCACTTCATCTGGTTCCAAAGCATACTGGTTCCCTTCAATTTTGCCAATACCAACTCTCAGCCTGTGGTCAGAATTTCTGCAGATTTCGCATTTTTCTACCCAGTCTTTGACTTGATTGTCCATGAGTAGCAACCAAAATTTCTCCCTAACTCTCTTGATGGTCAGCGTCTGACCAAGGTGCCCCTCATGTGCCAATATAGTTTACCTAGATCGGACTGCTTCCAGCGGCACAAACATTTCATCCCTCATAAGCAACCGATCATCAAGAACAGAAAGTTCATCTCTCATTTTGAGAAACAGCTTTACCCCTTTGGGTAAGGTACTCTCCTTCCTCACCATTCCTCTGACCATCTTCACAATACTATTGAGACTATCGTCCTGCTTCATCGCTCTTATCCAGTCCTTCTATGATACTGAATTATTCAATCCTTCTGTGGCATCATCTAGACTGGCCACCACTGCTTCCATTGCCTACTCAGACAGTTCAGCAGCTTTGTCACGCAATCCAGATAGACAGCCAGCCACTTTATTTTTCCATCCCAACACATACTGCACTCTACACTCATATTCCTGCAACTTGACTGCCAATTTCGCTAACCTGCCTGAACAATTCTTTAAACCTCCAGGTCCCAAAACTTTGAGGAGTGATTTATGATACGTCTTTAATAAAAACACACTTCACTATAGAAACCCCCTAAAATAGGAAGTTACCCAAGCAACTGCCAATACTTCCCACTCAATGATGGAATAATTTCTGTCTGCATCTATCAATGAGCGTGAAGCCAAAGCCACAGTTTATTCCACCTTGCCATGCATGTGTGCTAAAACTGCCCCAATGCCCATGGCACTGGCATCCACTGTGACTTTAGTTTTTAAGGCATATTGAAATGATACCAATACCCCTCCTTGGGCTATATTGTCTTTGACCAATGAAGAAGCTGCTTGTTCTTGTTCACCCCAGATGAACTTGTTACCCATCCGCAATAATGCTCTCAAAGGCTCTGTTTTATGGCCAAAGTCCTGCACAAATTTGAAGTAACTCTCCACTAGACCCACAAAGGACCTAAGTTTATCTCTGTCATTTGTGACCTTGCCATTTACAATAGGACTAACCAAATTGTGTTTAGGCTTTATGAGAAATACTCTACATCTTTCATGAGGAACACACACTTCTCTTTATGCAAGGTTAATCCTGCCCCATATATTCAAGTTAACACCTCACCCAAAATTTAGTTGTGTTCCTCCACATCCTCCCCAAAAACAAGAATATCATGCTAGAAAATGATGACCTTACTGAGACCTGATAGTACTTGGGTATCAACCACTGAAATATACAACTGCAGCTGAACACAGCCCAAATGGAAGTCTGCAAAATTGAAACATGCCCTCATAGGTTATAAATGATTTAAGGTGCTTGGAATGAGGATGAAGCTTTACTTGATGGTATGCTCTTCTCAATGAAGTTTTTAGATATATTTTCGACAGAACAACATAAAAATTAACTTAGTTATGTTGGGCAAAGGGAAAACTATCCATTAACGCAGTCTCATTTAGACTGCACAGATCAACACAAATTCTGAGGGACTGATTGGATTTCTTAGTGATGACTATCAGAGATAGCCACTCTGCTGCTTTTATTACTTTGCCATCTAAGAGTTGTTGTATTAAGTCTTTCACTTTGGTTCCTACTGCCATCAGAATCTTTCTGGCAATATGCTTAATAGGAACTGAATTTTTATTTCATTTGATCTCATGCATGCAGTCTTTTGCTTCTCCCAACCTATTTTCACAGACTCATTCATTTTGGGTTAAAATGTCCTTCAAGTCACTTACATCAGCCACCATCACTTGGGGCCTCATTACGATGTCGGTTGGAAAGCATTCTGACCAACTCGGTCTCGAAATGGTTTCCGACTGAATCAGATTCGAGGAGTCCGACCGACCGATTACGATGTTTCCGAACACCATTTGGTCGGACCCCCATTGACTTCAATGGGAGCCTGTGTTCCGCCGACAACACAGGCTCCCATTGAAGAAAGGGGTGGGAAGGGAAAATCGTGCACCCTGTGGCGGGCACCCCAAGGGTGCCTTCCACACTGTGCATGGTTGGGAAGAGGGGGCCCATGGGTACCTCCATGGGGCCCATTTGGAGGGCCCTGGCTGAAGCCCCTATTAGCCCCCAAAGCCAGATTTCGACAGCTGATCCGTGTCGGAACAACCGATTCAGAAAGGCTGTCCAAATCCGACATCATAATGTGTCGATCGGAAATGAGGTTCATAGACCTGTACGAGTCTGCTCCGACTGAATCAGTTCTGCCAAATGCTGTTTGGAACTGAGTTGGAACCGAGTCGGAAATTCCGAACGCTTAACAAACATCTTAATCGGTAAGTCGGAAGTGTTTCTGAGTTGGTCGGAAAGGCGGGTTCCCAATCGTATTCGGACAAACCAATTGCCATTGGGAGCCTTTCCAACCAACATCGTAATGGGGCCCTTAGTTGTTTGCTCTCAGATTTACCACAGTATGGAGTAAATTGGAGAACCATCAGGAGCAACATAGACTTTTCCTGATGTCTGACATCCTGCAAATTTAATCAGCGAAGTTATAAAACCTATGACTCCTATGTCGGTTCCTTGATATCCCTTCAAAATGACATCCGTGGACACCAACAGTACTCCTGGTCAAGAAGCATCATGCATCCTTTTCGGTATTATGGTGAAAAAAGAACTAGTATCTACCACTAGTGATAACATTTTCCCATTGACTTCAAAGTCAGCTTTGGTCAGTGTCCTCCTCTCTCCAAGATCAATACTTCCATCAGTACCTTCACCCTGTACCATGAGTCCTCTATTTTCAGGTCCCTCCTCATCTACAAGCACTATCTTCTTCTCTGCAGCTTTACACTTGCATGCAAAGTGTCCTTTCTTGCCGCCTTTGCATCAATATTACCCAGTTCAAAACAATGTTTAGAATCTGCCAAGTGATAGTTGTTTCCACACCTGAGACAGACACAAGATGTAGCCTTCCCTGGTGAATACGAAGACAGGAACCCTCTCATTGTATTTTACTTGGTAGAGCTACAGCTTTAAGAGTGAAATTAGTTCTTTACAACATTCACCTGGTCACTGTCACCCCTCATTGCTGCTACATCACAGACTTTGTTATCGTGAGTTGCATTCTTCATCTCAGGCATGCAATTCTCTGATTCTTGAAACACCTTAGTAATGGCTATAGCATCTTTTAAAGTGGGGTTACCTGCAGCCCTTAAGGTTTCTTGTATTTTATTGCTGTTACATTGTCCAATTAATTTGTTCATTATCATTTCCTCAGTCATCTGTACGAACTGACACTGATAACTCTCTCAATATGGCCACAAAATTGTCGATAGATTCAGTAGGACACTGCGGCTGTGTATAAAATTTGTATCAACGCATGACAACATTTACTTGCTTTGTGAACCTGGTTTGCAATCATAGTACTGTCTCATTGTATACATCTTCCACCTCATACCTTTGAGGTCCCCCTATGGGTGGAAGATATTTAAAAACATGTTGGCCTTCTTTTCAAATGACTGCAATAATAACACCTTCTTTCTTATTGAAAGAAATCTGTTGCCATCAATGGCCAATAGATAATTTTCAAAGCCATCAATCCAGTCCTCCCACTCTATAGGCAGATCTTCAGGTATCATCAAGAATGGAGGCGGTGTTATTATGACAGCAGTTAAATCTATTGCTGATTGCTTTTATTTTCCTTGATATGCCGTTAGTACCCCTAGGTGGCAGAGTGAAGAACAATCTATGCGTAATGGCAATGAATATCGACTTCCTGATTCCCTGGAATGATACAGTCTAATTGTTCTGAGCAATAAACTCAAGAGATTAACCAATCATAATGCAGCTCACTTTTTTAGCCCATCAGTGGGCATCATCTCATTACAGTGTCCTAACATAGAGTTAAAGTGGGCGGGTGGAAAAGGAGAAGTACTCGCGGAGGCGGGTTCATAAACAGCGCTCATGGAGGAGTTAGGACAAGGTAACTATCTGTGCGCACGGTTATGAAGTAAGTCATTCACGCTGGGCAGCAGATGCTGACTTTTAACACATTCTTTGATGAGATGGACGCTCACAGTGCACGCACTTCGAGTAAGAGAGTGTATTAGATCATGGAAGTGTTGACTCTACACGCGCTTGATTTATGATGACATATAATCCCTTGTTCAGGCTGATTGAGTGTCTGTGCTGCACATGCTTGTTCTGATGAGGCCTTGCCATTTCCTTGAAATATGGCCGTTATGCCTTTGGACTTGTGCTTTTCCCTCATGCTGCCTCTCTTGCACTGCACAGTCAATTTAGTTCAAAATACTAACCACGCCAAACAGAGGCTTAAATGTCACTGTACGGTTACCCGAAGCATTCTTTTTGTTCATAGTGTGAATCACACCATGCCAGTTTTATCTTGAAGCGCTGATGAATGTGTCTTATTAAAGCCGGCTTCCTGGCTTCACACATCTTGTAACAGCTATTGGTCACAAACTACTCACAAACAACTGGGGTCAGCTGATATTGTTAACACCAATAAAGTCTATCAATTAAAGTATGGCCATCGGTTTCTCTGCTTGTGTTCTTGCTGTGGGTTCTGTTTGGTGGTTCTTTTATCTCTTTGACCTTTCTAGTGCCTGGCAGGATCATCACCAAAACTGTAGTAATGAAAGAATGGTTTCTCATGCAGTTTGATCTTGGAAGTAGCTTATTTCTCCAGAGGTAAGACCCCCAAACCTCAGTCATGCCAGACACATCTAGCAAATGAACTATCTTATTCAAATCAGGGAACCCATACATGTCACCCATGGAATGCGAGCATATCACAGCAACCTCAGTCTGGCTGAAGGTGGCTAAGTATATGATAACTGTTAGTCCAGCTAAAAGAGCTACCCTCAAAGTGCAGCGCAAAGAGATCAGTTTGGGGCTGCAAGGAGCAGGAAGAGTGTTGCAGATGGGTGTTGGTGTAGCATGAAGAGCAGGGAGCGAGCTGTCAAAGCTGTAGCTCGAAGTGCAGATCTCGTGCTGCCGAGCGCCGTTGACAGATGCTGTGGCGCAAAGAGTCAGTTTCACCAGAAGTTTGTATTGGGGTGAGGCAAGATCTTGGTGCAAACAGGTCCGATCGTGGTCGCGAAGAGCCCAAAACTTCTGAATATGTTTGCTTTGGAGTGGAGGTCAGTTGAAGCCACACCAAAGATCCAGGACCTGATGGGCACGTCTTGGGGGTCTGGAAAACACTCCAGCAAAGGCCAGCAGTTCTCAGGCAGGTCCAGCTGTAGGTCAAGGCAGCAGGTCAGCTGGGCAGTTACAGGGAGCTCCTGGAGCTTCTTATTTTTCTGTCGCTCAAAACTTTAGGTCAGTCGAAATAACAACATGCCGGACAACCTAGACAAACGTACGAACACATGGAAGGAGGACCTGGGGGAAAAGGGAAATTTGGATTGGGAGGCTGCTACGATGCATCCTAGGGAGGTGAAAATCAAGATACGACTACGCCTTATCCAATATAAATTTCTCCATAGAGCCTACTATGACGGGGCTAGACTACAAAGGATCAGGAGAGCTGACAACCCAAATTGCCTCAGATGTGGACAAGATTCGGGTAACTTTTATTACACAATATGGGGCTACCTAGCCATACAGACCTACTAGAATGAGATCATGGGAGAACTCTGTAAAGGAATACAGGCGACCATCCCCATGGAGCTGAAATGTATACTGTTAGTGATTCCTAGCGAAGTAGACATAGACATATCACAGCAGATACTCAGCACACTAGGAATGGGGCTTTCGAAAAGAGACAAAGCAATGCACTGTCACATGGCGGATAGGAACATTGTTGACATAGCTAAGCTAGTATGAGCCCAGACGCCATGATACTGCTTTTGCGCGCATTACTGCATTGCTTTATTTTTGTAAGACTCTGTGCTACAACCTACTTGTTGGTTGGTGCATCCTCCCTATTCTTGTTCTCTGCCTTGTTGCTCAGCCAATGGTGATGTCATTTGGAATGTTGAGTGTGTTTATGCTTGAGGAGATGCCAGTTGGAGCGGATGGGCTGAACAGCAAGGAGGCTGCTCCTGGTGGTGCATTACATGGATCTTACTACCATCCTGGAACTTATATTTGATCCTGTAACATGACAAATAAACCTACAGCTTGTTTTCTACACGACCTGTCTACGGGACATCTTTAATTTTTAACACTCTGTTTATGCCTTTCACATGGGAACCCGCTGCTTGGTTTGTTCTCTGCCTGTTCCTGGAGTTTAGTCTGAACACTGTGAGCAAGATCGATAAGCAATGCCCCTTGTTATTCTGTTCTGGTCAGTCCCTAGCACCTAGACAAAACATGCTAATACAGCGGCTGCTGGAAACTCGTTTTTTGATATTATGAGGGGTTGCATGTTTAGGTAACACACACTTGGAGAGGGAGCTTTCCAAGGAGAAGAGACATGCGGTTCCCATGATGTAGAAATACCATCTAGGCACTAAGGTATGGGGTCTGCTGACAAAAACCACAGATCTTCTATTATATTATAAAGCTTCTTCTTACCAAGGGGAAGGGGGTTAGGCCTTATAGTCCTTTATCCTCTGTCTTTATACAATGACATCTCCTTTTATGATATATGGCCTTGCTGCAATGCTAACTGTGTTAGGTTTATGCATTTTGCTGCTGGTTGTGGCTTGTATACTGCGTTTTAGAGCACGATAGCTAAAATATATTTTTTTAACTATATTCGTCTTTCGGTCAGTTCTTATTGTGGACACGTACAAGAGGGTGTGCAAAAAAGTGTGTCTTGTTACCGTGATTCCTGAGAGATCCGGGAGTGTTGTGTTCTGGGGTGTCTAATTATTTGCATCTTCATGAATGTGTAGGAGAGCGAGTGAGACACTATAGCTAGTCGGACGTGAGTTCGTGGGCACTAAGGTGGTGGGAAGGCTTAGCCCCTATACACCAAGGTCCCATATACCTGCTCATAGTTCTGTGTATGAACAGAATCCCTGCAACAGCACTTGGGTGCCCCGACACCACCAACAATACACAAATGGAAGGCAGGAATGAACGTATACATGGCAGCGGAAAGGGTCACAAATAAGGGCAGAGGTTGCCCAAGAAAGTTCCATAAGATATGGGACTGATGGATGAAATACTATGGGCTCGACCTACTAGATAATGACACACAGACAACATACACCAGAGAAAAGATTAGATTCCACCACAATACTTACCAAGTGATGACGTGATACCCTGAAATAATGATAGCATGGACACTGTATGTATGTAATGGGCATGGGTGAGATAATACCGAGATACTACAGTTACATTGTACAGAATATGTGTTATGTTTGTATACTCTCCAAGGATCATGGGGATTTGAGGGGGGCCGCCTGTGACTATGTGCGATGACAGTTGTTTTTCTTAAATGGTTTGTTTACACTTTATTCCTCTTATGGATTCGAAAATCAATAAAAATATTCCCCCGCCCCAAAATAAACTTTAGGTCAGCCAGCTGACCCTTGGTGTCACTTCAGCCTGGGGTGAAGGATGTAGGTCCAGTCTTCCTTCTCAACAAGCAGGGCAGCAGGCAACAGAGTAGCAGAGTAGAGGGCCACAGAGTGTACTAAAGAGTTGGGTGTGAGGCTCCAATTTTCAGACCTGGTGCCTTCTTTCAATTTGAAGAAATTTCTAGAGAATTCCCTTTAAAGTCTATGAAGTTTCCTGCCCCCCGACCTGGCTCCAACCTTGCAGCATGAACAATACAGTGGTGACAAGTCCTATGTGTGAAGGCAAGGCACAGTCTATTCAGTTACAAGTGGGGCTGTGGCCAACTCCACCCCCCCCATCCTGCCAGTTAATGGCCCATCCAGGCACGCCTAATACCTCTATTGTGTGGCTCTCTGGGAGGAATAAAGAAACTCCAACTGCCAACTACTCCAAGTTATGTGACCCTGGAACAGGCTGCAGGCACAAAAAAGCTAGGAAAGGAAAATGCCAATGTTTCTAAAAGGGACATTTTTAAAATTGTGACTTAAAATTGAAATCTATCATTAAAGAGCATTTTAAATTATAATTTCTTAGACACCAAACATGAATTTCCTACCTGCTCCTAATCAAAAGTTAGCACTTATTAAAACTAATAAGGCCACTCAATGTTATCAGGTGGAAGAGGTAGGCCTCACAGTAGTGAGAAACAAATGTAGGAGTTTTTCACAACCAGGACATGTAAAACTTAAAAGTGCATGTGCAACCTTATAATTACAATACACGTTGCTCTATTCGCGGTCTAGGGCCTACTTTAGGGGCGACATATTTGCAATAAAAGGGGAGTTAAAGATTTGGCAAGGAGGCTCTATTACCAATTTGATTTAGCAGTTTAAAACTGCATTCATGCTACAAGGCCAGGCCTGAGTTTTAAAGGGCTACTTAGGTGGGTGGCACAATGAGTGCTGCAGGCCCACTAATAGCATTTAATTTACAGGCCTTGGTTATATGGTATACCACTTTCCTCGGGACTTATAAGTAAATTAAATATGACAATTTAAGGTGAAGCCGATTTTACCATGTCTTAGGGAGTGAGCACAGGCACGTTAGAACTGGTTAGCAGTGGTAAAGTGCAGATTTATAAGGCCTTCAAAATTGGATTCAGAAAAGAATAGGAGGATGAAGGCAAAAGGCTTGGGGTGACTCTGTAGAGAGGGCCAAGTCCAACATCACCCCATCCATATAAAACCCGGGGATTATACAATTGTCACACATAAACAATGATGGAAAACTACATATTGAGCATAGCATGATTATCAACAGTACACTTTAGACACATCAGAAAGTGGAATGTCACAATAAAGCTTATGACACTAGCCCACTTCTAAGAATAATCTAGAATCTTCCATTACCTTCCACAGCAGCAGAAATCCGGGAATACAAAACATAAAACATTCTCTAACAAAGACCTATAAATGAATGTGCAAGCAAAGCGGTGTCCTAGCTTCCAGTGGAAATGTCATTCAAGAAAAGTTGCATCAAGAATACGGTAGAAAGTTTCATTCACAATACATGCTCTCTAAAGAAACAGACAATTACATCACACTGAATTGTGCTCAAAAGAAACTTTGGGGAGAGAAGACTTGCAGGGGGACACTGTCTTTGACAGGGAATGAGTAGAAGCAAGATAAAAAAACACTAGGAACTGCATCCATTTTAATAATATGGGGCCTGATTCACAAAAGTAAGCTGAGACAAAATCGTAACTTTATGACTTTCGGTATTCACAAAGACATTTAGGAGTAGTAAAGTTAGTGTTGTAAAGTTAGGATTTTGTCTCAATTAAACTTAAGTTTTGGTCTTAAGTTTAACTTAAGTAAACTTAAGTTTAACTGAGACAAAATCCTAAATTTACTACTTCTAAATGCCCTTTGTGAATACCGAAAGTCGCAAAGTTAGGATTTTGTCTCAGATTACTTTTGTGAATCGGGCCCATGGTGTCTTCGTGAAAATGTGGCCCAACTAAACTACATTATTAATTATACTTCTAACCATTTCTATTAAACCATTTGAAGTGCATCATCCTTAATTCTTCAGTTACGACTACTGTTCATCAAAAAAATACTAATTCATGCTCATTATTTGTAACCAAAAATTGCACATATAAAAAAATCTAAGTTTGCCCACTGATTATTTTTAAATAATCATTCATAACACATTAACAAACTTTATGAAGTATCTATTAATTGGTAGATGTCTTCATCTTTGGTTGCCGAAAATTCTCCTCCACCATCTTCAGCTGGTTGGAAACACAATCCTTAAATTCCTCCATTTCCATTTCCATTTCCCTTTTCCTCTTCCTCAACTTGTTCTCACCTTTAGTATTCTTATTACAACTACTAATCATACATTTTAACAATTTCAGCCAAAGCAAAAGAATAATCGAACAATTATTACAGGAGTTAGTATTGACTAGAAAACACCACCACCTATATTACCGAACCACTCGCCAACCTAACCAATGCTCCTCCCTAACTCCCTAAACCAAGAGCCTACAGCTTCCCATAAGCCTGTTTCCTCGAGGGACCTAATCGCATGAGTCAAATGATTAACAAAAGAAGCAAAAGCCATACTGTTATCCTGAATATATGTACAAATCGTTTTTGCTTTGATAACTTTGCAGACTCCAACTTCTTTCACCAAAAGGATATCTAAAGCAAGACTACTTTGCATCTCTATAGCCCTAATTGCTACATTCACTAACGTAAAAGGCCCTGCCATATCCACAAGTCTATCTACTACTGAAGACAAACGTCTAATTTTTACATCATTCATCACCACCCCAGTAGAAGGAATAATAGCACCTAATATATCTGTGTAGGAAAGTAGGATCTGCTTCTTATGGTTAACCCAACTTTTTGCTTGATGTGATGCTGGGTTTGACCAGTCTGAATGGAATCCTGCTAATCAGGACCCCAGTCTATCTGCTTTCTCCCTAAACTGTTTTGTTCAGTACTTAGGTACATCCCAGATTGGAAACTGTGGTACCCTTATCAGTCCCTAGTGTAGGGTACCCATGTACCCAGGGCATAGGTACCCCAGAGATCTCCCATGGGCAGAAGCATGCAGTATGCCACCCATGAGAGACCATTAAAAATGTAACTACAGGCCTGCCATTGCATCCTGTGTGGGTTGGTGCATGCACCACTTACTAAAGATATAGGTTTACTATATCTAAGGGTCACTGCACTTAAAACCTATAAGTCACCACAATAGCAGGCCTTTCTAATCCTGAGGACAGGGTGCTTGGTTCTAAGTGAGAGGGTGCCTTTGCATCAGCAGGACACCCCTTCAGCCTACAGAGTCCATTCTCTCGGGTTGTCAGTGAAGCAGGCATATACTATATAGAGGGGCACCGCGTAATCACGCAATGACCATCTCGAAAATGGCTGCAGCGAATCCTATCATGTTTGGTATCAAACACGTTGGAATGATACCACCACACCATAAATGGTGTGGGAGGTATGATTCCAGTACCAGCCTTCTAGTCCCAGACAGCACAAAACGGTTGCTGCCGACCAGAGACACATTTCTGCCCTCCTGCTGCTGAGCCAAGCTCAAGCAGGGGAAGGCAGAACAATAGGCATCCTGTTACAGGGAGGAGTGACCACCTCCCAGACAGGATTTAGTGTATTAGGGCTGGGTGGGTGCGCTTGCCAGCACCTGAAAGTCTGCATGAGGGGCACATTTGGTGTCCCTGTGCATAGTCCAGTTCAAATCAGTCCTGGGAGCTGTTGGCTTCCGCTCTGGGAGGGTCCCCTGAATCTTCCCAACCTTTTCTTTAGGGTACTTAAGTGCTTAACTGGCTGTAGGTCCCTAGATTCATTGTGGGATAAGATTCAGAACTGAAACCACTGCACTTCTACGGTCTGGGCACTTTAGACTTCGCTGGAATTCGTTTTGGCCTGACTTTGTCTCCCTTCCAGTCTGCTGCATCGTCTGTGCATCATACAGGAACCTTCCAAGGCCTGTGAAGCATCAAGGACAACCGAAGTAATCTCCCTTGGTGTGAAGGAGTCACTCCTCTGCATTCGCAAGCAACGCAAAAAAGATAAGGGGTCTGCATATCCGAGCTCCTCTGGACTCCATGGGCTCTGCAGCACAGATGGTGATTTTCCTCAGCTCCCGAAGCATGCTCTACCCTATTACCAAGTTTGAGGCCAGTAGTCTTTGTGGAGGTTGCAATAACAGAACCCCTGGGTACCGCATCCCCTTTGCAGTTGCAAAGGCTTTTTGACATCTTTGCAAGAAGATCTTTGGGCTCCAAGTAGCCCCATCTTTGAGCACCTCCAGCGACCAGAATCTTTGACCACACTGCATTGTGTGCATTGTGGCCTCTATCTTTTGGTGAGCTGCTTGAGGTCCTCTCATGACTCCTGTGCCTTTGGTCTGTGGGTCCATTTGAGGGTCACCTTTGTTTTCCTTTGATTGCTCGGGCCTGCCCTGTCTCCCCTGCTTGTGGTGAGTCTCCTGGACCTTGCTGGTCCCAACCGTGCACCTTCTTGACTTCCTGCATGGGTGGCATTTGCCAAGGCTTATTGGTGCTCCCTCCGGACACTTACCCCTCAGCACTCGACATCCTTCGTGGAACAGCTCGTATTTGGGTCCTGGTTGTCCTCAGTGTTACCTGGTCCTCGCAGATGCAGAGTCAAGGTCACCGTCATCTTTCCTGTAGCACCTGACATAGGAGGGCATTCATCTTCCAGGGCTCCTGGTCACTCCAGAGTGACATAGACTCTGTCCCCTCTGCTTTCAGGTTCTCCTCTTCAAGAATCCATGTTTGGATTCCTCCGGACACTTTCTCCTCTTCTAGCAAGGGCACTTTCAACTGTGTTTTCCGATGCCAATTCACACCTATGCACCCGGATTCCTTGGGCTAGGTAACTTGGGTACCACGGTATCCACGGGTGGGGTGGCTCTCCAACCTTCTGTCTTCCACAGGGTTTCTTCAGGTTCCACTGGGAAGGGTCCCTAATCTTTAAAGTTTGCACATAGACTTGTAAGGAGGACACGGTTGTGTTCACACACTGCACAAACTCTCCGTGGGGTCCCTATCTACTTACTGGTGGTTCTGTGGGTCCCCAGCAATTGTACGTCCTCTCAACAGTGTCATGACTCGGGTCGTGATTCTTATACCACTTTCTTAGAATATGGTTTGGTCCCCCCCTGGGGTCCACTGTGTATCAGTTCCAACATCAACTAAATCTTCACCCACTCTGGATTCACGCTGCAAACTTAATTGTGACTTTAGACTTGACTTTGAACGTTGGTGTGCTCTTTCCCAGATTTCTTGACTCATACACTGCTTCAGCTACTCTCGCTCTGTGTGAGCAGTGTGGATCCACTGTGGCATATTTGCACACTTCACTGTAGTATTCATCGTTAGAATCACTTGAAATGGCCCCTTCCAACTCTCATCCATGCATCCCTTGTGGACGTGCTTGCGAATTACTAGTCAGTCTCCTGGGCTCAGTCCATGGCATCGAGCATCTTTGTATCCTTCTGTTGATACATTCACCTGATGAGAGACAGATTTCACCATATCAGCCAGATCTTTGCAATAATCTAGAACAATTTCAGTAGTTATTGACACTATTGCAGTTGAAGGTACAAACGCAAGTATCATTGCTCTACTCATGATGAGTTCATGGGGGGAAAACTAAACCTTTTGTCAGGAGTACTTCTCATACTCATCAAAACAAGAGGTAAAGCATCAGGCCATTTTCAAATCAGTTGAAGCACACTCCTTCACCAGTTTATTCTTAAGAATGCCATTTGCTTGTTCCAGAAGACCAAAAGACGGTGGCGTTTAACTACAATGGAACCTTTGGTCAACATTGAATGCTGCACAGATTATCTGCAAAATCCCGTTCTTAAAAGGAGCAGCATGATCAGTCTCAATAGAAGTTGGAAGATCGAATCTCTGAATTACTTCCCTGAACAGCAATCTCCTTGTGAGAAGTGCCTCCACCCATTTAGAAAACAAGCAGACAATTACAAAGACATAGTTTAAGCCATTGCAATTTGGCATATCAATAAAATCTGCATGGGGTCTGGTAAATGGCCCTCTGATTTGCCAATTTGGTTCATAATGTCAACCGTTCTCTTTCCCGATTATTTAAATGACAGGTGAAACATCGGTTGTAAATATCTTCAGCAACATTTCAAAATCCTGTATTCTCCCAATATATTTTGAAAATTCTAACCAAACTATCTCGTCCTGCACATATTTGATTATGCAAATACTTACACATTGGAAATAACATCAAATCATAAAATGTATACTTTTACTTTGCATTGGGATACAAATCCTAATAGTTCATTTTATAGCCTAGTTTCTCTCGTTTTCTGGAGCATCTTCTTGCAAGTCTCTCAACTTACTCAAAGAAGTTTGCATAGAGTTCATAAAGAAACAATTCATATTATTTTCACTTTGTACTGAATCAATTTCCAATTCTTTAATTTCATTTTTATTTTCCTGCACAATTGACTCTTCTTGCAATGCACAATATTTGACCATCTGATCTGCATACCTGTTTCCAAGGGTAATTATCACTTTACCAGATTTATGGCCGGTGTACTTCACAACAGCTACTTCTTTTGTCTTTTGAATGGCATTTAGTAAATCATATATATGCATAGTATTCCTAATAGGAGCTCCTAAAAATGTCATAAATCCTCTGTATGCACATAGCTGTCCCTAAGCATGAACACCAAAACCGTACTGGCTGTCTACATATGTTATCACATTCAAATTTCTGATAGGCAGCAACCTATTGTTAAGGTAATCAATTCTGCAAGTTGTGCCGATGTTATATTACCCTTAGTGGACTTGCTCCTTCCACAGCACAGCACTGTCTGGGAGCTGCTGCTATGGTCTGCGTCTGCTGCTGCTGGCACCACTGACCCGGAGGTCAGGAGTTCGATGCCCTCCTCCGCCCACATGCTCCTGCCTGTGCCTCATCTCTTAGTCATCCAGCAGTAGAGCGTCATTGCTCTGCTGCTTGGCTGCCCTTCTGTCTCTCCTTCTGCTGTCTCTCTTTCTGCTTTTCTCTCTTGTATTTTGCCTCTGTCTTTGGGCTTTGCTTTTCCTTATTCCTCCTGTTTTTCTCGTTATTTTGACTCTGCCTTTTTGGGCTTTGCTTCTCTTTCCTTTTCACTTTTCCTCCTGTTTGTCCCTGCTGCTGTGATCCACAGTGGCCCCACCCCTCTCCAGTGTTTCCCACCTCCCAGCTGTTCAGTCCCCCATCGCAGAACTACTTAATAGCAGCCAAAGGCAAGCCTGTCTCCGCCCGTCCACGCCTGGACCACGCCCAGCGGCAAGGACCCTGCTACTCGGACACTACACCACTATGATGCCAGCATTCTCCTTGCCCTCAACCCTGGATGCCATGCCGCCTGCCATCTAGCATTACCGAAGAAAACTCTTGGTCCCTTTGCCTGCCGGAATGGTAACTGCACTTTCAGCCACACCATCACATCAGCTCCTCTCATCGTCCCTCCGACTGACAGCATGCCTGTCTGACTCAACTGCATCGTCCTCAATGTATGTTCCCCCCAATAAACCCGCCACAGAAATCTTGGACCTCCTCGACGATACCTCTTCGGACATTGCTTTCTTCACAGAAACCTGAACCAACACCCGCTCCAGATCAGACATGGCCAGTGCCAGGGCCATCCCCGATGGCTACAAGATCACCCGCAAGGACAGCCCCAATGGCCCACGAGGTGGCATCGCCATCATCCACAAAGTCACGCTCCGACTAACTAAGCACCCTAACGACGACCATGGAACACCTCCACTTCCGAATCCAGACAAACCCCAAAACCACCCTCTGTGGCACCCTCGTCTACAGGCTCCTGGCCCACGACCTCCCTTCACTGGCTCCACCTTAGACCTCATTGCACCCCAGGCACTCTCATCCACAGACTACATCCTACTCGAGACCTCAACTTCCACCTGGACAACCCCAGTCACCAGAATAAAACCTCCCTCCTGGAGAACCTCACCAACATTGGACTCAAGAAGCTAGTCACCACACCGACCCTCCTTTCCGGACACACACTCAACCCCATCTTCTCCACCAGCAGGAACATCAGCTACAGCCATACCACTAAACTCTCCTGGACCGACCATCACTGCATACATCTCGCCTTCAACATGCCGACTGTACATGACAGTCATCATCGCCCCCCAGTCGCAGCTGGATCAAGGCCACCGAAGGACTCCTCATCAACTCCCTCAGCACAACCACTCCAACGCCCACAGATGCCAACACCGCAGCACGTAACCTCCACCAATGAATCGCTAACTGCTGTGGCACCCCTCTAGAGAATACCAAGCAAACAACACTCCAAGGTGGCCAGCTGGCTCATCCCTGCCCTCCATGAGTCCAGACGCATTTGCAGACGCCTCATGAAGAGATGGAGGAGCAGCAAAATCCCAGAAACTCAAGCAACCGTAAAATCCGCCATCAATGCACACCACCTCCTCCTGAAAACCACAAAGAAAACGTCCCTCCAATAAAGAATCAACACCAACGCACACAACAGCAAAAAACTCTTCATCATTATCAAGTTTGCCAGGCCCAACAGCAAGACCACAGACGTTCCCCCCCCAAGACCTCTGCAACCAATTAGGAACTTTCTACCACCACAAGATGAGGAATATCTATGACAGCTTTGACACCCTAGTCCCTGCCTCCACCCCCGCCCATCGCACACAACCAAGCCACCCCCAACAGACCATGGTCTGCTCAACCTTGCTCACTACAGAGGACATGCTCAAGACCATGAACAGCATCCACCCAGGAGCCCCGACGGACCTATACCCGTACCACATCTTCCATAGAGCACCTGCCCCTATTGCCCCCCAACTTCGCCACACCATCAACTGCTCCATCGAAACCACCACCTTCCCCGAAGAAGCCATCCTCAGAACCGAAAGACCTCAAGGACTTCGGACCGATCTCCCTCCTCCCCTTCCCAGCCAAGGTCATAGAGTAGGTCATCAACGCCCAGTTCATAGAAGCGAACCACACCCTGGACACCTTCCAATCCGGGTTCCGGAGCAACCACAGCACAGAAACTGCATTCTTCGCCACCAAAGGACGACATTCGCTCCCTCCTCGACCAGGGCGACACCGCAGCCCTCATCCAACTAGACAACTAGACCTCTCAGCCACTTTCAACACCATCTCCCACCGCATCCTAACCACCAGACTCCATGACACCAGCATCTGCAACAAAGCCCTGGACTGGATCCACTCCTTCTTTACCGGCTGGACCCAGCAAGTCAGACAACCACCGTTCCTCTCAGAACCCATGAAGGTCAGCTGTGGAGTACCACAGGGTTCCTCCCTGAGCCCCACCCTCTTCAACGTCTACATGCCCCCCTTGCAGCCATCGCCAGAAGCCACAGACTCAACATCATCTCCTATGCCAACAACACCCAGCTGATCCTCTCTCTCACCAATGAACCCAAAACTGCCAGAACCAACTTCCACAGTGGCTTGGAGACCGTTGCTACATGGATGAAAGACAGCTGCCTCAAACTCAACTCGGACAAGACCAAAGTACTCATCCTAGGACCCACCCCTTCAGCCTGGGAAGATTCCTAGTGGCCAGCTGCTCTAGGACCTCCACCCACCTCGACGGACCACGCACGCAACCATGGCATCATACTGGACTACTCCCTTACAATGATTTTCCAAATCAATGCAGTTTAATCAGCCTGCATTCACACTTTCCACCTGTGCCGATAGATGGATCCCCACAGAATCTAGGAGGACGGTCACCCACGCACTTACCACAAGCAGACTCGACTACGGCTATGAACTCTATGCCGGTGTCACCCAGAAACAGCTCAAGAAACTACAGAATGCCCAAAACCTCACTGCTAGATTGGTCCTCGACATCCCCCGCCACAGCCACATCACTCAACACCTCAGACAACTTCACTGCTTCCCAGTCAACAAGAGAGTCACTTTCAAGCTCCTCACTCACGCCTACAAAGCCCTACAGGACCAAGGACCAGCATACCTGAACCACTGCCTCACATTCCACGTACCCACCAGACAACTTTGATCCTCTCAACTCCATCGCCATCGCCTTTATCCCCAGGATCCACAAGACCAAAACCAGAGGAAGGTCGTTCTACCTCACCACCAAGACCTGGAACTCCCTGCCCCTGCATCTCAGGCAATCAGCGTCGTAGACCCAAATTAGGAAGGACCTCAAGACCTGGCTCTTCAATTGATCCTCCACCCAGTCTGACCAGCCGCCCCACCTCCCCCAGCGCCTTGAGACCCTCACAGGTGAGTATCCATGCTTTGCAAGCCCTTGATTGATTGATATTCAGTAAATGTGATGCTTCAGAAGTTGTATCCACTGAATAGGCAGCTCTCAATGCTCCATAATGATCTCTTAAACAGGAGCCCTCAACAAATAAAGTAAGATCAGCCATTTCTTATGGTGTTTCTTTAATATCTGGTCTTGACTTTGTACATAATTTGGTCATCTCAAAACAATCATGGTCCAAGTCATCATCAATTTCATCATTACATTCCCAGTCTTCACAACTTCTGTCAGAATTAGGAAGCAGTGTTGCATAATTTTAGATCTCCAAATGGAAATGTTCTCTGCTGCAATAATGATCTACTCATAATGTGTCAGTCGGCTACTTGTCATGTGCTGAGTCTTCATCTTTATTAGAATGATCTAATCTGAATATACAAGATAGACTGTTAAAGCTTGGCCCATCACAATTCTTTCACTCTGTTCAATGGGTAATCAAACAGCTGCAACCAATTTCAAACAACCTAGAAGACTCACAGCTACTCGGTCCAAAAGTGCAGAAATATATGCCACTGGGCACATTATTCCTTCATATTATTGTATAAGAACTGATAGTGCACATCCATTCTTTTCATGACAAAGCAAGAAAAAACTTCAAATTACAATCAGGGATCCAGGGTGGCAGGGGGAATGACACTCACCCTCTTTCAATGTTTCAAATGCATCAATGCATTCATCATCACATGGTAGTGAATCTGGGACATCACAGAATGTCAATCGCACTAAAGCTTTGCAATCAGAGAAAGGTTTGGAATACACTAACAACAGAATCCAATGATTACACAAAAAATACAAACTTCCCACCGGGTGGTCGGTTGACTTAGTTTCAGAATAGCAGATATGCCTTCTTTCAAGAATTTCCTCACAACCTTTAAAAGATGGTGACCAACATTAATGACTTCATTTTTTTACAATACTACATTTTACTCAGGGTGACCTTATGTCAATTGTCAGCTAGATGATTCAATAAGACAATTGTATCAAGATTAAAGTTCTCCTTCATCTTTGATGCAACCATTAGGTTATAAATAAACTGCATCAAGACTGAAATGCATGGCAATTTTAATCTTTCTAAATCTTTCTTCAGAATTTGTGAAAAGATTGAAGGACTTTCAGTATACCCTTGTGGGATTCTACACCACACAAGAACTTTATTTAAAAATTGGAACACATACAGAAATTGCGGCTCTTCACAAAGGGGAATTGAGAAGTAAGTTTAGCAATGACTGCATGCCATTCTGATTCTGTTAGAATTTTAAACAGGAGCACTAATGAACTCAGTACCACTGGACAATATGGGACAACTATTTTATTAATTTTTGAAGATCTTCCATGATTCTCCATTTGGCATTCAGCTTATTAATTCCCATCACAGGAGATGTACAAGGACTCCCAAGTACCCCTTGGAGGATTCCCTGTCACTGGCTTCATTCCCTCTCACCTCCTTTGTCAATCTGTATTGTCTAGTTCTTAGGAAAATTGCATCAGGTTTAAGACTTCTTTGGACTGGCTTTGCTCTTTTAATTAGTGCAATTTCTTTTCCTGTAAAATTCCATACCTCAACTTTGACAGCATGTCTTAAATTCTGAGGCAGTTCTTCTTTAGTTAAAACTGGGAGCCAACCAACTCTTGGATCTGAAGAACTTATTTTATACACTGAGTTCTCATCCTGAGTTTCTATTGCAACACCATCTGGTGTACAATACATCACACAATTCAATGTATACAATAAATCCTGTCCAAGCAAATTCACAGGACTCAAATCACGCAAATGAACTGATGCTTATTTTCCATCTGGCTAATTCTAACTGAAACATCTGCTATAACATGGTCAACAGTTTGCTTATTATTGTTGCCTTGACCTTGTTTTCTCAAGAGAGGTAGGTTTGGAACTCCCACAGAACACACTATAGAATGGGTAGGCCCATATCAGAAGCAGGATGGCCATTGACTTCTCCGTCAATATATGGGCCACTTTCGTCTACCTGAAGAACTGCTCCAAGCATACAATCCTGATTTCTGATTCCGCACAATCTATTCTGTATTCAGCATGTTTGAAACCATCATTTTATTTCTTTGCATCTGTGAAACCTGCTCCATATTCCCTTGGATCTGATTAGGAGTCTGATAACACTCCTGTTTTCAGTGCCAGATCTACCCACAGAAGTGACAGGCTGTATTATTTTTCATCAATTCAACACTCTAATTCTCTCCATCACTTCTACTTCCATTCTGCAGCTGCACTGGGTTTATTTCATTCAATCCCGTTGTTCCTGTGAACAAAATTCATATTTGAACCCATTTGATTCCTCACACCTTTCTCAAAGTGCTTCGTCTGAGCAATCACACATTTTTCTTTAGGCTTTTTTTGCTTTGTTTCAAAGTAATTACTACTTTTCTTGGTCAACATCAAAATCTTGTCTATGCCTTTTGTCTGCCAGCACAACCTACGCTGTTGAATGTGGTTACTGATTTCTGGGCTCAATCCATTCTCAAATGCATATATAAAACCACTCATCCCATTTTTTTCAGGATGTTCGACTCCACTCTGTTTCTTATAAATGTGCATTAGCCTTTCATAGGAGGAATTCACTGACTCCTTCAGCTCTTGTGAAGTTCTCAACATCTTATGCCAATTTATACCCTTATCGTTTTTCAAATACTCACAGCCTTATATTTGTCTTCTATTTCAATAGCTGGTGCATTATTAGGACCCATTCTAGCTGGTTCTTTTGTCCACCAACCAACCACAACCTTATATTCTAACCACAAGTATCCAAGAGCCACAGTCTCAAACAACAAATTTGAATCCATCTACAACAATTACCTCTTTCGCTGCTAGGCCATACCCCCAAACCCTCCTGCAACTTTTTGTCCACATAAGGAATCCATGCCAATTTTGTGTCCTTTTCTTCCATCATGAGGATTTTAAAGGTATCCAGGGTCTGTGGATTCCCCTGTAGGGGACCCAGAAATTAGCCAAAATGCAGCTGCATTTAAAAAAAAAAAATTTAATGGGGAAAAAATATTGGAGAAGAAAGTGGCTAGGTTTTTCCATGCAAATGATATCAACAAAGGATTTGTGGTGCTGAAATCACCATCTTCCCAGCTTTCAGGAATAAGCATACTTTTGTCAGAAAACTAAAATTTTCTACACATTTTTGGCATTTTACTGGGACATAGCGTATTTTTACTACTTTTTGTGCTTTCAACGGCATTCCAGTTAGTGGTAGAAGTGGAGGTGAAAGCAATAATGGATCCCGGAAAGCTATATATTTCTGAAAAGTATATAAACATTTTAATTCAGCAAGGTTTTTTTTATAGAAACTAAGAGATGAAAGTAAGAAATATTGATTTTCTTTTTTTAAAAACAGCCATTTGTGCCAATGTTTTAACTTGTAACTTTTTCTAAGTATGACAGATTTTTTAAAGCAATATACCGTTACATTTTCTGGACTTTTCTGGTTGTGGGAATATAAAGGTCTTGTAGGTTCACTAAGACCCCAATGAGCGCATTGCCCAATCAAAAAATAATTCTAAAGAAATATTCTCAATTGCTCAGAGTTTCCTGGATCCCAGGGCCGAACAAAGGACCTCTCCTGGATCTAATGTTTGGTGCAAACAGCTTTCAGTTTTTTTTCCGACAAAATTAAAGCCATACAGGATAGCTTTGGGCCCCTCAGCCAGTCCCAGGAGACTCAGCTTCATCCTAAATGTGCAAAGCCGGGTTCGGTGTGCCCGTCTTTGACTACATTCTCGATTATTCCCCTGTCTGACACCCCGAGGATTCTTAAATCGCTCAAATCAGGTTCTCCCACTGATCCCTGTTGAGCTAGGCTTCTGCCGGCGGTTGCGGACATAGTCAACCCGGAAGTGAACAATATTGTTAATATGCCCCTCCAGACCGCTATGATTCCACCTGAGTGGAAGTAGGCGAAACTTCTTCCCTTGCTGAAAAAACACTCACTTAATCCTGCAATCCCAGTTAGCTATCGTCCTATTTCACTCCTTCCGGCTGTGGCAAAGGTTTGTGAGAAAGCTGCCCATAAACAACTCTCTGAGTTTGTTGAGACCTCGGGCGCCCTCCACCCTGCCCAGTCAGGCTTTAGGGCGTCCCACAGCACTGAGACGGCCTTGGTCGAGATTGCAGAGGCTATTAGAGACTGTCTTGATGCGGGCAGCAGAGCAGCATTAGTGCTTTTAGATCTCTCTGCAGCGTTTGACACCGTGCATCACCAACAACTCCTGGCACGGCTGTCCCACATCGGCATCACTGGGCAGGTATGGAAGTGGATTGAATCCTTCCTTGCCAATAGATCGCAGCAAGTATGGCTGCCGCCTTTTTCTTCTACTACTAGAAGTCTGAATACGGGCGTCCCCCTGGGCTCTACATTGAGCCCTCTTTTGTTCAATGTTTATATGACGCCCTTGGTCTATTTAGCAGAGGATCTGGGTGCTAAGATCATAGCTTATGCTGACGATACCCAGCTCCTCTTCACGTGGAGTAAAACGGACTCCTCTCCGACCATTGCCAAGAATTGTCTTGCAGATGTCTTTAAATGGCTAGCAATGGTCCAATTGAAGTGTAATGAGGAGAAATCGGAAGTGTTCCTCTATGGTTCCTTCCCCCCTCATTTTAGAGAAGATATTTGGCCTGTGGGCTATCATATGCCGAGCTCCTCCAGCAAAAAATCTGGGGGTCTGGTTTGGTGAGGACTTCAGATTTCTGCCTCAGATTAACAAACTAGCGGGTGTGTGCTTCAGCACTCTTAAACGCCTTAAGAAGCTTTTGCCTCTGCTACCGAAAAGAGCTAAGGAAATGGTAACCTGTGCGCTCATCTTGTCAAGGTTAGATTACCCCAATGCCCTGTACATTGGACTCCCGGCATATCAGCTAAAAAAGCTACAGATTGTACAGAACGTGATGGCTAGAATCTTGTTGGATATGTCAGGTAGATCCAGTGCTAGTCAGAACCTTCGAGATCTACATTGGCTCCCGGTTGAGCAGCGAGTACGGTTTAAGGCCCTGACATTAGTCCATGGTGCTCTTTACAAGACTGCGCCTCAATATCTCAGGAGACGGTTCTCGTTTTATGAGCCGTCTTGACACCTTCGCTCTACTGGTCAATGCCTTGCTGTGGTTCCTAGGTTCCGTCAGACTAGGTTAGGTGGCTGCTCTCTTTCTGTTAAAGCAGCTAGGGCCTGGAATGCCTTGCCCTTCGAATTACGAAACATGGAGAGCCTCAGGGTATTTAAAAAACAATTAAAAACCCTGCTATTTAAGTAATCTTCTGCTAGGTTATTTCTTTCTTTGTTTTTTTCTCTTCCTCTTCTACCAGTTGGCTTTCGCGCCGCAACACTTTCTAGTAGCCGTGCGCGTTATAAAAAGAGGTTAACATAACATTAACATAACCCAGAACCAATAACTGAGCTATGTCTTGCAATGGTTTTTCATTTGGTACCAGGTATAAAGCAATTCATTTGGTAAAAATAAGAGTGAAAAATAGGTATCAAGGACTCCTATGTATTTCTGAAATGGCAACAAAATATGGAGTTTAGAAGCAGTAGTTGTTTGCACATCTCCGAAATTGTGGGTAACTGTTGGACTTGGCCCTTCTGGCAAGTTCAACCCTAGAACTTTTTGCATTATCCTAGCCTTTTTCCTGTGTTGTACAAGTGGTTTTAGGCCTCTAGGTGCTTTCACACTGTGTCCCAGTGGAAAGCGCATGCGCTCTGTGTATGGTTTAGTGAGACTGATCTGCCCTCCCATAGGAATGCATGGGGGATCTGAGTGACCATGTTAGTTCCTGATGCGTGGGGAGTGCAGGGCCGAGTTTGGTATGTGCGAACTCGTGAGAGTGAATGCTGTGCGATGATGTGTGCGGCGTTACTTGGGCTAGTGTAGAAGTGCCACTTCTAGATGCTGGCATAAATGTTCAGTGACTACCTGGCTTGTGATTGGCTGGTGTGTCTGTCTCCAAGAGTCAGGATGGGTCTGCCCCGGTGATGGGTGGAGAGATCTGCATGTTGATGGCAGGGAGGAGTACACCTGGGACCTGAATAGGGCTGGGCTTTCCCCACACAATGCTGGCTCCACCCCCTGTGGTGCGTCTAATGTCCCTGGCCTGTCCTGTGAATAGGGAGAGGGGCTGAGCAAAACAAAGTGCTCAGGAACCAGTTGCATCTGGTCCGCCCCTTCCCTGCACCTTTGGATTTGGTGTATAAAAGAGGGGCTGTGACCCCATGAAAATGTTCTTGCGTTCTGACTTGAATCTGCCAGGGGCGCGCTGCTGCTGGGGCCCAGGAGAGGGCTTGCCTCCCTGGGCCCTGCCCAGCCCCTGGATACCTGGAGGACTTCTGGGACCTTTTGCTGCATTCTTCTAGCGCCTGGGAGCGCTTTGCCTTGGATTTTGGCCCTTTACTTTGGAGGGAGCGCTGAGGCTTCGCAGCGCTGCACTGGTTCCAGGGGAAAAGGGGGGGAGTTCCCAGCTGAGGGATTCCCCCGTGATGCCGGCCTTGCGGAAGCCCACCCCGCTTGTTTTGTGGCTTTCGGTGCGCAGGTGCCCACCCTGCGTCTTCATTTTGCGTGATGGCCTTGCGGGAGCCCACCCCGCTTATGTCCGCTTGTTGTTATGCTGGGGGTGTGTGGGTGCCCAACCGCGACTTTGCCAGCCTTGGGGTCCGCGGGTGCCCACCCTGCGACTTTGCCTGCCGCCAAGATTGCCGCTCTGGGTCCCGCCGTGGCCGCCCCGGAAGTCAGGCAAGTCCGCCTGTGACGGGGGCGGGGCCGCGGCAGGACCGGAAGCTGTGCGTGTCAGTGCGGGGCTCCCGTGAGCCGATGGGAACCCCAAAGCGTATGACACGAGGGAGGACGGGAGCCCACCCTGCCTGCCAGAGACGAGAGATAAAGTCCCGGGTTCCAGGAGGGGGCCCGGGTGAAGATGGCAGCGCGGGGCTCCCAGGAGTGAGGGAAGCCCGCGCCGCATGAGAAGTGCTGCCGGTCCTGCCTGCCGAGAGAAGAACAGAGAGGAGACCCCGAGCAGCGTCAGTGAGCCGGTGAGTGGGGCTCGAGTGCGTAGTGCCTGGGAGAGGCACAGAGTCAGAGTGGCCCCGTCTGGCAGAGGGCCGCTCCAACGCTTGGGGGCAAAGTATTTTGGGTGCATTTGCTCAGGAGAGCCCGTGGGCTCCCACAAGGGGGCCAATGTTATTAAAAAGCCCAGTAGGGCCCTGAGGCCACCGATGTGCCAGGGCCCCTCCAGTTTGTGTATCCCAGCTGCCCCGCTTGCAGAGGGCAGCTGCACCGAGGGGTGAGTTTATTTGGAGAGCCCCCCCCCTCGCTTTGCTCACAGCTGTGCCGCACCAGCGCGGGCAGCTGCAACGGTTGGCAGCCTTTCTTTATATTAGGAGTCCCGGTGAGGACCCACGCCTACAGTGAGATCTACAGCCGCGCAGCAATTAGTGCCAGCTGCACCTTTTAGGTTTGCGCAATGGCGCAATTGGACCTCCGCTGCCTTGGCAGCGCGCCTTGACTGTTGGGACACGGGGCATTTGAGCCCCTCCTTTGCGATGGCCAGTTGGCCAGGGGGGCTGGTGGGATTGTTAGGTCTATAGGGCGCCAGGCCCTAATGTGATTTTTGTGCTAGGAAATGTAATTCAGGTAGTATGTTTTACGCACCTTGTTTTATACCTCTAGATATTTCTGCATAGGAGGTTGTTTTATCTGGTTAGGTTGATGTTAGGGAGATTATACTTCCCTGTGTGATGTACGCCCCTAGTGTAGTTATACTTAGGTGGTAGGGTCTAATGCGTTAGACTTATGAGAAATTGGTTAATGTGTTTATGCCCCTGTGATGGATGCAGGATAGGTTTTATACCTGATTCTAGTGTGATGACGCTGAGGTAATTATTGCGCCAGTAGTTACTGGTTGTGCTCTACAGTGATAATGTGTGTTACAGTTGGTGTATGTTCTACATGCACAATTGGTGATTTGTGCTGATTCTGACAGTGGTCCATGTGGCCCTGTCCCGTGTAAATAGTCCCTTGTAAAATTCTGCCCAGTGCCAGTTGGCACAGTGTAAATTATGTGATTATCATCTAATGTGTTTATTATAATACAAAGGCTATTTTTTATATATAACCTTGTGTGGAGTTTCTTTTGTGGTGGGCCTAGGGTGTTGTTGCTGTGTGCGCGCGCAAACGCTTTACACATTGCCTCCGGGATAAGCCTGACTGCTCGTGCCAAGCTACCAAGGGGGTGAGCAGGGGTTATCTTTGGCGTGTAACTCCCCAACCCTGACTAGAGTGGTGGTTTCTGCCTGGCTTTGGCGAAAGCCCTAGCCAACCAGAAATCCCATTTCTAACAGTAACCATACTAACATGTGAATTATAAGACATTTTTCAAAAGGAATTCTTTTTTGCACATTGTCTTACATTTGGAAGCCAGAAATGCATAGAAAGTCAACGGGTAATAACAGTTGCTTTACAATTCTGTGTTTTCCTAAGTCTCCCAATAAAAATGGTACCTCACTTGTGTGGGTAGGCCTAGTGCCCGTGACAGGAAACAGGTCAAAACACAATGTGGATACACCACATTTTTACAGTGAAAACTGACCCTTTTTTTGCAAAGTCCCTAGCTGTGGATTTTGAACCCTAGCTCTGCCGACACCTATGGAAACCTAGCTAACCTGTATATTTTTGTAAACTAAACACCCAGGGAAATCCAGGATGGGGTGACTTGTGTGGCTCCTTCCAGGTTTTGTTACCTAGAATCCCTTGCAAACCTCAAACTTTGTAAAAAAAGAAAACACAGATTCCTCACATTTCTGTGATGGAAAATTCTGGAATCTGCATGGATTCACAAAATTCCACTCACTCCGCATTCCCCAAAGTCTCCCAATAAAAATGGTACCTCAGTTGTGTAGGTAGGCCTAGTGCCCGCGACAGGTAACCGGCCAAAATGAAACGGGAACACAACACATGTTTAGAGTGAAAGTTGACCCTTTTTCTGCAAAGTTCATAGCTGTGGATTTTGAACCCTAACTCTACCAGCACCTAGGGAAACCTAGCAAACCTATACATTTTTGAAAACTAGACACCCAGGGGAATCCAGGATGGGGTGACGTATGTAGCTCTCACCAGTTTCTGTTACCCAGAATCCCTTGTAAACCCCAAACTTTGGATGAAAAAACACATTTTCCTCACATTTTTGTGATGGAAAGTTCTGGAATCTGCGTGGATCCACAGAATTCTATCCACCCCTCATTCCTCAAAGTCTTTTAATAAAAAGGGTACCTCACTTGTGTGGGTAGGCATAGTGTGCATGACAGGAAATGGGCCAAAACGCAACGTGGACACACCACATTTTTACAGTGAAATCTGACCCTTTTTTTGCAAAGTGCCTAGTTGTGCATTTTTAAACCTAGCTCAGCCAGCACCGAGGGAAACCTAGCAAACCTATACGTTTTTTTAATCTAGACACACAGGGAAATTCAGCATGGAGTGACTTGTGTGGCTCTCACCAGGTTCTGTTACCCAGATTCCCTTGCAAATCTCAATCTTTGTAAAAAAACAAAAACATTTTCTTCATATTTCTGTGATGGAAAGTTCTGGAGTTTGCATGAATCCACAAACATCCACCAACCCTGCATCCGCCAAAGTCTCCCGATAAAAATTATACCTCATTTGTGTGGGTGGGCCAAGTGCCCGCGGTAGGGATTGGCCCAAAACATATTATGGAGACATCAAAATTATCTATCACAAAACAACCTGGTTATGCAAAGGGGGCACCTGAGTTTTTGGCTCAGGCTCAGCAGCCATCTAGGGAAACCTACCAAACCCACACATTTCTGAAAACTAGACACCCATGGGAGTCCAGGCAGATGTAGTTTGCATTGATCCCCAACATTTTTCTTCCAGACATCCACTACAAACCTCAAATCTAGCTAAAAAGTCACATTTTCCTCTTACATCTGTGTGGGAAAGATGTGTGATCACAGCTCGGCACAAATTTCCTACCAATCAGCGTTCCCGTCAGTCTCCCGATAAAAATGGTACATACTTGTGTGGATGATCCACATGCCTATGACATAGAAGGGTAAAAAACGTGTAGAGATTGAGGGGGAGATTGCTGCCCTCACCCCAAAGTGGGACTAAAATTAAGAAATTCCTGGTGGCTAGTGCACTTTCTACCCCCTGGGGGGCAGATTGGGGGCTGTCTGGATGGCTAGTGGAACATTAGACGGTGGTTGATGTAGGAGGGTCAGGTGTTGTGGAGGACCTTGTAGGCGAGCATCAGCAGCTTGTATAGGCATCTCTTTTGTATTGGGAGCCAGCGGAGGCTTTTGAAGTGGTAAGCTGATGCTAGTACATTTGGGGAGGTTGAGGATGAGTCTGGCTGAAGCATTCGATATGGCCTGTAGACTTTGAGGAGATGGGAGGTGAGTGCATTTCCGCAGTTAAGTCGGCTGGGGATGAGGGCCTGAATCATTGTTTTCCTGTTGCTGGCAGGAATCCACCTGCAGATTTTTTGGAGCATGCAGAGGGTGTGGAAGCAGGATGAGGCCAATGTATTGGCCTGGCACTTCATGGAGAGATCGCTGTCCAGGATGACTCTGAGGTTGCGGGAGTGGTTGGTGAGGGTGGGTGAGGTTTTGAGTGCTTTGGGCAATCACGTGTCGTTCCATGGGAGGGGTTCTTTCTGAAGATGAGCACTTCCGTTCTGTCAGTGTTCAGCTTCAGGCCAATTCTTCTAATTTATCATCTGTTTTGTTTGCACATCTAACCGCTTCTTTACTCAAATATCTCATTTTATTTGTATTATAAGTTAAAACCCTGATAAAATCTACATTGCTCTGAAGCATGTCTCCATAGTCAATTTTCAAAACGCCTTTGCTAATTTTTCTAGGAGGAGGTTCGACTGTCACTACTTCCTCCGGGGGTAACAACCTGTATCTGAGATTTTGAGGGCACATCTTTACTTTTACTAGGGACAGCTGTCATTACCAACTAAGGGCCCGATTCTATTGTGGTTTGGAAAGCTTCCAGACCGAATGGGTTTGGGAATGGTTTCCAACCGACTCGGATCGGGAGAGTCCGACCGACCGAGTACGATGCATCCGGATGCTTCCAGATATGATTCAGTCGGACTCCCATTGACTTCAATGGGAGCCTATCTTCCGATGGTATGCATAGGCTCCCACTGATGAAAGGGGTGGCTGGGGACAATCGGGCACCCTGTGGCGGGCACCCCCTGGTGCCTGCCACACTGTTCATGGTTGGTAAGGGGGGACCCCTGGGTACCCTCACGGGCCCGAGTGGGTAGGCTCCAGGTGCAGTGGGGCACGCTATGGGCCCCCAAAGTCTGATTCTGACTGCCGATTCGAGTCAGACAGCACGATTCGGAAAGGCTGTCCAAATCCAGCATCGCACTCGGTCGCTCGGAAACACGGCCCGTAGAGACGTACAATTCTGCTCTATACGACTCGGTCTTTCCAAATGTCGTCGGGTTCTGATTGGGATATTCCTAACGCCTAACTCGCATCATACTCGGTCAGTCGGAAACCTTTCCGAGTCGGTCGGAAAGACGCGTTCCCAATCTGATTTGGACTGAGCAAATGCCATTAGGAGGCCTTCCTAACCGCATTGGAATCAGGCCCTAAATCGGCGCACTTGGTACCACCTCTGGAAGAGTTTGTACCCCCACAGTATCTCCCCCAGTACGTGTGTCCATTCCCATAATAAAATGAGCAGCAACAGTTACTCCATCTGAATAGGGAGATGGCTCGGAACATAAGAGCTCACTGATAAGTAATTTAGTAGTACTTAGTATTTATTTATTTGTCTGATAGCTTGCCAATAAGGCAGCACAAACATACATTACAATCACATAGTTAACATTACATTTCTGTTTGCCAAAATGTATCCTAATCAAACACTTCACATCATTAAACCCATCATCTAAAGACTAATACAATAGCATATTCATTTAAGGCGAAAGTTTGCTTCAATAAATAAATACATTTCTATAAAAACTTCAAACAGTACAATCAAAAGAGAATCATATCCATATTCCCAACTACTAGTCCTTCAAGCCTATAGAACAATATCCCTTATTAATTACCCCTTTTTATTGTAAACTGGCATTAAAGGTTCTAAAATATTGTAAAAAAAGAACCATGGTGTATATAACTTCTATCAAAACCCTTTTACTGATATTGATATAATAGATAACAATTTAAAACTATATAGGAGCACAAACAGTCACACATGCCAAGGTAAAAAACAGTTGTACTCTGTGTTTCTTTTTTTTAAAATGAATTGAGCCATTTGCAGAATATTGAAAAGTGCAGTGCGCTTGTACAACAAGATGTCATTCTAGACATCACGTTCTTAACACAAACTCCAGCCCCAGCCTACTTAATCATCACAATATCTAAAAACCTACTTATAGCATCACATAGATGGCTATCATTACAATTCATAATGTATAATAGGAAATTTGGTAAAGGACAGATGTTACTTCCTAAAATCTTGGCAGGAGCAGTTTCTTTCTATCATTATTAAATGTAGAGCGGAAAGCCAAAATGTGAACCAGAGTTAGGTCGCTTTTAGCACAAAAGTGACAAGTATTTTCCACTACATCCTTTCTACAATCCCTACTAGGCTTTTTCCATATAAAAAGGGTTGGCACTTGACCCCGTCTGAATTTTAGCATCCAACCTCGAATAATCCAAAATGTTATTTTTTTTAAATAAGGTCGGTGAAACCCTTTCTAATCTGCAACCATCAGATGAGCTAGCTGTGATTGGCCCTGACAATCCTTTTGATCACTTTTGTTAGAACTGGGGGTCTCTAGTTGGCTGAGGTAGGTACCTTAGTCCAAATAGGGACCCTTGCTTCTAGTCAGGGAAAGGAGGGACACACTTTTAAATAACCCCTGCTCACACTCCGATAGCTTGGCACGAGCAGTCAGGCTTATCTCCAAGGCAATTTTATTTTTTTATTTATTTTTCACATTTATAGAGCGCACTGTTACCCGGGGGTGTCCTGGCGCTAAATGTGTAAAGTATTTGCAACCACACTCCCAGTAACACAGTGATAATACTACAAAGGGACACCACACTGACTTAGGAAGATAGCAGTATCTTTATCAAGAAGAAATATGATGAGACCTAATGATAACAAAATATTCAGCATATGCGTATTCGTCATATTTCACTGGGCCCACAATCATTTGTAGGTTCTTGCGGTATTAATGAGCAGTTCACAATGATCTAATGCAGTCCTAATGCAATGCTATGCAGTTCATGATGCAGTTCGTCATGTAGAAATAAGACAGTCCTTAATGCAATTACTAATGCGGATCGTAAAAGCAAGTAATAATGCAGTTCGTAGAGCACGTATTAATGCGGATCGTAAATGCAAGTAATAATGTAGTTCGTAGTGCACGTATTAATGCGGATCGTAAAAGCAAGTAATAATGCAGTTCGACACCGATCGTGGTGCTCATGAAGGTCTCTATGCCACTCTTGGCTGACTCGCGGTCAGCGTTTGACAAAATATGCCCCCAACACTGTTATGAAGGAAACAAAGTGCAGCTCCAAAATCCGACCCTGGTACTGCCACTCCTCGGCGAGTACAGGTCGCAATACTGACTTGAGCAGACGCTTGCGCTGCAAAGATGTGAAAGGCCGAGAGCGGTCTCTGGTAGCACGCACTCCGCCCCAGGTGGCGACACACGCACACTCGCTGAGCATTACCTGGGGGGTGCTGTCTCTCTCTCCTCTCCTCGCAGCTTGGGTATCACGCTGTGCAGCTTTGGGTTGGCGGCGGCTGCTCCTCGCAGTGGGAGTCGGGCTACCAGGTGACGGCCTCGCAGCTGATCAGCTCCCGGCTCGACTCCGTTGATCTTGGGCAAAGGACCTTGGACCCGCGATGGTGAAGGTTCACAGGTCTCTCCTTGGCAAAGGCGGGCTCGGGCCGGCGGCGGTGGTTTCTCACGGCTCCCCCGTGGGACGTCGGTTCTGGACGATGACGATAATGATCACAGCACTTTTGGTCACGCTGTCGATCAAAGCAGAGCGCAGGACTGCTGCGGGGCACACGGTCACTGGGCAATTCTCACGAAGGTCTTAGGCTGCAAAAAGCACACACACACAGCATCGCTGAGACACACTTGGGACCTTTTATGTTGCTGAGTTTCCACAGCAGGGAGCCAGCTCCTCTCGGGCCCTTGGAGACAAGTTACTTCAGGACACAGCACACAGCAAAGTCCTTTCAAGCAGGGGGACACAGCACACAGCAAAGTCCCTTGTCCTCTCCTTAGTCAAATAAGCAAACTGCATGCCAGCCCCAGAACACACAGCAAGGGCAGTCCTTCTCGTCAGTCTCTTCAGCTGTTCTTCTTTGGCAGTGGTTCCTCTTGATCACAAAGTAGTTTAAATCCTTTTTAGGTCTCGCCTTGCTATCGCGTAAGCGATCGCAAAGCGAGACTATTGTAAGGGGCTCCCAAAAGTGCTCCCAAAAGCGGATTGCATGGCGAGCACGCGCACAATCACGTGCATCGTGCCGCCATGCAATCCGCTTTTGGAAGCACTTCAGCCCACTGGCGACGGGAGTGCGGTTACGCGCACAATGACGAGCAGAGGCGCCATATGGCTTTACTCTCTCGTCATGGTGCGCGCACATCGCACACCACTCGCCAGCCAGCCTGCTTTGACTTTTGCGCTTCAATGCTCTTCCCCCACCACAGAGCGCGTCTCGCGGCCCCTTCCTGTATGCGAGGCTCGCCGGGGGCCGCGCTTGTTGTTTTTGTAAGTAAGCACTTTCAAATCCAACCTATATCACGCAGTGATATATAAAATCTATAGTGCAATACATGACTTTTATATCCCAGCGGATTTTCTTAATTTCTCTTGGCAACTAGAGAATCTAGCAGAGTGAAAATTGAATTTATAACTCCCTCCAATCCTGCATGCAGCTGAAGCGATTACACTCATACCACCACACGCGTCTGTATATGGTGAGGTCTCTGTGTATTCTTAATGCAGCGGGAAGCGTGAGACACAGCCGGCCATTAGCGGCGGAAAGAGCAGAATCATAAAAATTACAGAAAGTGAAAAGATTCGCACTTTCTATTGGATTTGTCCATTTACTTCAATCGCTGGAGATATTTAACCCATTTTACGAGCTCTGATCCTGGACATAAAATGGGTGCCTTCATCTAGAGGGGCGCAAAGAGGGCCATTAAGCATGGGTGCCACCCATGAAGTCATACCCAGCACCATCATTACCAAGCCGGAGCAGCCCCACCTGGCGAGTTATGGGCTGCCGCGGCAAAGCTCGCGACGCTTAATATCGCACCCGCAAGGGCAATGACCATATTTATCTTTTGCTGATGACCATCAAAGGAAAATCGTTTTACGCGAGGAGGGAAGCAGTATCCAGCCAAACCCAAAGTAGAATACAAATGAAACATGGTGCCAATGTCAACTTTCATAGTTTATGGTGATTTATTTTATAATAGTGACAGGGAAAATGAGCCCCTGTGATTAGTTTCAGTGTAAGATTAGGCTGATTTGGAAATATTCTTTTTCAGATGTGAATTCTTTAAAAGTAATGGAGAAGTACATTTGCTGGCCTTTCAGTGGTAAAATGCCTTTGCCCTTGCTCACACTTCCTTCTGCTTAAGTTTCCTCAGCTCAGGATCCGAGGCTGTAGCAGTGAAAAGTTTAAGGATTTTATTTCATGATAAATCACCGGGTTTCAAAATCAATGCAGGTGCAGCATGGGGATCGGAGAGTAAGAGAAACATGGCCATGCAAATGTACCCCGACAGGAGTTAAAGACTGCAATCCCCTGTCTGCTCATTTCTTGAATGGGTGCAATGCCACAGACTGGTCAATCTCTATCGATGGATCTCCTCCAGAGCGGAACTGGGAACCAATCGCAGCCATGGCAAGAATGTTCAAAACTCACTCCCTCACTCTCTCGCTCTCTCTATCTGTCTCTCTTCTCTCTCTCTCTTCTCTTTCTCTTATCTCCTCTCTCTCCCTTTCTTCTCTTTATCTCTCTCTTCACCAGCTCTCTCTCTCTCTTCTCTTTCCCCTCTCTCTCTCTCTCTCTTCTCTCCCTATCTTCTTTCTCTGTCCCTCTCTCTCCCCTCTCTCTCTTCTTTCTCTCTCTGTCTCCCTCTCTCTCACACTCTCTCTCTCTTCTCTCTATCTGTCACTCTTATCTCTCTTTTCTCTACCTCGTCTCTCTCTTCTCTCTTTCTTTCTCTCTTCTCTATCTCCTTCTCTGTCTTCTCTCTCTCTCCCTCTCTCTCACACTCTCTCTCTTCTCTTTCTTTCTCTTCTCTCTCTGTCTCTCTCTTAGCTCTCTTCTCTCCCTTTCTCTTCTCTCTGTCTCTTTCACTCTCTCTTCCCTCTCTCTTTCTCTCTCTCTCTTTCTCTCTTTCTTCTCTCTCACTCTCTCTCTCACTCTTCTCCCTCTATCTGTCTCTCTTCTCTCTCTTCACTCTTTCTTTCTCTCTCTCTTCTCTTTCGCTCTCTCCTCTCTCTGTCTTCTCTCTCTGTCTTCACCCTCTTCTTTCGTGTCTCTTCCTATCTCTCTCTGTGTCTCCGTCTCTATCTCTTCTCTCTGTCTCTCTTCCCTCTCTCTCTTCTCTCTCGCTTTCTCTCTTCCTCTCTCGCTGTGTCTCTCTCTCCCTTTCCATCCATCTTCAGTCTCTCTCTCCTTGTCTCCCACTGAGACAGCGCTCTCTGTCCTGGGCTCCCCACCGCAACTGCTGCAACCAACTGTGGTAAATATTTAAATTACCTGTACTATTTTTTATGCGGTAAAGTCTAGTAAGAATAACTCAGTCAAAATAAAAGGCAGAATCCGTGGTATTAGAGGTTCTGAAAAGGACTTTATTCCTTACAAAGGAATTATGGTTCGAACCAGGCAATCATATTCCATCACCACGAAGGTTCAGGAAGGGATAGGCAATACATTATTGACAAGTAACAATATATATATGAAAAGCATTGCATTAAGACAGATGCAGGAGGCGTAACAGCTGATAATACAGATAAGAATACACATACGTAATGAAAATAGGCGTAAATACAGGCGTATACTAGAAACGTCATTTAAAATGATGTCACAAGTGGGTGAATCCATAAGAGAATCCTGCAGTGTCAGCAGAAATATTTGGCAGAGATGCGCGCGCAACCGCATGACGTGTGATTGACGTGTAACTAGAGAGTGAAGGGGACTTGACATTTAGCCCTACATGTGGAGACAGAAGTCTGGGGTGTCAGGACAACCTAGTCCTAAATCATATCTAATATCTTGTGTTTAAGGAACTATATTATCTGGAAGGAAAGGTCTTCTCGGACAGATCCTATTCTATACTGACTGTTAGTGCGTGTACAAGCGTCTATGTGTCTACATGAGATGCGAGGGGGCAGGAATCTTCCATGGTCACAGGAGCTATGGATTACTTGCATAGAGATAGCGAGGCCGAGCCTTTTGCTCGGTAGCTGGAAGGATGTTTACCTAAACTACTAGACAGGAATGCATTGGATGAGGAGCGGAGCAGATAACTTGAAGGCTGAATACAGTTTTTGGCAGGCAACAGGCCGCGTCAGGCACCGCTAGCCGCGCAGGGAGTAAGACAAAGTTCATGGACACAGATGCAGGTCCAGGCTGGAGCATTCAGAGGCAGAAGCAGGAAAAGGCTTGATGGCAGAATTCAGGGCCTACCTTGCCAGAGCTGTAAAACGTAAAAAGTGTACCATATAAAGTCGGTGGCCAATCATACTTAGGAACGGAATATCTGGCCCATTCATGGCAGATATGAAAGAGTACATATTAACGTTGGACACAATTGTATTTGCGTCTTCATAGCTTGAAGTGGAGGGAACATACATGTACTTGTAGCATGTACATGGAGCCGTTGGGGTCTAAGATAGGGGACACAATTGACCATAAAAATTCATATTTCCTCATTCCCTCCTTGTCCCCTACGGACCCTCATGAAATATCCATCTTCATCAATCCATCAATCTGTTCATATAGCATCATTTGTTCTTCTTTCTTCTTCCGGGATCTTGAATGAAAATTTGAAGGCGGGATACACGATGTGGCACACAGACCACAAATCGCTGGCCCACATTGTAGACACAAGCAGCAACTGAATAGTATGAGAAAGCCAATACCGAGGAAGGATAGGATTCTCCATCCCCAGGCTGACAACACGCTCCAGAACCAACCGGACCAAGTCCAGGTGCCTGGGTTCTGGTGTATCTGGCTTACGATCTTATGAAGTCGAGTTATGGCTTTATATACTGACGGCGCGTTTTCTGGTATGAAAACACAGCAACTTGATCCGATGACCCTACAAGCTCCGCCCCTATCGGCCAGGATGACGTCAAGGACAAGACGATTTTGAAGAACAACAATCCGCATCGCAGACTGCTCCTCTGTTAAGTTGCCTAAGGCGGAAGTAGTTTCATTCACTACTGCTTCAAGGGTTCTAGTTAATCTATGTATCAACTTACTATTAGTGACTGTACCTATGTAGGGAAAGAAACCTTTATTGAAATCTGTGTATTGCTCCCATGCTGTTTCGGTGTAGTCGACAATCGGGAGATCTCTCTGCTGTCTATTGTGTACTAAATGGGTATTCCTATGGTAATCAGGCGGGGCTAGGAAAACAGGTGGTAGAAGGAATGCAATGTAACAGGTACCATCCCAATCTAGGGGTAGGCGTATGTATGCGGTGTGACCACAGATGAAGTAGGAGTGACGAGAAGCTCTAAATGTAGACTTGCCTTTATCACTGAATTCTATTACAGTGGTACATTTACTATGGCCCATGTGTATTGAACCATTCTTTCTTACACATAATTCGCCTCTAACTGGAAATACTGACATAGCGGGCAAGATTGGTGTAGCTTCGGATTCAACATTCAGGATCATGAGGTTAAGTGTAAAGTTACCTAATCCATATACTTCATTTTCTAGATCAGTTCCTGTTCTTTTGGGAAGTCCCTCCTTGTTAGGGTAGCAGACTTTAAGTAAAACTAGGTTCAGGTTTCCCCTAACCCAGTTGTCTTGATAAACTACTGAATTTGAATCTAGGGAATTAATCAAACTAAACCATGCTCCACAGGAGCCATTGTGTGTGAATGGATACGGAAAGAGGGGCAGAACTCCTTTGTATTTCTGATAGGGAGGGAGTCGGCCACATATCCAACAATTTGTAGCATTGCTGGTCTGATGGGAATGATGTAACATACTAATGAATGTGTTGTTGCGCAGCGCAAGTCTATAGGACAACTCATGCGGGGGTAATTCGCTAAAAGAATGTTCGGCAGTAGCATTGAAAGCACGCTTGGAAATAGGGTAATACAGGTGTAAAAATATACTGACAGTAATAATCAGAAGACTTAGAAAAAACATAATTAATAATGTCACTATGCAGTGACTACGAAGTGATTTACAGTACGCATGTTTCTTGAGCTGTTTCTGTCTATTTCTCTCTCTATTTCGGTCTAGAGGATACATGTCAGAGACAAATTCAACCGATTCACCTTGAAGAGGACTTAAACAATCAAATTGTCTGACTTGCTAGACCTTAGTTTCAGTTTATAGTTCTCCTTTTCTGGCCCATCAACCAGGGGGAGTTTTAAGTCAATCTGTGAGGGAATGCAGGGCTGAAAGTTCGATTCAGTTGGTAGTCCATGAAATTTTTTTATATGGCTCGAGTGCAACCACCCTTTACGTCCCTCAATCTTCACAGCTGTCCTTGTGGTCAATAAGACGAGTTTAGGCGACTGCCAGCGAGGCTCCAGCGGGTTCCTCCTGTCGAAATTTCTTACAAGCACCAGATCACCTGGAACCACTTCATGGGGCTTCACCTCAGTGTTATCGGGAAAAGCTGCAGCTACCTGTGAACGACAAGATTGTAGTGCAGACATCAAGGAAGCCAGGTAATCTGTCAGCATATTACAATCAACATCAGTTATTTTACGGGGTATAGGCGTCCTCCACATATTTGGTGGTCTACCGAAGATCACCTCATATGGGGATAGCCCTGTTCGAGAGTGTGCTACCATTCTCATGTAAAAGAGCGCAACCGGTAAAGCTACTATCCAGTCGACACCTTTTTCTCTACATACTTTGGACAGTCTAATTTTCAGAGTTTGATTATGTCGCTCCACGAGACCTGCTGCCTCGGGATGTCGGACACAGTGGAATTTCCATTGGTAGCCTAACAGAAGTGAAACATGTTTCATTAGCTCGGATGAGAACGGCTGGCCATTATCTGAGTACACGATACGGGGCAAACCATACCGTGGGAAGAATTCTCGAACTAACTGTTTGGCAGTAGTCGGGGCAGTGTAATCTGAGACGGGATACGCCTCTGTCCACCGGGAAAGAGCGCATACAACTACGAGGACATATTTGAATCCTCGACATCGTTCCATCTGGATATAATCCATCTGGAGGACTTCAAAAGGGTGATCGGGGGGTTGAAATCCACCCTGTTCTACAGGTACGCCTTTTCCTGGATTGAACTGACAACAAATCATGCAGGTACGTACTTTCTGTTTAGCTGCTGCTCGCAAGTGTTTATTGAACCAAATGTGTTGAATACTGTCTAGCATAGCTTTCTCTCCTAGGTGCGCTGGACTATGTATTGTGTTAATGATGACTTGAACCATTGAGTCGGGGAGAAACCATATAGATTTTCCCTTCGTCATCCATCCTTGATCCGTTTGGATCCCTCCTAATTCAGTCCATCTCTTTATTTCTTCTGGTGTAGCATGTGTCTGTATGTCAATTACATCAAGGGCGGGATCCTTAACTGTCATGCAGTGTGTTGGTGTCGGAACTATTGTCTTTGTCGTGTCAGTTGGATGAGTCTGATTCTGAGCAGTCTGTTTAGCTGTTCTGTCAGCTAGGTCGTTACCCTGAGAAATAATGTCAGTCACTTTTGTATGGGCTTTACATTTCATAATCGATATTGCAGTAGGCAGATGTATTGCATCTAACAGAGCTTGAATAAGGGGACCGTGCTGGATGTGGGCACCGTGAGAAGTTAAATAACCTCTCTCTCGCCAAAGTACGCCGAAGTCATGGACGACTCCGAATGCATAACGTGAATCTGTGTATATGTTGACTTTCTTATTTTTGGCTTGAATACAGGCTTGTGTCAGAGCGATGAGCTCTGCTGCTTGAGCTGACAAGGTATTGATACAATTCGTTTCAATAATTTCAGTATCTGTTGTGACTGCATAAGCGGCCACTAACTCTCCTGTATTTGTTCTCATGCATGAACCATCTACATACAATGTCAGGTCTGGATCTGATAATGGAATATCTGTCAAGTCTTGTCTGGGTTTCGTCATAATAGTAATAACTTCAATACAATCATGTGCCAATGGGTCTGTTCCATTTAATGGCAAAAGTGTGGCGGGATTTAATGTACTACAACGTCTGATTTCTATGTGTGGCTGGAACAATGTCAATTCATAACCCGTCAGTCTTGCTATAGTCAAGTGTTGTGTTTGGGTCCGGTTCAAGAGAACCTCTACTGCATGTGGTACTTGTACTGTCAATTGATGTCCTAGCACTATGGCATCGCTTTGTCTGATTGCTAAAGCTGTTGCTGCGACTGATTTCAGGCACGCAGGAAGAGCCTGAGCTACGGGATCTAATGTACTGGAAAAATAAGCACATGGCTTGTGTGATCCTGCTTGTTCCTGCGTGAGTACTGACAAAGCAGTACCTTCACGTTCTGTAACGAAAAGTGTAAAACGTTTGCTGTAACATGGTGTTGCTAAAACAGGTGCTTGGCATAAAGCTTTCTTTAAGTTTTCAAAAGCTTGTGTATGTTCCTGAGTCCAAGGGAGGACAGTCGATGTCGCTGCCTCCTGTGTTGTCAACTGAATGAGTGGTTTTGCTAGAAATGCATATTGAGGGATCCACTGCCTACAGTACGAGGTGAGGCCTATGAATGCCCGTACCTCCTTTTGTGTCTTGGGTGGCGGCATGTTAACAATTAACTGGATACGGTCGGGTGTAAGCTGTCTTCCCCCCTTGGACAGCAAGTGCCCAAGGTACACAACTTGCTGGACACAGAATTGCAGCTTTGAAGGGGACACTTTGTGCCCCTTGTCGGCTAAGAAATGTAAAACCGTCAGTGATGCTTTTTCACATTCAGGTTCGCTTCGTGCGGTGATCAGCAGATCATCGACGTATTGAAGCAGGGCAGTGTTAGCTGGCATGTGGATACTGTCAAGTTCTCTTTTCAGTGCTTGGCTATAGATGCTGGGGCTTTCTGTGAATCCTTGAGGTGCGCGTGCGAATTTAAAACTTCGTCCATTTAAACTGAATCCGAACAAATATTGGCTTTCCGGGTCGATTGGGACGCTAAAGAAAGCGTTCTTGAGATCAATTACAGTAAAGAACGTTGCTTCTGAATCTATGGCTGTTAGTAATGAAGAGATATCTGGGACCACGGGGTATTGTGGTACAATGCATTTATTTAATTCTCGCAGATCAATAACTAATCGATATACTGGTGGTGCTTTTGGATCTGTTCGTTTAAGAATCGGAATTATCGGGGAATTACATACATTGGAGTCGGTTTCCACGACCACTCCTTGTGCAATGAGCTCGTCAATGATTTGCAGCAAAGCCACTACAGCATCTGGTGGTAATTTATATTGTCGCATTCGTGGTAGTACTACTCCTGTTTTGAGTGTGACTCGATATGGTGTAATGTGCATACAACCTACATCAGTGGGGCCTTGTGCCCATAAATGTGCAGGTAGATTCTGTAACCGGTGATCCATGTCTCTAGACACGTAGTGACCTTTAAAGTCACGCAAAAATAGCCGTACTCCTTCCGGAGAACAACATATTACAGCTCCTAGAGCCTTCAATGTTTTTATTCCTAACAAGTTTTCTGGACATGCTTTCGTAAGCAATAGATCTGTAGTCCGTGTTAACGGACCGACTGTGAATGCAAGCGGTTGCGATACTTCGTTAATAGTGGGCTTTCCTGAAAAACCAAGGGAAATATTTTGTGAGCCTGAGAGGGGTGCCCCTGGAACTTCGCTGTGACTGATGGTGGTTCTGCTTGCCCCTGTATCGAGTAGAAACTTTCTGTCTTTCCCTAATACTTGACTCTGTACATAAGGACCTTCTTGATCTACGGGAACCTCAATAAGGGGTAGGCCAACTTCCCTCTCTAGGCTATTTCATGTGTAGCGCTGATACTCTGGATAGTCATTTTGTGCATACTGGTACATCTGTTGTGTCGTGTTTTGTGTTGCAGCAATAGGCTGTGGCTGTTGTTGTTGTTGTGGTACGGTCTGCTGTACAGCTGGCATAGGCTGTATATTCTGAGGTACTTGTGGTTGGATCTGATCCTGTCTAGGCGGACGTGGTCTCTCTTTCGTTATACCCGTAGAGATATTATGTTTTAAAACTGCGCAATCGTGTATATAATGACCTGGCTGTTTACAATAGTTGCATGTCCCTCTAACAGGACCTACTGAATCATTGGACTGTGTCGTACCCTTTTTATGACCGTCAGCTGGAACTGACTGAGCAACAAGCATTTTCATTTTCGTGTCTTTCATACGTCTTTGTTCATGTTCTTGTTCTTCTCTAATTCTATTGTGATGATATTGTAACATTTGTAACATCTGTGACGGTGTGTTACCTTGCCAAGTACTCTCGAATTTTAATACTCTACTCTTAACTTGGGGCAGGGAATTCTCAACTAATTTTGTCACAAACAGATGTGGATACGACTCACTACTTGCTTTTATGCCACTATTAATACCAAAACATTTTTCAAATCGGGAATAGAAATCACTAGTGTCTTCATCTTGTTTTTGTTTACAGGCTGAGATTGCACCCCAGTCTTCCTTTTTCGTAGTTAATAAACGTGGTAGTACCTGCACTAATAATCCTGGTAATGCTGTAGTCCTTTCCCCAAGCCCTGAACCTGCAGCTCGGGCCTTTTCTTCGTTTTCTAATGCTGTCCAATCTATCTTTTGGTCTCCCACCTCCCATTCCTTTTCTTTGAGTTTCTCGTAAATACCGGCGGGTAATAGGACTTTTAATATTTTCATAATGTCCGGGTAAGTATACTCTCCCATGAGTAACATGTCTTTTATCTCACGGTGGAAACCTGCTGGGTCTTTGTCATGGCTAGGTACTACTTTCTTCATTTCTAATAATTCAATTTTAGTTATGGGCGCGTACACAAACACGCGTTTAAAATTATTGTCTTCACCTCTTATTGGGTGCACTTCGCGTAAGGGATTCTGTCTGTCTATGTGGTACGTTTTTCTGTCCAACTTGGGGGGAACTGAAACATGTTCTGGGCATACGAAGACAATGTACTGGTGTCGATATTCTAGAATTTCTTTAATTAAATCAGTACCTGAACCTCTCCATTTATTCGTGAGTAATTCTATCAGTATATCAGGTAGGGGACCAGGATCGGAGTGTTGGCTTCTATACAATATAACGAGGTGTTGTATCATGTATATACCAGCTAAACGCTGTTCGTCTGGGGTAAGATTCAAAAACGTGTGTGCTAACGCATCATCACTGTATTTTTCAGAACTGTCAGCCCATTGTACTGCTGACCTGGCTAATTCTTGTTCATCCATAGAATCGAGCATATGATACCCCCTTCGGTCTCGGAGTAGTTTATCAGCAGCCTGGAATAAGTGTTCAGGGGACTTCGTATTTAGCATAGGGGCTTGAAAATGTCTGTTACATTCTGGACGTATCGGACGTATCGGATCATTAAAGTATCTGGTATTGTTACGAGGTCTTCCCCTACCTACATAAGCTATCGTTTCTAATTGTCCTGTGGGTATTTCTGATTCTTCCTCCTCCTCCCCCTCTGATTCAGTTTTGTCTGCCTCCAATCTGGCTTTATGTATTCGTTCTACTTCTTTGCGTATTTTTCGGCACATAGCTACTATACATGTCTGTTTATCATGTTTTCCCTCTGATATATTCTGACCCCATCGGGTAAGTACTTGTATTTCATCCTGGTCTACCTCGGACCTATCTCTGTCTCTGATCAAGCAGTTTATGAAGAAACGTAACAGTTGTCTCTGTATATCCGCTTTCTGGTATTCCATGGCTTCGTCAATACTTTCAGGGCCTTGCCCTGTTTGGACAAAGCGATATATATTGTCTAAATGTTTAATCATTCCTGGGAGCGTCGTTAAATATATTGAAGCTCGTCGTATACGTAGTGATGATAGCAGCATTCTGTCATTTTTACCGGGCACTGGATCATATCTACAATCTACAAGATGTTCTTTAAACATGTCGGACGTTGCTATTTGGGGTGTACGTTGGTTTGCTAAATCTCTAAGAGACGATTTACTTCGTGATGGTGGCGTGGCAAAAATTGCTGTCGCACCTTCTGAGGTGCTAGGCACGAAAGGATTCGTGGGATGTGAGGTAGAGACTGTGGATGCAGGAAAAACGGTGGAAACAGATGGACCTTTTGGATTGTGTGGAGGAGTTTGCGGTTGCGGAGTTGGGGGCGGATGATCTCGGGGTTGAGCACCATCGACAGGTGGCGTGTGTGGTGGAACATTAACATATTCGGGAGCTACGTCGTCTAAATAGGAGGAAAGGAAAATATCTTTTGCGGTCTTGGGATGTGCTTTAATCGGGAGTAATGGGGTTGGCAAATCTTTCGGTATTTCCGGGGTGGCCTTAGGTAGACCTTCGGCTAAAAGAGGATACATACCATTCATAAGAGCATTTCGTTGTCTGTCTACTTGTTCTGTTTTTATTCGGATACCTTCCTCAACTAATACATTTTCTCGGGCTTTATTTGAGTTCTCCCTACTTTTGTCTTCCAGTCTGAGCGCTTTCTCTGTGCGCCTATGCGATTCTTTACGCCATAACTCAATAGCATCTTTCTGTGACTGTCTGGCTTTCTTTTTCCATAATTCTTCTTCTACTCTCATTATGCAATCTGCATCCCATGTCCCAGCTGCGGGCCACCTCTGACTTTCTGCTAGATCCTTGGTGTAGTCCACCCATAAGTCAAGATATAGTACGGCATCTAGGCCATGTTTATGATACATAAAGTACCCTGGAGTGTCCCTAGGTGGAATGGGAACAGCTTCTTCGAGTACTCCTTTTCTAGTTTTGATCTGTCTTAATTTTGAAAAGAACGGCATTTTTTAAGCCTTGCTACTTGATTCTTACTTGAACTGGACTTGAACACAATTAATACAATAAACACAATAATGAACACAATAATGAACACTCATTCATACCACAATTTTTAAACACATTAAAACATTTAACATTTAATATGTAACATTTAACGAACAATGATAATTAGAAGAAAACTAGTTACTGACATAATACTAATACTAGATAATACTGAATTATATACATGAACATACTGGATATACTGCTAAACAGTACAGATACACTGCTAAAACAGTGCAGACCGGATTTGTGTACCCAAACCCGTCATGACCGGCACAAATTAATGTGCACGTCTAAATGCCTCCCCGGCAACGGTACTCACCGGGTAGCGCGGAACGGAAGGCCTCGGAACTGAACTGAACTGGACCGGACTGGACTCGACTGGACTCGGAACTTCGGAACCTGGTGGGCCTCTGTATACCTCGGATCTTGCTCTCTCAGCTAGGCTCTGGTCGGGATACTTCGCACTTCTCACCGCCTCGTCTGGGTGTTGATCGCAGCCTCAGTCACCCCCGCTTGGCCGGAGGGAGATACAGGAAATCCTGCGGGTACGCGTTTTTGTCCGTTCAGCTGTGGCAGGGGACCGGGCCTGCAACGCACCTCCGGCGCGTGAGATGAGAAAGTGTCCCTATTCGGGCGCCAATTTATGTGGTAAATATTTAAATTACCTGTACTATTTTTTATGCGGTAAAGTCTAGTAAGAATAACTCAGTCAAAATAAGAGGCAGAATCCGTGGTATTAGAGGTTCTGAAAAGGACTTTATTCCTTACAAAGGAATTATGGTTCGAACCAGGCAATCATATTCCATCACCACGAAGGTTCAGGAAGGGATAGGCAATACATTATTGACAAGTAACAATATATATATGAAAAGCATTGCATTAAGACAGATGCAGGAGGCGTAACAGCTGATAATACAGATAAGAATACACATACGTAATGAAAATAGGCGTAAATACAGGCGTATACTAGAAACGTCATTTAAAATGATGTCACAAGTGGGTGGATCCATAAGAGAATCCTGCAGTGTCAGCAGAAATATTTGGCAGAGATGCGCGCGCAGCCGCATGACGTGTGATTGACGTGTAACTAGAGAGTGAAGGGGACTTGACATTTAGCCCTACATGTGGAGACAGAAGTCTGGGGTGTCAGGACAACCTAGTCCTAAATCATATCTAATATCTTGTGTTTAAGGAACTATATTATCTGGAAGGAAAGGTCTTCTCGGACAGATCCTATTCTATACTGACTGTTAGTGCGAGTACAAGCGTCTATGTGTCTACATGAGATGCGAGGGGGCAGGAATCTTCCATGGTAACAGGAGCTATGGATTACTTGCATAGAGATAGCGAGGCCGAGCCTTTTGCTCGGTAGCTGGAAGGATGTTTACCTAAACTACTAGACAGGAATGCATTGGATGAGGAGCGGAGCAGATAACTTGAAGGCTGAATACAGTTTTTGGCAGGCAACAGGCCGCGTCAGGCACCGCTAGCCGCGCAGGGAGTAAGACAAAGTTCATGGACACGGATGCAGGTCCAGGCTGGAGCATTCAGAGGCAGAAGCAGGAAAAGGCTTGATGGCAGAATTCAGGGCCTACCTTGCCAGAGCTGTAAAACGTAAAAAGTGTACCATATAAAGTCGGTGGCCAATCATACTTAGGAACGGAATATCTGGCCCATTCATGGCAGATATGAAAGAGTACATATTAACGTTGGACACAATTGTATTTGCGTCTTCATAGCTTGAAGTGGAGGGAACATACATGTACTTGTAGCATGTACATGGAGCCGTTGGGGTCTAAGATAGGGGACACAATTGACCATAAAAATTCATATTTCCTCACAACAATGGGGAGCTGGAGAGACAGAAAGTGACGCAGTCACCATCAGCAGCTCTTGATCTTCGAAAACCAGTCTCCAATGATTCCCACTTTCCCTCCCCACCGCCACCCCAAAATGGCCGATATGATAAATGGCCCTGCACTTCACTGATGTCTGTTTCACTCTTTTTTAGATATGGCTAAAGGAGGTTTGAGCTCTCTCACGTTCAAAGCCAATAGTTATGGTCTTGGCAAGTCCGCAATTTATTTTGCAAAAGGATGCAACGGGGATTGAAATAGTGACAAAAAGTAACAAGCATTTGCAATGCAATAGGTCTCGCATTATAAAAGCGTGAGCAGTTGGCATTGATAATAATAATGCAACTCTAGCTATGGCATTGTAAATGATAATGGCATTTATTTATGTGTTTGTTTTATAAAATAGATAAAAAAGGCATTGTCATGAACAATGCCAATAGCTTAAACTTTTGCAAATGCGAGACCTATTGCATTGCAAATGCTTGTTCAGACTTGAGTTCAGTGTTCAGTTCAGGGGTTTTAGCTCTTACTTTTATACCCCTAAATGCCTTTGAAGCCTTTCTGTTCAGGGGGCTCTGAGCCCGGTCTAAACCGGACCAGGGTATCTTCCTGCCAGTGCACACCATCTTCCTTTGATAGTGAGGGTCTCGGCCCCAGACGCTCCACAGGAGGTGGAGCCATCCTTTTGTGGCAGCAACTCAGCCCTCTTCACATCCAGGGGGCTACTCCTCTTCCCACACCAAATGCAGGCCAGCCTGTTGCTGTCTCACCTACTCCTCTCGGGTGTCAGGACACTCCCCAGACCCTGTCACATCCAAACCCAGACAGTCAATACACAACCAGATAGAGGCATGCAGGATGGTTAGGACAAGAAATCAGCCACTTCTAAAAGTGTGGTTTCTAAACACACAATTTAAATTCTGAGTTCAGGCACACTGAGCTCCATCTCTCCATCTTCTGCCTATGGGAAGATATGCTGGAAACATGTGACACAGCTTTCCCCATTCTGTCCTATGGGCAAGATGGCCTTGCAACAGTGAACTAATTTGGCAGTATTTCACTGTCAGTACATGGTACACACCTCAGTACATGTCCTATATTTCACATACACTGCACCCTGCCCAATGGGTATCTGGGGCCTACTACAGGGGTGTCTGATGTGCACAAAAAGGGAAGGGTAAGGCCTGGCAAGTGGGTGCACTTGTCAGGACAACAAGGCAGTTAACAAACCACGCGCAGGCACTGCATTGGCAGGCCTGAGATCTCTTTATAGGGCTACTTGTGTGGGTGGCACAATTAGTGCTGCAGGCCCACTAGTAGCATTTGCATTACCAGCCCTGGCACACATGGTGCACTTTACTAGGGACATTACTAGTAAGACAAACATACCAATTATGGACAACCAATTACCTTAACACTTTACACTGGGAGCACTTGCATTTTGACACTGATCAGCAGTGGCAAAGTGCCCAAAGCATCTAAGTCGGCAACACAATGTCAGAAAAAGGTCTAGGAGGAAGGCAAAAAGTTTAAGGAACTTTAGCCATAAAGGATCAATTCCAACAACTGTCAATAGATTTTTCAATAGATTTTTCTTTAAACAACCTTTTTAGAGTATTTTTCCTCCATGCTACTGAACTGTCCTCGAAGTTAAAAAGCTTTTCCGTATCAAGGCCTTTATTTATGTTGGCCAAAAGGGTTGGCAAAGGTTCTTTTATGTCATGCTTAAGATGACTTTTTAATCAAAACTTGAATGAGCATTCCTCAGCTTTCAATATGCTAAACAAATAATTCACAGTCCTTTGCTGGCCCTTAAATTTAATATTTGTCAATCCCAACTCCAGTCGCAACCCACCATTGACTGTTCCTTTTGCTAGGCCCAAGCATTTTTTCCAAATTTTAGTTTAAAGAGTCTGAAGGGAGGCTAATTCTTTCTCTGAGAATAATTAGCAACCATACAGTCAGAGACTAGAAATGTTTAAAATATACGTGACACACAAGGCTTCTACCAATTTCTGCCCCAGGTGTGAATCAAGCCTCAACAAGGATCCTGCAACCACATTGGCTTTTATTGCCTGATGTGCTAAGCGTGGTTTAAAAGTTAGATTTGTTTGAAATAGGAGGCAAAGATACCTTTGCTCCTTACTATCTCTACCTGCACCCCATTTGACCACCACTTCATCCTAGGAATCTGGTTTTTATTTGAAATACCATTATATTTGTCTTAGTGACGTTTCATCAAATCATTTACTGTACAGTAAAAGGCATAGGCATTTGATTGCCTCTGGGAGTGAGATCCATTAAAATCGTGTAGTATGCAGAAAACATTGAGGTTCTTGGTTTACCCTCAAATTTAGGAGGAAAAACTTGAGGAAGGGCAAGAAAATCCAGAGCATCGACTACATAAACAACGAAAATCAATGGGGCTAGGATACAACCTTGTCTTAAACCATTCAGGGTACTTATTTTCCTTCAGAGAGCACCATTGCTTCCTAGTTCTACTTTTGTCTATGAATCTTCATGGAGAAGCATAATCAATTTTAGCTGGGTATGGTGGCACTTTTTGCCATTTTAGCCCAGAAAAGTGAATGATTAATCGTGTCAAATGCGAAGGATGAATCGATTAATGGTGCGTCGATGCCGATGAATGGTTATAACTGTTATATCGCGCTCTTGCAGCAGGGATGTTTAATGTTTAAAGTTCTTCTTTAGACCAGCTACGTTCCAAGAAAGGATGTAAAGAGTCTCGATGTCAGAATCTCCAACACTGGGGTTTACAAATCTGTTTTCTTGGTTTGATCATTTAATCAATCCAGTTCTAATCCTGACATTTCTTATCATATCTATCACTGCAGTTTGTCAATATTTCACGACCCTTGTCTGACCACTTTACTGTGATTTGCTCCACTACTGCCCCATTATTACTAACATCATTCTGAGTCAATATACCTGTAAGTCCCTTATGTCCTATCCTCCCAACATATCAACAATGGGGACATCCTTCGGGCTAGAATTGGACCTAATTTGCGTAGACTTGATTTTATACAGGTCAAACCACATATATGTAAGATTATCGACTTGGTATAGTACTACGCCTGCAACTAATCCTGACCTAAAGTACACAAGAGCATTCGACCAGCCCAAAGATCTGGTCTTGTCTTTCGGGAACTCCACCAAGGAGATACCCCTCAAGGAAATTTTTTATAGTTGTGGCATATTACAAAGATTTGCCAAAATCGTAGATCTATTTAAGTAAGTAACACAATCATAATCAGCAAAAATGTCTATAAACCTCAGGAAGCTTTTGGCTGCTTGATAATGGTCCAACCTGATAGAGTGAATATTATCACAATCATGATTCGTTGGGACCACGAGATTCACATCACCATTATTATTCAAAGTCAGTTGGTCAGAGTGCAGGCACAACTTTAATAGGAGCGAGCTCCAAGTGGAAAGGGGAGGGTAACCAGTGGAAGTAGTGTGGAGAGACACTAAATGACACAAGTGCAAGCTGTACAGGCACACCAGTCACACCAGCCACTCCAATATCCAGACTAAGCACTTCAACACTCACGATTTCACCGTCTCCTTGCCTGACAACATCCGACCTTGAGCTCTCCCTCATCCATAATCCTTCTCCTGTCTCCTCTCTGGGGAATGCTGCAACCTTCCTGCTCCTCAACTTCCCTGAAAAAAAATGAGAGCTATGAGAAGTTATGGGTCAAGTATAAGCCAAGGTCAAAGTTAGTCGAAGATAAAAGAAAAAACAATAAAATAGAAAAAATAGAAAGGCCAAAGAGGACCCTTGAAGACATAAGAAAGAAGTAATCTAACACTAAAGGTACCCTCTAATGAAAATTGTAGACCCTCATCATGTACAGTGAATTTATTCCATTTTGAAATCCAGTTACACTTAAGCACCCAATCTCTCACATCATTTCAGAGGCAGGTGTTCTGTCCACGGGTAGATTCTGACCTTCTCTTGGTTCTAAAGTAACCTTAGGCTTTACTAGCAAAATTCCCATCCTTCTTTCTACTGAAACAACCCAAAAATCAACCCAAAATCATAGCAAATTAGTGTACAATGACCTATTGTAGCATAGCTCTGTCAGAGTTCAACCTAGCACAGAGCGGCTTTGTTAGCAACCCACCAATCAAAACAAAGTCTTTTCATGACGTCTCACTAATCCTAGTGCGACTCCATGCCTGAGTAACTAATCACAGGATGGCTTCTTTGTGAAAAGGAAACCAACTACAAAGCCTTTTTAATCTCAAATAACTATGAACCCCATATCTTTTCACCCTGGATAGGACCGAAAAGTCAGTATGTTAAGTAAGACAATTCAGTTGCAAACCATAAAACTTCACAAACAAGAATAAAACACAAAACCAAGAATGGAAAATAGAAAGCCCCGTTTAAACCACAATTCACACTAGGTAGACTGCTGCTCAGCAGCAACCCACCCTAGTCAGTGTGCCTGCTCCTGTGCACTTAAGAGCACGTTGCACCAACCCAAGTTAAACACGCAACCTAAAAAAGAAAACTTGTTAGTTCAGAATTCCTGTCCATGTGTATTTGGCGCCTCTCACTACATACGACTTCTACAGACAAGTTAAATCAGTATATCGTAAGATCTTGGATTGTGACAAATTCGATAATAAAACCAACCAAGAGAACTTCAAATGCATTTAGAAATGTAAATAATACATCAACACAATACACATCAATCCACCAATTGAGCTCACAATCACCGCATATCCAAACTCATAACAGAAGCAGGAATTAATTCCTTAAAAACAGACACAAATACTGTTCAGCAATGTTGTACAATAGTCACAAATCAACTCTCCCTATTCATACTTACACACCAGACCCTACAGGAATGTTCAGCTTGTCACTTCTTAAGAGTCTCCGCAACACCAGACTTTTGGCACGGTTCCAGAACCATTCACTGATGACTCACACACACAAACATCCTCTGCAACCAAATTTGTGGGAGCCCGAACCTCAATTTACTGAGCCACAATATCTTGATCACCCCAAAATTATCTCTAGCGTTTTGGCTCCAACACCATTGATCTAGAGTTAAGAGAAACAACCCTTCACAACATTAGGACCAACAAATAGATCAAATCAACAGCTGAACTCTAGACCAATGGGAAGTTAAAGAGTTTTATTACAAAAATGTAAATAGGCAGTGCAAAATAAATCCATGCTTGCCATGAAGGCTCAGATACAGGAATACAAAGTCAAATATTAAAATTGTCAGGTTCAAATAATGAATGCTAACCACATTTTCAAAGGCAAGTTTTACAGCGGTATGAGTAAAATAAAAGTCTTGCCCCTGGAAACAGAGGGGCAGATTTATGTTTCCTGGCGCATCCCTGCAAATCAGCAAGGATGCGCCAGGAATGATGCGTCACGCAAGTTTACCCTTGCGCCACACATGATGCACCGCATTTACAATGCGGCGCATCATGGCGCAGGAATAAACAGATGCGTGACGCATCCGATGGCGTAAGGTTGGCGCAGTGCTTCAGTTGCGTCGCAAGCGCGACGCAACTCCAGCACTGTTCCAACCTACCCTATCCCTAACATGGTGCGTCAAGCCTTACGCCTGCTTCAAGCAGGCGCAGGGTTTTGGCGCATCAGCGTTGGGAAAGTGACTCAGTCAAATCTTATAGATTTGACTGAGTCACTTTTCAGGGGCGTTCCTGCTACAGAACGCCCCCCCTCTGTCGACACGCCCACGTGAAACCTGACGCAGGTTTTACGTGGCGCAGGGCTTTACATCGTGACGCATCTCCATAGATGCGTCACGATGTAAATATGGTGCAACGTGGCGCAGGGTTTACACCGCCGCTGCGTCACAAAAGTGACGCAACGGCGGCGTAAAAGTGGCACATCTCCAATATAGATCTGCCCCAGAGTTCTATGGAAGAAAAAGAGAGTCACCAAAACAGAGTTATGTGAGGAAAAAGTAGAAGTTACCCCATCCACATAGAACCAGGGGGTTTTATACAATTTGTATGTATAAAGAATGAAGGAAAACTGTATAGTCAGCATAGCATGATTATCGACAGTACATTTTAGACAAATCAGAAAATGGACACAGTAAAGTTTATAATTCTAGCACACTTCTAAGAATAATCAAGAATCTTCCACATCAACAGAAATCTGAAGATGCAAAACATAATATGAAACATTCTCTAACAAAGATCAATAAATGTATGTGCTAGCAAACCACTAACCCCACTTCCAATGGAAATGCCCTTCAAGAAAAGTAACATCAGGAACACAATGGAAAGTTTCATTCACAATATGTGCTCTCTAAAGAAATAGACAATTATGTCAAACTGCACTGTGAGCTGTGTAAACTTGGGGAGAGAAAACTCGCAGGGGGACATTGATTGGAGGGGGAATGAGCAGGAGCAAGATGAACAAAACACTACAAACAGCATCTATTTAAATAAAATGCAGTCCTCACGAAAAGGTGGCATAACTAAACCTAATTATTAATTACACTTTTAGCCATTTCTATGAAATCGTCTTTAATGCAAAATCATGAATTATTATTATGACTATTATTCATCATAAAATTACTAATCCACACTTGTTATTTGTAATCTAAAATCACACATATAAAAAAAATCAAACACTACTGTACCTGTGTGAGGGGTCATGAAGTTTGCTTTTAAGCTGCCCAGGCTATGCCTTTATTCTGAGTGAAAGAAGCTTGTGGAGGTTCTGCCACTGATGTAACAACTTTATTCATGGTGCATGGTGTGTTTGAGTGTGTGCGTTTGTGGAGTATCAACAACTGTTGTTTCTATTCCCATTCTCTGTGTGTGATTAATTATCACCCTTTTGCACTATTATTGTTTGTGGAAAACCTACTCTGTTGCCCATTTTCTCTGTGTGAGAGGTTTCCCCTGCCGCTGTCACTGCTGTACCTGCTCTATTTGTGAGGGATAGCTACACAGTGCTGCCTGCTTATGCGAGTAAAATTTGCACTGCATGTTCAGATGAGCACATAATTCCTATCTTTTCACATATTCTGTCAATGCCTTCCCCTATCACTGTCCCACTCCCATTGGCAAAACCTTCTCTCCCTCACTGCCCCTTCCTACAGGTGTCCATGATTCCTCTCACTCTGCTTCCTTCACTGCCACAGTCCATTATCTCTAGCTGTTGCAACCCAAAGGCTGGTAGTGTTTGTGGATGAGCTGGCCTGGTACGTGACTACTTCTTCCATAGCACTACTGGACATTTATAGCCCAGAGGAGGCAAAGCCTTTCTGTAGCACCCTCGTGCTCACTGGTGCTGTCTTTGGGATCCCAGGACTTTTATTTCATAAACAGAAAGAATTAATATTCCATCCCACCTTCACTGAGTACCTAGATTCCCACTTCAGGAATGCACTCAGAGCAAGGGGCACTCCTCTTAGAAGAAGACCAACCTTCAGTGGAAAGAAGATCAAAATAAGCATAACCCACAAAATGACTGGGGTATCCCTTTCATTTATTGTCTTGTCTGGAATAAACTTGTATTGGCCCTCTTTTCTCCAGTAGTTGGACTTCAAGCAGTTAAAACAGCCGGATTATGAATTTCATCGCTGGACAGACTCTTATTACCACACTGACCCCCAGAGTGTAGCTGTTATTAATGAGCTTTCTAGTTGGAAGTAGTTTGCACCCTGTCCAAGTAGGGACCCTCACTCTAGTCAGGATCATTAAGTTACACACCAAAGCTAACCCCTGCTCACCCCCTTGGTAGCTTGGCAAAAAGCAGTCGGACTTATCCCAGAGGCAATGTGTAAAGTATTTATACACAAACACACAGTAACAGAGTGAAAAACTACTAAAGGATTCCACACCAGTTTAGAAAAATAGCCTATATTTACCTGAATAAATCAAGACCAAAATGACAATAGCCCAACATATACTAGTCAAGATATGAATTTTCAAAGATTAAATCGAAATCAGTTCTTAAAATGCAATGGTTGCTCTTGATCAGGACAAAGTACCTTAGATGAGTCAAAATTCAAAGACGATGCGAGGCGCAGGGGAGGTGAGGTGCCGAAAAAGCAGGTGATGCGTTGGTTCCTTACTGATAAAGGGGAGGTGAGGTGTTGGTTTCTTACTGCTGGGCAAGGGAGGTGATACGTCAGTTCCTAACTGTCATAGGGTAGGTGAAGCGCTGTTTTCAGATGCATGGCTTTGGTTCCTTACTACGGTGAGATGTCGATGAAGGAAATGGTGCCCAGGGACAATGCTTCGATGATGTGTCGAAAGACAAGTCACAATGCACGTATTCCACAGTGTTGAAGCAGGCGTTACATCAGAGTTGGGAGACGCAGCAAGGACTTTGGTGATGTGGTGCTCGAGACTCACGCAGCGGCAGTTCTGCAGAGGCGCTGTAACAAAAAGTTAGGACCTGCATTGTAAACCGCAGTCGTTGCATTCAGCGGGAACCATGCTCGGGTGCAGGCAGCGGCGATGCGTCAAGTTTTGACGATGCTGTGCCGATTCCGAATGATGCTTGGAGTTGATGTATGGATTTTCTTCTTTGAATCACCAGAATACACTTCCAAGGTCCCTGGGACTGGATTTGGCATCTCTTGGCAGAGTTGGACTCACAGCAGCAGAGTCCAGGTGATTGTAGGTGAAGTCTTTGATGGCCCTGAGAATTCTTAACAGGAGGCAAGGTAAACTCAAGCCCTTGTGAACTTTGGAAGCAGGATGTAGAAAGCAAAGTCCAGTCCTTTCACTCCCAGGACAGAAGCAGCAGCAGCAGGCCAGCACAGCAAAGCAAACAGCAAAGTCGCAGTCTCTCCTGACAGCAATTCAGCTCTTCTTTCTGGCCGAATGTCCTCAACCCAGAAGTGTTCTGAGTATATGGTGTCACAGGTCCAGTACTTATACACATTTTAGTCCTTGAAGAAGGCAAGCTTCAAAGGAAATTCTTTGTAGTGCACAAGACCCTACCTTTTACCTGGCCGGGCTCCAGACACACTACTGGAGGGTGGAGACTGCTTTGTGTGAAGACAGTCACAGCCCTATTCAGGTGTAAGTTTAAACTCCTACCACCACTCTAGCTCAGGACGACTCATCAGACTGGTGATGGCACATCCGGATATCCAGGGCACACCTCAGCTCATTTTGTGTTACTGTCTAGAGTGAATGCACAAACAGCACAACTGTCATCCTAACCCAGACATGTATTCAGCAGACAGGCAGAGGCCCAGAATGGTCAAAGTAAGAAAATGCCACTTTTATAAAGGTGGCATTTTCAGACCTGCAATTTAAAAACCAACTTCACTTAAAGATGCATTTTTAAATTGTGAGTCTGGAGATGCCATTCTCAAATTTTCTATTAGCTCCCGATTGGCAGACTCACTTGTAAGATGTTACAAGGCAGCTTCAAATCGTAGCCTATGGGAGAGATAGGCCTTGCTGCAGTGAAAAACGAAATTAGCAGTATTTCACTAACAGGACATGTAAAACACAACAGTACATGTCCTACCATTTAAATGCACTGCACCCTGCCGATGGGGCAACATAGGGCCTACTTTAGGGGTGACTTAAAGGTAATAGAAAGGAAGGTTTGGGCATGGCAAGTGGGTGCACTTGCCAGGTCAAAATGGCAGTTTGAAACTGCACACACTGACACTGCAGTGGCAGGTCTGAGACATATTTGCAAGGCCACTCGTAGGTGGCACAATCAGTGCTGCAGGCCCATTTAGTAGCATTGGATTTACATGCCCTGGGCACCCCTTGTGCACTATACTATGGACCTACTAGTGAATAAAATGTGCCAATCATGGATAAATCAATTGCCATTACATTTTAGACAGGAGGCACTTGCACCTTAGCACTGGTCAGCAGTGGTAAAGTGCTCTGAGTCCTAACACCAGTAAAAACTAAATGCAGCACATAGTCAAAAACAGGAGCTCAGAGATAAAAAGACATGGCAAACAACGACAAAAGATGCCAAATCTAACATTAGCCAAGGCATACTTTTGATGATCAGTGCTGTACATGATTCAGAAATGTGTAGAAGTCTGAGGTGCAAGTGATCTAGCCTGTTGGCAATAGAATGGTTAGCAATCACATATTCATAATCAACAACTTCCCTGAGACTTCTTTTTCAGGATGCAGGGTTTGGTGCCTAGAATCTTGCTTGGGCACAACAACAAAAATTCCAGCTGCTGCCAATTAATCTGATCATCTGGATTCACAATCCTTTCAAGGAACCACATATTACCAGTCATTGTGTACAATTCATTAACCCCTAGGCCTCTGCAGGACACACTCTTTGACCTCTGCCGGACACAATTCTGAAAAGCAAATATCTCAAAAATTAATCTACACTGAAATGCACAAATTTCCTATTCTGAGTAGCATTCTCAGTTTCTTGCCAGTTTCGACACAATTCCTTTCAGAAGTCTTGGTTGTAGGAAAAGAGCAAAAAATTAATAGAAGCACGAGTGTCACTGTCAGAGTGGTCTTCTTCCGAAGGCCTCCAACATTAAACGAAAGAATATTTTAAACACTAAGGACAGCAAGCAGACTCAAACATAACTAGGAATGGCCAGCAACTTCTTCTTAATCTTTGGTACTTTTCAGAAGGAGCTTGAAAGCCCACCAAGAGTTCATTGGGAGTTTGGCTGATTTGGTAAACCATTATACGTGGGGGACCTTTACCAGGCCAAACTGGGGGTTCCCCTCTAGCATTATGCACTTCAGAAAGAAACCTGAGACTGACCTTTGTGTAAATAGCATTCAACATACCCCAGGGCGGTCAAGCAGATGGTATTCGGTTGCGTTCTTACTGCCTTCCTGTTCCACCTTAGTGCAAGGACTAGTCCCAAAGCAGCTGGTAATGGGGTTTTCTCTTACTGTACTTGAAAGCGTTCCCCGACAGGGAAAAAACGAACCCTTCTGGCACTCCTAGATTGCGTCAAAAATGATAAATCTTTCAACAAATTACTGATTCCATTTAGCTTTATTTTGATGGTTAATTTCTTATTCCTTGTATTCGATTTGCATTTTCTGCCTTTATGATGTTGATTTCACATTATCTTTGCTTATAACCATTAAGCTTCACATGATTTACAGGGTCCACAAAAATCAAGGAAAGATAGTACAGCAAAACCACAATCCTTACGACAAGAGAGTGCGCTTGGGATTCATATGTGCGTTTTCTCTTACAAGCTCTCTACAAATGTTAAGCTAGTTCAGATCAACCGCTGCACCAGTGAACCTCATATTAGGGTGCACAGTCCTCCGTTTAAATTACCTTGCAAATGTTTGGCACATATACTGCTCCATAGGTAAGTTTTGTTTAATTGAGCAGTCTTTGTTTTGAAACAATAGTGAGGTTGCTGTATTTGTAACTCTGCCAAGATTGGAACATGTAGTAAGCGGCTTCGTTTATTCACTATCTAGAAGTCATACTAGTCCCAGGTCAATTGTTTCTTGTTTGTTAAATTTTGCAAATCTTGTGAATTTCGTGCCATACAAATTTTGGGAACTTTTACGGGCATAAAATGTTGCATTATTTTCACCCGCACGAAACTGTTGAAAACAGAAATGTTCTCACGGCAAAAGTAAAACCACAGTTGAGAATAGTTTTCTCATTGAAGCAGTGTCCTGGCTTAAAATGCTTCGACTTCTTGCTGTGTCTGACAGATACACATATCAAACTAGACGATAAAAAGTAAAGTTTAAAATGAACTAAGATGTGAAGCCTGTTCCCTAAAATATGTTTAAATATATTTTAGAAAATACAATGCTACCCTATATAATTTCTTTCTCAATCAACATGCCCATTGCAGTGTGTGACAATAGGTCGGGCCCCCACAATGGAACTCATGGGGCATTTTCCAGATAATTTCTGAGTAAGCAACATCGCCATTACGTTACCTTTTATTTATATTTACTGATATGCACCATATATACTATGCATTGACTATCACATGGTACCATATACAAACAAAGCGTTTAATACATTCACCAAAACGCCACGCTCCGTCCTCACTACGTTATTATCCGTATAGAGCACGGACACCACGCTCCTAAAGCCATCTTTTACATTGTGCTGCAAATTAGCATCACTAAATTTTTTCTGTTTGTATGTTTGTTGTGTGTTTCTCTTTCCACACAGGAATGCGCCGTGAGAGGAAACCATCCTATACCATATAACACACCTTAGTGTGTGCGACACATAGATGGTCTCTAATATACTACTTTTTTAGACCCCCACCCTAACACCTATTCACATAAGGTCCTGACGAAAACCAGCCAAATAAAGAGAGCATGGCTGAAACATGTTGACCATTAAGGATATCGGACTTACTAATAACCTCCGTTGATATCTGCCTCTCGCTTTTAACTACTGCCTAGGGCCCAGACATTAAAATAACCTCTTTTTTTTACTTGGGACCCTCTAGACAGTTTTTTAACTCACATCCATTCACTTGTACTACATACTCACTGCACAAAACCTGCTCCGCTGTATTCAGGCATTGAAGCACACCAAGGGTACACTCGGTACCTTGGGTGGGACACAATGATGAAGTATGTCACCAAGTAGGTTGGTGAGTGAGGGTCTTCTAAAAACACAAATGTGTTTCCCCTGTACAAGCATACACTAGGAGCACCGACACTAAAGCTAGTTCTCCTTGATTTACACATCAGTAATTGAGATACATAGACATGAATATCAACAAATTAGCTTCATGATGTCCCTCAACTCTAAAATGGACCAGAGGATGCATTTTGCACTCAACACACAAAAACACAAAGTAGAAGCCTCCAGCAGCCACTCACACTGTGTTCCTGTGCTTTATCCACAGGCATTTTTGCTACAAATTACTCCAAACTACATGAGCAGGTGTAATTGCTTCATCTTTGGTAATTTAGCATCACAGAAGTAACACAAAATCACCAAAATGTCCCAGATTACTGCAGCATAATTAAAACATTGCCCTAGAACCCACTTCAAATAATAATCACAATCCTTGTCAGGGTGAACTACAAATGTTACTAGATGTGCTAAACCCTTTGGTAGCTTGGCCCAAAGCAGGCAGGCTTACCTTCGAGGCAACGTGTGAAGCATGTATGCAGCACACAAACAGAAAAATCCCAAATTTCTTTAGAATAATAGAGAACATTTTATTAAATAAAATGGCACCTAAACAAATCAGTAAAACTGGAGTTGTGAATTTTTTTACATTTTTAGTAAAACTAGAGCTTAAAAGATCAAAGTGGCAACCGCAGGTATCTGGTTGTGCGAGACTGGGGCAAAGTCAAAAGTTAAGGTTGATCGCAATGGAGCGTGGGTTGGATTCACAGGATGGATCGGGTCCAATCTCAAAAAAAGTTTTAAGAAAAGGTTCAGGAGAAGGTAGAGTTCAGTGGGGCAAGGCAGCAGGCTGTGTCCGAAGAGTCTTGGTGAAGCCATCAAGGACAGCAGGATAAACTCTGAGCAGAAAAGGCTAGATTTCCAGGCTGAGGAGTTTGTCTTTATTGATGGGGAGCTGGCCACCATCGAGCATTCAAGATTTTTCCCTTTGGACATAGACAACTTTTTGGAAGTCAAAAACCTACAGTGGTACTAAGCTTCAGGCTGTTGCTGAAGAGTGCTCCATGAGGCCAGATACCGTCGCTGAGAGGTGCTGTTGAAAGGGATTTCCTGCTGCGGAGAAGAAGGTAGAGGGAGCTACCACACAGTTAGGCTGACCGGCGATGCACCTTGGGTAGATCCACTGGCAGGTAGGTCCTGGTCTTCTGTCAGTTCTCTGGGAAGTTTATGGTGACATTTTTATATGTCTCAAGTTATTAGGGCTAGGCTGAAGAAGTACCACCAACACCACTTCCAACTGTCCAGGATCAGGATTGTGGGCTTAGGACTCACTCCAGCAATGGCCAGGTGTAGGGTTCAATGCCTCAGAAGCTTGTTATGACCCTGTAGCCCATCCCCCAATAACCTTCTGCTGTAGTAACAATGGATGCATGTAATATTGAGTGCAGGTGTGTTGGTGAATACGTTTAGGTGTGTTTCAGGTCCTAGTGGGTGCAGGTGCCAGCAGTGCTGGAATGAAGGGGAAACCAGTGGATCCTGGCTTTTATTGAGACAGAATCAGGATCCTCCTGCCCCCAGTGTAACTGAATTTGTCCCCACATAATTTGTCAACACCGGGACAGAATTCAGTAGCGCCTACACGTTCTTTGATTTCTGTTCAGGGCAGCAACATGCAGCAACAGAGGGGGCCTTTCTATTTTTACTTCCAGCTGGTTTGAGTTTCATCCTGGCCGTCACCTATGTGGAGTTTAACACCAAGACAACAATGCAATGGAGGGGAAACAAAGACACATAGCTTATCACTTCACAAGTACTAAAGAGAAACTACCATTTGGATTATGTTTTTGACTTCGTGCAAAGCCCCACTCCAATGTAAGAGATATGCTTGCAAGGTAAGAATGGACGATGTATCTCGACGAGAAAAAAAATAAGGATTTAATTTGCAACTACTAACTTATTTTATTCCATTCGTTTACAGCTCGACTCCTCCCAATGTAGAGTTTCTGAGCACTTTCCAACACACGCACATATTATACATTGACAATAAATCACACAAATGTGTAAGTCAATGTACAGGATATTACATAAGACAATGAAGGTTTCAAGGTGTACAAGTCACTCATTGTCTTTACTGGTAGGGACTATATGTTAAGATTGCATGGCCAGGAGAAATACTCAGCTTTATGAGTGAAAGGGGCAACCTGTTGAAGGAGGGGAATACCTTCCAGGTCATAAATGAAAGCCAACCCTCGTAAAGTTGGAAAAAGAGAATAAGGAGCTATGACGTCCAGTAAATTGGTGGAAAGGTATGCTCCTGCCTTAGAGGGTGATATAGGAGGGTGCCTAAGAAGGAAAAGTTATTAGTTATAAGTTATTAATTTTAACAAAAAAAAGGCTTCCCAGTCTGGAACTGGGATGCCAGTTATGGTGCAATTAAGATGTGATTTTACAACGATGGCAAGGCCAACTCCCTTTTTCACGGAGCAGTCTTGTCTAAGATGTGGCATAACCACGAGAAAGGGCTTGCTCTACATCAGGCCTAGAGGCTTCAAGAAACTAGTTTTCGTTAAGAAAAGTGCACCAGGATGCGTCTCAAGATGAAGTTGAAAATGTCCAATTTATGGTTAGCAAAGGATCTGCCAAGGATCTGAAATAAATGCTTAAAAAACAGGTGGTTACCTTCAACAGTGGCTTAGAGTATCTCATTCATATGGGTAGCTGGGCTAACTGTTAGGGGGGTTCAAACCATGATGGCAAACTGGCTGGCAAGGCAAACGAAGGGCCATGATTTCTAGCGCCAAATATTTAATTAATGTGGTCTTAAAAAACTAGAGATCTGGACCCTAGTACCATCCAGGTATGGACAGGCACATATATTCCTACCTTTTGCACGCCAAAGGCGCAACCCACTGCACGGACGTGCTATGCCCGCTTGAAAAAAGCCTGCAATACGAAAGGCTCCATGCAGGACATGATCACATCAAAATAAGGGGGTAAAAAATATTCACCTGGAGCTCCAGCAACTCCTTAACTAACTGGAAGACTTCCCTTCCAGTGGGAAGTAGTGGCAGCAAAGTTTAAACCAACTAAAGCACGAGAAAACAAAACATAAAATAATTATTATAGGCAAAGTATTCCATTAAAAGATGGTAACAGTGGTGCAAAGAAGGAGTCAGACACCTCCTTTCAGTCAAGTAAGTACAAACAAATCAAAACGGGTAGATAAGGAGAGTTGGACAGGCTCCCATAGAAAGCACAGGTAAATAAAATCCCTCTACAGGAGCAAAGTCCCACAGAGGGAGATGGAACTCCATTGGTTCACATTGTAGACCCGCATATCTTCAAAACCAGCTGCATCAATCACAAAGCCATGACGACCAGCACAGCACTCCCGCTTACACTGCAAGCAAGCGCACCATCTCTGGTGGTTCTCTTCACAACCACAGCCAGGACACCATTAGACTACAGTTAAGAAGTGTAAAAACAATACAACCGGCCTTTTCCATCTATGCATCCAGGATCTGAAACAACATCCCCTATCCGCCTCAATGCAGCTCCAATTTAGGAATGGGTTAAAGATTCACCTTGTTAAAATACACCACATCACATCCCAATACACTAACCGCCCATAACATAGCTTCCGCTCCTATTACTCGTTTATTTTAAGCTTGGCTTTGACCATGTATAGCAGTTCGCTGCCTTTTAGCTAGGTTCACACAATTGAAATACCACATACATACATAGAACATTTCCCCAGAATGCCTTTCTTTGCACAATTTCTCAACCCAGTGCACTCTTTATTGGCATGCCATGTGTGGTTGCATCAATTCAGATTACAGCACTAATACAATGTAGCCTGTCAGGAGAGCTGAGCTCTCAAAGGAATAATGTGCCAGATTTAGCTAAATGGGATGCAGCCAGCATACTGCATTAACCTAAGAGAGAAGTAAGAGGCAGAGAGAAAAAAGAGGCGACTAGGAAAACTCTGCAAAAAAAGCCCATTATTTTCACTCTGCACTAAAGGTTATATCAGACATAAAAACATAATAGGGTCAAAAGTAGGGCAAATATTAGGCTATAGCGTGTTAATGTCGTGTTTCAATGCAATGATTTTGTAAAGTATTATGTCTGATAAATGGCATAAAATGAAGCTATTTGCAAATATAGTGGACTCCTCAACTATGGAAATACATAGATTCTCTATTGTAGATTTTCTATATCACTTCTCTTCCGCAGCGCATTATAAGTATTCTCCACATGCATGTATGCCTGATATGCATTTTTTATGTTTCTTTGATGTGTTTTCTCCCTTTGATAAATGGCTGAGATGGCCTGTACTCTAGTGGCTGGATAAACAAGTGCCAGCAAAGCAATACGGTCTCTGCAGTAAAAAGGCCACGCTATTGGCTTTGCAAATGCTTTTTTCATTAGCATTAAAATGCCAAAATGTTGCGCATGCATCACAATGCACAAATCCCTCCATCTGCCCTTTTGATCGCCTAGGGACTTCCTCCCCAACTGCAGCCATCTTTGTGTCTCCTGGCTGGAGAAGGACAGTGGGGTCTCTTTTATGGCAGAACCTCTCTCTTACAATCTGCATCATGCAGGTATGCCACCTCAAAGACAGTGCAGTCTTTATCGGATATTCATTTATCTTGTGCCTATACTACCCCTTTAAAGGTGATGCTCTTATGCAAAGTGTTAGTGTTTGAAGGGGCGAAGAAGTCTGTAAAGGCAGCTTGTCCCAGAGGCTAACCAGAGACCTGTGCAGAAACCTCTCAAATTGTACAAGACAATCCTTGAGTTGCTCATCCAGGCCAGTTTTAAGCACCAGAATGCAAAGAAAAGACACAGCTTAGGTAAACAAGTTACTTACTTTCGGTGGTGGATTTTCAATCTAACCGTAAATTCCTTCACTGTTGAATCCCCCCATGGGCCAGACTGGGTTTGAAAACATTTACAGGAATTGCCCCCTCGCTCCAGCAGGTGGCATCAGCAGACTCCACAGAGACCTTACTCAACCTTCAAAAGTGCTGGCACAGATCTGTATATAGGTGCAACCCCTGCACTGACATCAGTTTAAAACCAAGCATTCTGCACCCTTAGTCAGGGAGCAGCAGAGATAGTTGAGAATCGTGACTGTGTGAAAAATCGAACTTAGGAACTTAACATCTAGAAGGCAAGTCCACTAAATGGGGATGAGGCAGGGGCGGTGAGGAATCTGCGGTTACATAAAGTATCCACCAAAACAGCATCACTAAAGCGAGGTAACTTGCTCTTCTGATAGATTCTTCTAACTGCAGAGTCCTCAGATATCCAGCACTCAAACACCTCTGGCCAAGACTGTAGGGGTCGCCTTAGCTTAGATGGAAGGCTGCCAATGGCCCTCAGGAGGCTCCTTTTGGCAGAGACATAGCACACCCAACAATACAAATCTGTACAAGGTCAGTTTCTGGGCTGCTTTTCCCCTCTTAACACCAGAAAATCCCACAAAATGTTGGTCATTCACTTTGTGCTCCTTAGTTCAATCGATGTAAAAACTAAGTACTATCTTGGGGTCCAACCCCTAAAGCCTATCCTCCTCCTTAAAGGGATGTGGCAGAAAGAGGGGAGTGTAATGGATTGTCCCACATAGAAAGGCTACCCTATATTTGGAAGAAAGGAGGTCCGAGCCCTGAGCACCAGTTTATCCAGAGAAAATGGTGAACAATGGTGGATGCTGCGGAAACACCCAAAGTTCACAGACACTTTTGTGGAAAGACCGTTTTTAGGGTTAGTTACCTCAAGGAACAGCTGTGTTTCAGGCTCAAAAGGCATTCACATCAAAACGTTAAAAACTACATTAAGATCCCACTATGGCATAGTAAAGGGCAGAACAAATATGGGAGACTTTTCAAATAACGCACCACAACTGGTGATTTAAATAAAGGGGGCTGCTGCAGCAAAAGCAGAAAGGATGAAACCTTCAAGGGTTCCCACAGCGCCAAAGACAGTACAAACAGGCCATGAAAGTTGCCCAATATCCAGCCTAGATACATTAGATACGCAATGAGGTGGCTGGGCAAACTTTTTACCACACCTGAGTAAGAGTAATTTTAGGCATTTCACGTTACTCTTGTGAGGCAAAGTTATCACAAAATACATGATCACGCCTGTTAGGGTAATTTAAGGCAAACATTTCAACTGAAGAGCACAGGAACAACGCACATGCAGCTGCTGCCTGCTGCTGTTTCTATTCTGTTTCATTTAGTGCTAATTTCTTAACGCAAAATGCATCCCCAGACCTCAGGTCCATTCTGGAAGTAAGGGTGAATTTTGTGCTACTGTCTTGGGAATATCAGATCCACTCAGCTGGTTACACTCAATATCCATGCCTGAAGGTATAGGTTGTGGAGATTTGGGTCTAGAGGCCTGCGCTGTTGTGGGAGTAGCTCCTCCCAGTAAGGCAGGAGGAGGTGGCACGGATGCTCAGACTCAGGAGGTCTGAGTACCAGACCCTTCAAGACCGCAATGAGCTGAGTGTGGCCCTTCTTTACCTTCTTAAGAACTCGAGGAAGCACGGGTGGGAACATGTAAAGGAGAGCGGAATCCGAAAGTAGGCAAAACACGTTTCCTATCTTGCGGTGTCACATTTATGTTTGGTACTAGCTTGTGGGTAAGGATGGCCCCTCCCTAATCATCAGGGTAAAGGTTCCCAGGGTTAACTCTGTCCCCTTTTGCAGCAGGTGCTATGTGCCCTACTGTAAACAATCCCACAATGCCCCTCACTTTCTCCATTTGTGTGGTCAGAGTAATGAGCAGCCCCTCTTCTGTGGTTCTGGGGCGGCCCCCCATTCACTGGGTTTTGTACCTTTCTTATTGGGAGGAGGGGCCTGTTCAGGTGCTGTGTGGAATCTGTTTGTGATGAGTAGACTCCTTTGTAATAAATTAAGTTTCTGGGAACAGTATAGCTGGTCTTCCTGCCAGATGAACTGCACACCTCCCCACACCCAGGCCATTCTCTCTGCTCTGGGAGCAGTTTTCACCCCTCATCAGAGCTATTCACTAACTGAGTGAAAGTTGGAGGGCTAATGTGTGGCTTATGTGTGTTTGGAGTGCATGCTGTGCCAAACTCTGTTTCCTAAATCGGTCATGGGAAGGTCTTTGTCACACCTGGTCTTTGGCTAGAAATTCTGGCATGATCAGGCCTACTTTGGTTATCAATAGCTTTTTCTTATTATGCTTAAAGTAATCGTGTTCAGGGTGGATGGTGTTCAGAGTCTAGGGTGTAAATGAACTCAGGTGCAATGAGGAGACCGTGCAATGACGACTGTCTAATAGGGTGCTGGGTGAAAGAGGTTTACGGGCTTATTTACAAGCCCCTTGCTCTGCCTCTGCTTCACTTTTGTCACTGAAAATGGGACACACTGGTGGCGCAAGGGGCTCGTAAATACGCCCCCAGTGAGAACCAACGCTCTCTGTAGTCCCACTATTGAAGAGTGCTTACGCTGTGAGGCGGGGATACTGACACTGTGATGTGGACATGCTCAGGAGCATTGGGAGCGAGAGTTAGCGAGATGAGCTGATGCTGGAGAGCACAGTGTTGCATGCATGGCACTGGGGTACCAAGGCTCCCATCCTCGGCACCCGTTACCTCTGTGGAGATGCTGAGGCACCCAGTGGCGTCACTAGGGTTGGTGTCACCCGGTGCGGGTAACTCATGGTGTCACCCCTCACGACTTACCGCATGGACCTCCTCCGCACTGAGTCCGCCAGTGGACACAGTTGGCAAATAACGGGACCATACAGAATCCTTAGTAACGTTTGTAAATGTAGGTCCTATATTTACAAAATGTGCCTGTTAACAACAGTGTGATAATGACTCATAAATCAGGTTGTACAGTGGGCTACCTGCTACTCAACAGTTTATTGTAATTTATAATATCATAGGTATGGTACTTTTTATTGGTGTGGTGTTCCCACTAACCAGCAACACGATATATCAGTGGGGGAAAAAAGTAGGGGAACTGTGGGCGGAGAATCAGAGGGCGGGAATAACCCAAGGATTGGATCAGTGGGCAGAGCCAGAGGCGTGGCCAGAATGCGCAAACATCCCAATTTTTTCTATTTGTTTGGTTTCACTGCCCAGTTTGATCAACCAATGGATACACATGATTATTTAAGGTTATAATGAGTTATTGACAGTAAAATGTGTTCACAAAGTGGGATATGCTTCTAATCACAGAAAGTCCCCAAATACGATAAAATGTGGAAGCACAAGCCATTTGTCTCCGAGCCATGGAGTTTCTGTCATTAGCACTTCTCCCTTTTCCAAAACAGCAGTTCAAACATGAATGGCTAAAAATCCTAGTTTGCAAATGTTTTCTAAATAATAATGGCTTTGTCATATTTGCTTCATAATGCAATATCTGTAGCATGATCTGACCATTTAAACTAATAAATTGTTTGTAGCTCAAACGTATCAAAAGTTAATAAAACATGTGACTTGTGTTGCTGCGGAGTAGATGACAGTTAATAGCTCACTGTTCTACGTTAGGATTTTAACTTATAAACTGCAAGTAACAAAAGGATCTCTCTGACAAAAGCATTAGCCCACTGGCCTATTTACATTATGTGCACTTTGTGATCTGCATGGTACATGTTCTTTGCAGCAGGTACATTAACCCTCTGAGCTACCTTTCCATGAGTCAAATCTTCCATTAGACAAAATTCCGATCTCTCTCTAGGAAGAACATTAATCACTAGAGTCATCATGACATTTTTATTGTTACCGAAAATTACTGGAGGCCAGGAAGGAGGCAGCAAGCTCTTTTAAAACCATAATATACTTGCAAAAATGATGCCTTCAGCTAAAGTGAGCACCTGGTACGGTCACACCGGTTGCACCGCCCTAGAGCTGGCCCTTCTCAAGGGTCTTTTGATCTCAGTGACAGGGTCATTGTTCTAGGGTGTACTGCTTCATAGGCCTGCCCGCAAGACTGGAGGTGAACTTCAGTATGAATAGTGGTGGACAAGCCTTGAAGGTTAACCTACACTTGTCATGCTAGGGTCCACCTGCTGGTGCTACGACACCGGGGCTTCTAATGTCTTGCGAAGCCTTCTAAGGTCTAGCGTGAGATAGTGCTCTCTCAGGAGAGTGGTCTGGCGGACTGGTTATTAAGGCTGAGCCTGGTTCCCCAGTTCCAAATTCAGCAGCTCTGGCCATAGTGCCACATCCTCTCCCCCACTGAACACCATACTGCCCCACTGAGAAAAACTCAGACTGCCGTCAACTACAACCCAATTGTTGCCAGCTATAAACACCTGGATGCGGCTCAATTTAAATTACGCACACTGGGCAAGAGCAATATGTGGCCTACAAAAAAACAGTGACAGCATCCTGGAAAAAGCAAACAATCATAGGGAATGCAAAATGTTGCAAACCATGTGAAATGTAATCAGGAACAACATGGTTACCTTAACGCTTTTACACTCACTGTTCAGAAATCAGTGAGTGCTTATGCCTGAAAAGTTAAGGACATGACAACAGGGCCCTGAATGGACCCATTTCAATGGCCATTGCTTATATCCTTACAAAACGTAAGCAGTATGGTAAAAAAAGACAACATCCCTAGATACAGAGCAGCAGTACAAATTTTGTTTTTCAATCCTCACATTGCAGTACCTCCAGGATTGGTGCACTAGTTTCAAGCCCAGGGAAAACAAAGCCAAGACAACAAAAATAGCGCTTCACTGGCAAACTCTGTAAAAGTGGCGCTAATGTGTTTGGGTGTGAATAAAATCAATCTGGCCCGTTTGCTACCACTCTGTCTCACTTTATTTAGTTATTTATTTTTCATATTTTTATACTTTTATTCCCGATGCTGCACTTTGGAATTAAATGTCAGAAAAACAGACATTGATTACCAGCAAAAGTGATTTTCTTTTTTGGATCCATTCCACAGGGAAGCAAATAAAAGAAAGGAGGGGAGACAGTGCGCACTGCCCTCAGGCACCTCCTCCTCCTAAAAGGTTAGGTTGTTGTGCGCACACCAGCCCTGTTGGTGTCACCCCATGTGAGGGTGTCACCCGGTGCGGTCCGCACCCCCGCAGCCCCATAGTGACGCCGCTGGAGGCACCGATACCTCCTAAGGCAGTTTTGTTGCGTAGCTTTGAGTCCTGAGCTCAGAGCAGTGGCGTAGGAAGTTTTTTTTTGTTTTTCTAGAGTTTTATATAGCGCGTACCAGACTCAAAGATATCAGATATCAGATCGCTTTACATAGCACCAGTTTGGTTACACAAGGACACATTCATTTTTGTTAGGCACCGGGAGATTAAGGGATTTGCCCTGAATCACAGGATGTTGAGCGTCGTTACAGAGACTTGAACCCTGCTCCCCAGCTTCGACGTCAACCACTCTAGCCGTAAGGCTACATCCTCTCTGCGGGCCGCCCCTGGTGTCATCACTGAGGGGGTGACAAAATGGCAAAAATATGTGTTTTTAGCACATATTTTTTAAAGTTTGTCAAGCCGGGAGTGACAAGAAATCACTGAGGGGGGTGACAAAATGGCAAAAATATGTGTTGTAAACACACATTTTTGCCATTTTGTCAAGCCGGGGCTGACAGGAAATTTTCCACACCTGGTACCACCTGACCTTGCTACGCCACTGGCTCAGAGCCTAGAGATGCCTGCACTCTTGTGCATGCTTGCTCATGCAGAAGGTCAAAGGACTTGGCATACTGGCAACACCAGCCTCCCACAGGCAAATCATGCTGCAGTAGCCTGGGGGGGGGGGGTGAAGGCAGGGCGTTCTTGAGGGCAGTCATGTTTTCGGTAGTCCGATCGTGGCGCCAGGTTTTTCGAGGGTTCGGCAGGATTTCTTTGAGTTTTTGAGGGCGTCGGTGAACCATGAGGATTTCCTGTTGCAGGACTCGCCTGGGGGGTTCTTCAGTGGAGCGAGGTCGTCGGCACAATTGCTGATCCACTGTGTGAGGTTGTGGGCTGCGTTGTTGGTGTCTGCGGTTTCGGCTGGCGGGTTCTGGCTCAGTGATGAGAGGAGCTGGTCTGTGGTGATTTTGCTCCAGCATCTGCGGGGGATTTGTTGCGTGCGGTGGTGGGATGTAGTCTTTTTGAAGGTGAAGTGGATGCATCTGTGGTCGGTCCAGTGTAGCCCGGTGGAGTGGCTGAAGGATACGTGGTTGCTGGCGGAGAAGATGGGGTCGAGCGTGTGGCCAGCTAGGTGGGTGGGGGTGTTCACCAGTTGCTTGAGTCCGAGGTTGGCGAGGTTGTCGAGCAGGGTGGTGGTGTTGTTGTCGTTGTTTTTCTCCAGGTGGAAGTTCAGGTCCCTTAGGAGGATGTATTCTGGTGAGGCTAGGGCGTGCGGGCTGATGAAGTCGGCGATGGTTTCGCTGAATTGTGTGCGCAGACCCGGGGGTCTGTAGATGAGCGTTCCTCTAAGGGTGGTCTTGGGGTTGGTGTGAATCTGGAAGTGTAGGTGTTCGGCGGCGGAGAGTGTGTCTTCGTCGTTGGTCGTGATGTTGATGGTGATCCTGTAGATGATGGCGATTCCTCCTCTGGTTTGGTTGACGCGGTGCTTCCGGGTGATCTTGTAGCCGTCCGCGATGGCTATGGCGATGTCAGGGGCCGAGGAGGCGTTCATCCAGGTTTCCGTGAGGAAGGCGACGTCTGGTGCTGTTGTGTCGAGGAGGTCCCAGAGTTCGCCGGCGTGCTTGTGGACGGAGCGGGTGTTGAGGAGGAAGCACTTGAGGTGGTTGTTGTCGATGTTAGGTCCGGTAGGAGGTCTGCAGATTCGGAGGCAGGTGAATTTGCAGGCTTGACAGGTGAAGGGTCCGTGGGTTTGCTATGGGGTGGCTCCTTAGCAGGCGGGTGGTCTTCCGGTGTTGAGTGCGTTGAGGGCGGCGGAGTCATATCTCCGTCGGGTAGCTTGGCTTTGGCGGGGGACAGGGGTTCTGGCGCTGGGCGCGGTCCAGGCGCGGACGGGCGCAGACGGGCTTGCCTTAGGCACGCCTTGGGTGCGCCAGCGGCGCGCCCGCTGCGCGCGGCCTCCATATGAGGGGCTGTGGGAGGGAGGAGCAGCTGGGAGGCGGAAGTGGGGCGGCGAATGGAAACAGCGGGGGGCGGGGCCGCAGGGGCGCAGCGGCGGGAAAGGTGGCACAGAGCGGAAAACGGGGAATAGGATACAGAAGGCAAATCGGGGTAAAGGGGGCACAAGGGGCACTACAGGGGAAAGAAAGGTGGTACAAACAGATGGCAACAGGCAACAAAATGTAAAGGCACAAAGCAACAGGAGAAACGGGGGACAAAGACCAGAGGAGGCAAAAGGGGACGGTGAAGGACTCACGTTACAGCAGGCAGGAGCAGGCGACAGCTAACAGCGGGGGCAGGGACACAGGGGGACCGTGTGGCGGCTGGGGGGGCCACCTACCTGATGGCAGGGTCAAAGGTCGCTCCGGTCACTTGATTGCCAGTGGCGGCTCGCCAAGGGAGTGCTGCGGGGTGGTGGGCAGCGTGGGGGGTAGTAAACTCCGGCATACGGCAGAACGGAGTTAAGTAAATAAATAAATAAAACAATTTACATTGCGCACGCTGCAACGCCAACTCGGCGATGCAGCGCGTGCAATGTAAAGTGTTTTATTTATTTATTTATTTACTTAACTCCGTTCCACCGTGCCCCTCGCCCGCAACGCCTCACCCCACTGCCCCGCAGCACTCCATCGGCGAGCCACCACTGCTGATTGCTACAACTAAGTCTTTGCCTTCAATGTTGAGTGTTTTTTCTATTAGTGGCAAAGAGGATGTGTGTGGATTATTCGTCCTTTCCATGTCCTTTCCATGTCCTTTCCATGTGCTCTTCATGTCAGGGAGCTCAATTTGGCCACAGCTCTCTCTCTTCATTATTGTTAAGTCCATTATGTAGTATGCAGAAGCAGGGGCTGATGCCAGGGAGATATATCCACATTTGAGTTCTCTAATACATGGAAGAACTGATCTTGAGTTGGGCTCTCGGAAGTTGGAGGCTGCAATCCTTGGTCCTATCCTAAATAGTAACATTGCACCTAATTCTGTAAGTGGTCCACTCGGCAACCAGGGGCTGGGCTTAAGTCCTGCTTGGGAACAGCCTATAAAATCTAACTTTGGTCAAGATCTCTCTCCAGTTTTAAAAAACATGACTTACAAAGTAAAATCTTTATTGGGTACCACAGTGAGGTGTACGCTAAGGGGTCCATTGTGTGCGACGACTTCAATTTGCCAAACATAGTTCTCTTTAATGATAAGAATCGGTTGAGGGAGGCAGGTCTGAAATCGTCTTCTGCATTTGGAGGGTGTGATTTGGGTTTGGCCTCATATTGCTTGCCCAGCTATCCATCTCTACCTGCATTGTACAGTAGTACACCGCCTCTGAGGGTGTCTTTAGCCTGCTACATTCAATGAATTCAATGAATGGTGAGTCATGTATGTCCTCAATGCACAATGGAATGTGCAGCTGTTTATCCTAGAAAGGGACGTTGGGGAGGTGCTTCATCTGAAACTAGGCTATGTATTGAGAAAGTTTAATATTCTATTCTATCTTTGTTAGAAAGATTGGTGAAATTTCCATCTTACCTATATCATTTAATGTATCAGATGAGCAAGGTTCCATTATTTCCTGTCAGGAAAAGGGTTCAGTTCTTAGTAATGCAGAAATTATCTATGAGACCTATGATTGTATGGATGAGGTTGATCAAGATGGTGGCTGTGAAGAGGTTTTGGGATCAATGGCTCTTTAAGGGTTGAAGTAGGACTCATGGGTTCCCAAGTAGGGGGTTGGAATCTAGAGTTGCCACTGTTAGTTACCCTCCCTCGGGAAAAAGCCTATATGTCACAAACTAACACCCAGTGGACCTCTCAAAGGGGAGGCCTAACCACTTTTTCACTGTCATACAATCCTCAGTATGGGCACGAGACAAAGCCTGATAATTCCAAAGAGGACCTGAAGGGTCCCGAAATTGCTTCTGTATCAAATACATTGGAATTTGTCATTTTGTTTGATCATGAATTGGGCCCTTTGATTAGACATGTCATCTTACACTCATTATTGGAAATTGGAGCCCTGAAATTGGTATCAAGTAAAGACATAGATGTTTTATAAATTTCTCTGCTACTTTGCAGAGCTCAAGAGTAACACTGAACTATTATCATAGTGCTAAACTTAGAGAATTTGGATAATTTTTTTAAAAGAGAAATTGTTGTGTAGTGTTTTATGTAGAGCCTACCACAGAGTCTAATCATGACAGTCCAATGTGGGATTATCAGGGTGAATCGCAGGACCCAATAAGAAAGGGGTCTGCTAATTTGAAGGATATCATTATTTGTGTAGACAGAGCTATGGGAAGAAGAGTTATAAATATTCACGAGACAGAGGATTTTAGTGTTCGGAAACGAGAGGGGGGTGATGAACTAGCTAATTGGAGTTTGATAGCTGGCAAATTTGAAAGGGACCAGCAAAATCGCAAAGCACCCGATGCTGCGGAGGTAACCCTTGGGGTAAACTAATATCTTGGAATATGGAGGGCCTTGGCAAGTCTAATTTGAAACTGGATTTTGTAACTTGCCTCAAGCCATTAATTATATGTTTGCAGGAAAAATGGGCTGTACAGACTTCACATATTAGAATTATTGCATATTGTTTTTTCTTGTTTAGCAAAACCTTTTGTAAAAGACCATAAAATAATATCAATTGGAATCCTTTGCCTTTGTTTAAAGTTGACTGTGTTCAATGAGAGCGGTGGGTTGTCATCTTTTTTGTTAGTAAATTTATATATTCCCCATGGTAATCCTCATGATATTCTAGTTTACTTCATGTTTTCATATGCCCGTAACATTAGTCACCTGGAGGATTGCCCTTTGGTTTTAATCGTAAAGGACTTTAATGTTAAAGTATCAGATTCAACCTGTATGACCGTTTGTAATAACACAGTGGATAAGGTATGGTGTATTCCTGATGTGGTTCTACCAGAAAAAGTTAGATTAGATAGGGGGGGCTTATGTTTCCTGGAATATTTGAGGCTGCATGAATTTGTGTTTCTGAATGTCAGATGCCCGCAAGATGCCATTTCTTTGTATGCTTTTCATTACCAATGTGGTCAATCTTAAATTGACTTTAGTGTAGTGTCCCATCAAATGTTCAGTTTTTGTTCACAGTTGGAGATTTTGGAGACTGATTTAGGTGATCATAGTATTCTCTCTGTGTCCGTTGACTTAGAACTTAAGGTTTTTGATTCCTGGAACCTCAAGAAGGATTATGTTGTATATAATAAATCTAGTGGGTGCACTTTTTGGCAACGTGACAACATACAACATAAAGGCTTTGGGCCACAGTCTAAAAATAGAAAGCTTGGGTCCTCCTGATTTGTCATTATATGACACCATTTCTAGGTTTGAAAGGCAGTTGATCTGCCTCCGAGCCTTTGGGAGTAAAGATAGAGGCAAAAGACCCAACTCTCCCATTAAGATCGTTTGGGCTGTTAAAAAGCTAAATCATAAAATAAATTCCCTCCTTAGTAAGCAATTTAAATTCTCTTTGATTTTGAGACGGGGGAAATCAATCACCTTAAGTTTTAAAGAACAAGACTGAAGGTTGCATAAATCAGAAAGGAGGATGACAGGAAGTGGATTCATTTGAGGGAAGCCACCACCTCATAAAATCCTTGTAAATATTGGACCCTAATAAGGCAATATTGTGACTCTAGAGTCACAGCCCAGGCAATCCCGATATCGGATGATGTGTGGACCCAGTATATTGCTCAATTATATGCCGTTGCTGTCTTCATATTGGTCTACTAATCTTCGATGGCAACAGCTATATTTCCTGCAACCATGAGTCATAATTGGTCTTTGATTCTTCTTTGGATGTTGCATTTTATTGATAATGCTTTAGCATTGCCACGAGATTACCCTGATTTTGACCATCTTTTTAAGGTGCAGCCTGTCCTTGATCTTGATCAGTTTGTAGATCAGTTTTCAGACATCTGTGTTCCAGCTAAAGAAATAGCTGTGGATGAGTCTTTGGTCCTGTTCAAGGGTTGATTGGTTTTTAGGCAGTACTTCCCTAGCAAGAGGGCACATTATGGAATTAAGATGTATATTAGGCCTGGGCTAAAATTCAGTTCCGCTCGCGGAAATTGCGATAATTTGACATTTTCGCGTTCCGCGGAGAGCGCGAAAATGTCAAAATTTCCGCAATCTGCATTTTACCGTAATGTTTTTGCTTGCTCGCGCTGTAAAATAATACATTCTCGCGTGCGCGCGATCGCCTTACCTGAATCCCCGCGTTCGCCGACAAGTTTTCCCGATCCGGTCGCGTTCTCCACGAGATGTTGGATTGTTGGTAGCCATTTGCGCTGTCTCGCGACAGTTCGCGCCCGCAGTAACGTCATTCGTCGCGCGATCACGTCTTTCTTCTCGTGATCATGCACCGCGAGACAAGTGAAAACAAGATGGCCGCGCCCGCAAGCAACCGCATGGGTAAGTTGGTGAGCCGCGACCACGCAGAAAATACCGCGAACGGGTGGGAAAAAAACTTCTGCATCTTCGCGATATTTCTGCGTGTTTGCGGAGATTTTTAACATTTTCGCGATAATTTGCGAAAGTGAATTTCGCAAATTCCGCCCACCCCTAATGTATATGCTGTCTGAGAGCAGTACTGTATATGTCTATATTTACAAATCTATACCGGTAGGATTCCAGTCTTGACCCCCTGGTTGTCCATCCACTTTTAGAGTTGCAGAGAAAATTGTGTTGGAACTTGTTAATGGACTTTTTTTTAAAAGTCACCATTTATACGTGGATAACTTTTACACTGATGTGCAGTTGTTCAGAGAATTGTTCAAGATGGACACTGTTGCTTGTTGCACAATCTGCTCTAACCGTAAAGGTTATCCAAATGAGCTGGTTGTAAAAAACTTGAGAAGGGGCAGTGCCTTGCGTAGCGATGAACTTCTAACTCCGAACTTTCTGACAGGAGGGATGTCTATATGCTGACTACCAACCATGATCAAAGTACTTCACCTGTGACTTTTTGGTACCAGGTTGCTGTAGTGCGCAAACCTGTGTGCATTTTAGACTACAATAAGCACATGGGTGGTGTGTATAGAGTAGATCAGAGGTTGTAACCATATACTGCTGTTCGCAAGGCGTTCGTTTGGTATAAGAAGTTGGCTATCCAATTATTATATTTAGCAACCTTTAATGCTTATGTTGTATTTAAGGATTGTTCTCCTGAGTCAAAGATGACATTTATTAAATTTCAGCAGTCTCTGATAGACAACCTTGTTGTAGTGGAACAGTCAAGAGTTCCTAGAGAAGCAGTGGTGGAGGATGTTGTTGGATTGAAAGATCGCCACTTCCCCGATCACATTCCTCCCATGGTCCAAAAAACGTTCCAGCTAAGAAATGTAGTCTGTGCCCGAAGAGGTATCCTCAAGGAGAATCACATATACTGCCTCTATTGTCCTTCTAAGCCTGGGCTGTGTGTGCCTACATTTTTTAAATTGTACCACACGGAATGGAGTTTTTGGTTGCAACTGTGAGTGTAAAAGTAAATGGACTGGACTTATCATTTTATACTTTTTTCATATTTAATGGTTGGCATTAATGCGATGTATTTAGTTAGAACTGTTGTGTTTCTAGTTATATTTTTGTAACTATTGCCAATTGGTTTGTGTTTTCTTTTTTGCATAAAAAATGTGATGGCTGTGTGCGTGAACTGGTACTTGGCTGGTGGCAGTGTGCGTGGACTGGTACTTGGCTGGCAGTGTGCTTGGAATGACGCTTGGCTGGCCGTGTGCATGGAGTGATTCTTGGCTGGTGGTGTGTGTGGATTGACGCTTGACTGGCGGTGTACGTGGAGTGACACTTGGTTGGCATGTGCGTGGACTGACACTTGGCTGGCGGTGTGCGTGGCTTGGCGCTTGGTTGGCGGTGTGCATGGACTGGTGCTTGGCTGGCGATGTGCATGGACCAACGTTTGGTTGGCGGTGTGAGAGTAGTGACTTGCTGCTGGTCACTACACACACACTGCTAGCCAAACACCAGTGCACACACTAAGTCAACCATCAGCCTGTGTGATTGCTGTGTCAATCATGTGGGCATATGAAAGTGGTGGGTCCTTGAATGGCACTGTTAGACCTGGCACCTTGGCGTGAGTCTCCCTTCCTCTTTTTATCGCTGTGCCTCATATGTTTTGCTGGTGTTAGCTGCTCAGAGCACTGTGCCACTGCCAACCAGTGCCACAGTGCAAGTACTCCCTATATAAAATGTATATGTTGGTTGGATTCCATGATTGGCTTATTTGGTTTACTGTCAGACCCCAGTAAAGTGCACCAGGAGTGCCCAGGGCTTGTAAATACAAATGCTGCTGGTGGGCTTGCAGCACTGGTTGTGCCACCCACAGAAGCGGCCTAGTAAAATGTGTCTAAGGTCTGCCATTGCAGAACCTGCATGCAGTCTGGTACTGTCATGCTGACTGGGCAAGTGCACCCACTTGCCAGTCCCTAAACCTTCCCTTAACTTCATATTAATCACCCCTATGGTAGGCCCAAGGGCAGGGGGCATTGTAAGCATAAGCTAGGACAAGCCCTGATGTGTGTGGCATATCCTAATAGTGAATTACAGCCATTTTCGTTTTTCACTATTGTAAGGCTACCTGTTCTCCATAGGTCAGAATGGGCTGTTAGAATTGTTACATTCTATGATCCTAACAGACCCAGGGAACATGGTAGAAATTCGAGTTTAGTTTGCCTGAACTCAGAATAATAAAATACATCTTTTAGTAAAGTTTATTTTAATATTCTGTGTTTGCAAATGCCACTTTTAGAAAGCTGGTATTTGCTTGCCTAACCATTTCAGCCCGCCTCTGCTAGGATGTATATCTGCTGTCTGGTTTCTGTGAGTGAGAGGGCTGGGGAATTCCAGGAGACAGGCTGGGGCAGCCCGGTGGTGAATAGAGAGATCTACATCCAGATGGGTGGGAGGAGTACACCTGGACTCTGAATAGGGCTGTGCTCTGCCACCACAATGCTGGCTCCACCTCCTGTGGAGCGGCTGATGTCTCTGCCCTGCACCCTGAATAGAAAGTCAGAATCATGTCAACAAAGTGCTCAGGAACTGGTTTGGACTGGGCAAAGGCCCCTCTACCCCCAGAGGAACAAAGGAATTAGGGGTATAAGTATTCGGACCCTGCTCCCAAGAAATTAGATCCTGCTTGACAAGAAGAACCTCTGCCTGAGGAGAAGGAACTGGGAAAGCTGTAAGGAGGAGTACTGTCCCGGACCTGGGGGATTGGCCTGCAGTGGTTGCCTTGCTGCTGAAGGAGAGGAGAAAGACTACAAAAGACTTTATTACAACTTGTGCTTAAAAAGATCTCCAAGGGCCTGAGTAGAGCTGGCCTCCTGTTAAGAAGTCCCAGGAACAAAAGGACTGCACCCCCAGCTTCCCCCTGAACTCTGCTGTGTGAGTTCTGCCCCTCCTAGAGTCCTTGAACCAGTTTTGGGGCCTCTGGGAGCTGTGTCGGCTGTTGGGAAGCTGGCCAAGAAGAAAGAAATCAAAGAACTCCACTTTTTCACGCACAGCCGGCTTAGCGAGAAAATTTCCGTCGCACCGCTCGTTAGGGGGCAGAATTTTATCGCTGAGGACATCGTCGCAGAGCCTGCTGCCGCTGAGCCTGATCAGCGCTGGGAAAATCATCGCCCCGCTCGTTAGAGGACCGAATTTGATCGCTACCAGCCCAAGATCCCGCTCCGCCTGTTAGCGGGCAGAATTCTATCGCTGCGAACATCGTCGCAGAGCCTGCTGCCGCTGAGCCCGATCAGCGCTGGGAAAATCGTCGCCCCGCTCGTTAGCGGACCGAATTTGATCGCTACCAGCCAAGATCCACGCTTCGCCTGTTAGCGGGAAGAATTCTATCGCTGCGAACTTCATCGCATTGTGCCTTAGCGAGTAAATTTCGACCGGATAAGCTACACCTTGATTTTCAACGCTGAAGTGCTGCTAGGAACTTTTTATTGCATCATAAGGTACTGTGGGTTAAAACGGACGCTAAGGTGAATGATTTTGTCGCTAACCTAAGAACTCTTTCTAAAATCATATTATTGAACTGTGTATGTCATTTTTGTCGTCATTTGGTCTTGTGCTACTATTTTTTATATAAATCTAGTGTGGAGTCCATTTGTGGTGTTGTCACTGGGTTACTGTATGTGGTCACAAATGCTTAACCTATCACGCTCTGAGATAAGCCTTGTCTGCTCGCCCCAAGCTACCTAGAGGGTGAGCAGGGGTTATTTTAGGAGTGTAACCCCTTACCCTGACTAGAGGAGAGAGTCCCTGCTTGTCACAAGTACGTACCTGTGCCAACCAGAGATCCCCAATTCTAACAGGCACTGTCTGTTGATGTGAGTTTTGTAATGTGCTGGGTCCGCGGCTGGCGTTGTAAATGGTTTTGTGTGTGTCACGCATGAAATGTGTGTGATCAAACCCTCAGTTTCTTATGAATCTTCTCTGAGTATCATAGCCCCTGAGGGAAAACAAAATCTGCATTTGAAATTCAGATTCTGAATTTTGCCAGAGCTGCCATATACCACAAACTGGGCAAGTAGCAGAAACAGCAGTGACAATTTTACATGTACAGTGGGTGGTCAAGAGACAGGTATGCATGTTGTGCTCCGTTGCCCTCACACTATGGGGCTCCGTAGGCAGATGCTCTGACCACTTTTTTAAAACTGTAAGGTAAGGAGAGGCAGGGAGGCACTGTCTTTATGTTTAAGTACAGATTCAGAGCTCTGGCTAAATAATATGCATATTGATATCATCCTGGTATGGAAATTAACGTGAGCTGTCACCCTTAGAAGGCGTGAAAGCTTAATTGATTACTAATTGCACTTCTGGACAAGAAACGTGTAAAAAAAATATACATTTTTAGATATAATATTTTAAAGTCTTACTCTTAACTAATTCATGTTCGTATGTTTTCACTTGGAAATTGTAATGTTTTTCTATTGCATGTGGTATTCTACTTGTATGTCCTTCGGGATGAAACAATTAAAATACCTAATACTAAAAATAAAAAACAATTGAGCATTAAATCTTATTAATAAAAGCAATGCAGGTCAGTCGTTAAAGAACAAGGAGGGAAATTCTTCTCCCACCAGCATTAAGAGTGAGTGACAATGTCATGTGATGAACAGTGACGAGCGAAGACCCTCCTCATTAAAAAGAAAACTACATTAATGTAAGCTCAAAAACACTCAAGGGTAAGTACTTAGAGTTGTGCGCCTAGATAGGCAAAAACGTGGGTTCTAAGAATTCGAGAAAAGTAATTTTGCTTTAATATATGAATGCGTGCGTGGTGGTGCTCCATAATAAATAGAGACTATAAAGATATAAATTAAAAAATTCACATGCGAGTAAAACAACCTAAATAATAAAAAGTCATTTTGCACAAAACACCCGTACTCGAACAACACCGCAAATGTTCATACTATATTTGAATATAATGAGGAATTATGTAATCCAAATTCATGGACAAGAATGCATGTTGCGGCATTGGTGATTACATTTATATACACTAATACCATTAAAATGGCAACGTATTATTACAATTGGAATCGGGGCAGAGAACTCCGGTGTTGTGCAAGTTCTATCAAAGTTATTAATTTAGACAGAATCTCTTGCCACTTCCACTTAATCACACCCGTGCTCAGATGGAGAACCTTTTGAGATGTGATGGATTTCTTGTTCAGGGAGCCTCTTATAATTGGGCAGCTGATCTCTCCAAAGACAGATGCCCAATTACAGGAATGCACAGAGGGAACTGGTTACAGCACGTGTGGAAGATGTGCCAGAGCTGACTGCAGGAGGCAAACTGACCTGCACAAGGTCAACTGAAGAACGAAAGAATACCAAAGATACAAAAAGGCACTAGATAATAACACCTAGGCGTATACAGCACAACACACTCTGCCATTCGTGTGGCTCCTAGGCGCTGAAAGCAGACCTTCATTTATGCCCCACTTAATTGCGAGGCGCTTCATTAGCTATTGGACTCCTGAGGCGGAAGCCGGGAGAATGCATAACTTTGTTTTTTAAAATTTTAAACTGTGATAACGTGTTTCTATCACCTCCCCTCCTACCTGCACTTCTTGGCTTCTCTTTAAACAGCGCTCCACGCTGCAACGACCCCTCACCTCCAGACGCCATTCTCGAGCGCGAGGCGCGCCACAGACACGCCCACTCTGTTGGCCACGCCCCCTCGACCTCTTGTATATATAGCGAGCGCTGAAGCGAGGCGCTTCATTAGCTATTGGACTCCTCAGGCGGAAGCCGGGAGAATGCATAACTTTGTTTTTTAAAATTTTAAACTGTGATAACGTGTTTCTATCACCTCCCCTCCTACCTGCACTTCTTGGCTTCTCTTTAAACAGCGCTCCACGCTGCAACGACCCCTCACCTCCAGACGCCATTCTCGAGCGCGAGGCGTGCCACAGACACGCCCACTCTGTTGGCCACGCCCCTTTCAACTCCCCGCCTCACGACCATAAATATGTGTCTTGGTAGGAAGCGCAGCGGACGAGCGCAGCGGGCGCGACGATCGCGCGCCGAAGGCGCGCCTAAGGCAAGCCCGTCTGCGCCCGTCCGCGACCGGCCGGGACTAGGGGCCTTACACTCTGCCCCACCTATCACCTACAGCCCGGCCCTACTTCGCAGCTACCAGGGCCCCTGGCCCATCACGACCAGTACCAGCTCTCGCATCTCTGCTCTCGGCATAGCCTCCCTCTCTCCCCTCCCTCACCCTCCTCCTATTCTGGATACCCCGCCTACGACCTGTAGGCCTGCTCCTCCGCCAAAACCTAAAACCATCACAGCTTTCTACCTCAACACCCGTTCTGCTGTTGCCCACTCGCACGAACTCTCGGTCTTGCTGGACTTACAGGCCCCAGATCTCCTCTTCTTAACCGAGACCTGGTTCTGCGATGACTCCCTCCCTGCACTCCTATCCACCCTTCCAGCCTCCTACTATGCCCTCAGGGCTGACCGCCCTTCGGGCAGAGCCGGGGGCGGCGTGGCAGTCATCGCACGTACCGATTTCCCTTTTCAAATTCTCCCTCTACCTAACATTGCTACCACCGAATTCCTGGTGATTCGCACAGTATCCACCTCCCCTCCTCTTACCTGTTTCCTTACTTATCGTCCTCCTCAGTCCCCCCTGCAGTTTCTCCCAGATTTTTGGGAGGTCTTGGCTACCATTGCAATCAACAACTCCTCCATCCTGCTCCTCGGCGACTTTAATTTCTGGCCTTCCGATCCTGCCGAATGTCTGTCATCTAAGGATTTTTCCGAAACCCTCCACTCCCTTAACTTCACACCCCATGTTCACTCCCCCACTCACATCAAGGGTCACCAGCTTGACCAAATCTGGTCCCTGAACTGCCCTGTGGAATCCTTATCTATCTCCCCTTGCACCTGGTCCGACCATCATTTGATTTCATTTCTCCTTCCTATCCTTCCCCCAGCTATGCCCCCCCGACCCAAAAACACCTGGGTCCGATCATGGGGCCGGGTCAATCTTGAGAATCTCTCCTCTCTCCTTGCTGGTTCTCTCCCGCCTCTTCAGGGCCTCACCACCGTCTCCCAGGCTGACGCTATAGACCAGTGGCTCTCCCGCAGCTGCGACTCCGTTGCCCCGCTCAAGCGCATTACCTCTAAACGCGACAAAGACGCCAACCGGTGGTTTAACCAAGAGCTTAAAGCCACCAAACTAATAGTTCACCGCGCAGAGCGGGCTTGGAGGAGAAACTACTGCCCCACTTTGAAACTGGAATATATCAATATCCTTAACCAGTACAAAAAAGGCATCCTGGAGGCCAAAACAGCTTATTTCTCCTCCAAAATCTTAGCAGCGGAGAACCAGTCTAAGGAGATCTTCTCCATCGTTTACAACCTGGCATTCTCGGACAGAACTACGCTTAAACCTGCCCCGTCAAATGACCTCTGTCTTTCTCTTAATAATTATTTCATCCAGAAAATTATCACCATTAAGGCCAACATCCCCCCACCTCCCCCTTCTTTTGTGGATCCCCAATGTCCCCCTCCCAAAGGCAAACTAACCACCTTTCCCCCTATCACTCGGGAAAACCTGACTTCATTGGTGCCTCTGATCAAATCTGGCTCCCCTCTTGATCCCTGTCCTGCCCATATCCTCCGCCACATCTTTGTCTCCTGTCTAGATCCCCCCCTTCACCTCCTCAACAGCTCCCTCGCGCAAGGCATAGTTCCTAGCTCCTTGAAGTCTGCGGTAATTGTGCCCATCTTGAAAAAACCTGGGGCAGATCCTTCTGTCCCTGCCAATTTCCGCCCCATCTCCCTCCTGCCATTTCTAGCTAAGGTGCTCGAGCGCCACGTCACCTGCGCTCTGAGCTCCTTTGTGGAGAAACATGGAGCCCTTGCCCCCCGCCAAGCTGGTTTCCGCCCCGCACACTCCACGGAGTCCGTGGTCATGTCGGTCCTCGACACCCTCAGGGAGGGTATGGACACTAATCATCACCAGGCCCTTGTGCTCCTCGACCTCTCAGCCGCCTTTGATACGGTGGACCACAACATCTTACTTTCCCGTGTCAGGGCGGCGGGGATCGAGGGGACTGCCCTGGTCTGGTTGTCCTCCTTCCTGAGCGACCGCACCCAGGCTGTTCGCCTGGGTGACTTCACAGCGGACTTCCGGAAAGTCCAGTGCGGGGTTCCTCAAGGTTCATCTCTCTCCCCTCTTTTGTTTAATCTATATATCGCCCCTCTTATCTTTTCTCTCCAACAGATGGAGGTCGCCGTATTTAACTATGCGGATGACCTCCAGCTGGTCTTCGATCTTTCCTCTCCTTCTGCTGTCCTCAATTTTCAAACTGTCATGTTTCACATCAGGGACTGGATGAGCCACAATCACCTCAAACTTAACCCGGACAAAACCGAGTTGGTATTGACGGGCGGTTCATCCAGCCCCTGGTCCCCCCTTTGCTGGCCTCCCTCTCTTGGTTCTCCTCCTGCCCCCTCCTCCTCTGTTAAAACACTAGGCATTAAGCTCAATTCCCAACTCACCCTCCACTCCCAGGTTAGCTCTGTGGTATCTTCTTCTTTCCTCTCACTGCGTACTATTCGCAAGGTTTCCCGCTTCTTTACTTTTTCCGCTCTCAAACTTATTATTCTGGCCATGGTGGTGTCCCGCCTGGACTACGGGAACGCTCTGTATGCCGGTATTCCTGCATACAGTTTGCGCCGCCTACAACAGATCCAAAACCAGGCGGCCCGCCTAGCCTTCAACCTTCCCAAATTCCACCACTCCACCCCACTTCTGAAATCTCTCCACTGGCTCCCAGTGCGGGCTAGAATTCAATTCAAACTCGCATCCATCACTTTCCTGGCCCGATTGGACCTGGCACCTGCCTTCATCTCCTCTGAGATTGTTCCCTATGTCCCCTCTAGGGACCTACGTTCTTCTTCTCAGTCCCTCCTCACCATCCCTCGCTTCCGGAGAAAGAAGTGGGGCGGCTCCAAATTTGCCATTCTAGCACCAACCCTTTGGAATTCCCTTCCCCTTCATCTTCGTGCCATCACCCTCTATCCCCAATTCCGCAAAAATCTTAAAACCTACCTATTCACAAAATCCTTTGAATAAATGCCCATTCCTCTCTCCCTGCTCTTAACCCTCAGTCCCCACTAGCTACAGCGCCAAGAAACCGCCGGTATACGTGCGCTTTAAAAGTGCTTTTAAACTCAAACTCAAACTTTTAAACTCAAACTCATTTTATATCATTTGGACGGGTAAAAGCAGACTGGACCGTCCAGGTTTCAAACTTGTGACCTTCAGGTGTAACAAATAGCTCTACTATGGATGTCTTCATCTAATGAGCTGTCTTACTGACTGCTTGTTGTGTCCTTATAAAAATTCACTTTCCTGCCATGGTCTCTCCTTGCAATAGTACCAGCCTTACGCATTTACATGAAAGGAAACACAAAGCATCGCTTTGTTTTTGATGGCACAGCACTTGAACCAGGTACACGAGCTCAGTGTGTGATCACCAAGGTGCAGTGAGTGATTCTGGCGGAGGGGCTTCAACTTGGAAGCCAATCTTTGCTTTTACATTTTTCCCCAGGTGAAGGTCCACATTCGTTTTATTTTAGCATGGCGCTCTGTTTAAAAACAGCATCCTTGTCTTCCAATTTTAGGGTCAGTCAGCTTGAGCCCTGGCCTTTGGGAACTATATCTCCCTCAACTGGACCGCATTTGAGTAACATGTCAAGACCTCAGTTCAGTGAGTAACGTTATAACATTGTGGCTCCAGTGAGAATGCATTTATATAGCGAGAAAACCAAAATATTACAGCATCAGTGATAGCAAGTATGCAGTTGTGGTTAAACTAACTGCAATTTCCATGGGAAATGTTTTTTTTATTTACTATTCACTTTGGCGGCATTTGACAAAGTTGCTAAAACTGTGACAGTTGGTTTGCACATCCAACTAAGGCCTTTATTTAGAGGTCGGTGGGTGGCCCACCAGCCAAACACTTTAGAGGAGGCTGTGGCCTCCGCCCCTTGCCATGAACCACATGAAAGGTTGGAAAGTCTCACCTGCCTACCTCCCTAAGCCATCAGAGCAACCTCCACTCTGGCAGTTGCTCTAAAAGCTGAAGAGCTTGCCAACATGTTTGCTGCATCCACCTCACAAGCATTTTTGTTTTTCAAGAATAAACTCCCAAAGCAGGAGTATATTTTTGGGAAAACAAGAATTCAATAGTCCTGCCCCTCACGTTTTCTTTCCTGCGAGTGAGGGGCAATGAGCTATTTCCGTAGCCTGGCCTGCTATGCATTGCATGATAGTGCAGAGCAAGACAATTTAGTGACAGTCATCTACCCTTAAATAGGGCGGGTCAACACTCACTATGACTGGGCATTCCATTCGTAAATGAGCAGCCAGGTCAAGGGTGCTTTTTAACTGCCAGAGCCTGAGACCAGTGGAAACCCTGAGGTATCCCACCACTATGCGAGGTGTGGAACCATGAATTTGGCCCAACAGGTGAACCTCCAGTTTATGATGATTCACCCACTCATTTGGAAGGCAGAAATGCATAGAAAGTCAATAGGTAATAACAGTTGCTCTACAAATCTGTGTTTCCCTAAGCCTCCGGAAAAAAATGGTACCTCACTTGTGTGGGTAGGCCCGGTGCCCGCAAAAGGACACGGCCCAAAATGCAACGTGGACACACCACATTTTTACAGTGAAAACTGACGTATTTTTTCAAAGTGAATAGCTGTAGATTTTGAACCGTAGCTCTGCTAGCACATAGGGAAACCTAGCAAATCTATACATTTTTGAAAACTAGACACCCAGGGAAATCCAGGAGAGGGTCGATTGTGTGGCTCTCACAAGGTTCTGTTACCAAGAATTCCTTGCAAACCTCAAACTTTGTAAAAAAAAACTTTTTCTTACATTTCTGTGATTGAAAGTCCTGGAATCTGCATGGATCCACTGAATTCCACCCACCCCGCGTTTCCCAAAGTCTCCCGATAAAAACAGCCCGAGATCTCATTGTAAGAAGTCATCAACTAATTTGCAGCATTCCAGGTTTAATCAAAAGTGCAAGGAAACTCGGTCACATCTGGCAGCTGAGATTAAAGCCAAGAACGTAACAAACATAAGTTTAGCTAGGAGATCATACAAAAAAGCCCAGACGGAAGCAAAAAAGAAGTGGGTCGAGGATCGATGGCTACAGATTCGCGACGCCTGTCAAAGGAAAGATTCCCAGCAGTTTTGGATGCTCGTAACAAAGGGAGACTCCGAAAGACCTAGACTACCGGCCAACAATATTACAGAGGCTGCTTGCTTTGATCATTTTCCGCAATTTACTCAGGAACAGGTGCGATGGACATCGAAGACCCTTCCAAGGATTACATCAGTATACAGCCAGACAACAACTTACTCTCCTCAGCCGATATCATCCAAAGTATCAACTCCATAGTTAAAAAACAAAGCATCAGGTCCAGATGGAGTACCCGGAGATGTCTTTCTAATCGACATTCCTAATTGGTCCAACTACATCTGGACATTAGCAAACAGAATTGCAGCTGGGGTCCCTATACCTCCATCATGGCAAAGAGCAGAGGTCATTCCGGTCTATAAGAAGGGAGATCGCTCGCTGCCTTCCAACTACATGCCGATTAGCTTAATAGATGGTGCGCAGGAGGTTTTCTCCTGTGCCCTTCTTACCAAAATTAATAAATGAATGGAGGAGAACAACATACTCCCCCTTCCAAGCAGGGTTCAGGAGGAAAAACAGTACCATCAACCAAGTCTTTGGCTTCACTCTACTGGCCTGGAAGACAGTGACACTAGAGCAGGGCAGTCTCTAGTTTGCCTTTATTGATTTAAAGTCAGCCTTCGATCTTATCCCAAGGGCCACACTCTGGCAAGTTCTACAAGATCTGGGGCTCCCACAGGACATCCTGGCACTCCTAGTATGGTAGCACAAGGGAAACTACGCAAGAGTTCGATGTGGGGATAAAGGGCAATTATCAGACCCAATAAAGGTTGTAAGAGGGGTAAGGCAGGGCTGTGTTCTTCATAAATGGGGTGGTGAAACATCTAGCGGAAGTCCACACAGACGCTTCTTCATTGGGGAGTGTAGAAATAACTACTTTACTGTTCACGGATGATACGCTATTAGTCTCTAAAAACCCCAGTGGCCTCCAACTGCTACTTGATCGTTTTATGTCTTTCTGTGAAATGAGAGGATTGGAAGTTAACACCTCGAAGACAAATCTCTTGCTAATGAATCCCCACAAATCATTTAGAGGCAAATTGCTATAGGGTGGGATTCCATTAGAAAGAGTGAATACCTTCGATTATCTCGGTGTAACCCTCATGGAGAAAATAACATGGAAACAGCACATCTCTAAGCGAATCCTCCAGCAGCGGAAAACTACTGGGGTTCTGGAAATAGAACACATGGATTCACAAAAAAGACCAATCGCAGCCCCGCTTCAGATATACGACCAGAAGGTGGTAGGCTCAGCCCTGTATAGGGCAGAAATCTGGGGGTTTGATACCTTGGAGGGATTACTCTGCAGAGAAAACAAATTCATAAGATTACTCTACTCCCTTCCCCAGAGCACCCCGCTTACCCCATTAAGGCTAGATATGGGTAGAACCACAATAGTAGACAAGGCGAGGCTTCGCCCACTTCTCTTATGGCTTCACCTAAAACAAACACCCGAGTTTATCCACTATGCAACTGCCCTTGAAAAAATCCTCAAGCTTGATTGCTTCTAAAAAATTGGCTGGTTTAGTAACATCCAGACATTGTTTTCTGCAATAGGTTTGGGAGTGTGGGAGCCGTCACACACACACTAGGAGGCCACCCTCCGATAGCATTTATGGAGTTCAAGCTGCTTGGTGTGTTTGAGCCTTGCATGGAGTTCATTACTATCCCACAAGAGAGAAAGCTATACATCCAATTTAGATTTAGTTGCCTCCCCTGAAATCGTTCACAGCGTCATGGAACAAGGGCTCTTCGATCACATCACGTCACTGTTCATGCTGCTCTGAGACTGAAAAGACGACCAATCACATCCTCTTCGCTTGTCCATCATACAAATCCCTAAGGCTTAAATGGCTAGCCCCTGCCTGTAGACAAATGGGAACTCGATGTCATCAAGAAGGATTGTGCATCCTCAGAACAGATACAAGGCGATTAGTAGTCTGTGCAGTTGCCACATTTCTGGAGAAAATGTGGTTCATTAGGAGGCAGGCACACAAAAAACGATCAAAGTACACCCTCAACCCAGATAACCAACAGTTTTACTTGACAATTTCCGCATAAATAACTACAGGATTCGTGTCTAATCAATTGAGAACCTGTCCACGGGGCATCCGCAAAATACCTTATAAGGTTCTGTCCTAGGTGAACTACGGTAAATGCAACAGGCCACACTAAAACACACTATTCAAATTGCCGCTTATATTTGAAGGCTCCACTGTTCACAACAATTGTGTTTTCCACTCAAAAATTGTAACTAGTGCTTACACTGTATATACAAACATGTATGCAATATTGTATTTTTGCTTGTTATGCATTTGCACTTTAGGTATTTTTAAGGTTTTATTTGCATCAAATCAGTGGCTCCTTGTAATGCAATTTCCCACCTAGTTCCCTACTGTTATGCCCCACGGATTTAGCAAAGTACTATTTACCATAATTTGCTGTTTTAGACTTGAGATCTTAGCTGACCAACTCATTTTAAAGATAGAGGAGCAGTGTACTTATATATTTTAAAATATTATATGCACTAGTGGACTTTTAAATCATAGGCATGGGCGTTTTTAATGTATTTCCTGTTGGATTTTACTTTGTGAGAACTCTTTTATCAGCCCATTTCCTGCTCCTAACTTTGATTTTAGTAGGTAAGCTGTCACTTTTTACTGTCATCCAATTAGACTTTAACAATGAAGGACGACAATGTTTGCATCACTGAATATATTGTACTGTATGCCCTTGCACTTTAATGGTCGTAACTACTGAATAAAGTTTGATGATGATGGCATAGAAAGTCAATGGTTAATAAAGGCCACGACCCAAAATGCAAGGTGGACACACCACATTTTTACAGTAAAAACTGACCCTTTTTTTCAAAGTGCCTAGCAGTGGATTTTGAACAGTAGCTCTTCCGGCACCTAGAGAAACCGAGCAGACCTATACATTTTTTTAAACTAGACACTCAGAGAAATCCAGATGAGGGTGACTTGTGTGGCTCTCACCAGGTTCTGTTACCAAGAATCCCTTGCAAACCTCAAACTTTGTAAAAAAAGGTTTCATTTCATTTCAGTGATTGAAAGTTCTGGAATCTGCACGGATCCACAAAATTCCACCCACCCCGCCTTTCCCAAAGTCTCCCAATAAAAATGGTACCTCACTTGTGAGGGTAGGCCTAGTGCCCTCGACAGGAAGTGGGCCAAAACTCAACATGGAAACACCACATTTGAACTGTGAAAACTGACCCTTTTTTGTGTGGGTAGGCCCAGTGTCCACAAAAGGCCACGACCCAAAATGCAAGGTGGACACACCACATTTTTACAGTAAAAACTGACCCTTTTTTTCAAAGTGCCTAGCAGTGGATTTTGAACAGTAGCTCTTCCGGCACCTAGGGAAACCTAGCATCCCACACCAGAGGGATTTCCTGTGCCATGGCGCTGAATGCGCGGGAGCTGTCCGAAGTACATGAGCACTTATGCGTCGGACGGCTCCCATGCGTCCGACGCACCGAAAGAGTCAAAAAGCATATGTTAAAATCAATAGGCATGTAAGAGTGAATTGATATTTCTCTGAAGTCTAACAGTAGCTATTTTGAAACACAAAATGTCATATTACCTTTGTAGGGAATGATTTTGGTTTTGGTTACTGTCTATGATCAACCTTGGGGGAGACGATTTGCAATGTAATAAGTGTTGCTAGAATCTCTTTTTAGATGTCTGACAGGCTTATATAATGAAAAAATCATTAAAAAAATATACATCCATATATACATATAAGTTTATATATAGATATATATATGAATACCTATACATCTATATAAATAGATACAGGGCCTTTGAGTCCTCTCTGGTCTGTCATTGATCTCTCTGAGTGTTGGTTACCCTCTGCTTCCATTCATGGCAATGAACTGCACGGGGTATTCATTCAGTTTGTGTCAGTCATTCGCTCTTTTGCCCTGTGAACGATGGCATTATCTGATTACGTGTATACATCCACCTGAGAATGCACTTCAGTATCAGGCCTGTTTGGCCAGTCCTTTAGTTTTGAAAACTTTTCTTTGATAGTTCCCCTTTCATTTTCCTGATTCTTCTCTTTTTGTTTTAATGTTTCTTTAGAGTATTCTACAGCACTCCAGGCAGCGCTAACAGATTGCTTGCCTGCCGCTTATTTTATATGGAGTGCGCGCCATTCCACGTCATCACTGCTTCTAAACCCGGAGATCATTATGGAATGCTATTGTCCATAATGTAAAGTGCATCTTGGAATGTTTTACCACATTGGCTCAAATTGTGGTGGCCTAGCTTGAACTTTAAAACAATGATAGGCTATTCACAATACCTTTGCCCACTGATATGTTTAGTTTTGTTATTGTAAACATATGCCTGCCCAGTTTAGAAGATGGAATGTTTTCTTTTTAGGGCGAGCTTAGCAGCGCGCATGTGCTGTCTGCAAAACTGTTGTATTGAATATAGGGAGTGTAATCCCACCTGATGCTTCCCCATTGGCTGAGTCCATTGTTGGTCTTCTTTGCTGCTTCCTAATTGGTTCTAAAGCTCATACCGCACTTTTGTTTTTCGTTAAGGAGCACCAGCCTAGTAGAGTATACTAACGCTTGGATTGCTTTTGTGCTGGTTTTGTGTTGGTTTTTATTTTTTACAGAGTTTTATATAGCGCGAACGTGACCTGAAGATATCGGGTATCAGAGCACTTTACACAAGCAGCAGTTGCAGTACATGAGGACACATTCATTTTTGTTAGGCACACGGAGATTAAGTGATTTGCCCAGAATCACAGGATGTTGCGGGTCCTTGCCGAGACTCGAACCCAGTTCCCCAGGTTTGAGGTCGACTGCCCTAGCCTTAGGCCAACTCCTCTCCCCAAGAACTCTTTGTCTTCATGCATACAACCATTTTTTTAAAGCTGTTGCTGCACGGCATGCCATGCTTTAGCTTTATTTGAAATTGTTCCAGCGTGGCACTCTGCATTTTTTTTAATTAAGTATCCAGCTTTGGTGGTGCATCTTCCTGGTGCATGTCCTCCCTTCCCCCCACCTCCCATCCATTGTTAAAAGCACCCCCGGGGTTGTAGGAAGTACCATGCCAGGTCCTTCATCAGACTGCAGCAGTCCCAAGGCTTTTTCGAGCCTTCTTCCTACCACTGGAAAGTGGCCGCAATCTGAAGAAGGAGGTCTGCCGCGTGCTGTGCCATGGATGCAGTGAACAATTCACTGTGATCCAGCACTCCATAAAGTTACTCAATGATCGTAAAATATGTCTGTCCATACAGCAGGTGTTATTTCAAAATTCTTTCTTTATTACATTTTTCTCCTCTTCATATATATCAAAGACACATACAGCGTAGCCGGCGCGTTTCGTCCAAGAGGACTTCTTCAGGGCTACAATAGACAGATACAAGGTATTTTACAAACATAATTTTACAAAAATATAATTCTACACATATATAAAATTAAAACATTTTACAATTCTGTTAATACATATATATATATTTCCTATACACAAAATGCTAAAGAGACACACCAAGTGATGTTCTGTGACTCCTTGTACATATCTGTCCGATAGTTACAAGGACCAATGGTTTATTCTTAAATTCTACACTGTGCTATTATTATGGCATCAAAGCGATAACAGTGGGAGCTACACAATAGTTTAGTTCAGTCACAAAGACTATGTTTCTTTATCAGATTAGACCAAGGCTATCAGCAGCAAAACTACATCTTTAAGCACAGGCCTGTTGGTATTGAAGTGTTATTTGTAGAATTCAGTTAGGAGATGATCCAGAAGGTGATGGAGACTACGGCCTGGCATTGGCTCATATTAGATGCATGTACCAGTATCTTTCTCTGTGTCTCCCTGACTGTCCATGTGATGCAGAATTCTGTTCTCTCACCTGCTCTCCCCCAGGCCAAAATCATTAAAGGCAATTATGCATAAATAGTGCAACACTGATGGATGCAATGTCAGGGGAAGAAAGCCAGTGCACGCGCTAGAACAGTGAACATACTTTATCTGTTCAGGGGTACCAAGAAGTTCAATAAAAGAAAGAAAGAAAAAATTGGACCCCAAGACCTAGGTTTTTAGAATACAAATTACTGCAAGACTGCTATGTGAGACAACATTGCTTTGGTTATGTCTTTTGGTGCTGTGGATGCCCTCAGCTCTATGTGGCATAATCTGTGTGTGTGTATTCCTGCAGCTTCTTTCTTCCTAAACCATAATCCCTGGCACCGACAGTCTTTCTCATTAAGTTCTCAGAGTACCTTATTGGGTCCCGGGTGCTGCTTGGAGGCCTTAGGTAGCCTCCATGTCAAATCATAGGGAAGTTCACAGGGGTACTTGGCCCAGCACGCTGAGATGATACACTCCATATAAAGTACTGCATCCCGGAGGACTTTTCTGTGCATCTGGGTTTCTACTTTGCCACCATGATGGCTCATTGACTTAAGCACACGCTGCTAACATCTGCAGGTCCCAAGATCTATTCTCCCATCATCCCAAGAACAACGCTGACTGTCATTTGTTCTGGATTTATACTTTAACGACATGATGCCCCATAGACTTCAGTGCTCGCTGCGAGCGTTTGCAGGTTCCAAGGCAGAATCATCACAGGAACAACTCTGCCTTACATTTCTTCATTGGTCGATAAAATAGTATCGTTGATTTGAGTAACTCTAACACCGGTTAATTAGAATGCTAAAAAATGCTTGAATTGTGGTAGCTAGTGCTATGTAAAAACAACATATAAAAAGTTGTTCTTAAGAAAAGTACATTTTGGTTGCTCTTTTAAAAGGGTATCAAAGATATGCTTTGTTTCTCTGTCGTGTTTTGAAACTGAACCTAGTCTATTTGAACATGAATGTGTTTGACTTCTCTAGCTAAGTAAACATCGACCCACATAGTAACTTGGGTAGGCCTTCGGTGCTAGTCAGACCGCTCTCTTAGTATTCAATAATATTATTTATAGAGAAACCAGATCCGGATTTACTCCACCTTATTAAACTAAGGGGCATATTTACAAGCCCCTTGCGTCACTTTTCCCATGTTAAAAGAGACGCAAAAGTGGCGCAAGGGGCTTGTAAATCTGCCACTAAATGCTTAAGGGCAGATTTATGTTTCCTGGCGCATCCCTGCAAATCAGCATGGATGTGCCAGGAAATATGCGTCACGCAAGTTTGCCCTTGCGCCACCGCAGATGCGCCGCATTTACAATGCGGTGCATCGTGGCGCAAGGACAAGCAGATGCGTGACGCATCTGCCGGCGTAAGGTTGGCGCATTGCTGGAGTTGCATCGCAACCGCGATGCAGCTCCAGCAAGGCTCGGGGTGCCCCTATCCCTAACATGCTGCGTCAATCCTTACGCCTGCTTCAAGCAGGCGCAGGGTTTTGACGCAGCATGGCCGGAAAAGTGACTGAGTGAAATCTTGTAGATTTCACTCAGCCACTTTTCGGAGGCGTTCCTGCACTGGAACGCCCCCCACGTGCAGGTACGCCCACATGTGGCGCACGCTTTACAACGTGACGCATCTCCCTAGATGTGTCACGTTGTAAATAGCCCGCAGCATGACGCTGGCTTTGCGCCGCCGCTGTGTCACAAAAGTGATGCAACGGCGGCGCAAATCTGGCGCACGGGGCTTATAAATCTGCCCCTTAGAATGATAGGTTTTGTTATTTTTTTAAGTTCATGTAGTTTTTTTCTTGATGATGTGATTGGAGGGTGGGGCACACCACAATTCTCACAGGCACTTGTGAAAGGGTTAATTGGAAACTTGGAAGTGGTCCTGGTGATTAAAACACTCACTTCCAATAAAATCAAATGCTCGGCTGCAACCTTTCTCTTTATTATTTTTTTTGCATATTTATATAGCGCAAACTTGACCTTAATCGGGTATCAGAGCGCTTTAGATGGCACCAGTTACGTTACATAAGGACACACATTCATTTTGGGTAGGCACAGGGAGATTAAGTGATTTGTCCAGAGTCACAAGATGCTCGGCGTCGCTGCCGAGACTCGAACCCAGTTCCTCAGATTCAAGGTCGACGACCCTAGCTGTTAGGCCAACTCCTCTCCCCTTTATATTTGCATTAAGGGTTAAGTATCTTATGTCGCAAATAGAGGTCCACAGGGACACCAAATCACAGCCTATGGTACTGCACCATTTTCTTACTTTGTGGATTTCTTTTATTACTTATGCTACTCCTGGGATGTTTCTTAATGAAAAAAAATAATCTAACATTATCATTTGCAATGCCAATAGCTCAACGTTTCACTAATGCAAGACCTATTGCATTGCAAATGCTTGTTTCTATCTGTAGTCTTTTAATTTATCTTGCATATGTTGTTGAGTTTGTGGTTTTACTATGTTTGTGTCAGGGGTGAATGGAAGGATGAGTCAGTTGATTGATGAATGGATTAATGAATGAAATGATGAGTGGCGTGGGGAGAGTATGATGAATTATTGAGGTCCTTTAATTCATAAACCAGACCTACTGGCATTGTTATTATTAAAATATATTTATATATATATATATATCAATAAGGATTTATAACGGCTTGTCCAAGCCATGAAGAAGCCCCGCCGCAAAACAGTGGACCCAGGCGGCATAGAGACAATTAAACATTGCCACCGCAGTGGGAGGTATTTCATACTTGCCAGCAAGAGAAAAGCAGTCTGAGTGATGTTAACCCGAACATCGACACACTGAGGTATTTTATTAAATGTATGTAGAAACAGGAGACATGCTCAGAGAGCAATACCAACCGCTAAACTACATGAACCACAAGGCTAAGCGAGCCACGCCCACAGAGGCGATGAAGTACCTGATAAAGAAAGAAGGGGGAAAAAAAGACTGTCTCACTGTGACAAAACGCCATTGAAGAAGGGAGACTTTTACCTGAAACGCATCTGGCGTCACTGTTGGTGCTCCGGTTTTCATTGTGAAGTCTGCTACTGCAAGTAAATTCATGAAAGAGAAAACTTACCTGTGTGGCTGTCTGTTTGGGACAACTTTTCATATGGATATATATATATATATGATGTGAACAAGGCAGGTGTGCCGAAACGCGTCAAGTGAAAGAACAAATAAACCTGAGCTGGATAGCAGAGCTTACTTCTGTGTCAGTGTCCGATTTTTAAGCAAGTCGGGAATGGTTGGAATATATATAAGCAGATATAGATGCAGGATGGTTAAACAGGGTTTCTGACACGGCATCTGAGGAAGAAGCTGAAAGTGCTTTGAAACGCGTAAGGCCGATGAGACTGAAAACGAGATGGGAAACCGCATGTGCATGGAATAAAGTATGTTACTTACCTGCTACGGAGTGCGGCTTCATCTCTGGGCAGCTTGTTGTGAAATACAAAATCGAGGCGGTGCCAGGCCGGGGAAGCGACGCACCACCTACAAATCTCTAAAGGACCCGCAGGAATGGCAAAGTCCGGTTCTTGGTTGGGCGCAGCAGGTGGCTTAAATTACATGCGCTATCCCATCCCGGAGCCCACTGGAGGGTAAGAATTGTGTCTCAACATGGGTGCCAGAAGCCTAATCCCACTGGAGGGTAATTACTTCAAATTGACTACATCTACCAGCGTGCAGTGTTAGTATGGAATTATTCAAATTGGCGCACCGGAAGCCAAGGGAAGCCATAGAACACGTGGGGGCAAGATGCAGGATGGTTAAACAGGGTTTCTGACACGGCCTCTGAGGAAGAAGCTGAAAGTGCTTTGAAACGCGTAAGGCCGATGAGACTGAAAACGAGATGGGAAACCGCATGTGCATGGAAGGAGGCCCCCGGGGGAAGTAAGACCAGCGGTCTAGTCTTCCCCCGGGGAGTTCGCGCATATTGAAGGACAGGGGAGGAAGGGGTGGGATAAGGGGTGGGGTCGCAGGTAGGGTTAAAAGGGGCAGGAAGAGGAAGTCCTTCCTCTTCCATTCCCCAGCGCCGCAGGGAGGGTAGTTAGTGGACCGTTGGTGTTGGGATCGTCGGTGGTGGTGCGAGCTTCGGATTTGTCCTGGTATCGGCGGGAATTGCTACCGGTGAGCAGCGGTTGTGGTCAGTGGAGCGGTTGGCGGCGGCCTCGTCTGGCGACGGTGTGCGGCCTGTGTGGGGCGTGGTCGCGGGTCCGCGTGGGTAGAGGCGGTGGTGCGGCGGAGCGTGAGCGGGTATGGAGGCGGGGGGGTCTCAGGTGCCGGACGAGGCGGCGGTTCGGGCTGCGCTTCAGCTGTTAGGCCGCGCGGGGCGGGCGGATCTGCTGCGGCCGGGCGTGTTAGAGCAGGCGTGGGTGGGGATGTCGAGGCCAACGCGTTCGGCGTCCGCGGGGGTGGCAGCGGCTGTAGCGGCCTGTCTGGAGGAACCGCCTCCCAAGAGACACGCGGTGGGCGCGCGAGGGGGGGGTAAGAAGGCAGGGCCTGGGGGGAAGCCAGGGGATGGGCGTCTGAGCCTCCCGGTGCTGGGTTCGTCAGTGGAGGTGCTTGTGGGGGGGGGCGGGGGGGCTGTTGAGGGCGAGGGTGGGGCGGCGGAGGCGCGGCTGGCCAGGGTGGGGGCGGGGGCTGGGGGCAGCGGGGGGGCCTCGTTCCTGGTGGACTACAGTGAGGACAGCGACGTGGCGGAGGACGTGGAGGAGCGGGTTGGGGATGATTTCTCCCTGTATCTTTCGGGGAGTGAGTCCGCGGGGGGCGAGGGCGGGGGGGGGGGGGACCAGGGGCCGGTTGTGGGGGGTGGGGGCAAGGGGAAGGGTGGGGGGCGGGGAGGCAAAGGCAAGGGCCCGGCGAAGGCGGCGGGGGGCCGGGGGTCGGGGCTGGTGACGCCTGGCCCCTCTGGGGGCGCAGGCCGCGGCCGTGGGGCGCGGGTCGCGGGGGAGGGCCGGTGGGATGACTGTTGGGCCGAGATGTCCTTAGAGGAGCGTATCCGGGAGCAGCGGCGGCTGATTGACGATACGGAGCGGCGCTGGGCAGCGATGTGCGCGGCCAGGGAGCGGGAGGAGGAGCGCGCGGCGGAGCGGATAGTGGCGCGCGGGGGAGGGGTGGTTGCGCGCGGGGGAGGGGCAGGGCCGGCTCGGGGGCGCGGGCGCTGGGTGTGGCTGGATGAGGCAGGGACGGACTTGACGTCTCAGAGACCTGGTGGCGCTGGGGCCCCCTCGGACTATGCCGGTCACGAGGGGGGGGTGGGATCCACGCCAGCGCTGATTGCTGGTAGAGGCCGGGGTGGGCCGGCGGGGCGCACTACGGCCTCCAGACGCCGGGACGAAGCAGTAGGGGGGTCCGCGGCGGCCTGCCCTCCATCGAGGGAGCGCGCATCATCGGCGCCGGAGTATGAGTTTGTCCTTGGAGAGAAAGGAAAAGGAATGAAGCGGGTAGTGCGTGAGGTGCGCCTGGAGCCTAGTGAGCCCGTGGTGGTCGACGAGCTGGATTATGAGTCTGAAAGTGAAGAGTTGGAAGAAGGCGAGGTGCGTGAGGTGACGGGGCCGGTGGCAACGAGAAAGTTTGGTGTTTTCCAGGACAGCAAAGCCAGCTGCAGCAAGGCGCCAGCGGCGAGGGTGTCGGCCCCGGGTCCAGGCGGACGGGCGCAGGAGGTGCCACGCACTTTGACAGGTGAGAGCACTTGGTGGGGGGCGTGGGATGAGGGGCTTGGGCGGGGGCGTAAGAAGTCTTGTAGGTCTGTGGGGGTGGGGGATGGGTCGGTGAGGGAGGTGGGAGAGGCGGCGCAGCCGCAGGTGCCGGCTAAGGCGGCGGCCCCAGAGGGGGATGTGAAGCGAATGGTGGGAGCTGGTGTTCAGACGGAGAAGGTGACAGATGGGAAGGAGGACGGGGGTGAGAAGCATAAGAAGAAACTGCCTTATATGGGGTTGGCGATGCCCCTGGGGTCCCATCTGTCCGAAAAGACAAGGGGCAGGATTTGGAAACACGAATACGTGGACGTCTTTAAATTGTTGCATCGGGAGATTCAGGCGAAAGAGGGGTCGAAAGAGGAGGAGTGGGAGTTGACACGGCGGCCACGGGTGCCGATAACTATGGAGAATTGGACGTCGGCCTTCCTGATTTATGCCAGTATTTATTGCGAGAAGCATCCGGATAGGGCGATTGCGTTGTTTAAATACATGGATATCATCAGAAAAGCGCAGATGCACTTTGGGGGTTTTGCCTGGCTAAGTTATGACGAGGAATTTCGGGCGAGGGTCAGCGTCAACCCGGACAAGCCCTGGGGAGAGGTAGATCAGGAACTGTGGGTGCAGTGGATGGCTTCCACCCAGTCCTCTGCGGCGACACACACTGCGAGTGGCCTTCCGGTGGCTTATCGGTCTTTTCAGTCCCGTCCCGCCTCGGGGGGGGCGGGGGGGGGCGCAAGTGGAACTGGGGGTGGGGGAGGACAGGCTGCCGCTGCCGGCGCAACTGGGCAGCCTGCGAAGAGTGGGGGAGCCACCACTGGGGCGTGTTGGAATTTCAACAAGGGATTCTGCACCCGCCACCCCTGCAAATTTAAACACGAGTGTTCTAAGTGTGGTGGCAAGCACCCGGTCACGCAGTGTTTCACCTTGGCCACCCCGTCCGAGCAATGGCGGGTCACGAAAGGACGGGGGCAGGCTGGGCCAAAGGGCTCCTACACCGGTTAGTGTGGAGGCCATGGGTCCGTGGCTCTCCCGCTACCCCGATCAGGGGGCGGCGCTGCGGCTGTTTTGGGGGTTCACGGAGGGTTTTCGAGTGGGGTACCAGGGGCCACGGGAGTGCAGGTGGGCAGAGAACTTGCGGTCAGCAAAGGAGTTGCCGACGGTCGTGGAGGCTAAATTGCGCAAAGAGGTGTTGGAGGGTCGCGTGGCCGGCCCGTTTGACACGTGGCCGCTGCCTGGGCTCATCATATCCCCTTTGGGGGTGGTTCCAAAAAAGGAACCTGGAGAGTTTCGCTTGATCCACCATTTGTCTTGGCCTGAGGGGCGGTCAGTGAATGATTTCATCGCGGAGGAGGATTCCCGGGTGTTGTATGCGTCGGTGGATGATGCGATTGGATTGGTGCGGCTGTGTGGGCGGGGGGCGGAATTGGCCAAGTGTGACATCAAGTCGGCTTTTCGCCTTCTGCCGATTCACCCGGAGGATTTCTCGTTGCTGGGCATGCAGTTCGGTGGGGCCATTTTTGTGGACAAGGTGTTGCCCATGGGGTGCGCGGTGTCCTGTGCGCTGTTCGAGACTTTCAGTTCCTTTTTGCAATGGGCCTTCACTGACAGGGCGGGGCACCGGCTGGTGTCCCACTATTTGGATGATTTCTTGTTTGTAGGCCGTGGTCAGACGGGGGAATGTGGGGCGGCTTTGGACCAGTTTCAGAGGATGGCGGGGGAGTTTGGTGTGCCGTTGGCGCCGGAAAAAACGGCCGGGCCCAGTTGTTGTCTGGCGTTTCTGGGGATTGAATTGGATTCTGTGGAATGGATGGCGCGTCTTCCCCAGCAGAAGGTTTTGGAGATACAGGAGTGTCTGAGCCACGTGATGGTGCAACGGAAGATTGATCTGAGGTCCGTCCAGCGTTTATTGGGCTTGCTGAACTTTGCGTGCCGAGTGGTGCGGGCGGGCAGGACGTTTTGCAGGCGGCTCGGTTTGGCCATGTCAGGGGCTGTGTTGCCGCATCACCGGGTGCGGATTTCGGTGGGCGTCCGGGCGGATCTGCGAGTGTGGCAGGGGTTCCTGAGTGACTTCAATGGGGTCTCCTTGGACTTTGCGGATGACAACATGGTGTGGCAAGTGCAGATTTTTTCGGATGCGGCTGGGGCGCGCGGCTTTGGTGTTTTCTGGGAGGGTCGGTGGTGTGCGGAGCAGTGGCCGGCGCACTGGTTGGCACAGGGCAGGAGCATTGCGTTTCTGGAGTTCTTCCCGCTGTTGGTGGCGCTGCAGGTGTGGGGGCAGGAATTCCGGAACCGATCGGTGCTTTTTCATGTGGACAACATGACGGTGGTGGAACTGGTGAACCATCAGAGGGCCAGGGACCTGCGGGTGCTGCGCTTGCTGCGAAGTTTTATGCTGCTGTGCTTGCGCTTGAATGTGCTGTTTCGCGCGAAACATGTGCCGGGCGCTAGCAATGACATCGCGGATGCATTGTCTCGTTCGCAGTGGCAGCGTTTCCGAAGGTTGGCGCCCGGAGCGGACGTTGCCAAGACCAAGGTGCCGGAGGGTATCTGGAGCTGGGGGGAGTGAGAGTGGTGAATCTGGTGGAGCAGTCTGTTGCCGAGTCCACGCGGCGGACTTATCGTATGGCATGGGTGGAGTTGGGGGCGTTCTTGGGTTGGTCGCGGGAGGACTGGCGGATGTCGCAGGATGAGTGTGAAGCGGGTGTCGTGCGCTATGTTTTGCACTGCATGGACAGGGGTTTGTCGTCAGTGACAATTGCGGGGAAATTGGCAGGGATTTCTTTCTATGGGAAGATCTATCTGGGTTTTGATCCAGCCAAGGGCGAGTTGCTGAGCAGGATGCTGAAGGGCTGGACGAGGGAGCGGGGGGGGCGGGGGGGGCGCCGTTGCGCCAGGCGATTACTTTTGGCCTGTTGGTGGATGTTTTGGGAGAGTTGGGGGTTTTGTGTTACGATCGGTATGAGTTGGCGTTGTTCCGCCTGTGTATGACGTGGATGTTCTTTGGGGCCTTTCGGGTTTCAGAGTTGCTGGGGGGTAGGGGGGGCATGGGGTTGAGGTTTGAGGATGTCCGTGTGGATGGGGGGCGCCTGGGGATATGGCTGGGGCGTTCCAAGACGGATCAGGTTGGCAGAGGCACGTGGGTGTGGCTGAATGAGTCGGGGGAGTTGGCAGCGTGCCCGGTGCGGGAGTGGAGCAGTTTTTGCGTGCAGTGTGGCCGTTTGGGGGGGGAAGTTTTCTGTCATGCTTCTGGGAAACGGGTCACGGCTTACCAGCTCTTGGCGGTACTGCGCATGGCGTTGCGGCGCTTAGGGCGAGACCCGGCGGGGTTTGGGACTCACTCCTTCCGGATCGGCGCGGCGACGGCGGCGGCACGGCTGGGTTGGTCCTGGGATAAGATCAGGAGGATTGGTAGATGGCGTTCGCGCTGCTGCGAGCGGTACGTGAGGAAGTAGGACGGAAGGGTGTGCGGCGGCTGTGTGAGCGTTTTGTGTGCCCCTTTCTTGTTGCTAATGCTCCTTTTTTCTTCGTAGGTTGTGTTGGGGGTCCTGGAGCCAAGACGGTTACCTGGATAGTGGGACATTCATTTGTGCATTGGGCTGCCAAGTTTGCTGACAGGCAGGTGTACGGGCGTAGCCTGGGCCTGAGAAGTTGCAGTCATGAGGTTTTTTGGTGGGGTAGGAGTGGGATGCGATGGGGAGAACTTTTGCCTTGGCTCACGAAGAAGGTCTCGCAGCAGGGCTGTCCGGATTTGCTTGTCATTCACCTGGGAGAGAACGATCTGGTGCGACAGTCGGCGGTGTCCTTGATCTACTTGATGCAGCGGGACTTGGCAGCGATCAAACGCAATCTGGCTGGCGCTTGTATTGTGTGGACAGAGTTCATTCCCAGAAAAGTTTGGAGGGGGGCGCTGAAGCCCGCGGCGGTGGAACGTGCCCGCAGAAAATTGAATAGGGCAATGAGAGTCTTTTGTGAGGACTGTGGGATCAAGGTGCTGGCGCATCCTGGTCTGCGGCTTGAAGAGCCCTTGCTTTTTAGGGCTGATGGCGTGCACCTTTCGCACATGGGCAACGCCTACTATATGATGGAGATGAGGGATTTTATCAGTGGGCTGTGGAATGAGTCGATCTGGTGTAGGAGGAGGTGAGGGCGAAAGGTGCACTTGTGTGGGGTGGGGCAGGTAACCGCCCTCCGGGGGTTCCCTGGTTGGCGGATTGGGGAGGGGGGAGGAGTCCATGACGGGCATACTCACCCTCCCGGGGAGGGGGATACTGGGGAGAACGTGGGGGTGCGTCAGAGCAGTGGACGACGAATGGAGATGGTGGTGGAGTTTTGGAAGGGAAGTGAGGAAGCGAAAGGAAGTGAGAAGGTTGCGGTGTGAAGTGGCTATGGAGTAGTTGGAGTCTTGGAGAGTATGGGTAGCGAGGAATGTTGTTGTTGGGGATTGTTGGCGATTTGTGTTATGTTTCTGGTTATGGTTGTCCAACCCTGTCCTAATAAAATGGCCTTTTACGCAAAGTACCTTGCGTGGACTGATTATTGCGCGAGGAGGCCCCCGGGGGAAGTAAGACCAGCGGTCTAGTCTTCCCCCGGGGAGTTCGCGCATATTGAAGGACAGGGGAGGAAGGGGTGGGATAAGGGGTGGGGTCGCAGGTAGGGTTAAAAGGGGCAGGAAGAGGAAGTCCTTCCTCTTCCATTCCCCAGCGCCGCAGGGAGGGTAGTTAGTGGACCGTTGGCCACCCACCCACCCGGCAATCACATGACTAGTTGAGGAGGTCATGTTTTCAGCGTGCCAGTTTAGGACGGGTTGTGTGTGTGTGTGTGGGGCGGATTGGGGAGGGGGGAGGAGTCCATGACGGGCATACTCACCCTCCCGGGGAGGGGGATACTGGGGAGAACGTGGGGGTGCGTCAGAGCAGTGGACGACGAATGGAGATGGTGGTGGAGTTTTGGAAGGGAAGTGAGGAAGCGAAAGGAAGTGAGAAGGTTGCGGTGTGAAGTGGCTATGGAGTAGTTGGAGTCTTGGAGAGTATGGGTAGCGAGGAATGTTGTTGTTGGGGATTGTTGGCGATTTGTGTTATGTTTCTGGTTATGGTTGTCCAACCCTGTCCTAATAAAATGGCCTTTTACGCAAAGTACCTTGCGTGGACTGATTATTGCGCGATAAAGTATGTTACTTACCTGCTACGGAGTGCGGCTTCATCTCTGGGCAGCTTGTTGTGAAATACAAAATCGCGGCGGTGCCAGGCCGCGGAAGCGACGCACCACCTACAAATCTCTAAAGGACCCGCAGGAATGGCAAAGTCCGGTTCTTGGTTGGGCGCAGCAGGTGGCTTAAATTACATGCGCTATCCCATCCCGGAGCCCACTGGAGGGTAAGAATTGTGTCTCAACATGGGTGCCAGAAGCCTAATCCCACTGGAGGGTAATTACTTCAAATTGACTACATCTACCAGCGTGCAGTGTTAGTATGGAATTATTCAAATTGGCGCACCGGAAGCCAAGGGAAGCCATAGAACACGTGGGGGCAAGATGCAGGATGGTTAAACAGGGTTTCTGACACGGCCTCTGAGGAAGAAGCTGAAAGTGCTTTGAAACGCGTAAGGCCGATGAGACTGAAAACGAGATGGGAAACCGCATGTGCATGGAATAAAGTATGTTACTTACCTGCTACGGAGTGCGACTTCATCTCTGGGCAGCTTGTTGTGAAATACAAAATCACGGCGGTGCCAGGCCGTGGAAGCGACGCACCACCTACAAATCTCTAAAGGACCCGCAGGAATGGCAAAGTCCGGTTCTTGGATGGGCGCAGCAGGTGGCTTAAATTACATGCGCTTTCCCATCCCGGAGCCCACTGGAGGGTAAGAATTGTGTCTCAACATGGGTGCCAGAAGCCTAATCCCACTGGAGGGTAATTACTTCAAATTGACTACATCTACCAGCGTGCAGTGTTAGTATGGAATTATTCAAATTGGCGCACCGGAAGCCAAGGGAAGCCATAGAACACGTGGGGGCAAGATGCAGGATGGTTAAACAGGGTTTCTGACACGGCCTCTGAGGAAGAAGCTGAAAGTGCTTTGAAACGCGTAAGGCCAATGAGACTGAAAACGAGATGGGAAACCGCATGTGCATGGAATAAAGTATGTTACTTACCTGCTACGGAGTGCGGCTTCATCTTTGGGCAGCTTGTTGTGAAATACAAAATCGTGGCGGTGCCAGGCCGCGGTAGCGAAGCACCACCTACAAATCTGTAAAGGACCCGCAGGAATGGCAATGTCCGGTTCATGGTTGGGCGCAGCAGGTGGCTTAAATTACATGCGCTATCCCATCCCGGAGCCCACTGGAGTGTAAGAATTGTGTCTCAACATGGGTGCCAGAAGCCTAATCCCACTGGAGGGTAATTACTTCAAATTGAATACATCTACCAGCATGCAGTGTTAGTATGGAATTATTCAAATTGGCGCACCGGAAGCCAAGGGAAGCCATAGAACACGTGGGGGCATGATGCAGGATGGTTAAACAGGGTTTCTGACACGGCCTCTGAGGAAGAAGCTGAAAGTGCTTTGAAACACGTAAGGCCGATGAGACTGAAAACGAGATGGGAAACCGCATGTGCATGGAATAAAGTATGTTACTTACCTGCTACGGAGTGCGGCTTCATCTCTGGGCAGCTTGTTGTGAAATATAGATATATATGTCAACGTGAGATCAAGGGCACTGGATGCTCGAAACGCGTCACGTATGAGGTCTTTGGAGAAATAAACATCTTTGTCACCTAAAGAACCAAAGAAATATGGTTCTAAAGTGCAAGTGTGCCTAACTAATATGTACAATAAAAATAAAAAAATGTTACTGAGGCAACGGCAAGTTTGAATAGTTTCATAGATGCATAAAGCCAGAATATTAGAGATAAGTGTAAAATCCTCACTGGAATTCAATCCCTGTGGTGTTTTGCAATCCATCTCTAATATGTATTTAGTCTCAAGCCTCCTGAGGAGTGCCTCACGGTTACCTACTCTTCTCAGAGGGGATACTGAATCCACAACAAAGTACTTAAGCTCTTGAGATTTCTTTGCATGGAGCTCCTCAAAGTGTCTTGCAACAGGGTATGACACATCCCCATTGTTGATTGCCCTTATGTGCTGGAGTATCCTCTTGTGGACCTGCAGCTTCGTACTCCCCACGTATCGCAGGCCACAGGGACACTCCAGCACATAAACTGCATACTCAGTTTTGCATGTTAGTTTCTTGTTAATGCGAGTCGGTTTGTTTTTGAAAGGTGTGACATACTCCATTTTACTAACTCCATGTTTACAGGCTTTGCACATGGCACATTTGAAGAAGCCTTTGCTGGTATTAAGCCATGAAGTATTGGTTCTCACTTCGGGACTGCTTCTGACTAGAGAGTTGCTCATAGAGCGTGCTTTTCTGAACGTTATGTTCGGTGATCTAGTCCGATCGGTGCCCAGAACTGGATCATTTTTGACCAATGTCCAATTTTTATTAACAATCCTACGTATTGTTTTATGCTGACTGCTAAAAGTGAGAATCAATCTAGACGGTTGTAGTGTCTCAGATGTCAATTTATGGTCACTAATGGGCTTACAGACCAAAGCTTGTGATCTGCCCTTTTCATTTCCCCATACGGGATGCTGCGGATCAGGTGCGCAGGATGGTGGCTTGCAGCATGTAGCAAAGTGTTCCCAGCCGTGGGTGTTCTAAGCAATCTTGTATGTAACTGATTGTGTTCGGCTGTGATTTCTACATCTAGAAAACAGATGGACTCTCTGCTGACCTGGCCAGTAAAATTCAAGCTCAAATTGTTGTCATTGATCTGCTATATAAAATGTAAAGCTTCTTACTCTGTGCCTTTCCAAATTATAAGCAGGTCATCAGTGTACCTGTACCACCTTTTAACATGGGTAGACATTATTTCACCAAAGGTGGACATGAGGACTTGTTCCTCCCACAACCCCATGTGCAGACAGGCATAGCTGGGGGAGAAACAAGCCCACATCGCCACTCCCCTAACCTGCTGAAACACCTAGTTCTGGCCTCTGTATTAAAGGACCTCAATAATTCTGTCATAGTGAGTCTTGTTGTGCATGGACGTTTTCAGGGTGACCCGTTAAGCGGGAGCTGTGAAAAAGGAGTTAATAAAAAAAAGTACGGTGAGACGGCTGAGACTGCAGGGACCTTAAAACCACCCTTGGGTCCCAATCCTGCACAATAGGCACCAAAGGGTACACATGAGACATGGCCCGGAAAATGGGGCCCCAGGAGGCTATGTGGTCCCCTACCCATTGCATGAAGGCCAGGCCCCTGAGGATGGAGTCACCAGGGTCACGATCGGCCCAAGGTGGAGGGCCGCGTGGCCCACCTCCCTATTCTACAGTGGCTGAGGCCCAGGGTAGGGCTTCTTTAGCGCCAAAATCATTTCAAGGAGGGGGGCCTTGTGTCCCTCATTGCATTAATGCCAGGCACTGGGGGATGGGGTCCCGGAGAACGAAATTGGCCTGGGCAGGAGGGACCCTTGCCCCTCAATTGCATTAAGGCCGGGTCTAGGGGGAAGGGGTCCTCGGGCCAAAATCGGCTTGGGGAGTAGGGCCACATAACTCCCCTACCCCATTCTATTGTGACTGGGGCCCAAGGGATGGAGTCCTATGGGACGAAATCATCCTGGGTAGGGGTGCTGTGTGGCCCCTCTTCTCCATTTAATCAAGGAGGAGCCCTGGCAGATGAAAAACAGAGGGCAGAAAAATGAGTGGCAAAAGCAAAACAGAGGGCAGAAAATGTGAAATAGATGGCAGAAAAAACAAGCATAAAAGGCAAAACAGAGGGCACAAAAAATAGGAAAAAGGCAAAACAGAGGGTAGAAAAACAAGCAGGAACGGCAAAACAGAGCAGAAGAGGGCAAACAGTGGGCAGAAAAACAAGCAGGAAATTCAAAACAGAGGGGAGAAAAACAAGCAGAAAGGGCAAAATGGAGCAGTAGAGGGCAAAACAGAGAGTACTCAGATACTCCCACACCCCCTCACAGACCGACTCAGAGACTCACGCACCCACTTACAGACCCACTCAGAGACTCATGTACTCATTCACACACCCACTCAGACACTAATGCACACATTCACAGACCCACTTAGACACTCACATACCCACTCACAAACCCACTTAGACACTCATGCACCTACTCAAAAGACACACTTAGACACTCATGCAACCACTCAAAGACCCACATAGAGACTCACGCACCCACACACAGACCCATTCAGGCTCACACACCCACTCAGAGACTCATTCACACACTCACAGAACCACTCAGAGTCTCATGTGCTCACTCACACACGCAGATAGTCATGCACCCACTCACAGATCCACATGGACACTCATGCACCCACTCACAGACCGACTCACACATCCAAGAGGCCCCCAATTAATTATTGGCATCAGCCCCAGAGAGATGGTGGTCCCCGGAGCATGAGGGGTCCAAGAGGCCCCCTCAATTAACTGTAAATAAGCCCCAGGAGGTGGTGGTCCCCAGGGCAATGATAAGCTCCAGCAGTAGGACGTGGTAGCGGGCGGGGGCAGGTCATAGACTTGCTTCTTCTTATCTGGATACTTTAGGGTCGCTAACATTCCTACGGGCAGGACGCCTAGTGAGACTGGACTGGTATATGGACGGTTGGAGGCTTCGGGTTTGAGCAAGCTGTGATGGCGGACCAGCTGGAAAATATTTTTGTTTACACCAATTTGGAAACTGCCCCTAAAACCACACCGTTGGTTTGGATCAAGAAATAAATGTGGATTGGTTAGATTTAGCAACTTAATATGGCGGTAAGCCTGGAGGATGATGTGCCACTTATCCTAACCCTGGAGGAAAACGGAGGATGCATTTTGGCGCCTGGAGAAGAGCTGGGCATGGAAGATATTCCCAATGAAAATGGGGGCACTAAGGGTTCCCTGGGGACTTCGACCAAGACTGGGGATCGCTATTCTCACCATGGCTCCTCTGCTCAGAATTTGGAGATGAATTATCAAGAGGCTGCCATTTTTCTGCAGGAAGGCAAGAATAAGGACAAGTTCTTCACACACCCGAAGGATGGCCAGGCGCTGACTGCTTACCTCTTTGCACACAACCACCTCTTCTACCTAATGGAAGTTAGCACTGGCTTGACACTTATACTGCTTTCACTCTGCGAAGCTCCAGCTGTGCCTCCACTGCGGCTCGACATCTATGTATGTATTTTTTCCAAGTTTCATGTGTACAGGTCACTGAATGACCCTTGACATGGAATAGCGTACTAACTTGGCTAGAGCAGAGCTTAGCCTGTGTGCTCAGAGTTTAGTCTGCATGTTGCTGCATATTGTATTAACTTGTGCTTTTGCACCCGTGAGGCACATCAGAATGTGAGTGCCTCAGAGAGTTCATCTAAGTTCAATGTTTGTTGGACTCTTTAAAACTTTGTCTTGTTGAGACTTTCTCCTAATGTCACTGGGCGCATAGGTTAAGACTTTCTTACAGGGCAGCCCATCATATTGTAACAATGAGAGTGCAACTTGAAAGTAATATTCTGATGATTTGGTTATGAAATTTTTCTGCGCAAAGTATGTGTTTTTAGTGTGTACAGTATGTGTTATATGTATTGTATTGCGATTTATTGTACGGTACTTTTATGGATTTTATTAACCGAATAAAGTGGTTTGATGATGATGACTGCACTGAATTCAATAAAGCAGTGATTAGAAATAGAAATTATATGACTGCACTGAATTCAAATAAGCAGTTATTAGAAAGGCACCGCAAATGTACTATCAAACTCCACACAGGGAAGAAATTAATGACGTGAAGAAGGACATATCACAACACATGTGTCCAGGCATTTGTCAAGAAAGACCTAACACAACATCAAAAGGCCCACCCTAGGGAGAAACCATATAAAGGTACTGAATGTGACAATTTATTGGCTGCACATAGATAATACAATAACAGTAAGCCAAGCGAGAGGAGAAAGTCATGATGATGGGGAATGCGTATCACTGCACTCTTTACAAAGGCAAAGCTAATGCAACATAAAGAAAGGCAGTACTATTCCTCCTGTCTCCCATCTTGTTTTGCTGCTTAACACGCTACGTGGCATATGCTTGATCTCAGTGTGCCTGCCAGTATACTACTGTTTTCCTGATATATATTTTTATGTTTTTTCTCCCACAGATATTTACCTATGCCGTCCTCATCTCGTATGTAAAGCGCTCTGATACCCACTTGAGTCATGTTCGCACTATACAAAACTTGAACAATAAAAAAGTAGGGGCCCGTGCACCCCCCCTCCTTCATCATCAATATGCCCCTGGGACCTGGCCTACACAGGCGCCAGTTATTAAAGATGTGCGGGATCCAACGCGTACATTTTGTTTTTACATTTTCGATGGAATCCACGGATCCAACGTGACTTCCACTGCAATTCTTTTTTTAAATGCTTTTTTGGCACCGTGGAGTCGTTATGGGTCCTAGGGGGTCAGGGTATTTCTACTCTACCCCCTTTTCTTTTGTATTTATGTGATTTTCTGGGACTCTGCCAAGCTGAGTCCCAAGATGGCTGCCAACACTTCTTGGTTAAGTGTTGGCAGCCAATCAGATCTCAGCACAAGATCAGGAGGGGTCGCGGATCCTCTGCATCCCAATATAAACAATTGCAAATAGCCAACAGCTACCTTTATTCCAAATTTGGTGTAATTCCGTTCAGCAGTTCAGGCTATTGCCGCATCTAAAGCTACTATTGAAGTTAAGATGGTAAAAACATGTTTTGGAACCCTCTCTTTTTCTCAGCCCCCGCTGGATGGATCACCCCGAAACTTTCAAGACAGCAGCTGAAGTGAGCGACAAACTAGTTTTTGAAAATTTTGTGAGGATTCATTAAATGAAGCCAAAGTTATTGGCAATTGAAAAAACACTCTTCCTATGGAAACTACACCCTAACTATAACTACCTACTGGTGACCGATGTATATACATTTTCACTGAAAAAACAAAGGTTACATTATTATTGTTAGGCTCAGATTTCACACCCACAAAACTACACAAATTCTGCAGTTATAGTTACCTAAGCTAACTATAACCTATGCACACACAATGCACTACTTATGCCCTCACATATTACATCACTCATGAAATGGTCTGTGACATCACTGATGACATCTAAAATGACATCCCTGATGACATCACTGATGACATTAAACAGTGATTGTGAATGTTTTCTAAATGTTTATAAGTGGTAAACATGTATACCAAACTACTACAAAGGTTAAATTAGTATACTTTGTGTACTACTAATGAGTGATACTACTTCCAACATATATTTAGTGAGTAACTGTGTGACTTTGTGTATTTGTGTGTGAGTGGGTATCTGAGAGGCTGTATGGGTGTGTAGGTGGCTGTGTGAGTGGCTGTATGGGTGTATATGTTGGTATGTGAGTAGCTGTATGGGTGAGTGAGTGGCTGTATTGGTGAGTGAGTAGGTGTGTGAGTGGCTGTATGGGTGAGTGAGTAGTTGTTAGAGTTGCTGTAAGGATGACTGGGTGGCTGTGTGAATGGTTGTATGAGTGAGTGACTGGTACGTAAACTGGTCTGTTTGGGTGGATGTTTGGTTAAATGACTTGGTGTGTGAGTGGTTATATTGGAACGTAGGTGTTTGTGTCAGTGACTGTATGGGTGAGTGAGCCGGTGTGTGAGTCGTTGTATGGATGTGTGAATAAGCATGTAACTGGTTGAGTGGGTGTGTGAATGGGTGTGTTGAGAGGTGTATGGGTGAGTGATTGGGAGTGTGAGAGGCTGCATGGGTGAATAAGCGGGTGCATGAGTATCTGTGTGGGAGAGTGTGTGGCTGTGTGAGTAGCTGTATGGATGAGTAAATGTTTGCATGAGTAGCTGTGTGGGTGTGTGGTTGAGTGAGTGGCTCTATGGATAAGTGAGTGGGTATATGACAGGTTGTATAGGGTTGGGAGTGTATGAGAGGTTCTATAGATGATACCATCAGTGAGGTCATTTGAGATGCCTTCAGTGATGTCATCAGTATTGTCACTGACCATGTCATGAGTGATGTAATATGTCAAGTCATAACACTGACCGTGCCATGAGTGATATAATATGTGAGGTCATAAGCAGTGCAAGTGGTTTAAGTTATAGTTAGCTCAGGCAACTATACCTGCTGAATTTCTATGGTTTTGTATGTTTGAAATCTGAGCCTAACTGTAATGTCCTTGTAACCTTTGGTCTTTTTCAGTGTATTTCTAAGGGTTTTTTATTTCCATTTCTTAATTATGATATTGCTGTAACATTTGATTTTGATAGTGAATGTTGAAGTTTTTAAAATTGTATTCCCTCTAACCTTTGAGAGTGGGTGTGTGAGTGGCTGTATGGGTCTGTGAGTAGATGTGTGAGTAGCTGTATGGGTTGGTGACTGGGTGTGTGAGTCGTTTAGAGGGTGTGTGAGTGGGTATGTGAGAAGATTTCTTAGTCTGCGAGTAGGTGTTTGAATGACTGGTCCAGAATGGAACCTCACCTGCCTGTTTATCCAACTACAGTCCACAGTTTTTCACAAAATGACTACCCAACTGAAGTACTTTTTACTGGTTAATTAGTAAGTGCTAACCCATTGGGTAAATGTCTAGTGCATATTCTACACTATAACTGCATAATGGACCAGGAGGAACTGTCTCCAGTGACCTTCTGTGCATTTAATTTCAGTAATGTGATTGAGCCTCGTGCACCTTCTTCAAGAAATGTGTGATAACATGAATTCTCCTATGAAGAAGATGATGAGACTACAAAGAGATGAATCTCCACCAAAACAAGTGTACATCCTCTCAACTATATAAAGTAGGTGCTTCTTTGTTTTAAGGTGGATTTGCTTGTATGCCTCTGTGAGTGGATGTATGGCTGTGTGTGTGGATCGGTGAGTGTGAGTGTGTGTGTGTGTGCCTGTGTGGATCTGTGAGTGGGTGTGTGATTGTCTCTGTGGATCTATGAGTGGATATGTGGGTCTGAGAGTGGGCCTGTGAGTGCCTGTGAGAGTCTTTGAGTAGGTGTGTGACTGCCTATATAGATCTGTGAGTGGGTCAGTGACTGCCTGCATAGGTGTGTGAGTAGGTGTGCAAGTGCCTAGAAATCTGTAAATGGGTGCATAAGTGTATGCATGGCTCTCTAAGTGGGTATATGAGTGCCTGCATAAGTTTGTGACTGTGTGTGTGAGTACCTGCATGGATCTCTGAGTGGGTCTCTGAGAGCCAGTATAAGGTCTGTGAGTGGATTTAGTAGTGCCCGCATGGGTAGGGGAGTGGATGTATGAGTGCCTATGCGGTACTCTCAATGGGTCTGTGATTGCCTGTGTGATTCTGTGAGTGAGTGTGTGAGTGTCTGTGTGGGTCTGTGAGTGGTAGTGTGAGTGTCTGTGTGGGTCTGTGAGTTGGTGTGTGAGTGTCTGTGTGTGTCTGTGAGTGGGTGTGTGAGTGCCTACATGGGTCTGTGAGTGGGTGTGTGAGTGTCTGAGTTGGTCTATGAGTGAGCATTTAAGTGGATCTGTGAGTGGGTGTGTGAGTATCTGAATGGGTCTTTGAGGGTTATGAGAGTGTCTCAGTGGGTCTGTGAGTGAGTTCTTGAGTGTATGTGTGGGTCTGTTAGTGTGTGTGTCTATGTTTGTGAGTGGGTGTGTGAGTGCATACATGGGTATGTGAGTGGATCTGTGATAACCTGCATGAGTCTGTGAGTGGGTGTGTCAATGCCTTCTTAGGTCTGTGAGTGGGTGTGTGAGTGACTGAGTGAGTGCCTGCATGAGTCTGTGAGTGGATGCGTGAGTGGCTACATAGGTATGTAAGTAGGCCTTTGACTGCCTGCATGGTTCAGTGATTGGGTTTGTCAATACCTGCGTAGGTCTATCAGTGGATGTGTCAGTGGATGTGTGGGTCTGTGCATTTTGTCAAATTAATAAGAAAAGTGAAATTGCCAAGTTCAATCGTGTTACAATATGGCGATCCTAGAAATGTGTGTTGAAAGACATATCTGTCAGTCTTTCATCTAGGTCGATACATTTTTTGGCAACCAATTGATTGTATTGCATTAATGACGTATTACAGTGGCGCCCAACACCATTGAGATAGGCGTTTGCCAAAAAGCATCTGTGTGCACCTTTTATTCAATGAATGGGATATTCCTCTCCCGTGAATGCTGGTTATCTGTACTGTGGAGCTCATAGATATATAGTGGCGTTCAACAGTAGGTAGTTATATTTAGGACCTAGTTTCCATAGGAAAAGCATTTTTTGACTAGCCTAAAAAATTTGGTGTCTTTGACTAATCTTTCTGAAGTTTACCAAAACAAGTGTCAAAGTTGATCTGCTAAATTTTTAACCTGGATATTGCCCCATTTGTCTTGGCAGACCAGTAGCTCCAAGTTAACTTTTGTCCATCATCTATCAGTTGACCCCACTGCCTAACCTCTAACTTATTCAGTGGTAAAATTTATCAGATCAACTCCTGGCTCAAGAGTCAGGCTGTATTGGAAAGAGTGTCAAAACAAATGGAGATGGAACTCCAGATTGCAACGACAAGGAAAAAAGAGGTGGCACTATGGTACCAATTCCTTCTGGACGCAGTTCTGGCAGAAATTAAATCACCACATAGCGTATGGGATGGATGCTTGCCGAACACAGAGCTGGCAAATTTATGGCAAGTATCTTGCGCTACACTTTATTTGGTGGTTAAACCTGCTGCTTTAAAGAAAAAACACGTTTTTACTTTGTATAGAATCTACTGGACCCCAAAAAGGCTGGGAAAGATAAAAGAAGGCACAGATCTGAGGTGCAAGCGATGTGGTAGCGGATATGCTGAGGACGTGCATATGTTTGCTAACTGCTCTAAATTGGGAGGATTCTGGTCAGCAGTGGGTAAGACCATTTTGCGCTACGTGGGTTTCAACATAAAGGTAAGCCCTGAGTTAATTATGTTTGGGACATCCCAGGAGATTAAAGATAAGCACGATCTGCAAGTAAATTGCCACTATCTGATTTTCTACTTAATACTATTGGCAAGAAGAGAAATCTGTAAACTTTGGGTCCATCCGGAGGCTCCGTCCTTGATGAGTTGGAAGAATTTTGTGCTGTTTTTTAAGGAAACTGATAAAAGTAGTCTTGGGTTTTGGAACCTGTTAAAATATTGGAGACCGCCTCATCCAATGATTACACCCCTCTCATGTCAGTAACTGGGAGGGCAGTGCAAGGGTCGAAACAACCCAGTGATTCTGATTGATCTGTACCCGATTATTGGCAATCACAAAGGGCACATCAACTAGTGCTAATCGGTGGTGACATGAGGACAAAAAAAAAAAAAGTGTTAAAGTAGGTTCTGGTTGTCATGAAATTTTTGGGGGGGGATCCGTGCAGTGGTATCGAGAAATAGGGGCACGAAAATAGGGTGTGTTTGTAATTCCCGTGGGAGAGCATTGTTGAACCTACAGCCCGAACTCCTGGACGGAATTACACCAAATTTAGCACAGAGGTAGAAGTTGTTACGCAGATTGTGCTTTTTGTTATGTGGTGAAAATCCGTCCAGTAGTTTTTGAGAAATAGAGGCTGAAATTTATAGATAAATCTCTGGCCTCAGATATTTTGTGACGGTTTTGCAATTATTTGCGGATGCATGTGCCATTGGAATGCTCCGATTGGCTGGACGCAACCTGAACAGAAAGTTGTGGCTGCCATTATATCATCTGGGAATGGTTCCCGGGGCTGAAAATTTGTGTGAAAGGGGTAAGGGTGGAAATACTCTGACCCTGAGTTTGAGAAATGAGTGTGTTAGTGACACAAGTTATGTGTCCAAAATTGATTTTTTTTAATCACAAGCAATAATTGTGACAATGATGCAATTGTCAGTGGCCCCCCATGTACTGTCATGGGGACATTGCGACTATTGTGATGACATTGCAAATATTGCTAAAAATGTATATAAAATGTATATTTGTACACACTCGCCGGTCACTGTCACACACTCATGTATGCACTCACAAACTCACTCAGACACTTATACACCCATTAATATACCCACTCACACACTTATACATTGAGTCACATACCCAGTCAGATACTCATGCACCTACTCACATACCAATTCAGGTACTCATGCACCCACTTATAGACTCACTCTGAGAGTGATGTATCCATGTACCAACCCACTCAAAGACTCATCCCACTTAGAGACCCACTCAAAGACTCATGCTTACTGTCTCGTACCCACTTAGAGACTCTTACACCTACTCACAGACCCACCTGGGAACTCATGCACCCACTCACAGCCCCACTCAGATACTCATGCACCCACTAACAGAATCACATGGAGAGTCAATACACCCTTAAACAGACTCACTCAGAGACACAGGCACCCACTTACCAACCCACTCATACACCTATGTATGTCCTCACAGACCCACTGAGACACTCATACACCCACTCACAGATACACTCAGACACTCATACAGCTATTCACATACCCATACAGTCACTCACACACTCAATCACAGACCCTCTCAGAGACTTATTGACTCAGTCACTCACTCACTCATACACTCAGAAACTCACACATCCACTCACAAACTCACTCAGATATACACTCACCCACTCAGTGAAGACTTATGCATCCACTCACAGAGCCACCCAGACACTCGCCCTCCCAGTCAGAGACCCACTCAGACACTCACGCATGCATCTATCCATTCACCCACTCAGAGAGTATGCTCTCTCTCACAGACCCATTGAAACACTCATACACCCACTCACAGATCCACTCAAACACTCATACATCCACTCATGGACACACTCAGACACATACACCCATACAGTCACTCACACAGCCACTCATAGACCCATTCACAAACTTATGTGTCCAGTCAAATATATACTCAGAGATTCATGTACCCACTCACAGTCACACTCAGAGACCCATTTACCCACTCACATAACCACTCAGACACTAACGCTGCCAGTCATAGTCTCACTGAGAGACTCATGCACTCACTCACATACCTACTCAGACACATATGTAACCACTCTCTCACCCACTCAGACACACACTTAGACACTCATGTATCCACTCAAAGATCCAGTCAAAGAGTGATATACTTACTTACAAATGCACAGACACTCATGTTCCTACTCACAGATTGAGTGAGAGACTTACGCAACCATTCACAGACCCATTGTGAAACTGATGCATCCATGTACTGAGGCAGTCACACATTTCTTTGCAGAAGTATGAAAGACTGATGCACTGTCTCACAGATCCCCTCAAATACTTATAGAGTGAATGAGAGACTTGGAGATACAGTGATCCATGCAGTGATAGATTATACTGAAAAAGTTATGCACTGTGATATAGAGATGAACATGCTCTTATACAGTCGTTTCGATAGTAATGTGTTTCATGTGTTGGTTATAATCCATTTTGCAGTTATATGTTTTGAATGTGGTGGTGGCAATTGAATACCTGCACTTGTTTTTTTCATTTCAAGATGCATTCGCATTGTTCGCAGGTACCGATATCATTGCGACGCATTGCATTGTGTCAGTGCGAAAACAGAAAATCGGTTTAAATGGCTGTTTTTATGCAAACTCCCTACAACGATATGACTTTAAACAGTGCCCCTAGGGCCCCATTACAATGTCGGTCGGAAAGGCTTCGAACGGCATTCGGTTTCTGCGAATCCATGTCGGAACCCATGTTTCCGACCAACTCGGAAACATTTCTGACTGACCGATTACAATACAATTTAAACATTCAGTCTTTCCGACTTGGTTCCAATCTCCATTTGAAGAAACCAAGTCTGTCTGAGCCAAATCGTACAGGTCTATTGACCGTGTTTCTGACTGATGTATTATGATGTCGGATTCACACAGCCTTTCTGGCTTGGTTTGTCTGAGATAGTTAAAGAAGCATGCAAAGATTCACTTACAAAAACAGGCACATGGATATGTATTTTTTGTGGCAGTTACTTACACACTTAAATAACCCAATATTCCCTGGTACACCCAGAAGGCAATCTATGCAGGCCATTACAGACACATTCAGACAATCACATATCACATAAACAGATGCAGTGATTTAGTAAAAAATCTACATACACATGGAATCACAGCCCCAGATAGGAACTAAAACACTCATTCAGAAATCTACTAACCAACTGACACTTTCAAGTTTACCATGCAGCCAAGTAGCACTTGCATTATTTCTCATGACTGCTTTACTTGAGCTTGGATAGGTAGTTTTGTTGGTAGAGCTGCTTTATCACTTATAAGTGGTATACAAGGTGAAGACTGTTTGTGTACCTTGTTTAAGTGAACACAAAGGTAGGCTGTAGCTAGTAAATAGCACAGAGACCTATTCACCTAAAATATAACAGATGCACTTGGATGTTTTAGTGAGCTGTATGCATTCATACAACCCTATGTGTCCAATTATATATCAAATCTACACCCAGACTTAAATACGAGATACCTAAGTAGAAAAGAAGGCAGACACGGGAACACGTAGTGAGATAGTTAGAGCAGCACACATAGATTCACTCAGACAGGCACAACTGATATGTAAATTGTGCTATTAAAGGCAGTTCACACACTTAGAGGACAGTAGATATCACAAAGATAGACAATCATTTAAGAATTAAGTTACATACTCATAGAATATCAGGTCCTGATAGGGACGCACACAGTTATTCACATATAAGTGAAAAAACTGACACATTCAACATGTAAGGCCCTTGTCACGCCTTGAGCTACTCCTCTACAACATTTATCTGTCTCCTCAGGTTGGTTGTAGTTAGTGAAGAGAGTATGCTCCTTTTAGTTAATGTCCGTGTAAGTAGGTATACTGTGAAAGTGAGGGTGTGTTAGTAACTCAATGGGTGAGTAAGTAGGTCTGTGATTAGCTGTATGAGTAACCTCTCAGCCACCCATACATATTACTGAGCAGTAAGTTAGGGTGTAGGTAGTTAATACGATGGGTATAAGTACTTAAGAGTGAAGACATGTCGTCTGAAGATTGCCTAAGTTATATATCCTCATGTAAACTAAATGTTTAAATAGTTAAAATATGTAATGTGATACTAAATAATTATGTGATGAATGTACTGTTCTATTTTTGTTTTCAGACATCAATATCTAAGTATCTACATAGAATTACCATGCCAACAAAAAGACAGAGAAGAAAGAAGCAGCTGCAAATACAGCGTCTCCTAAGAACTAAGAAACAAAAGGGGAAACATGTATAAAAGATGGTGAAAGAGAAAAAGCTTGCTGGTAAGAGGACCAAGACGTTTCTTAAAAATTTTTGTGCACACCTGGAAAAGGTAGAAAAAGAAGTAAAGAAAAAGAAAACTATAACAGCAAGTACTAAAGCACAAAACATGACTCATGTAAAAAGTAAGAAGTTAATGAAAAAAGGAAAGACTTTAAGCAGAAGGCAGAGGCAGTTCAAGAAAATCAGAGTTAGGATGTTCTACACTAAAATAATTCGCAACTAGTTAGCCTCTATAAAGAAGTATAAAAGAAGAACACAAGTAATCAGACAAAAGGAATTTGTTGAAGGTATAGTTAATAAGGCGTTTGCTCTGAAGAGGAAACTATTTATCTTGGTTTTAAACCGAATGAAGACTCTGGACAAAATAGTGTTGTCTATGAGGAGACAGAGGCGAATGAAAAAGAGTTGTTAATAGAAGTAACTTTTACAAAGTTTTAATGGTGAATGGATACATACTTCAAGTACTGAGCCTTCCTTTAATGAAGAAGGCTGTTTCTAAGACACCACATTTGTGCATGCAGTTGATAAATATGGATGATGTTATGAGATCAAAAATGGTATTCCTGTTTCAAAGAAAGTCATGGTACCCAGAAATGTTGAGGAAGAGATTGATGAAGAAATGCAATGATGGAATGGACAGGCCCCTGTGCACAAATGGTATTGTAGCGGTGTTTGTAGTATTCATCAACAATCAATTGATATATTGAGAAATGTTCCCTGTATGTTTTCTATCAGAAGTTTAAAACTGAAAATACATATTTTGAAAGGATTAGATCCATGCAAAGTAAGAAAGCCTACTAATTTACAAGGACAGTCACTAGCTTGTCTGTCAAAAAAAGTGTGTCAAAGCAGCTTTCATCATTTTAGAATGTTAGATGTACACCATTCAATGATAAGAACTTTTGTTAGAAGGCTTTATTATGTAAAAATTCCTACTCTATGTTTAGGATAAATGAATTGAGCTCTTTTGCATGGTAGTGTAGTAGAAGTACAAAAGGTTTGTGATGATGTTGAATTTCATTTTTTTGGACCAGAACAGCAGTGTAGGGAGAATGAAGAGTTGGTAACAACAGGACTCGTGGAGCAGAGCAGATTTATTAGTGTTGGTAATTTTGTAAAAGAGATTAGAAAGTTTAACACAGTGTCTTCAGATCAACCAAACTGTGTTTGTATATGTTGTCAGTGCACTCACTACAAAAATCAAACTCATAATGTTGATTTGTACATTAAAACTGAAAAGAAGAATAATATTAAGTGGCGAGAATTTGCTGTTTATTTATTTGTAGAGGGACGATTTGACTTGTCCACCCGACAAGTTATATGTAAGTACTGCTATAATAAGTTAGAGGAAAACAAAATGCCTGCTACAGCAGTACATAACAACTTAGAAATAGTACCTGTTTCAGAAGTACTAAAGTATTTGAATGTTTATGAATCCATAATAAGACAGTCTACGCATCCATTTAAAGCTATAGTTCGCATGGAGCTAAGGAAAGGGAAATTGCCTCCAACTGAGCTCCAGAAAGGTCGCAAAGGTACAGTTGTATACTTACCATTAGAATATGGATGATTGACTTATAATTCTAGTAAATGGTGTCCCAAGCAAGAATAAAAAAGATGGCAAGAGTACGTAGATGATGGCAAAGTTAAAAATGCAACTTCATATCTGGTACAAAATAACATTGTAAAAATGAAGAAATTCTTTAAGATATCACACATCTGGAGGACAACACATCATCATTAACCGGTCAGAGAGGAAAAGTGGATTGAAGCACAGTAGGAGAAATTTATGAAAATTACAGCATCCATCCCCTACATTCAGAAGAGATGGTTGGTGATGCTATTGATCTATATCAACTAACAGAAGCAAAATTAACTCCCTTAAGTATATGGCAAAAACGTTTAGAAGCTCGCTGTTTCCCTTATCTCTTTCCGACTGGAGTAGGTGATAGGTATGATGATCGGTCTATACAAATACCTGCGACTGAGTACAGATGTACTAGACTTTATTCAGAGGATCCTAGATTTCATCAATGTATCCCTTATATGTTTCAACTATTATTTGAAGGTGATTTGTGTTCATTGTCTTAAGCTGTAAACCACATTTTGAAAACAGGTGTAAATCTGCAAAATCTCTCTGCAAGAGAATTTGTTGAGAAAATCCATGGAAAAGATGAACAATTGGAATACAACTTGATTAATCTTATAGTATATCAATGTGGGACCAATGAATATTGGTATAGTCGTCAAGGTGAACTAAAATGCATGTTGAGAAATGAAGGAGCACCTACATGGTTTCTAACACTCAGTTGTGCTGAGGATGCACTGGATGACCTGCTTCACTTCTTGCGAGAGGTAAATTCAAATATAGAAGATATTGATCTAAAGACTCCAGGAGAACTCTGCTCATGGGGCTCTGCAAATGTTTTCAGATATTTTAACCACAGATTTCAAGCCATGATGACTGATTTCTTTCGGCGCAAAGAATACCAAGCCAGATGTGCTCCAAATATTCACATGCTACTATGGGTAAAAGATTTCCCAAAGTTTGGAACAGACGCTGATGAGCCAGTGTTGTCTTTCATACAGCAATATGTCACTTGCATTATCCCAAATGAGAGAGATGATAAAATATCAAGACAACAAGTTCTCAGATTCCAAAACCATAGGTGGGGAAAATATTGTCATAGAAAATATAGGTCTAATGGAAATATTTTTATATGTTGTTTTGGATTTCCATGACCTGTGATCTCAGAAGGAAGAGTTGATAGCTTTATGTCTGCAGTCAGACACACTCTCACATGTAAATCACCAAAGAACACATACAACCTCAGAAGAACAGAAACCTCAAAATAAAATACATCAATGACTACAATCATGTGATTTTGAAGATGTGAAATGTGAATATGAATATGATAACTCAATGGCTGTTGCTCGGTACGTCACCTCTTATATAACAAAGTCAGAGAAAACCAAGTTGAAGGAGATATGAGAGGAGATTTCAGCAGAAGAGTCTTACTAATAGATTGTATAGTTTTAGTTTGAAAATGCTTCCTTAAAGAGAGATCGTCTCTTATAAATGAGCAGACGGGTTAAGCTTAACCAGCTTTTTTTCAAAATCTATAGGAGTTCTATGGGTGAGTTTAGGGCTAGCTAATACTCGTAACAGAGTACTGAATAATTTTCCTGAAATCCAGTCTTTTGAGGAATTTGAGCCACACAGTATAGATATTCTGAAGATATCATGCCCCCATCATGTCTTCAACAAGGCAGCCTCTACCAACGCACCCCACCTCCGAGACATCATCAACACCTCCTTCAACACAGCAACCTTCCCGGAGAGCTGGAAGCACGCCGAACTTAGCGCTCTGCTGAAGAAACCAACAGCGGACCCGACCGACCTCAAGAACTTCCGCCCCATCTCGCTCCTTCCTTTCCCTGCCAAAGTCATCGAGAAGGTCGTCAACAAGCAACTGGCAGCCTTCCTCGAGGCGAACGGATCCCTCGACCCATCACAGTCCGGATTCAGAGCCAACCACAGCACCGAGACCGCCCTCATCGCAGCCACCGACGACATCCGAGCCCTGCTCGACAACGGCGAAACAGCGGCACTCATCCTCCTAGACCTCTCCGCAGCATTTGACACTGTCTGCCACCGCACACTAGTCCAACGCCTCAACGACACCGGCATCCAAGGGAAGGCTCTGGAATGGATCACCTCATACCTCTCCGGCAGAACACAGAGAGTACGCCTCCCTCCGTTCCGCTCCGAGGCCACCGAAGTCATCTGCGGCGTCCCGCAAGGATCGTCGCTCAGACCCACTCTCTTCAACATCTACATGAAACCCCTCGCTGCCATTGCACGCCAACACAACCTCAACATCATTTCCTACGCCGACGACACCCAGCTGATTCTCTCCCTCTCCAGAGACCCCGACACCGCCAAAGCCAGCCTGCACGAAGGGATGACAGACGTCGCTGAATGGATGAACATCAGCCGCCTGAAACTGAACACGGACAAGACAGAAGTCCTCATCCTGGGACCATCACCCTCTGCATGGGACGACTCCTGGTGGCCTCCGGCACTAGGCACCGCACCCGAACCGACGGACCACGCACGCAACTTGGGCGTCATACTGGACTCCTCCCTATCGATGACCAGACAAGTCAACGCCGTCTCCTCAGCTTGCTTCCACAACCTCCGCATGCTCCGAAAGATCTTCCGATGGATCCCGACCGAGACCAGGAAGATGGTCACCCAGGCTCTCGTCACCAGCAGACTAGACTACGGAAACACCCTCTACGCCGGTACTACAGCCAAGCTTCAGAAAAGACTTCAGCGTATCCAGAACGCCTCCGCCCGACTCATCCTGGACGCCCCCCGACGCAGCCACATCTCGTGCCACCTGAGAGACCTGCACTGGCTCCCTGTCAACAAGAGGATCATGTTCAGACTCCTCACCCACGCACACAAGTCCCTCCACGACCTAGGCCCAGGGTACCTCAACAGCCGCCTCACCTTCTACACGCCCACCCGCCAGCTACGTTCCGCTAACCTCGCCCTCGCCGTCGTCCCTCGCATCCAGAGAGCCACCGCCGGAGGAAGGTCTTTCTCCTACCTGGCAGCTAAGACTTGGAACTCCCTACCCGTCCACCTGCGGAGGACCCAGGACCGCCAGGCCTTCAGGAAGCAGCTCAAGACCTTGAGACCCTTACGGGTGAGTAGTGCGCGATATAAGTTCCATGATTGATTGATTGAAGATGAACATGCTTGATAGGTACTATCCAAGAAGGAGTTTTCATCCAGAAAGGATGTCTGTATGAAATACTTCAGCATTATACATACAGAAATAATGTCATTGAAAAATTAGAAGAAGGAAAACTTGCTGTTGATGGTTGTGAAGGATGTTTGGCCAGACATAACAAAGGAAGTTCCTGTCAACCATCAAAAGATAAGTTTCCAAACTCCAGACAAAACTGAATTTTTCTCTTTAGCCTTGTTACAGTTGTTTAAGCCATGGTGAACTGAAAGCAAGCTACTTGAAGAATTTGACTGTCATGAAGACTCATTCAACGCTGTGAAAGAAAGCATTGAGTGTTCTGTGTTTCCAGTGTATCTTTGAGTGCTGAGTGATGAGATTGAACAAGAAGAAACAATTGCTGGTGAGATAGCAAGAGAGAATTCTCAGAGCAGTCAAAGTTCAGCACCTGGAAGTCAAGATCCTCTTAAACAGCCAATCATTCAGGAAGCATTCAGGAAGAGCCTCAAGACCTGGCTCTCTGGATGACTGGAACTGCCCGAATCCCCCCTCCCCCAGCGCCTTGAGACCCTCATGGTTGAGTAGTGCGCTATACAAATCCCTGATTGATTGATTGAATCATTCAAAATGAAGCTGCAATAGCCATGAATGAAGTGGAGAATGCAATGCAGCAAGTAAGAATGGAAACTCTGGATCTAGAACAACAAATACAGCAATTGAATATAGAACAGAAAGACATTTTTGATGAAGTAAAAGGTAAAATAGAACATGAATCTCTGCATGAGAAAAAAACAGTGTGCTTGTTCTACATAAGAACCAATCCTAGTATACATAAGTGGTCAAGCTGGAACTGGTAAAAGCTTCTTGAATAAAGTACTGATACGTTATCTACAGAATACAATATATTCCAAATTGTTATGTGTAGTTACAGCGCCAACGGGGCTAGCTGCACATAATATTAAAGGAATTATCCTTCATCAATTATTAATGCTGCCTGTTGAACACAATAACAAATTAGAATACATAAAAATTAGCTGGTGATCCTAGTCATTAAGTGGGAAGAGTATTAAAGAAATTAAAGCTACTAATTATTGATGAAGTTAGCATGGTGTCTAACCTAATACTAGCTTTTATACATTTAAGAAGGCAGCAAATATTAAAAACTGACTAAGACGAGGAAAACACCTAGTAGTCTTTGGAGACCTGCTACAACTATCACCAGTCAAAGGACAACCTGTCTTCAAGACACTACTACATAATGACACTAGGAATTCACTAGGAAGTATTAGAAATGTAAACATTTGGGAAATCTTTGAATACGAAGAGTTAATCAGAAATATGCGCCAAACATCAGATATGCAATGCAGAGATATACTAAACGACATTAGAGTGGGAGTTCTCACAAAAGAAGGAAAGAGAGCATTACAAACCTGTCTCATCAAAAATCTCTTTCCAACGCTGCAGAAGTAATGTATCATTTTGTTAAGGAAGAGAAGTCTATTGTTTGTTTGATGTCAGCTCTTTAGGAGTGTACTAAATTTAATGGACAATTATTGCAACTAGAAAAAGAAGAGATAAATTAAATTAGATCAAATGATAAAATGGAACATCAAGGAGTTACAGCGCTGATAACAGAAAAACTGCAGTCAAAATTGGATAGATTAGAAAAGTGTGTGTCAAAAACTCAGGATTAGAAAAACAGTTACGTATCTGTAAATATTGTCGTGTCATCTTACGTCATAATTTGAATGTTGAAGAAGGGCTAGTAAATGGCGCAATGGGTAAACTTATGAAATGTATTAATTATACAAACAGAAATGATGTGGAATACTTAGCCATAAAATGTTATTATGTTGGTAAAGTTAAGCAGATTGGTAGATGCATTGTACATTTCGTACTCATGAAAGACTTGTATGTCCAGTGAAAGACGTTCTCAGTTTCTTTAGCATATGCCGTAACAATCCACAAATCACAAGGTTTAAGTGTAGAAACAGCTCTTGTTTAATATTGGTGGTAATGTATTCAAAGAAGAAATGTCATATGTAGCTTTGCTGCAAATTAGAACATTGTCTGGTTTATTTCTGATTGATTTTGAAGAGAAGAAATTAAGTGCTGATGTAAGCTGTGTAAGGGTGTATAATTGGTTGGGGGGCGGAGCTTAGCTCGCAACAGAGATGGCTGCTTGAGCTCGGAGCTCCGGCGAGCCACGCCATATATTCGCCAATAATCCTGTTCCCAACGACGCCCAGAACAACGGTCGGCCCCAGCGGAACATCCTGAGGTGCTGGGCAGTCGACCGGCGGAATTTCCAGCCCGATCGAGCGAAGAGGCGACCTCCGGAGCCGGAGACTCGGGACGCGTCCTAGGCCGAAGATCCCCAGCCTCGCGTGAGGAGGACGGCCGACGACGTGGGGCAACGTGCGGCCAGCGGCAGCCGCGAGGGGCGGACCCGAGGCTCATAGAGGCGGACAGCAGAGATTGGAGGTGGAGACCTGCGGCGAGTACAGAGGCAGCAGATAGCGCAGTGAGCGGGGTGCCGAGGAGGAGCGAGCGAGATCGGCGGAGAGCACATTGGGAGGCCCTGGGTGAGCCCCGCGGCGCTCGGTGCACGGAAGGTCAGCTGCACCCCCTTAAACCCCCGCAGCGAGCAGGAGAAGTGGCAGAGCGACTTGGAGTGAGACACATTGGGGGCATTCCCGGGCCTAGTTGAAGTGGTGGCCTGGGCGAGGGAGACTGGTGCACCCTGCTGCGGTAGTGCGGAGGAGGCAGCAGGAGAGGAGAAAACACTGGTGAGGTGCCTCCGGTGTGGGGCTGGGTGCAAACGCCACGAGCTTGGAGTGTGAGGAGCTGAGGCAGAGCGGGCGGCCTAGCGGCGGCGCGGTGAAGACTGCAGATGACTGGCACGCCTGGGGGTGCCAACTGGAGGTGAGCAAGCCACCAGGACGCCCACGGAGGGCTGCCTGCGATCGCGGCACAGCTACGTGGCGACTGGAGCGCGCCCAGGCCGGACAGCGCTGCGCTGAACGGTGTGTGGGTCCAAGATGGGCAAATCCGATAAAACCCAGTCAAAACTGACGTTCGAGCAGCGGCGCCCCAAGACGCAGACACCGCTGGAGGGGGCTACGGGAGGCGAGTCTGCGCCCGCGGAGGACGACCGGGACTTGAGGGGCCTCTTGTTGTCCATGGAGAAGGGGTTGCAGAGCGGCATCACCGCCCTGGGCGCTAAGATTGACGCGCTCTCCTACCGAATGGACCGCATGGGGGAGCGCCTGGACAAACATTCGGAGCGCCTGGACCAAGCCGACAGTCGCATATCGGAGGTGGAGGGCGCGCAGACGACACTGGATCGTGAACACAAGAAGCTCGAGCGCCAAATGCAGGTGTTGCAGGACAAAACGGAGGACTTAGAGGCCCGTTCTCGGCGGTGCAACTTGCGAATCCCTGGCCTGCCGGAGTCCACTGCCACGGGCCGAATGGAGACCTTCGTGGAAACACTGCTGATTGCGCTGCTGGGGAAAGATGTGTTCTCCGGGATGTTCGTGGTGGAGAGAGCGCACAGGTCCCTGGGCCCCAGGCCCCCGCCGGGTGCACCGCCCCGACCGGTTATAGCTAAACTATTGAACTACAGGGACCGAGATGCAGCGCTGAGGGTTGCCCGGGAAAAGAAGACATTGTCCTACGAAGGGTCGCCTATCTCGGTCTACCCGGACTTCACGGCCCGAGTGCAGGAGGCCAGGCGACAGTTTGCCCCTGCCAAAAAGCAGCTTCGGGAACTAGGAGTTGACTATGCAATGCTGTACCCGGCTAAGCTGCGAGTCAACCGGCAGGGCAAGTCGCACATCTTCCAAGACCCTAAAGCACTCCAAAAGGCGCTGAAGGACTGGACGAAGGAGCAGCGCCGGAGCCCAGCGACGCCACCGCGGGAGGACGAGAGAGACGGCGATCTGGACGCACAGGACTGACCACGAGGACAGGACTCACCTAGTTTGTATTTTTGGCGGGACATGCTTGGCTGAAGGGAGGTAGGCTTGGGGGGGAACGGGTGGGGAGCATTTGGACGATATCGTTATGGAGTACAGTACAATGTGAGATGCACCCCCCCGCCCCCTGACTAGACGCGAATGGGAGGCCCATGGACAGTGACTCATCCCCCAGTTGCTCCAATCCTTTATATGGTTATCGAGGACGCTGCTGGGACCTGCTACCTGAGAAGGGCGGCTGAGATGTGGTAACTTTGCGCTGGGATGGGACGGGAGACACAATAGTGGCTCGCTGGGCCGGGCAGTGGCAGTTAGGTACTAGGCGCTTCCACACTAGTGTGTGAGCGCTGAGCGACCTCTGCCCGCGTGTGCGTGCCACACCTCTGAGGGTTCAAAAGTTATGGGTGGGGTGGCGGGAGGTATGGGGTGCCCAAGTATGGGAATCTGCAAGGCCAAGTTGGGGTGGGTCTGCTGTGGGTGGGGGGGAGGGGGGGGTTTGGGTTACGGGGGTTTGAGGTCACTAGGTTGGGGTGCGTGGTTTTATCTGCTAGTATGCTCCTGTGCTTTGAGACGCGCTCAGTTGAGGGATTTGCGCCCTAGAGCAGGCTATGGCGAACACCGAAGCGGCCATGCCTGAGAGGCACGACACACTAAGAATCCTCACTTGGAATGTAAGGGGCCTTAATGATTACCGCAAAGCCCGTAAAGTAATGCACTACCTTAAGAGGCATAAGATAGATATTGCTTTCCTGCAAGAGACGCATCTTCCTAATAATAGCCCTATTCTACGCACTAGGGACCTGCGGGAGGCACATGCGGCGGCGTTCACTACACACTCTAGAGGGGTGCTGACATGGGTTAGCGCGCGGGTGGAGCACAGATTGCAACGCGTTGCCACAGACAGCGCAGGCAGGTTTGCGCTCACGCGCTTCGAGGGAAAGGGCATGGATTTACTCCTGGTTAATTGTTACGGGCCGAACTATGACTGCCCGGAGTTTTTCACAGCGATGACAGGCGCGGTTGGGGATGCAGGCGCGCGGAATGTGCTTTGGGGAGGCGACTTTAATGTAGTGTTAGACCCGGAGCTGGATAGATCAGGCGGCCCGAAACGAGCGCAACCAGCGGCAGCGAAGGCGATTGCTCGAGGTATGCTTTGTTTGGATCTCGTGGATTTGTGGAGAACTCGTAACCCGGCAATAGGGGGCTACACACATTACTCAGCATACCATAACCTGCATACGCGGATAGATTACTGGCTACTATCTGCGTCCCTCCTCTCGCAGATACGCGAGTGCGCGGTATTCCCGCGCACGCTTTCCGACCATTCGCCGATACTGATCTCCCTGGCGGCGCCCAGAAAGGTCCCCCCGCCGTTTCTTTGGCGATTTCCCCCTTACTCGCTGCTGGATCCCCTATTTAAGGAGGAGCTGGCAGCTGCGATCGAGCTATTCTTTGACACCAATTTGGGCTCCGTGGAGGATTTCCAGACTGTCTGGGAGACCTTTAAGGTCTACATTCGCGGAGTGTCGATGGCCAAACACTTGGGGGTTCTCCGAGATATCCGGCAGCGCCTTGCGACGCAGGAGCGCAGTCTGACTGCACTGGAGACCAGACTACTAGAGACGGGCGGAGAGGACGTTACTGAGGAGATAAAAACTCTCCTGGCAAGGTACCACGAAACTGCTGATGCAGAGGTGCTGCATCTGGGGAAGTATGCTACGGCCAGGGTTTATGGTGAGGGCGACAGACCGGGGTCGGTGTTAGCTAATCTGCTCAAGGCCCGCAGACGCAGAACCGCCGTCACGCAGATCAAGTCTGGGGATGGCTCGCTGCTCACGGCGGAGGAAGACGTGGTGGAGCGATTTAGGTCGTACTACGCCGGGCTCTACGCTTCTCAGCAAACCGGGATGGAAGACAGCATAGGGGACTATCTGGACTATATAAAGTTGCCGTTCCTAGCGAGCGAACACAGGGAGTTTCTATCCCTGCCCATCGAGAGGGATGAAATTCTAGAGGCCCTTGCGAGCATGAAGGCGCAGAGCGCCCCTGGAGCTGATGGCCTCACTGTCGCGTTCTACCACGCTTTTATAGACCAGCTTTTGCCACACGTGTCGACGCTGTTCGACGATATGTGTGTCAAGGGACATATGCCGCCGTCCATGCGCGAGGCGCTCTTGGTCGCTATACCGAAACCGGGCAAACCACCCGATGAGTGCAGCTCCTATCGGCCGTTATCGCTGCTCAACGTGGATGCGAAATTATATGCCAAGGTCCTGGCCACGCGGTTAGCCCTTCTCGCTCCCGAACTGGTTGCCCCAGAGCAGGCGGGGTTCATGCTGGGCAGGAACCTCACATACAATTTGCGGACGGTGTTTGGCGTCATGCAACATGTCCGCCCTGACGCGCGCGCGCTCGCTGTCTTCCTCGACATGGAAAAGGCCTTTGACTCTGTCGAGTGGCCATTCATGCGGCAGGTCCTGACGAGAATGGGGCTAGGCCCGATCTTCCTTCAAATGATAGGGGTGCTGTATAGTGGCCCCACGGCGAGAATACGATTGGGCGATCGAGTCACGGAACCGATAACAATCTCGAGAGGCACGAGGCAGGGCTGCCCCCTGTCGCCCCTGTTGTACGCCCTAGTGGCAGAACCGCTGGCATGCGCTATGCGTGAATACCACAGCCTACGAGGTATTAATTTTCCAACTTACAGGATAACGGTATCCACGTACGCAGATGACACCCTGCTGTATGTCAGGGACCCAGAAAATAACCTGGCCCCAGTGTTGAGGGAGGTGGTTCAATTTGGAGCGCTCTCCGGGCTGAAGGTTAACTGGGACAAGTCTATCGTGTTCCCGCTGACACCGGTCACGACCCCATTTGAAATGGAATACCCGTTGCAATGGTCGGAGGAACCGGTCCGATACCTGGGGATCCAGCTCCATAGGGACTCAGAGGTGGTGCTGTCCGAGAATTACGGAAGGGCCATCAGTAAACTGGAAGACGACGTGGAGACCTGGATCAAGCTGCCCCTTTCGTTATTGGGACGCATATCCATCATGAAGATGGTGGTACTCCCTCGGTTTCTGTTTCTGTTTGCGAACATCCCCATGGTGCTGTCCCGTGCTTTCTTCGCGCGGCTACAGGCGTCAATGCTGAGGCTGGCGTGGGCTGGCAAGCAGGCGCGGACCAGCTGGAGGGTACTGACGCTGCCTTACCAGATGGGCGGCCTGGGGGCGCCCGATATGGAGCTGTACTATCGGGTGGCGCAGGGGGCTCAGGCGCATAGCTGGATACACGGGGGTGAGACTGTCCCGTATCTCAAGTTAGAGACATTGTTTGCGGCGCCGCAGCCGCTCCCCGCGGTCATTTTTGGGCATCCGGACCGACGCACGGGGTTTCTCGATTCCTTGAACTCCACTAGGCATGCCTGGAACTGTATACTACAGCGCGAGTCGGGGGCGCAGCTTTATTCGCCGGCAATGCCAATTGCTTGGGCGGTATGGCTGGCCCCTTGTAATGAGGACGGAGTGCGGCGATCGCTTAAAGAGATAGGTGTACACACCATGGGTGACATGTTTGCTGACGGCCAGGTCAAGACATGGGAGGCGGTGGCAGCCTCGGGCGTAGAGGGCACGCAGTTGCAGCGTTTTCAGTATCACAGAGTAAGGCATGCCTGGAAGCAGTTGTTGGGGTGTGACATGGAGGAGCCAGCGGAGGTTCAGGAACTGACGTACATAATTAAGAATGACAACCCCCAAGGGTTGATCTCTAAGCTGTACTGAATGGCGCAATCTCATAGGGTGCATGAGTTCGCAAAATGCAGATTGGACTGGCAAAGAGACTTAGGTGTTACAATTGACGATGCTATGTGGGCATACTGCTGCACAGGGATCAGACGCATCTCTCTGCATGGCAGGCATCGGCTCGTCCATTTCAAGTTCCTCAACAGGTACTACTACACGCCGGAGCGCTTACATAGATATGGGCTGCGTGAAGACCCTGTATGTGAACGGTGCAAACACCCGACGGCGGACTTCCTTCACCTAGCGTGGCAATGCCCGGGCATATACAACTACTGGGAGGCGGTATACCACCAGATAGTAGAGGTGACGGGGGTGGAGTTGGCTCCGGACCCGGCAGTGGCGTTATTGGGGCATTCCAGAGTGGTGCCGAAGGCGGCCCGGCGCCTGGTGGATATGGGGATGCTCGTTGCGAAACGACGAGTTGCGATGAGCTGGATGCGTGGTCCCTTGCCCACGGTGGAGCAGTGGAAGCGCGATGTGCTATACTGCTGCACCCAAGCGGAGAGGTTCAGTGAGTTTTTGCCACCGCGTAGCCGGCCAAAAAACTTCTGGGAATTGTACGTAGACTACCTGAGCAGGCGGGAGACTGCAGCGGGGGGCCCTGATGGGGGTCCCGTTGCGGAGATTGCAGAAGAGGAAGCTCCCGGGGGAGGTGTTTGTGTGGGGGACGCAAGATGACCCAACGGCGGCGATCAGGGAGGAGACGACGGAAGGTGCTGGGGTGCCACTCGGGCGGAAGATGAGTGGCGGCTGAGTGCGGGAAGCGAATGGGGCTGCGACTGACTTAGGACCTCAATTGTTTAGCTGGGGTGGGTGGGTTAGGGGAGTTGGGGGAATCGTGGGGGGAGGGAGGGGGTTTGGAGTTTACGGCCACAAACGCGTGACTGTGCCCTACGTTCTGAGGGAGGAACACGCTAGAGCCTAGCCGCCGACAGGGGGACTGCCCCGCAAACGAGAGTCGAGGTGGAGGGACACTCGGTAAGCAGTGGGTATTAAATCAGTTATGCACGGCGATGCCCGACCTCCGGGATGTGGGATAGCCGATACAGTTGGTTGCTATATGAGAAAAGGTGGCGAGCCCCTGGTTGGTGGCGCACGGATATGTACATTACTGTGCCTTGTTTGCAGTCAATAAATACATTTAAACATAAAAAGGGTGTATAATTGGTTAAGATCTGAATATGCTCCTCATTTAGGACAGTATACTGTGTTTGAAAAAACGTTAATGTGTCCAAAGTGGAAAATATCAAAGCAGTCTGTCAGAGTTGAAGAGAAAGATGAACAAAAAGAAAATGAAATAGAAGGATATCACTTTGATAATAAATCTGTAGTGAACTATTATGCAAATGTAGTGTTAAATGGACTATACCATTTGCCTCATTTTACAACTTCTATTAAAGAAAAGGTAGATAAAAGAATGTCTTCACAACTATATAGTTTACTTGAAGAATTAAGTAACAGAAGTATTATACATTCTGCTACTGGAATGAGAAAACCTACAGATGACTGTACTGGATCAGTAGTGTTGTCTCAAAATCTTCAGCAGGATGCTGAAGAATTGTTAATGGTAATGCTCGGACTATTAGAGGAAGAAGATGTGAATATCTATTAATTATTTGGTTTAACTTATAATTGGAACCATAACTGTCAAGATTGTGAATTTACGCCTAGCACTGAAATCAATTCAGAACAATTCCTCTACCTGACATTATCAGATTGAAAAGCTGTGCCCTTTGAAAATTTAACTAAAAACACCCATCAAGATATTACCTGTCCAAGCTGTCGATCAGAACTTCAGTCAACGTTATTTCTACATAGGTATGGAAAATATGTCCTAGTGATGCTACAATCATGCAGAGTGTTTGGTACTAAATTAGGAACTAAAATTACAAACTTGTAGCTGGACAAACGTCCATTTAAAAAAAAAAAAACTTTCACAACTATAGTGATCATATTGCATGAAGGAGTTAATATAACCTCTGGATACTACACCATATATTTAAGAAGTCAAACAGGATAGACAGAGTGCAATGACACAACTGTCCTTCGAATCAAGACTACCTAAACAGTTGCCAAACTCATAACTGCTATTTCTAGAACCAAGGTTCTAAGGAGAATTTGGGATTAGGAAATGTGGTATTGTGTTGACATATATGTGGATTATGTGTTTCTGAGAGATTATTCGGCCTATTAGGGGTATTGTCTACAGAAAGCTGTTAGAAATTAAAGACTTTTTTTTTAACCAAGGACTACAATCTTTTACTACAGATAAACACTAAATGCAGGTATTATAATACCAATAGCCTTAAGTTGCATCTGAAAAGGTTCTTCACCACCAAACAAATTCCCCTTTTGTTTCTGCTACAGCAACTTCTACGTAGGACTGTGTGTTATGTTTTCCATACATGGACTAGGAACATCATTTGGCCTAACAGGATTATGTTTACAAAAGGATATCCAAAAATGAAGACTGCTTCATAATTGTTGGACATTTTGTACCAGATATAAAAACAACAGAAAGTTTTAACATATAGTTGCTTTCATTAAGGTAGTAACCTATCATCAAGCCACTATTAAAAAACTTGTAGTGAGTACAGTGCAAGGTATTACATATTTGAAATGATGTATTGTGCACATTTCTTTTCACAATACATTAATTGTTTTTTCCCACTGATTGATGATTATGCTCCATATAGAGCAATGTTGAAAGTGAATAAGTATGAAAGCTGAAAACAGTAAAAACAGTAAAACATTTGTCTATGTTGAATTCAAGTTTTCAAGAAAAAACATTGTATGTTGTTTTTGTTGCCTAAAGTTCAAACTGAAATGCTAATAATTTTTTTTTCTTTATATTTTTTCACAGTGGAGATCAGGATATATTATGTGTGCCAAATCACTAATCTGGTGATGGATTCATCGATGCACTACTCATATACCATCCAATCACCAAGCCATGACCTAGGCAGTCATCCAATCACTCAGGTACTGCACTTGCATTCATCTACACTCCCAGCTACTCGGGCACTCATCCAATTACCAAGTGGTACCCATGAAGTCAATCCTTCACTTAGTCACTACCAATGAAGTTATGCAATCACCTAGGCACTACACCTGCACTCTTCGTTCGTCCAGGCACTCCACTTGCACTCATCCATTCACTCAAGCACTCCACTTGCACTCATCCATTCACCCAGGCACTACACGTGCAGTCATCCAATCACCCAGGCAGTACCCATGGAGTAATCCATTCAGTAGGCAATACCTATGCAGTCATGCAATCACCCAGGCACTACGTTTGCACTTATCCATTCACCCAGGCACTATCCATAGACACATCCAATCACCCAGTCACTACCCTTGCACTCATCAATTCACTCAGGCACTACCCATGCACTCATACAATCACCCAGGTGGTAACCATACACTCATCCAATCAATCACCCAGGCAGTACCCATGCACTTATTCATTCACTCAGGCACTACCCTTGGACTCTTTCATTTCGGAATTCCGCCGCCAAACTGCCGAATGGATGAAATAGCAGACCCAGATTCAGTGCATATGTGTAATTTTATTTAGACAAACGCCCACACCTCCGCCATATATATATATATATATATATATATATATATATATATATATACGAATAATATATGATTATTTGTTATTTAGATAATCTGGGATGCTACCAGTTAAGAGGCGACTGATCCTTAGCGCAGAGTGAGAAATTCACGACGAAGAAGCAGGGTCCCCAGAGCGTCAGCATCCAGAAAGATTCTCTCTTGTTCTGTTGACTCCCATCCCCCTTTCCCCTTGGGGGCTTTTCCAGCATCAGAGTATATTAGATATCTGCCGTTTGGGAAGCTTCTGGGGAGATCGGGGTCGTTCAGCATTAAAGAAGAGCAAGGAGATATATATATATATCATAACATGAAAATATCTGGCAAAACAATTCTACACATTAGTTTTCATTAATCAACGTTTTTACCTAAATATTATCAGCTTTTTCTTTACAACTTAAGAAACACTTCTTATAACCTTTGTGTTTAGTTCTCTTGTCCTGTGAAAATGATAAAGCATAACAATAATACAATCAATAACCTTCTTTCTTTTTTATTGCAATTGTATCAGTTCTCAGTTCTTTCTTCAGAGTCAATAAAGCGCTTTTACCTTTGAAGTGTGGTAATCCTTCTTACCACAAATTAACTTAGGTCCATATCGAGCCCCTCAATATCTTTCAAGTGATTGATGCCTTGGCGTAGAAAATGTAGGTAACAAAGTTCAGTGATTGTCTCTTCGTTAATTAAATTCCTCGCATTGGTAAAACAAAGACCTTGTGCATGGAATCAACGTCATTGTTAACATTTACCAAAATAGCAACTCACCGATGTCTTTTCAGCAATATCTTACTGTTCTTGAATTATCGAGTCACTTATCTCTTTTCGTTTTCTGTTTGGTCAGGTTCAAGGATCCGGAAGCGAAAGGAGACTCCTAATGACTCAGGAAGCAGAAGCTTCGCCCCGGAAACCAGAGAGAAGCCAAGAACAACAGCAGAATCCGGGAATTCACTGGAAGCCGGAGACGCGATGTGGAGATACAGGAGAAAGCAGGTAAGGGCTTCGAGAGACGAGGCCAAGCATTGATCGGTGAGCGCGAGCGGTTTAAATAGCTTTCCACTGCTCGCGTATGCCGCGTGAGTCCGTTCGTTGTGCAAACACGTGAATTGAAATGCAAATCATAACGGTTTGCCTCTCACACGTTTTACTGTGAATAATATTCAACTCGTTGATTCTACATGACATGTGTATGCAAATTGTGACAGTTTGAATGAGCTCTTGTCTTCGCTGTTGATTTAACCCCATGTTAGTTCTCATGCCTGGCAGTTTTTAACTTACTAAGGAAATGCTAACTTGAAACATAAATGAATAAATCTCTTTACAACATTTTGTGATATTATGGACATCATAATCAAGACTCATATAGCGCAATACAAACAAGAGAGAAAGTCACAAAAGGAAATCTGAGGGTTTGGGGTTTCCAGATTTTAGAAAACATAGGTTTTCAAGAAGGCTTGGAGGAGTGGGGCTGTGGATAATCATGACACTACCTATGCACTCATCCAATGAACCAGGCACTACCTGTGCACTCATCCATTCACTGAGGCACTACCAATAAACTCATCCATTTACTCAGGCACTACCCTTATACTAATCCAATAACCGAGGTACCACCCATACACACATCCAATCACCCAGGGCACTACCCTTGCACTCATCCATTCACTCAAGCAATACCCATGCACTCATCCATTCACCCAGCCATTATCCATGCACTCATGGAATCACCCACGCACTACCCATGCACTCATGCAATCACCCAGACACTACCCACACACTCATCCAATCACCCAGGAATTACCCTTGCACTCATCCATTCACTCAGTTACTACCTGTGCACTCATCCAATCACCCAGACACGACCCAATGCCCCATCCAATCATCCAGGTGCTACCCATGCACTCCCCTCATACTCTTCTATTCACTGAGGCACTAACCATGCGCTCATCCATTCACCTAGCCATTATCCTTGCACTCATGCAATCACCCAGGCACTACCCAGGCACTCATCTAATTACCCAGGCACTACCCATGCACTCATCCAATCACCCAGGCACTACCCATGCATTCATTCAGTCAGTCACTCAGTCACTACCCATGTACTCACTCAATCACCCAGGCACTAATCATGCACTCACCCAATCACCCAATCACCCAGGCATTATCCTTGTACTCTCCAATAACCCAGTCACTGCCCATGCATTCATTCAATCCCCCAGGCACTACCCATGCACTCATCTAATCACCCAGCCACTACCCATGCATTCATCCAATCACCCAGGTACTACCCATGCACTCACCCCATCACCCAGGTACTAATCATGCACTCACTCAATCACCCAGGTGTTACCTTTGCACTCATCGAATAACCCAGGCACACTACCCATGAACTCATCCAATCACCCAGGCACTACCCTTGCCCTCATCCATTCACTCAGGCACTACTCATTCACTCATCCATTCACCCAGGCAATACCCATGCACACATCCAATCACCCAGACACTAACCTTGCACTCATTCATTCACTCAAGCTACCCATGCACTCATGCATTCACTCAGGCACTACCCATACACCCATCCAATGACCCAGGCACTACCTTTGCACTCATTCATTCACTCATGCACTACCCTTGCACTCATATAATCACCCAGGCACTACAAATGCATTCATCCAATCACCCAGGCACTATCCATATACTCACCCTATCCCCCAGGCACTATCCATGCACTTATCCAATCACCCAGGCACTACACATGCACCAATCCAATCACCCAGGCACTACCCATGCACTCATCCATTCACTTAGGCACTACCCATGCACTCACCCAATCACCCAGGCAGTACCTATGCACTCATCCAATCAACCAAGGTACTACCCTTTCACTCATTAAATCACCCAGGCCCTGGTGGCCATACACTTAGGCACTACCCCTGTAGTAATCCAATCACCCAGGCACTACCCTTGCACTCATCCATTCGCTTAGGCACTACCCATGCACTCATCTAGATGTGACGGCATTTCAGTGAAAATTTGTAAGTATATATATATATATATATATATATATATATTATATATATATTCACTGAAAAATCTAAAGATTACCGGGACATTATAGTCAGGAAATATAATTTTAAAAAACCTTAGAAATTCACTGAAAAAACCTAAGGTTGCAGAGACGTTATATTTAGGCTGACATTTCACTCGTACAAAACCAGAGAAATTCAGCAGTTATATTTAGATGAGCTAATTATAACTTGTGCCCCCACAATGCACTGCTTATTACCTCACATATTACATCACTCATGACATGGTCAATGACATCACTCATGACCTCACTGATGACATCTCAAAGACATCACTGAAGACATCATACACAGAATCGCTGACGTACCCACTCATACTCCCATGTAACCTTTCATACACCCACTCTAACTTCCACACTACCATTCTCAAAACCATTGATGTACTAATACCAATACTTACATACCCACTCACTGATTCATAGGTCTATGCACTCATCCACTCAGTCACTCACACAGCCATGTGTACACCAACTCACTCTCTAATATAGCCACAGATATTTCTACTAATACAGCCACACAGCCTCTCACATGCTCTCAGTCACCCATTGAGCTACTCACACCAACTAGTCACTCACCCATAGGGCCACTTACTCACCTATACAGTTATACACACACACCAACTCACTTATTCATACAGATACTAACACATACTTTCTTACCTATACAGTCACCGACACAAGCATACACTCACATACAGTCACTTATATACTCCAATACTCACCTATACTGCCTTTCACATATACAGTTACTCACCCATATACCACTGACACATCCATTCACTCACCGACACAGCCATACACACACTCACTCACCCATACAGACCCTCACAGATGCAGTTATGAACCCATACAGCCACTGATTCACCTACTCACATATCCATGTAGGGAGTCACACACACCCTCACCCACTGACACAGACACTCATACACCCATGCAGGTACTCAGGCAACCAATAAATAATCCATACAGCCACTTACACACCAACTGACAGACTGACAGAGACATTCACACAAATTAGTCACTCACCCATACATTCACTGGGACACGTATAATCACTCACGTATTAAGCCAGTCACGCATCCACTAAATCATCCATACAGGCACTCATACAACTACTGATTCATCAATACACCTTGGTGTAGATATATTTAACAAGTATAAACGTTTTAGAAACACTCACAGTCACCAGATGATGTAATCAGTGATGTCATTTGAGATGTCATCAGTGATGTCATTGACCATGTTATGAGTGATGTAATATGTGAGGTCATAAGCAGTGCATTGCAGGGGCATGAGTAATAGTTAGCTCAGCTAATTATAACTGATAAATGTATCTGGTTTAGTGTGTCGGAAATGTGAGCCTAACTACAATGTCCCTGTAATCTTTGTTATTCTTAGTAAATATCTACTTTTTTTAAATCCTATTTCCTAACTATAACAGCCCTGTAACCTTTGTTTTGTTCAGTGAATTGCTAAGGTTTTCAAATACTAATTCCTAACTATAACCTACCTGTAGCCTTTGTTTTTTCAGAGAATTTCCATGTTTTATTTAATTAGCAATGGTGTTTGCAGAATGGTGTTGAAAGGGGGCGGTCCTCTGACCAGCTCTCAAGAATCCCGCTGTGTAGGACTTTCAGAAAGTACCAGGAAGGCATCTTGGTCACCAAGGTCCTTTAGCATCCAAGAGAACTTAATTCCACAACCAGTAGTGTACCAAGAGACGCGTTTGCAGAATAGTGCAGAAAGGGAGAATGGCCTCTGAAGACCTCCTAGTAAACGGACTGTGTGGGATTTGATGGAGGCAACAGGTGGGATAGTTGGCCCGCAAATACCCCCAACTAGTACTATGCCATGAGGTTCGTGGAGAAAGGACGTCTTTGACGATTGCACAGGTAGTGACTGTAGAACTCTATGAGTGCCATTTCCAAGGACACACTGAGAATACCAGGTGTTTTTAACAAAGTGTAAAACACATATATAGACATATTTTACATAAGGTTTCAGTGTTTCTATTTAGTAAGATACTAATTAAACTTTCCCCTTTGTATTCATTTGTCGAAATAACTAGATCAAAGTGCATTTTCCTTCTTAACAGCAACACCGGAGGTAACATTGACATCAGTAGTCACAAATACAAATAACAAAGTGTAAAACAGATATAAAGACATATTTTACATAAAGTTTGAGCATAGTTGTTTGGTAGCATATTGGTTTAACTTTATTTTAACAACACATTTATAAAAAAGAACAGTTAAAAAAACCTCAACATCTGAACTCACGAATTGAACATAACTACCAACACCTATCAAACTACCCATTCTTACCCAAACTTAATGGGAATTAAAAACTTCTGCAAAACTATTACAATACACAATCTGCAAACATCACATGACCGGGAAAGTAAGGAATATCATTGGATAATATACTTTTTAGTAAAATGAATAGGAAGTATACACCCACTCCTCCTTCTTGAATCTTCTTTTTCAGAACGTTTATGTGAACAGGTGGTAGATTTTGGCTTGAGACTTGTTTTGGATTTATGTGGGATGATGTTCATGTTATATCACCTTAAAACCTATCATAGAAAATGTCTCCAACTGCTGATCAAGCAAAGGGAAGCTGGAGGGCCATCTACATCAGTGGCAGCAGCAACAATTCCCAGCCAGAAAGTCCCTTTAGGAGTACAGACCACTACAACAGATATGGCCCCAGAGTTTTCACGAATGGCCACGTATTGCATGGACTATAGTATTGTTATAAGAGCTGGTGAGCAGTGTGTTCCAGCTATTCCCGAAGCTGCCAAAAATTACACATGCTAATTTGTTTCCCCTTTTATATTTTTTCCACATTTCTCAGTGCACATTCATCAAATTCCTCCTGTCCCAGTTTCCATTTTTGTTACCATATAAAGGAACACAATTTTTTTTAAACTTTACAAAACTACAAAAAAAATCTTTTAAAAAAGCAGAAAATCATGTCACCAGGAAATAAAGGAATATCATTGGCTAATACACTTTTCAACTAAAAGAATAAGAAGAACACAGCCATTTATCTATCTAGAACATTCTTTAAGAGGAATTCATAGTGAGCAGAAAGAAGGCAACACAAAGCTGAAGGAACCTCGACTTCAATAGCAGCCACAACAAAACCGAAACAGAGAGTTCATTCAAAAGTCCAATCTCAACTGCAATATTTGGCTCCACAGTTTTACCCAATGGCATCATACTGCATTGTGGAGTTGTAGTGAGTGCAGGAAAGCAGTCAATAATGGCTCTTCGCAGTGCTGCAAAGATTAATAAATGTTGATTTTCTTTATTTTTCACCCTTCATAGTTTTTCTACATTAGCAGGCAGTTTATTATCTTACAAAATGGGTATCTAATGCCCTACAAACAAATCAAACCGTCCCTCTGCAAATAAATACACAGCTAACATTTGCCAGTTATCATTATTTATTTTTTCACTTTTTAAATATAAGTCAACAGTTTGTGTTTAAATCATCCAGTAAGGGCATCGACAACATATAAAAACATACTCTGTTTTTTTCCACAACACCGCGTTAAGTTTTGTAATTTCTTCTTTAAAACTATCATCTGTAATATATGTGTCCTGTTCTGCAACTCCTCATCTTAACAACTCTTCATTTACCCTAGAATCCTGCTCAGGACCAAAGAAATGAAATTGCACATCACCAAAAACCTTTTCTACGTCTGTCACACTACCATGCAAAAGTGCTCTATTCATTTCTCCTAACCATAAAGCAGGAGTTTTCACATAGTACAGCCTCCTAACTAAAGTACACATTGTAGAATGGTCTGACCTATTTTGTGTTTTAAACTTCGCCTTGGAAAGATACGTAGAAATGTTCTCAATATATCAATGCATTGCTGTCTAATATTACAAACACTACTACAATTCCGTTTGTATACAGGACCCTGACTTCGCCTTCTTTGTACCTCTTCTGCAATAACTTCTTCTACATTTCTAGGTACCATCAGCTCTTTTGCTATAGGACTATCATTCTTATTTCATAACATCGTCCTCTTTCATCAATAACATGAACTAATCCTGGAGTTAGCTTTTTTCATTAAAGAAAGGCTCTGTACTAGAAGTATCTATCCATTCTCCAATAAAATATGTACAAAAGTCACTGATCTTTTCTTCTGGTTTTGTCTCCTCATGCAAAACACAATTTTGTCAAGAGTCTTCATTCTATTTAGAATCAAAAAGAAAAACGTCCTCTTCAAAGCAAAGGCTTTATCAACTACTCTCTCAACTCATTCTTTCTGTTTCACTACATCTCTCCTTTTTCTACACTTTTTTTAATTTCTCACTAAATTTACAACCACTCTACTACATCCTGCCTCTGATTTCCTTAAACTGCTTCTGTCTCCTGGGTATATTGCGCCCTTGTTTGTTACAATCTTTTATCTTCTTCCAATGTATACTGTGTCCACTCTTGTTTCTCATAGTAATAATTGCATTTTTTTTATTTTGCAATCCTCGCAAATGTCCACATATATTTTTGAGAAATGACTTTGCCCTCTTACCAGTAGCTCTTTTTTCTTTCAGCACTTTTTCTGCATTTTGCCTTTTTTGTAACTCATTTCTGCAGAGATACTGTAGTTGCTTCTGTTTCTTTTTGTCTGAGCTTTTGCCGACATTCTTACTATGTGCAGTTATGTATATCTTGTTCTGTTAAAAAAAAAAGTATATTTTAATTCTTACCCTATCCAACGTACAAACTACTTTACTACTGACTTACTCATAATACAAATACATTTGTTATGGTATGTTACAGTTTTAAATTTACAGATGAACCTAGCTATATTTCTACAAGCACTTACTTCAATATATCAAACCCAAAGCAAAACACAAAGCTCTATTTATTAGTTACCTTTTACCATTTTAGCACCATATCTCACTTCTAACTAATACACGGTGAAAGACAAGTTTATCCCTTCTGTAGCAAATTTTAAAATAAACATCAAGCCAAGAGAGATTATTTACAAGCCCCATGCGCCAAAGCGTCACTTAAAGACACTCTGCATGGCTTTTCGTGTCCTTCTAAATATGGGCCCTTTTCACGCAGCACTTTGCGTGAAAGAAGCATGCCATGAGTTTTGCTGTAGGTGTTCCCATGCAACACCCATGCATTTTGCCACATTCCCATATTTACAATGATTTGTACACCTGGACATGCATCAGAATTCTACTGCTCCCCAGGGGAGGTGTAGGGAGGCACAACAAGGAGAAATACTTAATTTCTCCTAGTTTCTTCCTCTTTCTATGGGTGCTGCATTCTTCAGCACACACAGAAAGAGGAAAACACCTCTTGTGATTGTTTTTCTGCAGGAAGGTGTGCCTTCCTGAACAAAAAACAATAATCTCCACAACACAGGCACTCTTGCACAATGGTGCAAGGGTGCCTCCATTGGAGCATCACAGCCAGTTTTGCACCAGCACAGGGGAGGGTACAGGGATTCATCATATTGTGATTACATGAGTGCAGCTCTAGTGCCTGGATGATTGCAGAAGTGCCTCCATAGTATATAGGTGATTTATAGAGTACATGGATAGTGCATACATGATTGTTTAAGTCCTTGCATAGCACCTGGCCTATTGGATGAGTGCATGAATAGTGTTTCAGCAATTAAATGCTGCCTATTTGATTTTGGTTGAGTGAACAGGTAGTGCTTGGATGTTTAATTAACTACATGGGTAATGCCTGGATAATTGAATAAGTGCATCAGTAGTGCCTGGCTAATTAGATTAGTGCATAACTAGTGTCTCAGTGACTGCATGAGTCCATTGTTAAAGCTTTAGAGATTGGATGAAAGTAAGTGTACTGCTTGGGTGAGTATATTAGCGCAAGACTATTGCCTCAGTAATTAAATGGGTGATAGGTTTACTACAATGGTACTCTCTACATAGTTAGATGAGGGTATGAGTAGTGCCTGAGTGTTTCATCAGTGCACACATGTGCCTCAGTATTTCAATGACTGCATTGGTTGTAAGTGGGTGTCTAGATGGCTGCATAGGTTCTGCGCAAATGTTATTTATTATGAGTGCATAATTACAGCCTTGTTAATTGCATAAGTAAATAGTTAGTACCTAGGTGATTAGATGAATGTATAGGTAGTGCCTGCATAGTTCAATGACTGCATAATTTCTGCCTGCCCGATTGCAAAAGTACATGTGTAATGTCTGGGTAATTGAATAACTCCATGGATAGTGATCACTGATTTGATGACTGCCTGACTAGAGACTGGGTGATTGCCTGACTGTGAAACTACCTTAATTGCTGTTAGATAAATAACAGTTGTCACTATATCTCTGACTCATTTGTTATCTCCTTCTGTCAGTATCAAACTATCTGTTTTTCTGTATATATGCTTTTCTTCTGAGCTCTGTGTGAGTGAAGTCTAGGTACCACACTTGGGGCCATATGTAGGTAAATATAATTTACCGATTCTTAAATACCGAACTTTACCGAATCGGTATTTATGAATCGGAAAGTTATATGTAGGTAATCATTCGGTAATAATTACCGATTCGGTAACATTCGGTATACAAGAATCGGAATTTACCGAATCGGTAAATACCGCGGTGGTATTTACCGATTCAGTAAAATCCGAGGTGGTATTAACCGAATCGGTAAATTTCGAAGTGGCATTTACCGATTCGGTAAATACCGAATCGGTATTTACCGAATCGGAAAAACGAAATCACATGACTGGATGAAACATCCAATCCTGTGCAACCAAACCCCACCCAACCAGGAAGTGGCCACACCCAGGCAGGTGCACACAATCAACTGACTCTGGAGAGGCTGGGAGTGCAGAGGAGAGGCAGGGAGCCAGTGCCTGATTGTGCAGCTCAAAATCACAATGTCCAGCCAGGAGACACAGAGAGATGGAGGGGAAAGGAGGAGAAAGCAAAAATTTAGCCCCAAGGAACTCCAGGTACTAGTGGAGGAGGTGGTGAAGCAGCACCAGAAGCTGTTTGGGAGGCAGTCCCTGCAAGTGCCAGAGTCGGAGAAGCGGAATATATGGCTGGGAATCCAGGCGCAGGCCAATGCAGTTGGAGTGACCCCCAGGGACATTGAGGTACTTAAAAAGCGCTGGTACGACCTGAGGATCGTCACAAAGAGGAAGATGGGGGAACTGCAGAAGGAGGCCAGCCGGACAGGCGGTTGGAGTAACAGGGCACCTGCCCTTACCGAACTGGAGGAGCTGGTGCAGTCCACAATAGAGCACGAGAGTGTCGTGGGGCTTGGGGATGCCGACAGCTCTGCCAGAGCCGCCACCCAACAAGGTAAGACGAATGCACAGCAATGTAGCCCCCCCTACCCTTATCCCACATCCCCCATTGTGAAATGAGTATCCCACTCCAGTCCATGTGTTAGTGCAGACTGGCAATGCATTATGGGAGATGTAGTCAGGGAAACCCTAACCATGAACTGAATAGCACAGAACAACAAGGCATGGTACACACATTAGCCAAAAGCAGGAAGAGGACAATGTGAGAGTGTTACAGAAATTTATTGTGATGCTTGCAATGCAGGCCTTCAGGTACACTGAGCTGATGTTGCATTTCTGTCCACAGATGTAACATCGCGCAGGACTGCACATGCAACAGGAGAGAGGGCACACCGGCAAGACAGTACAGGGCTGGCCAGCACAAGTTCTGCCCAGATATCATTGCCACAGCCAGCATCACCATTACCACAGCCAGCATCACCACTACCACAGCCAGCATCACCACTCATGCTTGAGTCACCGGCCACATCACCGCCTGCATTTGTGAGGTCGAGGAGGCGTGCAGCTGCCAGGTTGCGAGTGTTGGAGACCTCATCTGACGACAGCAGGGGCCCGGATCCAAACACCATGCCCCAGGATGGGAGCCATGCCACTGTGCCCTCCACCTCAGAGGGAGCACACACGGGTGCCAGACGGCGCCCCAGGTCGCGGGTGCAGAGTCCACCAGCACACGTTGATAGCGATGGGGTGTTCTCGGGGCTCGAGGGCAACATGCTGAAAATACAGCGCCTACAAACAAAGGCAGTGATGTCAGTTCAGCGGCAAATGCGGGGACTGAAAGCCACTTTTGACAACATGGACAGGGGCATCAGCGCTATGGCGGTGGGGATGAGTGACATGGCAGTGGGCATGCGGGACATGTCCCAGTCCATCAAGCTGTTGTGCAGCAAGTATGATGCAGACAGAGCTGCACGGCGCCGGGAACGGCAGAGGAGAGACAGTCACACCAGGGCACTCAACCGGCTGGCAACTGCCACGTCACTACTCTGCAGGCGCTCTGTGGCTATGCAGGAGGGCCTGACACACTGCAGCAGCGACGTTTCTAGGGGGATGGTGCAGGTCACCAGTGCACTGGAAGTGCTATTGACAAGCCAGGCGGCCACAACTGGTGCTGGGGATGCTGCGGAAAGCATCGAAACCAGCAGCAGGAGCAGCATAATCCCCCCGGTCCCAGATACACGCAGGAGCAGCAGGCGACATGGGGCTGCCACTAGTGAGGAGGCACAATCCGTGGCATCCCACACTGTAGCGCTTGGCCGCAAACAGTAATGCTGCACGGCATAGCCTAAGACAATTGGGTGACGTAACCCTGGACTTGCTAGCAGTCATTACGCAATGTTGCCAGAATGGCATTTTCTTGGTGTTGTGGCGTAGTGCCGCATTATTAAACTACGTCATGACATCCAACAACTGGCTGTGTCCCCTTACTTACTCAGAAATAGTTGCATGTGATCTCTGCCCGTCTCTCTCTCCCATCTGTTGCTGTTGGCACTCCAGCTGCGTTGGCCTCTGGCTGACCTGACTCATCCTCATTGTCCTCAAAATCTGTTAGTTCCACCTCTGTACCTCTCTTCGTGGCAAGGTTGTGCAGCATTGCACAAGTGGCAATGATCTTGCAACAGATGATGGGTGTGTACTGGCGTGCGCCTCCGCTCTTGTGGAGGCAGCGGAACCTGCTTTTCAATAGTCCAAACGTGCGCTCCACCACGTTGCATGTAGATTTGTGTGCCACGTTATATCGTCTCTCACTCTGGGTTGATGGGTGTAGGTAGGGAGTGAGCTTGAATGACCGCACGGCATATGCACTGTCGCCTAGGTGAGTAAAAGGGAACCATCAGTCACATGCCTCAATACAATATGATTTGCAAGTATCATGGTGCGTCACTGTCACTTACCTAGCAGGTATCCTTCTCCAAATTCTCCGGCAAGCAGTCGTGTGTAGATCCCACTGTTCTGGAAGATGTAGGAGTCGTGGGTGCTCCCAGGAAACTTCGCAACAATATCAGTGATGATGTTCCCTGCATCGCAGATTACCTGCACATTGATGGAGTGGGTGGACTTTCTGTTCCTGTAGATGTGCTCAGTGGCAGCTGGTGGGCAGATTGGGATGTGTGTGCCATCAAAACAGCCAATGACGTGGGGGAACTGTGCCATGTGATAAAAGTCAGTTTTAGTTTTCTGCAGTTCAGCCTGTGTGTTTGGGAAGCTGATGTAGTGGTGCATTCTCTGCATCATGGCATCCAGGAACTTCCTGAAGTAACGGGACAGGCAACTCTGGGATACACCGCCCACCGCAGCTATCACCCCCTGGTAACTGCCAGATGCGAGTAGATGTAGGCTGCAGAGCACCTGCACATGTGGTGGTATGGCATGCGCCCTTCTTGTTGGCTGGTCCAGGAGTGGGTGCAGGTCCCTTATCAGGTCCATGATGGTTTGTGGGTGTAGCCTGTACCTTTCATGTATCTCTGCGTCAGTCTGTTGAAAGAGTGTGATGCGCTGTCTGTAGATGCGTTCCTCCCGTCTCCAAATCCTCAGACCTGCTGCCTGTAGACGTAGGCGCCTTGCAATGACATACAGAGCGGCCATGTTGTCCACGCTGTTGCATTTTGGGATTGCTTATATGCACTGTTGATGCTTACCACCTGCTTTCAATCTGTGTTAATTACCGACTCTTAATTACCGAATTACATGGATTTCTTAATTACCGAATTTACCTACATGTCTTTTTCCGTTTTACCACTTCATATTTACCACTTCATATTTACCACTTCATATTTACCACTTTATATTTACCGAATCGGAAAATATGTATTCGGTAAATATGAATCGGTATTTTTGAAATCGGTAAATATGAATCGGTATTTACCGCTTCATATTTACCGAAAACTGGTTTTTGGCCTCCTACATCTCACTTGACTAAATACCGGTCGGTAACGGGATATTTACCGAATTTCGGCCGTTACCGACCGGTATTTAGCTACCTACATATGGCCCTTGATATATAATTGCATACATAGCTCTCTGGAAACATAGATTGCTTTGTTACTGAGCGTGCACATGCATCAGTAAGTTTCTAAAACGGAAAACAACATTTTGAAATTTATCAAAGCACATTACCTATTGCGAATGACATACTTACATAACTTCTCAAATACTTCTTCTGCTTCTGAAACACATATTCAGCATATCTCAAACAAAAGTTACACTTGAAATGAAGCTAGCACAAGAACTTTTGAGGCATTCTGCACTATTAATCCTCCTCAATTTTAAACAGACCAAGTTTAAAGAAAAAACACTACTCTAACCATATACATGACATTTTCATCAGCCTTACTGAACATAGATCGCCATGCAAACATATTGGCAAATTCTTAATAGATGTACACCTTCAAGCCATCTTTCCAAAAATATATACCTCTCTGCATCTTTGAGTAAACTCAAAAATCCTACCATATATATATATAGCTATGTGCAAGCACAAAATCATATCTCACCATCTAAGCATATTCAAAGCGGTCATATAAGTTAAAACCCACATTGACAAACACTTCCCAGTATTACTTCTTTCTAATTTATATACAGGCAGACAACATCTTCTCATCTTTTATTTCTCACTACACTATTCCTGTTTAATAATGTTACTAAAAGTACTACCTCTCCCAGAATGCAAATAACAGTTGCATCTATTCTGCACAAAAGGGTCAGACATTTAAAACATTCTTAGTTCCCCATTTCCACCTTCCAAAAGACTATCCTGTTATTTTTCAATAAAATACACAATATAAATAAGAGGCACTAATTCATTTTTCTCTCACTTCCCAAAACATTCACCAGTAACTTCTTAAACACATACCCTCTAATAGATACTGTTCATCACTTATATTTTTTCACATCACTGTGATATTCTTTTTTCTCAAACTCCCATATACATCTTCATTTCTAATGTAATTGTTTTTAAAGATTACAAAGTCATGTACATACCAGTAAATTAAGTTTGTAGATTATATTGCTGTTTTAGCTCTCTGTGGATACTTTTGACACTGCTAGGATTTGTAAAAAATAAGCACAAGAATGGTACACAACTCTCATACAAAGCAACTCCAAAATGGCAACCTCTTCAACTTTCCACTCTATAATCATGTGAATGGTTACCATCTGTTAACCCTCTCCCTCTCTTTCACAATGAGGTTCCTGTCGGCACGTTTGTGCAATGATTTTGCGATCATCACAGAGTAATCGCGAAATACTACGGAAGTTCAAACCAATAACTAGGTTAATTTTTCTAAAATGTAAATACTACATAACACTTTAATACATAGACGTGAGTTGGAAATTAAAACTTGCCATTAATTAAATTGTGTCATCGCTCAACTTCTTTTTTAAAGTCTCTCTTTTTAACACTCTTCCCCTAATACACTCTTACCTCAGTGTACCTAGCAACCCAGTGGAACTAGTAGGTCATAAGTTCACAGCACATTCTAGACAGAACATGCTGCTTCCAATCATGATACAGCAGGTGTGCTTTACTCCACAGATTCAAAAGCAAATGCATGTCAGTATTACATTTATTTCTTTAAACTAAGGTCCTCATTTATGAACAATGTTTCATCGCTGCATGAAAACAGCAATGCAACACTTTCAGTACACCCTCCTTGTGACACCATGGATGGGCCTTATTTACTGTACGGCGCTCCATGTTGCAAGAATTTACAGATACATTAGTGGTCTTGACGTATCTGTAGGTGCAAAAGTGGCACATTGCTTGGGTGTGTCTGAAAACAGACGCAAGTCCAGCAATGTGACCTATCACATGGGGCAAGCCCCATTTGAAAGGATCTGTGTCACTCTTACACCTGCTGCTAAGCAGGTGTAAGGATTTGATGCTGTGGCGTCCTAGAAGTGGCACAGTGAAATCTCATAGATTTCACTGCACCACTACTATGAGCCTTTTTTGAGGGGGGACACCCACCCTGCATAGATTATGCCTGTTGCAGGTATAACGTAGCGCAGGTGTTTACAAAGTGATGCATCTGCCTAAATGCGTCGCTTTGCAAATAGGGTGCAGTATGGTGCATATTTTACGCCACCACAGCATCACAAAAAGTGATGCATTGGCGACATAATGGGCTCATAAATAAGGCCCTAGGGATTTCTAACAGTATTCTCTAAAGTCATGTTTTTGTAGAGAGTTTCTATGAAAACATCCCTAAAATCTATTTTATCTTTATGTGGTGACTCCAGAGCTCGCGATAACGTTGGTAATCGCGATGCCCGCGGTCAAGTACTGAAAACAAAAGCAGACATTTAATGGCCAATAATATGTAAAATAATCCATTCTGTAGATTGCACTACACATATTATTATATACATACTTCTTTCAAACCATGTTTAAACGTATACTTTTGTACTACGTTTCTTGAAAAACCATCTTTCAGACCAATTTTCCATTTTCGCGGTTATTTGAGACATTGCGAAGACGTCGTCAACCGCTACAGTTGCACCTTTTTCATAAAGGGAAAACACATCTATGCACACATATTACAGTATTTTACACACTAGGGGTTTATTACTGTACAATTCAATCTTATGTTTTTCTAGTATCTCTATACCAACCATCTCTAAAACCTATTTCCATTTTTCACGGTGATACCGGAAATCGCAATGACTTGGGTCGTCGAGAATCCCGAGGTTACGTCGCAAAAATGGAAAGCAAAAGCAGGAATTCAATAGCCACCACCACATAAAAAAATTATAACTATATAATTCATTCTAACCATCACAGTAGATAACTCACTATATAAATAACTCTATAAAAACATTTATCAATATCTCAATATCTCTATAACAATGCGTATTAATGATTCACTAATATGTTTTTTATATTTCCACCAATATTCGCGACAACGTTGATAGTCGCGATGTCCCCGTGATGATACATGGGGGGGCTGCACTGGCCGTCGTGGCATCATCGCGAATAACGCATGTGATTACAAAAATCTATTTTGTACTCATAAATTGGGTCACTAACACCTACATTTCTCAATCATGGGGTCATAGTGCCTCCACTCTGACCCCTTATGTTTGATTCTTTTGAATTTTTTAACCCTGAGAACCGTTCTTGATCAATAAAATGGCAGCCAAAACTTTCTGTTCCGGTTCTGTCCAGCCAATAAGAGCACTCCTGTTGGTGCATGCATTTGAGAGCAATCCATAAACAGTCGCAAAATATCATCGGCCACAGATATCACTATACATTTTGGCTTATATTTAGCAAATAACTACTGAACAGATTTACACCAAAAAGGCAAAAGGCCCTTCTTTAACCTACTTCTACCTCCCAACCAAATTTGGTGTAAGTCCTATTAGCAGTTCGGTCTATAGGTGTGGCTAAAGGTTCCCATGGGATTTAACATTACAAGCGCACCCTTATTTCCCACCCCAGATTCTCAGTCCCCACTGCACGTATCACCCCCAAACTTTTCACGACAATGAGAACCTACCTTGACACTTTTTGGGAAAATTTCATGAATACTGAATAAACGATGACAAAGTTAAATGCAAGTCAAAGAAGAATTTTCCTATGGAAACATGGTCCTTACTATAACTACCTACTGGCGACCGCCAGTAGGTCATATATATCTAAACATTTAAGAGTAGCTGTAACCCACCTACCTGAACTATCAGTGTTAGATGCGGTCATCTCCACACATGACCCTTTCCTAATGGTTATTGCTACTCTTAAATGTTTGGGTTCTGATTTTGTGTGCGAAGGTTTTTATGGTCCGTATACGGACGACCCCCAATACATAGTAGATCTGCAATTAAGTCTAGCTTGAGCAACAGCACCAATAATAATAGAGGGTGTGTTTAACTCCCTTCTAGATCCAATATTAGATAGATACACGAGTAGTAGGGGGGCCCAAGCGCCAAAGACAAGACATGCCCTTAAGCATATGATATAGGAGCTGGGTATGGTTGACTCCTGGAGGCACCTAATGAAAGGGAAGAAAGCTTACTCTTTTCATAGTAAGAAGTATCATCACTTCTTATGTTTGGACTACCTGCTAGTAGATAGAGAGTGGTCCGGGAAAAAAAAAGAGGTCCATATACTTCTATGACATATCTCTGATCACGCTATGGTGAGTATCACATTGAAGGAAGTTCACATGAGGAACAACGCTAGATGGACATTGAAAAGAGCCATACTATCCGACTCAGACGTGGCTGCCCTCTTGAAAGAAACAACATTAGAGTTCTTTCAGATTAATGCCCACTCGGTGCCAATTGGTGTCACCTGGGACACTTTTAAAGCCTATATTTGGGGGGGTTTACAAAGCCAGGTCTGTTATACGAACAAAGTGGAGCGAGCAGGGTTAAGGAAGTTGGATGAAGAGATAGGGATATTAGAAGGAAGGATGCAGCAGGATACACAGTACAGAGAGGAGACGTTAAAGAAGCTGGAGGAAGCTAGATTGAATTATAAGATCAAATTAGAAACAAAGTGTAGGGAAAGGTGGGCTGCAGGACGTATGCAACAGTTCGAGTATGTCGAAAAAGCGGGAGCACTATTAGCCTGGAAGGCGAGGGCTGATAGGGCGAGAAACCACATAGGAGAGCTGGTCATCAATCCTGAGGGGGATATTACAAAAAAAGAGGAGGAAATACAGGAAAGTTTGTTTAATCTCTTCTCAGAACTATATGCAGAATCAGAGAGCCCGGATGAAGAGGTCTTAAAGTGTTGGTTAAACAATGTAGGCCTCCCGACCCTAACAACAGAAGGGAGGAACAGGGTTGACGCCCCCATTACAGAAGAAGAAATACGAGAACAACTTAAACATATGAAGAACGGCAAGGCGGCAGGCCCTGACTCTGTACCGGTTGAGGTCTACAAGTTGATAGTTGAGGAGATAGTCCTGGAAATGGTGGCTCTCTTTAATTCTGTTTATAAGGAGGAAGGGCTGATCCTGAACTCATGGAGTGAGGCCATAATTACTTTGATTCTAAAACCGGCTAAGGATCCGAGGAGGGCCGATTCATACCAACCAATCTCCCTACTGAATGTGGATCATAAAATTTACACACGTATTTTGGCCGGGAGACTGGCCAAAGTGGCCCCCCAGCTGATACATACGGACTAGAAAGGTTTTGTCCCTAAGAGACAAATACAAGAACTTACGCTGTCATTAATAGTGACTATAGACTTAGCAGTTGCTCGATCGATCCCGTTGGCGGTGATCCCTATAGACGCCGCCAAGGCTTTTGATCGTGTCAGCTGGGTATTTCTTTGGGCTGTTTTAGGCACAATGGGTTTTAGCACTGGTTTCATTAGGGCAATACAAAAATTATATGAGTTCCCCATGGCCAAAATCCTCCTAAATGGCTCCCTGACCAGGAGTTTCAAAATTTATAGAGGGACGAGACAGGGTTGCCCCTTGTCCCCTCTTCTCTTCGATATATATATCAAACCTCTGGTGAGCAGATTATCCCTATACACCAGCTTCCGACGCACAGTAAAATTGCATTCTATGCCGATGATTTTGTAATTTACACCTCTGACCCAGCTCACACATTTATTAAGATAGAACAACTGACAACTGAATTTGGGTGCTTTCTGGGTATTCAGTTAATATATCAAAAACAGAAGTAATGTGTTAGAACATGCATGAAGTGGGGTGGTAGAGGCTGTTCAGAGATTAAATACTGGGGGATAATATTTGCGGATAAAATTGATGAGATTCCTTCCCGTAATCTGAAGAGAGTGATGAAGGAGGTAGATAGACAACTAGCTGGGTGGAAGAACTTACCCTTCTCAATATATGTTAGGGTTAACTTGATAAAAATATCTGTTCTCCCAAAGCTAACATACCTCTTTAACTGCATACCACTCAGTTTCCCTAAGGATGAAATCCATAAAATACAAGGGAAATTATCTGGGCATCCCGGGGGGTTCGTCTCTCATGGAAAAAACAAGAAGTTGCCTTAAGAAGGGGGGTTAGCATTGCCAGATCTCAGACTTTACTGTATGGCCTTCCAATTCAAAACTATTTGTATGTTGGCAGGGGAGTCCATGAACAACACCTGGGGTCTAATATTGAGAGAAATGACTAAAGATGTGGGAGGAGCCTTTTTATATAAATTTGGAGCTCAAAGTGTTTTTAAAAAAAGTAAGGTTTGAAGTACTGGGTTTTTCAGAACCAACCCAGCGGTGCCAGGGAACACACCCGAAGACTTTGAGTTCTTCCTGTTTCAGACTACAGAAACAGAGTCTTCTAGGTGAAGTCAAAGATCGTTTTTATTGGCTGCAGACCAATCACAGGTATCCGAGAAGTACAACACGATGTATGTTCTCAGGAGACTGCTCTCAACCAAAAACCAGTCTTTTCTTATATACACAATATTACGCTCTGGGCAACACCACCCCTATTTTACAAGTGGTCATTCACATATTTTCGCTTCAAAGAAACAGCAAAGTCATGATGATAATCCCACATTTCAGCTCGGTCAGCCCACAATTATTTACCCAGCGAGGCTCAGAACCCTCATCAGATATCAGCAGACCCCAATAAAACGGGCACCTCCTCCTCGTAAAGTAAGCCATAAAGTAGGAAACAGAGTCAGGTTTGAAAGAGATTAGTCAGGGTTCGTGTGGGAAGATCGACTTTATGATGTGTCAAGCCCTGATGCTAATCCCATTTGGCCGCTGTAAAAAGGAACCGGCCGGACAGGACTGACCTCGGGCAGTGGAGTCAGTTTGCACAGGTCACAAAGAAGTCACGGAAAGATTGCGTGTCCTTTAGGCCTAGGCATGGCCTTAATGCACAGCCTATGTGAGGGCAACCACAAAATGGCTACCGCTCTAAAATGGAACCCGAGGATTCAATATGTAACATCGTATACACGGTGAATTCATCGGTGAAACATGACGAAAACACTCATACATACCGCATTAGTCATTTGCGGTTCGCTGATACCAAAATCGGCATGGTAGGACCATGCCTCCAACATGTTTCCGAAATTTACAGTACCACAGACCCTCCTTTTGCCCTTACATAGGCAATAACTATACTCATACTAATCGGTGTCTAGGTCTATATTCATAAGGCCATGGAGATGTTGCTGTAGCATCATCCTATTGCTTAGTTCGTCCCTTGATACAGGTTTCCTTACACATGATGTAACACAGAGGCTACACATTACAGGAGCACACTGTACACATAGACAGAACAGGAAAAGAATGGCTAAGATCATCCCAGTGGCTATCAGAATCTTCCATCCCCAAGCTGATATCAGTCCCCAGAACCACCCCATCATCGACCAATCTCCTTTATCCACGTGAATGGATTCGGAAATCTTATGCAGTTTGGAGATGGCTTGATAGACTGTCGGAGCGTTATCTGGTATGAAAATACAACAGCTTGATTGGATGACCTTACATACCCCGCCACGGTCTGCAAGGATTACATCTAGAACCATACGGTTCTGCAATGTCATGAGGCGATCCGCTTGGAGCTCCGCTGTCAAATTACCAAGGGCACCAGCCGTTACATTAACAGTGGATTCAACTACACGGGTCAGTTGTCTCAGGTTCCTACTATTGACCATTGGTCCCCAAAACGGCAGGAAACCCAAGAAGAAGTCACCCGCTTCCTGACCGGCAGTATCCTCCTGACTAGCAACGCCTCGTGCGACCCTGGTCTTGTGATAATCAGAAGCAGCAGTAAATGTTGGCGGTAGCAAATTTGCAACATAACATGTGCCCGAGAAATCAGGGGGCAACCATGTATATGCTCGGTCATTACACACAAAGTATGTACCCTTGGCAGCCAAAAACGCAGGGGAGGACTGTGATGAAAAAGTGTACATTTCAGTACAGGCACTCTTCCCTAGTTGAGCTCTTGGGTTCTGACCATTGCCTTGTAAACAGAACCGACCTATGTGTGGTACGACCCAAATTGGGGATGAACTTTTACGCTGTTTCTCGTCTAGACTAATGCTATACCCCGTCGCGTTCCAACCTACATAAGCTCGCAACTCATCCTTGGGAATAGATGAATATGCATCGATATCTCTGCTCATATCAGCAATTCCGTTCATCAAGGCTTTATTGTTTTTGCTAGGTCTAGTGGAACGCGGTGGTCGCGAGGAGTAGGTCTCAAGCGCAAAAAGAAACATAGTCTGGAATGCCCATGATGACCCATTATAGCTAAACGGCAGCACTAGATATGGGATACCCTTATTAATGGTATGTGGCATCAAACCACACACCCAGCAATTTGTTGTATTCATAACTAGTTGGTGTTGGTGCAGAAGTTGAATAAACGAGTTGTTTACAAACTCAGAACGTCTAGCTTGTTCATATTCAGGGAGAGGGTGGAAAGAGTGTGAGGAAACAGTAGGAGGAGGTGTGGGCTGTATAGTGGGTGCAAATGACACTTGAAAAGACAATGACACATAACCTACAGAAAACATCACCATACTAAATAGTACAAACAGGCATAATATTACAAAACGTTTGCTATTCATTACTTTACATATTCTGCTCTTAAAATTCATTTCCTCATCAGGTCTCTCCATCTCGAAAAACTCCATCCTCTAATCGTGCTGTTCGCGGCGGATGAGTGTCTTCTGCTAAGGAGTGCACCTGTCAGTCCAGGGAATGCCCTAGACCAACCAGAACCGTTGACCTAACGTCTCCGGCTTGTACCCCAAAGTCTTGGCACCGCGACCCTACAGCTGAACCCGGATGGTGGTTCGAAAAACAAAAAATAAAAAGTTTCTTAGATGAGAGAGCTGCACTTCTCAAAAATTATTAAAAATAGCAAAGGAAAGGAAATGCATTTTATTTGTCCATAGTCCTTGGCCTCAAATTGTAGTGATTCCTCCCAGGTACTGTCTGGTCTTGAAACAAGAGTTCAGGCTCTGTAGTGTCGAATCGAATTGACGGTGGCACAGCCTCTTGCAAAATGTCATCGCTTTCCTGCTCAGAGCTTGCTCCTTTCACGCGTGCATCGCTAAATGGCACGAAACGGGGCACAGTGTCAGTCTCAGAATCAGCGATACCCACCTGGACCCACCGGTCATACGGCAGAGGCAAAGGGACCCTCTTACAATGTACGCCGTGAATTCAGTTCTTTTTCCCTTTCACTCGAACAGCTGATCTTGTCGAGAGAAGGATGAGATGGGGGCCGGTCCAACGGGGCTCATCATTTTTCGTTCTTTTGAAATTTTTTACTAGCACCCATGATCCAGGATTGATAGGAAGTCCTGGAGCTTCAGAGGCCTGAGGCAGAGTATCGTGGACCTGTCGGTGTAAGACACGCAATTTAGCCGTCAATTCATACAGATAATCAAGCAGTACTGGATGTTCGATCTCACTGAATTTTGTCGGCCTTGGCACTCCCCATATATTGGCCGGACGGCCAAACACGATCTCGTACGGACTAAGTCCCACTCGTGAATGCACAGTCATTCTTGTTGATAGGAGTGCTAAGGGCAGAGCGTCAGGCCATTTAAGACCAGCACTCGCATGGATCTTGGCTAATTTGAGCTTCAATGTGCCATTATAGCACTCTACTAGTCCAGCTGATTGGGGGTGATTTGCAGCGCGGAATTTTTGCTTAATGCCGAGTTCCTCACATACATTCTTCATCACTCGACCCACAAATTCACTTCCATTATCACTCCAGACCATTCTCGGCATTCCAAACCTAGGGAAGAATTCTTTGACAAGGGCTTTAGCTGTGGATAAGGCAGTATTGTCTTTTAGGGGATATGCTTCTATCCACCTTGAAAAAGCGCAAACAACAACAAGTACATATAGTTGTTGCACCTTTCCATGTGGATGAAATCTAGCTGCAAAACCTCGAACGGATACGTCGGAGGCGCAAAATGACCAGCTGGAGTTGGGGTTGCCCTACCAGGATTGTATTTCAAACATACCATGCAATTTTTGACCACATTTTCCGCACACTTGGGAATTCCAGCATTCTGCCATACTGGAGCCAACAACTAACAAATCCCTTTCACACTGATATGTGCCATTCCATGTGCCATCGTAACCACTGGAAGCACATATGCATCAGGTAACAACCATCGCCGGTGCTCTGACAAATCAATCCAACAACCATTTTCATCCAATTTACCCTTACTTTCCTTCCACATATTCAATTCTTTCTCTGTGGCTTCAGTTTGAAGGGACTTCACACTCTCTATCGTGTCTTCACACATTCCAACATCACCAACCCATCTTGCAGGGCCTGCAACGTACATTCGATTCGTCACATCTTTTGCTGTTTCTTTCGCGATTTCGTCAGCAAATGCATTACCATGGCCAACATCATCAATAACCTTCTTGTGTGCCCTGCATTTCACAATCGCGACTTGTAACGGTAAGGTCAGTGATTCAAGGAGATCATTCACCAACTGACCATTCTGAATCTTAGTTCCATGCGAAGTCAGGAACCCACGTTCTTTCCACAAGCGCCCAAAACTATGGGCCACGCCAAAGGCATACTGACTGTCAGTATATATGTTCACTTTCATTCCTTTCGACATCACGCATGCTCTTGTAAGTGCAATTAATTCTGCTGCTTGAGCCGAATTATGTGGTATACGTGCAGTTTCAACAATCGTGTGCAAGGTCGTAATAGCATATGCAGCAGTCGTATCACCATTCGGAAGCTTGAAGCACGAACCATCCACCCATAAGGTACCATCACACTCAACCAGGGGAGTATCTTTAAGATCCACTCTCCCTTTTGTTTCTTCTTCTGTTCTGAACAGACAATCATGCTGTTCAATCTCATCTGTGTCTGCTGAAATCAGTAATAATGTAGCTGGATTCAACGTATTGCACCTCTTTATGTGCACATGACTCGCTAGCAGTGTCAACTCGTACCCTGACAATCGAGCACTAGTTAAGTGCTGTGTCTTGGTCCTGTTAAACAATGTGTCCACTGCATGTGGAACCATTACAATCAAAGTGTTATTCATTACTAACCCAGCAGACTGTCGAATAGACACAGCTGCTGCCGCTGTGGTTCGCAAGCAACTTGGCAATGCCTTAGCTACTGGATCCAAAGTCGACGAAAAATACGCGCATGGACGTTGTCTGTCTCCAAAAGACTGTGTTAGCACTGACAACGCGCAACCTTCTTTCTCGTGAACATACAATGTAAAAGGTTTACTGTAGTCGGGGGTACCCAACACAGGAGCTGAACATAATGCATTACGCAATTCTGAAAACTTTTCTGACACTCTTCAGACCACGGGACGGGATTTGGTGTATCTTTGCATGTTAATGCTATCAAAGGTTTTGCCAGAAAAGAAAAACTCGGGATCCACTGCCTACAGTATGAAGTAATACCCAAGAAAGAACGCACTTCTCTCTGTGTTCTTGGCACGCTCAATTGTGCAATGGCCTGGATTCTTTCTGGGGTCAGTTTCCTTCCCTCCTTCGATAAAAGATGACCTAAGTAGGTCACTTCTTGTCGACAATATTGCAGTTTTGAGAGAGACACTTTGTGATGAAAGGAAGAGAAATGACGCAACAATGACAATGTAGCTTCTTTACAAATTTCCTTAGTATCCGCGGCGATCAGTAAATCGTCAACATATTGAATAAGGGTAGCACCACTAGGTAAAACAATTGCATCAAGCTGCGCTTTTAAAGCCTGACTGTATATTGATGGAGTTTCACAGTAGCCCTGCGGAGCGCGTTTAAAGCGGAAGCTGCGACCTCCTAAACTAAAACCAAAAATATCCCTGCTTTCCTCCGCAATCGGAATGCTAAAGAAAGCATTCTTTAAATCGATCACTGAGAACCAAGCAGCGGAAGCTGGGATCATAGTTAACAAGGCAGTTATATCAGGGACAACTGGAAACTGTGGCACAACTATCTTATTGACCTCCCTAAGATCGATCACAAACCTGTAAACAGGTGGCTGAGAGGGGTCAGTACGTTTTAAAACAGGCAAAACAGGACTATTGCAAACGTTGCCTCTTGTCTCTTCAATTACATCCTTTTCAATCAAATCATAGATGATTGCTAACAATGCTTTCTCACCTTCATTAGAGATCTTGTACTGGGGAATGCGTGGCAATTTAACATTGGCTTTCAAAGTGACCACATATGGTGGTATCTCCAAGAGACCCACATCATTAGGACCAGTAGCCCAAAGGACATCCGGAAGAGACGATAATTCAGCTGGCAGTTTATTCTTCGACAAATACATGGGAGAAATCACTTCTCTACCCAATGTAAGTTGTACTCCCGAGGAGGAACAATATAATGTCACATGTAATCTCTTTAACAGATCCAATCCTAACAGGATTTCACCACATCCTGTCGTTAGGATAAGGGGTGCTTTCAGCTCACAAGGTCCAACAGAAAGGGGCATAGGACTAGAGATCGGGTTCTTAACCGGGGCGCCAGAAAAACCTACTGAAACATTCATTTCGCCAGACAAAGGCGCGCCGGGGAGTTTTGAGTGCATAATTGAACTCTTTGCAGCACCAGTATCCAACAGAAAGGGTTCTGACACACCCGCTGTAGTCACCTTAACATACGGTCCACTCTGATCCACTGGTACTGAAACAACTCCCTCTCTCTGTCTATGGCTGTCCTAGTAATCCACACCTTCCGCATTTCCATCTTCTGCATAACAGTCATTATTATAGTACTGAGCTGTTCTACCAGTTACATCGGCCTGCTGATCAAAACTGTTCATCGTATTTTGAGGCGGAAGAGGACGTGTGTTCTGGGGAACATTCCCACGCCCTCTACCTCTAGGAGCTTGCTGACCACCTCTACCTCTCGCGCCATAAGCATTATTCGTGTGCTGCAACAATATAGGACAACTATACTTAAAATGACCTTCTTCTTTGCAATACGAACACTGATTGGGGCCCACAGGAACACGCGGTTGGGAATACCCGAACCTTTGCGAGTTACTCTGAAACTGTTGGGGTTGTTGATAGTTACTCTGACCTTGTTTATAGTTATTCTGATCTCCACGTGGCGGGTAAGCCTGCTGTAAGAGAACCTTCGTCTTTAACTCTTTCATTTTCTTGTCTGCTCTATCCTTCTCATCTTTATCCCTATTTTCGTAATACTGTGCAGTAGCCAGTATTTGTGCTGATGAGGAAATAGCCCAAGAACTCTCTGAATCTTTTAACTTCTTACACAACTCGGGAAGCAAATTATGCACAAATTTATCAACAAATAACCGTTGGCCACCTTCCGTGCTCATGTCTTGACCACTGTGGTCGATAAATGTTTCTTCAAACCTGGTGAAGAAATCAGACACTGTTTCGTCTTTCTTCTGTTTGCATGCGGATAATTTATCCCAATTCACATGCATCGCGGGCATTAAAGTTTTCATGTAGGTAATAATTCTACCAGGGAGTTCTGCTACTAAGGGTTCAGGTTTCGCACCACCAACTTGTCTAGTGTCTGTAGCAATGATATTAGCCCATGTGCCACCTAGTTCTGCATCATGATCTGCATTACGAATCAACCCCCATAAAGGCTGCGGAACGACTTTCCCGAACAACATATCTATGTCAGCTAGATTCATGACACACGATTCTGCAGTCTGTGATAACTCCTTATAATATCCTGCAGGGTTTTTACGGGGGTCAGGCAATGTCTGCTTAAGGGCTAAAACTTCTGATCGCTTCCAAGGAACATGTACCCAAATGCGCTGAAAATGAGCTAGAACAGGCGGGTTAGCATTTAAATCACCAGGTCTCCAAACTGGAGGAACCTCACGCATCGGATATTGGCGCGCTTTTACCTTCTTCCCTACAGGGAACTCCTGTTCGAATAACGACTGATGACAATCCCCATTCCTGAAGGACAACAATGTCGTAACTGCTCTATCAACATCGGCGCCCACAATCGTGCCTTTTTCAAAATCGAACCGTACATGACACAACTCCTGCGGGCTTGAATCTAAACCATGATCTTCCAATTCCTCAAAGAGGAATTCACACATTTTCTCAAAAACGTATCTCTGTTTTGGTGCTTCCCATTGATGAAAAACATTTACAACAGACTCTACATCATATCTTGAAGGATGAACAATCCATCTACGTGCCATGCGGTCTAATACTTCTTTCTCTCCAGAATCAGGCAGCTGACTACGCAACTGCTTACGTTGAGAACCAGGGGTCGTACTAGGTGACCCAAAGAGAGGCGACATAAAGCTAGTGACCGCACTAGCTATTCGTTGTCGTGTAGAAGGAGAAGTTGAGGCAAGAACAGGGGGAAAGACAGAGGGTAGAAAAATGGGTGCAGATACAGGTACAGGGGTAGTATCAGGAAGAGCGCCGAGGGAGGCAGCTGATGTACTAGGTAAAGTCGCAGGAAGTGCAGAAGAGATAGGTATTAAAACCGGCGGCCCTTGAGGGGGCTGCGCCGTAGGCATAGGAGCCGGCTGAGGAGGAGCTGGCGGCTGCGGAAAAACTTGCGGCAAATTACCTGGAGGCTGTACATTTAAAGGTTGCGGAGGTGCCGTAGTACTCTGCGCATAAGGGGGTGGCGAACTCAGTAAATGTGACATTAGGGGATCATTCTCCTTTTCTTTTGACGCATCTTGCTGAAGGGGCGGTAAAACTGGGTAGCATTTATCAACCACTAGTTCACGTTGCCTGCGCAACTGCTCATTCATTTGTTCATCTTCATTATCTTTAAACTGCAAGGCTGCTTGCATTATCGACATACTTTTCTCCCTCCTATTTTTCTTTGCCAATTTGATTTCTTTCTGTTTGGCTTCCTTTCGCCATAGGCGGAAAGAATCAAACATCGCCGGGCGGGCTTTCTTTTTAAATATTTTAACTTCTAAGTTATCTAGGATTTCTGTGTCGAAACTACCATTTTGGGGCCATTTTAAAACACCATCCTTCCTGGTTTATCGGATCCATACTTCATTATACGCAATGGGGCCCACGCCATGTTTTACATAAAGCTCATACGTTGGAGTTCCAATTGGAGGAACCGGACACAAATCCTCTAATCGGGAGTCCCTATTACAACCCAAACAAAACAAATTTCCAAATATACTAGAACCAGGCATCGTCGCTCACTAGTCTAGTTTCAAACTTCAAAGGAGTATCGAATACGATAGTCTCGTGAATACACGAGTCCTTCGGCTTTGGCACTTGCAAGTTCCAAATCAAAGCGATCCCGAAGGGATACCAAACCAAGAACCAAACTAAGGACTGGGAGACGCTCCACTTATACTTAACTAAGGTATCGATGATGTCACCAGAAGACTCGTTTATCGTTTCGCTCTACCAAATCATCAAGGATCCAAAACAGGGCGATAGTCAGGGCAGCAGTCCTTTGTAGCCGTCGGGACGCGGAGAACCTCGCAGTAAAGACTTTCGGACCACGTCGACATGCAGGGGTCGATGAAGTGGCGGCCTTCCTCCAGAATTTTCACACGAAGCTCCTCACGAACCTCTGGCTTGGACCAGTACCGCTGAAATCGCCCCACGTTGGGCGCCAACCGAAGTACTGGGTTTTTCAGAACCAACCCAGCGGTGCCAGGGAACGCACCCGAAGACTTCGAGTTCTTCCTGTTTCAGACTACAGAAACACAGAGTCTTCTAGGTGAAGTCAAAGATCGTATTTATTGGCTGCAGATCAATCACAGGTATCCGAGAAGTACAACACGATGTATGTTCTCAGGAGACTGCTCTCAACCAAAAAACAGTCTTTTCTTATATACACAATATTACGCTCTGGGCAACACCGCCCCTATTTTACAAGTGGTCATTCACATATTTTCGCTTCAAAGAAACAGCAAAGTCATGATGATAATACCACATTTCAGCTCGGTCAGCCCACAATTATTTACCCAGCGAGGCTCAGAACCCTCATCAGATATCAGCAGACCCCAATAAAACGGGCACCTCCTCCTCGTAAAGTAAGCCATAAAGTAGGAAACAGAGTCAGGTTTGAAAGAGATTAGTCAGGGTTCGTGTGGGAAGATCGACTTTATGATGTGTCAAGCCCTGATGCTAATCCCATTTGGCCGCTGTAAAAGGAACCGGCCGGACAGGACTGACCTCGGGCAGTGGAGTCAGTTTGCACAGGTCACAAAGAAGTCACGGAAAGATTGCGTGTCCTTTAGGCCTAGGCATGGCCTTAATGCACAGCCTATGTGAGGGCAACCACAAAATGGCTACCGCTCTAAAATGGAACCCGAGGATTCAATATGTAACATCGTATACACGGTGAATTCATCGGTGAAACATGACGAAAACACTCATACATACCGCATTAGTCATTTGCGGTTCGCTGATACCAAAATCGGCATGGTAGGACCATGCCTCCAACATGGTTCCGAAATTTACAGTACCACAGGTTAAAGGTTTTAAGATCAGCTTTAAATCTTTGGATTGTAGTGAGATGGACACTAAAGACTGGTTATTTCTCAGAATTTGTCCCAATTTGGGAATCCCAGGGGATGCTGAAATGCCTGGAAGATGCCTTAAGCTTGCCTTTAAAGAAGGCGGGGATAACAAAATGGGGAGACTTGATAACAACAGGAGGACTGATCCCCTGGGAGGTTTTGAACATTAGGACAGGCAATAGGCTCCCCAGGTTTAAGTACTTGCAGCTTATTTCATGGGCTCCGACTGAAGTGGATGAAGTTGGTGATAATTGGGACTTCGAGGCCTCACTCCATGATACCAGTCCGTAAGCTAAAGAAGTGGCAAAATGGTATTGACATTTCTTGGAGGCAGAGGAAGAGAAAATGAAGGACCCCTCTGAGGTCTGGACAGACATATTGCAGGAAGGTAGCATACAATCTCTGTGGATAGACTCTGTGAAACTACTTTATGCTATATTAACACCAGCTAATTTTAAACGTCATCACTTTATTGTCATCCACAGGTTGTATTGGACACCACAAAGATTGGCCAAGTTCTTGCTACAGCCTGTTCCTAGTTGCAAGAGATGTAACCACTCAAGGGCCAACGATGTTCATGTCTTCTATACATGTCCAGAGATAAAAGAATTTTGGAAGACTGTAGAAGCTACTATAAGGGCCATCCTAGCATAAAACATAGTCCTAACTGAAACATTGGTGCTTCTCTGGATAGATAACGCCTCCCAAGAGGTTTTAAACAGTAAGCAACGGGGTCTACTATTCTATCTGTTGATCTTGGCCAGGCGAGAGATTTGTAAACATTGGTTGGACCCCCACCCCCCGAACCCAACAGCCTGGTTAAGTGTAGTTAAATGGAGTCGTACATGTAATTCAGATACCAAGTGTAACCTACGACGGTCCGCAAAAATTTGGGAGGATTTATTGAAGTGGTTAGGTTAGGGCTCTAAGATAAGCCTACAGGTTGGTCATAAACATCGCTATTTGGTCCACTAATTACATCAAGCCATGGATCAGGTGGTGGGGGGTTTTCTGCCCCTCCCCCTCTACAAAGACCAGTGCCGTGGAAGGTATGTGTCTCAAACTGCTTGGACCACAGATGGAACGAGGGTGTTTACAAACGGCCCAGAGTGCAGTAGCCATGGTGTAATGAGAACTAAAAAAAAAAAAAGAAGTAGGTCATATATGTAAATATAAATATATATATATAAAAATAAATATATATATATACATATACAAATATGTATATATATATATATACACACATGTGGTCGCCAGTAGGTAGTTATAGTTAGGACCTATTTTCCATAGGAAATCCGCAACATTCTATTCCCAATAAGTCTGGCGCCGGTTGACGAATCTTCGCGAAATGTTCCAAACTTTTGGCCAGCTCCGGTCCGCTCCTATCCTGAAAGTTTCGTGGTGATTCGTCAAGCGGGGGCTGAGAAAAAAGGCAATTTCCCATAGGACCTGTTGACGCAGCTACAGCCCGAACAGGTGAACGGAATTACACCAAATTTGGCAGAAAGGTAGACCTTGGTTCAGAGTCGTGTCTTGCTTAAATTGTGTAAATCCGTTCAGTAGTTCCTGAGAAAATCAAAAGTAAAATCACATATATATCTGGGCGGAGCCTAACCACACATCTCATCGTGAGATCTGATTGGCTGTCAGCACTTCATCCAAGAAGTGTTGGCAGCCATCTTGGGACCAATATACATGATAGCACCTCATTAAAAAGCATTGCAGTTAATAGAAGGTTTTAAGACTTTAGATACATTATAAATCATTTGTTGATGGTACCATACTCATTTTAGGAACTGTGGTATGTTCTAAGGTGATTTTACCATGTGAAAAAGCCTTCTGCTGGGATATCATGAATCATGTTTGAGAGAAAACTATTTTCACATGCTTTTCCCACAGAGGCTTGGAAGGTGATCTATAGGCTGAGAGCATATTTTCTGTAAATTCACATTATCTTTCTTAGTCATGTGAGAATGAAGTCTGACATTCTCAGTAAAACATGTACATCCAACAAGGGCAGAGACTGTCCGTTGATTCCTTTGTGTTCTACTGCAGCTTCCCAGAGTGTTCCAAAGAACAACTAGAGCGCTAACACTCCTACTTATGATAAACGTATGGCCCACCTGAAGCCATCTTGATTGGAATAAAGTGGTAACTCTTAAAACATTTAATTTAAAAAGGAGCAAAATGCGGGGGTTCATTTTGCCATAGAATGTATGATTAGTGCTGCAGAAAGAAAAATTAGGGCACATTTTGAGTGACTTTTCAAATCCTCTTCTATTTCATTAAAAAATTCTGACATGCAGACTGAAACATGCACTTTCAATACCAGCAGCAGACTTTCCTGGTGAACAGTAGCTTTACTACAGTGATCAAATGAGCAACTAGAGTGCTACCATTCAGAATTTATGGAAAATGTGTGACACATCTGAATGCCTTCTTGATGGAATCAAAGTAAACAAGCATTGAAAATGCAATAGGTCTCGCCCTCGTTTAAGTTAAAGCAATTCTGTTTGTAATTAGGTGGCTTTTTAGCTTTGCTTGAATTCGAGTTTTTCAAACTTTCATGTACATACCATGCATATGTATGCATATATGTATATGTATATGTTTGCATGCATTTATATTTATATAGATATGCAGATATTTATATGTTTATATATGTGTATATATATATATTCACTTAAAAAACCATAGGTTTCACACAAGTTATAGTTATAGTTAGCTGTACATTTCACTCGTAAAAAACCAATGAAATTCCACGTTATAGTTAGATCAGGTAACTATAACTTGCGCGCCCACAATAAACTGCTGATGACGTCACATATTACATCACTTATGACATGGTCAGTGATATCACTCATGACATCAATGATGACATCTGAAATGACACATTGTGCATTGCGGTCGCGCAAGTTATAGTTACCTGATCTAACTATAACGTGGAATTTCATTGGTTTTTTACGAGTGAAATTGTTGTAAATTAAAACAGCAATGTGATTAAGCATTTACTGAGGACATTAATGCTTTCCCTTTAGATCATGTTTTCTCCGTTATGTTGACCGAAGTTCGGGATCCATTTTGTATTATCATGTGCCACGTGTTCGCCACGAGGAGAGTCCGACCTTTGTGTTAGTTGCTCTTGTAATCTGCCTAGTAACAGTTTATAAATAGCTCTCTCTTGTCCATCTGGCGCATGTCCAGACTTGACCACATCTGTTATAATTAGCCTTGCTTGACCATGTGTTTCGCGGGCTCAAGGAGTGTGTTGGCTCCGCCCATGTATTGATTCAGTATCGAGAATGACCATAAATGGTAATGTTCTTCGGCCTCATGTTGTATCCACCCACTTATGAGCCCCTCTGTTGTGTATAAAAGGGGACTGTGTACGCAAGTTCTGTGTGCTACTCCATGCAATACTGAAGGGTGTTGTGTGGATTGTAGGGCCACCCTTAAGGGTTAATAAATGCTGTTTTTGTACTTTGCAGTTTCCGTGCCAACTTCCTTATAGATTCCGTTACAGGAGAGCGAACCCTTCTTGTGCCTTGCGGGCCTAGCTGGGGCCTGTATTCATCAATTGGCGCCCAACGTGGGGCTCATCGGCGACTCGGATGCTCGAAGGACTGGTCGCGACGAAGGTGAGGAGTTTGGCCGGGGACGTGATCACTGCCAGCGGCGTCTTAGCCCTGGCATCCCGAGGTTTTTCTTCCTTCCCTTCCGAGCTGACCGTCTGGGTGGCGCCGGTCATCGACTGAGACCTCTTCTGTCGGTCCTGCCGTGAGAGCCGTTTGGGCGATTGTGGAGCTTGGCAGTTGGAATCTGGACTCTTGATTGGTAAGAACCGTTGTACGGTACTTGCTCCGAGTTTTTGAAGCCTGGGTTGGCTATTTGAGTTTGATTGATGATGACTAGTCATATTTTGTATTTGTCTTTGTGAAAATATATGCGTTGCAACACATATAGGCAGGTAATGTGGAGAGATTTCTCCAGAGCTGTGTAACTTTGAACGGCGCAACGATTAAGTGCCATTTTTTATAATATTGCATATTTTGCATTATTTCTGAGCATGCCTGCTTTCAGCGCACTCCGTAAGTGGTGCTGCTGTTTTGGAAACCGGTTGAACCTCGAGGAATCTGCTCCAGCTCCCCCAGAGGGGACGCCTAATAGGGATATGTATGTGAAGCATGGTCTTTCTTCCATAATGTACAGCACAGTATGGAGGAAATACACGAAGAAGGATCCTGAGTTGCGATGGCCTTTGTATGGATCGTTTGATATACGTAAGATTGAGTATGTGGAACAGTGTATGTGTAAGCGACGTGCTCGTCAGGATATGTTTGAGTGTGTGCGATTATGGGTGAAGGAAGTGCGTGAGCGAGAGAAGCGTGAGAAAGCGCTGTATGATAAAGACCAACGGAAGAATGATCATGTGCGAGCACAGGAAGCGAAGCGTCGGGAGGACAAAGAGCAGGCGGACAGACAAGAGAAAGAGCGTAGGCTACAAGTTTCGGGTCAATATGTTGTTCGCCAGCCACTTTATCCTGTCCTTAATAATCCTGATGATGATTTTTATTTGCTAGATCGCTCTCCGCCCCCTTATGTTGGCGCATCTGCTCCGCGGCCGCAAGATTCTGGCCCGGCTTCGGGTAAGGTAGACACACGGTCCATGTTATCGGCCGAGCATATGGCTGAGCTTCGGAAACTTTCCCTCCGTGCACTTAAGGGCAAGATGTCTAAGGAGGAGTTGTTCCATACTTGGGGGTCGTGGCAAGATAGAGAGAGGGTGTATTTTCTGTCTCATTTCGCGGATGAAGTAATTACTGCTTTCCGAAAATATTCTAGTGTCCTTGAGCCTGACGAAGTGTCTTCGGATGCCGGAGCATTACGTAATGGTGTTTTTTCTCCCCCTAAGGCTCCTGAGGCGGCTCGGCGGTTGTTCGCTTTGCGGGACGAGGTGCTGGCCCTTAGAGAGAAAGCACGCCAACAAACGGAGGAGGAGAAGCAGTCGGATTCGTTTGCAGCAGGGGGCCACTCATCCACCTCCCAGTCAGATAAGGATGACGTAGTGCATGCTAAACCAATGCGAGAGGCGGCGCCTTTGTATGTTCCTCCTAAAGGAGCGGGGACTAGCTCGGACATTAACTCCGCCGATGCTAGGGGATATTTTGTGTATAATTGGGTTTATACTCCATGGCATAGGGCCGATGTTATGGCGTTAAAGAATGCATTGCCTGACCCCCGCAAGAATCCAGCGGCCTTCTATGAAGAAGTCGAGGGGGCCTTGAATTCTTGTATTATGACCTTAGTGGATATAGACCTGTTCTTTGGTCTTATTCTACCACCGGACACGTGGCGGTCTGTCCGAAAGGTGGATGATGCGGTTGCCTTCAAGGCCCGGTGGTCTGAGCTTGAGGATGAAGACAGGGAGAGGAAGCCCGCACAGAAACCCCCCCAGAATATTTTAGATCTCCCTGCTGCTATTGTGGCTAAGTTGAAAACAATTATTCCCCCTAAAAAGATTGACTGGAATATGTTAGCTGCATGTAAACAGAAAGTTGACGAGTCAGTTGCAGATTTCTTCACGCGCTTTGAGGAAACGTTTCATGATTTTAGTGGCCAGTCGCTTACTGACGACACGGGCCGCCACCTTTTCGCGGACAAATATGTGGCTAATCTGCTACCGGCAGTTGCGGCCCGTTTAAAAGCGAGCGAGAGTTCCTGGTCCTCCGCGACGCCGACGGCTCTTCTGACTATCGCTCAGTATTATGAGCGTCAGGAGCACGAGGCGAAGGGCCAGGAGGAAAAGAAATCGAAAGATCTTAAGACTAAGGTAATGTTGGCACAAGTATATGGCCCGCCCCGACGGGGTAATAATAGAGGAAGGGGAGGATCTTATGGTCCCCCTTCGGGCCGATCTGATTTGAATAGGAACCAGTGTGCGTATTGTAAGCAATTGGGCCATTGGGCCAGGGATTGCCCAGTGTTGCGTGCTTCGCGTCAGGGGCATACTCCGGGTGGCCCGAGAGGTAGAGGGGGTTCCTCGAACTTTAGAGGGAATTCTAACGATCATGTTCGTTTCGATACCGCTGGGCAGCACCGAGATAGCTCAAATGTTTTCGATCGCCAGCATCAGTATCACGTATCGGAGATTGATCGATCAGGATATCATGATTCTCAGCATGCATAGGAATGCGTTGGATGGGGGTCTGAATCAGTTGAGGTGCCGGTCGATCAGACGGGTCCTTATGTATCGGCTGAGGTTTTAGGTTCTACTGATCAGTTCCTCGTAGATACAGGAGCGACACGTAGTGCATTGTCTAGGTACTTGGTTCCGGGGGCTCCCCCATCCGGCTCAGTGGTTACATCGGTAGGGTTTGACGGTACACTCTCCCGAAGCCCTCTTTCACAGCCCCTTACATTTAAGGTTGATTCTTTTTCTGCGCCCTGTCCGTTTCTGCTTGCTCCGTATACACCGGATAACATTATGGGCCTTGATATGTTAAAGCACTTTAGGGCTACGATCCGCTGCTCCCCTGAGGGTGTGAGGGTGATCTTAAATGACAACTACCCCCGGTCAGGGCGGATGTGTACGATATCAGAGGATGCGTTGTTGGCCACCCTCCCTCGAGCTTTATGGGCGACTTCGGACACAGATGTGGGACAAATGGTGATTCCTCCGGTCCACATTAGTGTCCAGGAGGGGGCGGTGTTACCGCGCCTCCCGCAGTATCGTATTTCCCAGGAGGGCGAGGAGGCTCTCATACAGATTGTGCAAGATTTGATCGCAGTGGGAGTAGTGGAAGAAGTTCCCTATAATATCTGTAACAGTCCGATTCTCCCTATTCTGAAAAGGGACACGGATGCAAAGGTCTATCGGTTCATAATTGATTTGAGGGAGGTAAACAAGATCGTGATACCTCAGTACCCGGTGGTTTCCGATATCACGACGTTGCTTACCTTGGTCCCGCCTACGGCGACCATGTTCTCAGTGATTGATTTGAAAAATGCCTTCTTTTCTATTCCCATTCACCCCGATAGCCGATTTCTTTTTGGGTTCACATTAAACAATAGATCTTATCGTTTTTGTAGAATTCCCCAGGGCTACACAGAAAGCCCTAGTATTTACAGTCAGGCTTTGAAACGACAGTTGGATTCCTTTGTTTTACTCGAGGGGGTCGCCCTCATTCAATATGTCGATGACATCTTGTTGGCGGCTGACACCCTGGAATTGTGTGAGAAAAGCACGCTATCCTTACTTTCCTTTTTAGCATCCCACAATCATAAGGTATCTCGGAAGAAATTGCAATTCTGTAGACCAAAGGTGACTTATTTGGGTCACCTTTTGTCTAAGGAGGGACGTGCACTCACACCGGATCGTATCCAAGTAATTTTGGATACACCGAGACCATCCACACAGAAGGATGTCCGTGCATTTTTGGGCCTCGTTTCTTTTTGTAGACAGTGGATATTGGGGTTTTCACACATAGCTAAGCCATTGTTAGCCCTTTTGACAAAGGATACGCCTATCCCAATCCCTTGGTCAGATGAGTGTGATGCTGCTTTTCAGCAACTGCGACAGGCCCTTTGTTCAGCACCAGTGTTAGGGACCCCTGATTATGCAAAACCCTTTTCGTTGTATGTGCATGAGAAAGATGGATGTGCATTGTCAGTTTTAGTGCAGATGCACGGTGATAAGCAGCGCCCATGTGCATATTTTTCGGCTGTACTTGATCCTGTTGCCCGAGCATTACCAGGGTGTTTTCGCTCGGTTGCGGCGACAGCTGTGTCAATACGCCAAAGCGAGGGAATTGTGTTATCTCATAAGCTGTTGGTATTAGTCCCCCATGCTGTTGATGCCCTGCTTAATCAAACAAAGACGCAGCATTTGACCAGTGCCCGTTTGACGGGATATGAGTTGACGCTTTTGGCTCCTCATATTATGTTGAAAAGGTGCGTAACACTAAACCCGGCAACATTGTTGCCATACCCCGAAACTCAGCCTGAGGCGCGGAAAGCGCATGATTGTATTCTTGTGACTGAGGAACAAACAAAGGGTCGTATTGATCTCCAGGATACGCCCTTTCCAGATGTAGATGGAGAACTGTGGGTGGATGGATCCTGTCTGAAGCTACCAGATGGTACGACTTCAGCAGCATATGCAATTACCACATTACAAACGATAGTGGAGACAGCACGCATACCACAGAAGTCAGCTCAAGCAGCGGAACTGATAGCATTAACACGAGCATGTGAGCTCAGTACAGGATTGTGTGTGAATGTTTACACAGATAGCCGCTATGCCTTCGGAGTAGCGCACGACTTCGGCCTACTCTGGAAGGAGAGAGGGTTTCTAACGTCACATGGGGTGCAGATAATGCATGGAGAGTTAGTTCACAATCTTTTAACCGCATTGACATACCCAAAGAAAATTGCCATTGTTAAGTGTAGCGCCCATAGGAAAGTAGTGGATAAAGTTGGAGAAGGGAATGCGCTAGCAGACCGAGTAGCGCGGGAGACTGCGATGCAGCCCGGTGCTACTGCCATGTATGTAGTAAAGTCACAGGTGGAAAGATGGCGTGATGCGAAGGAGGAAGTGCGCGAAATGCAACGGACCGCTTCCGATAAAGAGCGGGAGCAATGGGCTAGCGAGGGAGAGTTGGATGATGAGGGTTGTTGGAGAAATAAGCAGATGGATAGATGGAAATTACCCACGGCTTTCGTACAACCTATGGTTCAGATGGCACATGGGCTAGCACATGTTGGAGCTTCCGCAATTGTGAAATTGCTTACCCAAGTCTGGGAGCATCCAGAGATTGCTAGCACGGCAAAGAGGGTGGTGCAGACCTGTATGATCTGTCTGAAGTATAACCCAGGAAAGGGTACTCGAACTCCAGCAGGAGGATTTGCGACGCCCACTGCACCCTTTGAGGTTCTGCAGATGGACTATATCCAGCTTGAGCGCTGTAACAATTTGAAGTATGTTCTAGTAGTGGTTTGCGCCTTCAGTAAATGGGTTGAGGCGTACCCTACGAAAGACAATACTGCAATGACCACGGCGAAGCTATTGCTAAAAGAGTTTTTCCCTCGATACGGTGTCTGTAGACTTCTGTGGAGTGATAATGGGCCTCACTTTGTAGCGGATGTTATAAAGTACGTCTTGAAGGGCCTGGGCATCACTCAGAAGTTCCACGCCGTGTTCCACCCTCAGTCTGCAGGACTAGTCGAGAAGTATAATGGTACACTGAAGCTTAAGATAGCCAAAATCCAAGCTTCAACGTCTTTGACTTGGCCAGACGCCCTGCCACTGGCGTTATTGTCAATTAGATCAGTGCCACACTCTCGAACCGGCCTTACGCCGTATGAAATAGTATTTGGACGCCCAATGAACATTTGGGGTCCACCAAGGCCTAAGGCTGTGTATGATGTACCTTGTGTAATGATGAGCGATTATCTGGCACAGTTAACGGATAACTTGGTTTCTATTCATCAACAGGTCCGAGAGGCGCTCCCTGATCGGTCTACCGGTGAAGGACATGGTCTCCGGCCTGGTGACCATGTCATGGTGAAAGTCTTCGACAGAACGAACAGTTTGGAGCCGAGATGGGTGGGCCCTGAGCAAGTCCTCCTTGCAACGAGGACGGCTGTGCGAGTTTCGAACAGGAAGAATTGGATCCATTCCCTGCACTGTCGAAAGGTACCGCCCGGATTGGTGGAGTCTACCGTGCTGACCGATCAACGAGAAATCCTGGCAGCAGAGACAGGCCGTGCTGCGGAGCCGGGTGACACTGAGGAGCTCTTTCCGGACCACGCGACTTCTGGAGGAAGACGATATCATCTTCGACCGAGGAAGTGAGGTTTCCAGTACCGGGACATACTGTCAGAACGGCCCTTGGGTTAGTGAAACGGAGAGCCGATGAGGCAAGGGGGGGGGATCAGCCCTGCATTAGTGTAGTGACACCCGTCTTGGCCCGCTGGTGAAGAAATCAACCGCTGCCCAAGGGGAAGAGTTCTGACAGACTTTTTAGTTTCAGGAAGATATCAGGGTATTGTTTCCTTTGACATGGAGAAGAAGAAAATCCTTTGTGCGTTGGGGTTCATGCTAATAGTAGCTATTGTTGGAATAACAACATGGTTTGTAGAGGAGGTAACTCCTGCTCGGAAAACACTTGTGTTGACGACTCCGGTGCCTGCGGAGCACTACTTCTATACATTGCCGTATCAAGAGTTGAAGCATCGACAGTCTTATTTGAATAACACTTTCATTCAGATGCTGCATCATACCCACGTTGCTACGAACGCTACGAACTGTTGGATATGTGGGATGATGCCGGCCCATCAGAAGAAAGGAGGTACGCCATTCATACCACTTCCTTTCTCTCATAATGGCTCTTGTAGAGCATGGTACACCTTACTGTTTGCCACTCGGAAACCGACGGTGGGGCGATTGCTTTTCAGACTTAATAAAGAATGTCATCAGGATAAAAATGGATATCCGCAAGCGAATGGGACAATTTGGGAATGGGAAGAGTACCGACCAGACAATGAATCCATTCCCTATATCTTCACGAACACCAGAGACACTGTGGGGAAGGACAAATTCGTGATCCAAGTGGCACAGGCTCAAGCGGACCTGTGTGTCCAGAGTGTGGGTTTTATCCCTGTTGGTGTCAGTGATTGCCTAACTGTCTTGAACATTGATGGATTGAATAACAGTACCTTCCTAGCGTCCCATAATACCTATTTTGTGTGCGGAAATAAAGGTTATTACCGTTTGCCGGCTGGGTGGTCTGGGGTATGTTATGTATCCTTCCTATTACCTCCTGTATTCCTAGCACCAGCATCTTACCATAAGGATTTGAAATTGTTGAATAATGTGACTGTAAATAGGTATAAACGTACTTTATCGATTGATGATGTGGATCAGACTGATACCAGCTTGCAGCAGTATATTGATTTTAACTTAGGACTGTTTTTCTTTGTTGGAGCCGCTCTGAATAGTAGGAAGATCCGAAGATTAACAAGAGTGGTAGAAGCTGTGACAAATCAGACTGCTGCTGCTCTTGGGAATCTTACGGAAGAGTTACAAATAACTAGGATTGTTGCATTGCAGAATCGTATGGTATTAGATGTAATGCTAGCTGATCGAGGTGGAGCCTGTAAAATTATTGGAAGTAGTTGCTGTGTGTTCATCCCTGATCATACGCCATCCGTTTATAACGCCATTAACAAGCTGCATAAAATAGCAGCTGAAATCCACACAGAAAACGGCACTTGGTCCTTTTCTGGATGGTTTTGGGCATTGGTTACTGCCTGGGGATGGAAGGTCTTAACTGGTCTCTGTATTATTATAGCAATTCTGTTCTTTTTCTGTATGTGTGTTCAATGTGGACCATTGTTCTGTTCCGTATGCATTTCATTCTGCATCCCGGATAAGAAAGCTATTGCCGATGTTGCTCATCAGAAGCGTCTAGCTAAAGAGGTTAAAGGAATGATGATAATTGACATATATGATGATTTTTGGAAACCGGATGTCTTCAGTAAATGCTGAAAGGGTCGTCTGTTGTAAATTAAAACAGCAATGTGATTAAGCATTTACTGAAGACATTAATGCTTTCCCTTTAGATCATGTTTTCTCCGTTATGTTGACCGAAGTTCGGGATCCATTTTGTATTATCATGTGCCACGTGTTCGCCACGAGGAGAGTCCGACCTTTGTGTTAGTTGCTCTTGTAATCTGCCTAGTAACAGTTTATAAATAGCTCTCTCTTGTCCATCTGGCGCATGTCCAGACTTGACCACATCTGTTATAATTAGCCTTGCTTGACCATGTGTTTCGCGGGCTCAAGGAGTGTGTTGGCTCCGCCCATGTATTGATTCAGTATCGAGAATGACCATAAATGGTAATGTTCTTCGGCCTCATGTTGTATCCACCCACTTATGAGCCCCTCTGTTGTGTATAAAAGGGGACTGTGTACGCAAGTTCTGTGTGCTACTCCATGCAATACTGAAGGGTGTTGTGTGGATTGTAGGGCCACCCTTAAGGGTTAATAAATGCTGTTTTTGTACTTTGCAGTTTCCGTGCCAACTTCCTTATAGATTCCGTTACAGGAGAGCGAACCCTTCTTGTGCCTTGCGGGCCTAGCTGGGGCCTGTATTCATCAAAATGTACAACTAACTATAACTTGTGTGAAACCTATGGTTTTTTAAGTGAATTTGCAAGAATTTTTAAATGCTAATTCCTAACTATAACGTGTGTGAAACCTATGGTTTTTTCAGTGAATTTGTACGTTTTTTTAAATGCTAAGTTATGTATTTATTTTTAATTTTTGCGCGCACAGGGCGCTTCGCGCACCGTGCGCGCGCTGTGGGCACTCGGTGCGCTTCGCGCACCGAGCGCCCACGTTGCGCATTTCGTACCGTGCACGCCTCGCCATTTTTTACAAAATATCAATCGTTTTTTTCTCCCTTGGGGGTCCTTAGATTTATATATTAAATGTGATTGTTAATTCTTTTTTTTTTTATTTCTTTTTTTTTACCGTACGCGTACGGTAAGCTTACTGTACGCGCACTCCGCGATTTTTTTTTAAAATTATTAAATTTATTTTTCATACTTTTTGGTCCTTCGTGAACCCCCTGACGAACGCTAGGGGGTCTGCAACTCTCTTCGTTGCCCCCTTTTCATGTTATCAACCTTTGTTTTTCAGTGCGAGAGACAGAAAATGGCGGCCGATACTTTCTGATTTCGACCGATTCGAATGTTTACAGTCATGTAACCACCAATCAGAATTGAGCACGGCACCGTACGCGTACGGTAAGCTTACCGTAAGCGCACGGAGCGCGCTTACAGATATATATATTGATTTAAATGCTATTTTCTCAGGACCTACTGAACAGATTTACACCAGACCTGCAAAAGGCACATCCCTGACCTGAGGACTACCTCTCTGCCCAATTTCAAGTAATTCTGTTCAGCCGTTCGGGCTGTAGCTCGGACTAAAGGTCCTATGGGAAAATGCATAGGGAAAACGCGTTTTGGGACCCCCTTTTTTCTCAGCCCCCGTTTGACGAATCCCCCCGAGACTTTCAGGGTAGGAGCGGAGCGTAGCGCCCCATTAGTTTTGAAAAATTTGCGAGGATTCGTCAACCGGCGCCAAAGTTATTTCAAATAGAATGTTGCGGATTTCCTATGGAAACACGGTCCTAACTATAACTATCTACTGGCGACCGCCAGTAGATAATACACATACATATATATATATAAATGCATATGCATATATATGCATATATATATGTGCATATTTGTGCATGTCCAGAGAGGTAGAGAGGTAGAGGTGTATAGGTAGAGGTGTAGAGGTAGAGAGGTAGAGAGTAGTAGAGAGAGAGGTAGAGAGAGGTAGAGAGGTAGAGAGTAGAGAGCGAGTAATAGAGAGTAGAGTGAGTAGTAGAGAGTAGTAGAGAGTAGTAGAGAAAGTATCAGAGAGTGAGTAGTAGAGAATAGTAGAGTGAGTAGTAGAGAGTGAGTAGTAGAGAGTGAGTATTAGAGAGTGAGTAGTAGAGAAGTAGTAGAGAGTGAGCAGTAGCGTGAGTAGTAGAGAGTAGTAGAGAGAGATTAGTAGAGAGTGAGTAGTAGAGAGTAGTAGAGAGTGAGTAGTAGAGAGTGAGTAGTAGAGAGTAGTAGAGAGTGAGTAGTAGAGAGTAGTAGAGAGTGAGTAGTAGAGAGTGAGTAGTAGAGAGTGATTAGTAGAGAGAGAGTAGTAGAGAGTAGTAGAGTAGTAGAGAGTGAGTAGTAGAGAGTAGTGGAGTAGTAGAGAGTAGTAGAGAGTAAGTAGTAGAGTGAGTACTAGAGAGTAGTAGAGAGGGAGTAGCAGAGAGCAAGTAGTAGAGAGTGTGTAGTAGAGAGTGAGTAGTAGAGAGTGAGTAGTAGAGAGTGAGAAGTAGAGAGAGTAGTAGAGTAGTAGAGAGTGAGTAGTAGAGTGAGTAGTAGAGAGTAGTTGACAGCGATTAGTAGAGAATGAGTAGTGGAAAGTGAGCAGTAGAGAGTAGAGAGTGAGTAGTAGAGAGTGAGTAGTAGAGAGTGAGTAGTAGAGAGTAGTAGAGAGTGAATAGTAGAGAGTAGTAGAGTGAGTAGTAGAGAGTGAGTAGTAGAGAGAGAGTAGTAGAGAGTGAGTAGTAGAGTAGTAGAGAGTGAGTGGTAGAGAGTAGGAGAGAGTAGTAGAGTGAGTAGTAGAGAATAGTAGAGAGTGAGTAGTAGAGCGAGTAGTAGAGTAGTAGAGTGTGAGTAGTAGAGAGTATGTAGCAGAGAGAGTAGTAGAAAGTAGTAGAGAGTGAGTAGTAGAGAGTGAGTAGTAGAGAGCAGTAGAGAGCGAGTAGTAGAGAGTGAGTAGTGGAGAGTGAGTAGTAGAGGGCAAGTAGTAGAGAGTGAGTAGTAGAGAATGAATAGTAGAGAGAGAGTAGAAGAGAGAGAGTAGTAGAGAGTGAGTAGTAGAGAGTAGTAGAGTGATTAGCAGAGAGTGAGTAGTAGAGAGCAGTAGCGAGAGAGTAGTAGAGAGTGAGTAGTAGAGAGAGAGTAGTAGAGTAGTAGAGAGTGAGTGGTAGAGAGCAGCAGAGAGTAGTAGAGTGAGTAGTAGAGAGTAGTAGAGAGTGAGTAGTAGAGAGTGAATAGTAGCGAGTAGTAGTAGATAGTAGTAGAGAGAGAGAGTAGTAGAGAGTGTAGTAGAGAGTGAGTAGTAGTAGCGAGTGAGTAGTAGAGTAGTAGAGAGTGAGTGGTAGAGAGTAGTAGAAAGTAGTAGAGTGAGTAGTAGAGAGTGAGTAGCAGAGAGTTAATAGTAGAGAGTAGTAGAGAGTGAGTAGTAGAGAGAGTAGTAGTAGACAGTGAGTAGTAGAGAGTAGTAGAGCGTGAGTAGTAGAGAGTGAGTAGTAGAGAGTAGTAGCGAGTGAGTAGTAGAGAGTGAGTAGTAGAGAGTGAGTAGTTGAGAGTGAGTAGTAGAGAGTGAGTAGTAGAGAGTAGTAGAGTAGTAGAGAGTGAGTAGTAGAGAGTGAGTAGTAGAGAGAGAGTAGTAGAGTAGTAGAGAGTAGTCAGTCAGTGTCAGTCAGTGTCAGTCAGTCAGTGTCAGTCAGTCAGTCAGTGTCAGTCAATCAGTGTCAGTCAGTGTCAGTCAATCAGTATCAGTCAGTCAGTGTCAGTCAATCAGTGTCAGTCAGTGTCAATCAGTGTCAGTAAGTGTCAGTCAGTGTCAGTCAGTCAGTGTCAGTCAATCAATGTCAGTCAGTGTCAGTGTCAGTCAATCTGTGTCAGTCAGTGTCAATCAGTCAGTGTGTGTCAGTCAATCAGTGTCAGTCAGTGTCAGTCAATCAGTATCAGTCAGTCAGTGTCAGTCAATCAGTGTCAGTCAGTGTCAATCAGTGTCAGTAAGTGTCAGTCAGTGTCAGTCAGTCAGTGTCAGTCAATCAATGTCAGTCAGTGTCAGTGTCAGTCAATCTGTGTCAGTCAGTGTCAATCAGTCAGTGTCAGTCAGTCAGTGTCAGTCAGTCAGTGTCAGCTAGAGCAGCTCTGCTGACCTGGTTCTCTGGCTCTAAAGCAGCTCTGCTGACCTGGTTCTCTCTCTCTCAAGCAGCTCTGCTGACCTGGTTTCTCTGGCTCTACAGCAGGTCTGCTGACCTGGTTCTCTGGCTCTAGAGCAGCTCTGCTGACCTAGTTCTTATGCTACTGAGCAGCTCTGCTGATCTAGTTCTCTGGCTCTACAACATCTCTGCTGACCTGGTTCTCTGGCTCTAAAGCCGCTCCGCTAACCCAGTTCTATGGCTCTGAAGCAGTTCTGCTGACATGGTTCTCTGGCTCTAGAGCAGCTCTGCTGACCTGGTTCTCTCCCTCTAAAGCAGCTCTACTGACCTGGCTTCTCTGGCTCTGCAGCAGCTCTGCAGACCTGGTTCTCTGGCTCTAGAGCAGCTCTGTTGACCTGGTTCTTAGGCTCTAGAGCAGCTCTACTGACCTGGTTCTCTGGCTCTAAAGCAGCTCTGCTGACCTGGATCTATGGCTCTAAAGCAGCTCTGCTGATTTGGTTCTCTGGCTCTAGAGTAGCTCTGCTGACCTGCTTCTCTGGCTCTAAAGCAGCTCTGCTTAACCTGGTTCTCTGGCTCTAAAGCAGCTCTGCTGGCCTGGTTCTCTGGTTCTAAAGCAGCTCTGCTGACCTGGTTCTCTCCCTCTAAAGCAGCTCTGCTGACCTGGTTTCTCTGGCTCTACAGCAGCTCTGCTGACCTTCTTCTCTGGCTCTAGAGCAGCTCTGCTGACCTGGTTCTCTGGCTCTACAGCAGCTCTGCTGACCTGGTTTTCTGCACTCACGATGCACGCACCCGACTTCGCGAAAATATATTAAAAAATAATATAAGGTTATTATAAGTACAAATATATTATTTTGATGAATATCTTACATAATCTCTTGCCTTAATATGAATATTACAGACACATACATATCATTTTGGAGCATACATTTTTTTTGCGGGAGTTGTGCACCCAGCGTGCCCCAGCACGTGTATGATGTCACGCGGGACCCGCAACCGCGCAAACATCTCGTACCGTAATACGCATGTGTCGCCAATGCGCGGGAGCAGGAGTCGCAGACTGGTCGCATACCAATCGCGCATATCACGTGATATTAAATGTATATGATGTAACTGAAAAACACGCAGCCTTCGCACACCATATGCGGATCCTTCATGACTTTTCTAAAATGGCGGCTAGAATGCGCGCACCCACCGTGATGTGTACACTTTGAGTGCGCGACTCCGAAAAAAATTGGATTTAAAAAAAAAAAAAATCATATAAATATATTAAAATAAAAAATGAAAACAAGAAAATTAATCAATATTTCAGTTTTAATTAAATAAATTTTTTTTTTGCAATTTTCAGAAAAATATATAATGTTATTTAATGAATAAAATATTTATAAATAAACAGTTAAACTGTAGAAAATCAGTACAAAAAAATAGATATAACTACTATCACACTTAAAAGTTAGCATTTAAAAAACCTTTGAAATTCACTGAAAAAAACATAGGTTTCAGGGGTGTTATAGTTAGCTGCCCATTTCACTCATACAAAACCATAGAAATTCCTCCGTTATAGTTAGTTCTGCTAACTATAACTCACGCGCCCGCAATGCACTGCTGATGATGTCACATATTGCATCATTCATGACATGGTCAGTGACATCACTGATGACAGCACTAACCATAATTTTGATGCAAATTACAGTTTTGATTACATCAAGATGACGTCAGGCGTTCCACACTTTTGTAATAAATATAGAATGTTAGCAATCTAGTTGTTCATTGGGATACTGTTGATAGGCAGAGGCCAGGGGCACGGACTCTGAAAATTGAAGGCAGGTAGGAGAGTGCAGAGGCAACAATTTGACCACACTGGGCAGGCAGGAAGGGCAGTGGCAGCACAACAGACTATGGAGGGCAGTGGAAAGGGGGGCAGGGGCAACAAACCAACAATACAGGACTGGCAAGAGAGGCTGTGGCAATATAATAGAACATTGTGGGCAGAAGGAAGAGGCAGTGGTAGTACAACCATACATGCCAACAATCAGCCAGGAAACGTCCAATGTTTTTAAGCTCAAATGGGCTTTATTTGATCTGTCTCCTGTCTACAATCTCCTCTTTTGCAATGTAACTCAAAGGGGAAAATCAATACCCCAGTTTTTTTTCAAAATCTCCTTCTTACCAAGTTCAAAATGTTCGCAAGTATGGTACATTGGATCATGGTAGGCAGGAGGAATTGGGGTAGGGACATGGACTCGGATAACCGAGGACAGGAGGGACATGGAGTGGTGCACCGAACTGACCCTACAGGGCAGGCATCAGGGTTTGCAGCAGCACAATCCATAGAAAGCAATAGGGAGGGGACAAGACCATGCACATGGACAACAGAGAACAGAGGGGAAAGAGGCAATGGTAGCTAGCTGACCATAATGGACAGACAGGAGAGAAAGCTGCAGCATAACAGACCATAAAGGGCAGGAGGGACGGATCAGGGGCATTACAATGGAACAGACAAGCCAGGAGGGAGGGAATAGGGGTCTGCACATGGAAACAGAGGGCAGGACAGGAGCAGCAAGATGACCATGGAGGTCAGGCAGGATGGGCACTAGAAACAAGACACACCATGTAGAGCAACAATGAGACTATGATGGCATACACACAGACCATGGAGGGAAGGTGGGAGGGGGTCAGGGGCAGCTAGCTGACCACACAGGGAAGGTGGGAGGGGCCATGGCAGCACAGAAGACCATGCATGGCAAGCGGGAGGGTTTGTGGCAGCACAATGGCTATGATGGGCAAAAAGGAGGGTGCAGGGACATGTATAGGACTGTTGGTGAATGAGTGGATGTGTATGTGGATCTTAGAATTACTGAATAGGTTGTTGTAACTGATATTGGTATGTCCATTGTTTTGAAAATTTTAGTTTCTATTTTTGAATGTGTGTATCAAAGGTTATATTAGGGGGAGAGGAGGTCTGCCACTCTATCACAAGTATGACGCCATCAGTGATGTCATTTGAGATGTCATCAGTGATGTCATGAGTGATGTCACTGACCATGTCATCAGCAGTGCATTGCGGGTGCGCGAGTTATAGTTAGCTGAACTAACTATAATGGGGGAATTTCAATGGTTTTGTACGAGTGAAAAGTCCAGCTAACTATAACGCCCCTGAAACCTATGGTTTTTTCAGTGAATTTCTAGGGTTTTTTAAATGCTAATTCCTAACTATAACGTGCCTGAAACCTATGGTATATATATATATATATATTCACTGAAAAAACCATAGGTTTCAGGGATGTTATAGTTAGTTGGACATTTCACTCATAGAAAACCATAGAAATTCCCCTGTTATAGTTAGTTGAGCTAACTATAACTCGCGCTCCCGCAATGCACTGCTGATGAGGTCACATATTACATCATTCATGACATTGTCAGTGACATCACTGATGACATCAATGATGCCATCTCAAATGACATCGCTGATGACATCACTGATGACATCATCCAGTGAATGTGTGTTTCTATAAAATGTAAATATGTTTTATATATATATGCCAAGGTGTATTGAAGAATGAATGGGTGTATAAGAGTCAGGATGGATGATTAAGTAGGTGTGTGACTGACTGTATAAGTGAGTGGTTAATTGTGTCTTGCTTAATTCATGTGTTAGCGACTGATACATACATTCACACAGTTTAGGTTGTCAGTTGGTGTGTAAGCAGTTCCATGGTTTGGTTAGCAACTAAATGAGGATCTATATGAGCTATTGATTGCTTGTCTGAGTACCTGTATGGGTGCCTGAGTGACTGTGTAGGTGGGTGGGGGTTTGACTCTGTGCATAGATGTGTGAGTGGATAATTCACTGGCTATATGTGTTCAAGTCTGTATCTGTGAAGGGCTGTATGGCTTGGTGAGTGTGTGTATGACTGTCTTGGTGAGTAAATTGATACCTCAGTGGTACATGTGTGAGTAACTCCATATGTGAAAGGCAGTGTATATGAGTGTTGGACTGTATAAATGACTATATGCGAGAGTGAGTGATTGTGAGAGTGCCTGTATGGATCAGTGTGTGCTTGTATTAGTTATTGTATTAGAGTGTAAGTATGTGTTAGTATATGTTTAAATAAGTGACGTGGTATGTGTATAACTGTACAGGTGAGTAAATGAAAGTGTGATTGATTATTTCCATTACTGACTAGGTGTGTGAATAACTCTATATATGAGAGGCGGTGTGTGAGTGTCTGTATAGATATGTGACTGGATATGATAATGCTGTATTGATGGCTGACTGTATGTATGAGTGACTGTATGGGTGAATGAATGGATGTGTGTGTAGACCTAGGAATTAGTGAGTGGATATGTACTAACTGGTATTGATGTGTTCATGGTTTCGAATATTATAGTCTGTATTTTAGAGTGGGTGTATCAAAGGTTATATTCAGGTGTGACGATGTGCATCAGATTTTCATGTGGATGATGTCATCAGTGATGTCATCAGAATGTCATTTAAGATGTCATCAGTGATGTCACTGACCATGTCATGAATGATGTAATATGTGACGTCATCAGCAGTGCATTGCGGGGGCACGAGTTATAGTTAGCTCAACTAATTATAAGCATTTCTATGGTTTTCTATGAGCAGAATGTACAACTAACTAGAACATCCCTGAAACCTATGGTTTTTTCAGTGAATTTCAAAGGTTTTTTAAATGCTAATTTCTAACTATAACGTGCCTGAAACCTATGGTTACTTGGTGAGTAAATTGATACCTCGGTGGTACATGTGTGAGTAACTCCATATGTGAAAGGCAGTGTATATGAGTGTTGGACTGTATAAATGACTATATGTGAGAGTGAGTGATTGTGAGAGTGCCTGTATGGATCAGTGTGTGCTTGTATTAGTTATTGTATTAGAGTGTAAGTATGTGTTAGTATATGTTTAAATAAGTGATGTGGTATGTGTATAACTGTACAGGTGAGTAAATGAAAGTGTGATTGATTATTTCCATTACTGACTAGGTGTGTGAATAATTCTATAAATGAGAGGCGGCGTGTGAGTGTCTGTATAGATATGTGACTGGATATGATAATGCTGTATTGATGGCTGACTGTATGTATGAGTGACTGTATGGGTGAATGAATGGATGTGTGTGTAGACCTAGGAATTAGTGAGTGGATATGTACTAACTGGTATTGATGTGTTCATGGTTTCGAATATTATAGTCTGTATTTTAGAGTGGGTGTATCAAAGGTTATATTCAGGTGTGACGATGAGCATCAGATTTTTATGTGGGTGATGTCATCAGTGATGTCATCAGGATGTCATTTGAGATGTCATCAGTGATGTCATCAGTGATGTCACTGACCATGTCATGAATGATGTAATATGTGACGTCATCAGCAGTGCATTGCGGGGGCACGAGTTATAGTTAGCTCAACAAATTATAAGCATTTCTATGGTTTTCTATGAGCAGAATGTACAACTAACTAGAACATCCCTGAAACCTATGTTTTTTTCAGTGAATTTCAAAGGTTTTTTAAATGCTAATTTCTAACTATTACGTTCCTGAAACCTATGGTTACTTGGTGAGTAAATTGATACCTCAGTGGTACATGTGTGAGTAACTCCATATGTGAAAGGCAGTGTATATGAGTGTTGGACTGTATAAATGACTATATGTGACAGTGAGTGATTGTGAGAGTGCCTGTATGGATCAGTGTGTGCTTGTATTAGTTATTGTATTAGAGTGTAAGTATGTGTTAGTAGATGTTTAAATAAGTGACGTGGTATGCGTATAACTGTACAGGTGAGTAAATGAAAGTGTGATTGATTATTTCCATTACTGACTAGGTGTGTGAATAACTCTATGAATGAAAGGCGGCGTGTGAGTGTCTGTATAGATATGTGTCTGGATATGATAATGCTGTATTGATGGCTGACTGTATGTATGAGGGACTGTATGGGTGAATGAATGGATGTGTGTGTAGACCTATTAATTAGTGAGTGGATATGCACTAACTGGTATTGATGTGTTCATGGTTTCGAATATTATAGTCTGTATTTTAGAGTGGGTGTATCAAAGGTTATATTCAGGTGTGACGATGTGCATCAGATTTTCATGTGGATGATGTCATCAGTGATGTCATCAGGATGTCATTTGAGATGTCATCAGTGATGTCATCAGTGATGTCACTGACCATGTCATGAATGATGTAATATGTGACGTCATCAGCAGTGCATTGCGGGGGCACGAGTTATAGTTAGCTCAACTAATTATAAGCATTTCTATGGTTTTCTATGAGCAGAATGTACAACTAACTAGAACATTCCTGAAACCTATGGTTTTTTCAGTGAATTTCAAAGGTTTTTTAAATGCTAATTTCTAACTATAACGTGCCTGAAAACTATGGTTTTTTCAGTGAATTTCTAAGGTTTTTTAAATGCTAATTACTAACTATAACGTGCCTGAAACCTATGGTTTTTTTCTGTGAATTTCTAAGGTTTTTTAAATGCCAATTTCTAACTATAACGTGTCTGAAACCTATGGTTTTTTCTGTGAATTTCAAAGGTTTTTTAAATGCTAATTTCTAATTATAATGTTCATTAAACCTATCTTTTTTTCGGTGTTTTTTCATTATCAACCTGTTCTCAACTTGGTGAAAACTGCAAATCTCACCACTCTTCCATCGATACCTTACACCAACAAAATCGCCAGAAATGAGAGCCACAACTAACACTAATGAAATGCAAAGTAGGCGTTCCCGTGCAAAAAAACCACGAAAACACCACTTCCCCATATTTTCAACGACCAGCCAAATCTGCAATGCGATCCAAAAAGCAGGCGATAAGAAGAGTTAGAAGTAACAAATTAACATCAATCTTTAACTGGTGTAAGGAGGTCGACTATCTACTCCATGAATTGGACCCAACTCACAGCCACATCTAAAGACCAACACATGATAGAGCTACTGATCATGCAGGTTCAACATGCAACAAGACCACAACACCCAGCGCCACCACCACCAGAACCTCCCCCCAGCAGCCCTCCATACTACTACCAACACAGTGCAAAACAGGACAATGGACATTCCCAAAACACCATGCCCCTCAGCCACACAATAGCTGAATGTTGGGAGATGTGACAACCAACTATATATGAAGGAGGCAAGTCACCCTTCAACAATAAAGCACACAATGCCAAGTGTAACGCTGATGTGCTGCACAGACCTCACTATCCAAAGCACAAACCTCTCCATGTGGAGATATACTGTTGATACTTGTAGTGTAGTGCACAGTGGATGCAACCATGTTACCTCAGGCATGGGGAAGATCTCGGTCATGTAGCTGTGTTGTCCCCCCTGGAAGCGGAAGTGGAATGGGCTACTCCAACGTACGCCACTCCAGTGTAGCAGTATGAATAAATAGGCCAGGCCCTAGGCGTGGTTCACTTGAGGGAAGACCAACGAGTCTCTCACAGCGGCGGCCCTCACCCTGGCACGTGGCTGCCGCCATAACCACAGGCCTCCTCGACACAAGCCCCCTGTGAACCCAGCGGCACAACACCGCAGACTTATGTCTGTACGACTACTGCCTTCCATCTACACTGCGGACAGCAGCGCTCACAATTCAGATGCAGTGGCGATTGCAGATGTTGCAGTCCAGTTCGCAAGACACTTTGCTTCCAGTGCGGCCCGCCCAGACCACGCATCATCGCACGGTGCGCACACGCTCTGTGCTTCAGGTGGTACTAACTCACTGCACCATAAATTATCGCCACATAGCTGTGCACCCATTCTGACGGCTGCCTCCACCCTACACTGGGGTTAAACGGTTCACAATTCAAGATTAGTAGCGACGCAAATTGTGTAAGACACTATAATGGGTTAAGAAGACCACATGCTCCCAATCTGTGCAGCTCAAGTCAACGTCACCTGCCTGTGGGCCTTTGCTGACCGCTGCCTCCGGCCTACACTGTGGAAGACCAACGACACATGGTGCCAACTAACCCTGTTCAACACAAGCTGATCCCACATGTGTAAGTGTGTCCTGAGTCATGAATTGCAGTGACCACAGCACCAGACTCCCTTCGATCAGTGAGGGGTATTTCCATATGGAAGGCTGGTGACACGTGGTGCCACTGAACCTGCACTACGCAGGCCGACGCGGCCACCAACGTATGCACGTGGCTGTGGGCCCTTGCTCACTGCTACCTCTGGCCTACACTGTGGAAGACCGGCGACAAATGGTGCCACTAACCGTATTCAACACAAGCCGATCCCACATGTGGAACTGTGTCCTAAGTCCTGAATGGTAGTGACCCTAACTCCGTGAGACAACCACAGCACCAGACTCCCTTCGATCAGTGGGGTATATTTCCATATGCAACGGCGGTGACACGTGGTGCCAATAACTGTTCAACACAAGCCGAACAATCCCACATGTGTAACTGTGTCCTGAGTCCTGAATGGCAGTGACCCCAAATCCATGGCAGCGACCACAGCAGCATACTCCCTCTGATTAGTTAGGCATATTTCCATATGCAATGGCGGCGACACGTGGTGCCAATAACTCTGTTCAACACAAGCCGAACAATCCCACATGTGGAACTGTGTCCTGAGTCCTGAATGGCAGTCACCCCAAGTCTGTGGCAGTGACCACAGGACCACACTCCCTTCGATCAGTGAGGCATATTTCGATATGCAAGGCCGGCAACACGTAGTCCCACTAACCCTCTTTAACACAAGCCGATCCCACATGTGTAACTGTGTCCTGAGTCCTGAATAACAGTCACCCCAAGTCTGTGGCAGCGACCACAGTACCACACTCCCTTTGATCAATGAGGGGTATTTCCATATGCAACTACAGACTCCAGTAGGCAACTAACTATCACAGTCCTACACCCTACATATTATCCTTTTAGTATCCTCACTTCAAGATTTTCTTCTTTATAACAGTTACAGCTTTACTACAATGACCAAATTAATCTTCAAATGAAAACTAACATGAAATAGCAGTCTACACTGCAGGCAGTACAGCTCGCAATTCCAATTTTAAATGCTAATTTCTAACAAGATTGTACTCAGAAAATACAACACTTCGTCAATGTATTCTATACTTATATCATCTTTTCATCATACGCCTACACTGCACTCAGTAGGGCTCACAATGAAAATTATTTCTTCATTCATTAACTACAGAGTCCACTAGGCAAGTAACTATTACAGGCCTCAAATCTACATAATATCCTTTTAGTATCCTTTCTTCTTGAACATTTTGTATATCAGATATAGCTTTAGTACAATGACCAAATTCATTTTGAAGTACAAATGAACACTCAGCAGTCTGCACAGAATTTTGCAAATAGTTTTTCGTTTACATATATATTTACATATATATTTATAAAAAAAGAAAGTTTAAAAAAAAAAATAATAATGTTTTTGGTTGTTCTCTTCACTGCTGTGTGACTCTTTCTTGTTCTTATTACTGTTATTTGATGGAGTCCACCATGGTGTTACATTTTGGGGCACTTATCGTGGGAATACTGGTGATGTCTGCAGTTTACACCAACTTCTGAATAGTGTGTTAGATTTATCTCAACTTTACTTCCATTAAAGTCCTGATAATGAAATTCAGACTAGCCGTTCCCGTACAAAAAGACATGAAGTGCACCTTTGCGATTTATTCTAAATACTAAAATCCTGTATTGAATTGCACTGAGGTAGTGGCTGTACTTACAGTGTACACACAAAATCAATTTAGGACTCTCATTGTATTTATATTGTGCGTCAAGTGCTGGATCTTGACGAGATACACTGCTCAGTTCGTATATTGTTCTGCACACGAAATAAATCACATCACAACTTTCACACCAACTGCGAAACAAATTCCGGCGATAAGAAACGTTAGCACCAGGTATTTTACACCTGCTTTCTGCTGTTGTTAAGCAGGACGACTAACTGCACCATGAAACGGAACACAGCCAAGAGCCACACCAGAACACCCACAGGTGCCATAGATTCAATGAGCATGATGCAGGGATACCCATGAGGGCCACAAGACTCATCGCAACAACTCCAGGACTGCCAACACCCCCCAAACCCACATCTGAGCAAGTGTGTCCCTGTGGTCATTGTCTTAGCATGATAGGCACGAGCCCTGCAACATCACAGTGTGCTGTCACCTCAGCATTGGCAGTGAGCCTGGACATGTAGCTACGAACGCATCCTCCTGCATGCACAACCGGCGTGTGCTGGTCCGGAGTACACAGGTCAGCGCAGGGGTGTGCCTATCCGGCAAGGTGAAAACAGGGTGTCTCTGACATGTCCGTGTACAGGAAGTGCGGTAAGTATGTCTGTGTTCTGGTGTGGCCTGCCACAAAGGTCGCAGCACTCGATGTTGTAAAGTGCCATGCACCACCTCCAAACGGCACTGTGATGGTGTAGTTTGAATATAGCAGGACATGCGCGAATAGGCATTACAATGGTGTGCCGTACGAGTGCATGAGATACAACAGCGCACCGTAGAAAAGTGTGGGGGCTCGTGGGAGGGAGAATCAGCTGTTTGGTAATGTAACACACAGTGAACTCGCCCATGTGCCACGTGCTGGGCATCTCATCCATGATAACCACGGTCGCAGACATCCCACAACACCAACGACCGGCCTTTGTACACATCCTGTATGAATGCAGCGTGGCTTTCACTTCTATGCTCGTTCAGTGGTGTGATGTTGGCGGGTTGTGAGACTTGTGCTCCTTGTTGGTGTGTTTCATTTTGGCAATTGTTTGTCTATACTTGTGCTGTTGTTAATTGTGTATGTGCCATTCTGCCTTTCTCCCCCATCCCACCACTCCATGCTTCTTCCTCTTTCTGGTGCTGTTGTGTCTATATTTTTGTTGCTCCACACATAAACACATGTAAAGAACAAATTAGAATATTTCCTTGATTCTTTTAGGTTTCAAAACTTCTCTCTATTTGTTTCTTTTTAATTTTCCATATAACCCGTTTTTTAAATATTCAACAACACATAGAAGTCAGAAGTGCAACGTATTCAATACACTTTCTAGAACATTCTACAACACGTGAAGGTTAAAAGTTCATCAATTTTTTTAAACTTAACAATATTTTTTTCAACATTTTCTCGAACACTTAACGGCACGTGCAGTTTAAAAGTTCACGATTGTTTTAAGTTCGAACAGTGCCTTCCAAATGCAAGTAGCAGCTGTGGTTCAGTTGAACAAATTTTATCCTATGATATGTACTCCACGTTGGAACTGCTTTTTCTTAACCAATCACAAAGATGTTTTTATATAAAACGAATGTGCACCCTACTTTTATAAAAGAATGCTTTTCAACTCCCAATCAAGTATTGTTTTCTATGGCAAAAAAAAGTACTTCCCCATCTTTAAACATATCTCTTATTCTACCAAGGAACTGCATGAGCTACAGACATCTTTCCATACCTTCCAACCATACCTTCAAAATGCTAGTGTGGATTGTAGGACATAGCTATATTTTCAGGTGCAAGAGGTATGCAGAACACAGACGTATTGACTTAGACCTAGGTTTACAAAATGTGGACATTAAATGGTTTACACAGAGAAGATTGTAGTTGCACCAATTGCTACCTTTGGTTAAAACCTCTTTTCATCTTCCAAACCCTGAAATCATGATTGTGCATTGTGTTGGAAATGACCTAGGAACATTGACTGGGGTAGGTTTGGAAATGCTTATGAAGGACACCTTTGGACACCTTAGCTCAGCACCATGTGACTCTGGGCAATAGCTCACTTAATAGCTCACATAATTTCCACGCTGGCCTTGAGGGCCTTCAGACCCATAGGGGTGAGTAGTTTGCGCTTTACAAATACCGTATTGATTTGATACGTGCAAATTTACCTTCGCACTCCCTGTATAACACTCCCTAAGCACCATACACAAGTTACAATGTTCAAAACAAAAGTTCCTCCGAGTAGGTATAACTACATGCTGACACTACTTGACAGATGTGGCACAGCGGCCAGAGCACATGACAACAGCATATGACACACAGTTTGGACTCATGCTTTCATCCCTGACTCCGGCAGCACCTCAGCTTAGCACCATGAGACTCTAGACAATACCTCCCATATTTTCCGTACCCCAGGACATTCAAACCAGTAGGGGTCAGTAGTTCGTCCTAGTAGGTATAAACACATGCTGACACTACTTCCACAGGTGTGCTGCAGCGACCAGGGCACATGACTTCACACCATAAGACACACAGTTTAGGCTCACGCTTTCATCCCCGACTCCCGCAGCAGCTCACCTTAGCAGCATCAGACTACGCAATACCTCACTTAATTTCCGTACCCAGCACTTTCAGACTGGTAGGTATGAGTAGTTCGCTTCGCACCCCCTCTATAGCACACCCTAAACACCCCACAGAGGTGACAGTGCTCCTACCCTCCTCTTTCCCACATTTTACACTCTTTTACCCCCCCACTCGCTTCAACGGAATCACAAAATGGCAGCCAACACTTCCTAGTTGCAAACGCTCGCAGTGCTCGCAGTCAATCAGCAGCAAGCTCATGCTTGTAACGCCTGAGCCAATCATATGGTAGAATTCACAAATATTGATAACTGTAACTTTCAATATTTTTCAAAAACTACTGACCGGATTTACACCAAATAAACAAAAGCGTGCTTTCTAGACCAAGACCCTTCTCCCTGCCAAATTTGGGGTAATTCCGTTTACCCATTCGACCTGTAGCCTTGTCTAAGGTTTCCTATGGAAATTAACATTGAAAACACACGTTTTGGGATGCCCCTTTTTTCTCGGCCCCCCCTTGACGAATCACCCCCAAACTTTCAACATAGGAGCTGATCTCAACAAAGAATTAGTTTTGAATATTTCATGAAGATTCATCAATCGGCGCCAAAGTTCTTGCGAATAGAATGTTACCATTTTCCTATAGTAACTAGGTCCTAACTATAACTACCTACTGGCGACCATATATATATATATATCAATATATATATAAAACCATACTGCCAAGAGACAGCAGGTAGGTATAGCTAGGACCTCGTTTCAATTCAAAAAGCGTTTTTTGTTTTCCCAATAACTTTAGCGTCGTTTGACGAATCTTCGCGAAAGTTTCAAAACTAGTGGGGTGCTACGGTCAGCTCCTGTCTTGAAGGTTTCGGGGTGATTCGTCAAGCCGGGACCGAGAAAAAAGAGGGGTCCCAAAACGTGTTTTCCCCATGTTAATTTCCATAGGAAAAATTGGAACAGGCTACAGCCCGAACTGCTGAACGGAATTACACCAAATTTTGCAAAAAGGTAGCCCTTGGTTCAGAAAGAGACCCTTTTTTAAATGGGTAAATTCATTCAGTAGTTCCTGAGAAATAAAAAAAAGAACAAATATCGATATCTGAGCATCGAGGAGGGTTCGCGAACCCTCCCTGGCACGAGCTTCACTCTGATTGGCTGCCAACACTGCAAAACAGGAAGTGTTGGCAGCCATCTTGTGACTTGGTAGAACCGAGTCACAAGAAAATAGAGAGAAAGAGGTTAAAAAAGAAGAAAAGGGGGCAGGGTAGAAACACCCTGAGCCCCTAGGCCTGCTCAGGGGGTCCCACAAGGACACCCAGGGCCAAAAAAAGCATATATTTCTTTTAACTGGAGAATTTGCGTTGGGGTCACAAATCTCATCAATTTTTTAAAAAAAATGAAGCATGGGCTCAAGCGCTTCATTATAATGAGGCCCCCGGGTGGGCCAGGTCCCGGGGGCAATGCTCAAATGAAATAGCGGGGGCCTGCGGGGGCCCTGCAGCCCTGGGGATAGCCACCTCCCCGGGGTTATGCTAAATATGTGTGGGGGGCATGCGGCCCCCCGTAGCCTCGGGCACCGCCACCTCCCTGAAGCTTCTTAAAAAATGAATTGGTTGGGGGTGTCCCAAGGGTGGCGGTGGCGGTCCCCGGGGCTTTTTTAATTGGATGTGGGGGGCACGTGGCCCCTCCACATGCCCCGGGAACCACCGCCTGCCCGGGGTATGGACTTATTTCAATGCGGGGGTCCGTAGCGGACCACCACCTCCCCAGTGCTATGTAAATTGAGGGAGGGAGGCCATGTGACCTTGATGGTCCTGGGCCCGCCACCCCCCAGGGCCGGCTCCTTCAATATCCCGGGGTGTCCACCCCCGGGACATTGCTGTTTGCAATGACAGGGCGGGAGCACAGCTCCCGTCCTGTCCCTGCAAACTCTGCTGCGAGAGCAGGAAGCGAGAGCAGGAAATCATGTTTGCAGCTCCCTTTGCCCAAAAGCAATGCTGCCTCCCGCAGGAGGCGGGGGAGCCAACGGGTCCGTGGGGGCATTTGGGCTCCCTCCACTGTTCCCAATGGAGAGGCCAGGCCCCAGGGGATGGGGTCCCCAGGGTCAGAAGTGGCCTGGGAGAGGGGGCCACGCAGCCCCCTCCCCAATAAGTAAAAAATATATATATATATATTTTAAACACGAAAAGGCCATTCCCCGGGGGATGGGGTCTCTGGGCCAAAATTGGCCTCAGAAAGGGGGCCCCCTTCCCATTTTTATTTTTAAAAAAGTAAAAAGAGGTCAGGCCCTGGGGGATGGGGTCCCCAGGGCCCCAAAAATGTAAAAGAAGGGGGGCCACACAGCCCAATTGTTAAAAAAACTGATAACTAAAAAAGCCGGCGAGATGCCAGACACCATGCCCCCTTTCTCCACCACTCTGCAAATGCGCCCGTGGTCTGAGGCCACGCCCCTTTTTACACCTCTCTGCAACACAGCTCTGTGGTGCTTACTGGAGGTCCCTGGTGAGCTAGTTGGCCCCCAGGGTCCCTCAGGATTCAAGGGGACTTAATCCCCCAGCTTACAACGTGCCCAGGGGGTGTGTTTGCACAGTGGTGCAGGGAGTGGGCGGGGCCTGATATAAGAAGTGTGCAAACAGGCCCCATTGCGCGTTATCAATTGGGGGATTAAGTCCCCTTGAATCCTGAGGGTCCCTGGGAGCCCACTAGCCCACGAGGTACCTCCAGTAAGCGCCACAGAGCTGCGTTGCAGAGAGGTGTTTCGAGGCCACGCCCCTTTTTACACCACTCTGCAAATGCGGCTTCTGGTGCACTGCTGGTGGGGCGCTGAGGTCTTCTTGTGTCCTGAGGACCTCAGGACACAAGTGGACTTCATCCTTTGAGCAGCAGTGCAGCAGTGCAAAAGGGTGTAAAAAAGGCTGTAAAAAAGCAGTGTAAAAAGGTGCGTGGCCTCGGACTACCTCTCTGCAACGCAGCCCTGTGGCGCTTTCTGAAGGTACCTGGTGGGCTAGTTGGCCCCCAGGGACCCTCAGGATTCAAGAGGACTTAATCCCCCAACTTAAAACACGCCACAGGGTGCATTTGTACATTTGTCACATCAGGCCACGCCCCCTCCCTGCACCACTGAGCAAATGCGCCCCCTAGTGAGTTGTAAATTGGGGGATTAAGTCCCCTTGAGTCCTGAGGGTCCCTGGGGGCCAACTAGCCCACCAGCTACCTCCAGTAAGCGCCACAGAGCTGCATTGCAGAGTGGTGTAAAAAGGGGGCGTGGCCTTGGACCACCTCTCTGCAACGCAGCTCCCTGGTGCTTACTGGAGGTACATGGTGGGCTAGTTGGCCCCCAGGGACCCTCAGTATTCAAGGGGAATTAATCCCCAACTTACAACACGCCAGGGGGTGCGTTTGCAGAGTGCTGCAGGGAGGGGCGGGGCCTCCAGCACGAAGCCGGCTTTTTTTTCCAGAAGGGGGCTGTGTGCCCCCTTCTTTTTGCACTTTTAGGGCCCTGAGGACCCCACCCCCAGGGCCTGACCCCTATTGTTCAAAAAATATAAATGGGAAGGGGGCCGCGTGATCCTCCTCCTTGAGGCCGATTTCTGCCCCGGGGACCCCATCCCCTGCGGCATGGCCATATATATATTTAAAAAATATATATATTTTCAAAGGAGGGGGCTGTGTGGCCCCTCCTGAGGCCTCTGTTAGCCCCGAGGACCCCGTCCCCCGGGGCTCTGACTAGTTTTTTTTTAATTTTTATTTTTTTATTGGTGATGGGGCTACTTCTGGCCCCGGAGAGACCCCATCCCCTGGGGCCGGCCCTATCCGTTGGGGACCGTGGGGGAGCCAATTCCCCCATGGTCCCTGCCAGCTCCCCGCCTCCTGCGGGAACCAGCATTGCTTTTTCACACAGGGAGCTCCTCACATGCAGCTCCCCGTGTGGAAAAGCAATTTGCTTTGGATTTTGGAACTCTCACTTCCAAAATCCAAAGCAGGGTTTGCCATGACAGAGCGGGAGCCATGCTCCCGCCCTGCCATAGCAAACAGCAGTGTCCCCGGGACACTGCAGGAGGTGGCTCTGGGGGGTGGCGGTCCCCAGGGCCATCGAAAATGATGGCCCGTACATTTTAGGTCACCGTTGAGTTGCACAGGGCCATCACAGGCTCCAATAGGGGGCCCCCTCCCAATGTGTTTTAAGCCCCGGAGGTGGCGGTCCCCGGGGCTCAGGGGGTCCGTAACGGACACCCAAATTGACATACTTAGTGCCCTGGGGAGGTGGCGGTCCCCGGGGCGTGTGGGGTGGCTCGAACCCCCACACAGGTTTTATTTTATTTTTTTTAAAGAGCCCCGGGGGTAGCGGTCCCTGGGACAGTGGGGGGGCCATGTGCCCCCTGCAAATATTTTAGAAACGCCCCGGGGGTGGCAGTCCCCGGGACTTAGGGGGCCTTGGAGGCCCCCCACACATTAAGAAAGAAGCCGGTCCCTAGGGCTGCGGGAGGGCCACGTGCTCTCCCGCATATCATTTGCATAGCCCCGGGGAGGTGGCAGTCCCCGGGGCTGCAGGGACCCCACAGGCCCCCGCAATTATAAATTGGGCAATGCCCCTGGGGCATGGCCCACTCGGGGGCCTCATTTAAATGTAGCACAGGAGCCCGCGCTTCATTTTTTAAAATAATTTTGGTGGGATTCGCGACCACAGTCCGAATTCAGCCAAAATTATAAAAATAAATGCTTTTTGTGGCCCTGGGGGTCCTTGTGGGACCCCCTGAGCAGGCCTAAGGGGTCAGGGTGTTTCTACCCTTCCCCCTTTTCTTGTTTTTCACCTTTGTTTCACTGTTTTCTTGTGACTCGGTTCTACCGAGCCACAAGATGGCTGCCAACACTTCCTGGTTTGGAGTGTTGGCAGCCGATCACAGTGAAGCTCGTGGTCGGAAGCAATCGCGAACCCACCGCGCCCATAGATATCTAAACTTTTATTTTTTGAATTTCTCAGCAACTACTGAACGGATTTACAGCATTTAAAAAAAAGGTTGTTTTCTGAACCAAGCACTACCTTTTTGCCAAATTTGGTGCAATTCCGTTCAGCAGCTCGGGCTGTAGCCTTGGCTAAAGTTTCCTATGGAAAAGCTTCGTTGCTTCACCTAAGGACGCTGTTTTTTGCCTGCAGCTTGTCGCCCCAGGAGGGGCCCATATCACCGCCATTGGAGAGCGAGTAGAGAGGGGAAAGGAAAGGAAAGCCTTACGGGACTCAGTCACCCACCAGCCCCTGCGGCGCAACACCTGTGCTTCCCCGCCCATCTACTGCTTATAACAGCTCGCGGAACCCGCTGCCGCGGGTCCCGCTTCGTTGCTTCACCTAAGGACGCTGTTTTTTGCCTGCAGCTTGTCGCCCCAGGAGGGGCCCATATCACCACCATTGGAGAGCGAGTAGAGAGGGGAAAGGAAAGGAAAGCCTTACGGGACTCAGTCACCCACCAGCCCCTGCGGCGCAACACCTGTGCTTCCACGCCCACTCATCTTATTAAAGTCTCACCGATAACCGCTACGCGGTACGCGTGCGGGACGTGACGGACGAAGCCCGGACAAAGGGCGGACAGTCTGAGACAGTCCGGGACAGGAGGGGGAAGGAGGGGGCAGCATACTGGTCTATTGTAAGTTAATATTTCGTTTAGTGAGCTGTTGGACCTGATCAGACAGTACTGTTTTCAGGATCGGTCAATAAGGTGCTTGGCAGTTCCATGTGATTAATTAATTGTGATAGGCATCTACATTCAGAGTAAGTCAATATTTTCCCGCTTCCTGCGGTATCAGTCTGCTGTGAGGATTTGTTATAGGCCAGGCCCAGTCACAATGTCTAAAGCTAAACCTGCTGCTGTGCCCACCACCCTGGATAATTATTTGGTCAAGATGGTTGACAAAATCAACCATGAACGTAGGAAGTCTCTAGGACGCTCAGGGCCACAATGCACGAGTCCCCCCCCCGCTCAACCAACTGGTCCTCCAGTCTAGTACCAACCAAGATGTTATTACTTCTCCAGATCTTATAGATTGTTCGATACTGGGTGTTCCAAAGGATATCACAAGCGTGATTAGTGATACCCCTGGCCCTTCTAATGATACGGATTCTGGCCAAGCTGTCTCACCAACTCCTTGCTTGACGGCCCCAAGGCCACAAAGATTATTACGCTCATGCAGGAACTATAGTAAAATTACACAGCCTAAACGAGGGGGGAACCGCTCCACTAAGAGAACTGACCCCATAATATCCAATATTCAACGAGATCAATCAGCATCATTGGATGGTACTAAGATCACTCTAGATAATGAGCAACTTGACTTTCTGATTAACGCCATAGATGTCAAGCTTGATTTATTGGTTAAACCCATTTTGACTATTTTGACTAAACTCGCTACACTTACAGATGAAGTAGTCAGACTGGGAGGTTTATTGGACTCACTTATTAAGGCTGGTACTGAGGCAAAAACTAATGAACAAGGACCGGCAGAGGTAATTCCTATTACTTCTAACTCAATCCCTTTAACGGCAGGTAGCAGAAATTCTAATTTTTGTACTGGGAATGTTTGTGAAGTACCATCCCAATACTCCCTCTCAGCGGCCGGGTCCCATTAATCCACCCTTTGATCCAGTAATAGGGAAGCAGTTGGGCCCCAATGTAAACGCTAACAGTCTTAGTAGCCCTCAACCGGATTTGCCACCGACTTGTGCACCTTTCGTGGCAGTCTTGACAAACGTTCCCCCAGTTAGAGAGTCCGGTAGTAATTATGGCTTTGGTGAATCCCACTCGTCATTAAAGAATAAGACTGTGGACTGGCTTCATCGACGGTGTGGCTTCCCTGTAGCCCTATCAAAGGATATCCTAAGCACTAGAAGAACCAATTGGGTTGGCAAATCCCGTAAGACTTGTGAGGGAGTCTGTATTGTCATTAATTTCCGGAACCCACAACTTACCTCCACTCTATTGATTAAAGCTGCATCTCTCCCTACAAGTGACCAAGGTATCTCTCTACGCCCTCTTGGGTATTTTTATAGAGATCTTGTTACTCAATCTGATGCTGAGTGTCACCGGTGGAGGCCAAGCGACCGGAATTTGTGTGCCGGCCCTACTATCCCTATGTTCAATAGATTCGAGCCCCTGAGCGGGCTTGATTGTAACGACTGACTGGTACCCCTTTTAGCTGATATTGGATTCGAGGACGCTTCCCTGGGAAAGGGGAGGCGTAGTCTGGTCCCTGGGGTTCCTGATCCTGTCGACCCTATTAATATTATTGGTGCTTGTGGTAGTCCTATTGATTCCCCAGTGGATTGTGAGTCCGAAAGTCAGGTCTCCGATGATAGGGATTGGACAGTACTAAATAAGCTCACCCCTCCAGCCAACTGTGGCCCGTGCTCAATTGCCTGCTGGAATGTTGCGGGACTCTTACATAAGGACGCTTGTTTAGGTTGGTTTGATTTTATCAATCTTTTTAACATTATATGTTTTCAGGAAACCTGGAGTATGGACCCCATCAATTATAATGGTTTTGTTTCTTACCAACTGCCGGCCGTGGCTTCCAACTCGGGAAGAGCCAAGGGGGGGGGCTCTTGACACTGATCTCAGTGGAAGTACCACTTACTGTAAAGAAATATGTTTTGATTGGGGCCCATTCCCAGATCCTATGGCTTTGTCAGGAGCCGGATAGAAATATCCTTTTAATCAATTTTTATAATAATGTATTTGATAATACTAGGCAACAGGTAGTGTTCGCCTTAGAGTCTGCTCTGGCAAACATTGTCTCGGGAAATGATATTGTCTTTGATTTTATCTGGCTAGGGGATTTTAATACTTCTGCTTGTCCATTTTCTGAAAATAGGGTCTGTGGTTTTGTAAACTGTTGGGGGGAGGGCGACCCACATTTTCCCCATAATCCCTATGGTGAATCATTAAATAAAATTCTGATGACCTATGACATGGAGATGTTGGGTAATAAGAAAGGCGCTATTGGCGAAACCCTCCCTACCTTCACGGGCCGAAATGCTAACACTGTTATTGACTTCATTTGTATTTCTTCTAGCCTTAACCCATGGTGTACAGTCCCCCTGGTAGTTGATAATCTAATTAGTGATCACAACTGCCTGACTATGGAGGCCGTCCTCTGGAAGGCAAAATATGGCCCTAAACCTAATATAGTAGCTAATATCGAACTACATCGACCCAATGGACCCAGAATCAGGTGGAAGGGGGATAAGGCGGATATCCTGTCCAACTCCATTATTACCAATTGTGTTAACGAAATTGTTTTTATTATAGAGAGCAGAGACTTAACTGATGCAATCATGCACAAGTTTATTAAGATTAATCTCAGTATAGAAGCTAAACTTACCAAGCCTCTTAAGGGTAAGTCATGTCGGCAAAGGGGGTGGTTCGATCATGCTAGCACCATCGCCCTGAAGGGCCTAAAAGAGGCTCTGGCAGCCAAACCAAGGGACAAAATCCTGATTAGGGAGCTTAGAGCCACCTACCAGGCAGCAGTTACCAACAGAAAGGTTGAATTACGACAAGAGGCATGGGACAAGCTAGATCAGGCTGCTGAAACATCAGATTCCTCTCTATTTTGGGCAACAGTCAATTGTCCCTTCTTAAAGAACGAGGAGATACCTGTTTTGACGGCAAACGTCAGCGCGGAAAGTTGGGTCTCTCACTTTTCCCTGATTTTTGATTCAACTACACCTTTGGAGGCAGGGTGAGGTGTCTGGCCAATCATTCCCTTAGATATATCTTTATCTGAAGTTCAGGATTGCATCTCTGCTAGTAAAGGAGGGAAGGCCCAGGGACCTGATGGGGTGCCCATAGATGTCTATAAAAAAGAACCTGAGATATGGGGCCCGCTACTAACCAAAGTATTTAATGCAGCTGTCTGTTACGGTGTCCCGCATACCTGGGAGGAATCTATTATTATTCCTATTTATAAGAAGGGGGAGAGAAGGGATGCTAAGAATTACCGTCCGATCTCCCTCCTAGATTCCTCCGTGAAAATTATGAGCCGGGTGCTTCTTGTCAGATTAGAAGAATGGGCCGAATCTAACAACATTTTGGCAAATTCCCAATACGGTTTCAGGAAGGGACGAGGGACAGTAGAACAGTGCCTCAACCTAGAACTTCTCATAGGGAAATATACGAAGGCCAAGAAAGGCTCCCTTTTTCTCTGCTTTGCAGATTTAAGCAGTGCCTTCGATATGGTAAACCACAAGATCCTATGGGAGAAATTACTTGAAATGGGGGCACCGGAGGGCATTGTTTATTTTCTGGCAAGGTTATATGCTAACCTTAGCTCAAGTGTTCGATACGGCCCTGGAGGGGAGCGCACCCCAAAGTTTCTCATTAGGCGTGGTATCAGACAGGGGTGTGTGCTCGCCCCCCTACTTTTTACACTTTTTATTAATGAGGTTGACTCTGTTTTAAAGACTGTGGTGGCAGACGCACCAAAAATTCTTGATTTTCATGCTCCAGTTTTACTTTATGCGGACGATGCCGTTCTTCTTTCTAGGACCCCCATCGGCCTACAACGCCTAATGGACAGGTTTTCTCTGTTCATTAAGGAAAGGAAGCTGATGATTAACAAATCAAAAACCTTCGTTATGGAATGTGGGAAGGGCCACAAAAAACCGCATTCTTATTTTATCGAAGGGCATAAGGTCCAAACGGTTGACACTTTTAACTACCTAGGTATAACCTTTTCCAAGACAGGTAGTTGGTCCAGTGAAATCACCCATGATAGGGCCAGAATGGCGAAATGTGCCCACGGGGTGTTTACGTTCTCTTCAAAAATTGGGGATAAGCGGCTTAGAGATATGTTGAAAATCTACCAGATGAGGTGTCTTTCAATTGCCCTTTATGGAGCGGGTGTTTGGGGGCACGTTTTGACCGGGAGTCTACAGGTGGAGGAAAATCTCTTCCTAAAAAGATTATTATGTTTACCCATTTCAGTTTCTACGGATTTGGTGCACAGGGAGTTCGGAATCCAACATCTCTCAGATTCTGCTGCCCTTAGACCACTTCTGTTGTGGCGTGCAATTTGGATAAAGGAGGAGACCTCCTTAAACAGAGATATTATTAAGGATTGTTTTACGATTGATAACCATCTAAAGATTCCATGGGTTAATTTTGTCACGAGTAGTTTCATGGAGATTTATGGTCTTAACCTATCTGAGGATAGTCATGCCGCCTCTAGTTTGACCAAAAGCGAGATGAAATCTGTTTTTATGACCCAAAAGTCTGAGCGACGTGAGAGGGCCAGTAGTAACCTTACTACTTGTATGCTCTACGGAAGTTGTTGCGATTCAATAGGTTACCAACCGTATTTGAGCTTTGTAACCAGACCCTCCCATCGGTTCGTTCTGACCAGATTACGTTTTGGGATCGTCCACCATTTAGTGGCGTTCCCAAGTATCAAAAAGCACCCGATTGGCCCTTGCCCTTGTGATTATACTACTGCACAAAGCACTTTGCACCTTCTATTGTTCTGCTCACTCTATGGCAACTTTCGTATAGCCTTTTTAAAACCAGTTTTTAAGAAATATGGAGTTAGGACAGTTAAAGACACCATGAAATTGTTATTTAACCCCTCACCCGATGTCTGCTTTTTTACTGCTACATTTCTTCTCCAAGCCATTAAGGCAAGACCTAGTATTATTTTTTAATTGTTATTCAACTGTATTTTAATTGCTTGTTTGACCATTTGCATAGAGAATGTTTTTTAGGGTCTATCTTTTTTGTTTGTATTTAAAAGATGTTTTTTAAAATGTAATGTATGTGCTTTTATGGACTTTGTGTTAAGCTCCGAATAAAGCCTTATGAACTGAACTGATTTTGAAACTTGTATTTTTTGAATTTCTCAGGAACTACTGAACGGATTTACACCATTTAACATAAAGGACTCTGTCTGAACCAAGAGCTTCCTTTTTGCCACATTTGGTGCAATTCCGTTCAGCAGTTCGGGCTGTAGCTTTGTCTATGGGACCCCCTTTTTTCTCGGCCCCCGCTTGCCGAATAACCCTGAAACTTTAAAGACAGGAGCTGACCAGAGCTGATCACTAGTTTAAAAAATTTCGCGAAGATTTGTCAACCGACGCCAAAGTTATTGGGAAAACAAAAAACACTTTTCCTATGGAAACTAGGTCCTAACTATAACTACCTACTGGCGACCACCAGTAGGTAATATATATATTTATTTATTTTTGGGTGTGAAGCCCCCTAACTCTTCTATGTGTTATAATATACATATAAATATTATTGTGTCTATACCCTTCTAACAGTCCCAGTACCCTTTAAGATTCCCTTTCTACATATTACGGTTACTTTTTCCTGAACCCTAAAAACCCCTTACCACACCCTCCCCTTAACCATCCCTCAACCCTAGAAACTCCTTATCACCCCTCACTTATTCCTGCCCTTACCCAACAATGAGCGATTAAAAGATCCCTACACCCTTACCCATTCCTGAACCCTGAACCCCCTTGCTACTCCACCTTTATCCATCCTTGAACCCTAAAAACCCTCTAGACCTCAACGCTAAAAAACCTTTATGCCATTTCATTCTCCTTAATTCCCTAATGAAAATATATTTTAAAACACTTATCTTTGTGGTAAAGTGGCATGTTGTAAAGTGCCAGTAATTTAATGTGTGGTAGCAGTTGTCTGGTAAGTGTAAAATTTGGTAGTATTGTGTGATAATGCCGCGTTGTAAAGACTGCATACCTTTGTATGTGGTTCCTGGTGTTGGGAATACGGAAGAAGTGAGATATTATTTCCAAAGAAAATTTTATCTTTATACTTAGGCCAAGGTCGTACGCAAGTATAATGAACATCCTGTTCACACGTCAAGAGTGTTGAAGTACAGTATGCTGCCATTGCTATTCATAAAGTAGTATCCCCTAATCAAGGCCATTTACTGCCTGTCCACTTTGTTGATGTACATCATGTTTCCTTTGAATTATTTGTAACTGAAATCTATTATGTAACGCCACCCATATGGTGTTACTGCATTAGGGGTGTGTTTTTTCTCACCAAGATTAATTCAACAGTCATAGCTTTCATTTTTCATTTGATCCCCGTTTCTTTACTGCTGCAATTAGGACTGTGTTATCATTGCTAGCTGTAGCTGATGATGTAACAGCATTCCGATGATTTATAGTTTTAATAGCAGGCACCAGCTGTGAATGTTTTCTTTAGATCTTACACAATGTAGTAATTTTTAAATCTCAGCCTTGTTCCAAGCAAATAGTTTTAAATAAAAACTGATATCCCTAGGCTTTGTAATGCAAATTCCAATCGCACATTGTAATTAAACTGGTACCTCTAAGAAGTGCGTCTAACAGAACTATTACAACAAAACCAATATTGTGAAAAGAAAGTGGGCAAACAAATATTAAAGCACAGAAGACGCCTTTTCCCGAATTCAAATAATATTCTAAAAGTATTAGAGCAAAATACATTAGCAAATATTAAGAAATACGATGGAAACTTAGCATGGTGAAATATTCGCTTTGGTGCACCCAAAACAAAATAGTTTAACTATTTTTTAAGGTCTTTATTTTGATTGTTAAAATAAGATGACGTCCTAAATTGCTATATTTTTATAAAAGAATATAAATATAAATATATATATATATAAAAATAAATATATATACACATATGTATATATATATATACACATATATATATATATATATATATATTACCTACTGGCAGTCGCCAGTAGGTAGTTATAGTTAGTTAGAAATTATCCAAACTTTTGGCCAGCTCCGGTCCGCTCCTATCCTAAAATTTTCACGGTGATTCGTGAAGCGGGGTCCGAGAAAAAAGAGGGGGCCCAAAACGCGTTTTCCCCATGCATTTTCCCATAGGACCTGTTGACGCAGCTACAGCCCGAACTGCTGAACGGAATTACACCAAATTTGGCAAAGAGGTAGTCCTCAGTTCAGACTCGTGCCTTTTGCTTAAATGGTGTAAATCCATTCAGTAGTTCCTGAGAAAATTAGAGTTAAAAAGATAGATATATCTGGGCGGAGCCTAACCACACATCTCATCGTAAGATCTGATTGGCAGTCAGTACTTCATCCAAGAAGTGTTGGCAGCCATCTTGGGACCAATATACATGATAGCACCTCATTAAAAAGCATTGCATTTAATAGAAGGTTTTAAGACTTTAGTTACATTATAAATCATTTGTTGATGGTACCATACTCATTTTAGGAATTGTGGTGTGTTCTAAGGTGATTTTACCATGTGAAAAAGCCTTCTGCTGTGATATCATGAATCATGTTTGAGAGAAAACTATTTTCTCATGCTTTTCCCACAGAGGTTTGGAAGGCGATCTATAAGCTAAACTGAGAGCATATTTTCTGTAAATTCACAATATCTTTCTCAGTCATGTGAGAATGAAGTCTGACATTCTCAGTAAAACATGTACATCCAACAAGGGCAGAGACTGTCAGTTGATTCCTTTGTGTTCTACTGCAGCTTCCCAGAGTGTTCTAAAGAACAACTAGAGCGCTAACAGTCCTACTTATGACAAACGTATGGCACACCTGAAGCCATCTTCATTGGAATAAAGTGGTAACTCTTAAAACATTTAATTTAAAAACGAACAAAATGAGGGGGTTCATTTTGCCATAGAAAGTATGATTAGTGCTGCAGAAAGAAAAATTAGGGCACATTTTGAGTGACTTCTCAAATCCTCTTCTATTTCATTAAAAAATTCTGACATGCAGACTGAAACATGCACTTTCAATACCAGCAGCAGACTTCCCTGGTGAGCAGTAGCTTTACTACAGTGATCTAATAAGCAACTAGAGTGCTAACATTCTGAATTTATGGCAAATGTTTGACACATCTGAATGCCTTCTTGATGGAATCAAAGTAAAAAACTGAAAGTATTTCCTACTGAGGAGACTGTAGTAAATGAGGAAATTAGGAAACTTCATAACAAATAAGTCTCCCAAAATGGCCACCAGAGACAAAAGAGCCCAAATATAGTACAAATATCACCCAGATGTAGCCCAAGTAGAGCCCAATGACAGAATGTCCCAGAGTGTTCTAACGAACAACTAGAGCGCTAACAGTCTTACTTATGACAAAAGTATGGCACACCTGAAGCCATCTTGATTGGAATAAAGTGGTAACACTTAAAACAATTAATTTACAAAGGAACAAAATGAGGGGGTTCATTTTCCCACAGAAATTATGGTTAGTGCTGCAGAATGAAAAATTAGGGCACGTTTTGACTTCTCAAATCCTCTTCTATTTAAAAAAAAAATTCTGACATGCATACTGAAACATGCACTTTGAATACCAGCAGCAGACTTCCCTGGTGAGCAGTATCTTTACTATAGTGATCTAATGAGCAACTAGAGTGCTAACATTCAGAATTTATGGCAAATGTGTGACACATCTGAATGCCTTCTTGATGGAACCAAAGTAAAAAACTGAAAGTATTTCCTACTGAGGAGACTGCAGTAAATGAGGAAATTAGGAAACTTCATAACAAATAAATCTCCCAAGATGGCCACCAGAGACAAAAGAGCCCAAATGTAGCCCAAACATCACCCAGATGTAGCCCAAGTATAGCCCAATGACAGAATGTCCCAGAGTGTTCTTAAGAACAACTAGAGCGCTTACTGTCTTACTTATGACAAAAGTATGGCACACCTGAAGCCATCTTGATTGGAATAAACTGGTAATACTTAAAACATTTAATTTAAAAAGGAACACAATGAGGGGGTTCATTTTGCCATAGAAATTATGATTAGTGCTGAAGAAAGAAAAATTAGGGCACATTTTGACTTCTCAAGTCCTCTTCTATTTCATTAAAAAATTCTGATATGCAGACTGAAACATGCACTTTTAATACCAGCAGCAGACTTCCGTGGTGAGCAGTAGCTTTACTACAGTGATCTAATGAGCAACTAGAGTGCTAACATTCAGAATTTATGGCAAATGTGTGACATATCTGAATACCTTCTTGATGGAATCAAAGTAAAAAACTGAAAGCATTTCCTACTGAGGAGACTGCAGTAAATAAGGAAATTAGGAAACTTCATAACAAATAAATCTCCCAAGATGGCCACCAGAGACAAAAGTGCCCAAATGCAGCACAAATATCACCCAGATGTAGCCCACATGTAGCCCAATGACAGAAGTGTGCAAAACACTTATTTTTTGTGTATTTGCAGTTTTATATAGTGCAGACTTGTCAGGTATTGGAGTGCTTTACATGAGCATTGGTTACATCACACAAGATCAAATTCATTTTGGTTGTAGACATGGGGAGATTAAGTGATTTGACCAGAATCACAGAATGTTAAGCTGAAGCAGAAACTCCAACCTGGTTCCCCAGTTGCAAAGTCTGCAGCTCTAGAAGTAACACCATATCCTCTCCCCTAAGTGCAACTTTTAATCCAGTGGTCAACTGGATAAAAGTTTGTCGCTATTTGAAAACTCAGAAAATATGTCCTCATTTTAGTTTTTTAGAGCACTAACCATAATTTTGATGCAAATAAGACCCTCTCATATATGTAATTTCTAAAGAAAATGCTCTAGGTATTACAGTTTTGATTACATCAAGATGACGTCAGGCTTTCCTCGCTTTTGTAATGAATATAGAATGTTAGCAATCTAGTTGTTCATTGGGATACTGTTGAGAGGCAGAGGCCAGGGGCACGGACTCTGAAAATTTAAGGCAGGTAGGAGAGTGCAGAGGCCCTAATTTGACCACACTGGGCAGGCGGGAAGGGCAGTGGCAGCAGTGGAGGGCAGTGGAAAGGGGGCCGGGGGCAACAAACCAACAATACAGGACAGGCAAGAGAGGCTGTGGCAATATAATAGACCATTGTGGGCAGAAGGAAGAGGCAGTGGTAGTACAACCATACATGCCAACAGACCCGTTTCAGCCAGGAAACGTCCAATGTTTTTAAGGCCAAATGGGCTTTATTTGATCTGTCTCCTGTCTACAATCTCCTCTTTTTCAATGTAACTCAAAGGGGAAAATCAATACCCCAGTTTATTTTCAAAATCTCCCTCTCACCAAGTTCAAAATGTTCGCAAGTATGGTACATTGGATCATGGTAGGCAGGAGGAATTGGGGTAGGGACATGGACTCGGATAACAGAGGACAGGAGGGACATGAAGATGTGCACCAAACTGACCATATAGGGCAGGCATCAGGGTTTGCAGCAGCACAATACACCACACAGGGCATGCGGGACGGGAATGCAGCACAACACTCCATAGAAAGCAATAGGGAGGGGACAGGACCATGCACATGGACAACAGAGAACAGAGGGGAAAGAGGCAATGGTAGCTAGCTGACCTTAATGGACAGACAGGAGAGAAAGCTACTGCATAACAGACCATAAAGGGCAGGAGGGACGAATCAGGGGCATTACAATGGAACAGACAAGCCAGGAGGGAGGGAATAGGGGTCTGCACATGGAAACAGAGGGCTGGGGGCAAGGGGGCAGGAGCAGCAATATGACCATGGAGGTCAGGCAGGATGGTCACTAGAAACAAGACACACCATGGAGAGCAACAGTGAGACTATGATTGCATACACACAGACCATGGAGGGAAGGTGGGAGGGGGTCAGGGGCAGCTACCTGACCACACAGGGAAGGTGGGAGGGACCATGGCAGCACAGAAGACCATGCATGGCAAGCGGAAGGGTTAGTGGCAGCACAATGGCTAAGATGGGCAAGAAGGAGGGTGCAGGGGCATGCACAAAGTACCATGGAGGATAGAAGGGAGGGTCAGGACCTGGGCAGAGACAAGAGAGTTCAGAGGAAGGGGCCTCACAACAGACCGCGCGGGGCAGGCAGGAGAAGCAGTTGCAGCACAACAGACCAGGGAGGGCAGAAGGGTGTGGCAGTAAAATTGACCATGGAGGATAGGAGGAAGGGGATAGGGGCATGGCATGCGGACTGGCAGGGTGGAGGTGGCAGGGACAGGTTACAGTCATCTGACAATGCTAGGTAGGTGGGAGCGGAGTGGCAGCTGAACAGAACACTCAGAGTAGATGGGAGTCGCAGGTCCATGGAACATGGTGGGCAAAAAGGATGGAGCAGGGGCATGCACAAAGACATCAGAGAGCAGGGGGAAGGAGAATAGGGGCAGCAAGCTAAGCACAGAGGCTAAGCAGGAGGTCAACGATGGGCCATAGAATTGGGCAATGGAAGGCAGGAGGAGTGGACTGGTACATCATGCTAAATGGAGGCAGTGGCAGCACATCAGACCATGCATGGCAGGAGGGAGGAGGCTAGCCCATGGATTCAGACAACAGAGGATAGGGAAGAGGTGGATGAGGCAGCAAGCTAACTGTTCAGAGAAGGTGGGTATTAGGAACTTTATTGTTTTTAAAATGTGTGTCTGTGCGAACTACTTAAAATATGAACAAGTATGCAGCATAATCTCACTTTTATTCAGGAAGAAGAGAACGTTTGTGACTGTGACTCCGGGCTAACTTGGCAGAAACACCCCCTGACCCACCACCCCCATCGCAAAATGTAATTCCCGTGAAAAGGGTAGGTGGACGCAGTGTTATATAGAACATAATCCTGAGAGCACGATTGAAAATGAAAACTAGATATAGTATATGGAATAAACTATGCACCAAAAAGTGTGATATAAGATGAACCAGGGCGTGAAATATAATATGCAATACATTGTGCTCAATGACAGATTCATTGGAGAGCGCGAGATAGCACAGGCACTAGCGCGTGCTATGCGATATGCACCTTGGAGTGTAATATGCACAGGGCAGTGTTGTGTAACCTAACTAGTCTCTAAAGTTGTAATATAAAATATGTGCTGGGGAGTGTAACGTTGCATATGCACTGTGACAAAGATATGGATCCCAGATTGTAATATGTATGGCATAGCGCTGTGCGTTATAACATAGGCATCGAGGAAGGGACGTTAGATGGGGGAATATAACCCGTGCAAAGGCAAGTGTGGCATGACATATTCACGGGGTGGTGTTACAGTGCACATGGGCTAGAGAGTGTCATAGCATAAGCACTAGCTGGTGGAATACAACACAGAGGTGTGTGGCACTCGGCAGGCACTGGTGGGCTCAGCCAGGAGCACACTGTGACTCTCAAGTGAGGTTCGTCTCCTTTCCAGAGAGTAAAATAAAAAGTATTGCACATCCGGCGTTGGATGTGTGTTTTATTAACCGTGAGGGGGGGTTTCTTGCATAGTTTGGTTGGAGTTTTGTCGAATCCCCTTTGAATAGCTTGGTGTGCGTGTGTATTAAATGTGCCCGTCAATAGATACCCATCTTTGTATAAATAAATGACAAGGGTGTCTACTTGGAGAGTACCCACCGGCAGGGGCGCCGGGATTAGGCACGGTAGGGCGTCAGACACGTCAGAGCTTCACTTGCGGTGTAAATACATTCCACGTGGATTCATTGTATGCATAGTCGCCTTTTAATGAATATCACGCAAATCGTCATGTTGATAGGTACATACGGTTTGCCAAGCATGTCCTAGGTGTTTCTATAAATATATATTTTTTTAAAATAATAAAAAACAAAGGCCGGCCCCGGGGGATGGGGTCCCCGGGGCCATAAGTGGCATGAGGAGGGGGGCAACGCAGCCCCCCCTCCTAAAGAATAAAAAAAAAGGCCATGACCCGGGGGTTGGGGTCTCCAGGGCTGATTAAAGCCTTGGGTGGGGGGCCACGTGGCCCCCTTCCAAATTTATTTTTTTCAACAAAAAAAATTAGGGTGCAGGCCCTGGAGGGATGGGGTCTCCAGGGCCAATAAATTAGAAAAAGAAGGGGGGCCACACAGCCCTCCTTCTTAAAAAAATAAAATAAATAAAAGACCGGCATCGCGCCGGAGGCTACGCCCCCTCCTTGCAGCACTCTGCAAACGCGGCCCCTGGCCAGTTGTAAGTTGGGGAATTAATTCCCCTTCAATACTGAGGGTCCCTGGGGGCCAACTAGCCCAACAGGTATCTCCAGTATGCGCCAGGGAGCTGCGTTGCAGACAGGTGTTTTGAGGCCACGCCCCTTTTTACACCTCTATGCAACGCAGCTCTGTGGCGCTTACTGGAGGTACCTAGTGGGCTAGTTTGACCCTAGGGACCCTTAGGATTCAAGGGGACTTAATCTCTCAACTTAGAACGGTCACAGGGCGCGTTTACACAGTGGTGAAGGGAGGGGACGGGCCTGAGGTGACGTGTGCAAACACGCCCTGTGGCGCGTTTTAAGTTGGGGAAATAATTCCCTTTCAATCCTGGGGACCCTGGGGGCCAACTAGCCCACCAGGTGCTTCCAGTAAGCGCCACTGCTCTGCGTTGCAGAGAGGTGGTGCAGGCCGTACCCCTTTTTACACCTCTCTGCAATGGCGCTTACTGGACGTACCTAGTGGGCTATTTTGCCCCTAGGGACCCTCAGGATTCAAGGGGACTTAATCTCCCAACTTAAAACGGCCACAGGGCATGTTTACACAGTGGGGAAGGGAGGGGACGGGGCCTGAGGTGACGTGTGCAAACACGCCCTGTGGCGCGTTTTAAGTGGGGGAAAAATGTCCCCTTCAATCCTGAGGGACCCTGGGGGCCAACTAGCCCACCAGGTGCTTCCAGTAAGCGCCACTGCGCTGCGTTGCAGAGAGTTGGTCTAGGCCGTGCCCCTTTTTACATCTCTCTGCAACGCAGCTCTGTGGCACTTACTGGAGGTACCTAGTGGTCTAGTTGGACCCTAGGGACCCTCAGGATTCAAGGGGAATTAATCTCCTAACTTAAAATGGCCACAGGGCGTGTTTACACAGTGGGGAAGTGAGGTGACGTGTGCAAACACGCCCTGTGGCGCGTTTTAAGAGGTAGTTTTAATCCCTGCCCTATTATATACTAGGGGCTTACAGAGGAGGTCATGCTAATCACAGGGGAACCCCAACGCATAGTGTTCCCTAGTGTATGTAGGTGTTTTCACTGTAATCTGAGTGTCTTTTAACATAGCACTGGCTCTAGGACTGGTTAGTCGGATTCAGTTACCACCAGTATCTGTTTGAAAAAGTTGAGGGTACAGGATGATTTTGCAACAAGGCTTCTTTCTGCTCTTCTGTTTGTTCTTTCTGCACGTTATCCTTCTTCCTGCACTTTTTTTCGTCTTTGAGGACTTCTGTTGCTTCTTTCTGCATTTCTTTTTTTTCTTTCTGTGCGTTTTTTCTTCTTTCTTCACATGTCCTATCTCTGTAGGCATAGTTAGAAATTAGCATTTAAAAAACCTTTGAAATTCACTGAAAAAAACCATAGGTTTCATGCACGTTATAGTTAGGAATTAGCATTTAAAAAACCTAAGAAATTCACTGAAAAAACCATAGGTTTCAGGGGTGTTATAGTTAGCTGGACTTTTCACTTGTACAAAACCATTGAAATTCCCCCGTTATAGTTAGTTCAGCTAACTATAACTCGCGCGCCCACAATGCACTGCTGATGACGTCACATATTACATCACTCATGACATGGTCAGTGACATCACTCATGACATCACTGATGACATCTCAAATGACATCACTGATGACATCATCCTTGTGATAGAGTGGCAGACCTCCTCTCCCCCTAATATAACCTTTGATACACACATTCAAAAATAGAAACTAAAATGTTCAAAACAATGGACATACCAATATCAGTTACAACAACCTATTCAGTAATTCTAAGATCCACATACACATCCACTCATTCACCAACAGTCCTATACAGTCACTCATACATGTACTCACTCATCATATGTACTCATACACCTATACATCCTGTTACACAACGCCACTCATCCATAGAGTTACTCACACACATAGTCACTCATGCTAATAAAGAATCAAACATCCATTTACTTGCATATACAGTTATACACACACCACCACACTTAATTCTACAGAAACTTACACTTAGTCTTTTAAACAATCACTTATAGAAACTCATACTTATTCATACAGGAACTCTTTCAATCTCTCACTCTCACATATACTCACTTATATACACCAATAGTCACATATACTAGTTTAAAACATATGTAGTTACTCATAAAGACACTATTGAGACAGTCATTCACTCACTAACACACCCATGCACACACTCATCCACCCATACAGTCCTGCACACATGCTGTTTTCAACACATACAAACAGTGAGTCACTCATTCATGCACCTATGCACTACGTAATACCCCCCACGGAACCATACAGACACTCAGACACTCATACTTATACTCAAAAAACCAACTGATAACCTATATAGACACTCATGTAGCTACTCACCAACCCATGCAGCCACTTATACACAAAGTGAGAGACTGATACAGATATTTACATATTTAAACATTACTCACTAAGCCATGTATTCACTAAGATACACTTAATCAGTCAGTTATACAATCAAATTTTCAAAAACAAATCATCCATTTAGACACTTATATTCCCATTTATTCTTCCATCGACCTTGAGATATACATATATAAAAGATATGTAATTTTCAGAAAAACACTCATTCACTGGATGATGTCATCAGTGATGTCATCAGTGATGTCATTTGAGATATCATGAGTGATGTCATGAGTGATGTCACTGACCATGTCATGAGTGATGTAATATGTGACGTCATCAGCATTGCGGGCGCGCGAGTTAAAGTTAGCTGAACTAACTATAACGGGGGAATTTCAATGGTTTTGTACGAGTGAAAAGTCCAGCTAACTATAACGCCCCTGAAACCTATGTTTTTTTCAGTGAATATATATATATATTCATTTTTTTTCACTGAAGAAACCAAAGGTTACAGAGATGTTATAGTTAGGCTCAGGATTCACTCATACAAACCAGTGAAATGTAGCAGTTAAAGTTAGCTGAGCGAACTATAACTCACACTCCTGTAATGCACTGCTTATGATATCAAATATTACATCACTCATGACATGGTCGGTGACATCACTGATGACATCACCCAAAAAAATCACTAACGCACCCACTCACACCCCCTTGAAATCTTTCATATACCCACTCCCAAACAACCATTTACAAACCCATTCACAGACCCATACCAGTACTTACAAACCCACTCACTGATTCATAGATCTACACTCAAATCCACTCACTCACCCATACAACCACTCATACACCCACTCACTCTAATACAGCCTCTAACATATCCTCTCATACACCAATACAGCCACTTATACACTGAGTCAGTCACCCATAGAGTTACTCACACAACCATTTACCCAAGAAGACAATGACGTATCCACTTACTCACCCATCAAGTTACACCCACACCCACTTATTTGCTCATACATATAGTAACACGTAGTCACTCACCTATACAGTCACTGACACAAAAACACACTGACCCATACAGCCACTCTCATATTTACTCACTCACCCATACAGTAACTCTTATACCCCATCACTCGCCTATACTGCCTTTCACATATTCAGTTACTCATCCATGTACCACTGACACATCCACTCACTCATGCACGTAGCCATACACACACTCACTCACCCATACAGCAACTCACACACACTCAGTTACCCATGCAGCCACTGACTCACCCACTCACTTATCCATATAGGCAGTCACACAGCCCCTCACCCACCCACACAGACACTCAGACACTCAGACACTCATGCAGACAACCAATCGCCCACACAGCCATTCATGTACCCACTCACACATGCATACAGTCATTTAGACACCAACTGACAGACTGATACAAATATTCACACAACCAGTCACTCACCCATACATTCACTGAGACACTTAATTACTCAATTGTACAGTCATTCATGTACCCACTGAATCATCCATACAGGCACTCATACATCCACTGATTCTCGATACACCTTAGTATATATATTTAACACCCGTAAACTCTTTAAAACACTCACAATCACTACATGATATCATCAGTGATGTCATCAGTGATGCCATTTGAGATGCCATTGGTGATGTCATCAGTGATGTCACTGATCATGCCATGGGTGATGTAATATGTGAGGTCAGAAGCAGTGCATTGCGGGGTGTGAGCTATAGTTAGCTCAGCTAACTATAACTGCTGAATTTCACTGGTTTTGTACTAGTGAAACCTGACCCAAACTATAACCTTCCTGTGACCTTTGTTTTTTTCAGTGAATTTCTAAGGCTTTTTTTAATTCCATTACCTAATTATAATGCCCCTATAACCTGTAAAGCTGTGTAGGACTTACAGAATGTACCAGGAGGGCTTCGAGGCCTCCAATGTCCCTCACCATCCAAGAGGACTTTGTTCCCCAACTATTAGTGCGCCAGGAGATGTGCATGCAGAGTGGTGGAAAAAGGGGGCGTGGCTCCTGAACACCTGTTAGCAAACCCGCTGTGTGGGACTTACTGGAGGTAACAGGAGGGGCAGTTAGCCCCCAAGGAAATCCTTGAGAGTCAACTACCCCTCCTATTACCTCCATTAAGTCCCACACAGCAGGATTTCCAAGAGATCTTTGGTGGCCATGCCCCCTTTCTCCACCCCTCTGAAAACATGCCTCTTGTTGCATTACAGTTGGGGGAAGAAATCCAATTTAGTCCTGAGTGGAGTAGTGGAGAAAGAGGGCATGCTCTTTGACGATCTCTCAGCAATGAAGCTGTGTGGTTCTTAGTGGAGGTAACAGGAAGGGCAGTTGGCCCCCTAAGACCGTTTTTTCTCTACTGAGTGCCATGGTCCCACCCAGGGCATCCAATTTTTAAACATTGGTGTAGGAAAGTAGGATCTGCTTCTTATGGTTACCCCCACTTTTTGCTTGATGTGATGCTGTTTTTGACTAGCCTGACTGGGATCCTGCTTATCAGGACCCCAGTCTATCTGTTGTATTCAGTACCTAGGTACATTCCAGATTGGATACTGAGGTAGACTTGTCAGTCCCTAGTATATGGTACTCATGTACCCTGGGCATAGGTACCCCAGAGATTTCCCATGGGCAGAAGCATGCATTACGCCAACCATGAGAGACCATTCAAAATGGAACTACAGGCCTGCCATTGCAGCCTGTGTAGGTTGGTGCATGCACCACTTACTAAAGATATAGGTTTACTATATCTAAGGCTCACTGCACTTAAAAGCTATAAGTCACCCCTATAGCAGGCCTTTACAATCCTGAGGGCAGGGTGGTTGGTTCTAAGTGAGACGGTGCACCTGCATAAGCAGGACAACCTTGCAGCCTATGGAGTCCTTTATCCTGCATTGTCAGTGAAGCAGCCTTATACTATAAACAGGGGCACCGGGTGACCACGCATTGACAATCGCAAAAACGGCTGCAACGAATCCTATCATGTTTGGTATCAAACATGTTGGAATCATACCCCCACACCGTAAATAGTGTGGAAGGTATGATTCCAAGCACCGGAAGAGCCCTCTGTTAGGCTCTCATTGTTCCTGGTAGCAGCCTCCTAGTCCTGGGCAGCACAAAATGGTTGCTGCCGACCAGAGACACATCTCAGCCTCCCCTGCTGCTGAGCCAAGCTTGAGCAGGGGAAGGCAGAACAGTAGGTATTCTGCCAAAGGGAGATGTGACCACCTCCCAGACAGGATTTAGTGTATTAGGACTGGGTGGGTGTGCTTGCCAGCGCCTGAAAGTCTGCATGAGGGGCACATTTGGTGTCCCTGTGCATAGTCCGGTTCAAACCAGTCCTTGGAGCCATTGGCTCCCGCTCTGGTACGAAACCGGACAAAGGACATGGGAGTAACCTCCCCCCTGTCCAGGCCCTCCCCTGGGAGGTTCCCCTCAATCTTCCCAACCCTTTCTTTAGGGTACTTAAGGGCTTACCTAGGTGTAGGTCTCTAGATTCATCGTAGGATACAATTCAGAACTGACACCACTGCACTTCTACCATCTGGGCACTCTGGATTTCGCTGGACTTCCATTCATCCTGACTTCTTCTCCCTTCCAGTCTGCTGCATCGTCTCTGCCTTTGCATCATACAGGAACCTACTAAGGCCCGTGGAGCATCAAGGACATCCAAAGTAATCTTCCTTGGAGTGAAGGAGTAACTCCCTTGCATTTGCATGCACCTCAACGAAGACGACCAGTCTGCAGATTCTGAGCTCCTCTAGACTCCATGGGCTCTGCAACACGGGTGATGGTTTTCCGCTGCTCCCAAGGCCTGCTCTACCCTCTCATCAAGTTTGAGGCCAGTAGTCCTTGTGGGGGTTGCAATAGCCGAACTCCTGGGTACTGCATCCCTTTGCAGTTGCAAAGGCTTGTTGATATCTTTGCAAGAATTTCTTCAGGCTCCAAGTAGCCCCAACCTCGAGCACCTCCAGTGACCAGAATCTTTTGCCACAACACATCGTCTGCATCGTGGCCTGCATCTTTTGGTGAGCTGCTTGAATTACTCTCGAGACTCCTGTGCCTTTGGCCTGTGGATCCATGTGAGGATCACCTTTGTTTACCTTGGGCTCCCCTGATTGCTTGGGCCTGCCCTGACTTCCCTGCTTGTGGTGAGTCTCCTGGGCATTGCTGGTCCCAACCATGCATCTTCTTGACTTCCTACTTGGGTTACATTTGCCAAGGCTTGTTGGTGCTTCTGCTGGACACCGACCCCTTAGCACTCGACATCCTTTGTGGGACGGCTCGTATGCGAGTCCTGATCATCCTCAGCATCGCCTGGTCCTCGCAGCTGCAGAGTCATGTTCACCGTCATTCTTCCAGAAGCACACAACATCGGAGGGCATCCGTCTTCAAAGTCTCCTGGTCACTCCCAAGTGACATAGACTCTGTCTCCACTGCTTTTAAGTACTCCTCTTCAAGAATCCACATTTGGATTCCTCTGGACACTTTGTCCTCCACCAGCAGCAGCACTTTCCTGAAGTCCGCCTTTGGGTTCGACGGCGGTTTCCGACGCCACTTCACACCTATGCACCCAGCTTCCCTGGGATAGGTAACTTGGGTACTACGGTATCCACGGGTGGGGTGGCTCTCCAAACTTCTGACTTCCACTGGGTTTCTTCAGGGTCCACTGGGAAAGGTCCCTAATCTTTAAAATTCCAACCGCGACTTGCACATAGAGTTGTATGGAGCACGCAGTCGTATTCAAACACAACACATGCTCTCCGTGGGGTCGCTATCTACTTACCTTGGGTGGTTCTGTGGGACTCCAGCAATTCTACATCCTCTCGACATTGTCTTGACTCAAATCGTGGTTCTTATTCCACTTTCTTAGCATATGGTTTGGTCTCCCCCTGGGGCCCACTGTGTATTAGTTCTATTTACTGTGATTTCTTTGCTAAAACATTGTGTGGTTTGTGTCATCTCCATGTAGGAGATTCTGTAACGTACTAGAGAGTGTTATATAATAAATACATATTTTTATAAATAATGTGTGGTTTTTTTTCATTTAGTTTATACTATAAGATTGCATTCTGGTAAAACAAGCTGCTTTATACTCCTTCAAGACTAAGCCTGAAGACTTCTTTCCACAGCTAACACTTGGATACATTTCTAAGGTTGACTAAGACCTCTTAAATCACCATAATGGTTGTCTGGACTGGTGCAAGGGGGCCACTTACATTAGTGGACATCATATACCAGGCCAGCTTCTCACAGTTGGGGACCGCGAGGGAAGCCTGAAGGCCCCCTGTTCCCTGCCTGGATCCCCACATCCTGCAGGAGCCAGCATTGCTTTTGGACAGAGGGCGCTGCTAACATGCAGCTCCCTTTGTCCAAAAGCAATTCTGCTCCGCTTCTAGTAAGAAAGAGCATTTTCTACTCATGATTACTCGAAGCGAGCAGTATTTGCTATGGCTTGGTAGGAGCGGTGCTCCCGTCAAGTCATAGCAAAAAGCAATGTTCCAGAAGCGGGCACCCTGGGACATCTGTTGGTCGTGGCAGACCCCAGGGCCATTATTGGCTCCAGGAGGGGGGCCCCACTGCACCCCTCCAATGTTAATTTGGCCTGGGAGGTGATGGTCCCCACGGCTAAGGGGGCTGCGAGGCACCCTATTTAATTAGAAAATGTTGCCCTGGGGAGGTGGCAGTCCCTGGGGATGCAGGTAGACGTGCACCCCCCCCCCGCATTAATGTTTTCTTTTGCCCCAGGGAGGTGGTGGTCCCCGGGACTGCGGGGGAGCCAGGTGGGCTCCCCTGAATTGATATTTACATTTGGCCAGGGGAGGTGGCAGTCCCCAGGGTGCGGAGGTTTAGTGAGAGAAACATGCGTACTATATGTGAATAAAGCTCCGGGGAAGCAGTGGTCCCCGGGACATAATAAGTCCTGCTTGGGGTGGCACGTGCGCCCCCTCCTTTCTTTGAAACATAACATAACATGTGTATTTGTAAAGCGCACATTCACCCCTCACAGGGTATCTTGGCACTGAATAACAGATGTTTATTGTTACCCAACTCAATGGTACTCATTTTAGCAACCTCAGATGGATGAAAGGCCCCAAGGACCTCGCCCACCCAAAGGCTAATTAATAATAAAGCACGAGAGACCGCACTTCTTTTTTCTTCAGCCAGATGCGGGGATCCCACCGAAATGTTTTTAAACAAATACTTTTTTTGCCCACTGTGCCCCCCCCATCAAGAGGCCTAGGGGGACCGGGTGTTTCTAGCCTGCCCCCTTTTCTTTTTTGTTTTACATTTTTTGTAGGACTTAGTTCAACTGAGTCTCAAGATGGCTGCCAACACTTCCAGATTTGTGTTGGCAGTCAATCCAATTTCAATAGGGTTGCAGTAGGATGTTGGCTAACATATATCTTTATTTCTTAAACTTAAATATCTCTGAAAGGATTTACACCAAATCATAAAAAGCATGCTACTTGGACCAAAATCTAGTTTTCAGCCAAACTTGGTGTTATTCTGTTCAGTGGTTCAGGCTGTTTTTGTTTTAAAAAATGAAAAATCACCATAGACATAACATGTGGAAAATGCATATTTGGACCCCCATTTTACTTGGCCCCCACTTGACGGATCCCCCCGAAAACTTCCAAAACAGCAGCTGTACCAAAAAGGGGAAGTTTTTGGAAAGTTCCATGAAAATTCATCAAACTACGCCACAGGTATTGGTAAATCAAAAAACACTTTTCCTATAGAAACTTTAGTCCTAACTAGAACTATCTACTGGTTGCCAGTAGGTAGTTATAGTTAGCACCTAGTTTCCATAGGAAAAGCGTTTTTTGATTTGCCAATAACTTTGGCGCCGTCTGACAAATCTAAGTGAAATTTTCTAAACTAATGGGCCACTCTCTCTCTTCAGCTCCTGTGTTGAAAGTTTCAGGAGATTTGTCAAGCGGGGGACGAGAAAAGGGGGGGGGGGGCAAAACACTTTTTTTCCATGTTAATTTCCATACGAAATTTTAGACACAGCTACAGCCCTAACTGCTGAACGAAATTACACCACATTTGGCAGAATGGCAGCTCTTGGTCTAGAAAGCACTCTTTTTGTTAAATTGTGTAAATCTGTTCAGTAGTTCATGAGAAATGTAAAGGTTTCGCAGATACACAAATGTAGCCGCGGTGGATCCCGGACCCCTCTTGATCTTGTGTCTGACATCTGATTGGCTGCCAACACTTGAAACCAGGAAGTGTTGGCAGCCATCTTGTGACTCGGTTTTACTGAGACACAAGAAAAAAAAATTAAAAGGGGGGCAGGGTAGAAACACCCTGACCCCCTAGGTCTCTTAGGAATCAAGGGGACTCGAACCTTATCCCCCAACTAGTAGTGCACCGGGAGGCACGTTTGCAGAGGGGTGAAGAAAGGGGGCATGGCCTCTGATAACTTCTCAGCAATCCTGCTGTGTGTGACTTACTAGCAGTCACAGCAGGGGTATTTGGCCCCCAAGGACATCCTTGGGGAACAACTACCCCTCTATTACCTCCAGTAAGTCCCATAGAGCAGGATTGCTGGGCTCTGGTAGCAGGCCACACACCCTTTCTCCACCACTTTGTAAACGCACCTCCTGACGCACTACTAGTAGGGGGATGAAGTCCCCTTGGCTGTTGAGGGTCCTTGGGGCCAATTACCTCTCCTGTTACCTCCAGCAAGGTCCTCACAGTGGGTTTGCTGAGAGGTTTTCGGTGGTCATGCCCTCTTTTTCCTCGACTTTGCAAACGTGCCTCCTGGCACACTACTATTTAGGGGATTAAGTCACCTTGGCTCTTGAGGGTCCTTGGGGGCCAACTATCCCTCCTGTTAGCTCCAGTAAGTTCCACCAGCTGTATTGCTGACAGGTGGTCAGAGGCCACACCCCCTTTCTCCACCACTCTGCAAATGCGCCTCCTGGCTGATGAAGTCTACTTTAATCCTGAGGCCCTCAGGAGGTAAGGGGACTTCAACCCCCCACCAGCAGTGCTCTTAGTGGCTCATTTGCAGAGTCGTGGGCGTGGCCTGCGACCAGCTCTCAGCAATCCTACCAAGCATTTTACTAAATTTTCAGTTTTTCTAAGCAAACATAGGAAGTTTTCAGCTCCAGCTTTCGTAGCTTAAACATAAGGACCTTTAAGCCTGAAACTACTGCTTGTTCTAACAATCCTGGGGATATACTAAGTAGTGAATTTGTGCGGTATATGAAATTTCTATCAGAAACTCTGGACAAAACATACTACCCTAGTAAAAATTGTCTCACCAAACGAATACAATTTTAGATATTTGTTTATACGAAACTGTATACACATATTAACTGATTTTATGACATATGATATTTCTATGGACCTTATTATTATCATACCACCAAGTATCATTGTGGCAGTGCGGCGGTGGTCCGACCGCCCTATTACAAGGCTGCTGCTGTGGCCAGGGATCCACGATACCTGACGGTCTTGCAGTGGTCTGAAGCCCCTCATATTCTGGTGGTGCCACTGCGACATCTCCAAGCATATTAGGAGTTTCCTCAACACAATAGTTTTCATGGCAGTGAGGAAATAAAGGCTGCGCCAGGGGATGCATGCAGGGGAGCACATGGTGTGCCCCCTTTATGTATGCACCCCCAGTTCCTGCAGCTCATGGACTTGAAAGTCAAAAACAATTGTAATCTGGCTGGCGGTTTCTTATAGCTCTGGCAGTCGCGGGCGGTCACGGGGCGGCAGCGTGGCGTACCTTCTCCAAGACTGCCAAAGTCGTAATAAGGCCAGACATTTTTATGTGGTATATATATATAATGGTTTTGATTAACAATATTTCTCTATTCATTTAGTGATTCAAGCTAAGGGGCTTTTTGACAAAAAGCTAGCGTCGCTGCAGCATCCTTTTTACACAAGGCGGCACAATCAGTGCTCCACACTGCTCCATATTTACAGACCGACACATTGGTTCAAATGCATCAGTTTGTATGCATGGGCAGTGGCGGCTGCCAGCTATGGGGACTGGGGCAGGCAGGCAAACTGCCAAGTGGAGAGGGGAAGGATAGAAGAGACGGTAGGAGGAAAAGAAAACAGAAAATAAATCACTTACCTGACTTGCACGTCCTCGCTCTTTCCAATCTTCTCCAATTGAGCATGGGCCCAGCGAACTCCCGTAACCAAACCTGGCGCTGCTCTCATACTTTGAGAGCAGCCCCAGTATTGGATGGATTGTGCTGGCTGGACACGCCTTTGGGCCTTGTAGGCCAGTGCTTAGTCTCCACCCAGATGTCTAAGACAGCTAGGTGGAGAGCTTCAAAGTGTGCTTGTCACTTTGGCCCACGCAAGAAAGCCGCCCAGAGTGACATGTCACTTTGAAGCATCCAGCCAGCCACTGCTTCTGTCCGCTGCTGCCAAATCGACCGCAGAGGACACGCAACCACATCTCTGGCCTTGAGCTGCTGCAGTGGGGTGAGTGTGCATGTCGGAAAAATAAAATAGCAATGAAAACATTTTCTGGGAGGCTCACATTGGGCGGGGGGGCAATGCTTGCCCACCCAAGTGAAGAAACTGCAGCTGAATTCTACGGGGCAATCAGGCAGTGCCTAAAGGCTGGAGTAACAAGTCAGCATGTGGACCATTTTGGGGCAGTTCGTGGGCACGTTTTAACGTCTTTTGTGTCACTTTTCACTACTAGTTTCAAAAACATTAATACAAACACTGACTGCAGCAAACTTAAAACCATATACTTAAAAAACATGTATGCAGCATGTCCGTACAAGTTCAAAACAGCTCCAGTTTTGTAATCATGGGATATTTTTTAGAGGTTTCTAATTCACTAATGTTGCCATTTTTATTTTGGTGCCCGGGCCTATATCTGTCCCATCTGACCAGTCGCTGCCGGCATGACTCTGGGGAGGGGGGTCGCGCCGGTAGGTGGCTGCGGGGGGGGGGGGGGGGGGAGCTTTAATTTAAAATAAAAAAACTTACCTTCGCCGGCCCAGTCCCACTTCGTCGGTCCCGCGTCGTCCTCTGCAACAGGAAGCAGGCAGCTTCCCTCCCCTCCCCTAAGGCAATCACAATGCTGCAATGTCAGTGTTGTGATTGGATGGGACGCAGACCACACAGGCGTCTATGGGGAGGCCATCTTCTCCATGTAGGCTGCATGCAGCCTACATGGAGAAAATGGAGAGTGTGCATGACTGGCTTGTTCGGCCCAAGAGGGCCGACCAAACAATCAGGGCCCAAAGCATTGGGCTAGCCACTCCTCCCCTGTCCTCGAGCAGACCCACCCCCAACCAAACCCTTCTGCTTTCTCGCAGTGCGAGAAGCAGAAATATAAAATGGTATTTTTAATACCATTTTATGTTTCTGCTTCTCCCACTGAGAAAAAGCAGTTGGGCGACGCTCCTCCGCCCACATGGAGGAGCCGCCCTGAGTGTGTCCGACCCTGGTGAGTAACCATATCTCGTGCCAGAACAAACGCTTTGTTCTCTACTATTGTCGATGATATAGAAAAGAAAATGTTTCCCGTCCGTGTCTTGAAGTGGGTTCTAACTCCCTCGGCTCTTGCACGATACCAGGCGATGACGCTGCTGCTATCACTTGTGTTTCCACAGTGCAACAGAGCCCTGAGATGCAAATTTTCGAACTTGCGCCTCGCTAGAGGACTCCACAGGCTAGTGAATGTGAATTATTGTTGAAAGTACAATATCAAATGATTTCATTCGAAGCCAACATATTCCTATCAGAGTAGACGTGGGGAGGCTCGGGTCGGCAGATTACCTGTCGCCTTCCCTTCGCATTAATCGTCTCTTGCGGCATTTGTCACCGGCGCAGGCTCTGCTAATGCGGTAAACGTGCGGGGAGGACAGTTCATTTTGAAAAAAACGCCATTTATCTGAAAGAAGGCGAATTTCATCTCTGCCCGTGATACGTTTTCAATACATTTGAACGCCATTTAAAATGGGATTCGCTCAAGCAGCTACGTGCCCCGACGGAGTTTTTTTTCTTTTCATTAACTACCTTCTGAAAAACAAAAATGTTATTTGCTGGCTGCAGGTTGTATGTGATGCGAATGCAATGCAACCCTGGAGCAATAGAAACACGCACCGCTTGAGGGTGTGGACATATATATTTGTTTTGCTCGGTTCAATTTAAAGTCTGTATGCAAACTCCCAAGCGTGAAAAGCAATATTTGAATGTTATGCTGCTGGCAGCCACCGTAATGTCATTTCGAGTGGAAATGGCGGTCGCAGCCTGCATACGGGCTGTTGATCTTTTGCTGGTATCTGTTCACATTCAATTCCCTCTTTACAGCTGAGCCATCATTAAGCTATCCGCGGATCTGGAGATAATTGTGATGGGAGCTGGCTGAGAGAGGCAAATCCCTCCCGCGGACCGGAACATTAACATCCAGGTCACAGACACTGAGCGATTCACGGGCTTTTATTGTACATTAACACATTGCAGTGCTTGGCAGCCACACAACACTTCTACTTATTGTCCTTATTTAACGTCGGCCAGGTGCCATTAACCCCACAACTTTCACCGGGTTCTCTGTTGATTCCATGGGGTGTGGTGGTCCCTGCATTGCTGATTTATTGTCCTTTGCACTCTCCTCCTCAGTGGCTGGTAACTACCTACTTCCTCCTCATCAGGAATTCTGATTTGATTAATGAACCAAGCCAAAAAGGAACCCTTCCCGGATGTATTCAGGCGTTCCAGCGGAGTGTGAGTGGAGTTCTGTCATCTGGTCTACTCCAGATATCCCTCGGTGGCCTGCAAACGCTTCCATTCTGGCTACGGACGTGTCTGAGAATAGTCACAGGTTGAATGGTACAAGACATGCATTGGCATCAGGGCCGGCTTTAGGGCAGGGCGACTGGTGCGGCCGCACTGGGTGCTGCTCTGAAGGGACCGGCGACCGCAGGTAGGGGGGGCACTGTATTTAGCAATAAATTAAGATTGGAGAGATGAGGGTCACTTTTGCCCGGTGGTAGTGAGGGGATTCGAGGGGTGTACGGGCGCCAAAAATGATTTTGGCACCGGGCACCACCAAAGCTTAAGCCTGCACTGATTGGCATAGCCAATAGGTCTCACATTCGGGACCTTTTAGGTGTTTAGTTATCCAGCACAATAGCCTTGGTGCAACAACATCAAGTGCTGCATGGCTAAACACTTATAAGGACCCAAAGGCGAGACCTATTGGCTATGTCAATGCTTGTATATATATATAGCTCTGATTAGTACGAGACAGTTATGTTTTTTTTTGTCATCTCAAAAACCAGGCAAAATATTTAAACTGGAGCACAGAGACATAACGCGATGTGCCAGGAAACACACCATTTGCTTCCACCTCAGACCGGTTTAGAAGGATGCCTAAACTTGACAGCAGGAGGCTGAGTCACTGAGCATTCACTGGCGCAGAATCGCAGCGAAAAAAAGCTGTCACAATATTGTAAAAACAGAATGATGCTGGAACTCGTGACTTACAACATCAAAGAAAGTTGGCAAGGAGGAAAAAATTATCAATCTTTTTGCATCGAAGGAGCTCTATATTACCTTATGCACAGTACACAGTCCTGTTGTCAATTCTTAAATATTAATTCAACAGAAACACATACCACAAGCACATTTAAAAAAAATTTTTTTTTAGTTGTCTTCATTTTTTTCCATTATTAGTTATATTGAATCTTGATCTTCAATGTTTTCTTCTTTCAAACAACTGAATGTCAATACAAATAAATACACATCACCAAACTATATTCTTACATTCCTACACTCTTTACAAAAATAGAAAACAATGGTCGCCTCTTAAATAAAGGAGAACCACTCATGAGGTAGTCAATTTAGCACACGAGGTCCTGATCCCTTTCCAAATCACAAATCATAAATGTGCATTTACTAATCAAGAATAATCAAATATGTTCTGACTCCTCTTGTAAAAGACTGTCGACACGTGCGTGTTTTCCGGCCTTGCACTCCTTCTTGGCCTCCTCAGGACAAGGGTAAAGAAACCTACATGAACACAAAATAACATGTAGTCCTAACATATTTACCACAATATCACCATGCTACTGTCCAATCACTCTGTGTGCCCTAACGCTGATCACCACATCACTCGTGAAAAAATCAAAATCAAAAGGCACACACCCACTAAGAGCCCAGTGACTCAAGAGATACTTGACGACTATAAATGATCATACTATTATGCACCCTATAAAGTGGTACCCTAGTGTTGCACAAATCCATGCATAATTATCTCAATTAATAATTTGAGATAAAATCCTCATGGACACTCACTTAACGAATCCACTCTGAAAACCCTGCACACAGGCCTCCGTCCTCCGACGGTCTCAAAATCACCTGGACGCCCACTACAAAAAATAAATGACAACTCTCCGTATACATAAACAGAAATGCAAAAAACTTAAACCGAATACATTCATCAAAGTTCTAATCTCGTGACGCTTACCTTCATTAATTATTTTCTCGACATCACTGGTGCGTCACTGAAATAAGATGGAATAATTGGAAGTAGACGAGGTGTAGCATATGAATGATGCTTTATTGTTCAGATGATAAGTATCAAGGAGCGACCCCACCAGGAGCAGCTCACTTGCTGCTCAGCCCGTCCTCAACTGATTCCCACTCAGGCATTCCAACACTGCATTCTAACCATGCACCAACATTCCACTTTGGCTGAGCAGCAAGACCTACAATACTAGTCTACTACATCACCTTCCCCCTTTTAACAGAAACAAAAGAATTTTTGTAAATACAGTACAATATGAATCAACATAAGGGTAAAATTGTTAACAATGCATCTAAATGAAAAAAAAAAAACATGCAATAATTCATACAAGAAAATACATTGCATTAATTAAGAGCAAAAGACATAGCATGCCTCATCCCCATTAACGGAGCAAATGAAGGATAGAAGTAGCAAATGGTAGAAAAAAGCAAGGAAAGATCAAGCAATTCATAAGAATATAAGGAAAGACTGTGAAGAAAAAATATATTAAGAAGGGTGAAAACAGCACCCCGTTGAACTATAAAATAAGTCCAACGTGACAGAAAAAGGTGTGGAAACATGTACCAGAACCAACAAAAGAAGAAGTGAAAACCACACACTGCCACAAAATTAAAGAAGCCGTAGATTCTACACACAGTGGATGAATAAATCCAGTAAAGTAGAGAAGTAGAAACACAGCATGTGATATCTGCACGTACATGTGAGTATCACAAAGCCAATAGGCTTACAAAATGTATACCTGAAAGTGACCTATCCACTCAAAAGTGGAAATCACCGAATACATGACTAAATGGCAACCCCTTAACTAAACATGCGAAGAAAACACTGTGAGCGATACACAATAATAGGTGAGAAATCCACGTACCGGTGGAAAACCACATAGCCGAAGGCTATTACAGTGTGTACCATCATAAATGAAAATTATAACCAAGCAGTTCAATAAAATAACGTACAGAAATAATTTATGTGACATTTCCACGTACAAGTGAAATGACACAGGCAATGTATGCGTACCATGAAAATCTTGTTACTGGCTGAATTTAGCAGGCTAGCTGTACTAAACTAATGAAAATTCCCATTAGGAAACTTGTAACAGATTAATTAGCTATGAAAAAGTGCATACTTCAATAATGAAAATTATTTCAGTACGGATGAGTAAAATTCTATAACGTATGTGACGTATCCACGTACAAGTGAAACGACACGGGCAATGTATGCGTACCATTAAATTCTGTTACTGACTGTAGTAGGCTATATATAAACCTAAACTAATGAACATTCCCATCTGGAACTTGTAACAGATAAATCAGCTAAAAGGAGAAAAGAAGAAAAAAAAAATGTCACATTGTGAACCAACAAAGTTTGATGGAAATGCATACCTCAAATAATGAAACACTTTGTTACGGACTGCAGGTTATTCACTCATATACCTAAACTAATACAAATTTCCCTTCAGGAAACATGTAACAGATCAATATCTATACGAAACCCTTGTCCATACAAAATGGAACATATTACAGCAATTTTAAAATAAATAACCTCTATTCCTTTTTTTTTTTTTAAATAAAATAAATATGTCACACGAATGAATGAATGGTTGAATGAACTTTTTTTAGATGGCCTGGGAGCTAATGATAATAACAACCCCAATACTAGAAAGAATAACATTTTTCCTTAGAGGATTAGCCGATGACCAGTACATCAATGTAATGATGAATATTAATTCATTACAGAAGTACGAATTAGGCGTTCTTCTGAAGGGGCGAAACGTTGCTCCAGATGAAAATAGTTGCTTGTAGAAAATAAGCGAGACTGGCCATATCCTGAAATCCTAGGTATCCTATGTGATTTGTGAAATCACTTCACTTCCATGCTGTGACACAACTAGATCTTGGCATCAAAAAGGCGTAACTCACCAGAGCATTTGAACAAGCAGGACTTAGAAGAGCTAAAGTACAATGTCCTAGTGCTGCACTGAAAAAAAACTTTATTGTCCCCCAAAATGGAAAACAATCGTGGTTGGCAACAGCAGCGCTACTGGGTGAACACTGGAAGAAAACGTAGCCAAAATACAGAGCTCCGGTGAAAATACAACATGGCGGCACGCCTCTTGACGCTGCCCCGGGTGGCTCACGGTGTGACAGAGCACACAGACATCCAGGAGCAGCTCCGAACATCATGAAGGAAGAAACGCCCCGCGAGGAGACGCAGGTGAGCTCGAGCGCACGGAGCAAAGCTAGTGGTAAATTTAAACAGAGGCGGCGGTTTAACAGCCTTAGGGTTCTCCACAGCGATGAATAAAAATAACACAGCTGACTAAAGTACTCACGGACAACGCTGCCAAAACAACTTCAAAAGTGCCCAAACAGCATACGCAGACGAATTGCTCACCCGGGTGGTTAACCACAGCCAACTAAATTAGGCAGTCTCACTCCTCGAATCGATCAAACAGTACTTGTAAAAAGAAGTACGGGATACATTTTTAGGCGAATCAAAGTTCTTTTTAAAACCAGTAGGTGGCAGCATCCATCTATTCACTCCTGCCAGTGACAAATCAAATACAAAGCCCTCAGACCTGTCTAAATGCAGAGGTCGTTTTCATGCCTGCCAGTTCTCTCTGTACTAGTTGAACTCTCCTAGAGCTCCGGTTTTCGAAATGTGCTGAATTCTCCTCAGACAGCTCTCACACCGACCTTGGCTTGACGGGGGAGTGACCCAAGAACTGGCAAACTGGCACACTGCAGGTGAGGGATGGTTGCAAGAAGAGTCACGAGTCCTAACACCTTTCAGCGGGCGACCGATGTTGGTCACTGGTGGGGCCCCCTGGTGTCAGGCTTTTAAGAATGTAGATTTCCGTTTCAAGGTAGGTGCTTTACCTTAGGTAATTTCAGTTTTCAGTTTCCATCAGTTAAGGCAGCACAGGCAGGTTCTTCCGGATCGTCGCCAGATGAAATAAGATGGAATAATTGGAAGTAGACGAGGTGTAGCATATGAATGATGCTTTATTGTTCAGATGATAAGTATCAAGGAGGGACCCCACCAGGAGCAGCTCACTTGCTGCTCAGCCCGTCCTCAACTGATTCCCACTCAGGCATTCCAACACTGCATTCTAACCATGCACCAACATTCCACACTGGCTGAGCAGCAAGACCTACAATACTAGTCTACTACATCCACTCAAAGAGCCAATATTCTCACCCAGCTCGTTGCGGAATTAATACGCTACAAATGTAGACATATCGTTAGTTATATTAAAGGCTCAAAGTACCCTATTCTAAAATAACACCTTTGCGCCGTGTAACCAACATCCTTACCTGTTTCTTATCACCCAGTGCGCGGGAACCTGATTCATTTCATTTCATTTAAACTTTATTTCGGCAATAAGCCATAAAAGTCGGCAAGAGATAAGTATAACATACATATATACAATTCATCATATTAATGGGAGGTATTTTACATTAAATTGGCGATAAAATTTGTTTTAAGGTAACCCATAAGTACACAATACCGCGTATAAAAATATAAATAACAATATATAAATTAATTAAAAGCCAGCAAAAAGTTAAATACATGGGCTGGAGAGACAAATAAGACGTGTACAAAAATCGGAGAGGGGGGAAGACAGAAGGGCAGAGCATAAATCAGAATGTATTTACAGTTTATAACCAGAACGTTTCCTAATAAAATACACACTGTATAAAAATCTACTTGTTCCAAACACCACTAGCTGTGAGGTGTTTGACTTGAATATACGCTCTGCCTCTTTATAAGAGCTAACCCCCACATAATTACAAACGGGTTTGATCCAACAAGCCCTTGGTTTTTTGTATTTCGGGCAAAAAAGAGTAAGTGGGCAGCATCTTCTTTAGCCCCTAGAGAGCAAAGGGTGCACAAGTCAGGGCCTTTCGCCTTCCCCCAACAGGATGTATATGCATTAATCTGTAAAACCCCATACCTAAACTGTAAGTATAATGTTTTTGCTAATGGTGGATAGATCTCATCCATAAATTGCTCTAAACTAGGTGTATCTTTGAAAAACAAAAATTCCAAGGTCAATTTGCCAGACGATGAACTATATAATAGTTCTCCGTTGACATACGACCAAAAGGTGTCCTTTACAAGCTTCCTAGAAGACAATGTCATATTCTGTGGAGCATCCCATAGATGTGCAAGCCCTAATCTCTCATACCACTTTGAAACATACTTTACCCATGGTGTATTCGAATAGCCATCAATCTGAGATAATTCGACTAGTCCACTTTTATAGACACTCAGTTCCGGGGTTACCCATAGCCTGACCCAATATAGCAACGGTCTTAATATTACTTGGTAATCTATTTTTTTTAGATTAATATCTAAAAAAACAGGGACCAAAGGGGTTCTAGTTGGTATTTTTAGTAGACTACGCACAAAGTGATTTTCCACTTTTCCAAAAGTATTGTTACAATAGAAGCCCCAAACCTCAGCACCATAAAGGGCAGCCGATTGTGCCTTAGCTTTGTATACTTCAAGAGCCGGGGATATAGCCTTGGAGTAGCTGGCTCCGTGGACTTTTAGGATAGGCATTGAATTTTGTTTGAGGGATAGGGAGCTTTTGTCCATCTGTCCTTTCCAAGACAAGTTACTGTCCAACAATATCCCCAAATAGGTAAAACTCCCAACCTGTTCCAATTTTTTATTTTCAAGGAACAGATTACTCCTAAGGGATTTTTTGGGGTTCATGGACATATACTTAGTTTTGCTAGGATTTATTTCTAACCCCTTACCCTCACAATATTTTTGGAATGTGTCAACCAAATTTTGTAAGCCTCTCGGAGTTTGAGAGATAAAGATAGTATCATCGGCAAATAATAAAGCCGTAACCGCTTCACCACCTAGCTTTGGGGAATCATGCACACAGTTACTCAAATAACTTGGTATATCATTAACATATAGGGAAAAAAGTGTTGGGGCTAACACGCATCCTTGGCGCACACCACGGTCTACGGGAATAGCCCTTGAAATTTCACCATTCTTTCCCCATCTAATTTTAGCAAAATTCCCCGTGTGAAGCCTGATAAGTTCTTTAAGCAGTTCCCCTGGGACCGCCATGTTCTTAAGTGTAGACCACAGCAATTTGCGCGGAACAAGATCAAAGGTGGCCCTGAGATCCACAAATGCCACATATAGACTACCCTTTCTTAGGTTTATGTACTTCCAACAGATGCACATAAACCTGAATACTTGATCGATAGTACTAATTTTGGATCTAAAACCAGCCTGATATTTAGTCAATATTTTAGTCTCTTCAGTCCAATCTAAAAGCCTATTTAAAATATGTCTGGCAAAAATCTTTTGTAAAATGTCAATTAAACTAATTGGGCGGTAATTGCTAGGATCATAACGATCTCCTTTTTAAAAAATTGTAATAATTTCTGCCCCTTTCCAGGAATCAGGGATTGGTGTACCTGCAGCAATCGAATTGCACAGGAAATTTATGTATGGTCCCCACACTTCTACATCATGTTTTAATAAATCGCCGGGAATTTTGTCGGGACCAGGAGCTTTGCCCGTTTTCACGGCCTGCAGGGCCTGAATGGATTCTTCTAAGCTAAAATGTAAAGGAGCATTACTCATTTCTAAGTCTATCTCATGGTCCTGGACGGACAAACTCTTCTTTTTATTGGCGTTCAACTTGGTAAAATGATCACACCATGTATTTTCATCTAAGAAAATATCCTTAGTTGAACTACCCTTCTTATTTCCCTTGGCAATTAAATTCCAGAACGTACTTTGGTCGCGCTGCTTAGTTGCATTTAAGAGATCCTCCCATATAGTTTCATCCCAGGATTTTTTTGCTTGATCCATGGTTTTATTATAAGTTAATCTTCCGTTTTTTATATCTAGACGATTACCGGATTTTACTGCCTGAATCAACCTTAATTTAGCTTGTCGGCAATCTTTGTTATACCATGGGTTCACCATCTCGAGAAGATTCCCTTCCCCATTACTGTCTTTTTTATAAGATTTACTCAGTAGTGGAGTTAAAGCATCTAACAGATTATAATGTAAATCAAGAACACCCTGAGTACCCGCTAAAGGTAGCTGTGGTGTTCCCAAGATTTCAGAGAAAACATTGTAGATGTTTATCAATGTTTTTTCCGATCCCAAAATATATGGCCATCTTACCACACGTCTATTGTTAGATATTTGTAATTCCCCAGTTGATGTTTTTGGTATCATGTCTTCGTCAGGCCTAGTAATAAATGGGTGAGTATCTAACCATAATTGGAGAGGGAAGTGATCACTCTCTGTCCTTTGATCTACTTTAAAATCTGCTAATAGATCCCATGCGTTCCGGGTTACCATTACAAAATCTATGTGTGATCTATAAGTTCCCTTAAAATAAGTCGGAGCTGCTGGTCTGTCAGAGCCGAAACGGCCGTTGCAAGCCCTTAAGTCGTGCGCCACAGTCATTTGCAAAATTTGTAGAACGGCTACGGTATTATTAACTGAGCCCTCTGACTCTAAGGGTAAGATATCTTTGACGGCATCTTGTTCGTCGAATATTTTTTCCATGCCCAAAACAGGCTCATATTTGCAATTAAAATCCCCGCCAATTAGTACCTTTGCGTTTTCTCCCAATGTATCTAAAAAGGAATCCAGAAGTTCTATCGTTTTAGATTCCTTGTGAGATGGATATGGTCTATTGTATATATTTATTAAATAAATAATTTCTTTCCCTCTGGTAAGAATTTTAATGCCAAGTAGGTCTGGAGGGGTAATGGATATCTGGCTAACGTCTATTTCTAGAGACACTTTAACCCAAATAACCAATCCCCCTGATGCTCTACCTCTAGTAGATGGTGTTGCATTAGAACAATATGTTTTATAGCCCAACCTATGGGGAGTTTCCACCATCCATGTCTCCTGTAAGAATATGATATCATAATCCTCGATATATGAGGACCATATCAGATCCATTAAATTCTTGGCTAACCCAGCTATATTCCAAGATAACATTCTAATACTTGGGTCCTCTTTTACATATGGTGAAGCTGGGCCTACTAATATAATATCATTCCCTATATTGACCTCGGGTATGACTAAAGGATTTACCTAATTGGCTTGATTAACAGCTTCATTATCGTCCTTTCCCTCCGTGGACATTATATGATACTTGTCTATGACCCCCGAGCTAGCTGCCTCAATCGATGTAGGATAGGAAGATAAAATCCTATTTTCCAGCTTGTCTAACACAGTATCACCGGGGCATATAGGTATTATTAATTTTGGGCCCGATTGTTCGACACTCACGACTGAGTCCCATATCTGAATGTCTATTTGTGTGTCTGTGCTTGGTTCATTTAGTCGTGAAAGTCAGTCATTTTGATCTAACGTGCTCAGTGCTGAGAATCTATTTTCAGTTGGGATGCTAAAATGTATGCCTCTGCAATTGAGCAAGGTTCTATGATTATTAGACAATTGAGGTACTCTGGTCAAATGCCTATAAAAATAACCCAAGGAATGCACGCCCACATCGAACTCCCCTACATCCCGAGATGCTGCTCGTAGAAGGACGGTTGCAACATGCTGGGGGTGTCTAAAATTAATAATTATACAATCCCCCTTGCATCTTTTCCTTGCGTTACCAATCCAAGATACCCTTCTGGTAGACAATATGTCATCGGAGAGGAGTGGGGGAAAACCACAGTTTTTATGTAACCAAGCAATTGATTTCCGTTTTAGAGAATCGTGAGGTTCCTCCCCTTGATTTGAAACTGTCGGAACTAGGGGAGGAACATTTGAAAGGACTACAACATAAGGTTCACAATCGGGTGGGAGATTAATATGATTTGGTCTATATCCAGGAGTGGTAATCCTCTCACTATTAGGTGGAGCTACATTTGACTGTGTGGTACTACCAGCTGGATGACAAAGAAGCTCCTTTCACAACAAACGCTCACATGGCCGGTACATATAGAAACTCAAAAGCCGTGCATAGCGTCCCACGTGATCCGTGCTGGAGCAGTAAACAGAGACAACGGACACAAATTCCCAGGCTTCCAACTACCGAAAGGGAAAGCGGACTGAAAAAAGACATTCCAGTCGGGTGCCAATCCTCAAAGCAACTACTTACATATGAAACCCACAGGTACCAAGACTTCCACAATGAGAGTTCGAGATCGAAAAAAAGATTCCAACGATATCCTTCACTTACAAAACTAACAGAACATTGTTACCATAATAAAATCAATCACGAGTGGCGCAATCGACCCACAATGAGGCACACAGAGTTAAGCTCACAATCTGTAGATATTGAACAGGACCTTCATATTAAAAACACCATTAAAACAAATATATAGATGTGCAAAATCAGTTCAACTTCCCAAAACAGTCACAATATAAATAATAATAACATAATACAGTGTGTGTCATAATCAGTTCCTTAGATGCGAAAAGATTGATAATTTTTTCCTCCTTGCCAACTTTCTTTGATGTTGTGTTGCATAATTCGCCCAGGTAAAGGAGGGTGATTTGGGGGTCCCCCGATTTTTTCTTGATATGGTTGATTACACTTTGTTAAGTGTGAGGGGTTTTTGGCCATTTATTGGCGATGTATTTTCATTCTTTTTGGATGAAAAGTTAATGAGAATCGCATACATAGGCACTTTGTTGTGTTCACTTAGGGTGTAATATTTTTTGTGTGTTGAGGATATATTGGTGTGTGTATTCTAATAAGTACCTGATATGTCGGAACCACATATGGTACAATATTCTGAAGAAGAAATAAATAAACTTTTGCAGATTCCCTCCTTGTTAGGAGGAGATCAAATATTTAGTGGTACCCAGAAATCAGACAAAAGTGAGCGTTTGATACAATTAAGGAAAAAGAATATTAGAACACAATTGCACGCGCAGGTGCTTTTGGAACACCTAAAAAGCAATACCATCCCAGCTGGTTTACAGGTGAAGAACATTCCTGTTATATTTGTGACTGACAAGCCATATCTATTGGATTTTAGTGGGGCCGGTACTAAATGCTCATGAGATTGGATAGTACTATCGATTCAGACCGCATTGAGAATTAGTGAAGAGGAGTTGAAAGAAATCAAAAAGTTGGAGGAAGATATTAGTGGTGACACAGCTATTGTTGATGCTAAGTCCCTCTTAGAATCCATTGAAAAAACTATAGCTGACTTCAAAATATACACAGTTAACTTAAAACCTTCAAAAGTTACGAAAGATATAAAAAACTTCCAAACGGAGCTGGTATACCCTTACTTGAAGGAAGGCTTCTTCAAAAATAATAACCCAAGTACATTGAACTTGCAGTATCGGGGCATATCCTGTAGAAAATGTATTACCTTCTCTGACTCTTCCTCTGATTCAGATCAGGGATCAGGGTCATATTACCAATCATATCCACCCTTCCCACACTATTACCACTATTACCTTACCTTTTTTAGACATAGGAAACAGGGGAAGGGGAAGGGGATACAGAGGGGAATGGAGAACCCCAGCACCGATTCCGGAACAAGGAATCTTCAGGACCCGACGCAAAACATACAGGCGTTAGGTCCAAATATAGGAAAAAACATGACTATTGGAAGTGACGTGATTCCGATTTATAATCTTTCAAAGCACTCGCTGACTGATGTAGAATGCCAGGTGTTAGGGAAGGGCCTGTCGTTTGTTCCTTTGACTCTGCAGGACCCTGTTAATACCAAAACAGAGGTTCTTCAGTTTTTACGGAAAGTTAGATTAAAGACTTTTTTCATGGATCATAACGAGACGAACGAAAGAAATACTAGTGGGCTAAGAAATAAATCATAATTTTGCCCAGAGAGTGCTTCCATGCCCAATGAAATTCTTTTCGTTGAAGACCAAATTTTGAAGGAAATTGATGAATTGAATGGGAAAATAACTTTGCTTAAATCCAATTTCATGAAGGAAGAACAAATTGCCTTAAAAAATCTAACTGAGGGGGCGTGGCCAACTGCTGAGGGAAATGGCCGCACCGTAGCGGAGCTCCGGTGCGCCATTCCCGTAATATCCGTATTATTGCTGCCTGCCCCGGCCGACATCGCCCATTCTACTGCCCCTGAACAAGTGGGGGCTGGGATCGCCGGCGGCGCGGCGCTGACCCGGCCCCTCCTCGGGCATGCATGGGAATCGACGCCGAGGTCACGGCGTGAGGCGAGGGCGGCGTCGGCGGACTCCAGGCCGCAACGCTTTGTCTGCCAGGTGTGGAGGGGCCCGAATTTACTGCCGCTGGTGTGGACAGAGGCCGGGGACGTATGAACTCCGCACCGCGACCTACTGTGAGCGGTGAGTCCCGTGTGGGCCGTCGGGGGCAGCCCGGAGTCCCGTGACACTCGCGCGGGTGTCACTGAGGGCGGGATTGCATCAGGGGCCCGGGGGACTTCAAGCCCTGGCCCGTAATTGGATTTAAATTGACGCCGGGGTCGCGGCGTGGTGACTGCTACCGGTGCTGGATCCCCTTGTCCCTTCCTGCCAGCCGCTGGGGCTGCCCCTATAGATGGTGCCCGGAGGTGCCGCAATCAAGTCCTGCCACACATCGGCCTTCTTGACACCCGTGATCGGGTGCGTGGGTGTCTTGGGACGAGTGGTGCCCTTTGGGCGGACCCCTGGTGGACTAGATGCCCGTCCCTGCTGCCGCGCCTTTCTCCTCATGGTAGCACCACGACGCCCTAGGACGGGATAGTGGCGGTCTGCGCTCGATTACAACTCCGGACCCTGCTCCAGGCTCTCAGTGTGCAGGCTTGTCCCCCCCTTAATTTGTGCGATTGTCAGCGGGGCTTCATCCATTCACTCACTCTGCCCGTAGTTGACTCCTGCTGCGTCCTTGGGCAGGTCGTGGCTGGGGGGAGAACCAGGTGGGCAGAAACCGACAGGCCGGTGTGGGTTGGTGCCCGCGGCAGGCGGCGGCGAGTAGCCCGCAGGGCTCCCTTCGCTCTTTCTTCCTCGCACGCTACGGACTGTGACGCACGTCCACCGAGATGGCGACGGGCCGCAATGGTCGCACCGCGGTCCAGGCCAAGCTCGATAAATTTGCATGGCAGGGGAGTCAGGAGGGGGAACAGTCTACTCCCAAAGCCGCAGGAGGTCGACCGGAGCCCACATTGCAGGACATTCTCACAGCAATTACGAAGGTGCGCACCTCCCTTGAAGCCAGCATAGAGTCTGTGGCGACAGAGGTGTCCCTGATACGGGTGGACATGCATAAAATGTCAGAGCGAGTAGGGACCGTTGAGGTGACCACAAATGAACCTAAAGCTGATTCGGAGCTTCTCAAGCGCCAAGTTTCTGAGCTCCAAACGGCACAAGAGGCGCTAACGCTGCAACTCAATGACTATGAAGGCCGGATGAGATGCAATAATGTTAGCATTTTAGGTGTGCCGGAACGGGCAGAGGGGCCGGCGACCGACCTATATGTGGAAGACTTGACCCTCCAGCAACTTTAGCCACGGGGCCTCTCAAAATGTTTCTCCATTGAGCGCGCCCACCGTGTCCCGGGTGACCGGCCTCGGCCTGGGGCCCCACTCCAGCCAATTCTGGCAAGGGTGTTCAACTACCGCGATCGTGATGTAATCTTACAAACAGCGAGGGTGGCCCCTCCAGTGGTCATCGATAATAGCAAGGTCACCTTTTTTCCCGACTTCACAGTGCGGGTCCAGAAGCTGCGGCGCAGTTTCTTTGAGGTGAAGCGCGCCTTAAGGGAGCAAGAAATCAAATACGCCATGGTGTTTCCCACCAAGCTTTGCATCGAATCGTAAGGGAAACTTTGGTTCTTCACCCGTCCAGAGGAGGCCTGGGACTGGCTTGATGGCTGGAGAACTGTTGGCAGGGGTCCCCGCAGGCCCAGGGGGGAAGCTGGGGGACCCGAGGGACGCGGCCGCAGGCCAGGGACGCTGACACAGGACGACTCGACGACCGGCGCCCCGGAGGGGTGATGGACTCGGAACTGCAAGTATACTACATATCTAGAGTGACTGAAGTTCCCTCTCACCTTATATTCATACACCAAGACTGTACTTGAGGAGTTCTATATTTTTTCCTTTTCTACGGCGGACAATTCAGCTGTGTTGCGGGTTTGATGTGTGGGGGGGTGGCCCCATGGGTGGAACAGAATATTGCAGCAGAACTATTGGCCTATCGGCAGCTCTGTGGTCGCGACATACCTTACTATAAGAGGGCTGATGGGTCAGGCGGGCACTGTTTTCTTTCTTGATGCTCTAGGGAATGGGGTTGTATCACGTACCTTGAAATGTTTGGGGTGGGCGACAGGCACTCTGCAAGTTGGGGGAGGCGGGCGGTTTTAGGTCCGTTATGCAGGGAGGCAGGGAGGGGATTGGGAGTTGGGGAGGTGGGTCGGGAGGGGTGTTGGTGTTTGGCATGGCTAAGGTTTTTTTGTTTTAATTTGTTCTATGTCGGTGCATGATTGTGTTCGTCGCTCACACACTCGAAACGGTCTCAAGAAGTTTAGCGCTCATAAACTCCATATCTGTAGTCCCTGGTCCTGTTACAAGGGTCCTGGGGGGGGAGTGCCCAGGGGACGCCACATGACCACTGCCACATCCTGCTACGCCAGATCCTCCCTCGACCCATATGATGGCTAAGGCAGATATGCTTAAAATGGCAACTTGGAATATCAATGGTCTTGGGGATAAAATTAAGCAGGGTATCGTACTGCAGTATATCCAACGGCAGGGGCTTGATGTAGTAATGCTGCAAGAGACGCACCTCATTGGCAACACATGTGGAGCCTTAAACAGGAAAGGGTATTGGCTTTTGGTCCACTCCGGCTTTACCTCGGGCTCCAGGGGAGTGGGAATTCTTCTCCGTAGGAACTGTCCATACATTGTTCATGACTCCTGGACGGACGCACAGGGCAGATATGCGGCAGTCACTGGTACATGGGAGGGGAGTGTTGTCAATATTGTTTCCGTTTATGCCCCCCCGGGGTTGCAGAGACTGACGCTACGAGCAGTGGGTGGCTTTCTTTTGGAATTGCCCATGGGGACGTTGGTGATGGGTGGGATTTTAACTTGGATATGGATGGGTCTCGTGACCGACTGCCAGCTCGGGAGGATCCCCCGCGGGGCTCACAACTACTTGAATTCACTAATGCCTTGGGGGTGGTAGACATTTGGCGATGGCACAACCCTCTACACACGCACTTTACGTCAGGGGTACATGGTGGCCAATCCTGTATTGATCACTTATTTACACATGCTCAAGACATCCATTCCTTTGTGGGAGCCACCTGCCTTGCTCGTATGATCTCGGACCATTCCCCTGTCTAGGCATCTTTCACACTACGTCGGGCCAGAAGCCCGGGTACCCTTGCTGTGCAGCCATGGATGCTGAGGGTCCCCCACATTAAGGACGCATTACGGAGGGACGCGGAAAACTATTTTGTGGACCATGTGGGAACAGTTGACTCGGCCTTGACTTTATGGGGCACGTTTGGAGCCGTAATAAAAGGTAGTGCCCTCTCCTTGGTGGTTGGGTACAGGACTGAGAGGTCTAAAAGAGTGGGTGAGATGGAGGCCGAACTGTTAACGCTCGAGGCGTCAGCCGTGGTCGGCGCTGACCACGAGGTGCAGCATAACCTCAAAGTCAAGAGGCAGGACTATAAACAGTTGCTTTTGGAAGAGGCCACAATGCGCGTGCTTTCCTCAAGACATAGGGTGTATGAACTTGGGGAGCACACTGGCAAACTCCTGGTATGGCTGGAGCGTAAGGAGCAGGCCTCTCTGTGTGTCCGTGTCATAGTATCCCCGGACGGTACGCGTCTCACAGATCCCCAACTCATTGCTGACACTTTCGCGTCTTACTTTAAAGAGGTCTATACCGCGTCGCCGACTTCTCAAGCGCCATTGTCTAATGACCTACTGGCCACCATGGGAATTACTAGCATCTCCCAGCAGGATCGGGAAGCGTTTGAGGTTTATTTCACTGAGATTGAGATCCAAAATGCTATTTATGGAGTCCGCTCTGGCAAGGCAATGGGTCCAAATGAGCTCCCCATTGAACTTATTAAGTCCATGTCTGCACTGTTGGCCCCACATCTGCTTAACCTCTATAAGGAGTGTTTTGAATCGGGAATTCTTCTGGCTGATATTTGTAACGCCGCCATTGTGGTCATCCACAAACCTAACAAACCGGTAGATGACTGTAAATCCTATCGCCCTATTTCCCTGCTCACAGTTGAGGCTAAAATCTTGGCTAAACTCCTGGCTAATCAACTTCTGCCGTATGTCCCTGACTTAATTCACCCTGACCAATCCGGCTTCATGCCGGGCAGAAATACCGCCTGTAATTTACGGAGGGTGAATGGGGTCCCTGGTGGAATTACTACTATCGAAGAAGACGCGTTCCTCCTATCTTTGGACGCCAGCATGGTGTTTGACACTATTGAATGGGAATATCTGTTTCGCAGTGTTGGCACGCATGGGGTTCGGTCCCAAATTGATACAATGGATCAGACTATTATACACGCAACCTAATGCGCATGTCACGGTGAACAACCATAGGTCGGCCACATTCGCACTGAACCGAGGTACGAGACAGGGGTGCCCCCTGTCTCCTCTGCTCTTCGCTCTGGCTTTGGAGCCATTGGCTGTTTGGGTCAGGGGGATCCGGAGATCCGGGGGCTCAAGTGGACGGCAGATCATGAGGACTGCATTTCTTTTTACGCAGATGATATTCTGCTATATTTGGCATCCCCACCACGGTCGATAAGGCGTGTGCTGCCCATTTTTCATATTTTTGGGTCTCATTCGGGCTACAGCATAAACTGGTCTAAGTCCCAAATGTTTGCGTTGTGGGATGTTCCTCCGGCCAGTCCGAGGGGCTATGAGATACCAGTCGCGGGACGCGGCTTCCGCTATCTGGGCATATTCGTCACCCCTGATGCGGATCTCTTCCACGAACACAACCTGGTCGGGCCTCTCCAACATCTTAAGTCTGACGCCCTTCATTGGAGATCGCTCCCCCTCACACTCCTGGGACGTGCATCCCTGTTCAAGATGCTAGCACTACCACGCTTTTTATATGCATTGCAAAATGCCCCGACACTTATTCCAGAGTCCTACTTTGCCCAAATCGATGGTGTTCTCCGGGGCCTCTTATGGGAAGACAGAGCCCCACGCATCTCGTTATCCAAGCTCACGATGGGTTGGTGCGATGGGGGGATAGGTTTGCCAAATCTACGACTCTACTATCAGGCCTCCCAGCTAGTCGCCATCAACTTCTGGGTGTTTGGCCGATATGATGACCCTAACTTCCGAACTGACCGCTCGCTCATGGGGAAGGGTGGTTACAGTAGGGCGCTGTACACAAGTCCCCGTAAACTGCAGCTAACTGGCCCCACCGCACGCACGGTGGAGACCTGGCATAAAGCTATACGACAAATGGGGTGGTCCAATCGCATGACTAAGGTGACACCACTTTGGGAGCCTGAAAAGCTGGGTCGACTCAGTCAATGCCCCGGGTTCCAAAAATGGGACGCAATAGGGATTTCCACAGTGGGGGATGTGTGGGTGGGGGGGAGGATGGCATCCTTTGGTGACCTTCAGAATAAATTCCAACTTGCTCCCTCGGACGCATTTCGGTACCTCTGAATCAGGCACGCCATTTTGACAGCAATACCGAGTGGAACCCTTCTTCCCGATTCGTCCCCCTTGGAAGATAGGCTGCTACTTGACACCATGGACCGCAAGGCCATTTCATTCACATACAAAAAACGTATTAATAACTGCCCTGATCCAATGCGGAAACTGAAAGGGAGTTGGGTAGCGGACCTGGGCATTTTAGAAGAGGAGGATTGGCGTGACGCATTGGCCTCCCATAGGGAAGTAGCTATTCCCATGCGGCTCCGGCTAATCCAGTTGAAGATCCTCCATAGAGTCTATTTTGACGCTAAGCTCTTGCACCGTCTGGGTAGGCATCAGGACACGCTCTGTCTGCGACATTGTAATCTAGTTGGCACCTTTTTTCATATCATATGGGAATGCCCACACATACAACACTATTGGGATGCACTCACCCGGCAAATGTCGAGATCGTGCGATAAATCGCTGCAAAAGTCCTCCCGGCTCTGCCTGCTAAACATTTGGTCGGCAACTGACCTCTCCCTGGCCAACAGACTTGGGCTGCAATGGGCTTTGCTATTGCAAAGCGTAACATTGCACAGAAGTGGGTGGTGGATGGGGCCCCGTTGGTACGAGATTGGGCAAAGGATATGGACGCGGCCATGATCGCTGAAAAAACGCTATACAAGGGGCAGGGCTGCCCTGGGAAGTGGGACCACCGGTGGGGGAAGTGGAACAGATACTGAGGCGGGATTTGTGTCTCCCCTATGATAGAGCTGCGGCGTGAACAGCTGAGGAGGTTGGACCAGTTAGCTTCTGAGGCTGTGGCCTCACCCACTCCAGAGTAGAAATTCACCCTACATAATCTAATCATTTTTTTGCTGTTTCTGTGCAGGCGTCCTCCCGTAGTAATGTGCCCCGGGGGCAGTGTGCTAGGGGCCAGAGGGTCTACAGAGTTTGACAAGGTGTGGGGAAATGTATGGAATGTAGAGCGCTGGTCATATTGTGTGGGAATAGAATTCAAAGTGATGATTCATGTAATGAGCCGATATTTTGTTTTTGACAATAAAAATTGTTTAATAAATTTTTTACAAAAAAAAAGTCAGTTACAAAGATTTAAAACAGAATTTCATATGCGAATCATTAAAAAAAATGTTTTTGCTAAACAATCTAACTAACAACCCCCTTACAGTAATCAAACCAGCTGATAAGGGGGGTGGTATTGTCCTTTGGGACAGTAATGAGTACGATAAAGTAATTTTAAATCAATTGAATAATCATGAACATTATCGTCCAATTACTGATAACCCCACCTCGTGTTTAAAAGCCCAGATTCTACACCTTACGTCACAAGCCTCGGATGAAGGGTATATATGTAGAAAAGAATATGATTTTTTGAATACGACTATACAAAAAACTATTTATGCTTTGCCAAAAATGCATAAAAACATGCAACAAGCAACGGTCCGGCCAATGATTTCGGTGTGTGGCTCCTTATTAGAACCTTTGGCTAAATATATTGATGTTTTTCTGAAACCCTTTGTCTCAGAGACTAAAGCCTACATCAGGGATACTATGGATTTGATTGCTAAAATTGAGAATTCTGTATTCGATGGTGACCAACAATTGTTGGTGACTTTCGATATTGAAAGTCTCTATACAAATATTACACAAGACGAGGCTTTAGCAGTTTTAAGGATGATATTAGAAAAAAGACCCAGACCACATGCAGTACCAACAGACTTCATTGTAGCATTAGCTAGGATTTGCTTAAAACATTTTTTTTTTTGCCTTTAAAGAAGACCTGTTTTTACAGGTAAAAGGCGTTGCGATGGGCTGTTGTTTTGCCCCAGAAATTGCGAATCTAGTGATGAATGCATTTGAGACACAATACATATCTCAGGATGCCACTCCTTTCAAATCAAAAATATTACACGGTGGGTCCGATTCATTGACGACATATTCATGATATGGACTGGCAATCATGATTTACTTCAACAATTCCATAATTGGCTTAACTCTCTTTCACATGATCTTAAATTTACTATCACTTACCACAACACGAAAATAAACTTTTTGGATGTATGGATTTTTGATAATAAAGGGTCATTAGAGATTAGTCTCTATACCAAGCCCACCGACCGGAATACTCTTTTACAGTTGTCAAGTGGTCACCCTAGAAATCTGAAGGAAAATCTGCCCTACGGGCAATTTTTACGAATTCGGCGTAATTGTACAAACAAAATGTATTATTTTGTCAATGTTGAGATTTTACAACATAAGTTATGTGATAGAGGGTACCACAGGAAATTAGTAAGGACAGCTCTTAAACGAGCTTGGTATACTCAACGAGAAAGCTTATTGACTCCTAAGATGAGACAAGAGTCTGACCAAATGACATGCGTCTTTACTTATAACCCGAAAGCCAATAACAAATTATTCTGTGGGATTAAATCATTTAAACATCCCAAAACCTTTATTTGCATATTGGAAAGGAAAGCATTTGCGCCAACATCTAGTTAAAGCAACACGCACACAAAAATCTAGAGGCGATTTGAGAAATATGTTGGGTCTCCCCCCAATTGTAGGCCATTTTAAGTGTAATAATTGTACTGTATGTCCGTATATGGACAATTCCAAATTTGTGATGCTGAATAATAAAAAGCACATTCAGAACACCTTTTCGAATTGTAACACAAAGAATGTTGTGTATTCTCTGATGTGCCCTTGTGGGAAAGCGTACATTGGGCAAACTACTCAAGCAGTGAAAATGAGGGTGATGCAACATCAGTCCAGAATACGTTGTAAAACGCCGGGAGCACCCTTAGTACAACATTTCACTGAATGTAATAACAATGAAAGTGAGATTAAATGGTCAGTACTACTGGTGGTGAGACCAGGAAACAAGATGTGTCTTCAGACTAGTTTAAATAGGCTTGAAGCCCGTATGATTGAGAAATGCAATATTGCTATCTGTGGTCTGAATGATCGTGATGAAATTTGGGCCTTGATCTAGGTCATGGTTATACATTTGCCAATACTGAATGTATATTTCCTTTTTGGTTCCGAGGTACGATCCATGTATCTGAGAAAATGAAAATATATATCCAATGTATATGCATGTTTATGACACACACTGTATTATGTTATTATTATTTATATTGTGATTGTTTTGGGAAGTTGAACTGATTTTGCACATCTATATATTTTGTGGTTGTTTTTTGTTTTAATGGTGTTTTTAATATGAAGGTCCTGTTCAATATCTACAAATTGTGAGCTTAACTCTGTCTGCCTCATTGTGGGTCGATTGCGCCACTCGTGATTGATTTTATTATGGTAACAATGTTCTGTTAGTTTTGTAAGTGAAGGATATCGTTGGAATATTTTTTTAGATCTCGAACTCTCATTGTGAAAGTCTTGGTACCTGTGGGTTTCATATGTAAGTAGTTGCTTTGATGATTGGCACCCGACTGGAATGTCTTTTTTCAGTCCGCTTTCCCTTTCGGTAGTTGGAAGCCTGGGAATTTGTGTCCGTTGTCTCTGTTTAGTGCTCCAGCACGGATCATGTGGGACGCTACGCACGGCTTTTGAGTTTCTATATGTACCGGCTGTGCAAGCGTTTGTTGTGAAAGGAGCTTCTTTTGAATCAGGTTCCCGCACACTGGGTGATAAGAAACAGGTAAGGATGTTGGTTACACGGCGCAAAGGTGTTATTTTAGAATAGAGTACTTTGAGCCTTTAATATAACTAACAGTATGTCTACATTTGTAGCGTATTAATTCCGCAACGAGCTGGGTGAGAATATTGGCTCTTTGAGTGACACACCGGTGATGTCGAGAAAATAATTAATGAAGGTAAGCTTCACGAGATTAGAACTTTGATGAATGTATTAGGTTTACGTTTTTTGCATCTCTGGTTATGTATACGGAGAGTTGTCATTTATTTTTTGTAGTGGGCGTCCAGGTGATTTTGAGACCGTCGGAGGACGGAGCCCTGTGTGCAGGGTTTTCAGAGTGGATTCGTTAAGTGAGTGTCCATGAGGATTTTATCTCACATTATTCATTGAGATCATTATGCATGGATTTGTGCAACACTAGGGTACAACTTTATAGGGTGCATAATATCATGATCATTTATAGTCATCAAGTATCTCTTGAGTCACTGGGCTCTTAGTGGGTGTGAGCCTTTTTGATTTTGATTTTGATTTTTTCACGAGTGGTGTGGTGATCAGTGATAGGGCACACAGAGTGATTGGACAGTAGCATGGTGATATTGTGGTAATTATGTTATGTTATGTTATGTTAATGTAGTTTATAGCGCGCACAGCTACTCCTAGGAGTGTCCCGGCGCGAGCCTAGAGGTCAGCAGAACAGAAAAGGGTTAAAACAGAAAAGTCTTCAGCTGCTTCTTAAAGCAATTGGAGTCTTGAGTTGCACGCATAGAAAGAGGTAGCGTATTCCACAGAGTGGCTGCCCTAAAGGCAAGAGATCTGCCCCCATACGTTGAAGACGTACGCATGGGATGGATGCAAGAAGCTGAGACGACGATCTCAAGAGCCTGGTGGGCAGATAGAAAGAGAAACGCCTTCTAAGATAGAGAGGACCTCTATCATACAGGGCGCAGTGCGCAAGAACCAAAGCCTTGAATTTGACGCGTTTCCTGACTGGAAGCCAGTGCAACATGCGCAGAAAATTAGCTATACAATTCCTAAGAGGAATATTCAGCACCAGCCGGGCTGCCGCATTCTGAACTACCTGCAGTTTTTTGAGCAAATAGTCAGGGAGACCAATATATAATCCATTGGCATAATCGAGGCGAGAGAGGATCAGAGCCCAGACCACTGTTTCCTTAGCTGGTCTCTGTAACAGTGGTAGGAACTTTTTAAGAGACCTAAATATACTGAAGCAGCAGCCTGTAAGTTTTTTGATCTGGGTAGAAAAAGACAGCTGCTCGTCAAACCAAACTCCCAGGTTTTTAACTGGGAGGCCAGAGCAAGAGGGAGAGGGATAATCAGGAGGCCAAAGAGAATCCCTGAAATGAGGAGGAAACTTACCGTAAAGAAGGATTTCCGTCTTGTCCTCATTACATTTCAGTTGTGCAGCAGACAGCCATTGAAAAACAGCTGCAAGGCATTTCTGCACTCTAGAAGTGGACAGTACAGATTTGCCCCAGGTAAACAGAAGCTGAGTGTCGTCAGCATATGCAACGACTTTCGCACCACATTCCTCTGCCAGTTTAACCAGAGGAGTAACATAAATGTTGAAAAGCAGGGGGCTCAACGAGGACCCCTGTGGAACTCCCGTGGTGACGGGCTGAGGAGGAGACAGAAAAGGCGGAAGCCAGACCTGTTGTGACCGCTGAGTGAGAAAAGAATCCAGCCACTTCCAGACTTGACCCGTGATCCCAATATCAGCTAGCCGCGCTAGCAACAGAGCATGAGGAACAGTGTCGAACGCAGCCCTGTCGGCTGCGTTCGACACTGTTCCTTCGTATGTTCCTCAATACCAGGGCTGCCCTCCCCCCCCACATCTAGACACTCACGAATAGCTTCAGAGACCTCAACTTAGGCGGACTCCGTGATACAGGAGGCTCTAAATCCTGATTGTGCAGGATGGAGTAACCTAGAGTTCTCAATAAAACCTGTAAGCTGTTTGTTAACCACTTTTTCGCAGATTTTCGCCAGACAAGGGAGTAGAGAGATAGGACGATAATTAGCAGGGTTCCCGGCATCAAGAGATGGCTTTTTTAGCAACGGGATGATTTTAGCTTGTTTCCACTCCCAAGGAACAACGGCCTCAGTGAGGGACAGATTTATAAGTGTATTAACCCTAAAATTGACTGACTCGGCAGTCGAGGCCAAAAGCCTGGCTGAACATGGATCAGCAGGAGACCCAGACTTTAAAGATTGTAGTATTTTAAGGGACTCGGAAAGGTAGACAGAAGCAAAAGCAGAAAAAGAGACAGCCAGAGGGGGGACCCACAGCAGACGGCTGACTTTGGCTGGCAAATGTCGCCTGGATGCTTCGAATCTTAGCTACAAAGAAGTCAGAAAGCTTTTTGCACCAAGCCGCTGAGACTGGGAGTTTAGTAGCCATGGCCTCAGGAGCCATAAAACTCTGAACAATAGAAAAAATGTCTTTAGAGTTGTTACTAGCGGACTCAATCTGATTGGTAAAGTAAAGACTTTTAGCCTTACGAATGGCCTGGTAATAGATCTTCTGGGCGTCTCTCAGTGCCTTCTTGGACGCTGAAGAGAAGTCAGTACGCCAACACCTTTCCAGATTTTTACAGTGCTGTTTGCGCATCTTCAACTCCGCAGAAAACCAAGGTTTCGAGGGGGAATCTCTATGGCGTCGGCGACAAGACGGAGGGGAGAGGCTGTCCACCGCTCGACCAATCCAACTCAAGAAACAGGCTAAAGCCCCTTTCAGATCCGTCGGTAGAGTAACCCTGGAGTTGTCCAAATAGCGCCTAAAAGCTGACGGATCAATTTTAGCTGTCGGAGGATGGGGGTTGACCTGCTGGTCGGCTATCTCATCGCTCACAGACCATGTAAAACAAGAAAGAAAGTGGTCAGACCAGGAAACTGGAAGAGGGTGTTCAATAGAAATAGGAAAATTGGAACAGATCGGGTCCAAAATATGTCCACCACAATGGGTGGGCGAACTAACCCATTGAGTGAGCTGGGCTAAATCCAAAGCCTCCAAGAAAGCACGAGTGTTACCAAGGTCCCGTTGGTCTAGGTGAATATTAAAATCTCCCAAACAGAGATAATGTGAAAAACGTAGCGCACGAGGGACAAGCACCTCTTCGAGACTGCTTAGAAAAGAACCAGCATAGCCAGGCGGCCTATAAGCTAAGGTACCAGCTTGCGAGGAATGGGCCGAGAAGGCAATGGTAAAGTCAAGGAATTCACCCTGGCCCAGTGCAATGGTGTTACCCTGTGTCAACACCCAGACATCTCTGTAAATGATAGCCACACCACCCCCTGTGCCACAGAGGTGGTCAGCCCGGGAGATCTTATAACCCGCCGGAATCGCCATCTGAATGATGGGGTTGGAAGAATCATTCAGCCAGGTCTCAGTGATAAACAGCAGGTCGAGATGTTGGTCCAGGATAAGATCAAAAATATCCTGGTGATGTTTCACCAACGACCGACTGTTTATCAACCCTGCTCTGATGGAAGGGAAGGGTTTGGAACGCAGCGTGCCACCAGAGCGAGGGTTCAGCCCTCTCGGGGAAGTGCTCAATTGGTATTGACACTTGGTACACACCAATGGACGAGAGCAGTCCACATCCCAGCTGGAGTTAGCCATACACATGCTGGATCTGAGCAACAATAGATCATGACGGCTGTAAACCAGCGGGGCCGACAAAGGCCAAGGGCCACGACCGGCATGGCTGGCGCTGGCCACTATCGGGACGCGGAAGGGCGCAGACGGGCTTGCCTTGGGCGTGCCTTTGGCGCGCCCGCTGCGCGTGTCCGCTGCGCGTCTGTCCGACGCGCATCCAAATAACCCTGTGTGCCCGGAAGCTAGAGCGCCCCGGAACCAAGATGGCGGCTCTCGCCGGCAACACACGGACCAGGAAGTGAGTAATCAGGAAGCTCACACCAGCTCACAAAAGTAAAAACACAGTACCAGTAAAACACAGATTAAAAGTAAAAGGGCTAAAGAAAGTGCAAATTCATTTGATAATTTTAAAATGCAAGTATGAGGACGGGGTAAAATTCAGATAAAATACGATGTACAAAAAGCAAAAGGAGCGTCTGACCACCTCGAAGCAAAGCAGCAGCTGAGCTCAAAGTGCTGCGTGTCCATCCAACGCGCATCCAAATAGCCCTGTGTGCCCGGAAGCTAGAGCGCCCCAGAACCGAGATGGCGGCTCTCACCGGCAACACACGGACCAGGAAGTGAGTAATCAGGAAGCTCACACCAGCTCACAAAAGTAAAAACACAGTACCAGTAAAACACATATTAAAAGTAAAAGGGCTAAAGAAAGTGCAAATTCGTTTGATAATTTTAAAGTGCAAGTATGAGGACGGGGTCAAATTCAGATAAAATACGATGTGCAAAAAGCAAAAGGAGCGTCTGACCAGCGCGAAGCAAAGCAGCAGCTGACCTCAAAGGACTACATGTTATTTTGTGTTCATGTAGGTTTCCTTACCCTTGTCCTGAGGAGGCCAAGAAGGAGTACGAGGCCGAAACGCGCACGCGTCGACAGTCTTTTACAAGAGGAGTCAGAACATATTTGATTATTCTTGATTAGTAAATGCACATTTATGATTTGTGATTTGGAGAGGGATCAGGACCTCGTGTGCTATATTGACTACCTCATGAGTGGATCTCCTTTATTCAAGAGGCGACCATTGTTTTCTATTTTTGTAAAGAGTGTAGGAATGTAAGAATATAGTTTGGTGATGTGTATTTATTTGTATTGACATTCAGTTGTTTGAAAGAAGAAAACATTGAAGATTAAGATTCAATATAACTAATAATGAAAACAAAATGAAGACAACCAAAACATTTTTTATAAAAAATGTGCTTGTGGTATGTGTCTCTGTTTAATTAATATTTAAGAATTGACAACAGGACTGTGTACTGTGCATAAGGTAATATAGAGTTCCTTAGATGCAAAAAGATTGATAATTTTTTCCTGCTTGCCAACTTTCTTTGATGTTGTGTTTCATAATTCGCCCATGTAAAGGAGGGTGATTTGGGTGTCCACCGAATTTTTCTTGATATAGGAACTCGTGACTTAGTCACTGCTGTTCTCAATTCACGTTCTTTCAAGTTCGATTTTAAGTCACAATCTCGAAAATGCCACTTTTAGAAAGTTGGAATTTTATTGTCTTAACCATCTGGGGGCTGCAGCCTGTATCCTGGGTCACATGACTAGGTGTAGCTGTCAGTTGGTATCTGTGTACTGCTCCAAGACCGTGAGACATTAGGGGAAAAAGTTGTGAGAAACCAGGACCTGTTTGCAGTTTAGGCCCATTTTTTGCCCGCATTTTGACCACTAGATACCTGTTTTCTGACTCTGACTGCGCCCTGGGCTCTGCTAACCAGACCCAGGGCCTGTGCTCTGATTACAAGTACATGGTAATTAGGTATAATTACAATTTGTTCTGACAACCTACCTGTAAGCCCCTAGTTTATGATAGGGCTAGTAGGTCTAGAGGCCCAGTACATTTCATGCAGTTAAGCGTGCACTACTGTGGTGTCTGATGTCATTTTAAAAGACTGCCCTGCCTTGTAGGCTGCTTCTAAGTTGAAATGATATGCAAATTCGACTTTGGAATTAAAGGTACTTCCAAAGTGGTAAACTACCTTATTTTTACATATTTGTTAATACGGAGAGCAATGCCTTTATCAATAAAAATGAAATGTCTTTATGAATAGAATCACCCATTGTGAACTATATATCTACCTCAACTCGCAAATTTGTAGTCAGGCAGGACGTGAGACCTAGCCCAGGAATGCTGATTGTTAGGTCACAGGTGGGAGGGTGCAAAGCTGATAGGCTAATGCTCAGGCAGGAAACTCTTTATCAATCCTACAGATAGGTGCAGCGACGTTACAAAGGGTCAAAGGAGATGACACCAATACAGCACACATGGCTGAAGTTCCAAAAAACACCATAAAAGTCAGATGCAAAATGAGTTAGGAATACTTAGCCAATGCTCTCCATGCTGGACATCTGGACACACTGTGTCCAATACGAGGTAGAGATCTACCTGTGGTAACCATGATTAGACAATGAATTTATGACTCCAAAGGCAGCAACCAACAATTCTCACCATATATGGTACGCCACTGGAAACGTTTACAACTTACCAGGTTTTTGTATATAAGAAGAACACAGACAAAATGTAAATTGAGACAACCCTCAGACCATGTGCCTGTAACTATTCTCCCGGGCCATAATATATAATTAAACAAACTGATCCTGTTTTGCAAAATGCCTCTTGTCTTTTGTTTTTAAGGGATTTTGAAATCAAGCAACATTTTGGCGATCCAGCTACAAGCTTATTGGGACCTCAAATCCAACTGCAGACACAGGAAGGAGACCCTGCCCGAACGGGTTCGCGATTGATCAGCAAGAAATGGTGGACAGACACTGCAATTGAGTGAAAGTTCTGCTGAATCTGCGGGGCGAGGGCTGTCCTGAAGTAGCATCACAGAGGGTAAGAGACTACATTAGAATTTAAAACATAGCCTAAAGCATTAGGCATATGGTAAACTAGGGAGAAGCGTAAAAATGATAGCTGACAGGGTTTGGCATATTTCTTCTTTTATATGTCCTAACTGTATTTATCGTAAGGCGGCCTTGGAGGCGTTTCTGCAGAAGTCACTTCCTTTCGATAGCCAAGTAAGCTAGAGGAGGTGAACTATAGCCCTTAATAACTCCCAGGACTCTATTTTTGTGATACAGTTATCCTAATTGGGTGGAGTTGACACCTCAGTCTCATAGTTTTTTAGTTCAATGTTTTCTCAATGCTAGAGAGGTTTCTTAACACCCATAGGGGCCTATTACGATGGCGGGTCTGCCCGCCACAGTAACGGTGAACGGGACCGTCTGCCAGAGGTGCGGCTGTCCCGCTGTGGCCATTAGGATGCCACCGCCACCATGGCGGTGGCATTCCCCATCCACAACACTGTGGCGGGAGGTGCTTACAGCACCGCCCGCCACAGTGCTGTGGATGCACATTGTGCATTGGCATGCACAAGGTGACAGGCACAGCACGGTGCCTGCCACCTTGTACATGCCAATGAAAACCCCCCCATTAGAACCCCCCACCCCCGCAATATTCTGGGGGCCCGCAACGGGTCCCCAAAAGCAGAAACCGCGTTGCCGCCATGGAAAGGCACATCTCCGCCAATATCATGATATGGATGGCGGTGTTTTGCAGACACCGCCACCATATCATGCCCTTTTTCCGCCCGGTCGACGAGTCGACTGTCGGAAAAGCGGCAGATGGTCTTTCCGTCTGTCGTGGACCCCCCAGCCATACTAATATGGAGGGGGGTAAATCAGGCAAGGATGGCGGGCGAATCGCCCCCGCCGGGCCAGTGGTGGCTACCGCCGTCCCAGCGGGGGCGATCCGTCCACCATCCTAATGGGCCCATTAGTGTATGGAAGGAGTGTGGAAGGTGCATTTAGCTTAGACCCTGGGCAATATATCATGGTGGAATTCGGATCTAGGGAAAAAGTTGGACCCAGGAAAATGGGCGTAATTTGTATGAGGCCAAGAAGGACCAGTAACTCCTGAGTTATTACAAAATGGTTTCAATAATTACCATTTTTTTCTAGGAGTGGATATTGACAGACTGTTCAATTCACTTAGGAATGTGCTTCACGCAAACCATCCCTGTTTAGAGGATATATGTGTAGCGAGCAAGTTTTTTTTTGACAAAGTTAATTTTTTCTGTCAATCATTATTGAACTGTATTGTGTATGCTATTATGTTATTGATTATTTGATTTCAAACCACGTTGTGTGAAAAAGTGAGATTGTGCATATGCTATTCTAACATATTGCATTTTCACCCAATGTTGCAATACTATATTTTATCCTATTTTTATCAAAATTACTAAATTGTCATCGATTCTACATTGAAGCATATGGAAGCTAGATTTCCCAAACAGGCAAAGAAAAATTAATACGTTTTGCCAAAAGTGGTATTTACACACACAGGCACACACATTTCCCTGGCCTAAGGAAAAAACCTTTGATATAAATATAGTTGAACATACTAAACACACATACAGACCAAAAATGCAGGTCAAAAGAGAGATAAAAGAGAGTCAATGCTAGAATTATGGGTCATTTTTCAAGAAGCTAAAACCGATAGCCCTACAATGAGGTTAGCAAGCAAAGCGTCAAGACCTCCCCCACCATATGCAAAGATGGACGTACTAACACCAACTCCTCCCACATTAGAATATTCAAATCCAGCAATACTAGAAGCCAAAGGGCCACGCACTGAAGAAAGAACAGTTAAGTCGACTAAGCCTGAGAAAACCAAAAGCAAGCGAGCCCAGATGCCCCCAGTGCAGCCCAATGATCCTAGAGTAGATGCCCAAAAGCTCAACTCCCCATCCACAGTGCTCAACACATGACCCCTCAAAAGCAGGTAAAGCACACATTCCCTCTGATTCAGGCAGGTGTAAACGAGTATCAGGAAAGTTTGTGACGGTACTCGACAGTGACTCAGCAAGCTCAGGAAAGGAAGTGACCTCCAGTCCCCCGGGAACTGATGATGATGCAGGGGCTACAGGGTTTGCCCGGGCAGCTGAGAAGGAAACGGAGAGTGAATTTGAAGGTGAAGCCAGGTCAACGAAAGCAGCGTGTAGTTCAGAGCAAAAGAGGCAGGTCAGATGACACAAGGAAACGAGGCGTGAGCAAATTCTAGAGAGAGAGAGTGAAAGAGCACGTAACCAGAAAATTAGAGCAAGAGCACAGGACATTGCGCTCTTTACATGAGGGAAGCAGAGACAAGTACAGGGCGCAGTGCTGGGAGGAATCGGAAGTCTATGAAGGGTTAATAGCAAGGATCAGAGTCACAACGTCTGGTCGGCAAAGTAGAAGGGCTGACCAAGTAATAAGGGATCATGGCAGCCTGGTGATTACCCACATGCAGCCCAGCAAAAACAACATGGCACCTGTGCATGCACACGAGGGAAGCAGCGACGAAAATACATGCTGCTCTGAACGGGTGCCCTAAAAAAAAAACAAATTAACCCTTGGATAGATTATAGCAAAAAAGGAAGGCAAGACTTTTGCATATCCCTTTTGTGACCTATTAGCAGATTGGATTGAGGAGAGGGACCAATATGACATGTCTTGTCCAAGAGAAGGATCGTTTGAGCCAGAAGACACAGCAGTAGTAGAGGATTGCATCAGGCGTGATGGAGGAAATTCCAATTATAACTTCCTCTACATGTAGCAATGCCTCGCAAGGTGGGTTCACTATGTTGAGGATAAACCCATAATCACTTAAAATGAGAATGTACCTGTTACTGCAGAAGGGTGCGGCGGGGAAAATTTACATGCCATGGGCCCAAGTGGCACAAATAGGGTTTGAGAACAAAGTTACCGTCATTGCTGGATGGGGCAGGGAAATGGATTACATGCTTCGAAAAAACACCGCAGGTATCAACCTAGTGGTAGGTGACATTAAGAGTCTGCTAAGCAGCCTAATTGGGGAGCTGACAAACACGGTGTTCACCCAAGCTTACATTCCAGCAATCACACTAACAAATACTTAGCATGGCGGGACCGCATTTAATTTATACAAGTAACGGATATGGACTGCTCTGAGAGAAGGATTCCCAGGCCACCCAGATCAAGGAGGGCTAATGGCAGAAGGCAAGGAAAGCATAAACAATTTCTTAAATAGAATGAGGGAAAGATGGGGGCAGGAAACAGGACAGCCATAGGCCAACACGGGCCCACAAGTGAAATTTCTCTACAATATTTTAAGGGTTACCCACCAAACTACAGAACGGACTGGACAGTGTAGTTGGTTTAGATACCAAACGCTGGCAGGAAATTCAAGCTCACATACTCTACTATCATAAGAAAAAGCAAGAAAAGGATTGGGAGAAGAAGGTGCAAACCCAAAGAGATGCAGAACAATTAGTACAGCATAAGCTGAAAAAGGGTGCCCTTGAGGGAGCAGTGATGGCCACAGCCATACAGATGTTCTCAGTCATAATGGGGGCACCAAACAGAGCTCCAAATAAGTTATGGTAGTAGAGGCCAGGGAGGCTGGCTGCAACCAGACATTAGAGAGTGCTACTACTGCCGTAGATGGGGTCACCTGACAGAGGCATGCCAGCCCAAGGCATACCATGAGCAGGGAAAGCAGCAGACGTTAGAAAGTTCTAGCCAGCCGCTGCAAAACCCCACTTTACAGGATACTGGTCACTACCCTTCTCAGTACTAAGCACAGGGCAATCAGAACACATCATATGCGCAATTGCAAAGTGTGCTGCTGTGTACCCACAACTGCAGCAGGTATCAAGCAATTGGGCAAGCATGTGGCAGCAGCAACCACAGATAGGAAACCCAGCACAACAGGGACCGGGGCCACGACCTCAGCAAGAAGAGGTGACAGTGTGGGAAGGGAGTGCCATTGGGGGTCTAAAAAATGTCACTTGGCAATTGCGAGCAGCATTGATTGGGCATACACACTAAAATTCTACGTGAGTGCAGAAGATCCCACTCAGCTGCTGATCACCTAGGTAAGGGCTCACTGGCCGAGCCCCGGGGCTGTGCAGTCTGATGAGGGAGCGGAACAGCAGACACCCAGGACTCGCTGCCAAAAGTTTAATAGGGCGTATTCCAATCACCAAGTCAAAGGGACCCCATTTTCGAGCATAATGCACCTGCTTTACTGTTCCTTCAAACCAGGTAGTCCCAACAGCGTCCCCGAAATGCTCCAGAAGCCTCCGTATCAATTGAGGCACCCTTCAATTCTGAAGTGAAGCTCTTCTTGGTGACAGGCTCAATGTTCTTCCTGCACCTGTGATGATAAGAACTTAAAACTCCACAACTCCCACACACGAGAGTCAATAATCCAAGAGGCCTTAGCGTGATGACAAGTTCAAGATTCCTGTTTGGGCTTCACTAGGGTGACCAGGTGTCCCACACAATTTTTTGAGATTTTTGGGTCAGGTCTTGGTTTTCAGTGAGGGTCAACTGCAAGCAGTTAAGGCACGTTTTCGAGTTACAAAATAGTACTAGTTAGTAGCTCTCACCAGAAAGTTATTTAAATAACATGTATGATACTGTGTATTAGAATTGAATTTCCACTGGTGCCTCGTCTATGTTTCCACATCGATGAGCGCAGACATTCTATGCCTCTTGAATCATGTTGAATTAGTCTTTTTTCTATTTTTTGCAAAATGTCTCGGTTTTAGGCTTTCAAAGTCTGATCACCCTACCTTTCACCATTCCAGAGATCGAAAAGATGGGCACCAAATTTTTTGGGCAATTAATGGCTGTAGAGACCCCATCCACAAGTTAGTGACAGTGGGCCCACCAAAAACAAAAATAAACAAAGGGGTTTGGGCCGAGGGAGAGAGGGGTTCCCGGGATGGAGTCTTGCAAGTCCCTACCCCTGCTCCAGATGGAACGCAGGGCATCAGGTGCACCCGATCCAGGTTCACCTCCATTTCAAGCATAGTCCACTCACTTTGCTCCAACATTAGCGGCCCAATTCAGGAAAACTAGTTGACCCTGACTTCCGACCTCATGTGGACGGTTCTGGGGGGTGGGTAGTGGACCACAGAGCAGCAGCTGGCCCTCTGCATGCGGGGCAAGGAAAACACTGAATCAATACGGCTCAAGGAAACACCCAAACTAAAAGAAAACAGCCCAAAAGAAGCCAAAAAGAAGAATCCAGATAAAAGGTGGGGTTAAGATCAGCCAAAACCAGGTGTCTGATGTCACGAGGGAGGGTCACATAGCACTCCATGTGCTGGGAACAGGGAGATGCACAAACAAAAACGTGTTTCCAGGGCAAGTGCAAGCACCAGCAGGAAAATAGTCTTGCGAAGGGGCCACACAGCAACCAAGCTTGTATGCATGCACCGACTGAGGTGTGTTTGGAGAAAAATTTGTCACACCCATATACCCCTGCTAAAACCACAATGCCATCCCTCCCTGAACTGATAGGACCACCTCATGGACCATACTATTTAATTAACTGTATTAACAATCAGCAAAGTTCTTTCAAAACAGGGAGTAGCAAGGACAACGAAGGGCACAAACGCCGACTAGTCATCCACCTCTACGACCAAAGGGAATGTTGCAGGGATTCTGCTTATACACAGAACTATGCGTAGAACCCCAGGACCTCAGTGAGTTGTGGTGTACCAGAAACTCACCTCAGAACCCAGAACCCAGTATCCGGCTAGCATAAGTGTCCCATTCGTTATCCGAGATTTAGCTCGGCGGTCCCAATGAAAAGACAACCCAGAACACGCGACTCAGTACATACTCAGGAATGGTGGGAATCGGAAATACCTGTTCGTATATTATTCTCACATCAGTCCACAACAAGAATCAACAGAGACACGGTGAAAATAAAAAGAGTTTATTTTTATAGACCACGTGTCCTAATATGCAGTACTTTGGCTAATACAAACAGACAAATGATTAAAATCAAAACCATTAACATAGTTACAATTCCATAGAATATAAAAGGGGTGATCATGTTATAATGACAGTGGATACTACCACTTTCCCTTTACTAAGAGGCTAATATTATTATTAGACTAACAGAAGGTCTCTTAGGCTTGAATAGGGGACCGCATACCTCAAAGATCAGCTTAGTGAAATCACATCACAGGAGCATCAGGAGTCTTCTCGCAGGAAGGCTCGTCTTCGGTCTGAATAATAAACATGATGTCTGTGATATTAAAAGCACCAACTTTCAGGTATGTGCAGCTGCTCGTGTATTATGACTAAATAGTGGGTCGATCAACCTAGAGTGGAAAACATGCATTGTCTAACAACTCTGACTGTTTGTCACATCGTGTGCAGACCAAGGTCGCTTCGCAGAGCTCGGGATGGTAACAACAGATTGCTCTCGTGTGAGGCAAAACTCGAGTCAGCAGTTCGTTTAACCCCTTCAGTGCCCGCCCCTTTCCCCGCCCAGTGCCGGCCGTTGCATTAGCGGGCGGGGTCTATGACGAGCTGGACTCGTCATGGGCACAGCGCCACCGCGGCCCATGACGAGTCCAGCTCGTCATGGGCACTGAAGGGGTTAAGCAATAACATGTGAACGCAGTGTCGTGTGCAAAAGCAGCAAGATGGCTTTCTAACTTCTAACGTGGTTATGCTAACTTAACAATGTATGTACGTATTAAGGGAGTCCTTACTACATGCCCCCTTGATCGAAGCACTACTTAGTATGCAAGAAAAGAGAGAACGCAGAGTTCAAGCGCGACAGAGCAGAACAAGGCGTATCCAATTTAAAAAGGAACTGGTCAGTTCAGGCAAAGTTCGAATTGGAAAAAAAACCATCAAAAATAGAGAGAAAAAACAAAAAAACTCAAACGTGACGTGGGAGGTGAAAAAAAATATGAAAAAACGCCTCACCGGGCAGAAGTGCAGACGTACAGGGACAGTTCAAGACACGTGAGGAAAACACTGTGGACGAAAGTTCACTCAATCCATAAAAGTATATGCAGCATATGTGGCCACTGCTTCCAGCAGAAAATCATTGGCACGGCCACTGAAAGTTTCAGCCATCCAGTTAAGTAAAGAAAAGGAACATACGTGTTCTTCTATCAGCGGAGCCTCTAGCACCATCAGAGGGCAACCAGCGTGTACTTCCAAGTAACTCATATTCAAGAAGTCATATGCCGCTCTCACGATGTCCCAATTACCCAGGATACCATGTGCCGCACCGCAGGCCATAATCCGAACACCAGAACAGGCAGACTCGTGAGACACTAAGGGCCTCATCAGTCGATCAAAATCCGGGTCCGGAGACACCATGTTGGTTAAACACAAATCCATAGGCCATTCAAAGGGACAATCTAGGCAGTGGAAGACAGGTTGCACGCAGGTGAAGTAGGAATACCGGAAGGATAATCCATATGCCAGGCTCAAAGTCGCCAACGGCAGGACACCATAGTAATCAAGCATCCTGTCACGAAGAAGCTGCAGACGGGACAGGCTGTCGTGTGGCACAGAAAGAGCAGCCATTCCGCAAGATGAAAAGTAAAAGCAGCACACCTGCCACTAGAGCCAGAATTAACGGGACACCTCCAAAGACGCTGGAGAAAATAGAATGAAAAAATGCCGGAATCACACCAAAAATAGTTTGGAAAGAGGTCACGAGGCCCGAGCCCACAAGTTTAAAAAAATGAGCCAGGCCAGTCGTGGACGAGGCATTGAAAATTGTTTGGATCAAAGCACCAAAATGCAGGGGGAGGTCAGTATTCAAAAGCGCCTGTACCTCGGTGCGCGTATTTGCTACGTGAAGGACAAATGTTTTCCGGGAGGAAGTCAATGGCACCTCCTTTTGGGACAATAGCGCTCTTATTCTGCTCATTTTGTCGAACTCTGCTTTCAAGGTTGGAATTGAAGGCCAGATAGAAGCATCCAGCCTCCCATGCGGGGGTGGAAACAGGACGTTATTGCAGCAGACAACCCTCTGTGTTACAGTTACTATATACGGGATCCCCACTAACATCCCGCAGCATGCTTCATTGTTTAAAATTAAATAACTACCGTTTGCAAGCAGCGTGAAAGATGGCGTAATCACTGGTACCGGGATACCTTTGAGGACGCAGGCCAAATTCGGAGCGTGTACATTACAAGCACCGTGCAATTGAATGTGCCTACATACAACAGAATGATCAGGTGACGTTGTACATTCTTCACCCTTCAGATAAACCTCAATACCGTCCCTTGTACATCTATACGTAAAGGGGAGGGACCAGACTTCATGTATGAAAGCGGTACCCAGCTGTTCATATCTACCCAGAGCATAGTGTTTCATACAAGAGGTAAACTTAAAAAGCGCAAACGGTAGACTTATCAATCCGTGTAAGAGCCACACAGCGGAATCGACTTCCGCAACAGAAAAAGGTAACGGCTCCAACTTCTCAATATGGAGCAGGGAATATGTAGCATCTTTCATGGACATGAACTTCTGTTTGTCAGTAAGGGTAAAAGGAAGAAATAACGATGTTGTATTCAGATAGTCCCAAGGGACCTTCCCTGCCTTCAATGTTTGTAATGTCCAAGCAAACTGCATAACAGAACGCAACTGGTTTTGACCATGATACAACACAGACATATCATCCTGCACAATATCAACAATTGAAGATACAATATTATCTAATGTATAAATGCGAGAAGAGAGAGTGTTAATGCTGTTATCAATAACTGCTAATACTTTTTCCATATTAGCTTGATCAATAGCTCTCAATCTCGAAGCTGCCTCAATTTGCGACAGTTTCCATACTTCGTTGTAAATAGCATACGCCCATCTCTTGGATCTGCCACCCACAGGACCTTTAACAAAATCATTCAAATCTATTTTGTCATGTAACTTTGATAAATGAACTTTGACAGATGCCAAGGTGGAATGTCGCAGCCAGGACTGACATAATTTCCCTACAGAGTATGTAGTTACTGTATGTGACGACTCAAACCGGGGGTCCACTCGATCTTGAGTATACCCCGGTTTCAGTCCTAGAAAACGACGTTGACAGGTATCAGAACTGCTTTGCCAAATTAACCATCCATCACTATTAAATTTCGAAATGTTGAAAGAAGAATTGGAAACCAATAACTGCAAAGCAGGAAGGGACAGATCTGTGTGATTATTCCAATTTGGGTAAGCACCCAGATCCGGCACAGAAGGCGAATTTAGTTTTTTAGAAGTGGCCAATCCGAAACAGGTGGTTTGGAAGATGGTTGCATGTAAAAACAACATATGATTTGGTACTAGACAGGCACGGTGTAAAGCTTCAGTTCCCTGAACCTGCCACGGTTTGGAACCCCAAACCGACTTAAGATCAATAGTAGCCTTCCATAGATCATAACCTTTGATTGACAACTCATCCATAAAGGACTTAGAATATAGCAATTTGGTGTGTGTCAGTCTAACCTTGGAGGCAGACTCAGGCTTAACTTTAAAATAAAAGGAAGCCGGGGCTGAAACACTGAAATCAGTAAAATAAGTAAACTTATCAACTAATGTATGTGAACTGCCAAACGAGGGGGTGGGACAATGTTCCCACTGGGTAAAATTTACAAAATTTCTAAACGAATTTGATTTATGCAAGAAGTGATTGCCATAATGTTGAAAACAATACTGTTCCGCATAATTAGCCGCATTTTCATACAAATCCTCTGCATCAAAGGCGGCATAATATTTCAAATCTGAAAACAGTGCTTCAATGGCGTGTACATCCCAATCATCAGAACGTATGTTCTGTTTAACTACATCACCCATAGAAACACGAAATACATTAGGCACATTAATGACCTCTGTAGGCCCATGAATTTGAAATTTAACAGCATCCCATGCGATTCCATCCATGACGGGCCAGGCAGTAATATTCACAAAAGTCTGGTCCCTTTTCATGATGTGGGATGAGGAGTGGGGGGCCAAAGTTCCATTGATAAGTCTAATTGTCGATCTCTCTTTGAGATAATGGCCATCCACCAAACGGAAGAACACTACAACAAATCCAATGGACATAAACAAAAAAATACCAAAAAGCATCAACCAGATGTATGTCCAAGGAGCTATCAAAAAATGTTTCTTAAACCAGCTCACAAAAACAGCAATGTTTGATGGGGGAGTTGGGGGCAAAGAGTTAGTGTCAAAGGAAAAACGTGACTGGCCAAGTGCTGTAGATTGTAAAACAGGCGAAGGTCCACGTGTAGGATAAGCATACTCAGTCTCATCGGACAAACCACCAGCCGGTGGTATCAGCAAGGGATCAGTAACTGAATGCATCTCGATTGCAACATCAGACAAGGTGGTAGAAGCAGGAACCATCACTGAATTTCTTTGCATTGTCTGGCATGAAACTGCCGGAGTCATACTAAGAAGTATCGGCCACTCGCTGAAGTTTGACATTGTCAATAGAGATGTACCTGTTTTCTTTGCGACCAGGAAGTGGAGGTAAAATGACTGTTCTTGTACCCTGCACTCCAAGCACTGGAACTGGTGCACGATAAGAGGGGCCGAACTCCTTCTTGTTCTCCACCTTCTCACGGACCAGATCTCCAACTCGGGGTAGCCAGCCGACTACCGGAATCTGAACCTCAGCTTCAGATGTGGAGGGCAAATGTTCTTTCGAAAGAGAGTCTCTGGCTTCTTGTAGAGTCTGCAAAACAGCACAGTGATCATCTACGTCAAAGGGTGCGGTCGACGCCGCAATGTCTAGACCATCAAGGTCTGGAACAAACATTCTGATTCCGAAGAGCATCATGTACGGGGTCCGCCCACCCAGAGACCTTCTAGGGAGATTATTTAGTGCACGTTGAACGTTATACAAATGGGCTAGCCAGTTCCGGCCTGTGCCTAAAACACGTGCTGTCAATGATTGCTTTAAGTCACGGTTCATTCGCTCCACCACACTATTACCCTCAGGTCGGTAGGGAGACGAAAATTTGACAAGGACCCCCACATTTTTCATAGCCTCCTTGTAAGCCTTAGAGGCGAACGCAGGGCCCTGATCAGAATGGAAGGTACCACACGCAAAAGTTCCCACAAAGACACGCAAATCCCTGATGACAGTCCGCGAGTCAGCACTCCTTTGTGGCCACACCCATAGAAAACGTGTGCACGAATCCACTGCAACCAAGATGTACTTGTACGCAGTATCAGAAGAAAAAGGACCGCAGTGATCTAAATAAACACAACCAAATGGCTTATTAGAGATGTACAGCTGTGTCTGTGGTGGGCGCGCAACAGTAGAAGGTTTAATCTGTTGGCAAATGTCACAATCAAGAACATAAGCGCGCGCTTGTTTATATAAACCAAACCACCAGTAACGTTGTTGTAGCAGAGATATTGTAGCTGACACACCGGCGTGGGCTGACGCCAACCCCTCATGTGCAGCCAAGATCAGTGCTGGTCTGCAGTCCGCGTTGGGAATTATTCTATCACCAACGTCGTTAATCCTCACTAACGGGACGTTATCAGGACTTAAATGATAAATATACCGAGAGGGAAAACCTTTCGGGTAATCTCCTCCCTTCTCTGTAGCAGCAATAGCTGCCAAGATGTCATCATCAATCTTACTTTTGGATCTTGTAACTGCTGCCACTAAGTATGTAGCCACTGCTGTTTTCGCTGCCTCGTCAGCTAAGCTGTTGCCGACAGCATGGACACCAAGCCGCTGGTGACCAAGAGTGTGTATAACACTTACGAGAGGGAGACGTTCTTTAAAGTCTGCCACTCGAACCCAAAGCGTTTTATGCTTAATTGTGCTACCTTTAGTGTCACGGGAATCATTTTGAGACCAGAAGTGTAAATTGTCATTGTAAGACTGGACACAGTAGAAGGAGTCACTCACTATAAGAGTAGTGACTCGGGGATCAGCAAACTCCAGTGCAAGCACCAGAGCCCGGAGCTCCGCCAATTGTGCGGTACAATCACCCAATGACTGCGTATGCACTGCATCAGATTGGAATTCACCATTTACGAATGTACCTACGACAATTGCGCAAGCCGCTGAATAAGCGTGCTTCGATCCAATTTCGGGTTGCGCAGACCCGTCAGTGTATATGACACAATGGTATTCTTCGAGCGGGCGCAAAGACAGAGGTGCCCAATGAACGAATTCATACTGCAAGTACTCCTGAGTCTGTAATGAGGCATCAAAGATGTAAGTGACGTCTGGCGACGTCAGTGTTGTAGCCCATTGTATCCACCGTGGATGCAAAGCTTTAGAATTGGGTACACTTGCTTTAGTCACTGCCTCTAAAGCAGGATATGGAGTTACAACCAGAATCTGTTTCCCATGCGACAGTGCGCGTTCCTTGAGGATCGCCATCTGCACAGCAGTCAGAACTTTTTCGACCGTGGAAAAACGTAATTCAGCAGAGGTGTACAAGTGGGATTTGTACGCAATGGGGACTGTGTCGCCCTCATTAAACGTCAAATACGTGAACCCCACGGCGCCTGGTACTATTCTTATCACCAGGTTAGTGCGGTTATCACGTGTCAGCAAGTATTGTGAAGCAAGAAGGTCAGCCTGTAAAGACTGTAAAATAGCAGAGTGTTCTAGCTGCCAGCTAGACTTCGAAAAGGAAGGCTGTACCAAGGCGTAAAGCGGCTTGATACGCTGGGCATAATCAGGAATATACGTACGGCCGAAATTCAGAAAACCCAGCAGAGATTGTAATTTCTTCAGTGTCGTAGGAGCACTCAAGCGTGCACACTTTTCCAGAAAGTGGGGGGCTAACCCCTTACCTTCATTGTTGAGCTCGTAGCCCAAAAACAACACCGTATATTCTGCGATGTGTGACTTCGCAAAATTGAATTTGTAGCCATAGTCTGCAAAACTCACGATAATATTGTCAACGTGAGACAGATGCGGCAACAGCTCATCATCCGTAAGATAGATATCGTCAACATATGAGTATGCTTCGGGGTCTATTCTTTCTAAAAGAGAAACCACGCAAGCAGAAAAGACGCCAGGGCTATTTTTGTAACCCATGGCTAATCTTGTAAACTGTTTTTGTTTTCCGCCCGAAGTAAACGCTGTCCACTGGCTACTCAGTGTGGACAGGTTGTGGCTAAAAAAGCCATTGGAAATGTCAAGTGTCGTTTTACATCTTTTACGCACGAGACTGTCGACCAAAGCCGAGCTATGTGTATTTTGTACCGCGCAGGTCCGGCAGTGGGAGTTTAGGTGCCGGTAATCCAAAACTAAACGGTACGAGCCGTCAGGCTTCGTTACAGTGAATAAAGGGTTATTCATAGGGGACACACATGTTTCAATAACACCTTGATATTCCAATTGTTCAAGGATTGCCGCGACGTGGGGTCTCGCTTCACGACGCATAGGATATTGGGGTTGAGGCTGGGGCATAGACCGCAATGGAATCTCATGGCAGGGGGACAATCTGTCCCATCCCACCTGAGTACGATACACCGCCGGCGCAAGCGCAAGCGCCCACTCCTCAGCATACACTTCAGCTTGGTCCTTAGGCACTGTGTGCGCAAAGGACGGGAGGATTACTTCCTCCCCTCTAGGAGCCTCTAAAATGAAAGCTGGGGGCCAATCTGCCTCCGCTAGGAGGATATCATAGGTGGTGGTCAGATTATCCCAAAAAATCCCTTTTATTGTACGTTGTATGTCACCCTCAATTAATAAGACTATTTCATAAAGTCTATCAGGGGGAGCCACTCTGGTGTCAGCTGTTTCCACAGTAACCGATATATCAGTTGCTGTCACCGCCAGAAATGGACGCAGAGCTTGACGGACTATGGTAATTTCCGCTGTGCTGTCCAGGAGCGTCAGCGCCCATGTCCGGTTCCGAAGCTGTGTCCGCACTATATGAGGCATACCTTGCCGTCAGAGCCGCCACTTTCTTCTTCTGAAACGGGGGTCTTTGTCGTGCAAATTCGTCCTGCTTGCCTTTACCCTCAGTCTGTCGGGGCTGGTCACGCTGTTGTGGAGCACCCCGACCTTTGCCACCGCCTCCGCCACCGGACTGTGTAGCCGATGTTTCCTGTGAAGAACGAGGAGAGCGCTGTTCAGAAACCTGAAATCTATCAGGAGACTTTATAGCAGCACGATCGCGCAGATCATAAGTGCGTTCACTACTTGACTGTACGGGAGAGGCAGGCCGAGAGCCCTGTTTCTGCTGCTGCTGCTTCCCCTGTTGTTTAACCTGCCATTTTTGTTTAGGAAAAAAGGGCCGGTCGTCCTTACCAGACGTTTCTGCCTTACCCTGCTGTTTTAGATCGGGATTCTTTATGACAGGCTTAACTCCTAAAGAGCTACGACCCAAATCCCGATATGCCTCTGCGATTATTTTCGCAAATTCCTGCGGTTTGTCCTCCTCAGGAATTCGTTTCAGTTCATTACGAACCTGGAAATGCAAAGCATCCCCCTTCAGGTTACCAATTATCATGGTAGCCACCAGGTCAAATTGCCCGAGGAGCCGCATCCCTAACTCTATCGCAGACTCCGCACCATGGTTCTCTTGAACTCTTTTGATTACGGAGGGCAGCTGCAACATAGACGGAGTGCCATAGCACTGCGCGTACGTCGCTGCAAAGACCTTGCCCCAATTTGTACAAACATCAATGTGGGGGACCAAGTCCTTAGGCAAACTAACGGTGAGGATCCTGTGTTTCTCCACAGGTGAAGTATTCGGGTAAACCGCTTCTATTTGGTCAAATTTCTCAGCAAGCCAAAAGGGGAAATCATCCCTAGTTTGGGGGCGCTTGCCCATAACAGAATTGACCATAACAGGACTAATGACCACCGCGTGATGATCAGTAGGCTGTCCCGCAACAGCAGGCGCCCCCGCCTGCATATTGCGCGACACATACTGCACCAACGCCCTATATACCGTAATGAGGGCAGTGTGTAGTACACGCAGCTCAGCCACCGTCACCGTGAGGTAACGGGGATGAGGCGTAAATCCGGCTAGTACCGGCCAAGTGGCCCCTGCAATTGATAAAGGGCCCATTCTCGGCGGTATAACCACATGGGGAAGGGCGCCATTAAACCAAATAAGATGCTGCCAAGCAGATATTGGTATTTCCTGTGTCCTATACGGCGTATAGTTCGCCGGCACTGCAGCGGCAGTATAAGAATGAAAGGTGTCATCATCCCCCACCGCTGGAATCGTCACCCAAGAGTAGAACAACTCATAGGGATGAGCCGCATCGGCTCCCACCACAAAGATGACGTTCATACCAGTGTCCGGTACCCCATACTGCGTCAAATGACGTTTCAGAGCCGCACGGCTATGCGCCGCAATATCCACCGACATTAGGACAACACACGTGAAACTATCAGTAGCACAAGGGTTCACTAACCTTTTTAATTATCAAGCTTGAAAGAACCTATATCAATAGACCTAGGTAGGTTTAAATCCGTCAGACTTGTTATCCGGAAACAAGAGTGAGGGTGTTGTGGACAAACGCGAGCACTACTAAGGCGTTTCAACTCATAGACCAAACGTTAGGTGCGCCATGTTGCAGGGATTCTGCTTATACACAGAACTATGCGTAGAACCCCAGGACCTCAGTGAGTTGTGGTGTACCAGAAACTCACCTCAGAACCCAGAACCCAGTATCCGGCTAGCATAAGTGTCCCATTCTTTATCCGAGATTTAGCTCGGCGGTCCCAATGAAAAGACAACCCAGAACACGCGACTCAGTACATACTCAGGAATGGTGGGAATCGGAAATACCTGTTCGTATATTATTCTCACATCAGTCCACAACAAGAATCAACAGAGACACGGTGAAAATAAAAAGAGTTTATTTTTATAGACCACGTGTCCTAATATGCAGTACTTTGGCTAATACAAGCAGACAAATGATTAAAATCAAAACCATTAACATAGTTACAATTCCATAGAATATAAAAGGGGTGATCATGTTATAATGACAGTGGATACTACCACTTTCCCTTTACTAAGAGGCTAATATTATTATTAGACTAACAGAAGGTCTCTTAGGCTTGAATAGGGGACCCCATACCTCAAAGATCAGCTTAGTGAAATCACATCACAGGAGCATCAGGAGTCTTCTCGCAGGAAGGCTCGTCTTCGGTCTGAATAATAAACATGATGTCTGTGATATTAAAAGCACCAACTTTCAGGTATGTGCAGCTGCTCGTGTATTATGACTAAATAGTGGGTCGATCAACCTAGAGTGGAAAACATGCATTGTCTAACAACTCAGACTGTTTGTCACATCGTGTGCAGACCAAGGTCGCTTCGCAGAGCTCGGGATGGTAACAACAGATTGCTCTCGTGTGAGGCAAAACTCGAGTCAGCAGTTCGTTTAAGCAATAACATGTGAACGCAGTGTCGTGTGCAAAAGCAGCAAGATGGCTTTCTAACTTCTAACGTGGTTATGCTAACTTAACAATGTATGTACGTATTAAGGGAGTCCTTACTACAGGAAAAATAATATTTTTAGATCTTTTGCCAATGGTAGAAGAAAAAAAGACACAGGCTCTAAGCGAGGGGTCTGCCTGACTCCCATAACCAACAAAGAAGAACGGAAAAGTGCATAGTTGCGCCATTCCAACGTGTGGTTGAGCCCTTCCATGGCAACATCACCCAAGGACCGGAAACTACAAACTTTTACAAACTGGTCAGAAGGAACATACTCAACGAAGGCACCCAGATTACTATCAAGGGACCCATACCTAGACCTGCAATATTGCAATAAAAATTATATACACTTGTATGTTTATGTACGATCTGCCTGCAACAGATAGTCCCACACTTGATTACTGCAGAGGAACTGCCGAGTAATAAGGAGTTTAATAAAAGGTTACCAGAGCACCTGCATCGCATCGGGATCTCTCATATGTCACATATAATTACACCAAACAGAACACCAGCATCCCACATGAACTGCCCAGCCCCCTTTTACATAATACATGGTAACGGCACATGACCTCAGTTGGCTCCCAATCTTCAGCCAAGTCAGTTCGTTGATCCCACATGTGGTAGGCACAAGCTTTACTTGTCCCAAGAAGTAGCCCCCAAGAAAGCAAAATGCCTTATTGTTGGACTTGGGCCTTCTGGCAGGTTCACCCCTGAACTTTTTTGATTTTTACTGGTGACTTGGTGTGGTGATTGTTTGGTTTCTGCGCACTTTCCCTGTGTCCCAGGGTAAAGTGCGTGCGGGCTCTGAGTGCATGTGGTGAGATAGGCCTGCCCTCCCATAGGAATGCATGGGGAATGTATGTGTCCCTAGTAGTTCCTGATGCGTGGGGTGTGCAGGCCCGAGTTTGGTATGTGCGGACTCGTGGGAGTGAATGCTGCGCGATGATGTGTGCGGCGTGTATGTACCTAGTGTGGAAGTGCCACTTCTAGAAGTGGGCACTTCTGTGTGCAGTGTGTCTGTCGCGTGATTGGCTGGTCGTGTCATGTGACGGGCTAGGGATTCCCCAGAGTCAGGATGAGTCACCCGGTGGTGAATGGGGAGATCAGCAGCTAGATGGGTGGGAGGAGTACACCTGGGTCCTGAATAGGACAGGGTTTTCCACACACAATGCTGGCCCCGCCCCCTGTGGTGCGACTGACGACCCTAGCCCTGCCAGTGAATAGAGTGAGGGGCTGAGCACATCAAGGGTGCTCCCCAACCAGCTGCGACTGGTTTTCCCCCTCACCCTGAACCCAGAACAAAGGGTTTGCCTGTATAAAAATGGGGCTGTGTCCCCACAGAAACTGTTCTCTGCCAGGATCTTACCTGAGGGGGGCTGCTGCTGCTGCTGGACCAGAGGACCGCCACTTGGATTACCTCCCTGCCTGGAGGCCCAGTGAGCTGGCTCTGGGTCCAGCCTTGCCCCCCTGCTCTTGAAGGACCTTATTGCTGGACTTTGGGCTTATTCTCCCTAGAGCGTCTGGGAGCTTTTATTGGCCTCTAGCGCTGAGAGCGCTCTACTTTTTATCCTTAGCGCTAGGAGCGCTTTAATTCTACAAACCGGTGCCCACCCGGCATTTGCCCCGTGTTTTGGCGATCCTGAAGTACCCTGGCAGGTGCCCACCCTGCCAGGGACATTGTGGTGGTCGTTGGCGGGTGCCCACCCCGCTTATTTAATTATTTAGTTATCGGGTGCCCACCCCGTTTATTCACCTCAAGTAAGAGGGAGCCTACCCCTCGTTGTCCCCGCTTCACCGCCGCCGGCCCGAGCCACGAACGCGGTGAACCAGGAAGTCAGGCAGCCTCGGAAGGGACAGGGGCGTGGCCTAACACAGGAAGCGGACGGGAGCCTACCCCGTGCTTCCCCGAGAGAAGCGGAACGACGTAGAGATGACCGGGGCTCCCGTGAGCTGAGGGGAGCCCCGCAAGTGCACCAGCCGGCTAGCAGAAGCGGAGGGGGCCCGAGGCACATTGCCGGTGCCTGCCCCCACCGCTGAAGAAGACGTACTGCTGCCGGAGCCTCCCCACGCAGAGAAGAAGCTGCGCCGCCCCGCTGCGAGGGACCGAAGCAGAGAACCAGCAGGGAGTTACCTCGACGAAGCCCCGGTGAGTGAGGGGGGGGGTCGCTCCCACGCTGGTGCCTGCAGAGTTGGTACCTGTGTCACGTGGTGGTCAGGTTGAGGAATCAGGGGTGGTAGAAACTGCCTTACCAGTCCGAGGGGAGGGTTGTGTGTGGATGAGTGGTGAGTGGCACTAGGCAAGTGAGTGTGAGTTCTCTGGGTTAGAGAGCTTGCTGAATCTTTTTGTGAATTGTGTACCTATGTAGAGTAAGGGCCAAGATCCAGCCCAACAAGGTAAAACCACACCGGGCATAACCCAATATGACACCAATTCACTGATATCCAAACTAAGCAAGACAGGATGCATAGGAAGGGCCAAATAGGGGAAGATCACATGATCTTGAAATTTCCCAGAAAAAAAGATTTTTGGAGGTGGCAACTCAGTGCACAAATACATCTGCTCCAGCATTCATCTGTGGATGGAGAACAGCTCTTAGTGTGACCGGACAGTTTTCTTAAACAAGTAGTCTCCCGACATGGAATTCCTGTGTAGGCCTGTCCATCTCAGGGATGAAAAGGGGTATGGGTCACATAGGAAGGGCTGAATGAAAGTCTGACCACTCCATGTCAAGAAATATGGGACACCAAGGTGGGTGAATACACTTGTATAGAAGGGAAAGGACAACCCTTGATTGTACAGAAACTAATAATATGCTCCTTATATTTAAGAGGAAACGGAACGCTTTTTATGGGTAAGAATTCTAACTGTGGCATGATTTTATATAGTCCAGATATGCCATGGAGCACCTCCACCCTGACGGATTTTTACTGGGAAAGCAGAAAATAAGCCTACACCCAGTTTGTTCTCAGATGGAGAGGACTGTTTTCTCTGGTCGCTAGGCACACCCTGACCCTGGTCTTTCCTGGAGAATTACTATCACACTTGTACAAGCACCCATTAAGGAAGAAGACAACCTTGCTGCACCAGGCTCATTAAAAGAGAGCTGCAGACTATTTTGGCTGGGCACGGGTTAAGGACATCCCCAAAGAATTTAGACTGTTCACAGAAGCACAGCTGAGGGCAGGTGGGTCAATACCCTTTTTCACCCTTCAGATAAAAGCTAATACCCGCTGGCTCCAAAACACCCAGTGGGAGATGCTCAATACAATGAACAGCACTGAGTGTGGATTAAATTCCATTGAAGAAGAATTGCGAGCAATCCACCTCATAGTAATGTAGAACCAATACGTACAGAACTTAATGACCGGAATGGAGGGACAGGTCTGTTCCAAGATCAGATAAAATTATCCCAGGGAATGACATGGACAATGACATTTTGACACTTGCCATCCAAGCATTTCACAATCTTCAAAGAAACATGCACGAAGAGGGAGGTGCTCCTGAGAAGGAGTGGTTTTTGAATTGGTTTTCGTAGTTTCCACAGTGGAGATCCGGTTTATGTAAATTACTGAGGCCAGTTATTATATTGCGATTGGTATGTGGGCTAATACAATTGGGTATCACCTGCTGTAAAAACACAGTCCTCAAAGTGAGAAGATTGCAAGTAAATAGAAAGGTACTTTTGGTAGGAAGTGAGCAAAGGGAACAACAGACACCAAATAAAGTTACTAATCAAATGTGTGTGTTAGGTTGTGTAGTTGAATAATCAACTAGAGGGGGGAATGTTAATATGGAAATCAATACATTTGTCAATGAAAATTAAATATTGTCTAATTTATTAACAGAAACGAAAATCTTGATCAAGCCTACAGATAGGTGCAAGGTCAAAGAAGATTACCGCAGTATAGTACACATGGCTGGAGGGGTTATGCGTGTTCCAAAAAAATACCATTAAATTCAGATGCAACATGAGTTAGGAATACGTATCCAATCAGGACCTAGCACATGTAGTGATCATGCGCCCCGTATGCCGGTCATCTGGACACGTATCCACTGGCAACATTGCGTCAACACGAGGTAAAGACCTGTGGTAACCATCAGACAATTAAATTATGACTCCAAAGGCAGCAACCAATATTCCTCACTATATATGGTACACTGGAAACTTTTACAACTTACCAGGTTTTTGTAAATAAGAACAACACATATGAAATGTACTAAATCCAAAATGGTCGCACACTGCTGACCTACCTGCGTGTTACCCCAAAGAACTGTGGTCCCTGTAGTCAGCGTCGGCGAGTACACCTATGCTCGTGTCATGGGTGCAAGTGTGAATAGCGTTAGCCATCCCTGGACACGTGTTTCGAGGTTGTTGCCTCTCGTCAGCAGGGAGTAGGAAAGAGTGCAGGGTTGCTGTGTAGGCTGCTAAAATCATTATCAGGTATGTACCTCTCGTAGCAACGCAGGTGCGTAACCTAGAGCCCGTCGGCTCTCCCGGCTCAAGGAGCCACTAAATAACTAAATCCAAAATGGTCGCACACTGCTGACCTACCTGCATGTTACCCCAAAGAACTGTGGTCCCTGTAGTCAGCGTCGGCGAGTACACCTATGCTCGTGTCATGAGTGCAAGTGTGAATAGCATTAGCCATCCCTGGACACGTGTTTCGAGGTTGTTGCCTCTCGTCAGCAGGGAGTAGGAAAGAGTGCAGGGTTGCTGTGTAGGCTGCTAAAATCATTATCAGGTATGTACCTCTCGTAGCAACGCAGGTGCGTAACCTAGAGCCCGTCGGCTCTCCCGGCTCAAGGAGCCACTAAATAACTAAATCCAAAATGGTCGCACACTGCTGACCTACCTGCGTGTTACCCCAAAGAACTGTGGTCCCTGTAGTCAGCGTCGGCGAGTACACCTATGCTCGTGTCATGAGTGCAAGTGTGAATAGCGTTAGCCATCCCTGGACACGTGTTTCGAGGTTGTTGCCTCTCGTCAGCAGGGAGTAGGAAAGAGTGCAGGGTTGCTGTGTAGGCTGCTAAAATCATTATCAGGTATGTACCTTTCGTAGCAACGCAGGAGCGTAACCTAGCGCCCGTCGGCTCTCCCGGCTCAAGGAGCCACTAAATAACTAAATCCAAAATGGTCGCACACTGCTGACCTACCTGCGTGTTACCCCAAAGAACTGTGGTCCCTGTAGTCAGCGTCGGCGAGTACACCTATGCTCGTGTCATGAGTGCAAGTGTGAATAGCGTTAGCCATCCTTGGACACGTGTTTCAAGGTTGTTGCCTCTCGTCAGCAGGGAGTAGGAAAGAGTGCAGGGTTGCTGTGTAGGCTGCTAAAATCATTATCAGGTATGTACCTCTCGTAGCAACGCAGGTGCGTAACCTAGAGCCCGTCGGCTCTCCCGGCTCAAGGAGCCACTAAATAACTAAATCCAAAATGGTCGCACACTGCTGACCTACCTGCGTGTTACCCCAAAGAACTGTGGTCCCTGTAGTCAGCGTCGGCGAGTACACCTATGCTCGTGTCATGAGTGCAAGTGTGAATAGCGTTAGCCATCCCTGGACACGTGTTTCGAGGTTGTTGCCTCTCGTCAGCAGGGAGTAGGAAAGAGTGCAGGGTTGCTGTGTAGGCTGCTAAAATCATTATCAGGTATGTACCTCTCGTAGCAACGCAGGTGCGTAACCTAGAGCCCGTCGGCTCTCCCGGCTCAAGGAGCCACTAAATAACTAAATCCAAAATGGTCGCACACTGCTGACCTACCTGCGTGTTACCCCAAAGAACTGTGGTCCCTGTAGTCAGCGTCGGCGAGTACACCTATGCTCGTGTCATGAGTGCAAGTGTGAATAGCGTTAGCCATCCCTGGACACGTGTTTCGAGGTTGTTGCCTCTCGTCAGCAGGGAGTAGGAAAGAGTGCAGGGTTGCTGTGTAGGCTGCTAAAATCATTATCAGGTATGTACCTCTCGTAGCAACGCAGGTGCGTAACCTAGAGCCCGTCGGCTCTCCCGGCTCAAGGAGCCACTAAATAACTAAATCCAAAATGGTCGCACACTGCTGACCTACCTGCGTGTTACCCCAAAGAACTGTGGTCCCTGTAGTCAGCGTCGGCGAGTACACCTATGCTCGTGTCATGAGTGCAAGTGTGAATAGCGTTAGCCATCCCTGGACACGTGTTTCGAGGTTGTTGCCTCTCGTCAGCAGGGAGTAGGAAAGAGTGCAGGGTTGCTGAGTAGGCTGCTAAAATCATTATCAGGTATGTACCTCTCGTAGCAACGCAGGTGCGTAACCTAGAGCCCGTCGGCTCTCCCGGCTCAAGGAGCCACTAAATAACTAAATCCAAAATGGTCGCACACTGCTGACCTACCTGCGTGTTACCCCAAAGAACTGTGGTCCCTGTAGTCAGCGTCGGCGAGTACACCTATGCTCGTGTCATGAGTGCAAGTGTGAATAGCGTTAGCCATCCCTGGACACGTGTTTCGAGGTTGTTGCCTCTCGTCAGCAGGGAGTAGGAAAGAGTGCAGGGTTGCTGTGTAGGCTGCTAAAATCATTATCAGGTATGTACCTCTCGTAGCAACGCAGGTGCGTAACCTAGAGCCCGTCGGCTCTCCCGGCTCAAGGAGCCACTAAATAACTAAATCCAAAATGGTCGCACACTGCTGACCTACCTGCGTGTTACCCCAAAGAACTGTGGTCCCTGTAGTCAGCGTCGGCGAGTACACCTATGCTCGTGTCATGAGTGCAAGTGTGAATAGCGTTAGCCATCCCTGGACACGTGTTTCGAGGTTGTTGCCTCTCGTCAGCAGGGAGTAGGAAAGAGTGCAGGGTTGCTGAGTAGGCTGCTAAAATCATTATCAGGTATGTACCTCTCGTAGCAACGCAGGTGCGTAACCTAGAGCCCGTCGGCTCTCCCGGCTCAAGGAGCCACTAAATAACTAAATCCAAAATGGTCGCACACTGCTGACCTACCTGCGTGTTACCCCAAAGAACTGTGGTCCCTGTAGTCAGCGTCGGCGAGTACACCTATGCTCGTGTCATGAGTGCAAGTGTGAATAGCGTTAGCCATCCCTGGACACGTGTTTCGAGGTTGTTGCCTCTCGTCAGCAGGGAGTAGGAAAGAGTGCAGGGTTGCTGTGTAGGCTGCTAAAATCATTATCAGGTATGTACCTCTCGTAGCAACGCAGGTGCGTAACCTAGAGCCCGTCGGCTCTCCCGGCTCAAGGAGCCACTAAATAACTAAATCCAAAATGGTCGCACACTGCTGACCTACCTGCGTGTTACCCCAAAGAACTGTGGTCCCTGTAGTCAGCGTCGGCGAGTACACCTATGCTCGTGTCATGAGTGCAAGTGTGAATAGCGTTAGCCATCCCTGGACACGTGTTTCGAGGTTGTTGCCTCTCGTCAGCAGGGAGTAGGAAAGAGTGCAGGGTTGCTGAGTAGGCTGCTAAAATCATTATCAGGTATGTACCTCTCGTAGCAACGCAGGTGCGTAACCTAGAGCCCGTCGGCTCTCCCGGCTCAAGGAGCCACTAAATAACTAAATCCAAAATAGTCGCACACTGCTGACCTACCTGCGTGTTACCCCAAAGAACTGTGGTCCCTGTAGTCAGCGTCGGCGAGTACACCTATGCTCGTGTCATGAGTGCAAGTGTGAATAGCATTAGCCATCCCTGGACACGTGTTTCGAGGTTGTTGCCTCTCGTCAGCAGGGAGTAGGAAAGAGTGCAGGGTTGCTGTGTAGGCTGCTAAAATCATTATCAGGTATGTACCTCTCGTAGCAACGCAGGTGCGTAACCTAGAGCCTGTCGGCTCTCCCGGCTCAAGGAGCCACTAAATAACTAAATCCAAAATGGTCGCACACTGCTGACCTACCTGCGTGTTACCCCAAAGAACTGTGGTCCCTGTAGTCAGCGTCGGCGAGTACACCTATGCTCGTGTCATGAGTGCAAGTGTGAATAGCGTTAGCCATCCCTGGACACGTGTTTCGAGGTTGTTGCCTCTCTTCAGCAGGGAGTAGGAAAGAGTAGAGGGTTGCTGTGTAGGCTGCTAAAATCATTATCAGGTATGTACCTCTCGTAGCAACGCAGGTGCGTAACCTAGAGCCCGTCGGCTCTCCTGGCTCAAGGAGCCACTAAATAACTAAATCCAAAATGGTCGCACACTGCTGACCTACCTGCGTGTTACCCCAAAGAACTGTGGTCCCTGTAGTCAGCGTCGGCGAGTACACCTATGCTCGTGTCATGAGTGCAAGTGTGAATAGCATTAGCCATCCCTGGACACGTGTTTCGAGGTTGTTGCCTCTCGTCAGCAGGGAGTAGGAAAGAGTGCAGGGTTGCTGTGTAGGCTGCTAAAATCATTATCAGGTATGTACCTCTCGTAGCAACGCAGGTGCGTAACCTAGAGCCCGTCGGCTCTCCCGGCTCAAGGAGCCACTAAATAACTAAATCCAAAATGGTCGCACACTGCTGACCTACCTGCGTGTTACCCCAAAGAACTGTGGTCCCTGTAGTCAGCGTCGGCGAGTACACCTATGCTCGTGTCATGAGTGCAAGTGTGAATAGCGTTAGCCATCCCTGGACACGTGTTTCGAGGTTGTTGCCTCTCGTCAGCAGGGAGTAGGAAAGAGTGCAGGGTTGCTGTGTAGGCTGCTAAAATCATTATCAGGTATGTACCTCTCGTAGCAACGCAGGTGCGTAACCTAGAGCCCGTCGGCTCTCCCGGCTCAAGGAGCCACTACATAGCTAAATCCAAAATGGTCGCACACTGCTGACCTACCTGCGTGTTACCCCAAAGAACTGTGGTCCCTGTAGTCAGCGTCGGCGCGTACACCTATGCTCGTGTCATGAGTGCAAGTGTGAATAGCGTTAGCCATCCCTGGACACGTGTTTCGAGGTTGTTGCCTCTCGTCAGCAGGGAGTAGGAAAGAGTGCAGGGTTGCTGTGTAGGCTGCTAAAATCATTATCAGGTATGTACCTCTCGTAGCAACGCAGGTGCGTAACCTAGAGCCCGTCGGCTCTCCCGGCTCAAGGAGCCACTAAATAACTAAATCCAAAATGGTCGCACACTGCTGACCTACCTGCGTGTTACCCCAAAGAACTGTGGTCCCTGTAGTCAGCGTCGGCGAGTACACCTATGCTCGTGTCATGAGTGCAAGTGTGAATAGCGTTAGCCATCCCTGGACACGTGTTTCGAGGTTGTTGCCTCTCGTCAGCAGGGAGTAGGAAAGAGTGCAGGGTTGCTGTGTAGGCTGCTAAAATCATTATCAGGTATGTACCTCTCGTAGCAACGCAGGTGCGTAACCTAGAGCCCGTCGGCTCTCCCGGCTCAAGGAGCCACTAAATAACTAAATCCAAAATGGTCGCACACTGCTGACCTACCTGCGTGTTACCCCAAAGAACTGTGGTCCCTGTAGTCAGCGTCGGCGAGTACACCTATGCTCGTGTCATGAGTGCAAGTGTGAATAGCGTTAGCCATCCCTGGACACGTGTTTCGAGGTTGTTGCCTCTCGTCAGCAGGGAGTAGGAAAGAGTGCAGGGTTGCTGTGTAGGCTGCTAAAATCATTATCAGGTATGTACCTCTCGTAGCAACGCAGGTGCGTAACCTAGAGCCCGTCGGCTCTCCCGGCTCAAGGAGCCACTAAATAGCTAAATCCAAAATGGTCGCACACTGCTGACCTACCTGCGTGTTACCCCAAAGAACTGTGGTCCCTGTAGTCAGCGTCGGCGAGTACACCTATGCTTGTGTCATGAGTGCAAGTGTGAATAGCGTTAGCCATCCCTGGACACGTGTTTCGAGGTTGTTGCCTCTCGTCAGCAGGGAGTAGGAAAGAGTGTAGGGTTGCTGTGTAGGCTGCTAAAATCATTATCAGGTATGTACCTCTCGTAGCAACGCAGGTGCGTAACCTAGAGCCCGTCGGCTCTCCCGGCTCAAGGAGCCACTAAATAACTAAATCCAAAATGGTCGCACACTGCTGACCTACCTGCGTGTTACCCCAAAGAACTGTGGTCCCTGTAGTCCGCGTCGGCGAGTACACCTATGCTCGTGTCATGAGTGCAAGTGTGAATAGCGTTAGCCATCCCTGGACACGTGTTTCGAGGTTGTTGCCTCTCGTCAGCAGGGAGTAGGAAAGAGTGCAGGGTTGCTGTGTAGGCTGCTAAAATCATTATCAGGTATGTACCTCTCGTAGCAACGCAGGTGCGTAACCTAGAGCCCGTCGGCTCTCCCGGCTCAAGGAGCCACTAAATAACTAAATCCAAAATGGTCGCACACTGCTGACCTACCTGCGTGTTACCCCAAAGAACTGTGGTCCCTGTAGTCATGAAATGTAAATTGAGACAGTCCTCGGACCCTGTTCCTGTAGCTGTTCTCCCGACTGTAAAGTTTAATTAAACAAACTGTTCCTGTTTTGCCAAATGCCTCGTGTCTTCTCTTTTAAAGGGATTTTGAACGAAAGCAACATATAAGTCACCCTTAAGGTCTCCACCAGGTGCCCCCTGGATATTGTGCCTTGTAACTATAAGCAAGGACATTGTGAATGGTGTTTTGTAAGACCTGGTAAGAGAAACATTGCAAATTTAATTTTTCTTCATTTTAAAAAACTAGCTCCATAGGCTGACATGGGAATATTTTATTTAAGCAAAAATATTGACAGTTAAGATAAATTCAATAATGAGCCACTGTTAGATTTATAATAAACATTATAGAAAAGAAGTTCTAGAACTTTCTTTTCTGTCAGCCAGAATCCAGCCTTCCAGCTGCCCTCTCCTGATTGGCCAGCCTCTGCCAGATGGAGAAAACTGGCTTAATGAGATGTGAATTGGCCTGCTATAGAGACATAAGATTCTCTCGGTGTGGAGAACTGCAGCTTCAGAAGTAAAAGGCAGGATGGGGTAGAGTAGCCAAATGTCTCTTCAATGGGAGAATGACACTTTAGGACAGCTCTTCCCCACATCCTGCACCCCCAGCCACACAGGAGCCCCTGTAATTAGATTAGTGAAGGGGCTGGAAGGGGAGTTAGAGAATCGTATCCACACCACTGTGTTGACTTAGTAAGATCAAACCCTCCAGGAGAGAGTTTCTCCATTTTGGATTTTGAAATAATAGTGCACACTGGGACAAGAATATGCAACACTTTGGAGGAAGTGGTCATACCTGAGGGTGGCACCCTGTATCCCATTGGTCAGTGGTGGCCCCTGCTTGACGCCCAGGAACACTGAATACATATGGAAGAGTTGTCAAGCAACCGAGATCTACTGCCTGAAACAACAAGGAGAAGAAGTACTGCCCTGCTGGAACCCGTGGTGTGCACCCCAAGAGGGCTGCACTCATAAGGACTGCACCTGCTATACATTTTGGAACTACAGTCCTAAGGACTTTGCCTTGCTTCAAAAGGATTAAGTGGGGACTCCTTAAAATCAACAGGTACAAAAGAGTTAAGCAAACCTGAATGCCTGAAACAACAAGGAGAAGAAGGACTGCCCTGCTGGAACCCTGATCTGCACCCAAAGGACTGCACTCTGAAGGACTGCACCTGATGCATAATCTGGTACTATAGGCCTAAGGACTTTTCGCCTGGCTTCACAAGGATTAAGGAGTGGACTCCCTGAAAGATACAGTTTAACAGAGCCCTCCTGCATTATCTCAACCAAGAAGTCCTCGTCCTGGAGTGTGGCCAGTGGACTGTTAAGGATTTGGTCACGTGCATTTTGGAAATTGTAGTCCCAACATTCCAAGGACCATCTCAGAGCTTCTAGACCCTTGGATTGTATTATGGACACTTTGAACCCACAAGAGGAACTTCAGGAAAAAGTTCCATAAATTTGGAGCAACGTTTGATAAAAGCTCCATAAGGTGACTGACTCGTCAACGAGAGTCACACCGCCAATGACGAACTACGACCCGGCTTGTATTTCAAGTTTGTCTCGCTGAAAGTTCCGCAGCTCCAGCAGTTGACGAGACTGCCATGAGTTGACCAGGACTCGCGCAGAATCAAGCAGACAATGTCAATGCGAATCTGACTTGAAGAAGAGCTTCGCTCGACGTCAAGAGAAAATCCTCCCGAAAAGTTTCTGAGTACGATGGCAACATTTTGACTGAGGCCTCCCACTTAGTGTATCTGAACAGGGCCCCATCGCGACCAGGTGACCCAAGATGGCGCTATTAGTTTTGAAGAACTAGAAAGTGTTTATTCCTTAAAAATTCATAACTCCAGTTCCGTATGATGGATTATTGTCATTTTGGTGTCTATTTGTTCATAAAAATACAAACTATTTTTATAATTGATGTAGAATTTTCATTGTATATTGTGTCTTACTTATTTAATGTATTGGTGTTTTTAAATGCTTTACACACCTGTCTCCTAAGTTAAGCTTGTCTCCTCGCAGGCAGCTATCAATGGTCGAGCAAGGGAATAATTTATTGAGACCTTGACTGAACCATTTATTGTGTTTGTGGCCTTATTACTAGCGGTAGGTCCCTACTTATTACTACTAATAAACCACTTTCCTACATAAATACTGCCACGATTGGCTATCTCTGACTTGATGAGGGGGAAGAATTGTCACCTACCACACTTGCACATCACAGCTCACTCACAAGGGATTTGATACTAGCATTTTGTGTCCCCAAACAAACTGGGGCCAGGGCAGGAAATGTAAAACTCCTCTGGGGGTGTAAACCTCCAGAACCTTCTCCTTCTTCAAAGCAGACACCAAGTATAAATATTGTACACTCTGACCCAACTCTTGAATACACTTTTGGACCTGTGGATACTACAGAAGAAGTACTGCTGTGCTGTACTGCTACCAGAAGAACTGCTTTTCTGCTACACTGCTGCCCTGCTAGTCTACTGTCCTGCTTCCCGCTGCCTGCTTGCTAAGAAGGTAGACTGGACCTGCACCCTTCATCTCGCGCTGAAGTACCTCAGAGGGTCAGGTGAATGACCTCCTGTTCTGAGCTACATGAATATAATCTCTAGAGGGTCCCTGCATCTGCCCAGCTAGCCTGTTGCCTGGACCTGCAACTGGACCTGCATGAGCCCTGTTGGCCTCTGTTGAAATGAGCTCCTGACCCCAGAGTTGTTGCATCTGACTTTATGATGTTTTAGGAACGCTCACTCCTATGGCCATGTGTGCTTTATTGGGGCAAATCCCCATGGACCATTGTGATGTTGCAGCGCCTATCTTTTGGTTTGATCTGGGATTTCCTGTTCATGCATTTGTCTGCTGGCTACGTGCTACCCTACCTGTGATTTGTCAATCAGTGACCTCGGGACTGGGTCCCGGGGCCTGCCCAACTATGCACTACTGAGTCGGAGTTGACATGGAGTTCACAAAAGACAAATTTGTCAATAAAGATGCACCTTCGTTTCTGTATGTGAATGTATCATTGTTCACACTGACATTGACTTTTTCAATATTAACATTCCCCCCTCTAGTTGAATTTTCAACTACACTATCAAATCCATACTTAATGACAGTTACATTATTAGGGGACTGTTGTTCTTTGGTTTTGACAATGACTACTTTCCTAGCTATTTACATTATTCCCAATTCGGAGGCTGAGGTTTTACACCAGGAAATACCCAATTATAGAGAACCACAGAGAAACAGAAACACTATTAAAGCTAGTAGCAACAACATGCAGAGTCCGGAAAGCCACCAGGGGAGCCAGGATAATCCTTTCAAAAACTACTCCTGTTTAGGGGCACCTGCCTTCTCACACATGTCTATGTAAAAGGTGCAGTGCTTGAATCACAAGAGGCAGAAGCCCTTTATCCAGGTCTTTCCCTGGAATAAACATCCAGTAGGACACACCAATCGTGGCACACACCCCTTCCTCCAAGGTGGTCATTAGGTCTAATACATACCGATGCTGCATCACCATAAGGAGGATTACTCTATTCTTCCTTGATTGAATTAAGGCTGAGCTCAGTGCTGTTCATCATTTTAAGCATCTCCCACTTGGTGATCTGTAACCAGAGGGCATTAGCTTTTGTCTGCAAGGTGCATAAGGGTATGGACCTTCCTTGGACTTGTGCATCTGAAAACATTCTGAATTCTTTTGGAATGTTCTTGGACTGAGACCAGCCAAAATATTCCACAGTTATTTTTTCATGAGTCTGATGCACCAAAGTGGTCTTCTTACTTAGCGAGTGTTGGTACGAATCCGATACTTCTTCTACGGGGATGACAAGGGTCAGGTGTGTATGGTGACAAGGGAGCAAAGTCTGCACCATCAAGGGACAAGCTGAGTGTGGGCAAACTTGCTGCACTGCCAGTAGATATCCATCAGCGTGGAGGTGCCCCATTGCATATCCAGGAAGTGCAGGATCATGCTACAATTTTCATTCATGCCCAATGGAAGCGTTCATTTACCTCTGAAACACAAGGAATACAGTGTGAGTTTCGTCAAAGTAGAGTTTGCCTCTTCCCTTCTAACCAAATGTATTTACCCAGTTCGGTATCCCATATTTCCTGACCTTGATTGACTATGCTTGTGTTCAACCTTCCCCTGCGAGACTCATTTTCCTCCATATTATCGAGCAGGATGGCCCTCCATAGGAAGTCCATGTCTAGGTTCCACTTGTTGTTAAAGAAGATGCCCCAGATACACAAATGGAGGCAGGAGCAGCTGCATTTGTGCATTTATTTGGGGGTTTTGCTGCCTCCAAGGATCTCTTCTCTGGGAAGTCTTGAGGACAAACATTAGCCTCCCCTATGGTGCCCTTTTGGCGCATCCTGTCTAGCTCACTTTGAATATTGCTAGGCTCAATTAAAAGGTATAGGGCCCGATTCACAGAACTAACTTAAGACAAAATCCTAAACTTACTACCATTTTGGTATTCACAGAAGGCAATTACTCATTTTGGTATTCACAGAAGATACTTACTCACTTCAGTATTCACAGAAGTTAGGAGTCCTAACTTTAGGACTCCTAAATGCCTTCTGTGACTACCGAAAGTCTTAAAATTAGGATTTTTCTCAGTTTAGGAGTCCTAAAGTTAGGACTCCTAACTTTACTACTACTAAACTGAGAAAAATTGTAATTTTAAGGCTTTCGGTATTCACAGAAGGCATTTAGGAGTCCTAAAGTTAGGAGTCCTAACTTTACTACTACAAAATTGAGAAAAATCCTAATTTTAAGACTTTCGGTATTCACAGAAGGCATTTAGGAGTCCTAAAGTTAGGAGACCTAACTATACTACCACTAAACTGAGAAAAATCCTAATTTTAAGACTTTTGGTATTCACAGAAGGCATTTAGGAGTCCTAAAGTTAGGACTCCTAACTTCTGTGAATACCGAAATGAGTAAGTGCCTTCAGTGAATACCAAAATGAGTAAGTGCCTTCTGTGAATACCAGAATGGTAGTAAGTTTAGGATTTTGTCTTAAGTTAGTTCTGTGAATCGGGCCCATAGAGCTGTTGGGTTGGTCTCGTAATGGGTCAGATCAGGACTACTCTGTGCTGTTGGGTTCTACCTTGTTGGCCTATACTTAGGCCCTTATTTTGCATATGTGCAGGTGGAAAATGCATTTTGCTCTTTAAGGGGCTGTTGCCTGCGATAAGTAAAGTCCACCTACACTTACTGCGTGCAGTATCAGTCGTAACACAACCTGGCTGATGTCTTGGAGCCCACGGGGGTCATGTGCTGAAACCATGTGTTGTGTAGAAGGGCGCTGTGTAGTGTATGTGGAATACAAGTGTTTGGGTTGGTGTAATTATAAGTGACATGGAAGAGATCCATACAAAAGCGTTGTGATAGTTTCTGAACAGACTCCACTTGGCTTGGCGACAGCCCCCAAACTAAACAGAGGGTATATAGAAGTGCAAAAATACATACCTTGTAATTGAACATTACAGGTTTTCGATATAGCTCCAGGGGAGATGTCTGTGGACCTCTGTTTATCCAGTGTATTTTCATTCAAAGAATTCAATCAAAGAGTTCAATCCAAAAAGTTAATAGTGTAGTTGATAAGTTTGATTCACACTTTGGATCTGTGTTGAGGTGATGATGTGGCAGCTGAAAGGTGGTGCACTTTGGATGCTCACTTGCAGACCTGTTGGATAAAACCTTGGTTTATTGTGAAATCAGAAAAAAAACAGTGCTGGTGCATTGTTGTCAATGATCTTTTCTTCTAGGTTCCCCTATTTCCCTTGAGGCGTGTGTTTTCCACATTCCTTTTACATAATTTTTCACTGAGGGACCGGAAGGTGGACCTAATCATGGTATCT